>NC_081832.1:5795000-7222500 GCF_030867095.1 Alligator mississippiensis | reverse complement strand
TGATTCAAAACCAAGACAATTGTGCATTAATAGCCCAAAATGCACCTGGAACACATAATATTTTATTTAGCCTTTTCATTTTAAAATGGCTATGACTTTTTTATGTATTAAAATAAAAAGTACTCCCAGACTAAGAATGCATTACTGCCAAGTTTTGGCCTGTGTGGAGCCAGTCCCAGAAAAATCATGGTTTATAAGAAATACAGACACCCCCCCGCCTTAAATATAGTAGTATAATATCAAAGAATTATTACCAAAAGGTACTTATTTGTTAGAACTAGTTACTTATTTCAGAAATGTTTCCTTTCTAGTGTCCCTTTTACTGTGAAATAATTTTGTATTCAGCAGCAACCTTCATGAATTCACTTGGTATTCATGTGGATGTCACATGTATTTCCACTGATTTTCCACTGCTGTTTAGGATTAGTTAATGGGCACTTAAAATAGAGTGTTACCCCTGTGGGAGTAAAATAGCTTCAATCTCAGCACACATGTTTCTGAGTCAAAGTATAAATGATGGCATTATATCAACTTCTGTTCAGTCAGTTGTTGGCTTTTCAAATAATATGCCAACAGCCTCTTTAGGAAAAGGGGAAAAAGGCAAGTCTTTTATCAAGGGCAAGGGTCACAACACATTTTTAATAAAATGCTTATTTATCATACAACTATTATTAGCTATACACAGATGCTTTAAATCATGAAAGCTGTTTGATGCCAATGGAATTATGCTAATTTACACCACCTAAGGATTTGACCCACGTTGTGATAATATATTTTATCCAACTGCTTTCCAGTTGCGGTATCTTGTGTATAAACAGCCATCCCTTTGGGGAGGGGTACATATATTTCCCTTATGTTTTCCAAGTTGCTTACTGGTCAGAATAACGATGATGTTGCCAAGTGCATTAAAACAACACTGCTGAGGATTCCTATTTCACTTATGGCCTGGTGATTAATTCTTATTCCTTGAAATAGACTCTACTCAATGTGATGATGAATTTTTCCAGCTGATATAAAATTTGCTTATTAGAAAAGGACATGGATTTATACCACAATAAAACGTGCGAGGTCTGCTTTTTTTTATGAACATTATATGTAAGCAGTAACTGCTAGTTTGCCTCAAGCTTTCTACTCTCCTATTCCATGGCACAGCAGGAAATTAATGCAAGAGAAGAAACAATGCTACCAATACATTGTGTATGGAGCCCTTAAATAGGTCACCATGGAAAGACCAGCACATTGCATCAATTTTACAGAGTAGTAGCTGGGATACTGTAACCGGGCCCCAAGCAACCTTCTAATGCGAAGTTCAAATTCCTGAAGGAGTATGGCTGTGCATTCTGGTCCTAAGACTCAGTCTTTACACAATGGGAAAGATTAGAGGATCCATGGGGCAATAGATATTGCTCACTCCTTGCCTTCCATCTTTCCTTGTGAGGTCAGAGGGGAACATGTCCATTTTACTCCTCCACCATACTTGACACGGCATAATACCAGCATGGGGGCAAAGAGAAGGATTTGTACCTTATTTTCTGTTCCAAAGGAATTGGATCACAGATAATGACAGCAAGTCATTACTTTCCTCCAAAGCCTGCAGCAAAGTAACACAACAAGGTAGATTTTGTTCCTTCTCCTTCTGGAGGGAAGGGAAGGTTTGAACTCTTTAACTATGCCGTTTCATTTGAGGAAGGACACCGTGAGGCACATGTGGCCAGGGAACTTGGCTTTGACCCTACACAGTGCAGTGCTATACACCCAGTCTACGCTTCTGAATTTTCCCTTGACATGTAAGGTCTGAAGTTGTTACTCTGATCTCAGTATAACTCCATAGATTTCCCTGGCATTGCTGTTGAGGGTCACTGGTGTGAATGAGATCAGGGATTGGGTTTCTGTAGAGTTTCACACTCTCTCGAGGCATTCGGGATACAAATTCCCATTAAAATTAATAGGAATTAGGCATCATCCTCTGAATTCCTGATGTAGCTATCAGATCTTAGTTCTAATACTTAGGATGCATCTACATGAGATGTTTATTGTGTAGTAGTCTAATAACACTACACAGTTTTGTGCCGGTCAAAAAGCGTGCTGATACAGTGTTGTGCAGTGTTATTAGGCTACTGCACAGTAAGTGTAAAAAACCAAACCCTGTGTGTCACTGCTATTACGCAGTAGCACAAGTTACTGCATATCAAATTAGTACTTGGTCAATCAAAGACTAAACTTAATGCGCAGTAACTAGGGCACATTAATAAATATGTAGACACATCCTCTGCATCTTTCTGCTAAAATGTAATATAGCGCTCACCAAGACAATGGCTGCATCTGTATTTGCACTGATCTTTCTATTTTCTTTTCCCTAAATACCTTGGGTCAGTTCTACTCCCAGAGTTCTTTTCAGATCACAACCCATTTAAGCTGACTCTGGTATTTCTTCTAATAGAGCAGCCTGGGGGATGTCATAGTCTCAGTGTTTTGTTACCAGGATCTTGTCATCGGTTTACACCTTTGATAGATGAAACCATGGAGAATTGTAATATTATTCATATTCACACCCCTGAGAGATACAAACTGCAAATTGAGACGGGAAACTTTGAAAGCTCTCCCAAGAGGCAGAATCATTTCTTTCTGCTGCTGATTATAAAGAAGAACGGCTGGCAGATGTTAATATTGGCAGTTACTCTCTGACAAATTTTCTCTAGGTACGGCTAATCAATTGTTGCTGCACGGAATGAGAAATGGAGCTTGAATATTCAGATGTCTAGACATGTAAATACATTACCTTTATAAATAGATTTTATTTAAATAATTAATACAAATGAAAAAATAAACAATAAAAAATAGATAAACCAGATGTGTCAGCTGAAGATTCATGGGCCATTTGGAGGATGGATAGCAAAAAGTATCCATAGATTAGGAGACTGCAGTTACTTGTTCAATTATCACCCAAGGACTTATAAAAAAGTATTGCCCTCTGGACAAACCTGGACCTGAACTAGACCATAAGTATGGTCTATAGGTCAGGATCATTTGCAGCAGAAATGCTTATAGAAGAAGAAATTACTTCACTGTAAATAAGGATGACTGAATTTAGCCCTACAGCATCCTGGTAATATAGATGCTTGCTTTCTGCATAGTCTGGAAAACTCTTCTTCACATGCCTTTTATTCATGGGACTAATCCCATTGACCCAATAGGAAAATTGGTAGCTTCAGGCATTTTGGAGCTGATCAGCAAAAGTGTTCCCATAATTGTGACATGAGGATTTAATTCATTAAGGTACTAACATACCTATTCCCTTGTGACTGAGTATATTTCTCTGGAGGAGAAAGATGAATTTTCCCCTCTAGAGATTAGCTTCCTCATTACAGTGACCATTCCCAGATGTGTAATTAAACAGCCTTCATCAGCATATGGGAGAAGCTTATAATATCTCCCTGCCTTTCCTGCCAACATGCCCTGATTCATGGTATTTACGCACAAATCAGATCAAATTTCAGTAATTGATTATGACAGCCCCTGGTGGACTGCCAGACAGTGATCATATTATCTCCAGGTAACCCTGAAGATACTACCTGCCTTAGCAGTGGATAGCTATCTGCTCACTTAGCTACATTTAATTTGATGAACCTTATTATTTCTCATTCAATCCACTGTGCAAGTGATTGAGCATATATGGTGAACATATAATGAAAGCAGCATATCTACATGGCACGTGAGCATTTTCTATTATGCATTATGATTCATAGTTAAATACCGACCTAAAAGAAAATTCTCTCCATGGAGACTATTTAGCATGTTTCTATATTTTATAAAAGGCAATGGATCAAAAAGGAAAGTATGAAGCAGCAATGTGCACTTAACGACCTGTTCCAAGGAGTAAATTATGGCTGGAATTGTCAGGGTATTAAACTTAGCAGAGCAGAGCTTAAGCAACAGGGATGGAAGTTTTCAAAATATAGTTCATTCTTTTACAGTGACACAATAGTAAAATAAAGTAACCTCTGACAATATGATTTATTGAAGAAACTAAACAAAAGATGTTGGAGCCACTGTGTACCAAAGTTATTTCTCTGTTCTATTACTTTTAATGAATAGCCAAGATCAGTGAATATATTCAGTGAGATAAGGCTCAGTGCATTTCTGATAAGGGGAAAAAAAGGTAAAAAAGAAAAGTTGCATCAATTTTTCATTCAGAGCTTTATTTACTAGGGCCATAAAAAAAAACAAACCAAAAAACCCACCTTCTATTTTCTTTCTCTGGCCCTCTTATTCAGTTAAAAGCAGGGCCTGATTGGAAAATACATTTACATGATAACATTTTAGGAAAAGGTCAGCTTGAAATTAGAAAATGTCTCCAGGAATCCATATGTTTGCATGGTATTTTTTTCTCTTTTCATGGAGAAGTAATGAGACTATAATGAAATCATGGCTGTGGTTCATTGTAAGTAGCTAAGAGGGGCATTTGAGGGGGGATTTTGCTTGGACGATGAGCTATAGGTTAATCAAAAACACGGTTGTTTTTTTCATTAGTACCTCAGGGTTCAGCCTTGAACAAGTGAGTGTGCCTGAGTAAATAGCTTTGCTTTCCTGAAACTCTGCGGCAGCCCAGAGAGGTTGAGGATCAGAATGCATCGCCTCAGCTTGTTTTGCAAGTTCGTAGCAGCCAAGTAGCTTTCCCCGTGGTGGCTACTCCCCTTGGTCGCATCTACTGCAGCGGCTTTGGTCCACATCATTCTCTGCTTGTAGACCTTCTTGAAAAAGGAACGGTCCCATCTCTCATTACACTTTTGTCCATGATGTTCTGCTGTGGAAGTTGGATGGAGCTGGTTTCTAAAGATTTGCAAAAATACTTAGTTCCCATTGTGCTTACACAGGGCATTTTGAGAGCTGTCCCAGAGGTATTCATGATGAAGTTTACGCACCATAGAAGACTCCACGAAGCAAATGGCATTATCTTTTATAGGTCAACCTTCAAGAGATTTTAGTGGAAAGAACAGGAAGCGTTATTTTAAAGAAGAAACATATTTGGGTTGGTTTAAGTTTTCAAAAGATCTAAATTCTATTTGGAGATTGACATGGCCCTATTCTGATATGAGAACGCAACTGAGTTTTTACCCTTTTCAACCTCCTCCCTCTAAAAGCCTGCTGCTAAGTTCTAGGAAATCATGCTTACAACGGCTGCACGTAGCAACGAGGGTCCATACTCCAGGCAACACTTAGGACAGTACTCTTAGGGTGCCTATAGACATTCAGGACTCTGTTCTAACTGATGGCGCTTTATGTAAAGCGCCATGAGCAAGACCCACCCCCCACCCAACAGACAGTTACCTGTTGGGCTGGGGTGAGGCTGGAGACTTCCTGCACTGGCCCTGGTCAGCAGGCAGGGGCACTCCAGCACCCTCTAAGGAGGCTGCTGAACTGCCCCTCTCCCCAGCCCTGCCCACCCCCCCCCCCCAGCTGCAGGGCTGTCAGTGAGGGATGGGGAGGAAAAGTGGCAGCACGGAGCTGCTGGCTGCTTTGAATGGAGAGAGCTGGGGAGCGCAGTGGGGTTGAACAGAGCCCCCTCACCTCATGGGTCTGGCCAGGCCCCCCCAATACCCTAGCTGGGGTAGCTGGGGGGGGCCCCCATGATGCATGGGGGGTTCCCTTCCTCCACTGGTGACACATAGCATGGACACCCCCTGAGATTGGCAATGAACCCCCTCAAAGAAACACCACTGATGCTGTCAGTGGTGCCTGTGGGCAGTTGCCACTTGCCACCCCCCCTTGCCACTGACACCGCTGGCTGCATCTGTGGGTAACTGCTGACCGATGGTCGGCACTTGCCCCCCTCCCCCCCCCAAGCACCGACACCGCAGTGGCTGCCTGCGGGAGCTCCCCACTCACTGCTGTCACACCCCCACCACAGCCACCACCTCCGCCTCCTGTGGGCAGTTGCTGTACCTCCCCAGCCTCTGGAGGCATGTGTTGTTCATGCCTTCTCCCACCCATCACCCAGGTCTCTTGACACTGAGCTGCTGGATGATTTGAATGACCAGAGTTGGAGGGAGGGTGGGGGAATGGAGCCCCCTCACCTCATGGGCTCATCCCAGCTCCCCCTTCTACCCCAGCCAGGATAGTCGAGGGGGCTCCATTCCACCCCACCCCCTTTCCCCCACAGCTCTGCCATTCAAAGGAGCCAGCAGCTCCATGCTGGCTGCTGTCTCCTCCTTCCTGCTCCCCCACTTACAGCTGGTGCAAGCATCAGCCCAGCCATGCGGAGAGGGAAAATGTATCCCTTGAAGGATTTAAAGTTCCCTAAGGGTTTCTGCTTTCAAGCACCTAAAATTTAATACCTCATTTTTTGCACAATTGGCCACTTTAAAAGCACTCTGCAGCTGTGCACGTGTGTTACCTCATAGCTATACAGCGCTTTCGGGGTCCTGATAGTGCAAAAAAATGTAACTTGTGTAAACACCCTTAAGCACTGACTATTATTTTACCCTGGCATAAACCCTGGAAACTGCTAGCCCTCTTAAGAATATCACATCTCATTTTCTCAGCCAAATGTCCATTTACCAGTTGTTATTCAGCTGCATACTATTCAGCTTAACATTACTTGAAATTTAAGCTTTAATTAAAGAAGCTATTGTCCAAATTGTGTAACTTTTCCCCACTTGCAAGTTTTTGCCATGACAAGTCAGAGCTCTACACAAGAATTGTCCAGATTGCTTCTTGTTTCTTTTTGAACAGCTTGGGTCAAAACCCGATAAGAAAGCTCCCAGCTGAGAAATACATTTTATACAAATGCCTTTAACAAAAAATACATTTATATTTTTAAAACAAGAGTTGTGATGTTCTCCACCAATTTGATAGTAAATGAAATAGCACATTTGTTGCCATATAATTTCTCAAGGCTTTTGTACAGTATTCACACCAATAGTCACTGTTTAACTGATATACACGATTAGAAACTATATGAGATCTAAGTATTAGTTTTGTTAATTTTTAACAATTATATATTATTATCTATCAATCTGATTAGTAAATATAGTAGCAACAACAATTCCAGTGATACAATAAATAAATCCCAATAAAGGATTTGAACCTTGTTGTGCTAGGTACTGTACATACATATAAAGAAAAGATGGTCCCTTCACTAGGCAACGGCAAGACATTATGGTGAGTGTAATTAGCAGCAAAGACGGCACACCAGCTGCACACTCACTATCAAGTGTTTTATAGGTATCCTGGTAGAGGCAAGTTATAGAAGAGATTTAGAGGAGGATAATGTGACAGCTCTGCAGATTTTAATATGATCACCTTCCAGGCCTGGGGAACAGCAAGATGGTGTTTGTAGGAAAGTGTGATTAATGGGCTACATAGGCTGGCATTGTTGTTGAAGTGGAGGCAGGTGTTGATGCTAACATATAAGAGCTGAATAGAGAGTTTAATATTAATCTTCCAAACAGCCTCCTAAATGTATGCAGCACCTCACAAGGTATAGATTAATATGTCGTCTTTACTCCAAAGAGTTTGCAGTCTAAAGGTATGGCTCCTGCCTCCAATGGACGTCAACAGCACAGCCCCTGTTGCTTCAAAACCCTAGAAAGAAAGATGGGGTATAGAATTAAAGGCAATTATTAAAAGAGGGGGGAAAAGAGTGGCATACAGAGCATTCTTCAAGCCAATAGCTTTTCAGAAAGCATTTGACAGAAAACAAAGAGTCTGTGGTGGATGGATGTGAAATAGGCCAGTGCAAAGGAAGGATTGGGGGGAAATGGTGTGAGAATTTAGAAATCAAGCCGAAGAAACCTTTCAAAGAACCGTAGAGAACATGGCAACCATCTCCCATTGAATCTCAATGGGAGCTGGGCACCTAACAGGTTAAATCCCAGCCTTAAGAATAAGGAACCTAGAGGGCTCAACCGCGACTGAAAATCTTCAGAAGATAATATGCGATTAGGCGGAAGGCAGAGCAGGGTGGCATCTCATGGATTGACTTGTTCAGAGAAGCATGAGCAATTGATTAGTCTGACTGCTTTGCTTACAAGTAAATTCCAACACATTTGATGGGCTAGTAGTGGATTACGTGCTGAACTCGGGGCTCAAGAAACTTGAGCCACAAGCTGTGACTGCATACAAGTCACTTCACCGAGACCGTGCCTCGGTTCCCCAGCTGCCTCCCTGTTTCTGAAGGCTGTTGTGAGGGTAAAATCCATTACCGATTGTGAAGTAAATAGTCATTATGGTGATGAGTCCTGTATGCATAAATGGACACACAGAACGGTAAAATAGGCCAATGTAATGACATGTTCACAGTTGAGAATGATTCATTCCGGTGGGGGGGAAAAAATCATCTTATTTTATTTCCTCCTATTCATTTAGCAAAATGTATTTTTCCCTCAGTGCAGCAGTTTCCAATTTTGCCTTCGATAACATTGTTTTCGCATACCACAAATGCTGAAGCAGTTCTGCATTATGGTAAGCGTCTAACCAATTTTCCAGTCTGGCCACTGCAATTGTCTCATTTTTGCCATGCATTAAAAGGTAGGAGCATGCATTTCACATGATTCACTTACTGCTATTCTTGGCTGATAGAAATAATTGAAAACAACAGGAAATACAAGAGAATGGCTGCCAACTACTTCTGTTTGTCTGTTATGAAAGGACTCCCCATTTTGTTTGCAAATGGATGTGTGCGAACAGCTTTGATGCCAAATGGAAAAGATTGTTGAGAAGATCAAAGAACAACTGTTTCATTATATTTATTTACTGATTGTGATCCCGAAACATGCAACACAGAGAGCATGCTCATCCAAGTATACACATGTAATGCTCGCTTCAATCTCAAGAAACAAGCAATGAGAGAAACAGCAGGCAGGAGCTTGGAGAATTTGAATTTTATATGAAGCTGCTGTATATAGTGCAAGAAGCTTATAGGAACATAAGGCACCACTTATGATCATACTAATCTAGTAGTGCAAGAGTGATGTTGTAGCCGTGATGGTGCAGAAATTATGTGGGAGGCAAGGATTTCTTAGGGTGATAGCTTTTGTTGGATCAACTGCACAGTTGGGATAGAGGTAGACAAGCTTAGACAGGCGCCACTGGGACCTGATGAAGAATATCTTGCATTCAAAAGCTTGTTTAACTCTATCCCAACTACACAGTTGGTCCAATAAAAGAGATCACCCCCAGAAATCCTTGCCTTGAGTTAATCTGACAAAGACACTTCAACTCTAATCAACAAGCACAACTTCAAGGTTTAGTTCTTTGCCATGTATCCAAGTCCCTCTCCAGAGTTGCATGCACATCTAATTTGTTACATAACAACTGACATGTAACTTAGCCTCTCTGAATCCTGGCTCTCCCACCTGTACAATGCAGATCACGGTAGTTATCTGTTTATAGCTAAATTAAACTTTAAAATGATATAAAAATAAAGAACATTATTAAATGTCAGTCTGATGGGCATCTTGTGTTAGCATAACCTTGAGGGACTTAAACTTTATCTTTGAGTTAATTAAAAACATTGATTTCTTGAAAGAATTTGCTGAGTGTTTTAGGGTTGGAAAAAGGTACATTCCTTTCCCTAGTCAGAGTGTTAAGCTTACATTGGAGGTCTAAATAACCTGTCACATGCATTCAAAAGTAAGAATGGTACATAAGGCCTTTTCACTCCCAGCTCGGTGATACAATCCAAATCCAAAGACCAATGCAGTCAAGAGTCCTTAACTGGTTTTGGATCGTTAGTCATTACAGCCATGTGGCCAGTGATCTCTGCCTCTTCTGGTTCTTTCAGAATGAACAAATGATGTCTTTTTATACAAGTGTCATTATGCAGGGACATTTGGCTCAACTCACATTTTCACCAAAATTATTCCCACCAGTTTCACCCTGTTCTGCCCAAGAGCTACAATATCCCATTCTTCATTCTGTGCAATGTCACAAATGAAAATGAGTTGGGTGAAGGTGATTTGGCTCTCCCCTCCCCTGTCCCCATCACAAAGTCCTCTCATGGACCAATATAAATCTATAAATCCTAGCATCTATGAAATGGCCACTCAATGCAATATGACCACATCCTCCAACTGTTTTCAATTTGTTTTGAAGACTCAAATAGGCTGTCCTGAATAGAGATGCTTTTCTGAACAGGGGTCTAAAATGGTCTATAGGGACACAGAAAACATACACAAAACAGCCCCTTATCCAGTTCTTAGGGCTGAATATTGATAAGAGGGTAGGTTGTGTTTTCGGACAGTACTGGGATGGTACATTTTCTGTGCTCCCAAGCTCTACACTATAGAAAACAAACAGGTTCAATCCTTTTCATTGATGAACTCTAAAATTCACAACTGAAAACTGAAGATGAAGGGGTGGCACCCTGGCCTCATGGACATTGCTTGGAAACACTCATGGTGATTTCCACAGGTCCAGAATTTCATTGTATATGTTTCCTGTACTGTATATAAAATGACCTAGCCATCTATCCAGGTGCAGATGAGTATACTTAGCATCACTAGGGTGTAGCGCATCTCTGAGAAGATGGGTAACAGGAAAAACCAAGATTCATTATTCTAGGGTGGCGGGGGGAAGCAAAACAGATTCCCCTGTCCATAAATTTAAAGATAATCTGTTTCGGTTTTTCTGGTTCTCTGTATCTAACGATGAATTTCCATTTTGTTTACAAATGGGAATTACATCTTATATTTCATGGACAAAACAGCAGCTAATTTGAAACAATCTTGCACCAAGGGACATCAGTACAATTTATGGATGTTTTTTAATGCTAGGGCATCTTGCTGTTGGAAGACACTATTAAAATCTAAATCTTGGCTAACAGTTTTTCTGACAAGAGTTCTGCTCTGAAAGAATGAGATCTGAATGCAGGCTTGTTTGCCAGCCTGATCTGGGGACTGATTATATTAGCACAGGCTGCTCAACACCCTCCCTCATCCCCACCAAAACAGACATAATGATTTCTTTTTATAATAAATCAGAAACTCTCGCTGCTATTGATCCAGAACTCCCACTACCATCAGTGGAAGTGGCTGTGCATCATGAACTGTGCATTGCATGTATTTGAAAAGAACAAGAACCAAATAATTAAACAGCCAAAAACTATATTAAAGTTACATTGAGTATCTGATTTAAACCTATATGAGCTATAAAATTAAAAGCAAAGATAAAAATCCAGGCTGATATTCCAGATTTCATATGCACTATTGTAATAGTTAAGGACAAATGCTACCCTTTAATTAGCCCTAATTTTACGTTGCAAGCTGTCAGAGTGACAACCCCTGAAAATTACTTTCTTAAGGGGATAGAGAACCCTCTGATGAGGGGAAAAATGAAAAAGGACAAGGAACAGTTATCTGGGGTATTACCTCTACTAACCACTGAAATAATAAGGGCTTTATTTTGCTCCCAATGAACTAAAAAGCAGATGCTATTGGTTCAACAGGAGCAAATATAGTGCCTAGTGTCTGATTCAGCACCAGCTGAAACTGGGGACTTCAGTGTATGGGAGCAAACCCTACTGGCTAGCAAAATGACTTGAAGGACACTCAGTTAGTGGGAGCACATGGATGCTCCTGTCCCTTCATCCCTGTCTAGGGAGCAGCCTAACCCACCGAGTTTTGTGACTGACTTGGTTTCTTTTTTGCAGAAGAATTTTTATATTTTTAAGGCTCCCTCTACACAGTACAGTTGTGACACAATGAACTGAGACGAGCTACACATGAAAAGTACCTATCACACCATAAAAAGGTTCAACCAGCTATAAAAGTTAGACCTCGAAAATATGTATTAACTTTATAGCTGGGGGCAGGTGCGGCATCTGTGGATGCTGGGTCCCAACAGTGCCCCGCAGTGCCAGCACCCTGGGTCCTGTAGCTGTAGATGCTTGGTCCTGGCAGCCGCAGGGCACGGTTGCAATCTCTCAGCTCCGGGGGTACATGTCGGGTGCAGCAGCTGGTCTTCCAGCCCCGGGAGTGTGTGACGTGCCCCTGCAGCTGGGAGCCTCCCCAGGTGAGGGGGGTCCCAGCTGCGGGAGTTTACTTCTTGCTAGTGTAGGGGGAGCCCACAGTCCCAGATGTGGAAAGGCAGGAGGTAAAGTTGCATGGCTTATGCATGAGATCCCATGGTGCTTTTAGCTGCATGTGTAGGGGCCCTAAGAGATTTTGCAGCAAACATGTGAGTTATTATGCACTACAACATAAATACAGCACTGTGGAGCAGTTCAGATGGCCATTATTTGCTCACTAGTTTACTGGGTCTCCTTCACACCACTCATGAGCACCAATGAAATGTACTGTAGTTCAGCAGTGTTTTAAATGCTCATTTAATTAGAGTAGCAGGGCACCTTAGCAAGCCCAATTAACATGCATTTATGTATTTTTCCCCACACACACGTTTGTCCAGTTTACCAGAATAGCTATCATCCATCACATGTTTCTAAATGAAATACATTAGCAAATGTGCACAAAATGTGCTCCAGAAAAATGACGCCCAGATGCACGTAGCTGCTTCTTTTCACTTGTTGCTTATCTCCTATTAGACCACACATGTATAACCATACCTATATGCTCTGATCACTGTGCCGCCTTCCATCTCTGCTGCAACATTATTAAAGTGATGCTTTCTCGTTGCTATACACCGATTACCTCCGTCTGCCCAATCTGCAGATTGCTAAATGAAGAGTTCTTCCAGGCATAAGGAAAATCGTGGGAAATGCAAATAATTCAACATACATTCAGTCAAGGTAATGCAGGTAGGCATTTTGTACGGGGTGCCTCAAACCAGCTACCAGCAAAAGTGTTTTACCACAGAGGACCTCACTGCTCAACAACAGACTCAGAAGATTAGGAGTCCTGAGGCTTTCAACAACCTTTCATTGCGCACTCTCTTTTCCTCCATGTAATTACATGCTCCAGCAGCCACAATCACAGTGACTGCAAAGACAAGCAGCTTCCTTCAGGGTTATACTACCCTGTATCTGGGTTCTAATAAAGGCAAAAGCACCAAGCACCTTTCCTGTTATGATGGATCTCTGATTTTCCATGCACAGCTAGCAAGAAGAACAAACACCCAACATTGCTCCTGGTCTCCAAAAGAGGACTGAAAACACAAAACCAAATACAGTTCTTTCTCATATTATGCATAGACCCCTCTCCCCCATACATTATCTCGAGGAAGCCCTATACCAGCTGGTTCAAACTCTGTAAGGCGCATTAATAGAGAGAGCAGGGCCACAAATGAAAATTTACAATTAAATGCTATAATTAGGCAAATGATTTAAAAGTGCTTATCATCCAGTGGAGGGCAGAGGTACATAGACACACTAAACCAATTCTTAACATTGCTGCTGGTACAGGCAGAGTAGTATCTTATCTTGTGACTAGTCCCACTGAAATCAATGGACAATTTTGCAGGGTAAAGTCCTACGTGATGTATAAGAGTCCATTGAGTGCTCCACAATTGGTTAATAGGTAATGCGTACAGAAATTAACTGAAATTTGCAGAACTCAGACAAGTATCATATAATAGCTTGATTGTTTAAACACGTGCGTTTCCAACACATGCGCCAGGTGCTTTTAATTAGGGGGCTGCACTGAGAAAATGGTGGCGGTGCGCTTTAAACTAAAGCACATTGAAGATCAGCACATCTGCACTGGACTGTTGATACACGTGATGTGTGAAGCTGCCGGTGCGCATCAATTTATGTGCTCAAGCAGACTCCATTAATTGAATCTGCTCCAACCCGCTGCACTTCCAGTATGTCAGAGCAGGCTCCCCGCATGGGTGTAAGTGGGCCTTAGAAGCATGTTTTTGGAAAGAAGAAATAACCAAATCTATTAACACATTGGCATTTCTTTAAAAACTTATTTTTTGTAGATAAAATCACAAAGTCCCGATCTCTGTAATATAATGAAGCATGAAATAATGTTCCAAGGTGAAATGCATGCCATGAAAAGATTTTTTGATGGTCATGAATTAACTGTTAAAGCTAAAAAGGTACAATATCAGAAGTAGGCATTTTTATCATTCAATCACTCAACAGGTTTGCCAGTCAGTATTTTTCTTGTTTTTAAAAATGTACAAGGGTTCCACGTCAACACTGAGAGATCGAGAATAAAGTGGCTCTTTTACTAATTTCTTTGTCTCAAAGACGTCACCAAGCAGTAAACAAAAATTATACATTTTAGACTGAACTCAAAATACAAGCACATCCTTCCCTGCCAGCCATCTATAACAAATGGCTAATTTGAATTTGTGGATTACCTGTTTCTAAACTCAGATTTATCAACATACTCCTATTTACCAGCTCTATCTTGCACAGGACTTCTGTTGTTGAACATACGCAAAAGAAATTATTAGCACCTAAACTCTTGATTTTTACTTCACATATGGCACGTTTATCAATGGTTTTGCCAGCAGATTTTTACACACAGTGATTTTTCCCAAACTGTTTCTTTCCCCTTCACTATTAATAGCTTTCCTCTAATAGAGACTTCTGCTGTTTATAAATACATAGTGAAAAATGCTCTCTATGCATGTTATTGTGTTGATCAAGCTCCTGCTTAAACTGTCTCCCTCAGCATGGAAACCGTCCCACCAGCCACAGGTAATGACTGGTTAAAGCTGGAAAAAAAACAGTCAGGGGGGAGGGAAATGAATAAACCATTAACAAAGCTGTGCAAAAAGTTCTTAAAATGCCTTTTCCCAGCTTTCCCTTCCACAGGTTCATTTTAGACTGCATTGTTCCAGATTGGATTGTTAGACTGGATTGTCATAGTTCCCACGCCCATGATACTCCCAGACACTTTATCTGTGACTTCTGATGATCATGATGACCAGCATTGCCTCATCATTTCCTTGTGCTTTTTTCATCTTTTGGTTGTATCAATTGTTTGTTCTTAGCCTGCAAGCTCTACAAATTAGGGACCATGGCTTTGTTGCGTGTTTGTACAGTGCCTATCCCACCCTTTAGGAGAGAGGGTCCAGAGCTTTGGGCCCAGGTAAATGAATGCTGCACGACAGCTAGTTACTAGGGCTGTGTGAAGCTTTGGTTGCTGATTCAATATGGAAGAGATTCAGCCCAATTCAGCGGCCAACTCTCTGAATCCAAATCAAATCAAGTACTCCCGGTCCACTTCCTGGTCCACAGCTGAGTATGCGGGGGACCCCCCCATGCTCCACCGGCTCGGCCATCAGCCATGGAGGGACCCTGGGTGCCCCCCCAGACCCAAAAGGCACCAGTTGCCAAGCCAGGGGGTGATGGGAGGTTACCCCATGTGCTCCGTGGTGGACCTGGCAATGGACCAGATATGCTTCTGGTCCACTGCTGGGTCCACCAACGAGCACACTGGGGACCCCCTCTCACTCCGGTGGGATGCTTCATCTATCCCACCATCTCAGCATTCATGAGCCGCTTGGTACCTTGAGGGATATAGAAAAAACATTTAAAGCTGCGTTTATGTCCAAATCATCGAATCTCTCCAAATCGATTCGGAGGGTTGCGATTTGATTCAGACAGATTAAAGGGTCTCCTGATTTCATTTGGATTCGGAGATTCAGCCGCTGAATCTCTGCTCTATTGAATCAGTGACTGAAGCGTAGCACAGCCCTAATTATTAGCCTCCCTGGGAAATAGACCATTCAAATGCATTGCAGATGAGAATCTTTGAGTTACAACGTTTTCTGTGGGGAGTAGGTAGGGCACTGTGCTCTTTGTGCAGTACTGTCCCTGAAGTTACAGATTTTTCCTCTGACTTTTAATATCAATAAGCCCCCAAAACAAGAGGAATTTTAGTCCATATGTCCGGTTCACTATAATGTTGCAAGAATCAAGAACTTCTTACTGAGCCTTTTTTGAATTGTAGGCTTTAGCAAAAAATTAATTCAGGCAAATTGAATGTTATTTGTCTGGGAAGAGACGTGCTGTAATATGTTTTACTTAGCTTTAGAATTATTCCATGGTAAGAGATTTTTTTTTTTACGAGTTCTGCTTACAAGCATGTAATGTTGGATCTGTGGAACTATACTACAGAAAAAAAGGCTCATTAACATTTTTTTAAAAAGTTTCCAAACTTATATGTACTTCTATGGGTCACTTCCCCAATACATAAATGATTAGTTCCCACTACAGTCAAATATACATCAACAGCAAACCAATGTACTCTATAAAGGTTTCTAGGTAATGCAATCTTTGAGGCCATGCTTAAAACTATGAATTTAATTTTTTTTCCTTTTTGTTTACAACTCTCAAGAGTTTAAAATGGCAAAGGTACTTGCAAAGTATAAAAAAATCCCAGGTCTCTCCAGTTGGTATTATGTTCATCCATCCAGTCATCCCCAATGTAAGTCAGCGAGAGAATCAGATCTATCACTATATGTTAAAAATTCCACTTCCATTTATCCCCATATGCCAAAGTCTAGACCCTACTTGGTTTCAGATGCAAAAACAACTTTAAGAGTTAGTTTGTTGCTTGGAGCCCAGAACAAGAGGTGATGGAGAACTGTACTGGCCCCAGGAATGCTCCAGCAAAAGGAACTGCAGCCTGATAGGGAATAATTCTTAAATTAGTTGCTCCTTTTCTCTGGAGAAAGCATATTTACTTCATATTCTTGGCAGTGATCCCAGAAATATTTCTGGTCCACTTCCAGGTCTGCCATGGAGCATGTTGGGGAGCCCCCCCATGCCTCCCTGGCTTGATGATCCACTGCAGGGGGACCCCAGATGCTCCCGTAGACCCAGGAAGCACCAGCCACTGAGCCAGGGAGGCATGGGGGGGACCCCCCAGCAGACTCCCTGGTGGACCCAGAATTAGACCAGAAGTGCTTCTGGCCACTTCTGGGTCTGTTGCTGAGCACGCTGGGGAGCCCCCATACTTCTGTGGGACACTCCATGTGCCCCAGCATTGTGGTGTTCACAAGCCCCTGCTACCTAGAGATATGTAGAAAAAACATTTAAAGCTGTGTCTATGTCTGAAACTCTGAGTCTTTCCAAATCTCTCTGAATCAATTTGGAGGGTTCCAATTCGATTCAGAAAGATTAAAAGGTCCTCTGATTCAATTTGGATTCGGACATTCGGCCACCGAATCAGGTTGAATCTCCGCCGAATCGAATCGGGGACCTAAGCTTCGCACAGGCCTAGTAACTATATGGTGCCTGTTGACACTGTCCACAGATCAGTGGTGCAGGCAAGCTACAGTGGCCATCTACATGAACTCAGGTCAGCCCATGGCCAGTTTGGACCAAAAATCTGAGATGAATGATGTTGAATCCATGCACATCGAAACTGCTGGAAAAAAACAAACTTACTGCAAGCAGGAAATGCTACTGCTTTGTCCAGTTGGACTTCCACACTTATACTGTTATCTGTGCCTATCTAGGCTGGTATCTGTGGGGTTTCTAATATCCAAATGGGTTGGGAATAAAGCTGTATGAGAATTGTCATAAGTTTCTCCTGGGAAATTCTACAATTGCAAAAATTGTTTTCATCCCAATTGGAAGAAAATCAAAGAATTAGAAATTTCCCACAAAAATTCAAAATCATTGTAGATTTGTGTTTCCAAACAGAAGAACTGTTTTTAAAAGAGGCCATTGGAGGCCAAGTGAAATGATCCATTTCAATTTCAACTTTTCTGTTTTTATTGATTCATCAATTATAAAGCCAGAATGAATGACTGCAGTTATTCAATCTGACCTGTAGCATATCACAGTCCATATCAGGATGGATTAATGTCCACCCTCCACCCCAGGTCATTGATAAGAATGTCTTTTAGGACATCTAGGAAAATATTTTCAAGTTGCTTCAAATTATCATTCATATCTTTTGCATTAAATTACTCTCCCTCTGATGTGGCTCACAATTATTTTTCAACTTTGTAAAACTGGCTTTTTTCAAGCACAAAGGATATATATTCATTACTGGTTTGGCCTTTATTCCGTTTTCCATATAACAGAACTATCAGGTTTTTATCACTCAGACATAGGACACCATTAATTTTAAGTTCTATGATCAATTTCTTTTTAGCTGTCAAGATGATGTCTAATATCAAATTCCCCTGTGCTGGATACAACACTTTGAGTTAGGAAATTGTCATGTGTGTTATTTAGAAATTCCAAGGATGTTTTAGTAATGGCAGCATGAGACTTCCAGCATTTGTCACTCAAATTGAAGTACCCCATTATAATGCAGGATTTCTCCCCCTCTCCCCTCCCCACCCCTAGATTTTATAAATAGGTTCTTATGGAACCAGTCATCCTGTTCTCTTTTGTGCTTTGGTGGTCTGTAGCAGACACTGACTAATACCTCAGCTTCTGTTTTATCTGTTAGGACATTGATCCATGAGCATTCAAGATCATTTTATTCTGAGTTGTCAGTGACTTGGAAACCAGTAATGTCTTTTTTTTTATACACCCCTCCAGTTTGCCCATTTGATTCTTCATAAACAGGTTATAATAATTTAATTTAACATTCCAATAATGCAAATCTTCCCGCTAGGTTTCAGTAATACCAACTGGGCCAGAGTTAGAGTCATAAAGGTGCCATTGCACTTCCTCTTGTTTATTACCTATGCTTCTAGCCTCCTTTTATAGGCAATTAGAGCATTTCTTCTCATGTCCTTTGCTGTCTTGATTAATTTTGTGCACACCATCTTGATTTTGTGTTAAATGACTGCTCATTTGTTTCCCTCTTTTATCCTCTCTTTCTGCTGTTAGATTAATGTCTTCTCAACTACTCTGGCCAGCCTGCCTCTAGAAGATTGCTTCTCTTTTTATAGTGATGGAGGCTGTCCAAACTCTTCCTATACAAGGTGAACTAGTGTTTCACAAGACAAAATCCTCTACCTTACACCACTTACCTGGCCAGCAATGCACTTCCAGAATCTCCTCTCTCCTATTTCACTCAGGAGAGATGAAATATCTTCAAGGAAATCATATCCTTCTCCCCTAGCACACTTCCAAGTTCCCTCATGCTTTTTATAATTATGAGCTATCTTACAATACTGTGTCATTATTTCTGATATATAATATCACCAGTGTGTTCTTTTCCACTACATTTTAGAAGACTACTCAGTCTTATAATGGTAATTAATACTCTGATTCTGGGAGGACAGCATATCATCCAGTTGTCCACATGTCCATTGCAGAATTTTCTTTCCATTTTTTTTGGTACAAGATCTCCCAACAGGTTTATCTGTTGTCTTTGCCTAGTTCAAAATCTCTTTTTGGGCCTGGATGAGTTTTTTGTACCCTGGGCTGATTAGCGATCTACAAGATGTGTCCTATATACCATCCATCATTTTATTCAACCAGCTGTACCTTCAAAGATACCTGTTACAGTTTCCATGCTAAAGATCTGGTAATAATTGGAAACTTCAGCTGTATGGCGTTCCTCTTGATTTTCCTCTTTTTGGTGGACAGAACCTGTTCATCATCTTCTTCCCTTAGCAATGCAGAATGCTGTTGCACCATCTTGGCTCTGACAATTATGAATTGCAAAGCCTCCTCTCACATTTTCTTTCTTGGATTCCTTGGTGACATAGGTGACTGGTACGGGAGTACGGGGGGGCATGTGTCCCCCCTGACAGGGCCGTCTACACTGCTGACGCTGTTGGTGGCTTCTGTGGGTGCTTGCCAGCCCCATCCCCACTGCCACTGTTTGCTTCTGCAGGTGCTTGCCAGTCCCATCCGTGCCGCTGTCATCGATGCCGGCTTCTGTGGGTGCCCCACCAGACTCAAGAGGCACCAGTCGCCCATGCTTGGTGACCATTTTCTTTATTCCTTGAATCCAGGACCAGATTAACACATAGGCAAACTAGGCACATGCCTAGGGTCCTAAGTGAAGAAGGGGCTCAGTTGTGCTTATTTTACATATTATAATTGAGGGAAAAAAGTAATATAAATATACAGGATTAAGTAGGAGCCCATGAGCGTGTTTGCCCAGGGCCCACTAAAGGGTTAATTCAGCCCTGCTTGAATCCATGGTGGTGTTGCCTCTCAAGATCTCCTCAGCTTATCTAAAATACAAACAGCAGTTGAACCAGATACAGTACTCACCATCTCTTTCTACTTTCAACCCAAGAATCTGTGCCTCTGCCATCTAAAACTGTTTGCTGCACCTTTTGCTGCCCATTAGTTCACCAAGCAACTGACTTTATAAGCTAATATAAAAACATTTTCAAAATAGGAGTTCCTTTAAATAAAAAAAACAATCTGATAAGATCAAAATGTTCCATTTTGACCTTGTTGAAACCCTTCATTTCACTTTTTAATGGATTTTCATTGAGATTGAAATGTTTGGCATTTTCCTGTGGGGAAAAAAACCTTCCTTTGGATAATTTTTGTACAGTTGTGATAGGGATGCATATCAGGAAATCCTACTGCAGGCACTGCAAGCATTAAACCTTGACTACAATAGAAACTTCATTTGGTCAGACTTGGCACACAGCAGACTAGGAAGCTGTGTCTCAGGATTAACCATTAAATGGTGAAGGATGTTTGACAGGGGAGCATAAAGCCTTTTCTTCATATGCACCAGCTTGGGAATGTATTCCACAGGGGTGATTGTGATCACTTTGTTTTGCAAAGGGAATCCCTCTCCATAATATCACTTGCTGCTGGAATGCATGTCATCCTGTCAATGCATTCATCACCATTATCATATTCTACTGGAAGATTGGCAAATGTGTTCAGCCCTGTAAGATAGATATTATGGCATTTGACAGATGATTTCAGTACTGAAATGATCTTTTTGGAAGCGTTGAATACTTTGGCACTCCATTATGCAGCATAGGAGTGACTTTTCTCACTGTTATCAGGCAAACAAGCCTTGCAAACTGGGAGTCATCAGAAAAGAATTATCCCTAAAGCCTGAAAACGGATTTTCTGAACACCATGGTTTCAGCACTAATTCCCTTATTATAATATGGCTTTGGCCACTGATTGTTCACTCTTGTACTCTGATTGGCTGGCAATGGCTTTAAGATGGTGTCGTTCCCCTCCCTTAAGCCTCCAGAGAAGATGCAGAGGATGGGGAGGATGTCACCTAGCTGATCACCTCATTTCCATAATGGGGATTACAATGCCTAATGCAACTAATGAAGGCTAAGGGAAAAAAAGCAAAACGGTAGGGAGAAAAGCTTGTAAGGAATTACAGTTTACAAAGAAATACCTTTCCCCATTCCTCCTGCCAAGGACCTGAGATTAACTCCAGCTTCTCTACAAACTTCAATAGTAAAATAATTGTCAGGGGCCCCAGAATACCTTACAGTTATCTAGTGCATTGTTGGCCAGTTACTAAGACCGTGTAGTGTGCAGTGCATGGATGATCTAGTAGTTGGGCCGATAGCTTTTGGAGGCCTGGTTCACTTCACTACACTATCCTTTGGCCTTAGGGAAGTCACTGTTTCTGTTCCTCTGGTCTGCATCAGTAATAGGAAAAAAAATGTCCCAACATCTCAGGGGCATTATGAAGAAGCTAACATTAAAGTTGCTCACATACTATGACAACAGTACATAAAATAGACACACAGGTGTAGCTTCTTCAGTGTTATTAAATGAAGTTAAGTTAGTTTACCCCAACTAAGAATGATCTGGCCCTGGTTGTCAGAAGGTAGCCCAGAGATTGATGATAGACACCTCTGTGAGACCAGTAGCTTCAGCGATCATCATTTAACCTATGGGCAAACTGAGACAAGACAGAGTTGATTTTTAGCCTTAAAAACTAGCAGTTTTGTGCACATATTTTGCCCATAACTTCACAGTAAAGGCCAGGTGCATTCAAAGCAATCATTTGTGCTTGGCCAGTTGTGGTATTGCTTATGCAACAAGCATGCGGTTATATTCAATGAGCTTTGAAAATCGATGCCACAGAAGTCAAAGCGCACTTTTTCAAAAGAGTCAACTAATTTTGAGAATCACTCATTTTTAAAGCACATATGGTTCCCAGTGGCTCTAGATGGAAATATGGCATTTGGAAGATGGCCTTTTGTGCTGAAGTCAGTGAAACTACTATGATACTTACTTGCCTTTACTCCAAGCACAAGGGAGGGCAAGAAGTTAGAAGACTGCTGGTGCATAGCACACTCCCCTTCCTTCTGGCTGTCAAACTGGAGATGGGGTCTTGATATTATATTGATATTATTTGCAAACTTTTTTCCCATCCACAACACTAATATTGTGCAGGGAGCAACTGCACAAGTTTTCTTGCTGTATGCTTCAACCTGGAGGGATGACAGGAAGAATCAGTTTTCCTGCATGTATTGCCTTTCTTCTGAGACTAATGAGAATGCCAATTAGTGTCATTTGAAGTGTGGACCCTGAAGCTGGATCCAATGTCATTAAACAGCCAGAATTATAATTTTTCAGTTCCCAGCTCTGGGATAGATTTGAAGCTAGTAGAGAAAGGGCCCATGTCCCCAGAATCTTTCCAGGAGGCACTCAGTCACAGGAATTAGAGCTTTTAATGATGAAGTGTTCAATACAAACCTCATTAACTTTTACTGAGAGGCAGCTCTTTTGAAAGCAGAGGAATGCATTTGGAGGTAGGGAAGATCTCTAATATCTTCATCTTGACATGTCCTGTTGCAGAAGAGGGAAATAATATAGATAGCAGATGTTCAGCCTGTTTGTTAGTACCTTACGTTTTCCAATTCAGGGTGCTCAAGCTTAAGTGATTCTTCAATTATTTTCAAGACGGAGTGCTCTGTTTTGCTTGGTCTTTTCAGTGTTCCAGTAATTAACAAATGTGGCAGAACATTTGTCTTAATTGCACAATGAAAGCCCCTCACAACAGTAATTGCTCTATAAAAGTCCTATAAAACAAATCTACTTGGCTTGTGAGAAAACACCCTCAAATAAAATATTGATGCAAAAAATTCTCAGTGTTCTTATCAGAAAGCTTCGACCATGTAAACACCAAACCTCCTTAAAGAAGACAAACAACCAGTGATCGGGAGCACCATTGAGTGGTAGGAAATATTTAAACATAGAAATGTTAATTGGGATTTGCTTAAGAGTGCTTTGTTAGATGCCCCCCCAGAAACACAGTTCTGCTGTCATGAAAGAAAGCTCCCTTTCTTTCATGGGAGGTGAAAACGGCCATAAACAACGTACGGAAAAATTAATATATAAAATTAATTAATTTATAATTAATATATAAAAATGGGAGAACTGATATAAACCAATACGAGTCAGCAGGTAGGAAATTTGATAAGGGTATGAATATAAATAGCTGTGACCACTAAAGTAAAATGCAGTTTTGCCAGCATATTAAGAGTTTGAGAATGAACCAAAATGTTTTTTAGCTTTATTAGGAAGGATGTGAATACTGTTCTCAATACAGCACAAACACCCTGGGTCCATATACAAAATTCCCCCGTCTTAGCATCTTCTTTTTTCTTCACTTGAAAACAACCAATATCATCTATTGCAGCGTTTTCCCACCCAATGTGCCGTTGGACATGTCCAGGTATATCATTGGACACTTGGGGGGGGTGGCTCCCGGTGGGACGTGGCTACAGCCAGTGCCACCACCACCACACCGTGCCACCACTGTGCCCCAGCCAGCCCCATGCCAATACCTCCCCACCCCACCTCCGTGTTTGGCTGGTGTGCCGTGGAATGGAAAAGGCCGTGGAAGTGTGCTGTGGGATGGAAAATGTTGGGAAACCCTGATCTATAGTTTGGGAGTTTCTATGGTTTTCCTGCACGATTTAGAAGCCACACCTTACCTTTCCCTTGCCTTGTACCTTGTGTAGAGAGAATTTTGAAAATAGAAAAATGTTATAGTAGCTTTTATGGAAACTATAAAGAACTAGAAAAAAAAACCCAAAACAAAACAGAGGTGCTGACATCGTGACCTCAGAAATTTGAGACGCACTGGCCTAATCTATGTAGTACTAAGAATATATACTCATCTGTCCAGCAAAAAAGAAAAAAAAACCTCTGCATATTTTAATTTTTCAGTGTTGCAATTCTTCCCCTCCATCTTACTTAAGTATTTAAGAGACTTTTCTTTTGTATTTAAATCCACTAGTGACATGACTGTGATTTTTTACTTATTACTTTGGAATTAATATCAGCATTAATGTATTGATAATAGAATACAAACTAATTTGACAATGTGATTTAGGTTCATCATTCCAGTGTCTCAGTTAGCATTGCCCTGTTCTGTTAAATAAAGATTACTACTTACAGTTCAATTACCTTTCCTCTGACTTCAAAACCTGCACTGAATGTCTCATCATTTTCCACATGGCCTTATATTTATCATATATGTTCACACACTATATTTTCTTTTGAGGTGATTGAAAGGAGTAAAATCATGGGCTTAGGTTTAAAAATGGTAATCTGTACGGTCTATTAAGTATTCCTCAACAATGGTTGAGCTCACCAAGAAGAGCCTTTATAGAGGCACATTGCCACTGACACTACAAAGAGGATACCTATAATTATGTGGAATATACTGAAAAACCTTTACAGATATGGTTTATATTCAGTGACAGATAGGGAGATGATACAGACTGCATTCATCACTCAGTCCATAAGAAATAGAGTGTGAAGGGAGTTCTGTTAAGTGACTTCTAGTGAGAGATTGTGGTTGATTTTACAATGTGCTCAATGGTTATGATAAGATAGTAAATGGTGGGAGTGTTAGATTTGCATCAAGCAGAAATGGGAATTATTATAACTTGGTTAGTAGTGGTTGATGCTTCCAAGTTGCAGAGTTCATAGGTTCATAGATGTCTGGTTGGAGGGGACCTGAGCAGATCATCTACTCCGACCCCCTGCCCTGGGCAGGAATGAATACAGGGCTCATATGACCCCTACAAGTTTAAGCTCAAATGACCCCAGCTAGGTAGTTATCAAGCCTCCTTTTAAAGACCCCTAAGGTAGGAGCTAGCACCACTTCCCTTGGAAGCTGGTTCCAGATCCTGGCCGCCCGGACTACGAAGTAGTGCCCTGGCTGTGAAGTAGGGTTAGAACAGGGCGTCCTGTGATGTGTTTGGTTTGATTATATGCAGATTCAAAGTGTGAAAAGCATTCACAGGACCTTGTTTAGGTTTAGGCAGCTTAATTTAAACTGCCTAAATCTAAACCAGGAGTGTGTGTGCAGGTCTTTGCTTCTTTGCTGGGAGCTGTGTGGGCAGCCTAAGATACATAACTTAGGGTTGTTGGGGGGAAGAGCTGGTGAGATTGGGGGCAGGATGGCTCCCCAAGTCCTGCCAACCCTCCGTGAAGCTAACAGCCCCCCGATCCACCCTGACCCTCCTCCCACCCAGCCCACTTCAGTTGGGCTCCCAGGACTTGTAAACTTCAGTAAAACCAGCCCCAGGAGCAGTTTGTGGAATCAGGGGCTGTTCAGTGGCATTGGGGAAGAGGTCTTGGGGGGGGGGTGGTGACATTGGAGGGCCTCTCTGACCCTGCTCCTCGGCTCTCTCTCTCCCCACCCCCATCCCCTCGCAGACCCTGCTAGCACTCCTGATTCCCTAAGTCCCAACCATGGGCTGTGTTATTCCCCCAATCCCCCAACCCCCCATGGACTCTACTAGCCCCTTTGAATCTCCCCAAGCTCCCCTGGCAGACCCTGCTACTCCCCTGATCCCCTCAAGCCTTCCCATTGACCCTGCTAGTCCTCTGATCATCTGAAGACCCATACTAGCCCCCACATCCTGCCTAGCCCTTCCCCTCTTACCTTACCTTACCTTAGATCAGACTCCTGGCACCTATCTAATTACTGAGTTAGGTTGGGGAACCATTATTAACCAGATCTAACCTTGCAGACTTCTAGATGTAATGTCTGTACAAAGCCTTTCATAGACACAGCCTTGGTTAGGTTGATCTGAATGTAAAGCTTGTATGTACTCAAAGTAATCTGAAAAGGAAATAGTCAAAGAGACTGTATAGATCTGAAGAGATCTAAAAAAAGAGCTTTATATTTTCACATGCAAACACTGACACCAGAAGTGCTTTTGCACTCATCCAATCATAATATGCACGCCATTTATGCATGAATAACTAATAAACCAAAGGAAATAGAGATCTGCTCAGCAGTATTTTGCAAACAAACAAACAAACACAATGGTTAAATGTATTGTATAAATGATTTGTTTAGAATTATTTACTTATTTCCAAGCATGGGTATTAGCATGATAAGACTTAGCTGGGACCTTTCTTTTCGCCTTCCTACCTTTTGCTCATTTTGAGAGTTGCAGTTTCCCTGTTTAGTCTCAAGATAATGCCCATGACCAGGTTAAACTAAAAGAAGAAGAAAAACCACCCTTTCTCCTTAAAGTTTAACATCTGTAAACAGACATTTCTCAAAAGATTCTACTTGTTTTCAGGCAAAAGACTTCTTTCAGGAGCAGGGAAAGCCTAATATAAATAGCCTAAAATGTATCTGAAATGTTACCCAAGGTGGTGATTTCTCACGATTAGATATGATTTGAAAAATAATGATTTATCATAATTTGTGTAGAAATTTGTGATAAATCACATCTGATTATGATAATACCTAACTACAGTTTATCAAGTGTCATGAATCATGATTAAAGCATTTAACTTGTGTAATTGAAGACAAATATAGACCTCATCTCTGGGCACAGCTGGTTAACTGAGTACTGAGTCAATTTTCTACTAACATATAGTGGCATCCTAACAAGGATCATGGAGGTATGAGAATGAACAGACTGTAGTTCTAACATGAATTAAATATGCAGGTAATTTATTCATAGTCTTTCAGTCCTAGGATATCAGCTAAAAGCCTTAGAAATGCTCTGCCAACACTTTCTCTACTGGCTTGGAGGAATTAGCTAAAAATAAAGGGAGGGCTGAATAATCAAAGCAGTGCATCAGGAGAGGAGATGTCACACCTGCAGTCTTTACCAACCCTCATGCAGGCAACTTCCAGCACACTCTGAAAAACGTGGCTGAGACAGCTGTTGTTATTGATATGTATTCAGGGCTTAATTGAAACAAATGGAAAGAGTCCTAGTATCTTCAGCGCACCCCGGATCAGGCCTCCATGCCCTATCTTAAATACCTAGTGAAAAAGATCCACCATGTAATTGGGACTTTAAAGTGAGTTTTTCTTTTAATGAAAACATTGACCTCTATACAATAATTGCATGTCAATTGCTGCATTTAACAATAGACTCATAATTACATTTTCTCTTTCCTGCAGGTAGTGAATTCTTTTTATTAACTAAACCGTGGTGACTGATTAAACTAGGCTGTATACTTACAAAGATGCAAAGCTGCAGTTTTTTGCAGTTTTTCCACAGGACACAGAAACAAAATAATGAAGACGGTGCAGCATTGAAGCTATTACTTCTTAGTTATTTTCTAACTTGATGGTTTGTTGAAGGTCTTATAGAAATTAACAAGTTATGTACTTAGAGATGAATTGTTGGAACAGTGAATAAGAAAACTGGCTGCTATGGCTTGGTGATAAAAGAGATACCTTGCCTGGATCAGAACACAGGTAACCAGGAGTAGGAAGAATGGTACAAGACCCCAAATGGAAGTGATGCACACTGTAAAAAACCTACTCTACTAAAAGTTCCCACAAAGGAGCAGCAGCATCTAGGAAGGGTGGATATGAGCAAGGCTGGCCAGGGAGTATATATTGCATCAGAAGGATGTGCTGTTAATATGAATATCTAAAGCAACCCCAATGAGTTGTTTGTGAAACCAGGAGTTTTGCAGGAAGGTGAAATTTGTACCAGTATTGATCTAATACTAGATCATTAAGGAGCAAGTGAGTGATCTACAGTGATTCTACCAAGGGAAATAGGCATCTCTTCAGTTGCTATTGCACTAGACTTCCTTTTACTCAATACTAATGAGTATTTGTTGTTTACCTCTTAAAATGAAATGACTCTTGTTCATGGTCAAGTGAGTCCTTTGGTGTTGTCTTGTATGTCTTTCAAGGTCCTTACATTTTGGCTTTTTCCCCTTACTGTTGCAACCAACATATTTCTATAACCTCTCTTCCTTTGCATCCCTGAAATAAGTTGATTAGCACCTTTTCAACGTCATGTTATTTGTAGTACTTACCCAGTGTTATGGATTATTGACTACAATTTATGCCCATGCAACATGGGGAGAAGTCACTTCCACACTACTGTCAGGAGTCTCACTTGAGTTTTAATGATCTGGTATAAGACCTGTGCATCAAGATGAGATTTCTTATGGTTTCTTACCAACCCCTATGCTTGGAAAATACATTTGATTTCCAAGGAGAAAGTGTGGTTAGACAAATGATTTAAAATCAAATCATCAAAGCTGGGAAAATAGTAACAATCACAAAATTCTGCTTAAGGCCCATAAGTATATTAGTAATCTCATTACATAGATAAAACGCCTCAGAAAAGAAAGGCAGCTACAAAGGAAAGCACTAAACTGCAATGTTCATGGATGAGAAAAATAATGCACAGACTATAATAAATAAATTATTGAGATGATTTTAAAAGTGTAACACAGCCTCGAAGGGCAATGAGCTACAGACAGAAGGCCATTTTGGGAAGCAAGTAATTTAAACATTATATAAGCATATCGCCAAGCCACCCATTAGTTCCAAATCAAGCTACACATTTTAACTGGTATTGTGTGCTGGAGCTAGCACCTGCCTTAAAGATAGTAAAACATTGGTTCTGACATGTAGCACACACTATCAACCCAAGCCAAACACCACTCATTCTTGTTTTCCTTCCCATTTCTTATCTCCTTCACAACTACTATCACAGCATCTCATTTCTTGGCAGAAGTGTGGTGCGCAATGTTCTTCACTGCTGCTATCGGTTGTCTATCTGCTGAACACTGATGGGTGGATGCAAAACCCACTGATGTCAATGAAAATACCTTTTGAGACTAACAGAGTTATCAGTACTTCTCTCATGGAAAAACAGAATCTTCGCTCTCCACCAACACTGGGGTTGACAGCTTATTGCTCAATTCAGAAACCTGTCAGGACTACATTTATAATTTACCTAGGTTTAAATGGACAAGCTAGAATTGCACAAAACTTTCACCAGAAAAGCAGAAGCAAGGTTAAATTTGTCTGATTTCTGGTCTGGAGATTAAAATGGAAATAGAAAACATTCGTGGCTATTGTCCCAACAGATATGCAAAGTCCAAGTAAAATTAAAAGCGCAGCACACAGGAAAAAGGCATCACAGATTCGAGCCATATACATCCATCGCAGGAATACAGGACCCAAAATTTAAGTAAAAGTAGCAACGCTCATTCTGCTGAAATTGATTAAGCAGTTGATCGAGTTCATGGAAAACCACTCACGCCTCTAACTTCAATTGGTTTCCGAAAGAATATAATTAGTACAGGGAATGGCTTTCCATGGAAGTTGATGGATGATGGTTAGTGATCGGCTGCAATAACACACCTTTCTGTAGCTATTTTGGATATTTTAGTCATGTGCTGTAGTACAGTTTTTCTTTAAAATTTCTACTTTAATATTTTAGAGAGTTGTGTTTCCATTATCATACGACTTCATAGGCCAGTCAGCAAATCATTCATACTTAACAACCTGAAGCTTTTTTCAATGCTTATTTTCATTTTTCACCATGTGACAGAGAAGTTAATCATGGCTCTCCTGGCTCTTTGGCAAGTGCTATTTAAAAACAACAAATGCTAATCCAGCTAAGTACAGACAGTCAAAAACCCTGAGGCTGAATTGATTTAATATTTGCAAGTTAGTCCACATTGCCTAGATTGAACCAATAAGCAAGTGAATAGACATTCACTTTTAATTCTGGAAATGCAGCCATACACCTGCAGTGGCCTAGACCAGAAGCCAGGGGGCACTAGAGCATGCCTCTCTGCTCAGCTGGGGCAGACAGCTTGGGCCAAGACTAGCCCACCCACCCTGCAATGGAGGGTTTGCGGAGGTGGTGCAAAGCATCCTGGGATGCTAGAGGACTGTGAGTTAACTGGAATCTGGAGGGGATCTGGGACAGAAGTTCAATAAGCTGATTTAGAGCTAAATCAGTTAAATCTGATACTATGTTCATCTAGGTTTGTCTTAAAATGGTTTAGTCCATTTTGAAAGCTGGTGAGGTGCACTGAACTTTTGTCGTGTTACAGATTTGAACCGGTTTCCAGTCACTTGTACTGGTTTATGTGTAATTTATGTCCCTAGCCCCAAAGGCGCAACTAACTCCTGGGCAAGTCTTTGACTTCTAATGTACTTAAAGAGATTTCTATTGTTACCTTTTGTGTCTCCAGCAAGTTTTTCCTTAAATTCTTTCTTAGCTTGTCTTATTACAGTTTTACATTTGATTTGCCAGTGTTTCTACCCTTTTTTTTTTATTTCCCTCATTAAGATTTGACTTCTACTTTTTGAAAGAAGCCTTTTTTCTGCTTATTGCCTCAGCAACTCTGCTATTAAACCATGCTGGCTTTCATAGTTGTTAGAGTCTGGAAGGGACCTTATAGATCATTGGGTCTGCCCCTTCCTACACTTGGGCAGGAAAGACCACTGGGGTCAGATGAGCCTAGCAAGGTGGGCATCAAGACACTTTTGGAAGATTGCCAGGGTGGGTGACTGGACCACCTCTTGGGGGAGCCTGTTCCAAACCCTTGGTACTCAACTTGTAAATAAGTTTTTTCTTATGTCTAGTCTGATGTGATCTTCAGTCGGCATGTGCCCATTATTTCTTGTCCTCCTCTGGGGGCCTTGGTGAATAGATGCTCCCCCAGGCCCTGATGTATGCCCCTGATATGCTTATAGGCTGCCAGCAAGTCCCTTCTGAGTCTTCTCTTCTCCAGGCTGAACAGTCTTTCAGCCTCTCCTCACGTGACCTGGTCTCTAGGGCTCTAATCATGCGTATGACCCTCCTTCGGACTCTCTCAGGCTTCTCCACATCCTTCCTGAAGTGCATCACCCAGAGCTGGATGCAGTACTCCAGCTGCAATCTCACTAAGGCCGAGTAGAGCAGGGAGGACAACATCTTTAGCCTTGCTCAAGATGTCTTGGTATAGATGCATGCCAGTGTTTGATTAGCTCTGCCAGCTACAGCATCTCATTGGTGGCTCATGTTCATTTTGTTGTCTGTCACAACACCCAGGTCTCGTTCAGCTGTGGTGCTGGCAAGCGTAGCACCGCTGAGCCTGTAAGCGTGTTGTGGATTATTTCTCCCCAAATGGAGCATTTTGCATTTTTTTGGATTAAATGGTATCAGGTTGAGGTCTGCCCACCTTGCAAGTCTGTCCAGGTCAGCCTGGTGTGCCAGCCTGTCTTGGACTGTGACCATGCTCCCCCATAGTTTGGTGTTGTCAGCAAACTTTGCCAGTTCGCTTTTAATACCTGAAGCGAAATAATTGATGAACATGTTGAAAAGCACTGGTCCAAGTACTAAGTCCTGAGGGATGCCACTAGTCACCTCTCGCCATGATGGCTCAGTCCTGTTTATCCATACTCTGATGGGGTACTGTTTAGTCTACTTTCTATGTTTTTGATTTGCGGTACAGGCAGTCCTCGGACTTACGACACAATTGGTTCCTGAGAACCATGTCTTAAGTCAAAACGTTGCAACTCAGAACCAATTTTCCCATAGGAAACAATGTTATAAATGGGGGATTTGTTCCTGAACCAAGGCCCAATACCCTATTTTCACCAAAAATAACCCAGAATTTTGTACTCAATCAATTATAGATGTGTAATATAGCTACATTAACGTATTGATATTGTAAATAGCAATCATATTGATTTGGAAGGACTTCTTTGAGGTGACTTGGCTGGACTTTTTGAAGGGCTCTTGCCTGGAGTCTTCTCAGGAGTCTTAGCTGCAGGTTTTTCTGTAGTCTTGTCTGCTTTCTTAAAGAAAGTGTCCAAGGAAGTTTGGACAGATGGGGGATGGGTGATGTAGCGAACTTGTTTGCTAGCATGGCATCGAATTAAGCGTTGTAAAGTCAAAACTGACATCAGAAAGTTGAAACAGGTTGTGATTTTATAAACATTGTAAGTATGAAATGTTGTAACTCGAAACGTTGTAAGTCGAGGACTGCCTGTATACAAGTGCTCTGTGCCTCCAATATAGTCTTCTTAAACAGTTCTCATGCTGCCTCCAAGTTCCTCACCTCCTTGGGGGCCCCTTTTAACTTCTGTTTAACTAGTTTCCTCATTTTGGAGTAGACTACTTTTTTTTAGGCTACTGTAGTAGATTTTCTTGTTTCCTCTCCTACGTGGATGTTAAACCCAATTGCGTTGTGGTCACTACTATTGAGGGGCTCAGTAACACGTGCCCTTTGCACTGCTGCTTAGGACTATGTCATTAATGGCCTTTCCTTTTTTCAGTTCCGGGACTAACTGATCCAGGAAGCAGTCTTTTATTACGTCAATTAATTTAGTCTCTGTATCCAGCCTGATGTTAGATTGACTCAGTTTATTTGTGGATTGTTGAAGTCCCCCATTATTACTGAATTTTCTGCTGTCACAGCCTTTCTCAACTCCCTTAGCATTTCTAACTCACTGCTGCCATCCTGGTCTGGGGGTCGATACTATATCCTTAGATGTACTTTTATTTCTATTGAAACCCAGGTTTTCTATACCCAACAATTCTATGGTACCGTTCTTATTAGTTGAAAAATCAACCCAATTTGATTGGATGCAGTCTTTGATGTAGAGTGCTGCTCCCCTACCAGTATGAGCTGCTCCATCATTCCTTTACCATTTGCATCCTGGTATCACAACATCCCATTGATTTTCCTCATTCCACCATGTTTCAGAGATACCAATATCTTTATTTACTGCTAAGCATTCAAGTTCCCCCACCATTGATCTTAGACTTCTAGCATTAGTATTTTGTGGGATCTTTTACTCATTAAAGGTATTTGCTTGTGCTTGTCTTCACCCTATTTCTTATCCCCATTTTTTTATGGTTTCCCCCCTATAGAGTGTGTTAATCCAAACTGTTTGCTGTTCTGCACCTGTCGACTTTCTTCCCATTTTTAGTGTGAAAGATGCTCTACCACCTTTTAAATGTCATGTGCCAGTCGTTTGGCACCATTTTGGCTCAAGTGGAGACCATCCCTTCTACACAGGCTCTTCCTGTTTCCCCCCCCATTCCTAATAAACCTAAAACCTTTCTTACACCATTGTCTCAGCCACATGTCTACCCTACCCTGCATGTACCAATGGATGACTTTCAGATAATGCTGCAAGAGAGGTCCTGGACTTCAACCTCCTACCTAGCAGCCTAAATTTAGTTTCCAGGACCTCTCTGCTACCCTTACCCACATTGTTGGTACCTACATGGACCACAACTACTGACTCTTCTCCAGCCCTTCCTATCAGTCTATCTACACATATTGTGAGGTCCACTGCCTTTGCACCTGGCAGGCAAGTCACCACGCCATCCTCTCGGGTGTCACAAACCCAACTATCTATATGCCTAATAATTTAATGACCCATTACCACCACCTGCCTCCTATTCTGTGGGATTTCCCCGCTTGGAGGAGTATCCTCAGTACAAGAGGACATTGTAACATCAGCTAGAAGGTGGGTCCCACCTAAGGGATAGTTCCCTTTCTTCCTACCTTGATGCCCTCCATCCCTTAGGCTCTCATTTGCCTCAGCAGCCTGGGAGTTGCAACAGTGGAGGGACTGCTCTACAACATCCCTGAAAGCCTCATCTATGAATCTCTCTGAGAGAGCAAGTACGTTCTCTGAGAGATCGGGTGGTCAACCTGAAGCAGCTACAGGAGGAAGAGTCAGGAGTTCCTTTCCCCTGGTGCGCACCTGACACCTGCCCCAGGGCAGGTAATCATATTACCTGGACTCGGTGCAATAAACGGGGTAGCCTTCTCCTTGCTGCTGGACTTCTACTTGCATATTTTTTTTAATGTAGCTTTTAAGAAGGTTTTGATGTATAGGTTCTCTTAGACTAGAAACTTTCAAGTTACGGATTGACCAGAAGCTTTTACACTAACATACCACATGAGGGAAGTGTAGATACTGTAGACTTCTCCCTCAGAAAATAAGCACCCAGTGGTTTTATTTTTTTTCCTATTTAGTTAATGGATTATGAATGACATGTAATTATTTTTCCCTTGAAAATAATGTTAATTTTCAAGAAAAGGCACAGCAATAGAATTAGCTATTGAAATGTGATAATGTAACACTGTTTATTGGTAAAACAGAACAAGATTTCCTAATCCTCTGTAAATCATTTCCATCAATCCAATTCCAGGTGACACTGCCATATTAATGAGAATGTGCTTTGTCCTCAAGGCACAAAGCGGAGACAAACATATTTGAATTTCTGTACTAGAAGCTTGTGTCTAAATGGACCGCAGGGAGAGACTGCTTTGGCTGAGGACTTTTACTCTGGGTGACATTAAGCATTGCAACAGAACCATGTGTGATTACAATTTGCCTTTAAAATTAGAGTTTTGCTTGCTCTCCTGTGATTTGTGCCTGTTATCTATGGACTTCAGTGGGCTTTTGGTCCAACCTCAGATTGTATACTACTGCAAGGGAAATGGGAGCACACATTGGAGCTTTGCAATTCAATTTGCGAGCCCCAAATGCGTGCCGCAGCCGCAGAAATGGGATCTGGACATCCACCCTTCTGAAAACATGCCCCTTCAGAAGATTAACATCTTTTATTAATCCTTATAACCAGATTCTCAGAAGAGCTGTCTCAAGATTTTTCTGGCAGAGAGAGGATTTGACTTTACTGAATATTTCAAAGACAGTTTTGTGCCTGGGCTTGATCTTAAACCTCTGTAACGCAATGAAAATTATTCCACTGGTTTTGGATCAGGCCCTTGATATATGCAGCAGTGACCGTCTTTGAAAAGCACATTTATCAAAATTGTGCTCTTAACATTTATATGAAGGAGCCACTTTAAAGGCAACCTTGGCAATTTCTACCAAGCTCTTGTGATTACCCTCTCCTATAAGTACATTTGGGTCTTAAATTTAAGATAGTAAACAGTAAACCAAATCAGTGTTGATATCATGCTGCATTTTATTGACATGACAAATAGCACAGGTTGTTCTCTACAAAAAGGTCAATTATTTCATGGATAATTGTTAAGGCATAACAGGATAAGTGATCAATCAGACAAGTTAATAATGATCTAGGGCATCTATAAATCCATTTATTAGTGAATATGATGCATGTATTCTAATTTTAACTTCTCAATATTTTCCTACACCTTTTTTTTTAATCTCTGTGTTCTTTTGGCTTCCTCCCCCATAGTTTGTCTTGCAGGCTTTATATTATTGTTTTATCTCAGAGAAGTTACTAGGGTTTCTATTTCAACTTTGAAGTTCAGTCTTGTGCATGTTCCTTATTCTCCAAGAAGGACTGGCATTTTTGTGTGAAGTATGCCTATGAACAATCCCAAACTGTGCGAGCTTTACAGATTTATGGGCTGTCAGAATTTGCTGTGGTCTCCAAAAAACTAAGCTTTCATTTTAATAAAAAGCATATTTTATAGTCTTTCTGGTTGCAAAGATAGACTTCATTATGTAAATGAGCACACTTCTGTCTTGTTGAGTGTACCGCCAGGAAGATGGAAACCACAGCACCACCTGAGTGGTGAACTTTCACATTCATTTTCATTTGATATCAACTTTAAAATACAGCTCATGAGTTAGACTTTCTGAATTGTAGCACTGTTAAACTGGCAGCAACCATGCATGGGTTGAGCTTGGAGTACAGTTCTGAGACTATGAGACGTTAGGAGATGCCTTTGGAGGAATGATTGTCCAAAGCTGTATTGGGACTGAATCTAGCCTGACATAGGTAGATCAGAGGATCCAGCACTGTCACGCAGCAAAATACCTATATCTCTTACATCGGAAGTTTTCTAAATGAAGGAACTGAAGGGTAGGGAAAAAACCCAATATTCCTTCTTCGTTATTATTCAGCATAATGGCTGAAGTCATTTAAAAGGGTCAAACCCTGTGATTCCCACCACATGCTATGCCCTGTTTCTCTATGCTAGCTATCCTCCTCTAACAAGATCAGGCCCCCAGGGGTGGCCGTGACACCCCCGGTGACCACATGACTACTGCCCCACTCTAGCTCCCTTGATTATGCCTTGATGTAATTAGCTGATCTGTAAATAGGAAGGCTGCCCTTGGATCCCAAAGTGAGCCCTCATCAATCTTTTGGCCAGCAGGTCCTTCTTTAACCTTGCTGGTCCCAATCCCACCCCTTAAGCACTCAGGACTCTCATACACATGCAGGGAGCCTGCTTTGATGCTCTGGAAATCCAGCTCATCGGAGCAGACTCAATTAATCGAGTCTGCTGGAGCGTGGAAATTAATGTGCTCCAGCAGACTCTAGTGTTACGTGTATCAGTGTCCCCGTGCTAAAGAATGGTGGTGGGGTGCTTTGAACTGACGCTCGTTCACTGTAGGCCCACTACATCAGGCCACAGCTTTTGGGCTCCAGCTCTTGTCTTGCTCCTTTCAGGCTTTGGGTCCCTGGCCCTTGTTCCAGCCCCTCTCAGGCTTTGGGCCCTTGGCCCTGGTGTTACCCCTCTTGGGCACTGGCCCTTAGGCCTTCCTGGCTTCAGGCTGACACCCTTGCAGGCTTTAAACCTCCTAGCTTCAGCCTGCTTGTGTTTTGAGCCCAACCCTGATAGGGCCCAAAACACTCTTGTTCCCCTTGGGGCACCACTGTGGCTTGTGCCCCCACCCCTGGTAGGCTCAAGCCCTCATGTGCCCTCTGTGGCCTCCACATATAGCCTGCACACATAGACTTCTTATAGCTACTCCTGATTCACTGATTTAAACCTTAAATCAAAATACAAGCCCACTGGCTACAACTAAAACTATCCCCATGCTTGGCCATTCTTTTTTGCAAGCCATATATCTTACTTGCAGGTCCCAGGGCAGCTCAGGTATCCGCCAGTCACTCTCCTGCAGGCATCCTGATTAGGAACTCCTCTCTCCGCTACCTCCAGGGCCAAATTGCCTGCTCCAGACCAGACCCTTGGCTTATATGCCTCTTAAGCCCTACCATTACTGGGATTTCCATTTTGTACCCGATGACTAGTCTCCAGGGCAGTTTATGGCTGCCACACTCGCTGCCTTAGCAGTATTACTACTGCTCAAGCCAGGCTCTGCCCCAGTACAGTATTGCTGGGCAGCTACCCCTGCAATCAGCACTTGCAGCCTGTGAGTCCCTGGCTGCCTAGTCCCCTTCAGCCAGTCTATACCATGCAGTCTCCCTCAACACCTAGGGGTATTCCCACTGGTGCCTCTGCCTTAATGTAACGGGAGCATGTGGCACCTCCCTGTTACACCTTCCTTCTTCCTAACTGTTACCACATTTCCCCCATTTATCTACTTCTCTTTTTTGACCCATGGCCCATTTCCTTCTTTTCTTTTTCTTTTTCTTTTTGTCATATTCTCTCTTTCCCTTTAGAGGAGGAGATTTGGTGGAAGCAGCAGGTTCCCTTGGAAGTCCCATTGCAGGAATGACTGTTCCTTTGATATTTGAAGAGGAAAATGCTCTGGCATCATCAACCTAGTCAGCATCTAGGCTACATTAAAAATAAATTGAATTTCTTAAAGGGATTTGGGTGCCCAGGGTCAGTCTTACACTTCTGACAGAAGTTGTAGTGAAAGACAAAGAGGTAAAGGAGGAAACTACTGTGATGAAGGGACAGGAGAAGGAAACCTGGGTGGAGAGAGAGGGTGTGGACATGGGAAAATATCAGGATTTGGGCTTATAAGGCAAAACAACCAATATACCTTGTATTGGACACTAGGAAGCAGTGATCCCACTAAAAAGGAACTCCTCAGAGTATTATATGCAAGTGAAATTAGGGGTATGTGATGAAACTCTATTGTAGCCATTACTGGAAACATGATTTTTAAATGAGTTTATGCATAAACATAGGTATCTATTAGGGCTGTGCAAAGCTTTGGGTGGTGGTTCGATTCGGAGGAGATTTGGTCCTGATTTGGTGGCCGAATCTCCAAATCTGAATAGAATCAGGGGACCAGTTTTAAAGGTCTGAATCAATTCAAAGCTCTCTGAATCTTTGGAAAAGATTCGGAGAGCTTTGATTCAGGCAGTCCCCGGTGGCTGCAGCAGGGAGTTGGAGCCGACTCTGAGCTGGTAAGTACTAGGGGTGGGGGAGGGGAGCTGGGGGAGGGGACCATGGGGGGGACCCCCACCCGCTCCCCCAGCCCCACCATGGCTCCCCCCGCCCCGCTCGCCCCAGCTCGGTACTTAAAAAAAAAAGCTCTGGTGCTCAGTGGGTGCTGCCGGGCAGGGGGGTGATTCCCGCTGCCCCCCACTGCCCCATGCTGCATGGGGGGGCTCATGCCATCAACACTTCCTTCCTTCTAGTACACACCTGCACACATGCAAAATCTATAGCTCATAGATAATAATAATCTGAAACTGAGTATTCTTTAGCATCCTCTTAAATTTCTTCCTTCACATGGACCATGTGAAATACCTAACCCCTCTCAAACTCCTCTGTGCACAGTTACCAATTCTATCATGATGGGTAGAAGAATATTTTTTATTGTGAAATATTCAACTTACCTTATTTATTGTCATCATGTTATAAAAATCCTCTCAGCCGATCTTCATTTAATGTTTTGTGTAACGCATTGCAGATAAATGTTGGAAAATCCTTACCCTTGATTACCAGCATTAACATTCAACAATGCCATGAATGTAGGTCAGAAAACTAATTTCCTGTGAAGTACAGCATAAGTTTACTTCATTAATAATGATGCCCCACATAGTGTATATTGCAATTCTTTTTTTCTTAAAATTATAATTGGGAATAGCATCCTGTTTATTTTTAGGTTTCAGTAACGTTGACATTATTGAACAGTATTCATAAATTTTGTTGAAATTCAATTACTGTAACAATTGGTTCTTGCACACACACTATGCTAACTGTAGCACTGGTAGAAATCTGTGGATTATATATTCTCACCTCACTTCACAGCCATTAATGGAAGAGGATGAGATTAAATTCCTTCTATCTTGATCTTTATTTTAAAGAAATGACCAGAGATTGCTAAGATTTTCTTTGTGTTCATGATAGTTTCTGCTTTCAGGAAAAATATATCAAGTACATTAAAAAAATGTAATTTCTCTGCATATGAATTTCCACCCCGTATATTTTGCAAACATACTAAGAATGGCACGTTTCCTATTGAATTCAATGCGCTAGGGAGTGGGCTAATCTCTTCTCATTTAGACCCACCTTGTTTATCTTGTCTTCCTTCACCATGTATGTATATGTGCTCCTGTTGGTGCCTCACTAAAATTGAATTCCCACTTCCTTCCACTTAGCAAAGGATGCAAAACTTCTTCACCCATTAGTCCAATCTTTATGCAGTCTCCCATGCTGCCTTAGTTACTTCAAGGTGAATAAGACCATAGGAATACCCGTAGTCTGTCCAGTAGACTGCCATCATAATTCCTTCCATAGCCAGCTCCAGCTCTATCTTAAAATGAGTAAGGTTTTTACCTTACTGCTTCAATTGGATGTCTGTCCCAAAAACTTACTGCCCTCATAATTAGGAACTTCTAATTTCCAGGCTGCATTTTTTGATGGTCAGTTTATATCCAGGTGCTCGTGTGCCAATATAGTCATTCATTTCCCCCACTCCATGGTGTTTATGCCCATGATGATCCTTTCCCTTCTCAGCTTTCATTTTGCTCGGCTAAACGATCTAGGCTGTTTTAGCTTCCTCCCATAATCTACCCTCTCCATTGCCTCAGTTACGCTAGTAGCCCCACTTTATCCCTATTCTAGTTTGAATTAATCATTCCTGAACATGGGTGCGCTCAGTATTACAAATGATATATCACCAGTGCTTTATACAGTAACATTAATACTTTCTTATTTCTATTGAAAATATTTCTCCTAATAAATCTAAGGACTGCATTTGTCTTTTTCATGGCTGCATCACACTATCAGCTCGTTTTCACCCCACGATTCACTAATTCATCTAGGTCTTTCTCTTCCTCAGTCATTTCCAAGTGATGAGCTACCAGTTTGTAGCAGAAATTCTTGTAACTTCTCAAATGCATGGCCTCACATATTTTACTATTGAACTTAATCCTATTTCTATTTTTTTTTAACCTTCGAAGTCATTCATACTTCCTGTAGGCTAACCCCATTCTCCTCTGCGGCTCCTAATTTTGTGTCATCAACAAATTTCAGTAGCACATTCCTATTTTTAGTGCCAATGTCATTAGTGAAAACATTAGATAAGAACAGTCCCAAGACTGATCCTTTAGGAACTCTATTAGTAACCTCCCTTCAGCCCAGCAGTTTCCTTTTCACCATTACTGTCACAGTCTCCCCTTTAACCAGTTCCTTAACAACCTTACAGGTTTTGTGTTAAGTTTCCCACTGTACCTAATAATTCCCCACATGGCACCGCATCAAATGTAATCAGCCAGGTTAGATCTGCAGAATTTCCTTTGTCTACAAAACCAGTTACATTATTAAAGGAAAATATCAGGTTAGTTTGGCACAACCTACTTTTGGTAAACCCATGCTGAGTTTCATTCCATTTTCCATTTATCTCCTTGCCTTTCATTATTCTTTTATTCCTCCTTTTCTCCGTACTGTTGAGGTCAGATCAACAGGCCTGTATTTACCTAGATCACTATTTTTTCCAGAGTCGGACTACATTTACTGTTCCCCAGTTGTATGGTACTTCCTCCTACTTGAGAGATTTACAAAAAATACCTGCTACAAGACCTGTGATTTCACGTGCCAGGTCTTTCAGTATTATAGGGTGGCGATTATCCACATCCCCACCAATTGAATAGTACCACAAGCTCTATGGGGCAAAACTGCATCCCTGAAGAGCTTTCATCAGGGTAATGTGTATCATGCAGCTTCTACAGCCAGTCATCTTCATTGTCCTTGTAATTCCTCTGGTATCATCCATTGTCACCCTTGTCATCTTCTTTCCCTTGCCCTATCTTTAAAGAGAAAAAGAAAAAAATACACAAAATTCTCCATTAAAAAAAAAAAATCCCACTGAAACTCCCCTGTTTACTTCTCTCTGTTTGCTAGCTTCACTGGTCAGTGGGCTCCTATAAAGATCTGCAAAGTCATGACATTGTCCTTTAAATACCTCTTCAGTCTCATGTCTGGAGTGATCCCCATGCAGCACTCAGTGGTGGCTGGGCAGCTGGGGTGCGTGGCTGCTGCTTTTATGTGGACAAAAATTGTGTCATCACAGGACGCGTTTACACCAGATACTTAACTTTGCATTCGCATAGTTTATTGTAAAGTAAGCATGTGCGTCTACACGTGCACATGCTTACTTCACAGTATACCTCCCTAATACCCAGTACATTTGCTACCTGCACATGAAAGTAGCAAATTTACTCAACATTAGTAAGAGCGTAGTGCTCGTGTAGATGCCTGACCGGGAGCAAAATCTGCTTCCAGTCATCCACCAGGGTGTGGGAGATTGCTTCCTACCCTCAGGTGTTGCCTGCTGCTATGGCAGGCTCCACCACAGGAACCCGGGTGGGGACTATCTATGTCCCCCCACCCCACCAGCAGGGAGCTCCAAGCCCCCTCCTCCAAAATTGCACTTCAGGAGCAGGGGGCTGGGAGACCCTTATCTCTGAGGCCAAGCCTCATGGTCATGGGGCTTGTGCGGGGAGACCCTTATCTCTCAGCAGCAGCTCCGCAGTTCTCCCAGCCCAAGCTGCTGGGAGATAAGCCTCTCCCAGCAGCTGCCCTGCGGTCATGGAGCCAGCACTGGGAGCTCCCTGCTGGCTGGGGTTGTGGAGCTTGTTCCCCTCCTAGCTCCATGAGAACTCACAGAGCTGGGTGCCAGCTCTGCACCCTGTGTGCCCAGGTGGGGATAATGCCCCCCTGCCCCAGCACCAGGGAGCTTCCAGTCCCCAGTCTTGAATAGCAATATTCCAGTCTTGAATAGCAACAGTTCCCTGCCCAGCCTGGAGCTGGCTAGGACCAGCCCCCGGCTGTGCAGGGAAGCCCATGCAGCCTGGAGGTGCCTGGGGACTGTCCTGTTTTTGGCAGCTCCGAGCTGCACATTCAGACTTCTCTACACAGCCGGGGGCTGGCTGGGAACTGTCCCAATCAGGGGTGGGTCTGAGCCTCGTGCCCCAATTGGGAGATGTAGGGGTGGGGTAGGTCCCAGCTGCCTGCCCCAATCCCAGCTGCGCCACTGCTGGATCAGGGCAGAGGGCTGGGATCTGCCCCACCAATGGACCGGAGCAGGGGGCTGGGACCTGTTCCTCCCCTGCAACTCTTTCCAAGCCCCATGCCTCTGATCAGCGATCAAGGGTCAGGAGCTCCCTGCTGCTTGGGCAGGGGGACATTGCTCTGCCCCAACAGCAGGCAGCCCCCTTGGAGCTAGGAAACAGCTGTCTTCTGGTCTGGTGCTCCCTGCCAGCCCCTGGGCTAGCACCCAATGGGACCGTGGAGCTCCCCCAGTGACGGCAGGGGCCCATTGAAGGGCTTCAGGCACCTGGGAGAAAATATCCTCCCTAATCCTTGCATGTGTAGACACCTAGCCAAAAACTCTTATTGTGTAGAAGCTTACTGCACAGTAAAACTAGGCCGGCATAAATGCATGTGTAGATGTGCCCACAGTTTGCTTTTACTCTCCCTGTCATTTCACTGGATCCATAAATTGTCTAGCTAGACAGAGAGAGGTTAAATTTTTTGGGGCACAGCCACAATGTCTTGTTATTCTATGCACATTATGTCTAGCATAACAGAGCCCTGACATCATTATGGATGATCATAATTAACATTGTGCAACCCAGTCTGGTAAGTTTTGAATCTTGGTGCTAACTTCAAGAATCCGGGGGGGTGTTATTCTCTAACCTATGTATCTGCTTTTATCTCTCTTCCTACGCTGGCGTGTACTTTTAGAAAAGAAAAGCAAATTATCAATGTCAAGGTCATACCTCCAGACTTCTTCACTGCACTGTGAATTAAATCCTGCCCCCTATTTTTTTTAATGAATCATAACTAGTGGAGAGAGGAGCAGAGTGGAACCACCCATGAATTTGTTACTAGGGACAATCTGCCAGCACAAGACAAGACAAGATGGGGCCTGCATTGAGCAATGGAAATCACACTGATGCTCCCTTGAAATGGAGTCACCTGTGCCCCTGACAAGCATATTGTGAGGCTGCTCTGGGTCTGGGATCAAACGTAGTTGCTCCTTTCTGCTTCGTGAGCTATATAAAGTTTTGTTTTAAAAGCTATCATTATTGCCCAGTACTTGAACATACTCCCAAAGCCTATATTTGATGCTTTTCTTCTCAGAAGCTTTATAACAACATGTGGAGATACAAGCTTTAGAAGCAAAATCTCTTTATTTGCTAAAGTAAAGATTGCCTGGAAATTTGGAGAACAGGGTCATTTTGACATTAAATGTTCCTTTCTAAAATATCATATTGCTGCTTATAAGTTATCAGAGTTTGTAGAAGATCAGGTTGAGCTTGGAAGTCTTAGAGCTACAAGCTGGAACAACCTCCTACAACACTTAACCTTTCAGCAGACTAAGCCATTAGTTTGTAAATGTGGCTGTGTTGGAGCAGATAGTGCTGGCTTTAGACTCGGCTTGATCTCTTTTGAGGGCTTAGAAACCTTTCCTTTGTTCAGTAGGAGTTAGAGGGCAGATGTCATCACATGTATCTTGAGTTGCTCAAAAATCTGCAAGTAATCCAATTCAATTTAATGACGCTACTTGCAAATCAAGGGACTATTCAATATAAATAAGAGAGACAGTCTGGCTCTCAGTCCTTTTGTAAGAAAATCCAAACAGGCACCCTAGGATTCTTCAGTACACTGGCATCTGTGGATCCGGAGTAATTGCTTGCAGTACATGGAAAGCTCAAGCAATCTGAAGGTATAGCCACACTGTAAGCAAAAATGCACAACAATAGTTGGGAAATAATCACACGTGCAGAGTAGACTGCACATAAAATGTACAGCATGCCTCCTGATCCACCAGGTGAGATGAAGAGAGGCCCCTCCATAGAGATGCTGATTTATTTTGGTCCGATAAGGAAGAGTATGCAGTGACCTGCTGGACCTTTCGTGAGAAGCAAGTGGGCACAAAGGCCTGGCCTCTTATCCTAGGAACAAACAGTTTTCAGGCTTATGTTCTGTTATTATTATAATTAGCACTGAGATATGATTAAAATCCAGGGTAAGCTTGACCTTATAGCATGAGAGTAGGCTTTGTTGAGAGCAGAGCAGGGATGCCTCCTGCTCACCGCTGATGAAATCGGTATTAATTTACAGTTCTGATTTGCGGCATTTGATTTCATTTTCTAACACCTATAGGTCAGCAGATCATTGTATTAATCTAATGGTGCCTCAAAATGATAGCGTTAACTATTTCTGTCATTATGCAAAATGGAGCATAGATTAAAAAAAAAAAGAAATTTCTCATTTGTTAGTAGGACACACCGTGTAATGTTTTGTCACACAAAAAAGACCGTAGAAAAGCCACCAGGTACTGTGAGGAAAGCTCTCAGTGGGAATACACATGATGCATTTCAACTTTAACAACAGATGCACCTGAAAGACTGTTTTGTGTTTTACTAAATAACATTTATTAACTTACCTTTATGTTTTAAAATGGTAAAGAAAGCCTGACCTTTCCAAACCTTCCATTTGCTACAGTTTAAGAAAAACATTATAAATGCCAGAAGATACTGCTGAATGGGAAAACGCAGAGGATTCAAACAAAATTAAACTTTGATAGGAAAACACAAGACAACTTGAGCTGGCATATGTACACACTCCCTGCTATTGTATTACTTTTATATCAAAAAGCTGACATTCAGAATATTCCAGAAATATGACTGCCCTTTCAGACTTTAAATTTGGATTTATTTCCTTCCTATGTGATGTTTATTTGACCTTGTATTAATGTCAGGCATCAGAATGATGTTGTGATGAAAATGAAATCCTTTATTTGACTTTTTGGTTCACAGATACACTACAAATCTCATTAGCAGAATGCAATGATAGTCTAGGTTCAATACACCCTTAGACATTTGTACTCTAAATTTTAGTAAGCATTCTAGTTTCAAAGTTTGCATCTCAAAATGTTAATATCCTATCATCAAAATAATAATAATAATGTTAAACTGATTAAACAAAAGACCCAGAGTTCCTTAGGCTTTTAAATCCATGTTCCCAATGGTGCAACTGGAGCAGGGAGTGGATCTAGTTACCTACAGTAGAAAATGGATTTTTTATCAGTTTAGATTCCTAAACCTCGTGTGATGATGAGGGTTTGTGAACTAGCCAGGGGTTTATATAGCCACAGCAAACAGCTGTGTAGGATGGCTGATGTGCTCCAGATGTTTGTTTTTGGCTTTTACTCCAAAGGCACCACTTCTTAATGAGCTGCACAGGAGAGCTGCTATGCTCCGGCTCAGTGGCGCCCTTTGAAGTAAAAGCTGCTGCAATCAGCTGATCAGCTCATCCTTAATTTGGCAACCCAGAGCAAATTGCGTGGCCAGGTACAGATGATCTGTGTTCTATTGAACAGCCTGCTCTAAAACCGAGTATCCAAAATTTCAGATGTGATTTGAGCTTTGGATATCTCCAGCTGCAGGCATTTCAAAAGCTTCAGTTTCAACATAGGTACAATGGGGAGGACCAGTAGCACCAGTAGCACCAGCCACCAGTAGCACTCTCCTGGCACCCCATTACTCTGAGAGGAGGAGATTCCAACAAAACGGTTGATCATAACTAAGCTCATCACCTTTATTCAAATGCTGGTTATTTACCCCTTCTCCTCATTTATTACTGCTTCATAAAGTCACTTGAATAATGCAGTGATTGTAAATTCATGCCAGTTGGCCATGCAATTGGGTAGTGGTATGAGTTTATTTACAGCTTTTGCTAAAACGTCGTGCAACTTCTATTTATTGCTATGAAATCCTCGTGATGTTCAGGAAAAGTTTAATGGTCTTAACTGCCTTGAAAAAAAGTATCAAATGCTGACCCATCGTGGCCTAGTTTTTCCTACCAAGATTGTTAATGCTGCTTGAAACACCTAATGGGAATTCCAAAATCCAGGCTCTCTTTGCCCTATAGTGGTGATTAGTACAATGTTATCAAAATCGCTTGGTACTTATGCTTTCTCCATGAGCGTTAATGTAATTAGACCTCTCCCTGGACTTAATCTATAAGGTCATAATTCCATACTGTTTTAAATGCAGGATTTGACAAGCTAAGTTCACATCTCAGTGCACCATGGTATCAGATGGCTTGTCAAATTGCTCATTATTTCCACCTTTGTTTGCAACACATTTAAGCTGGTCAAATATGACTAATTTTACAGGAATTGTTTGGAGCTCACGGAAGGAAACAACAAATCAAAATGATCTAATCAGGAATCATTTAGACATGCAGAGCACCATAATGTGTTAATGCAAATGTGAGCTAATAAAATCTCGCATTTTGTATGAGGAACATCTGAAGGACACATTTTTAAATTGTTATTCATTAGAATTTAATGCACACGTATCCAGAGTTCAGATGCTATTCTGTGGGCACTTTTTCCCCATCATAATTAATGGTCCCCATAACTTATTGAAGGGAAATGCAGCTGGTAATGAAAGGATCTGGAATGTCACAGTGTGCAGTGGAAATTAAGAGAAAATGACACAAGGAATTTCTCCCATTGCTAAGATAGTCAGTAATGGGACTTCTTTAGGCACCAGATACCATGCTATCAGGCATATCAAAAGTTTTATTAGAGAAACCTAGTACTTGATATTCTGTTTTCTGTTGAGCATCCACGATTCCTCCTAGGAAGTACATTAGTTATTTATAACCGAATGCGCATATGACATACCAGTAAATTCCTGCATGACATCTGACAACAAAGCTCAGCAGAGAAGATATGTGTCAGCTAACCTGTGCATGGCAGATGCCTTAGAAGAAAACCCAGTGCAGCAGAGGCTCTCTCCTTCTAAAAATCCCTCTCAATTCATTACTTATACTTACACCTTGTTAATTGAGAGTTAGTTCAGGGAGGCCAGATTTTCAAATTAAATTTGTTTGGTCCATTTATACATGTTGCAGGATAGGTGTGGCATGGCAAGACTGATCATTAATTTGCTGATTAATGTCTGCACTATACATAGTTAATGCTATCTGGAAGCAGAAAGCCATAACCAGTAGAAGAACTGAGCTTCATCACTGACGCTTTCCTGCCCCCAATTCTGCAAAGGCAGAAAGCTACTGCTTTGGGATATGCTTAGATTATCCTAGTAGTCAGTCCCTTCCTGGTGCTCCAGAGAACTATTAACCTGAAGAGTCCCTGCCCATAAGTCACAGGGGAGGAAGTGAAAGAGTTGATTTCTAACTCCAAATCTGATCGTTGTCTCAAATCTGCAAAACAAGAAACACCAAGGTTGAACATCAAAACTCATTAATATTACCAGATTCCACTTGCTGAATCTGATAGTCTTGAGCAAATTGCCCATTGAGGTAGGTAAAAGTTCTGTCTGTGTTAGTATCTTAGACATGAATCCTAAATAGCTGCCCTGTCATCTTCTTGAATCTCAGAAAGGTAGCATCTGCCAGAACTTTACATACAGAAAATAAGTATCAACAGAAAACACAGCATTTCACAAGAAAATAGTCTCAAGGATGATGATTAATTTCTCAAATGAGAAAATGATTAATTTCTTTAATTGTATTACTAGAACATTCTTTCTTTATATCAGTTCTACCCTTTACATACTATGCCACTTTTTATTATTTTATTTGACTAGATGTATGTGGAGGGAAAATAGCATTTTTTTTCAGATTGGCTTGTTGAAAGCATATTGAATTAATGGAAGAGGAAGAAGATAACATTATAGGAAAGTAATTAAGGGATCCATCTAATTTCCAGGTGTGTAGTAGTTTCTATGAAAATCACTGTATACAGTGGTCATTCGTTAAGATAAATATTCTCTAAATAGAAAGGAGTTAGAAACCATCAGAAAGTGGTGAAAACAGTCCTGGATATTGTTACGAATATGCTCTAGGACACAGTACTCCAGGGTGTGCTGCACTGTATAAGATTTGTACGTGGCTGTATGCTGTAAATGGCTTTCTCTATGAAGGTTTTTATATTAACTCTTAGGAGAGACCTTACAGGAACTCAAAGTGGCTTTTTTTCTCCATGATAACCAACACATTTCTGAATGGACTGCTTCAAGAGCTGAAAAATAAATAGATCTTAACATAGAGGCAATATTAGCATCAGAAGTATTTTTCCACATTGGAAAATTGCTAACAGTAATTTCTCTCTACGTCATAATGCTTCTTTTTTTCTGCTCCATAGTCTTATAAGAGACAAAATGGATGTCTGAAATGCAGTCACAACAGCAGTGCCTGCTGTGTAGAGCCTTTAGCCAGTTTTAGACTAGCTGCTTTGTATACAGATAAAAATCTACCTACAATGGCATGGAGCTCAACCAAGACTAATTCTGTCTTCTTAAGGCCAAGTAACGACATTACACTTTACCAGTATAGGTGATTGGAAATTGGTCTATACCCATAACAGAATAGAAGTTCAGCACACAGATTGGTTTAAAAATGGCAGAACCCAAGATAAGATTTGCCTTCCTGCCACCAAAGGGTGAATGTGGGTCCTGAAAAATATGCAGCTCCCCAGTCAAACTCATGGCACTTCACAGAAAGCACCATGAATTAGACCAACTCTCCTGACTCAACAGACATTCGCTGTTGGATTGGGAGGGTGGAGGATCAAGCTCCACTTTGGAGCCAATCCAGCAAGAGAAGCTATGTGTCTGCAGCCTCTTCCCCTAATAGCATCCTCCTCTCCCAGCTCCAGTGCTGTCTCAGGATGGGAGGGGGAGAAGGCAGGGGAGGGAGGTCCAGCCCAGCCTGTGCTGGAGTGGGCTCCAATCCATCTCAGGGGGGCTGCAATACTTTGCCCCATCCTCCAGAGCAGGCTGGGCAAACCCCAGAAGAAGGGACTTCCTCCCCTCTCTTCCCTCCCTCCCATCCTGAAGACAGCGCTGGGGCTGGGGCTGGGGCTGCTTCAGCCCAGCCCTACTCCCAGCATGCACTAACAGAAGTTAATGAAAGCGCTCTGCTTTGGAGCACCTTCATCTGAACCCTCTTATAATGAGGGTTCATTTGCCACAGGATTGGGCATGTTTAAAGCACTCTGCAGCTGTGCACAGTCATGGATCATGCACCAAGACATCGTTGCTGTCAGCGCCCCAAGGGTTCTGTTTACTACCGATCTAAACTACACCACTTACAGAAAATTGCATAGCTTGAATTGATTTACCTTGGGCTTTTTGAATGTCTATACCTAGCCCAAGAAGGTTTTGCAGGGCACAGGTGTTGCGTGCAGCCATAGTTACATGGCTACTAGTACCTGAGCTAGCTAGTCTAAAGTGAAGATAGGTATTACTACACTGAAGTTATTGCTAAGGCTACAGGGTTGATACACCTTAAAGTTGTGGTTGGCTCCTGTATGGTTATGCAGAGATATGCAGGAGGACTCCTTGCACTGATTGCATAGCTATGCAAATCACAATAGTGCTCTTGGGAACAGAGAAATGTCTTGCTCCTTAGGGAACAGGATGCTGGAAAGAGGTGAGGAAAGGTAGGACCTTGACTCCTTCTCTTCATCTGCACTGGCTTTCAGAACACAGTTTTATTCTGGGGGGATAGAAGGTCCTGCTCTGCGCACAAGAAGCAGCCCTGGAGAGACTGCAGTTTTATCAGGCATATAATCTCACCAGTGCCTCTCCTGGGATGTGTGTACTGCTCTGCTCAGCTCAGGGCTGGAGCTTAAACTCCAATGAAATCTCCTTTGGGAATAGTAGTTCTCCATGACAGAGCCTTAGCTTTACTCTGGCCCTAACATTTTTGAATGTTGGCCTCTTGCAACATATGAATCTATTATTAATAATTAGTCATTCATTATTCATTTTGAATGCGGAGGGTAAGGGAAAGGTAATTTTAAAAAAAAATCACTGTATAGGGATGAAATAAGGATCACAGTGATTAGAAGGAAATGGTGAGTCTCTGAAAGCAGAATAGGAGGCAGAGACAAACAATTGTATCCTGAACCCTTCCATCGCCCCTTTCTTAAATCGGGCTCCTCCATTGGCACATCTTTACATTCAGCAAAGAAGCATTCTTACCTGAAGAATTACTGCGGATATTCAGGCTCAGGCAGCCATGCTTTGCTTCTCTCGGTGCTCTCCTTCTCGCAATGAAAATATAAGTAAGGTTAGAAACAAGAGCTCCTGAAAATCCATTTCCCATGTTCTAGCAGCGTGTCTGTTTTGTACCTGTGGTGGGAAAGAGGCTGGAGCTATTTGCATTTTGATTTACTTCAAATGCTGTTTTCAGGAAGAGGCTAACCTCACTAATAGCCATTCCTTTGGGTAGAAATAAGCAAACTTTGTTCTGTATTAAGGAAATTGGAGCTTGATCTTCTTTCCATCTGCTTCAAAAGAAAAAAAAAAGGAACACTCACAGGATTGGCATCCCAGTATTCCACAGATTATGTTCCACCGATATACGTTCAGAAAATAATCCACCCATTATGTTCCTTTCCTTAAATATTCTGCTTCTGGATTGAAATAAAAAAGCTGGGGGGATGTTTAAAGGAAAAGGCATCCAATAAGAAAAGCCCCGGGGTCCATTAATAGAGACATTCCTGGACATGTTGGTTCAATATAATTGAACCATGGCCTGATCATATATCTTCTCCTCACAATACATTGCTGATTTAATAAGCCTTCTGATACTTCTTACATAGTCAGAATATTTTCTACGTGGCCAGAGAAGAAGCAGCAATAAATGATACATTTGAGTTTGCATAACAGCGGACACTTAAGCCCCTTCTCCTCTGATTAGTCATAACTTTTGCCCTGCCTTAAATACTTTTTTCTTTTAAGAAGTCCAAGCAATGTTAACCCACGTACTGTGGGGAAGTGATGGTCAACACGGATGTTGCAGCCATTACTAGAATGGGGAAGATGCAATTGGATACCAATGGCAGGCAGGTTTCACACCAATTTCAGTATACATCCAAGCACACAGCGGGTCTGTATGGAGGGTAGAAACACACATTTTTGCACATGTCTGCTATAGCTGCAATCCTTACAGGTAGGGTACATAGGATGAAGCCAGTCTCCGTGTCTGCAGGAAGGAATGGAGAGAACGATGTTGCATATTTCACACAGCGCACAAGAGGGAGTCTCACTAAGTCAGCAATTAAATTATCGTCCTAGTTAGCTGCCTTGTTCCCTCAATTGTAAGCTTAAAAGTTTAAAAATAAATATCAGGGTGGTAATAAGACTATGATTGCCTTAAGGAGCAGAAAAGGGAACTTATTGCATTAAGAGGCTAAATCATTTTGAGGCTGTCGGGACCATTAAGGCAAGAAGATTAGTAGAAGTATAAACACAAAGAGAAATCATAGAATCTGACTCCTCGATATCAAAAGTAGAAAAGAGTACAACATTGTAATACAGCATTAAAGAAAGGGAATGTGACTGTGTAGTGAACTATTAGGCTCCTCTGGCACCTATTAAAAGGAATGGCAATGCTCCACTGGAGCAGAATGGGTCCCTGTCTCTTATTCTATGAGGCATGCCAATTTAGCTCTGATGGGCGTAGATTAACGTTTGGGAGCAGCCGTGGCTTTTGACAGTACAGCCTTTGGGATGGCATATGCACTGTACAGAATAAACAAGCACAAGCCAATGGAAAAGAACACGGTCCAACCATGACGCTGAGGTCCTGGAAGGGGATCTTCCAGCACAAGAGATGCCTCTTGCAGCATAAATCAGTCTACACATCCAAACTAATCTTTTCTTGGCACTTCTGCCCTACTGGAACTGGCATATCACCTTGTGAGCAGGAACAATGCCATGATAACAGATGGGAATCAGTGTAGGCAGCCAAAAGCCTATGTCTGAGCATCAACTGTGTTTGTTGAAGACAAGTTTCCTGGCCAGCAATGTCACATATAGCAATTCAGAATTTCTCTGTGATGGAGGGATATAGCCTCTGGCCACACACCACTTGTGTAAGTCTAGGTCTGGTGAATCAAGTTAAGCATTCTTCAAATATTACTAGTGAAGTCACCATCTTTTTTTAGTCCCCCCCTGAACTCTCCTATAGAACCATGCACTATAATTGCATGGGACTGCTAAATTACTACTGTACAGGAGGAAAGGCTTAGAAGGAAAAAAGAGCACACACGTGAAAGACCCAGCAGATCAGTGTGTGGAGGTGGGAAGAAAGGTGGACACAGAAAAGTAAGGAAAATTCAAACTGGAATGCAAACCAGCTAAGCAAATGCTATTAAATCACCAAGAAAGCATTAGGAGCAAAACTATCTAATGGCTAATTAGTCCTCTCTATTACTACTTAGAATGCCAGAAGCCATGCCAAAATGTACCACTGCTGCTACAGAGAGCTCTGTCTGGTGGGTGCAAACAAACAAGAGTTAAAAGAAGGTGGGGATTTACAGTGAGTCACCTGCTCCATGGAAACTGTCCTTGGGCATGCTCTTACCTAGTGGGAAGTGAAAGGTAAACCACAGCAGTTCAGCCCTCAGTGAAGGAGGCAAGTCGGGCCCAAGTTCTGTTCTCTGTTACTCTTGTACAATAGTCAGCAAAACACAAATAAACAGGACCCAAATGAAGTGTGTGGACTTGCATATATGTAACTGAAAGAACAGATGAGAAAATTGTAAATGCTGACGATTCCTATTGCACATTTGGTGAGACTTGGGGTGCCTACAGACATTTAGGCAGCTTGCCAGGGAGGCACTCTAACTCATGGTGCTTAACACAAAGCACCGCAAGTTACAGCACCACTGAACCCAACAGGCTTTTGCCTGTTGGATCAGGAGGGCTCGAGCCTGCTTCCACTCTCCCTGGCCAGTAGTCTTCCAGGAGGCAACCTGACCTCCCCCTACCCCTAGCTCTAGCTATGGCAAAGCTGAGCCAGCAACTGTGTGCTGCCCCTGTCAAGAGACTCCCCTGCGGGGTGGCCCCCTGTCCCCCAGCCACCCCAACTGTGGTACTGTGGGTGGGGGGCAGGCTGGGCCTATGATGTGGGGGGGTCCCTTCTCCCAACCGCCACCCAAGCCTCTTGACAGGGGCAGCACACAGATACTGGCTCAACTTTGCCATGGCTTGAGATGGAATGGAGCCCCCTCGTCTTGCAGGTCCAGCCCAGCTCCTCCCAGTACCCCAGAGAGAGGTGCAGATAGTTGCCTGAAGTTGGCTAGCAGGTCTGCTACAGAGTGGGCAATAGCACTTAGTTCTCCTGAATTCCAGCCCAGTGCAATGCCATGCAATGCCTCCTTTCTCTAGCTTCCATCAGGAGTGAGTATCTGGCTCTTAGAGTGAGACTAACTACTAAGATCCTACACAAGCTCCCCACACTTGTGATATCACATCAGTTCAAACACACCAGCTCAGGCAATGCGGTTGTAGCTCAAGCCACTGTCTTGGGAAGATTTGTAAATGTTCCTTTGAGTTTTCCCATGGGAGTCAGAGGAGGAGTTTGCAGTGAGTGATGGTAAGCAAGAGCAAAAGTCTTTCCAGGACTGGGCAGTTTAGGTGTCTGTGGAAATTAAGTAATGCAATACCCAATGGTGCAATGGCTGGCTGCTTTCCACTTTCTTCATTACTCACACAACACAGTCATTTCAATCAATCATTGCTTTTCTAGACAGCTTGACAACAAGTTTCTGTCATAAAACTTGAAACAATGGCTGGGCAAAATTTTTCATGTAAAACGTGTTTATTTTTTTACTAAAACATGAGCATCCTGATCAAACTCCTGTCTTAGTTACTCAGTTGTTTCAGCAAGGGAAAAAATGACTACAGGCTAATGTTTCATTACCATATGTGTAAAATTAATCTTTTGGATTTTTCATTAAGCTTAATTACAAACCCAAGGAACAAAACTTTATATTTTAATTCAGGTTGACCAACTCCCTTGACCTAAAAGGAATTTTAATTTAAGGTTTTGTTTAATGGGGAAATACGTTCTTCCTTCTATTTTGGAATGACAATGACTGTAGTGAAGTGAAAAATCAACTGCTATCATAGCAAACAGAAAAAAAAAACCTTTCTGAAAAACCTCTGGAAAAAGTTCAAGATTACCCTACTGGAGAGAGAAGACTTTAAAAAGGGCAAAACTGGTTGACCATAGAAGAAGTCATCAACAATTGAAGGAGTTGCACCTTTGCAGTGCCTGATTCTAGACACAGCATGACCGAAAGAATATCTGTCAGGGAGAGCGGATATCATTTCAGAAGATATTAGTAGACTTGAACGATGGCCCTGACATCAGGCTTGGAACTGCAAACTTATCCATTCTTTGCCAGTCATTTTCAGTTCAAGCTAATGGTCTTAGTGATGAAACTACTCCATGGGGAAAAAACAACAACAGTTGGATGAACAGAAGACCAGATGACCTGAGACATACATTTGTAAGAAACAACCTCTAAAGCTGGGTGTTACTGAAGATCTCAAATAAAAAGTATATAACAAAAGAAGTTCTCTGACACATTGAAATTAGTTCTCAACCCTCCCAGACTTGAGGTCATAAGATCATGACACACAGTTCACTCACCCTTCATTGCATGCGACTACATCACTTCTACCAAAACAGCTCAGCATTTGAACAAGATCAGTTCTTGGATGAAAAGAAGCAAAAAACTGGCAAAGCAGCCTCTGCAAGTAATGCTTCTTGCCACACCTTCAGGTAGCAACAAGATGCCATCCTATCCTGGTGGACTTGGCTTTTATTGTACACTTATTTGTCATCCCCTGCAAGGGTGTAATGATGCAGCAATGCAATTTGATCATGAAGCTCTCTCTCCTTAAGCAACTCTAGCTACTACAGAGCTTTGAATTTTTCAGGTTTGGGCAAATTTGAAACTACGATCAAACATGGGGGTCTCATAACCTTGGGAAACTAGGTTTCCCCGACTTGTGCTTGCTAAATTTGAGCAAACCTAAAAAACCCCCAACCCCCCCAACAAAAACCCAACAAGGGGTTCAACTGCGTGAAAGTGCATGCTTTCAGTGCCCAGTTACCTACATGTTGTTGGCATGCTTCACCAATTCTGGGTTGGCTTCATTCTGTTAGAGTTATACAGGTGTAGAGCTGTACAGTGAATCAGGGCCAAGGCATTTTTGGTGTTTGATCCAGTGACTTTTTGACTAAGCCATAGATTAGCATAAGCAAGCTCACTTATTCAGTCAGGTTGCTATTCACTCAAAAAGTGTTTTAGGGTATATTTTCAGCATAGTGAAAAGGCATCACTACAACTTGTGGAGATTTACCCAAACATTTCTTTAAGTCAGCAAAACTCTGGTGCTGACTGCAGTGTCACTATGGCAGCATGGTGTTCACTGTGAACTGCAAAGCTTTCCTAAGAAGTTATTTAACTATGAGGACAGGCTAACCCATCTGGAGAACTAGCTCCTAAGAGACAGTGGGTTGAGGTTACCTTGGGAGTGTCTACACAAGGTGCAGTCATACCTTTGGTGGACTGCAGCATAGACATACCTTCATCATTATGCTTGGGATAGAAAGTGTTAAACCTGAGAGTCACTTGGCATAAAAGGGATATTGAGATGAAAGAATAATCAATCTTTCATAAATAATATACATGGGTGGATACATTATATATTCAAAGCTACAGTCAAATGGTCGGGGAGAATGATAATTTATTCTGTTGAATTTCTTCAGAATGAATCCTGGAACAGATCAAACAAAAAAGTTATAAAATAGGAATTATAGGTAATGAAGGGTTCCTTGTTGCAAAGGAGTTCTGCTAACTCTTATGCATAATTAAAATATATGAGGTCAGGGGTAAGCTTAAAAGGTGATTATGTTAGGAATCATTTGTTATTCTTTTATTAAGCAAAACCAGAACTGTGTTTATTTTACAAAAAAAAAAAAAAAAACATGAACTGACTGGAATTAAAATGCATATTTTAAATTAATGTGTTTTGATTAAACATGGGGCTGAAGAACTGGCATACTTTAATATTTGCTTCCTATGTCTACAGCAGGCTGGCTGTGCGTCTCTAAATTAGCTGCCTTGTTGCAACGCTATTTCAGTAATATATTCAGAAGGTATTTCTTCTCAGTGATGTAACAGAGATCCAACCCTGCTCTTTTTTTTTTTTTTTTTTAATTTATCTGATAACACCTTTCTAGAAGTTTATCTCGGGCTGATGAAGAGAAAAGTAACTTAGCCACGGTTATTTGGTTGAATAACTATAATGCACATGACATATCTAATTTGTATGGGCTTTATTACATACATTTTTATTATTATACTAGCGAATTGCCCGTCAAGAATGGAGGATAAATTTCAAATAACAAAAACAAACAGATTTTATTTTTTATATTAATTAAATAAATTAAATATTTATAAAATTTAAATAAAATAGGCTGAACATTGGAAGATACCAATCCCTTCCTACACTTTCTCTTGTTCGGTGGGCTGGAGGTGCACCTGCCCATGCTGCCGCCTGGCTGCCGCTTGTGCACCTGTTTGCTGGCCAAAGGCAGGCGAGCTCCACGCCTTGCAACAGCCGTCCGTGTCCCAGGGCTTGATTTGGACTGCATTTCAAAGGTTGGGATTGCATTTTCCTGATTAGGAAGTCTGAGGTTTTAGTCCAGGCAGTCCGAACATTTCACAAGATTTTCAGAACTTGGTGTTAGAAATGTCCCTGGATTCCATGAGGCTTTCACCATCTTGCGTCGTCTCAGAATAGCGACTTGCAAATTAAATCCCTTCCTGTTCTAGATCTGACTCAGAATATAAACTAAAAGGGTGGCTTTGAATCTGAAGGGTTTTTTTATATGGGAACTTACCTTGCCATTCTAGGATTTTGAATGCGTATTAGTTTAAAACATCTTTACCGCCTGAAGGCAACATGCTGGTGGGATACCATGAACTAACTTGAGTCAGGAGGGAAACTGAGGCAGAAGTTCGATAGCCGTGTCGAACCTAAACCGATTAAATCTACTGCTTCATCCATACAGGTCTATCTTAAACAAAGTTCTGCCCTTTTTAAACCAGTCTACATATGCTGAACTTCTGTTACAGATTTAGACCAGTTTCTGATTACTTATACCAGTTTATGTGTAATATCTCTACCTAACCCTAGTTAGCTAGCCTAGTGGCCTTGAGATTAGTTCTCAATTTCTGATACATGTTGTTTTTATAAATGATTTACCTGCTGGAATGGGAAGCTCCTCTCTGAAGGAAAAACACATGCAGATAAGGTCCTGAGGGCCCTCTACTCTTGTCTCTGTAAAAGGGGCATGAACAAGAGTCCAATGAAAACAGCTGTGAATTTTAATGGACTAAGGTGGGTAGTGCACTAGGAAAGAAGCCAAGAGACCTAACGGGAACAGGTAGGGAAAGAGAGAGCAAAAGAGTGATGAAGGTTTCAGAGATAACACCCGGTTAAGAATGATAATGGTGGTACCAACAAATAACTATTGGCAAGAGATTAACTTAATGCAGTGCAGAGACAGGATTGTAAAGTTGTAAAGGCCTGTCCTGTGGCAGATAATTATTTGCATTTGTCACAGCCATTTTGTGCTGCATTGTCCCTTTCCATTTCTTAAAAAAAAAGGAAAAGAAAAAAACCCCAAGGAAGTTCTAAAATGTTTTCTCTTATATGCAAACACACTTTCAGATACTTTAAACAACAGCATACACTTAGTTTCTGTGCAGTTTTAAAGGGTATATATCTATAAAGTGAATATCAAGGATTTGGGCAGACAAGGTTCTTTGGGTGAATGCGATCTTTTTTATTAGACCAACTAAATAGTGAGGAAAAATTTTTTTGCAAGCTTTCAGGTACAAACACCCTTCTTCAGGCGGAAAGGTGTTTGTACCCGAAAGCTTGCAAAGAACAGTTTTCCCCACTATTTGCTTGGTTTAATAGAGATCACCTCTACCCAAAGAACCCTGTCTGCCTGTGTCCTTAGACCGACAATGGCTACAACCAATACCCTCATATCAAGGATTTTTATGCTTGTGTGTGACAGTCTGTCAGAAAATTTTAGTAGTAAATTCAAGGGTTTTTTTTGTTTTTGTTTTTGGCTTTGTTTTTGTTTTGCTTTTTGGCATTTGCTCGGAGAAGCATTAACAATTCTCCTTGTACTGGCCACATCGGGGCTTTTTTTCTGAGAAATATGTAACATCCAGGGAGATAAGGAGCTCTTGGATCCTTTTCCAGCATGAAAACAACAAATTTGACCTGACAGAGGGCACCTGTGAGATGGTAATAAACTTTACATGGCTTAATTCTTGCATTAATTCATCTTCATAGACAAGCCTTTTACAACTGGAAGTAAATTATAGGACAGGCCTGCCTGCATTACAGATATGGGTCAAGCTGATTTTACAGCTGACTTCTTTTATTTTTTTTTTTTTGTAGCATGAACAAAGGGAAAGGAAAGGAACACAGGTGGCTGCACCTTCGGAGCCCCTTGAATTATTGCTGAGGCTTTTGGTGCTTCTCTGTATCTGATGGACAAGTATTGACTTCCAACATATTGCTGACAGTCAGTGCCAGTTGCGAGAGATGGGGGAGAGGGAGGGTCAAGCCTTTTGTGCATATATAATAATTCTCTGAGCAAAGATGTGTGCTTTTCAAAGGCAAATAGAGAGGAAAGAAAGTAGATAACGTTACATTCTAGTTACTGAAAATACCAGCCGTCCCTTGGACGTTATGCTGAGTAGATTAAAAGAAAAAAGAAGAAAAGAAAAGTTTTCCCCATTTTGCACTAAAAATGATAAAGAAGTAACTTGCTACTTTTTAAGTGACCAAATAGGAGTATGTAATCAGCCTTTAGAAATTCACACGCGCAGTCTTGCTATTTTTAATGTAGATAAAAAAACCTTTAGATGATCTAATTAACTTGGGAGAGTCAATTAACTGTTAAAGAGCAGCTGATTCCTAATGGAAAGCTTTTTAAAAAAATCCTGTTTAGAAACATTTCAGCTTAAATATCACATTTCCTATATTCTCTTCCTGCCTGTCTCACCAAGAACTGCGAGACATTTCTTTTTAAGAGTTCCTCTTCATCCCTCTTTTTATTGCATCCTCTTACAGTGGAGCCAGATTTACCTTATAACAATTAGACACAGCCAGATTCAATATACTCAAGAATATTTTGAGAACCGTTGGTGTTTTGAACACATGTATTTGAGAAGCTTGGGAAACAATTTGCAGCATCCTTTTGACAGCACGTATTTGGGATGAGAACACTGGATGAATAAGGGTAAATCATAGTTCAATATTGTTGTTACTATTAACCAGATAATCCCATTACGGGAAATGACAGCATGAATAATTCCTTTTCAGACATTTTGGGGCTGATGCTGATACCTTTGTGCTGAGTTCATTAGTGGCATTACTAGTAATATAAAAAAAATACTAGGCCAGATAATATACTGAATAGTGTGTTACAGCATAAGTACTTCCACTGCAATAAATTATGCAATCCAAGGAATTGCTAGCAGTGTGAATTACAGGTCAGCATGAATAAGCTTTTCACACTGAGTGCTCCCTTATTTTGCACGTGATCCTATTAAAGAAACTGGAGTCAGTACCAGAACTGAGCCCATGGCCAGGCTGCAGGAGATCCACGGAGAAAGACACAAGCCTCCATATCAAGCCCCTAATAATAAAGAATGAGGAGGAAGGAATAAAGAAAAATATATTCTTGACATATAGTGTGAGCAGAAATGTTTCTAAATCACACATTTTTAAAAAGATTTTCATGAGGCATCAGCTGCTCTTTAAAGGTCGCATTATATTACTGCTGTTTATTTCCTCATCAGTTAATTAATCAAGTACTGTTCATTCTTTTAAGGTCACCAAATGCTAGTAATTGCTGTTTAAGAATGTTTTTGTTATTTAAAGAATATATGTTATTCGGCCATGCTGGGGTAAGCATATTTCTATCTTTAGAGCAAGAGGAAAAGACTAGTCGGTGGATCTGAAGGGAATGGAGTTGTAGTTATTTGGGCCCCAACCCTGCAAACACTTAAGCATACATTTTAACTTTACTCATTTGAGCAGGATCAGAACTCACATCTATGCTAATACAAACTGAGACAAGAAGAGCATATCCTTCAGTGAGAAGAAATTATCCACAAATAAACTGTGTTGCTAGCCTTAAAACACCAAATCCATTGAATCATTCTAAGAAAAAGAAGGGGTTATTTTCAATCAGAGTGCACAGTCAGAACAAGATCAGATCGGGATTTCTCTCTGGAAATAGTTTCCTTGATATTCTTCTGAACGCATATGTGGCTTAAAAGGTATAGTCACTGGCAGACTAGCACATTTTGCTGTTCTGAACCAAAATTCATTATATCTATATAATATATAATATATCCATATAATATCTCTCTCTCTATGTCTATCTCTCTATCTCTCTATATAGCTAGATAGATATAGAACCAAAATACATTATATATCTATATCTATATCTATATCTATCTATATATATATAGAGATCTCTCTCTCTCTTTCTCATATATAGAGAGATAGGTATAGATATCTAGATAGCTGGAGATATATTATATGTGTGTGTGTGTATATATATATATATATAGAGAGAGAGAGAGAGAGAGAGAGAGAGATACATATATAAAATGAATTTTGGTTCTATATAGATATAGATAGATATATATATATATAAAGGCAAAAGCTAAATGAAAAAACATACACACCTAACTCATATTCTTTGTTGGTTGCTTCAGAAAACTAGGACTAAATTTGGTAAACATGTAAAATGTATAATGCCTTGGGCATAGCATTCAGTGGATCAGAGAGCATCTGCTGGGCTTTAGCTCAGCATACATCCAGGTCAAGCCAAAAATACCCCAATGAAACCACTTGCTGCACATTCTTCTGGATGCCCCTTTCTGTGGTTAATATTCATACTAGCTAAGACTTTAGACAAAAAATAGGGGACTAAAACCAGGTGAGATTATTAGACAGTTACCTGATTTTTAAAAAAGTTAAGTATATAACAGTTCCCATTAGTTCAATTCTTTTCATTTGATGTTTGTAGGTTAATGAGCCATTTCTTTGGGCGGGGAAAGAAGAGCTAGGCACATGCCTAAATATCAGTTCCCTGATTGTTTTGCATATCATAAACAGCAACAAGAAATCAAAATCTTACTGAAGGTCAGTAAAAGTGACATGTTTAGCTATTATTTGCCTTTGAAAAACTTCCTATTGTTTATTTTTTTAAACCGCTGGCCCTTGTTTCTCCATTTTCCCTCTTGTCTATGACTTTCTAAAAAGATATTTCAAAATAAATTCGGTTCCAGATTTTTGTGGGTCCCTTTTTGCATGAACAGATCATGATACTCAGGCTGGGATCTTTGTTCAAGTAGACCTGATTTTGTGGAGAACGCACAGAAAATTACAGTTCTATAGTTATATTTTTAAATGCTCGCAGGAGTAAGTGTGAGAGCAGGGAATGGGATCTCAGGACGCCTGGGTTCCATTCTGTGCTTTGCTAGATGTAGGAAGGTGGAAACAGAGATCATAAAATCCTACAATTACAGCTGGAAAGAAAAGGTGCTTGACAGTCTTATGACTTACTAACCCTGTTATGACATGGGGACACAACCTGATTACCTTCCCCCTCGATTTTGCTATTAAAGAGATATGCAATAATAATCTGATTTATTTTATTCTGTTGAGATTCACAGACTACTCATATCACTGTAATAGTTGAACGGCTTCCAGTAGTGCACTATGGGCCCCCTCTAACCAGTCAGGCAAAGGCATGATAAGATCTGATCCGCGATCCACACAGTCGTGCCTCCTGCCAACCCACACGGTAGGAGGCATGACTGTGGGCTCCAGCGTCAGATCCAATCGTGCCTTATTGCGAGGGCAGGGGGAGGCCAGGATCGCCATCCTGGGCTCCCCTTGCACTGACAAGCAGCAAGATCCCACTGCTGTGATTCTCACAGTTGACAGGATTCACATCAGTGGCAGCACCCCATGCACTGCTATGGCTGGGAGCCCCAAAGCTGATGGGACTCTCAGCCGCGGCAGCCATGGGAGGCTGCTGTAGCCAAAAGTCCTGTCAGCTGTGGCACAGTCAGCTGCAGCAGTGCACGGTGCTCCCAGCCGTGGGGGCATAGATTGGATGTGCAAATTAATATACGGATGGAAACCAGCTGTGACGTTATTGCACATTTTCCAGCTCCAAATTTATAGCTGGATAGACCTTTTTATGGCATGATGGGTACTTTTCACATATCGCTGGTTCAAATGAATTGTACCATTAACCATTTAATTCCATAATGCAAGTGATGCATAGAGGGGCCTAATATCTGGCACGTATCATGCACTCTTTCTTACCTCCTCTCTCTCTGCGTAAGGGACAGCAGGAAAAATCAGGAAACCAGAGCCTTGTGCTTACAGCAGAACACAGCAAGGTTTATGATTATTCTTACTTGCCTTAGGAATGGAAAACAGCCCATGGGAAGTTGAGGCTGCTCTAAACTGAACTAGAAGACACAGTTGGCCTCCCCGTCAGGTTCACACAGGTGCCCTGTAGGCATCTGTGTGTTCTTTTTGGGGACTATTCCTAGTGCAGATTTGTTGGACCCAAGTAATTGGTGCAGCACTTGAGTGCAGTGAATGAGAGCAGCAGGAGTATTGGTTTTTTTTTCTCTGGGCTCTGCCAGGAAGAAGACGCAAGGAATTATAACAATAGACCTGTGCAAAAAAGTTTGAAAAGATGCAGCAATAAGAGGCTTCAGGCTGGAGCTTTGTTTGTGTGTGTATGTGTGTGCGTGTGAGTGTGTGTTGTCTCTTCATTTAAACCTGTTTTCCAAAAGGCCCAGACAGGTATAAAAAGGCCTTAGGGTAAATGAGAGAAAAGAAGGGGCATTAACTTAAATTTTTGGAGGCTGATAACCTTGACCCTTTCATATAACCTCTCCGACCCATCTGTCATTCCTTCCCTGCTCACATATTATTGTGTTCTGCTGCTGCTGCCTTCATAGGGTAGATCTGCAAGGAAGCTTGTACTTGATCCTGCTTTAAAAAAAGAAAAGAAAATGAAATCCCCCTGAGCTGAAAATCTGTAACATCTGCTTGAGTAATGAGAAGGCCTCTATTGTTATGAGGCTGCATGTTCAGCAGGGCAGGAGTCAAGAGCTGATCAGTTCTGGTCACTGAAGACAATCGAAAGTGCTACAGAGGAGGCAGCCGGGGAATTATAATAACTTTTGCTCCGCACAGAAGATGCAGATACAGAAACTTTCTTGAAAGTCAGTGAGCATTCTGATAGCCATGTGTCAAAATTAGATTGATGAAGGGGAGAATAATGTAGCTAAATTAAATTTAGGTGAAGCAGTAGAATTAGAAGAGTGGTTGTCTACACACCATGTAAATGAACTAGTCCAGCCCTGGGGAGTAATTATTATCATGGAGATGTGTTTCACTAAATTTTAACTGAAACTAATGTTCTGCTCTCTATTTTCTCAGTTCTAATTGAAGGAAAATAACTAATTATCTGAGGGAAATAGTCATTATCAACAATCAACAGACAGATTTTTTTTGTCTTCAGTTAATGACCCAAAGGAAGCTCAGGGTAGTCAATGTGTTATTGGGTCATTATTGCACATCATATAAAAACTGAGGAACTGACTCGAGACCAACCGTTACCTGTCAAAAGTGGTTGAAGAATGAGCACGCAAATCATTTGTGATATATGTGTGAGGATTCCATGAAGTGTAATTTGATGATCTTATTCACTCCACCCCCTTTTTAAAGGTACATTTCTATAATTTGCAAATAAAATGAAGATCATTTGAAGAACAAGGTTTTCCAAAATGCCCAAGGTGGATATTTCTGAAAGGAGTTTAGAAAAGAAAATCCTTCTGACTTCTACTGAGATCCGGTCTCTTAAATTTCAGAGACATACTACAAAATCATACATTTTAAAGGTAGAAAGGGCTATTATGATCCTATGGACTTCTCTTCTCCATGATACAGGCCACAGAAGCTCTTCCAATAACTCCAGGAATTACTCTGTATCTTGTGGTTGAGAGTTTGTATATTTTAAAAAGGTGTCTAGTCCAGTCCAGATATAATGTTCCTATCAACACAGGATGAAAATAAATTGTAAGTCGCAATATAACAATATTGTCTCCATGGTATAACCTAGTCCCATAGGAACCAATGATACAGAACAAGGGATAAAGAATCTATTACTGCAGCAGGGATACAACCCCCATCCTTCCCCCCCCCAAAAAAAACAACAACCCACTGATGATCCTTATACACACAAAGCTCCAAATGTAGATGCAGTGAGTTTTGAGTAGACAATTGTATGATCAAACCATCACTCTGTCAGAATTTTTCAATGTTACATTTCCAAGATAAGAGAATACAAACCGAAATATTACAAAATATCTATTGAATGCTTTTATAATAATGAAACCTCAGAGTATTACCAGTAGAGTTGCTCCTGATTTACCTAATGGATGTGCAGGAGAGTCAGACCCATAATTTTAAAATACAATTGACTAATTGGACCTTGTCACCAGCGTATGGCACCTGATTAAAGTGGAACATCAGTAAGTCTCTACAGTCATTCCGACCACTTTCAAAACGTTTCGACTAGCCTCATTTTGTTTCGAGGCTATTTTGGCGGCCTTTGTTTCATTCCAATTTTGCTGGTTTGACCTCAAAATTGGTCAAAACAGTGTCAGAAAGAAACGGCTGGTGAAATTTCGCACAGCCCTATTCAGCATCATACCCTCCCAATTTCCCTAAAATGCATCTATCATTGCTTCCTGCTCCCTTTTTCATGCAACCAGGTAAAACAGGGGCAATTAATGGGGAAGACAGCATTACAATCCATTTACAATCTATTTTTTTCTGAGCTTGATTCCAAGGAAACTAAATTTCCCCCAATACCCTGCAAAGATTTGAAAGAGCAAATGGACAATGACCACATTTTCCAAGGAACACTGAGGCGGTGAAGCCTACCCAAGAGGAACTTAAGGATGATATTGCATCAATGACTGCTATAATAACTATTTTAATTAAGGAAATACATCTTTTAAGGAAAGTGACATTGGAGAATATATTAAATACACAAATTCTAGCAAGCATGAAAGGGGACATTAAAGAGCTGGGATTAATGAGGATATTTCTGAATTTTTAGAACATCAGTTATGATGCTAAATTTATGCCTCCCTTGAAAAAGCTTTTAGGAATCCTGAATTCTTTCCTGATACCTTTTTTTCCCCAATTCTGGAGCATCTCATTTCATAATATCACAGATTTAATGCTAGAAGGACTGTTTCGATCATTTAGTTTTGATTCCCTGAACAGCATGATGAGAAAAGTCTTTATTGTGCTTGACAACTTCTTTAAATTCATATATACCCTGACCTGGCTGATATGATACAAGGCAGGGAAAAAAAAGGCAAAGAGCTGAGACATGGCTTAGAGCCTGGGCCAAAGTTCTTGCAAGTCAAGAAAAATCCATGGTTCTTGTATTTCCAAATAACTTCAGCAATAATCTTCTTTTCTCTGATAAATGCTGATTATTAGCCTGAGTAATTAACATATTTTTTCTGGATTGGAAGCACGATGCAAAGAGTTTCCTAGAGGCAATGCTTAATTGTTTACACAAAAAAAAGAGTTGATGATTCATTAGAAAGTAGCTTTATTCAGAGCTCATTCATCAGAGAAGTTTTAATGGTAAATGCTGAAAAATGCTATTTTGATTCCTTTTTTTCTTTGCTCTAGTTCTTGATTTTAGAAAGGAAGCACATCATTGATTTGCCACGTAGAAGACTGAGCCAAGAAATACTCTGCAGCAGAGAAAGATGTATGAAAGATTTCTTTCCCTTATTGTGCAATCTGATAATAAATTCCATCTGTTTCTGATTTTTTAACATTGCCTTTGGAGTCAGTTATTTGAAGTCCTTATTTTTAATCCAAATTTTAAAATTCAAGGATTTTTCTTGGTCATTCTATTTGTAATGTTTGGTTACCATTTTACTGCGACCTAACTGCAATGATGATGCTATTGTTGGTGGTGGTAGTATTTATTGTGTTAATTGCAGTAGGATGTGGAGACCTGCTGAAGCATTAGAGCCATTGTGCAAGAAGCTGTGCAAAAATTGAAGAGTCTTCTCTAAAGTTCAGGCGAATGGAACAACGAATACATGGTAGGGAGGTAGCAGAATGAAGTGACAGTAACACAGGCATGTTTCAAAGTGACTTTCAATGCATGAAACTCTAGTCACATAGCTGTAGCTCACAAAATGTGTTGTTGATGTCCCATAATACTCCCTTAGAATAAACATGCAATCAAATTGCGAAACCAAACACAGATACACAAAGATTGATGAAGGGACGTATCATACCAGCAAAGGGATACAGTTAGGGACATTGAACACACTGTTAGTTGCACTTTCCTCATCTGTCTTTTCAGCTAGCATATTCTTTTGGCCAGAGCATTCAATTTATAGAATCATAGAAAATTAAGGTTTAATGGGAACACAGGAGGCCATCTAGTCCAACCCCCTATTTAAATGATTCCCCATGATATCATCCCAGACAAGGCTTTATCTAACTGAATCTTAAAAACCTCCAAGGGTAGAGAGTCTACCACCTCTCTGGGTACCCTGTTCCAGTGTTTTACTCCCCTCCTAGTGAGAAGGTTTTTCCTAATATCCAGCCTAAACTTCCCTTGTCTTTATTCGTATTTGGAGAACATTTGGTGCTGCTGTAACCTCTATATCTCTGTATTTAAATGTTACATTTTATTAAATTTCTTCCTGAATAATTTAATTGATGCATACAGACACACACACATATATACACACGCACATATACAACCTGTGCAATAGGATATCTATATAGATAGATATCTACATCTATATAGAAAGATATCTATATATACATATAAAATCTCTGTCTCTCTATATACAGATCTATATTTCTATATATATAAAAATATAGATCTGTTTATAGAGAGACATCTGTGTATATATAAGAGCGAGAGAGAAAGAGATATTATATATATACATAGATATAGATATCTATCTATACAGATATAGATATCTATCTATATATTGCACAGGGTGTGTATGTGGATGTATATATATGTGTGTGTATGTCTGTGTATGTATCGATGCGCAGACAATGTATCAATGTATTAATACACAATATAAAATATAATTTAATAGGGCCTTTAAAAGTAAGTTTTTGATATTTTACAGAAATTCATAGCAAAGATAATGAATTCAGCCAGCTTTGGGTAGGAAGCATTGCAAGACAAAGTTTATGCAACTATCTTTGCTGCTTCAAGATAACTGAAAGGCATTTTTATGCTAAATGATTCTGTGGTGCTCTCGTTGATGATGTATAACTCCATTTACCGCTGTAATCTGGGTAACAAAATGAATACTCCATCATTGTACTATGAATAGTAAATTAGTCCAGATAAAAGTGTTGAACATCCAATCAAAATCATTAAGTAACCAGAGGACTAAGATTGGTGAGGACATATTGGAAGCAATTATAACTAATGAATACATTAACTTCAAGCGGAAGGATGGCATGGCTGCTATTCTGTTCCATGAAAATAAAATTAGTTTGGGAGTATGGAGACACATATGGAGCAATCTATGAGAATAAAAGATTATCCATTAAAATAATTATTTTGAAGAGAAGGCTTCCAACATAGAAGGTCTATGACATCATGGCAGATGTAGAGGGTGAACCATAATTTGACTAATTTAAAACTAGATTGGAGAGAGGCAAACAGTGGTCAGAATCATAAGGGAGTTAACATTTTTTGACTTCACACCAAATACTTAATGCAAGAGGTATATGGCTATCCATGTTAGAAGAAACAGCAAATCCTCTCAAATATAAACCTTATACATGTTGATTATTACCTCATCATACTATTAAAAGGGTTTCTTTTTATATTAATAAATTCTCCCTGAGAGCTTTCCGGTCTGAGCCTACGAGCATAAATATTCTGTCTGCAAGAGAAAAAAGTAAACCTGTCCCGAAGTTTGTATGCTCATCTCTACCCCTTCTAGCAGTGGAGCGTGTCTTCCCAGTACAGGCAGAGCAGGAAGTACTAGGCTATTCTCAATCTGGCATACTGCAGTCTTCACTGTCAGCTGTAAATTGGCTCCAGGGTTGTTTCTTTTGTCAGCTGCATCATCATCTACTGGCAATTCTGTATGAATGCACTGTGCAAGCTACATAAGGTTGAAATAGTTAGCCAAGTACTCCATTAAATAATTCATTCCCCCATCCAATTAAATATCTGATCCTGTCACAAAGAAATGCATCCAGTAATTTGTTCAAATTAAAATCACAAGATTGGGGTATTTTTAAGTGGCTTTAAAATACTAAGATTCAGTTTCACTCCAATAAAAAGTTTTGTGCTGTTCATCATTCCAGGCACTAAACACACACGTTGAGGGACAGAATACATTCCAGGGCAATAATGTGGAGAGGAATAGAAGACAAGTTAGTTACTTCTAACTTCAGCTCCAGTTTTCAAAAGATTCAATAATAATGGGGGTTAATGGGAGACATTTAGGCCAAGGAGATGCTAAGAACTTGCTACTCACATTGATTTCTGCTGGGGTTTTACATACATTGTCCCTCTGAAATTCAACTCCCTGGTACTTCAAGGTGGACAAGCAAAGCAGTGGACATTTATGCAAATTTGGATTACAATCATTGGCCACATCCCCACTAGAAGGGGCGTGCAGTTGCTGCGGGGAAAAAAGCAGCACAAATTCATGCTGCTGCTTTTTGCTCTGGCACACACCCGTGTACGTAGGCTTCGTACGGGGAAAAATTCTTCCAGTGGGGTTGGGGAAGCTGGAGCCAGGCCAGTGCAGCCCCAATTTTTCAACATGCTTTTTTTGATACTAGGATTTCCCAGTATTTAAATTTGGCTCCATGCTGCACATATGCAGATCACCTGTGTGGGGGGCATTTTGAGCCTTCGAGGTGACACAAAGCGCATGTGTGCGCTTGTGTGGATGTGGCCATTGCTGCCATTTTAATCCTTAATCACAGCCTTTTCCCAACCTGACCTGTTCCAGAATTAATATCAACCATATGCACTAAAGCACCTGATTATATAAGCAGGCAAGGTTCTTTCTGTGAATGTGATATCTTTTATTAGACCAAATAAATAGTTGGAAAGATTGTTTTTACAAACTTTAGAATTTAGGCCCAGCAGCTCCCATTTAAATACCCGCACAAGTGACCAGATCTTTAGAAGATCCTGACTTCTCATTTGGCACCTCATGAACAGGGCAGATTTTCAAACTAATTAGCATCCAGCTGATCCCATTTTGTCATGAGTGGCCATAAGCCAAGATCCAGAATTTTTGATTCATATAGAAATGCCACAGTGGGGTTGAAATGCCGTACATAGAAATGGTACTATTTTTTTCCTTTCAAACTTACTTTTGCTATACTTGGTACAAGATCTAAGTTGGAATTGCTTTAATTATACACAACATTGAAAGACTGATTTTACTTAGCTAAAATAACCTGACAATGTCTTCCTTAGAGCTGGTTACCTGTCAGTTTTTAATGAGCTGGTAATTACTCACTTTATCTTAAGGAAAACAGTACTAAGAAAGTTTTTAAAACATCGTTGCTGCAGAGCTATTATTTTCAGTTTGGGCATGATGTACAAATAATTAAGTCATAAACTGGAAAAAAAATCTCAGTTTGATACATGGGTTTATTCTGCTTTTGCCAATATGATTACAATTACTATGATTTTTTTTCTCCCCCAGTAATTTAAACTATTTGGAAATGCTGACTTATGTCCTTTGAAATCTAAGTCTTTTGTGAATACATACAACCCCTTTAAGTTGTGGAAGTAGGTATAGGGTAAGCTTTAGCAAGATCAAAAGTGACTACAGGGCTCTGGGTGCAAGGGTGAAGGGGACTGGGGCTCAAGTGGTTTTCTCTTCAATCCTTCTGGTCAAGGGAAATGGTCCAGGCAGAAGCAGGTGCATCCTGCAAATCAATACCTGGCTGTGCAGGTGGTGTTGCCAGCAGGGCTTTGGCTTCTTTGACCATGGGATGTTGCTTCAAGAAGAAGGATTGCTATGCAAGAAGAAGGATCCTGTGCACAAGTTCAGTCTAGGAGCTGACTGGCTGGGCAACAGCTCGGCAGAACAGGACCTGGGGGTTAAAGTGGACAATAAGCGGAATAGAAGCCAGCAGTGTGCCCTTGTTGCCAAGAAGGCTAATGGCAAACTGGGCTACATTGGTAGGAGATTTCCCAGCAGGTCAAGGGAAGTGATTATTCCCCTCTATTCAACACTGGTAAGGCCACATCTGGAGTCCTGTGCCCAGTTCTGGGTCCTCCGCTACAGAAAGGATGTGGACAAATTGGAGAGGCCAGTGGAGGGCAATGAAAATGGTGAGAGGGCTGGGGGACATGACTTAGGAGGAGCAGCTGAGGGAACAGGGCTTATTTAGTCTAGAAAAGACTGAGAGGGGATTTAATAGCAGCCTTCAACTACCTGAAGTGGGGTTCGAAAGAGGATGGAGCTGGGCTGTTCTCAGTGGTGGCAGATGACAGAACAAGGAGCAACATCTGAAGTTAAAGCAAGGGAACTTTAGGTTAGATATTAGGAATAATTTTCTCACTAGGAGGGTAGTAAAACACTGGAACAGGTTACCCAAAGAGGTTGTGGACTCTCCATCCTTGCAGGTTTTTAGGAGCTTGGTAGACAAAGCCTTCGCTGTGATGATCTAGTTGGGAATGGTCTTGCTTTGAGCAGGGGCTTGGACTCTTCCAGCCCTAATTTTCTATGTTTCTATGACTCCAAGATAAGTACATCTAGGATATAAAAGACATTTCCTTTATTGTTACACTACCTGAGGACTCTCAAATGCCAGTGATATGCATTTAAAGTCCATGACATCCAAATCTCTCAGGATCATTTGAATAGCCTGAGCTAAAGGTTTTGAGAATGTCCTTTATTTCCAGGACCTTCTCCTCCTTTGAGGGAAACGCAGAAGTCAGACACTCAGCTAATTTAACTAGATGTTAGCATGTCAATTGAACCTTGCCAATTTATACCACGAAGAGATTTGGCCAGTGTGTTGCTCTCTTGAGCAAATTAATTATTTTTGGATATGTTTTGGATATTTGTGCCTGATTCACTGTATTCCCTGAGTCCCTTATGCTACTCTTGCTGGACTCCCGAGGCCACTACTGGGAGATGTAGGCTCAACTATTGTTGCCGTACTGAAGCAGTATATATTGGCAACAGAATATGACAGCAGAGCTGTCCTCAGGTTTCTCTGGTTTGTACCAGAAGCCGAATCAGCCCCTGCCTGGGGAAGCACAAAGGAAGGGCAAAGGTGATACAAAACATCTTTTTAACATGCCATTGTATATAACTTAATGGCGTGCTGGTCCATCACTAAGCCTCTCCAGCACTACTACTGTACAAACAACAAATTAATTCAAAACTAGGTCTACAAAGTGGCACCCCATGATTTTATCCTATTTTTTTTAAGAATCTTGAGCCTTGTCACCACAACCACTGAAAGCTTGTCATTATGGCAAGAAAATGTATATGCAATTATGGTTCTTCGTGATTGCATGTGCCTTTCCATTCAATCCCATTCTCATTGAATCAATGGAAGTTTTGTGTTGCTTCTCGGTGCCTTGTGGGCCGAGATCAAGTGTAGTATAGTGAACATACATTCAGACCTCTGTGTTTTTATAATTTATATTAAAATAAAGGCCTTAACAAAGATATGGGCCTCTTTGTATTAAGCACTGTACCAAAATGGGAGCTTACCTCTAAATAGGCAATGGATAGAAGAGAACGTAGAAGTGCAACTAGTAAGCCGTAGAACTAGGAGCTGGAACTTAGGTCTTTTAAATAAGCATAACAGAGCCCTGTCCACCAGGTTACCCCCTCCCTGCCCTTTAACTCCCATTTCAAATCTCATTCCTATGCTGACAAAGTCAAGCTTTTGCTTCTGTCATCATCATAGCCACGGAGAAGCCAGCTGCTTATGTTCTGCCTTGTGCAACATCATCAGAATTGCTAGCAAAGTTCTAATCCTAGGCATTTTATTCTTAATGGTGTTCTATGAAGCAGCAAGAACACAGTGTAATTTTCAGATATATGGTTGAGTTTGCACAACTGTCACAAAAGTCTTGTCTTGACTTGTAAATGCTACAAATTTGATATGGAAGTCACTGATGGGGAATAAATTTGGAACACTAAGATGCCATTTTTACAGTTGCGTTTCTGGTATCGCCACACATTAAATTGACAGCCCATTGTTTTTAATTCCCAGCTATCAGAAGTCTGTTGTTTATTCCTACCCTATACGTATTCTGTTGCTTTTAGATCACCTGCCTGTTGTTTTCAGATTTCTCTTCATCACCACATCCATTATTTTATCAGACAGCTTTTAGCAGACAGCTAGTGGCATTTTCAGCTTCCATCAAGAGCTATCCAATGTGTTTGATAAGAATAGTCCATCCCGAATTCAAGATTCAATACAGCAGTCTTTGACTTTTGGCTTCCAGAATGAAAGATTTGAAATTAATTTCTTTTACAGCAGTGATCACAAGAAAAGAAACTGTTATAAAGTGTGACATTTCTCTACTAAAAACAAAGTGGAAGAAACCCCATTATTTTGTGGTGTAACACCCATGAAAAAAAGCTCTTAGTAGTTGCTAGGTAACACTTTTGTTTTTAGACAAACCCAGCTTGCTTTGATGATGTAATCCTTCTCTCTCATGCACCATAGATAGAGACCTACTCAAATTGTGATTTTGCAGAAATTGCGAAATGGGGTGATGTCTGCAAAATCTGCAGGGGGAAAAAATGACATACTAAAAATACAGTGCTGGCCCCCCAGCGGGATTCAGCAGTCCTCATGGCACCGTGGCCTGGCCGTGCAGCCCACCGGGAGGGAGGAGGGAGACTGCTGGTACAAATGGGAGCAGGCAAGATGGCTGCCACCTCCACTCCTCACTGCTGATTGGCTGAGGGCTGCCTGTCATGCGGCCCCACTGTTCTCCATCAAGCAGCAAGGGGAATGATGGACAGCCCTCTTGGCCAATCAGCAGCAAGGGGTGGGGCTGTATGACAGACTAATCGGCAGTGGGGGTGGAACCACTGGGGCCTCTGAGGCAATCAACAGCATGGGCGACTCTGCCACAATAAGCTCGTGAAAATGGTGGCTGGTTTTATGATCTGCCCACAAAATTGGTCACCTGCCTCCTCGAGTTGGGTAGAACCCTAATCATAGGTAGCTGGGTGCTAGATAGAGTGTAGATCTGGTTTCTTCCTCTGCGTTTCAATGAAGTAGGGGAAGGATCCCTCTGTGCTCACTTACATCATTGTGAATCCATCTAAACAGTTCATAGTCTCACCTTTACATGACGTTACTTTAGCACACTTCACACATCTACCACGTGTTATAGGAAAGGATCACTTGGGCCACAGTTTTTGGATCCCCTGATATGTTCACAAACACAGATTATATAACACAAACCTGGCAGTGAAAAAATGTGCATTCCCATCAGTCCACTGTGATTTATGCCTCTTGTGAAAACGTTGGTGATAGGGAGTAGAATAATGGAACCATAGAAAGGTAGGGCTGGAAGGGACCTCAGGAGGTCACCTCTAGTCCAACCTCCTGCTCAAAGCAGGACCATCCCCAACTACATCATCCCAGCCAAAGCTTTGTCTAGCCAGGTTTTGAAAACCTCCAGGATGGAGCTTCTACCACCTCTCTGGGTAACCTGTTCCAGGGTTTTACTACAATGCTAGTGGGAAAATTCTTCCCAATATCTAGCCTAAAGTTCCCTTGCTGCAACTTGAGCCCTTGCTCCTTGTTCTGTCATCTGCCGCCACTCAGAACAGTCCAGCTCCAACCTCTTTGAACCCCTAAACTGCAGATGATTTCAAATACAAAGAAAGTTTCATCTTTTTCATAATGAAATTTCATCAGATGTGACATACCCCTGCAGAACCTTCAGTTTCGACAGATAAATATTTTCCAATGTAAAAATACTTTCAAGTAACATTTTTGACTAGTTGTAACTTCTGCACTGATGTGGCTCATGGGTGACAATTGTGACAATTGTGATAGGGACACTGAATAAAACCCAGGAGAAATTATTCAGATGCTGGCCTGAATTCCTTTTTTTTTTCTTTTTACAGTTAGTAAAAATAAAATGTATTTGGTTTTTCCTCTGAAAATGATTAAAGAACATTTATGGGGCTGGGTCAGTGGAGAATGGACCATGCTCTGCAAGCCTGGAGAACAGTGAATAGAAGCATCTGGGGCTAAAAGTCCAAAGTTTGGAAGCACAAACTTCCTGAGTTATTCAGCCCCACTCAGACACAAACACATATGTTCCTTTGTTAAGATTTGGTCTGACTGTGCAAATGTACATGCACACAAACCAATATGAGATTTTGCATGCACATAAACAGCACATCTAAGATTTCATTTTGGCACCTTGGTAACCTATTTGCAAATCAGCGTTAACCATAAAAAGCCTTGTTACATGATTTCTGGGCTAAATCCTTCAGACAAGATTAGAATAGAACTCTCATTGACTTGAGTGTGGTTTTTGCTCCAGATAATAATATGCAGGATTCAGCCAATATAGATCAACTCTATCTTACAAAAATAGGCTGAATAAGCTATAATTATTCTTCTCCTCTAGCAGCTCATTTATAATTATTTGTTTCTAACTGAAAACGATCCATGCTGCAATAAGATTATTAATTATAAGAAAGATGTCCCAGAGTGATATTGAAAGCTAGTCCCTGGCCAACCAGCTAGAATTCAGGTGAAATGTAGTTACTTTTCTTGACAATTAGTTGAGGAAATACATTAGGCTGCATTGCAAAAAACCTCAGTTAAGGCTGGATCTAATGGGGTCCTCAAGAACGATGCTTACTGGGGTCCTCAAGAATGACCCTGACTAATAACCTGTTTATGAACTTATTCATGTCTTTGGGGGTTTTCCTCCTTCAGATTTGTACACATGGTTTACCTTTGGCCATCCAAGTCATTTGATTAGATGCTATCAGGATTCTGTCTGGATTTGAGATAGAGTATAGGGAATGAAGAAGGTAAGAAGTCACTCTACTGTGGTCGGGGAGCATCTCTAGGGACATTTGGAGTGGACCAGGGTAATACTAGGCACGCACACTGGAATGGACGCCATGGCATCCTTTGAGGAAGTGCAGCAGACTTATCCGATCTGTTGACTCTGCTCCAAGTGGCCAACACAGAAGGTAGAAGAGGTCATGACCACTAGATATTAAGAGCTGGAATTATAGTCTTTACACTGCTCGGGGGTGGAGGGGATGTGATTTAATTAAAGTGACTCTTGGAGCAGTCAATGAGCTTTAGTTAAAGTGCCCCTGCCACTATTTTGAAGTGCAAGGATGCTGAATAAATACATGTGATGTGGAGGCTGCTGGCGTGTGCTAATTAGCATGCTTCAGCAGACTCGATTGAGTCTGCTCTGAAGTGTGCTGATTAGCACACTTCGGAGCAGACCTCCGGCACATGTATAGGTGCCCCTTGTGTTTCTGCAGTGCCTCTCACACTTGGATGATGTGGTCCTGCCTTATAGAAGCAGGGTGAGATTTACAAAGGCACTGGGGGAATGAGACAAGCTCCCTTTGAAAATCAGTAGGAGATGGCCATATAACTCTCCTAAGCTCCTCTGAAAATCTCAGCCCTAATAAATACCACTGTCTTTCTCACCTTTATTACTATTTTAATGTTTATAGCGCTTTTATGTACTCAAGGCCTATTGAAGTTAATAGAAAGACTTCAGTGGAGCGTCAGTCCTACCCTGAACAAATGGGCTAGAAAGCAGAACACCAGGGATCTAGCACAAGACCCAGTAAAAGTTGATCTTTTACATGTGAGGCAGTGCAATACCTGACTGCTAGGCATTAGGCGTATAGTCCATGGGCAGCCTCCAATATGCACTTGGGCCCTTGCTCCTTATATAGCATACAGGGAGAGGGCACTCCATTCTGTTTCCCAAATTGTGAACTTTATGATGTACAATTCACTTTTTTTCTAAATATTTAAACAGTTGAGCTTCAATTTGCTTTTTCGAGCATTCATATGAGTGAAACAGTGTTTCATGGGTGGTTTCAGAGAAAAGGTTTGGAAACGTGACAATTAAATGTGTTGTTGCAACTGATAAAATATTTGTCAGGCCTGTTTTCCATTAAGGGCAAGTGTGCTAGGAACTGTGGTTGAAGTGTACAAATTGCTGTGCGATGAAATAAAGCAGTCTGTGTTCAGAACAGTGTAATTGTAAATGCAGGGCAGCTTTGTATTGGTTTCCATTCCATTTATTGTGATTCTTACCTAGTCATAAGCATCAGCTGCCAGGAGTGGCTCTGCTACGCCTGTTCCATGCGGAGAGAAGTGCTACGTGAACTTCTTTTTAGAAAAGAATCAAGGTCGGTTTTTATTCCATTCAGTGCTAGTGCTTGGGATGTTTATAGATCTGGGATTTTGATATCTCTGAACAAAATCAGATATCCAGTATGGTATGCAAATGTGCACAGAAGAATCATGGGATGGAACATCATTATCCTCTGCATAATGCAACAGACTTGAGGTTCTCTCTGAAGGAAAGGAAGACAGTGGCACCAGTTAACATTTATCTTTAAACCTTTGCAGGAAAACTTACCGTTTATCATTCGTGGTTTCTTGTAACCTCAGGATAATGTCTACAGAATAAGATCTGCAGTTGAAATTTACTTATCTGTCCCCACTGTAAAGAAGGATATTGGATGGAGATCTTATGCAGAGTTTGCTCCACATATCTGGACTAATTTATTTTATGAATGTGGTAATCTTAAAAGCCTTAATCCATTTAAGATTAAACTCTCCCTGACACTTCCCCCCTCTCCCAATTCATATATTTAATTTTTAATGCCATACATTTTAATATTTTGATATGGAACCCAACATATTTTATTAGAGTGCCCATTTTGTATGTTCTGGTGGAAGTCTGTGCCTTATTTTCTTGTTGGAGAGCAGGGATTTTTTCCTGTTTTAAGTAAATACAACTTTATTTGTAGGTTCTTTTCCTCTTAGGTGCGACTGCAAAACAAAATAATGCCAGTCCTATTGCCACTACTAATAATGCTTCTGGAAGAGTCCAGAATAATCAGAAGTGGACATTGGTAGCCTTTGTCTGTTCCCTCAGGACAAAAATCACTCCACTACCAGGGGGTTATATAAGATTATGACTTCATGTAGGAACCTTATGCACAAAGCATTTAGGAACATATTTAAAGCCCACTGACTTCAGTATAACACATGTGTAAGTGCTTCATTAAAATAAGACTTGGTCCACAACCTCCCTTAGGTCAACAGAAAGACTTTGATTCATTTTAGGGGGCTGGCATCAGGGCATTACAGCCCAGACTATGGGCCACGTAGAGCCATGGATATTTAAGCAAAAATTGCACTGATATGGGAGTGCTTAAAAGTTCAAGACTTCTTATAGTCCATTTTGAAAGCTTCTGAATGGGCCAATTCACACAGATAAGAAACATTAGGCAATGACAGTACGAACATCCCCATGTAATCCCTTCAATGTGTCTTACAGAGACTTTAGTTACACGCCTTTGCCATTCAGCCCTCACCTCCAGGGATGAGATTAGCTGATGTACAAGCTTGCAACAGAGATTCTAACCCTCCTTGACCCTTCTGATGAAAAACAACATGAAAAAATACTTTTGTGTCTACATTATGTCACCAGCCAGCCTGAACAAAAAAGGGAAAAATACATCTTTGTCTTGCTAGGCACCTAAACATGAAGAGCAGCTCTCATTTTAGATCTAGATGTACCTATTTAAAAAAAAGAAAGAGAGAGAAGAAAAAAAACCATGTTGTATTACTGCAATTATGTGCTGAAAATCAGAAATGCTGAAACATTAAATTAAGCTTAAAAATGTTCCTGTTTATGCAAAAAAGGAATGCACAGTGCAGCATAAGACACTGCATTATATTGATATTTTTCTTCCCTCCCTCTCTCTCTCTGGATCTTTGCCCTCCACATAATTAACTCACATTAATTTTTTTTGTAAAACAAAAAGCCAGATGCTCACATGGCTCTAATCTGGGGCTACTACGCCACTAAAAGCATCAAATCCAGCATTAACTACTAATGGGTATCTTTCCTCCATTAACCTGGACTCAGGTAGTATACCCAGGAGGAGGAAGTAGAATTGTTTGCATGCAGTTTGAGTGATGTTTCTAGGAAGATGCTGAAGAGTTAGGTCGTGGTTTGGCTTCATGCAGACGTTGTGATAAATGCCATTTAGGAATTTTTCTGTCATCTGAAGCAATTCTAGAACAGCTATAAGTGCTGCATTTCCTCCCAGTGAAAGGGCTAGCCTTCATTAAGTCGCTCATTACTGTGGAATCCAATTTGTAATAATTAATTTCTTCATTATAGCAATAATGCAGAATGCTCAGATGTTTCTGAGCAACATGCACAGCCCTTTCTAAAAGCACAGCATGATCCTCGGCGCTTGAGATGATGGGGCGTGTTCTGATACCCTTACAAGATAATACACGAATCCCAAGTTGTCCCACTGATGTGGTACTTTTCATAGAACAGACTCCCACCCACAAAAGCCCCACACATCTTAAAAAATAAAATAAAGAACAAAACATACCACCACCACCACCACCACTACCACCACTACCATCACCAATCATGACTACTATAGCCCTATAATGTGGTAGAGGGCTCACAGCCCACCCCATCATTTGGTTCACTTGTACGCAAGAGCCCTTTCCGCCTCCAGCAGGTTGTCTTCCTTCTTTGATCAAATTGTAAGTTTTGGTAGACAGCACATGTTTTCCACTAGGCATTTGCTCAACAGTGAGTATAATGAGGCCTCAGTCTCGGATGGGGTGGTGGTAAAATGCAAGTAATTATAATTGAACTGATAAATGGCCATTTTAATCCATTAAAGAGTTTACTAAAATGATCACTGAGCCAGAGTAGTAGCTTAAAAGTAGGAGACCTATAAATACAGCCTGGTTGGAAGTGAGGGTAGACAAGACACTTAGGACACTGTATGAAGAAAGAACTTTCCCACTAGCATTCTTCCCAATATCTAGCCTAAACTTCCCTTGCTGCAACTTGAGCCCTTGCTCCTTGTTCTGTCATCTGTCACCACTGAGAACAGTCCAGCTCCAACCTCTTCGAACCCCTAAACTGCAGATGATTTCAAATACAAAGAAAGTTTCATCTTTTTCATAATGAAATTTCATCAGATGTGACATACTCCTGCAGAACCTTCAGTTTCGACAGATAAATATTTTCCGATGTAAAAATACTTTCAAGTAACATTTTTGACTAGTTGTAACTTCTGCACTGATGTGGCTCATGGGTGACACTTGTGATAGGGACACTGAATAAAACACAGGAGAAATTATTCAGATGATGGCCTGAATTCCTTTTTTTTTTCTTTTTACAGTTAGTAAATACTGCCCAGAAAACACTACGCTACCTCTGTAAATGAACAATCACAATCGTTATAAATAATTTTCTTGGCTTTTCTTATAAGCTCCACCTTATTTTTTTTCCACTGACAGTGTTGGTTAGTGTGTAGTACTCAGAACATCCACAAGCTATAAGTGAATCCCAAAGTGATATACATATATATCCCACATACAGCAAATCTGCTGTCATTATTACTAAACTGGCCTTGGGCAAAACACTGCAGCCAGCCCTAGTGTTACTGATCCTGCGATTCCCAGCTGAATTTGTATCAAAACCTCACATTCCAGTTAAAATAGAAAGCATTTGAATATGCGGATGGAAAGGACAACTGCAGTGATTAGCCTTAATACCTGAAGGAATATTTACTTTAAAAAAAATCTGAATAAAGTATGCATCTAGACCTGCTTACACCTACAAATTCTTGAGGTTTTAATTCACCGGTAAAACTGCTGGGCATGTTGACCGGTATCGTCTCGTTGTTTCCTTGTACTTGTCTGTCAGTGTCCAACTGCTGTTTCCTTTCTTAGGTTGTAAACTCACAGATGAAGGAACTCCCCATGAAGGTATATACAATATCTAGCACAATGGTATGACTAGGGCTCATTTTGCTATGGTACTACAAACTAAATAATAATAAAGTATTGCTCTAGTATGTGATGGGGAGGGAGACCTGACAGCCGGTGGGGTATTACAGTTGTAATGTTTGAGATACCTGCATTACGCACTGGAAGTCAAACTGTTAGTGTGCCACACAATTCATCTTAAGTGAATCCCAGTGAAACTTTATACCCGATTGCACCTTTGCATATTTTACGTACCTATTCACCGTATTTTATCTATGTTGCTTGTTCGCAGGATCTCTCGTAAATCTGTGTGGAGAACAGCAATCCCATTTTGTGGAGGATTTCACCAGTGTGAAATTTATGCATTGACCCATGGACATAACCTATGGTGTGTCATTGCTTGCTGCTGTTCATAAATTTGTTGTTGAGACCTTTCTAATACTAATTCTTCCTTGGGTTCCTGGGCATGAAATCAATGGCAGAAAATGCTACCAAGTACAGCATCAGAGCCACTAAGCCTTGAGTGCCCTTTGGACTTTCCGGGTAAACATAACCAAGGGAGCTTCCTTTTGTCCCTGTAATTTCTCGGTATCTATTAAATAATGGCTTTAATTTAAAAGAAAAACTGGGTGTCCAGAATCCCAATATCCCGCTCCTACATCTCTCTAATTTTATTCCCTGGACTTCACACCACAGGGAATTACATCTCATCTAATACATTGATCTATCTGTGGCATTTGCAATAGACCCAACACGCTGTAGAAAGACAACGCCGTGCTCTAATGGCAGGTTTTTATCCTATTCCAAATCACTCTCTCCCCTCCATGGTGGTATATATTAGTAAGCAGGCGTGCGGCAGCAGTATTAGTAACATAATAAAGAAACATTTAAAATTAAATTGTGGTGGATCAAGAGTTGGAGAGGAGCCTCTATTCCCTTTGGGTACATTTGTAACATTTAATCTAATCATCATTCAGCAGTAGATACAATTCCAGCCTACATCAAAGTAACTAAAATACTGCTTTGATGGTTTAATAGTAGCTGGCAGTGTAATGACAGGTGGCCACAACCACAATCCTAATTTGAAACAAGCTGCAATCTTGGTTAAAGACATATACCTCTTGGAATTCTTTGAAGCAGATCTCTTTGAATGAACTGGGAAATAAAACGGAGACCAGAACTACAGTAAATTTCAAGGGCTGTTTTCGGTATACCTTCCCTGTTGACATTGCCTTTAGCAGCTGCTTCAGCAAGTACATTATTCAAGAGCAGCAATAATATTGTTGTTTGTTCAGCTCACATTTTATATTAGCTCAAGCAGATGAAAGAAAACTGTCATTGAAAGGAGCTCTACATAATAGACCACCGATACATTGGGAAGCAGATACAGCACTACAGAAATCAAGTAAAGGGTGAAGACAGTGTTATTGGTATGCTTTTTGTCATCCCTTTCTAGGTAAGGAAATCCCTATAAGCCACTCCTCATAAAGTTATGAAAAAAGTATTTATTTTATACTTACCTTTTCTAAAAATTCAGGAGTTTTTTCCTTAATAGGACCCAGTACAAGAACTGTAAGACAGATAAAAAAAAAAAAGAAAGATGTTCCTTTGTGAGCTGTGAGTAGATTTATATGGATGCCTTTCCAAGTAAAGGCTCAGGGTATCACACAGTGTGACTGTGTGTGATGCAAACTGCTATGCCATCTCATGTAACTTGAAGTTTTATGCAGGTGAGGCTGATCAAATCTATATGGGCTTAATATGCACACCCATATCTGTGTACAAATGCAAATCTTAGAACTTGCGCACCTGATTTTAAACATAATTACAGTGAAGAGGGAGGAAGGATTGTCCAGTGGTGAGGACATTAGGCTGGAGCTCTGCAAATGGGCTCCACCACAAATGTTGAGCACCAGCATGTAAACCAGCTTACAGGGTGCAAGAAGCAACGTGCTCAAGTTTCAGCAGTGGAAGGTTAGGTTAGATATTAGGAAAAAAACTTTCTCACTAGGAGGGTGGTGAAGCACTGGAACAGGTGTGGAGTCTCCATCACTGGAGGTTTTTAAGAACTGGCTAGACAAAGCCTTTGCCAAGATGATATAATTAGGGATGGTCCCACTTTGAGCAGGGGGTGGACTAGATGATCTCCTGAGGTCCCTTCCTACCCTAATTTTCTATGATTCTGTGATTACTCCATTTCCCAAACTACTTCACACAGATGCACGTTTAGATGCACATTGAGTGCCCATCCAGGTCATTGGGCAGACTAGCTAATGCACTGTAAATTCACCCACAGCAAACTTACTTGCATAGACAGCCCTGCAATTCAGCACAGTCTTTGCATCATGAGTACTCAGGATAGATTGTGTGCACCCATGTAGTGATTTGAAATGGATTATTGGATAAATATGAAAGTACTTTACTGTGATTGAGAATATTGTCTGAGAATTTGTTATTAGAAATACAAATGTATGCACATGTACACATGCATTTACAAGCAAAGTTTCCCACACTGCAGGCACATTTAATCTCACCACCATTCAGCAGTAGCTACAAACTGAAATGCTATTCTGATGGTTTAATAGCAGCTGGCAGTGTAATGATGCATGTGCATTGTAAGGCATTCCTTTTGCATGGCCCATTGCATGCTAGAGTCTCAAGGCCCAGCTTTTGCAAAGGGCTTCAGACTGGCTTTAATTTTTGGAAGCATAGTTTAGCACCCCTACATTGGACAGTTCTGGACCGTATCTCATAGCAGGGTCAGCCCTGAAGACACTGCAGAAGCAGGAAGTAGAAGGTTGCCTTTCAGGAAGTCAGAGAAAGTTTGGTACTTGCTTATTCCTACTTCCTTTATGAGAGAGGAAGGAACAGCAGAAGAAAGTGCTCCAAGGCTGTTACCCATGGGAGACAAGTGAAAATGTTGTGAACTGGCATTGCTGCTAGACTGGAGATGCATAATCTCTAACCCGGGACTAATGGAAATTTAGGCCATTACACTTTTACCAGTATAAGTGATGGGAAACTGGTCTATGCCTATAACAGAACACAAGTTCAGCACACCAAACTGGTCTATACCCATAACAGAATGGAAGTTTGACACATGTAGACTGGTTTAAAAATGGTGGAACCCGGTCTAAAATTTGCCCCCTCCCCCCCCCCCCCCACCCCAGCCAAAGGGCAGATGTGTGTTTTATTCACTACCGATCTTACAGAAAACCACGTAACTTAGATCGATTCTGCCTTGGGCTTTTTGAATCTCTGTTCCTAGCCTTAGAGAACAAGATAGACAATGAGCTAAGAGATAAGCCATCTGCTTGTTGTCCCACTTCTTAGGTTACATCTATACAAAATAGCTGAGTTTCACAATATTTTAGGTTCATTTTGAAAAGCTTTGGGCAATATTAATGGGTAGCATCGTCCATTAAGAAGAGATACTCCACTATCTCTAATAGTACCGCTATATATGTACTCTTCAAAATATGATTGCTATGGTGTTAAAGCACAATGGTTTTTATATTCAAGGAGTTCCTTCAGGGAAATGGCATAAAACAGGGCAGATTAAAAGGTCCTTTCATGCCATGCAGATAGGCAGCTACACACAATCAAAATTCCACATGCATTCACAAAGAAGAGTAAAAATTTGCAAAGTTTAATTGGCAGAGACAAGATTTGCTGTTAATAATAAATCTTGTAAACTACAATGATCAGAGTATCAATTTCCTACAAATGTTTTATCTGAAGGACAGGAACAAGTTCCTAAAAATGAGTTGTAAAGAATATATTAGTTTGGTTGCCTGTATGAGTCTGGCACGCTACAGGCAACTTTTGCAAGCTTGCTAATCAAGCCTGACAGCAATAATTTTCACTTGTATTTATGACTCCCTAACAATGCATGTTGATAATTGCTGCAGTAGAAAATTTAATAAGTCATGGGTAGCGGACTAATAGATCACTAAATAATGCAAAGAACATTAAACCCCTTTTACAGTGACTGAGTTACCACTCAAGTTCAGTATTATGTTATTCAACCAAACTGGAGGGCCTTCTTGAGATTTTTTAAAGCACCTTTCTTTGCACATGTGTGCAAACTTCAATGGAAGAGGTTCTAGATACAATCAATAGCTGTCAAGCTACCACCCTAGTGTGTGGCTTTGTATGGTTCTAGTTATCTGTCATAGAGATTATTATTTGGTATTTTACATCAGGAATTAATGGTACCACCAACAGAAAGATCCTTTTTGAAAATAGTGTTTTATTAACATCTTAAGGGAGAGGCACTTGATATCTACAGACTTTGAAATCCCTGGTCTGGGAAGAAAATTAGGAACTCAGCAACTGAATGAGAACAGTACTAAAGCCCTAGTATTTAGCATTTCCCCGTCAAAAGGGCTCTGCTTGGCAAACCTGCAACGTATTTTGTGTTACTGAAAAAAAGTAATTTGGCCGTTAGCATTATATTTAGAAAGAGTTTCCAGCATGCTGATGGTGCTATGCAATTAATAACAATAATACTACCACCACAAGCAATAATGGACTTGGATTTGTTTAAACCTCTTTTAAGAATGCCAATAAATAAAAGACCTATGGGACATTGTAAACATACATAATACAATGTACATGACATAGCAAATATTACCCTACAATAAATTACCTAGCTGTTAAGCTCAGATATTGGTGGCTAATTAGAACATATGGAAATGCGTATAGCAGGAGATCCATGTTCATTGTAATTAGCCCAGATAGTCCTTAATGTTAAGGGCTCTACTTTGCTTTTCATCCATAACCTCAAGTCAGTAGTAATGTACAGTCTCACTGCTCTGGAAAGCATTATACTAGGCTTGAATCCTTGTGGATCAGAAGAAAAGAGCACAGCTTTCCTCCCCACCTTGCCCCCGTCCCACGTTTTTTCCAATGTCTAGTTAGTATTTGTCTCTGGTGAGGCTAAGACGGTAAATGCGTCCGGTTCAATGCAATGCAGAAAAAGTAGAAGTTCCCAGCACCCTTGTCTGGTTGTGTGTGTTTATAAAAGAAGGCAGGGCAGATTTGCATTTTATAGACTAACCAAATAAAATATCTATCTACTCTGTTTAGAAAAGAAGCCAGGAAGAATTCTAAATATACCTGCATTCTCCCCAGGGTAGGTCATTTAAACGGGATTTCAAGAGCCAGCAGTCGAACGAATTAGACACACCATTGCTCTCACAAATCGTAGGCATCATTTGCTCATATAGATACCTTGACTGTGATGCAAATGAGGCAGTTGTGAACAGAAATGGTTGAGGACATATCTTTCTGCACCATCACAGTAACTGTGTAGCCTAATTAAGACTTGTTTGAATATCTGGTCCCAGTGGAGAAGACGACAGCATGAAGTATCCTTATTCTGAAGGAGCATCACATTGAGCTAATGAGAGCCTGTTGTAATATGGGATGATTTCAGCATTAATTAGGAATCGCTTGACAGTAATACCCTAGCAGGGAAAGCAACAGTTCCAGCTGAACACCAGGATGGTACTGTATTTGCACTCATGTAGATACTCTACTCTGGGAAAAGAAGGCTTTTAGCCCCAATTTAGAGTCTTCACAAAAATAATGCATAGTGATCGGTGCACTTAATTTTTGTTATTTTCTTTCCAGCACTGAATTGTTATAAAAATCCTCTCTGACTCTTGAGCAGTTATTAAAAAAATTAGGGACTAGCTTCTGCTAGCACTGTTTTCTCCCAGGTGGCACAAGCCTGTAGATTTAAGTGTGCATGGCAGTGCATAAATGAAGGCGGGGGAAAAAACGCGGATAGTTTGACAATATTTTTGTTCTTTTCTAATCTAGTAAAGTGAGAAGATAAGGCCTGACATCATCTCCCCAGTCTGAGCTCTGGTGTGTACCAATGGCATCACAGCCCCTTAGATCATAACATTTCCTTCTTCCTCCTCTTTATAATTAAGAAATTAAAAACCTGGGTGATCACCCTCCCCCCGCCAAAAAAATGCAAACAGTTTCCTCATAGTAGGAACAAAATATCTACAGTCAGTACATTCCCATGCCTAACTATGCAAAAAATGTATCACATGCAAGTGATTTTTCGACGTACGATAATCTTCCATTCTGTTTCATGTTGGTTTATGCTAATGTTAAAAGCTGAAGGTCGCTCTCACAGACTTCCTGGAACTTCTGGCTCCAGCTAAGAACACCATGCTAGACTGCATCACTTTGATGTGATGCCAGTAAAATGACGTGCAACACACACCTTTTCCTTCATTTCTGAATTGATGCTTTATCTCAAACAGCATATCGCACACTTAAACTTGCAAAGCAGGACTTAAAAAGGTAAAATTTCAGACCAAGAAATGGCACCTAAGTCTGATATTTTCAATATGACCAGGCGCAATAAATACTTCACTGGGGACAATTCCCTTTCCCAGTCTCTTAATCTTCTTTTAAGCCAGCTAAAATTATTACAGCATTTGCATTTAAAAAAAGAATCAGAATTGCTCATAAAATTCAGGACAAAATTCTGGCAAGTTTCTAGTTGTTTTGGGAGAATGTTTACCCGATATATATATATATATATATATATATATATATATATATATATATATATATATATATTTTAAAGTATCGCTCCATAGACCAGTCAAAACAAACAAACAAAACCATAGACCAGTCAAAACAAAAAAAAGAGCAAAACCTCCCACCGCAAAAAAGCAAACAACACTAACCCCCCCAAAACAGCAGAAAAATGAATATTTTCCAGATTTTTTTGCCAACATTTTTAAAAATTAAACAAAATTCTCAAGAAGCTCCAAAAATAACAGCACAGTTACAGTCACTTTCCATCATTAACCAAAGAAAACTCAAACTCCTCCTTTGGCTTGTTCTTTCAGCTAACCTTCCAATGCCGAATCCTTTCTGCCAATTCAATTTTATTTTGCAGTAAAAAACTATGTTAGGAGCATTTTATTCATGCCACAAAGTACTAGAAAGTTGGAAAACGCCAGAATTTATTACTCACGCTGCCTTTCCTCTGCACCTTTGGGCATTGATTTTGTGAGCTGAATGACGGAGCTTGTGGGGAAAAAATACTATGATTGCCTAATTAAAATCTGTACCATAACATATATCTGTAGAACTGATTGCACAAGCAGCCACAAATTTGGCATTTCTTAATTTTTGGCGTTTAGGCTGTGGTTTGCCATCTAAACAGCATTCTTCTAGAGTAGCTTTTGAATGTTATTTTTATTACATTATGTCCAGCCAGCTTGGATACCAAGACTGTTTCCAGTGAAGTCACAGAACATACTCAGAGGCTTATAGTCACATACTACCGGTACCTTACTAAGTCGGTGCTATTGTGGCAAGTAAGATGAGAGAATGGAGGCAATGTGGCATAACAAGACTTATCCAAGGTCACACTGGAAATGATGGGCATAGTGGTAATCCACTTCCCTTTTCAATGGCATTAGTCCAGAAATGTCAGCAATTGATGTTGGAGCCAATTTAGAAAAAAAAAATGTTTTTAAACAATCAATTAAAAACAAACAGTTTTCCAAGGCATTTTTTGCACTTATTCTTATGGGCTGCGCATAAACTTGCATCAACCTTTATGCTGTCACATGCTTTTACTTTCAACTTGGGATACATAATTCAGATCACAGTCTATTATCCGCTCATGGAGCCTACAACAGAGATGGCTACTTAAATGGAGCTGTGCTCCTAATTCTCTCTACCATCGTTTGTAAATTTATATCATAATTTCTTTCTTCATGTAACCAACAGGTACTTAATACAATTCTTACCCTCCATGGGAGCGGGGGGAGGGCGTGAATTCTGGGACATTAGTTATGTATTCTTCATTTAATTTTTATGAGCACTTAGCAGGTTACCCTTTGTTTTGATTTTTTTCTTGAAGTCTAATTATTCCATATGTCCTTTCATATTTTGTCTAATCTGCAATTGTATTTCTCATTATCATTTTGTGAGGATATGCTGCTATTTCCTCTGATTTCATTCTATCCCTTTTATGTTTCACTTGTACAAAATTAATTACATTGTACCTTCAAGCATAATTTTAACAGTGTCTCCATTGCACTGTGTCTGCCTTTAATTAATGCTCTTCTAATGTAGGTTTTAGAGCCAAATGGTGCAATATTCCGAGCATCAAAGAAACAAAAGATCTAACAAAGCTGAAATGAAAGAGCCAGACAAAGCAGCAGACAATGTATTCTCATTTGAAAATGTCACTTCAACTTTATTTTAGATAGCAGAACTGGAGAAGATTGTTTCTACTTTTCCCCCATTCATAATAAAGCTGCTTGGTGTAGCTGGGAATAGTATCTATAACGTTCTCTAGCTGATGAAGCGATATCTCAGGCCCTCCCCATTGCAGAACTTGGTTCAGACTGGTAAAGTACAGTTTTCCCATCTAGTGTGCACTGTTGGTATTGGCAAAGTATACTTGAGGTGCTCCTTATATATATATTCCATATATAGCATGGTCCCTATACAGCATCTGTGTTCAAGGTACTGGGGCTCAGATGAATGAGTGAATTGAATAATACTTTGCTCTGCTACTGATTTGGTACATGTTAAAAGATTCAATCTCAAGGCAGAGGCAGACACGGTCAAAACATCGCATTTGAGTGTAGCCACTTGACTCCCTTTCAGATCCATCAGTGTTGGGAGAAGACAATGCATGGATATTTAAAAAGCAAAGCCCTGAATTTTCTTTAATCCCATTAGACTAGAAAAAAACAACCTTTTTTTAAATTCTGACACTGTCTTCAGTTTACCTATTCATTTCAATACATTTTCCCACTGGTGCCCTCTTCAATACAGTTCCAAATTCAGCAAGCACAGGAACACAGTCAATGCTTCTCAGGCTTCGTGAAATCTGAACACTTCATCCAAACTTCTTTACAAAATAATCTTTACAGTCCCAGAAACTGGAAGACCAAAGACAGGACATATTTGTGAGAGTTCAGATAAAAGCATTTTTACTTACAAGCCCTTAGGAGCAAGAGCACTAATATACACACATCTTACCTGTTAGTTCCAGAACGAGAAGGTGGTCTATGGCTTGCACTGAGGCAGTTGGCTTGGGAATAATACATACAGGATATTAGCAAAGGAAGTTATTACATATAATTAAAACCAATTATACATACAGGATCTTAGCAAAGGAAGTTATTACATGTAATTAAAAAAAATCGGGCATTTTTTAAAAATCCATGGTGGGATGTAGCCAATTAGTCTCGGTATTAAAATAAGTTCTTCTATTCCATTCCTTTCTATTCCATCCCATTCCATGCCAGGTTCTGATACAATCGGTTAGGGTGAAGCCATTTGTCTTTAAAAATTGAAATTTTGAAATTTTGTTGTAAGGAGGTATACTTTTTTTAAAGGAGGCAAGTTCTGCTTTGGGATGTACATGAATGGCTCTCACTGACTTTGATCTGGGAGCTTTATTCACACATCAGAAGGTAAAATGCAGTCCCCGTGATAATGAAAATCATATTCACTCATTGTTTCTGATAACTTTCCCAAACCAACATTTGCATATGCACATTGCATGCATTGCCTGATCCAATCGAGTCACGCAACTACTGCTGGACTTTTGTTTGCTTAGTTTTAAGGGAGAGAAGAAAGGCTTCTGAGCACTTGTTATCAGAAGAGAAGAATCAAACGTGCTTTGTAATGCAATAAGAGGAGGCAGAAACAAAACTAGGCAGGTCATAATTTGGAGCCTACCAAACTTGGCAGTGTCTCTTTAAGTTGAAGGAGCAATGCAGTTAGTCAAAGTTCTACCTTTCATAGTCTTATAAAATGTCAAGAGAACTGTGTTTCAAAGCACAGCACTATGCACGCTCAGTCTTTTAAAGAACACACAAAAACTTTGATTTCAGAAACAAATGAAAGGTAAGAATGGGCCTCTGTGAAACAAAGCAATCTACACATGTATATTTTTAGTGCCGTGTGTTCAGACTAAAGGGCCATATGCCCTCGCATAAGTTAATGCGGAGAAGAAAGGTATTTCCAAATCACCTTTGAAATTTCAGTTCATAGGCAGTAAATTTGAAACTGGCCAGTGGGCAGGGGCCAGAATCACATTGTGGAACATTAAATACCTTAAAACACCCTTTATAGCTCCACTTTTGCTTTCATCCCTGAATCTTTTTCTTTATGAGCTTAACAATGGAAGATCTTTTTTCCCCTGTGGCTTCCTTCAAAAACCCTAAAGGAGAACTTGCCATATAGTTAAAAAAAAAAAGAAAAGATAGCTTTCATGTGCCGGAAGATCTAAAGGATTGCAAAAAATGAAGATTCAATTTAAATACTTTGCATACAATGTAACTTCATGACAGAATTACACTTTTTTAACCTTTGCTAATATTTGTTCTTATAACAAAGGCTACAGTCATGTAACTGAGTGTTATATCACCTGGAATCTAGAATACATTCCCTTTATTTCAATGCCTTGATAATGAGCACATTCACATAAATGCATTTCACGCCTGAATAGGTTTTATTGTTTATGGGGCAACCATTAATAAACTCAACAGTCCACAAGAAGAATAATGTTATTTGAACAATACCACATTCCAGCTCCAGAATATTAATAGACATGATTTTCTGTGGGAAAAAAATCCAGCTGAAAGCCTCGTAAGAAGACATCCTCCAACCACACCAGTATGTCACAAACTGGCAAAACAGGTAGTTTCTCTGGACATTGGAAGTCAGAAATATGGTGTTTGTGGTCAGCTGGTTAAAGGCTCTGGGGAGTCGAGATGAATGAACAAGAAATAAAAGGTCAAGATCTGAAGCAGTTCTGCACACCCTTCTGCACACAGTGCCCCCTGAAAGCTGCTTATGAAGTAGGATACCACTGAAGGTGAATCTGCTTAAAGAAGCAGGGATGCATTGAAACATGCATTTAAATCTTTCCAGACAGCAGTTATCATGGAAGAAGATGCTTTCCATTCATGTAATTTCTCACTGGTGGCAAGGGAGGAGGGAGGTTGAGAATGGAGGGGCAGCTCTCCAGACTGCATGAGCGGTGAAACAGGAAAGCAGGTGTCATGTTGGACGCCACCGAATGTCTGATACTTCAACAACTTCTCAGTTGCTGTTCGAAACCTCTTCATTTCATTCTTTTTTGTATCCCATTTCCCTTTATCAACGGCCAATTAGCTGGCCACATGTTGCCATTTGCATTCACAACCATCTTCTTTGCTCCTGTGGCAGACACAGGTTTGCACCATTTTTTTTTTTAAGTAGTCCCTCTCGCTCTGATCATGAAAACACTTCCGTACATGCAGTTATGCATGAAGCCAGCAGGATTTGGGCCTGTGCATATATAGAATGCATTTTACACAGTCTAACAGTGATCCCTATCTTCTAACTTTTTATTTTGTGAGGGTTTCAGTTAAACATAATCCAAAGTAAATTTGCTCTAGCCCAAACTATTAGAGGACCTAGATTAACTGGCCTCTTGGCTCCTTAAAGTTTTCATTATAAAAGAATCATCTTGGAGTTGACTAGGCAGCTGTTTTTTTCCCCTATGAGGTCAACAGATAACAGCTTCCTCTTCAAACAGCACATTTCATCTTCCATTACAAACACATCATACGGCTTTGTCATCTCCACAGTGCCAACCTTTATGACTCCCTAAGTAGTTTCTGTTTCAGCATCTCTAAGAGATTATTTTATTTGCTCAGTCAAACTCATTGCACCAGATGGCTCTGCTTTCAGAGCCTTGCTGTATATCAAAGTGCTAGCACTGGTTTCCTTTAACTGTTTTTCAGATATCACTGGGGTTCAAGCTTCAAAGCTTTTCACCTGCTGCAAAAAGCCCCGGGCTTGCACAAATAGGGTTGTGTCCATAAGAGGAAGCAACTATTTTTGAAAGTAAGGATAATGGAATCTGTAGTGACACAGAGCCTTGTGAATAGCTTGTCACGGGCTGGCTTGCCCGGCGCGTATCAATAGCGCTATCAGAGCTTGCTCTTCAGGATGTTTCACTTTCTGAACAATGTATGAACAACAGATGTTGAAAAGAAAACACAGAGATTCCACAAGAGAAGCAAAATCCCTTGCTGTTGCTGTAGACTTACAGATATCTATTGAAAGGAAATTCAAACAATGAGCACAGCAGTGTGGATAAATGGTAAGAGGGGTTTTGAACAGCGCACTGGCAAAGCTAACATTTCTCCAAAGGTGCACCATCTTAACCAAGATTAATGCACATTTTTTTTCAAAGAAATCACACTTCCACAAATCTGTTTAAAATTCTGCAGCTTGATCCTCCACCATTCAGATCAATGGGGTGTTTCCTGTTGCTTCGAGTGGGAGCAGGATCAAGGCCCTAATGCCTTGGCATTATATTGCACTTTTAAGAAAGAGGATTGGTTTGAGAAGGGAGGGGGGGTTGTCTTTGTCAAAAATGGTAGATAAACTCTGCTCATTCTCCGAGGAGGCCAGCAGCCTCTCCTACAGCGTGCAATTAGAGAGGGCTGGATTAAGGCACAGCCCTGCAATAGAGGGCCTCTCTACGGCACGAGACCTGGAAAAAATTCTAGGGGGGCTGAATCAAAGAGATGATACATTCAACAGAGATGACTGAAGGCAATGCACTTTTCACTGTTGTCAAAGTGTACGTGAATCCAGCTCAGTGTCTTTTAGGTTGCATGAATTTTAATCACAACTGCTTCTGCAACTGCAGCTGTTCTGCGAGTATAATGGGTAAATTTTCAGAAGAGCTGGCGTCTGTTGATCCCTTTTTTGGCAGGTGGCATTTGAGGGCATGTAAAAATGCAGGCAAAATTTGCCAGGATTAAGGCAAAAAGGGGATACGCCATTACAATCTGGCTCATTTTCCAAATGTCGATTGACTTATAACGCATAAACTGAGTGTTTTACTCAACTACCTATCTAAAGTAAGAGGTGTATTATTATTTTTAAAGCCACTTCACTTTGCATAACCTGGTTAAATCACAACAAGCTTGTTTTAAAGCCCTAGAATGAGAAAGAGATCAAACTTATACTCATCAGGCCCTTGGGACTGAATGGATATTTTAAGAGGCTCTCTGTTCCTGCTGTCAGAAGATGCAGTAGTAATGTTCTTTTGTGCAGGAGGCTTTGATAAGATCCTGTGATGTTTTACACCCGTTCCTATCGTTGGTTCTTAGAGAAAACTCAATGAATGCAGGATTGGCCCCCAGGTAATTATTGGCAAACACTTGCTTTTATAGTCCTCAGTCTCATAATCACCCATCATGCTATTATAATGTTCTTATTTTACCACTCTGTATTGCTTGCCCACTTCATGAGACCCATCAGGAAGAAAAAGCAAAGATCTTTTGAAGATACAGTGGTATTCAGGAACGAGAGCACTATAACCTCATTTACTTTACTAAACAAACTGCTGTGCAGTCTTTGACCAATTAGTGTGATAAGCTCATTCTCTGCCCCCGGAGACATGTAGATGACATTTTTAGATGCGTCTTGGAACATTTGAAGATGTTTATTAACAGGATCCTGCTGAGCTATCAGTTCCATTAACTCCCTACATTTTCCCTTATTTATTGAGTCATTGGGTCTCTTCACAATGACCCCTACAAGCCATTTCATGTCTAATATAAAAGAAGACAATTTCAATCATAGCTTTTGAATAGTGCTAATTTTCTTCAAGGATTCTCCAACTCATCTGGTCCCAGCAACCATTAATGTCACAATTACACTGCACAATAATATAGCCAAGAGTAACCACATAAACAGAGTATTGTGGTTTTCACTGCGGGGACAGAACCTGGATCACTTAGTTTCAAAAACTCAGGACTCTGACAGGACCCTAATTCAAGAAAAAAGGAGAATTTCAGATATTTTTACTCTTCTAGTATAAATGAAATGGCAGTGCTCTGCTCTTCTGGTGAGTGAGGCAGATTAAGTGATTCTTCATGGCTCCCCTTATCCAAAGGTATGATGGGAACGTTCTCACTGAAGCCCATAAAGGTAAATAAAATTAAGACTTAACCAAGTTTGCTATTTCCTGGCTTCTGTGTTTAATTGTACATACATTACGTAGGCTTCCAAACCACTAGCATAGTGCAATATAAATAAGCAAGTAACTGCTCACCTAATTTGCATCAACAGTTACTGTGGTTTGGGTGCGTTCACATAGGATGCTACTGCTCAGTGCTTACTGTGTATTTATTTAGTACTTGTTTTTACGGCGCATTAATGAATATGTAGACAAGCCCAATTTATCATAAAACTGCAGGCATGTTTTTTTTGCTCTCTGCCTCTACTAAATGATGTAGCACGATGGCTATTTAAACCTCCTTTGAAGTCAGCGTTTTCGAAGGTGGGCGCCCAAACCCTTATTCAGGCACATAAATAAGAATCATATTTTTCAAGGCAGTGAAATTCTCAGCAATCGGACTGAGAATGAGCCATGCTCAATGCTTCTCCTAAGTCTAACTGCTTATTTCGGTACCTAACTACACATATAATTGCTGGACTTCGGGCTCATGAGTCTGAATATTTTAGGCTGTGTCCTGGGCACAGATTAACATGCGGGCACAAGCTGTAGGAATGACAGATCCGATCTGAACTTCACGGTGTGGCCCTCATTGCAGTCTACATATTTCAGATAACTGAACATCCTCATAAGCATTTTTTGGCCACTGGTTTGCACAACAGCAGCATTTTACACTGGATAGGGTTCTCCAGCCTGCTCAGGTCTAATAGAAAAATACCCTCATTTTATGTCTGATGCCCTTAATTGGGCACATCAGAAAAGTGAATATTTCCCCCTCACCTCATGCTACTGACAATGTGGGTTTTGTCACTTGAAACCAGCCTTAACTTCAAGGCATCCATGGGATCAAATCACAGCGGCTGTTACTTGTGTGTTATTAGAACTGTGCTAAACTATGATCAGTACAGCTTGGAAAAGGAGCTGCTCATTATTTTTAGTTTTCACACCCTGCCAGGCACAATGCAGAACAACAGGCTTTTTGTTGCTGTTGACTGAGACACATGACATTATGTCACCTAAGTGAAAGTCACAGGATGAAGACAGCTCGGGTCATGTTCCAATATGTAGAGAAAGAAGAGCCAGAAGCGAACATTGCTTAAGCATCCCTGTAAGCATTGCTCACAGGATCCCTTGATCTACTCCTTTATCTCATAACATGCACATTTCAGCGGTGAACCGTGTCTCTGTGGAATAGTCTGCCAGATGAATAGGCAAGGAACTTCATAAATACACCACTGCAAAACTCCAACACATCAAAACGAATGAGTTAGCATCCCGAATATAAGAACTGAACAACTTCAGCTCGCTGCCAGACTGTTTTGGAAACTGGGCCCAGCAGTGCCTTCCTCACTGTGAGTAATTGAGTAATTGCGGAAACTCTGCATCCTGCTACAAGAAGGCATTTTAAACTGCCCCTGAGCATGAATTATAATTTAGATTCAGAAAAGTTGCAGCACTTGTGAGCTAATTCCTCTGCTTCTTAATACACACGCAATTTGCCTGGTTTAATCTTTTCCTCTGCAAGATGGGGGTTGGGATTTTACTATCGACTTTTAAAGGAAAAATTCAAGACATTTAAATAAACCTCGCTGTAACCTCTTTCTGATCTAAAACATCAAATATTGGTAGAACATTTCTTTAGCTCGAATTGGAACTGATCAATTGTTCAACGGCTGGAATTCATATGGAGGCCTATTTAATGGTGTGCTCTAATGGCAACCCTTTTATGCTTCATTCCCCAATGGAGATATACGATGACAGAGGGAAAACCATGTAATGTACTGTAACATATCCTGGCTTGATGCTGAGACTGAAGAGAAGATGAAATCCCACAGCCAGACTTGCCATGGAGGTTGAGTCTCATGTTGATTAATGCGTGATAAAAGTTTATGCCTGGTGAATACAAAAAAACCCACATGCGCTTGTACACATGCATCATACAAACACACACATACACACTTTTAAACATAATTTGTTTGGTCATTGTACGTTCACTTTGCATAAATAGCCACGAGATGACATTTTACTGGCATGACTGCTCACAGAAAGTGAGTGGTAAAATTAGGTGCCCAAGCAGTCATTCATAGGAACTGAAATGTTGTATTTGTTCATGCACTTGCATTCACAGATCATTGGGGAAACAGCAATATTTGACTTATCTGCCTAATTACAACCAATGCTTCTCAAATAGTGAATACTGAAACAGCAAGTACCACCAAACCCATATTTTTTTAAAAGAATACTGTGATCCTTCTCTTTAAAAAATTGAAATGAGTCCTTTATATGTATACAAATCAAGTGCTCTAATAAATTCCCATAATAGACAGATGCAGACCTGAAGCAGACAGAGATAAAGCCATATTCTTGTAAACCAAAATGAAAATAGGGTCATTTAAATACAAATAGCCATCAAAAAACATAATCTTGTTATTCAGGATCTTAAAATTATTTGAGAGAGAAATCACAGGCAAAATAAAGAACTGCCCTGTGTGGGGAAATATCTGCAGATATAGCTTCTGCAAAAACAAGAATGTAAAAACTGCAGTGCATCCCAGTGGTACAGTTATCTTGCTCATCAGCTATATTATATAAAGATCTTTTTATATTGCAGTATATGTTTCTGATTTCTTATCCAAGGTTTCTCCTGTCCTTTGTGCTCAATTTAGAAAAATATTCATTTAGCTAAATAAGGGATTCTTTCCCCCTCCCCGCCCCCCTTCTTCTGAACCCTCTAGGGTTTTCAGTTCTGTGTTCCTCAACAATAGTCTTTAATAAAGCTATCTCTCTCTAAGGTGATAATGCAAATAGCAGATAGATGATTTTAATAGCTTTGCTTTTTTAATACCCTTAACCCTCTGAAATGACATGTCATACGGTTTTGCATTTTGCATTACGTTTTGGCCCCTTGATAGAAGCTGAACATTTACTATTCTTGGCTTCCAGGAATACTGGTTCCCACTATGCAAAAACTGGCTTTTCTGCCATCAGCCAAGCCTAGTTCTTTCACTTCCCAATGCAGCGGCACTTAAGGTGTAGTTTTATAGGCCTTTTAGAGACTTATATTTTTGCCCCAGCCCCCCCCTCCTCCTTGTCCTTGGCAGCTGGAGTAAATAGCATGCATTTTCATAGCCATGAATAAAGCAAAAATTCAAATTCCTTGGTAAATAGTGTCCAAAGTCGTTCCGCAATAAGAAAAGGCAGCTCCCCTTATTCCTGAGCCTTTATGTCTTTTGTGCAAACATTGTATTTGTGCTGACCTTCTGCACACCAATCTGTCTACATGCCAGCAAAAATCCCACTTAAGCAATGAGTTTTCTTTGAGAAACAAAGGTAAAATCCATAACCCCCCTGAGAAATGAACCATACAGTATAATGAAAACTCACATTTTGTGCAATGCTTCATACCAAAAAGGGGTATTTTTATTATTAGTATTTTGGTTATTTTTTTTACTTGAGTCCTAATTGGTCATTAAGGGAGAGCCACATATTCTACTTTGTCAGTCTTCTGGATTTATAGAACATGCTCTCATTTTAAATCTCTAAAGGTATTTTCACTCAAAGTCACAGTACATTTAACTAACAGTTTCATTTCAGCCTGAGATCTAAAGGAACTAACATATTTATTAAAGCATTTTGATCCTTTAGAGACAGATTAATAAGAAGGTTGTGACAGTTCTGCATGATAAAATGAGTCAATAAACAGAAATGTGTGCTGACATTAGATATACTGATCCACAAATAATACAATACATATTTGGGTTGTCACAAAGAAAAATCACTTGAAAAAGCCATTGCCGTGATTAAATACTTTCTGCTATCTCAGGGTTTTTATATTGTAGGTAAGTATTCCTTACAGATTCCCTTGACTAATGCACCCTATAGCAAGGCTCCTTTTATATGTATATGGAGCGTGTGGCTTTGCATGATATTTATAGGGTATAATGAGGCAACAGAATGCTACATTAAAAAGGCTTAAATATTTTATGGATTATCCTTTGGCAAAAACAGAGCGTTAGATGCCAGAAGTGTTCAGTGCTCACTCGTGAAGAAACACAGGTGCAGGGTTGTCTGCTTCACCATAGCTTTTTCCATGTGTTATTCTTGCTGCTGTTGGTTTCTTTTAAGGCAATCTCTACAGATCTCAGAGGCCCAGGTTCCACTGGGCCCCATTGCATGACATGGTTTCCTGTAATAGCAGAGGACTGCATTTAACGACCCAGGCTCGTCCTTCCAGTGTATGATCCTGTGCGGTAGGTGCTGTACGTACAGGATAAGAGAGAGAATCCTTCTCTCTTGAGGGCCTTGAAAGTTAAAGAAAGAGCACAAGCATTATTCCCATAGAATAGTTGGGGGGAAGCAATGTAACGCTGATGATTATGCGATACAACCTCATCAATGATTAGACTTCCAGAATGAACCTCACGGCCACTGTATTGACTACACCACTGAGCCAAGCATCTCAAAGATGCTATATAAAAGCAAAACTGTATGTAGGAGGGAAATAATATAATCCCTGTTTTACAGAGAGGGAAATTCAGGCAAGTGGTTGCCCTGCATTACACAGCAAGGGGGAGACTGTGGTGGCCAGTGTCCTGTGTTTCTGGTAGGATCATGGTTAAGACTCCAATGTCCTGACTGCTCTAAGCAACGTATTACCCAAACTTTGGCCTCCTATAGACGTGCGGGGAGCCTGCTCCGATGTGGTGGAAATCCAGGGCGTCAGAGAAGACTCGATTAATTGAGCACAGAAATTGTTGTGCCCCGGCAGCCTTTCGCGTCATGTGTATCAGCGTCCCCGTGCATCCCCACGCTGAAAAAATGGTGATGGGGGGCTTTGAAATGAAACACATTCAATGAGCTTGAGTTCAAAGCACCCATCACCATTTTTGCAGCCTGGGGATGCTGATACACATGATGCACAGGTGCTTTTAATTAGTGTGGCTCACTAATTAAAGCGCCCGGTGCCACATCCCAAAACACGTGTAAAAATGCCCTTTTCATCTACATGTCTATAATGACATTTATCGGGGTGTTGGTTATAGCCATGTTGGTCTAAAGACATAGGCAGACAAGGTTACTTGGGTAAATGTGATATCTTTTATTAGACCAACTGAATAGTTGGGGAAAAAATTCTTTACAAGTTTTGGGCACTAGCATGGGTGCTCGTACCCAAAAGTTTGTAAAGAACAATTTTTGTACAAGCTTGTAAAAAGATTCAGTTGGTCTAATAAAAGATATCACATTTCCCCAAAGAATCTTGGCTGTCTATGGTGACATATACACACTTTTAGTAAGAAATAAAGCACAATAGCTGCACTCTTACTTCTATCACACCATTGGAGCTTCAGTCTCTCCAGTGGAGTTGCTTAGGATTTACAGTTTTGAGTGAGGGGAGAATTAGGCTAACAGATCTGGTATGCATGGGCATAGCTGAAATAACATTAACATCTACCGCTGCTTATACCAGCTGATGATATGTGTTGATATTTGTTTTCCCAATGTCCCTTTATCTTCATTACAATCATTTCAGAGCGTTGCCTGCCAATGATGGAAAGTTTACAGTAGTCATCTCAAGGTTCCACCTACTATACATTAAACCTAATGTAGTATACTTCATTAATACACTAATGCTTAAAGTAATGGCTTCTGAGGTTCTTGCTATAATGACCCTGATTAAATGAGAAAATATCTTTGCCTGAATACAATTTTTCTTCAGTCATTACTTCTTAATCTTCTTTAAATCTCTTCTTTCCTTTCATCCCAACCAAATTAAGATGTTTTTACTGGGGCAAATTGGAATGTATCCTAGAAGTCACTGATCATTTCACATGACCAGATTCTTATTTGCTTCTCTTGTCCTGCTGTAGAAACCATTACTACTTTGAGTTAGCTCAAATAACTAACTGGGGCTGTATCTAATACAAAGCAGGCACATCACAAAGCAATCAATAACAAATAAAACAGTAAGGAAACTGAAGGTTAAAATACAGAATACTTTCTGTTCAAACAAACAAGCTTTCAGTTCTGTTCATTAGCCAGCAGCCTTGCACTTGGCCTGACTAACGAGATTCCTGGTTTCAGAACGTTGGGCTAATTATCCCATTTTGTCAGAGGGCTGCAGGAGGAAGGGGATGGTTTAGGGTGTAGGGGGCTCGGTTGGAAGTTGTCAGGTCTGTTTAATTCTGGCCTTCTTGTGTGACCATGGGCAAAGCATTTAGTCTCTTGACATCTCAGTTGCCCACCTGAAAAGCAGGATAACAGGACTGTGAGCATCGAAGTATTGTTCCCCTAGCGCGTTGTTAAGGAAGTAACAGCTCACCATGTCATAATATCCCTTTACAAGGGAGCTGCAAGTTTCAATCTTTGGGAATTTCCAACAGACAATATTGTTAGGAGTCAACGATGCTTTTTTTTTAGGGCTGCACTGATAAAGATTTTCTTAGCCGATACCCATAGCTGATTTTTAACCAACCGTATCGGTTGATGCTGATCCAATAATTGATATTTAGTAATAATGCAAGGCATTTTAAACTACTGACATAAATAAACCTTATTTTGTTTGTTTTACATTTATAACACACACACACACACACACATGCACACGAACAAGCTTTAGTTCAAGAGCCCCCACTGCCATTTCTAAGTGTGGGGACACTGATACAGGAGACGTGGCGGCACTTTAATTAGAGCAGCTCTCAGAGCCACCTTGATTAAAGTGCACCCCCTTCCACTCCTGGAGCACATATAAAAGTGCTTGTGCCAGTTGCAGCTGGCGGGGCTGGCCTAGCAGTGCCTGCGACTGGCTATGTGGAGCCGTTCAGCCCCTGTTCTTCCACGATGCCCTTGAACCCCTTTCAAAAAATATGTGGATGTATTTCTTGTTGGGGTCACTTGATCCCAGCTGACTTCCTGCCTATGGTGAAGGGGCTGGACTCGATGATCTCATGAGGTCCCTGCCAGCCCCTAATGTCTATGAAATCTATGAAACTTCAAGTTTTTTTGCCTTCCCTCCTTTCCCATGCATTGGGGATCCATATCCAGAGGTGTAACTGGGCCATTTCCCCCCTTAGGGTCAGCAGTACACAGGGCAGCAACTGCAGCTATGCTGCTACCAGTGGTGGCCAGTCCACTGCCACTGCTATTTTTGTGCTTCTCCAACCAAGTTGGCCAAGTTCACACCCCTTCAGTTATGTGACTGTTCATATCTACAGATCTCCTAAGAGAATAAAAGAAATATTCAGACCTTGGGATATAGGAAGCACACATCTTCATGGGAGGTCAGTGCCCTACGGGCTGCTCTATTCCACGGCAATAAAGATGTAACATATTATTCCCTTCCAAAGCTTAAATCTGTGGAAATTTTTCTTTAGTTTATTAAATAAACTTAAATTTTTGCCAAATCCTTTCATGTCTGTGAACTAAACCACTCAGAGCCTCCCTAATGACAATACTTAAGATTAGGGTTACAGCTTTGTAAATGCTAGGGGAAGGTCTTTCACGTTGACTACAAGGCCATGAAATTGTTACGTTGATGAAGTTAATTAAGCAAATAGGACAATGGTATTAACATTGTGTTAATCTATCTTTCATTTTCTGGATGCTTCTGTGGTTCCCCTCAGTATAATATCTCAACACTCTGCAGTACTAATGAATTTACCCTCCCAACTCTCCTGTTAAGTAGGAGACATTGGTATCTTATCTCACAGATGGGAAACAGACAGATAGATTAAAGGTCTGATCCAAAGTCAATTGAAGTTAATGGAAAGCATCTCATTGGCTTTGCATAAGGACCCATAGACCAGATTTTCAAGTGTTCTGAAACTATAATTAGAAGCAGACAGGTGCTGAATATCTACCCTAAGTGGCTTATACCTAACTCAAGGTCATACAGCGAGGTCTGCGGTTGGACTGCAAGTGGAACTCAAATCTCCCAAATTTCCACCTGGTGCTTTAACCACAAACTCACTCCTAATTTCAAACCAAAAGGCTTTGAAAAAAAATTCTAGAGAGGTGTTAATTTTACACTTCAGAAAGGAAAACAAAAACCTTATTCACACAGCTAAATTTTCACTTCAGGCTGAATAGAAAACCAACAGAGCTGTTGCTTTTTGTATTAGGGACTTTTATTCATACCTTTAAGCAAAATGCTAGCCTGCAAATGACATTAAAACAAGACCATGAACAGAACCAAAACTACACAAAACTGAAGTTTGCAGACACTGCCCATATAACCATTTGCTCAGGACTATATAGCGGTCTAAATATAACCTTTTCCCCTCATATAATTCATGAACCATTTGTACAAAGCTCAAAGAGCTCCTTAGATAACTGTGAAGCAACCAGAATTGCTGTCCCCGAGGAAATAAAAACAGCTGTGCACTGAAGAAGCATCTATACTGCATCAGACCACGCAGCTAGCACTCAGTGTCCAGGCTTCCCCTTCTTTGTCTAATCTTTATAGGTTCCCTTAAGAGCACAGCATTAGAGGGCAAAAGCACGCACCCTTCTATCTTTCAAATGTCTAATTTCATTAAATTTCCAGGCTAAATGCAAAAGGATGATTTTTGCTTTGGGTTCCACTCTCAGTGGAATAGGTTAGAAATCAGAGTATGTGTATGGAGAATAGCCAGAAATAGCAGCCCATTCTCTTGTCCCTCCTCTTTTTTACTAGTGCAAATAAATGTGTACTAACTTCTCCTATGGTAACGATGTCACAACAAAAATCAGTGGAGTTTTGGGGTGTAGACTTGACGTAAAGAGGAGGAGATCCTCGGTCGCCTAAAGAATTAAATCCATGCATTTGGCATAACACCAGATGTGCTGATGTTCGGGTGGGAATGCAGCTCAGATGGAAGAAATGCGCCACATGTACACACTCGTGAGACGTATAGCACAGATTTAAAGTGATGGCCCATTTCTGCTCCTGTGAGCCAAACAGTTAACCATCTGGCTGGTCAAAAGCACCACTGATGTAGCTCTGAATTCACCAGCACCAAAGAAAGCCATTGCAGCTGCTAAGTGAGAGGAGAGTTTAACTGAGTGAGGTTGTACAGAGAAGTAAGATTACTAGGTCATGGAACAAATAATTAAGCAAGGACACTGTGGCAATGAGCCATAGGTATTACTCTAAATACCCTCTCCATGCAGAATTGTCAAGGAAAACTAATGGAGCACCGCCTTTGGGAGCTATAGAGGAATGAGAACCATGGCCAATGCCAACCTCCCACTGCCACTGCTGGCTACACTCTTTACCAGTACAACTTACCTGTCAAGACACAAGTCTGCACATGCATAAAGCACCAGCTAGAATTTGACCAATAACTTAAACTGTTCATCTATTCCTACAGACAAAACGAGTATCAGTGATACTTTGTCCAGTGCAGTCATGTCATTGTAATTGCAATAGCCTCAAACTGAAGGATTAATAAATCAAGAGCGACATCTCAACAAGGCAGACTTAACAATAACGATTTTAAAGTAACATTATAAGGCTTCCTCTCTGCCTTTGGCTCACATTTTAAAGGCTTTTCTCCACAATATAAAGGCTAGAGATCTATTTTTATTTTTAGAGGCAGCGGCATTTTCCAGCTTCATTCTCCCATAGTCGCAGGAGTCCAGGAGCTGAGGTTTTAATAGAAACACCACGACAGTTATAACACTGATGAGTAAAGCAGAGATTTTCAGATAAAAAGGAGGGAGATAAAGAATGCAAAAGTAGAGAGTAAAAAGTGTACCTTCCTCATTGATTTTGGTTTTTCACGGACCAGCAGAAAGCCAAGAGGAAGGTAACTGGTGAACTCCTAAAGGGAGAATCGAGGCAGCTGTTTCTTTTTGGGAGTATTTGCTTACATGTTATAAGAGTAAGTGAAACAACTTATTAGCAGAGTGCAAGAGAGAAATGGGTCATTTTTACAATCAGAAGATAGCTTAGCTGGCTGCTCCAGACTTTTGACTACTTGCTTGCTTCTATAATTCAGCCACTTACCCTATTTTTACCGTCGTGTTACCTATTCACTCGTATCTCAAGGAAAACAAGTTTCCTTAAATGGCTTGTTCTTTGCTATCTCTAATTGTGAATGGAATATACTAGAAGACAGATCAAGGCATATCTTGTCGATTGTGTGTTTGCAATATTAACAAAGGAATAGAAAATTCTCCTCAGATCCGGGAGAGGACACTGAACGCAGAACACATATGCCATTGTTTTGGGGGGGGTTGTAAGCAAAGATACATTTACAGACAGGGTGGCATTATACAAGCTCTTCTTTCAAACCTGTCAATATGCCATTCAGATTTACGGTAACAACTGAAAAAGCAGGCATATTCATTCCCCATGTGCAGGAAAAGCACAGCTCTAGCAAGCTACTATATTCTGTGAGGCATATACCGCTCAGATTTTATCATCAATCAGAGCCTGTGAAATAAGTTCTGAATAAATGAGAAAACTTTTAAAATATTAATACAGCCTTCATTGCATGAGACTTTGATTTTACAAAACTGGCTCTTGGTAATGCTGCTTTCTTCAGAAACCACCACAGACCCAGGCCAGTTATCTGAGCATAAGTTGTCATCATTTTTGTAAGAGTGAAAGTACTACTTCAGACAGCACTTGGAGGAAACAAGCATAGTGATCATTGCCGATAATATAAATCCTACAGTTTCATCTGTGACTTAATTACAACGGAGCAAATTGCAAGGTGTTTTCCCCGCTAACCGCCATCAAAGTGATAGCGAGATTCCTAATATCACCGGTCTTTTGCAAAAGTGAACACTTCCTTCTTGGCTCTTTTAGATCAACCTTTGAGAAGCTACATTTGCTGGCCAGCATCCTAATTCAATGCCTATTAAAAAAGCTCCTATCGACTTTAGCAGGCATTGGATCAGGCCTTAGAAGAGGGATTTGGAGAAAGGACTTGTTTGCAGATCTCCAACTGGTCTGCTGTGTTGATGTTCATGAAGTCCTTCGAGGGTTTCTGACAAAGTAATGGCAGAGTACATGGTCATTTTTCTCATCCTAAGAGTATAACTGAGTATTCATAACCAATCACTAGGAATGAAATATTTTGGCTGAATAAATCATTACAAGGCATGAGACTGAAGATTTTATGTTAGTGTTGAGTCTTCACTTCTCTTGGGTGAGGTGTCTGTTGTTGCTATTAATTTGACAATTTCCAATATTCGAAAATTGGCAATATTCTCCATTTGTGAAATTAGGTACACCATTATAATGCAATTAGACTCAGAGTTTGGGAGAGGGGTAAACAAAGGGAGTTATAGTGTGCAAACATAGCCCAAAGATGCTTCACATTTGGAAAATAAGTCCAGCTGGTATTCATAACACAGTGGGAACTGCTAGTATTCAGAGGCCAAATACAGCAAAAATCCCCACTTTTAAATGAGAATCTGAACGAAGAAGCCACCAGCTTAGTGATCTGGTGATGTGCTGTGACACTGTCACATCCCCACCTAAATGACATTTGTCACACTCAAGTAGAAATAATTATTAATAATTTCCATTTCATTAGGAACACTACAATGAAATGTCAACAACTTCAAAAGTGCAGCAGAAGTGTACAAATTAATTTTGATTTTCAGAAGTATAATTATTTTTGTAAGTACCACACTGTGTAATCACTTTGGGCTTCACGACTTGTGCAATCAACTATACTCTAATGTACTTGCCTGTTTTCAAACATGACTTCCTCAAGTCACCAGCTGGTGGTTTTGATGTTGCAAGGAAGAATGTTAGGAACTGCTTTCCAAATGCCGATTAGCATCACGGATGTATTTAAAAACTGTCTCCACTTATGCAACTGGCTAACTGGTCATCATAGCCATGGCGTAAGGAGAAGAAACTATACAAAAGCCAATCTCTTTCTTTGCAATGCCAACGTCGTACGCCGGATGACAACATTTTCTCTGTTTAATACACATGCTTGCCCTCTCCTGGGGTTCATTCTGGTTTTCAAATGCAAAAGCCAGTATTGCTGTGGAATTAATTGCATTCCCTTGAGCTGGAGGTCCAGCCAGAAAAAACCTCAAACTAGCCAACAGAACAGTTGGTAAATCATCCAGAGAAAGACTTGTCTGGGTATGGCTAAGCCTGCTCATGTGGCAGCAGCAATAATAGCCCATGGCTTGTAATGCTTAAAAGACCTTTCTTCTATCACTTGCCTAGAAGAGCGCACATCCAGCTCCTGGCTCAGGACCCATGAGTCATTGGAAGGGCTTTGTTTGCCTTGTCACGTAAGGCGTCCAGATCATATAGCATTGCCGCTGCTTTCCTCAAGGGCCTATTGACTTAGTCTGCTAATATTCATGCTGTTTTCCTGCCTTGCCTATACCAATGAAGTGTCCATCATCAGCAAACCTTGTTCAGCCTCAGTATCCAACCATGGAAATAACAGGCATTCTTAGATGCCTGCCTTAATGACAGATGTTGCATGTTTGATCAGCTCCCACGGGCTCCGATAGCTGTTGTTGCTACAGATGCTCAAATGCCTGGCTGTCCTGGCATATATATCCCAGTGGCTGCTGCATCTGAAATGACTCCCTGGCAAATCTTCATTTCATTAAGTGAATGGACTTTTGTTCCTATATCAGCTGTGAAGGCATATACATAAACACAACGTTCCCCTTAACTTCTCCCTACCATAGTAAGGGATCGTGATTCCCTTTCCTGAGCCATCCAATCTCTCTCTCAGTGTTACCAAGCTTTATGAATGCTGGCGTATTGGCTTGTCATTCTGCGTTGATCTCATAGTTTCATAGATGTTAGGGGCTGGAAAGGACATTACAGATCATTGGGTCCAGCCCCCCTGCACTTGGGCAGGAAAGACCACTGGGGTCAGTTGATCCCAGCAAGATGGGCATCAAGACACTTTTTGAAGATCTCCAGGGTGGGTGACTGCACCCCTTCTGGGGGGAGTTTGTTCCAAACCCTCGGCACTCAACATGTAAAGAAGTTTTTACTTATGTCTAATCTGAAGCGCTCTTCAATCAGTTTTTGTCCATTGTTTCTTGTCCTCCCCTGGGAGTCCTTGGTGAATAGATGCTCCCCCAGGCCCTGATATACTTCTAGGCTGCTGCCAAGTCCCCTCTGATTCTTCTCTTCTCCAGGCTGAACAGGCCCAAATCTTTCAGCCTCTCCTTGTATGACCTGGTCTCTAGGCCTCTAATCATGCATGTGGTCCTCCTTTGGGCTCTCTTGAGCTTCTCCACATCCTTCCTGAAGTGCGGTGCCCAGAACTGGACACAGTACTCCAGCTGCAGTCTCACCAGGGCCAAGTAGAGCAGGAGAATGACATCCTTAGCCTTGCTCGAGATGCCTCTGTAGATACATGCCAGTGTTTGATTAGCTCTGCCAGCTACAGCATCGCATTGGTGGCTCGTGTTCATTTTGTGGTGTATCATGACATCCAGGTCTCATTCAGTTGTGGTGCTGACAAGCGTAGCACTGCCAACCCTGTAAGTGTGTTGTGGATTATTGCTCCCCAGATGGAGCATTTTACATTTCTCTGTATTAAATGTCATTTCATAGTTTCATAGTTTCTAGGGTCAGAAGGGACCTGAACAGATCATCAAGTCTGATACCCCTGCCCCGGGCAGGAACGAGTGCTGGGATCATAATACCCCAGTCAGATATCTATCCAACCTCCTCTTGAAGACCCCCAAGGTAGGGGAGAGCACCACCTCCCTTGGGAGCCCATCCCATTCCTGGCAGCCCTAACCGTAAAGTAATGCCTCCTGATATCAAGCCTGAACCTACTCTCAATCAATTTGTGACCGTTATTCCTTGTTATCCCAGGTGGTGCCCAGGGGGACAGACCCTCATCTATTTTCCACTGGTCCCCCCGGTGAGCTTATAGACAGCCACCAGATCCCCTCTCAGTCTTCTTTTGTGGAGGCTGAATAGATTCAGGCCCTTTAGTTTATCTTTGTAGGGCCTGGCCTGCTGTCCCCTGACCATGCGAGTGGCCATCCTCTGGACCCTCTCGATGCTGGCCACATCCCTTTTCAAGTGCGGTGCCCAGAACTGGACGCAGCACTCCAACTGCGGCCTGACCAGTGCTGCATCGAGGGGGGGGATTTCTGCAGTTGCTAGATGACAGATTTGTATCTGCCAGCGAGATCTGCAACGGCCTAAAGAAGAAGGTTTTAATTTTGTGCCAATTGTTACATCATATAAACCAAAGTGCACAAAAATCCTCCTGTCTTTTCATTCCACAGTATAACCAAAAGCACTGCTTTGCAGCTGCATTGTTCAGTAATCACTCAGAGACAAGGAGCCGGATGGAGGCCCGCTTGATTCATTGTGTAAGTTTTAACAGCTCACAGCACCATATAAAATGAAACTTTTGTCAAAGGCACTGACCGCATCTCTCCAAGGTTTGCATTTGATCTTGCAAATTGTTATTTATAGCTGATGACTCATGCCTGTATTCTTCAGGACTGGGCAGGGTTGGCCAGGCCTCTTTTCACAAAGGCAGTAAGTGGTTTACGGGCAGTTTCCGCTAACACTGGCCTCTTATAGATAGAGGCATGCCAATTTTTTTACACCAGCAGGCCAAGGCCAAGGCCAAGGCCTCCTTCTCTGTCAGTGTGCAAGGCACACTGCAGATGCCCTAGGCTGCTTTACTTGTGGAAGGTGATTGACTTAAGCTACTCCCCCCCACCCCCCCTTCCCCCACCAAGTTTCTGTTACCTATGAAGGCAGATTGCTCCAGAAGATTTGGGAATCAGACAAAAATCAGGGCCAGTTAACCTGCCCTGACACCGCACAGCCCCAGTGACACAACTTGAGGTCTCAGAAGTAGCTCACACAGGAAGTTTGCAGCATGGACACGGGTCTCATTTGTTCTCATGATAACAACAGATCAGCTAGAGCTGCATGAGATTTCCACTCCAAACCCTATTCAGCTCATCTGTTTTTAGGTTTCACTGCAAACTTGAAACAGAAGTTAACAGACCCTGGCTGAGATCTAAGAGAACCTCCTTAGCCCCTTGGGATACCCCCCGGGATGTGTGCTTTTGTTTGGAGCCACATGGAAATTGGTGGGTTTGGCAGAATTTCACTTACCCTCATGCAGAAAATGTGAAGGTGAGAAATCAATCAGTTGCACGCACACATGCACGCACGCACGCACGCACGCACATCCTCCTTTACTGAATGAAACTGCCAGTATTTTTTAAAACCATTTCAGACTGCATGTGGCATTGAAAGGCTAGAGTAGACCTGTATGAACAGTATCATTAACCACAAAACACTCAGTTCTTCCAGAGCTGGATTCAGCTACAAACACAACTGGTCCAGGAGGTGAATCAGAGTCCCTGGACTCATGTTCTCATATAAAAATATTAACTTTCATTATTTTTTAAAAGAAAGATTTAATCCCTTCAAAAACACAGGCAACCTTCTAAATATGACCGGAACGGCACTTGTGTGGTGACGTCTGCTGGAGCCTCCGGACAGTCTGGAAGAAATCCCTTTGGGCACCAAGAACTGCTCAATGACCTACTGTTGTACAGCATCTCAACCAACGGATGGCCGGTCTGTGTGTGTGCCAGGAATACAGTGCCACCAATCCAGAGGACACCCAAGCAGACATCCAGAGCGTAGGCATGGGTGGCAGGTTCCATTTGGGTGCCCCTGCCTTGCTACCCCTACCCAAAAGGCCCCGGTTCAGCCCCTGGGCTCCCTTAGTAGCATCCTGCATTTGTCATCAGTTAAATTTCTCTTTGCTTCGGGGAATTGTGTTGAAGGACTCCACTGATGGTAATGGAAGAGCATCTTCAGACTTGATTCAAAGCTCACTTAAGTCATTGAAAAGCTTCTGTTGACTTTGGTACTGGAGACCTGATCTGCAGCCTACTAGATTGTGCCTGGCTGTTGACAAGGAAGGAAAAGGGCAAGAGACTGCGAGCCCATGCAGTTTGTGCCATTAGCACAGAAGCGAGGGACTATAGCTCTGCTTTCCTGCCCACTGGCCTGTCACAAGGGAACACGCAACATACCCCGTTTTCAGTGTGTGTGTAGGAGAAATTTTCGCTGGGTTAGTTAACTACAGGCCACCATGATGTACTCTCGTCTGCTGCCACAACCTTCCCTTGTGCGTGGGGTAGGTGGTGTTTGTTTAGTGTTTCCATTGACCTGCTAGTCAGGGGGTTGCACCATTGTTTTGGGTTTTTGTGGTTTGCCAAGTGCGTAATTACTCAGCAAGGCAGGGTTTCTTTCCTTTATTACTGTAACCTTTTTCTCTAGGAAATTATACAATTCTAAAATTGCACCCCTCTATTTGCTGGTATTTACCTTCAAGATTCAGCTGTCACTTAACAGTCTCCCACAACCTGTCACATGCACCTGTTTCTCAATGATTTTTAAATGTGTTTGTACTAATTTCCCATTATCCAGTCACAAGCCAAACACTAAAACAGTCGCAGGAAAATGCAGTCTGCTTTCTACCAAGCCTGATTTTAATAGAAAATCACTTTTTATCAAACCCGAGATTCCCGTTGCCCAGGAAAGTGTGAGCTGGGTCAATTGTCCATTTAGATGATGCTATTTAGTGCGTGATTACATTTGTTTCACTCTATTCATTTGGATTCTTCTGGATCGCGATCCCTTAGAGAATTTTTCACAATTAATGCAGTTAGCAAGCACAGAAACGGACTAAAATCCAAGGTCCGTGATGATTTTAACTTTGGGACTAGCTTACCACATACCCTGCATTTGGGTAGATTTACTCAATCCCTTTAACAAGTATCCTACAAGGAGATAAAAAAAACAATAGAGTGAAGCTATTCCATGTCAATCAGTGAAAACCCCAGTGTTTGACTTTTCTGTTTGGTAAAAATTTGTAATTTTGCAATTAAAGCTGAACCTCCAGATAAGGAAGCTGCCAGGAAGAGACGTTTCTGGGTAACGCACATCTGTGAGCATTGCAGTTTGCAGCTTTCCTTGATGAATTGTGGCTATGGGACAGTTTGTTCTCATTATATCAGCTAACAATCCTGTCGGACTCGTTATTGCAGCCCTCACCAATGTCATCTTGTCTATCATTTGCTAGAGTTTTTTTTTTTACCCATTGCACAAGCACACAAGTGCTCCTAAGACATTCTGCCTGCTGGCAGGGTAGGATACCTTTAACCCTGAGAGACTTGCTATCAAATCTTCCATAATAGATGCTTCCTTCCTCTCAGCCTGAATTGTCTGTATTTTCTTGCGTGGAATATTCATAGGAAACTGCATGGACTACAAGCCAGCCTACCAGATACCAACAGCTAGCTTCCAGTGATATCAGCAGCTAGCTTCCAGTATGTTCAGTAGCTAATTGGATTCTTAGGCCATTATCTACACTGTTGCTTACAGGCAGTGTAAGGGCCACCCTCAAGTATCTACATGCTGAGCTCCTACGTGGTAAACCCTCAGCTTGACCCCTAGCTGCAGTTCCAGCCTGACCCTGGAGATCCCAATAAGCTCCAGGGCTAGAGGACTAGCCTTCTCCTAGCTCACCTATCCCGAGTTCATTCATCACCCCCATAACATCCCTTTTGTGACCTTGGCTCCTTCAGCCCCCATGTTCCTGCCAGTATTAACCAACCACAGCAAGGCAGGCAAGTAGCGGGCAGACTTAAGGGAAGCAAAACATTCAGTAAGCAGATATAGATGCAGCGCGGTAGCAAGGTGGGGCAGGGGCAAGTGGGGCAACTGCCCCTGGCGCCAAAGTGAAGGGGTGCCAACAGGCTCTGCCCAGCCAGGGCAGGGTGTGAGATGAAGCTGTGAGCGGCTCATTTGGGAGGGTGCGGGGATGGGTGAAGGGTGGCTCCCACCACTGTGTGCACTCCTGGGCAAGCATGGGGGTGCACGTGCACAGGGAGAGTGCTGGCTGCTACTGCGGGCTTTGCCCCAGGTGCCAAACTTCCTTGCTATGGCACTGTATAAATGCAATGGGTGATACTTGCTGTTTGAGCTGGCTGAGGCCAATAATCAGGTTAGCCTTAACTAGCACTAAAAGTCACCCACGTGATTCTGTTCTATCCAGGTTTTTACACTGCACTTATCACCGTAGGAACTGCATGCCTTAACAGTTGTGCATTGAACTTTGTGCATTGTTGTGCATTGAACAACAATGGGACTGATGTCTCTTGCACATTTGTTTTCTTATCCTTTCCTGAAGGGGGTGAAGTTTGTGCAGTGGCGTGTTCAGTTTTTGGCTGGCTTTCAGTATATATACATAGGCCCCTGTAGCTAAGGCAGCAGGAGACAAGGTCAAAGAAATGCATTTTGCGCTTTGAGACAGTAGTGGCCAGGTTACAGTACTTAGTGGGAGTTCACTCTACAGTCTTGCTCTGACCCCTTAGAAAACTGTTCCCAGACAGATGAGTTTTATGCTTGTTGTAGGAAGTCCCATTATGTCAGAACAAATCTCCACGTTCTGTAGTGCCTCTTTTTGGGCTTCACTGTATGGTAGTTCGCACAGTCTAATACACACATATGAGAAATGCAGTCAGCATCTCTTATTTTACCATTCTCCTTTGCTGATCACACAACTTGGCAGAGTCATAATCTCCCCTATCAGTGACTATTTGCCTCAATCCCATGTATGTCTGTGCTCGTCTTCCCCCTACTAGTTTGGCCATTAAGAAAGCAAATATGAAAGCTTTCATTTCTTTTCTTCTTGGTAAATTCCCAAACACCATCTCAGCAATAAAAGATCTTCTACAGTGAATTCAAGGCTCAAAGGCTTGCGGATGAGACAGTCAAACTGGCACCAGTGCTAACAACTTCTTTATGATCAAACAACTTATCGGGTCCTAAAGACAATGCACCTGATGCAAAGTGTCCTTAAGTGTCTTTGCTTGCTAATATCAGATTTATGAAACAGAATATTTAGAAGCAGCTGAAGTCATAATTGAGAATTGACAATACGCTTGCCGCTATACTCAAAAAAGAGACTCATACTACCTGCCCTCCAGACTTTCTAATCTAAAAATGAAAGTGACAGTTTAAACTAAGATATTTCCCAAGAGGGCACAGTCCTGGTTCCACTTCAAGTCAGCCGGTAATTTCACTTTCAGTCTTTGACCAAACTTTGTTCTGTTTCCTGATTTATTAGGTTATCATTCCAGTGCCTGATACCGAAATATTTAAGTTTTTCCCAGACACAGGGGAAGACAGGGAAATTTTCCCTGTCTCTGGTCTATTGAACTTCAAACAATTCAACACTGAATGTATCATAAAAGTGATCTTTGAAATGCATAAAAAGCATTGACTTGCATTCAATAGAAAATGAAAAATTTGCAGGATTTAAATAGCCAAGCTAGATGCGATGATTTAAGGAATTTCTCTGTGTACAGCTTATGAATTCTGTTTGATGGTGGAGTCTTTGTGTGCATTTGTGTCAGACTGCCAACTCCATTCTGAAAGTGAGGTTCATCTGCCTCCTGTCAGATTTTTACCTCCACGTTGGAGAGAAATTTTAAAGGGTGATGAAACAGGGCTAATAAGAAAAGAACATTTAACCTTGATGATCATCTACACATATCAAAACCAGCTTGGAAAAAGAGCTGGATACCACCCAGTGTAAACCCATTTTTTAAGTATGAACCTCCAAAGTACGTCAACTAAGCAACTGATTACCCAATAAAGCTAATCAGAATTGCCACCCAGCAAAAGGGACGGGAGGCTGTAAGAGAAGGGGCCTCACACTGATTACTTGGAAAGAGAGAAAAGACAAGACAAGGAACAGGGAACTGGGCAGGAGAAAGAGACTCCATGATGTTAAAGAAAATTCATGCATTAAAAGGGTTTTTATAATGAAGGGTTTTTAAACTCAAAAGTTCGCTAAAACATTTTTTCTAACTATTTAAGTTGATTTAATAAAAGATATCAGATACACCCAAAGAACCTTGTTTGCCTATGCATAAAAGGGTGATCCAGCAGCCCTTGGAGGATTGTCCTTTAAGCCCAAATATCTTGAGAAGCCTGGGATAAGAACTGCATGAAGACATCATTTTCCCTACCTCTGCAAATGTCTTATGCCAGCTACTGTGAAGAGCATTTGACTTCGGATCTCATATGAAGTCTGTGGATCTGTTTGCTTCAACCACCACGTGCCCCACACAGGTGAGCTGTATAGTCTAAAAAGCTGGAACTTCAAAATAGGAGGTACTCGCATTCTGGGGTGTCTCGGCACGTCAGCACTGGTTGTAATCAGGTCAAGAGAAGCTCAAGAGTGCATGGAGACCATGTCATGGAACCCAAACATAGGAGCTTGATGAATACCAGCTGATGAAGTTTCTGCTGGGATAGTGTGACATGGTATGGAAACCAAAATCTATATCAAAGCAAGTTATTTAAAGTCAAATCTATTTGGAGAGATGTTTGGTGTGGATTGATGGTCTTGAAGTTAAGGCATTTGTCAAGTAAATTTGGAGTCAACTCCAGATCTGACAGACTCTTTATGTAACATTAAATAAGCCATTTTGTTCCTGATCTCATAAAGAATTGTGGGCATAATAGGAAATATCTTTCACATCTTTAAAATAGGAAATATTATCATACCTTTCTGTGTCCTGCTTCCCCCCCCCCCCCCCCTTATTTAAATTTTAAGCCTTGGGACTCAGGAATGACCTCTTGCCACATCTTTGTAAAATGCCTGCAAGGTTGTCCCAAACATGAGGGGGTACTACCGTAATAGGATTTAAATGATAGCAATAAACTATTTCTGTGCTTGAGACTAACACAATCTATATACTAAGAGAGAAGAGCAGGATGTTACCCAGTCCCAATGTAGAGTCAGAGTTTGGATAAGACACTCTGGTGCACAACTTGCTCACGCAAATGTGGGTGTTTCAGTCTACCGTATGAGCTCTGACTTCACTATATGAATACTCTTGCTTGTGTGGTTTATTAAAAAAAGGATGGTGGTTACTCTTATGGATACAGAGAGTACTTTGCACTAGAATTACACCTGCATAGCAATATCTTTCTGTGTCAAAACCTTGCTTCAGAAATCATGTTGAAGTTGGCACACAAGATTTCAAAGCACTGCTTATTCCAGTAAGTCCAGAAACATTTGGATTCGACTCCAGAAAAAGAATTCACCAAAACACCAGAGTAAGCAAGAGGCTCCAGTTGGTTCACACATCCATGTGCCATATGCTTGAGAGACTTTTGGAACAACATAAAGCTATATATGCCTGTGTATGGCAGCCCAAGATCAGGAAAGCAGATGCTGCCCTCCTGCTTCTATATTGACTATGGTTGCCAGTTTAGTTAGCACCATTTTCTTAAGCTGAACTTGTTACTCAGGAGTAACAATGATCATTAGAGTCGAAGAGCATACGGCTGCTTACTAGACATGGTATTAGCATTTCTTGATAAACAGCAACGCAAAGTGAACTCGACAAAGTGTACATACAAGCTTCCAGCTGCTTTCCATATGCCAGAGCATTTATTGGTGTAACGGTGCATGCAGGAAATATTATTTGGTTCCTATCTCAAGGACAGACTCAATACTTCCATCTTGTAAGGTTATGAACCACAGGGCGGACATGCTTAGGAGTTCAGTAGTGCAGTTTCCACATCAGCATTTCTTTTGTCTCCATCCACAGATCATAGCCAAGGTGCATTTTAGGAAAATGAGTGTCTACTCTTTAAAACTAATGACTAACTTACTCTACAAGGACCAGAAATCAAAACCATTCGAACATACGCTCCTTCTGCTGAAAGTATGCAACCACGGGTTAGCAAGTTCCACATGTGGCTGACTGAACATCTCACTCAGCCACCCTCACTGCGCCTCTGGAAAGGGAATCCTGATATTTATCTGCCTTGCAGGGATTATCACCACCAGCTCTTTTAAAGCCTGTTGTGTGTATTTTGCTAGAGCACTGGCAACTCCACCTTTCCCAGTATAGAAGAGAACAGACTGGCAGCGGGCCATGCAAAGACAGGCATGTTACCATACAAAAATGATCGCAACAGTTTTTTATCATCAAATGATTTTCATCATTTTCACTGCAGCTAAACATATGGGCAACTTCATGCAGAGCCTGGAAAAAAGCCGATATTTAAGTTCATCACCAGGTGCTGACCTCACTACTATACATAGATGTCTCGGTATATCTCTGTATTTTTGTTTTAAATGACCACATTTTTCTTAAAGAAACCATCATATCATAATTAGGTTCCTTATGATGCAAAAAGGCGGACTGAGTAGTTTATTATGCTCTTTATTCTAGTTCCTGTTTAAGTTGTTTTGTCTTTCCCTTTTTTCTTGTGGCTCTTCTGTTTTATACATTATTTTGCCCTCTTATTGTAAGCTGCCCTAAGCCTTTGTTGGGAAGGGCAGCATATACATTGCATAAATAAATAAATACAGTAACTTAAAGATAACTGGGTAAAATTTTTGGAATTTGTGTTATACAGGAAGTCTGAGAAGATAGTCCAATAGACCCCCTCCAAACCCCTTCCTGGCCTAAAAAAAAAAAATCTGTATTTACTCCTGTAAAAACTGTAGTGAATAGGAATATTCTATTGGTCTTTGTATTGTTGTAAGGATGTTTCTAAGATTAAAGGACTCGTTTATACTCAGTCCATTTCATATTTAATCCTGGACTTATTAAATCATGAGAGTTTTGCCACAGATTCCACTGAGTTCAGGGCTTCACTCCATACCTGTCATGAGAAGATGATTTACTATAGTGGGGGTCTTTGAAATGGTCTGTGATCAGCTCTCACAGAGGCTACTCTTCTGTAGTCAAGGTGTATTGCATTCAGGAAAAGTGCGGCATCGTTATGGTGGCTCTTGGCATAGTTACAGATGAAAACTCAAATTAGTGCCAAATGCCTTGTGCTTTAAAGGATCAGTCCAGCAATGTACTGATTACTGTGAAAGGTGCCCAGGACTTCCAGTGTGATAATTTTCTAAATTTTTGAAATGCGATAAATTTCTAGATTAATTTTAAGTTTTGCTCCTGAGAGATGGGTCCTATGGGCCCCATAGCAGGAATAGGCATAGCTACTTGAAGACCCATGATTCAAAACTTAGACTCTCTCTTGCTTTGTAGATTAATACATTGGTGACAAAAGGATGTCTAATGAATTGTGTCTCAGCTCCCAGCATGAAGAGAATTTGTTTTTTGTCAAACAAGTCTATGACCAATGCTAGCCAATTGCATTTGGCCACATCTCAACAACCTAAGTACTAGTAGTAACTTCTCCGAGTAGCGCCATAGAAATCTGGTGCTGCTCACCAAATTAGGGATATCAGTGCATGAATAGGGGGCTGGGACATTGACATTTTTTCCTAGGGAGGTCCAGCCGTCCCTTCTGCTGCCATTTATAACCTTTCTTTTACAAGCCAGATATTAATAAATAATTGACTTGCATAACACAGCTTCAGCAATCTATTTTATGTTCCATCCAAAAGAAACTGTTAGACATTTTTGATTTTGCACCTTCTGCTTGCAAATGAAAACACTGACTTCAAAGCCAGGCCTTGTAAACAGCCTCCAGTATCAACAATAAAAATGTATTGAAATTTCCTCTCTGATTAGTAAATTAGCCATTAATATTTAAGAGCTAAAATAAGGAAAGCGTTTTTATTAAAGCATGGCACAAAGAATATACCAGAGGAGTTCTGTGTTACAATGGTTGACTACTTACTGCTAAATGTTAAAAAACAAACAATCCTTTAGATATTTAAAGCAACATTTTAATTTAATGATGCATCAGGCTAAGTATTTCATACACTGACCTGTTTACTTAAAGGCAAAAATCCATGGCAACGTAAAGATAAAAAAGAACAGCATACATGATTTTCCCTTAAATGTTTCTATTTTCCTTTCCTAATTGACACTATTGTGCATTGTTTTATTCAGGTCTATGTTTAAGCCATTATCTCCTGCACGGTGTAGGGCACATAATTTAGCTGTGCAGTTGTGCACATTGTATCTGCAGAACCAGATACAAATTGAGAAGCAGTGTTTTTAAAGAAGTCTTTGTAGTTTGATGTATCTACAGTTCCCTAAATTAGCTGAAAGTGGCTTTATGGATGATGTAGTTCCACAAGCGAGAGAAAGTGAAGACAATTCTCTTTCTCAAAGGTTTGAAATGTCTTTTTGTTGCTCTTGGAACAAAACCACAGATTTTGGCACCATTCTCTTCTTCCAAGAGCTTCAACAACCCAAGGTCCCCAGATGTTAAACAGTCCAGAAGAAGGATGAACTCACTCACAGGCAAGGCCTGCTTGGTCCCCTAGAACTGCCTCTGTTCTATCAGAAGATGGTCACAATTAGGGGTGTGTGAATCGGGCAGTATTCAATTCAGATTCAACCCAATTCAGGGAACAGTGATTCGATTTGCTGATTTGGATCACTGTCCAGATTCGATTCAGCCAAATCTGAATCTGAAGATTCAATTCGGATTAGGAGAATCAGCGATTCAGCCATAGACACAGATTTATATGTTTTTTCTACATACTTCAAGGTATTAGGCACAGCTTGTGAACACGGAGATGGTGGCAAGGATGGAGCATCCCACGGGAGTGCAGGGCGCCGGGTGGGGGAAGGCCCTGTATGCTCAATGGCAGACCTGAAAGTGGACTGGAAGTACTTCTGGTCCACTTCTGGGTCCACCACTGAGTGCATGTGGGATCCTCCCATTTCCTCCCGGCTCAGCAATCAGCCACAGGGGGACCCCGGGTGCTCCCCCAGACCCAGGAGGCACCAGTTGCCAAGACAGGGGGTGCTGAGCACATGGGGGAGCCCCCCACACTCCTGTGGGATGCTCCATCTGCCCCATCATCTCAATATTCATGAGCCATGCCTGGTACCTCAAGGTACGTAGAGAAAATATATAAAGCTGTGTCTATGGCCGAATCGTTGCATCTCTCCGAATCAATTCGGAGGCTTCCAATTTAATTCAGAGAGATTAATGGGTCTCCTGATTCAGTTCTGATTCAGAGATTTGGCCACCGTATCGGGTCAAATCTCCTCCAAATCAAATCAGCAACACGAAGCTTTGCACAGCCCTAGTCAAAATTGAAGAGTTTCTGTGAAACGTTTTCATCTGGATGAATCAGCAAACACCAGCAAAAAATGATTCATCAGAATTTTCCTACCTGAGTAATTTCCACACGAGATTGTGTGTATGTGTCTATTTAGTGCTTTTAGCATAGGAAGTTAAGTTTGGTAGCTGATAATAAAGGGGAAATACAGCTCGGTTTGCTATTATGTATGCTCTGGGCAATAAAGAGACTTAATTCAGCAATAAACTCATTTTTAATGGAACTATTTGCAGATAAGATCCTACTCACTATGAACAGGAATCTATGTATTGGATTTAGGGTTTTAAACTGCTGGCTAACATCCAAATGCCTTCTATGTAAGCTGATAGCAATACCCAAGTACCTACCAGATATTCATAGAGTCCCTGGCTCACCTTCCCTTTTTCAGAGAAACACTGTAACTGGTTCAATCTGCCACTTGTTACAAATAAGCAAAAAACCCCCAAACCTTTCTATCGTTTAAAAATATCAGGGTAATACTATCGTTCATGTTTATGCTTCTTTGTATCTCTGGCTCGGATAGCTTCAATATACCCAAAGTTTACAAATAGTTATTCTAGCCTAACTATGAAACTTTTGAAATTCAATTATCAGTAAAAAATAAAATGTGTGATTTTTTTTTTTTTAATTTCATTAGTAAAGAAATTAAAGAGATTTTCTGCATGGAAAGTGCCCTTCCTCAAGGTTTAATAGTTTCAGTATCAATTCAGCTGAACAATGGGACATTTAAACAGGTCAGTTCCAGATTCTTCTTTTCAAATGGCTGACTGAAGATTAGGATCCTCAATGCATGTTTCTCTTAGCATGTACTCTTTCTTGAAGAATAATTGTTGAAAATATGAAATGAAGCCAGGTGAATATTAATTTCTAGACCAAATCTTGGAGGAAATCCTATGTCAGATGCAGTCATTTTAATTTTGTTTGGTAAAACCATACATTCAGAGCTGGATCACATTGTTCCTATATTTTTGTCATTGGCACCAAAATGTTGAGGTTAAGAGTAATGCATCGCATTACTGTTTTCACACTGGAAACGTCTTGTTATCTGGATTTCTAAAATAAGTGAAAGGGGCTGATTTTCTTGTAATCAAGGCCTAAGTTTTGGGGATTTCATGTATTTAATTTTCCTCTTTTATCAGGAACCTGAATTTTTGGAGCTTCAACAATTTTAACTCAATAAAAAATGAGACAAAACAAAACAAAAAAACCAGTGAAATAACCAAAGCATATGACAGCTTAGTATTTCTCCTGGGGTGGACAAAGAGTCTTATTTTTGGTGGAATTACTCCTAAACCATTTGCATGTCTGCTCGCTTTCTAAACACCGTCACGTTCACATAGTTATTACCTGCTGTGAATGTTCTTGATGAAAAAGTGTTGCTAACAACTGGAGAGTGAGGGAACTGATATTATATCTCTCTCAAAGTACTAACTAATGTTGTAACTGTCTTCTCAACAGCAGACAACGATAAGGCTGCAAACATCTCATCACCTGCTCAGACTTAGTGCTGCAGGATTTGCTTACATGACATGAGGCATCAACTGTTATTGTGATTTAAAATTAGAAGGCAGTTTGAGCTCTGCCATTGAGCACAGTGTCTTTTCCCACAAGCCTCCTTTCTACCCAGAACAAATTACTGCCAGTTAACTAAATAGACCTTTTAAAATAGCGCGGTCCAATTTCTGTAGAATACAGGGTAGATTTGCACCTTATAGACTAAATCTGAGATGTGTGGCGTGAGCTTTTGTGAGCTTCAGCTCACGTCATCAGGGTTAGGGATAGAAATTACACCGGTAATTTAATCATAAACCGGTTTAAATCTGTAACACAACAGAAGTTCAGTGCACATAAACTGCTTTCAAAATGGCTGAAACTTGTTTAAGAGAAACCTGGATGGATGCAGTAATAAACTTAACTAATTTAGGTTAAGTCAGTTTGTTGAACTTCTGTCCCAGATCCCCTCCAGATTCAAGTTAACTCACAGACCCCCAGCATCCCAGGATGCTTTGCACCCCACTGCAAATCCTCCCTCAGGCTGGACAGGCTGGCCATGGCTGAAGCTCTCTGCTCCAGCTGAGCTGGAAGACATGCTCCAACACCACCAGCTTCTGGCCTGAGCCACTGCAGGCATGTGGCTGCATTTCTGGAATCAAAAGTGAATGTCTGTTCATTTGCTTTTCCGTTCAACCTATGCACCTTAAACTAACCTGCAAAGATTGAATCAATTCAGCCTCGGGCCTTTTGACTGTCTGTACTTAGCTTAGATGCTGTGAAAGGATATCCACAGAGTAGTGCATCAAAGGAGAGAGAGTGATTTGAATATAAAAACAGGGGAGCAAGAGAGAGGGAGGAGACGGGGGAGGAGCACACTGCTGGGAGGCAAACAAATAATATATTCATAGATTCAAAGGGGTCACAAAAGCTAACTCAGGTAATGGGGTAAGAAGAAGCCATAGTCCCTGTAAGACCATACATAATACAATCAAGCCTGTAGATAATTTCTTCTACAATTTCATATTCAAGTTTGTTTTTAAAGTTCTGTTGTCTTAAAACAGCTCCTCGAAGGTCAGTGATGGTGTGTCTAGGGCAGTCAAAGCGTTCTGCCACAGGCTTGTGTGTCTTTCTGCAACTGATGTCAGATTGGCATTCATTCATTCATTCTTACATGTGGGGATCACCTACAACTTCTGTACAACAGGCTAGACTAGGTGCTCCCTTTATATTTTCTCCAGTGCATGCATTTCCTTTTAGCAGTAACCTTAAATCACCCACTAAAAGTTGTGCTACATATGAGCTTTTTCCAAAGTATATCTCCATTTCTTACGAAGAAACATAGTCCTGAGAACCAGTACTTATTAGTGGGTACAGCTAACAGACTATGTAATTTTTGCTACATTGGAGGAATAATCTAAATCTTGTAAGTGTTCAACAGCCGGATATGAAGCCATGGTATGTGGCCACTCTTAGACACCTTAAGCAGTCTCACAAAACATGTTAAACTGCATGAGTCTGTTTCCACCCAGAATATGAAATATAAAAGGAAGAATAAGTAAGTCAAAAATGGAAAGAGGAAAAAAAATGAAGCAGACTGTCAGCTGCAATTACATTTTCCAGAACTAGTAGCTGCAAGATAATATAATTCAATGTTTCTGTTAGCATTCAGCATTGTTAATTCATGGGCAAGTAATTTAGATGAATTCTCGATGAGAAATTGAATTTGAGGTGACTCAGCAGGAAAAATCAGTGCATGCTATTATTGAATGGAAAATAGTTAAGAGTTATCACTGGCATTGTGCTTGATGTAGCAAGCTTTTGTATTGTATATGCAACGGAAGGGACTTACTGGTTTGACAAGTATTACATTCAGTTCAGATAATGAAGCACAGTAAAACGTGGAACAATTAAGCACAGAAGGAAATGTCATGACCCAGACTCAATGGCAAAGCTTCTGAATTGGACAAGCGGTAGAAGCTGTTGGTAAAAGAAATATTTTGTGGGCATTCAACCCACACTGGGATCTGAAATTACCTAAAGTGATGGAAGAAGCGTTCTGAATGATTTCCTTCTCCCCATGGGAAGATACTTTGTTGCCTGAAATAACTTCTGGTAAGTTTGCTGGTCATCTTCCACTATGAACCACGCTGCAGCATTCACTTCTAGGTCATAGTGGCGAGACTCAGGGTGCAGCTGCCCAGCCAGTCATGCTTAATATAATGCATCTTGTACCCCTGCAAAGAATCTGTTGAGCTTCATACACCTGTGTTTAGCAGGGGGAGAAGGAGGACATGGCTGGCTCTCTTCCTGATGGTTTCAAGGCACAATGTGATCCTGGAGGAATACCAAGGAACAGTCTCTCTGGATTACTTAATATTGGTAACTTCCTGCAGAGTCCTGCCATATTTAGGTACAATACTTGACTGTAGAGCTTGACTCTTCATTCATACAAGAGCTAACTCCCTTTAAGTGAAGGTGAGATTGAAATCAAGCGCTACCTCCATGCAGAGCCATCCCTGGGGGTCGGGTCAATCAGGGTGACTGCCCGGGCCCTGTGCTTTGGGGGCCTCATGGACAGTGCTGTACAGGTCTTGTGGACAGTGCCACCGGCATTTGCCTGTGCATGGCTGCTGCATGCCACTGGCTTTGTGCTCCGGCCACTCCCCATCCACCCACCCCACACAGCGCCCCAGGCCCCACACAGCCCTAGGGTCGGCTCTGCCTCCATGTAGGCTACAACAGAAAGCAGTTTAGAGGAAATCCATGACTCTACCAGGGCTCGCAGAGGACCGCGTATATCTCCTGGGCTGTACAGCTGCAGAACCTGACCTCATTCCTACATGATGTTCCTGAATAGGCATCGTATCACAATTATGGCCCTGCATCCCAAACTCCTTCCAGACAGAGAGACGGGAGAACGGGCTCCCAAGGGAGGTGGTGCTCTCCCCTACCCTGGGGGTCTTCAAGAGGAGGTTGGATATGCATCTAGCTGGGGTCATCTAGACCCAGCACTCTTTCCTGCTTATGCAGGGGGTCGGACTTGATGATCTATTGAGGTCCCTTCCGACCCTAACATCTATGAATCTATGAGAGGCAGGATCAAGATACAAAAATCCCCTGTGTTGGGTCTGATGGGCCATGGCAAGCCACTGTCAGGATGGAAGTGCCATGGGCTGCTTCTCACAGTGGTGGCTTGCACATATAAATAAGGGATGACCCCAGTAAAGGGACAGATGGCATGAAATAGGAGGTGTGGTTGGATTAGGAGCTCAGGCAAGGGAGTAACTGGATGGTGCAAGGAGGAGTGCTTTCTTTTGAGGCAGACAGGATCTGAACATTTTAGAAAAATGGTGATGGTTCATTTAAGCAGCTTTTCCTTCCCAAGGCTTTTACTCAACTCTGATATTTACTTCCTTAGATTACCAAGCTACTTACTTCCCTCAACAGAATGACTGAATAGGCGATGCATTTCTATGGATTCATTTCCCCTGTTTAATACAGTTCTTAGTCTAACATCTGAAATCCATGCTAGCATTTGGAATGCCGATAATCTCTTACCTGTGAAATATGTATGATCATCAACCATTAGTGAAAGGATTGCATAAAGTTAATGCAAACAGAGCAACCAACAGGAAATAAATGACGGTTCATCACAATTCCCACAAAGATGAATTAAGCAGCAAATGATTATCAATGCCATTACGAGGATCCCTTTGACTATCACAGGTATCTGCATTTTTAATTTATGTCAAATGCTTTAGCATGGATTCCAAAACCTGCTTTGAGCTGAAAAGCAGACAATACCTTTGAATGGGGGGTGGAAGGGAAGCAATTAATTGAGCAGACCTGAGGAATTCTGTACTCAGCCACTCTTTAAGTAAAGCACACGTCCCCCCTCCGCTTATTTCATATCTCTTAAATTAAAAAAAACCACAAAAGAAACCAAAACAAGACACGATTTGTTTAATAACTACCTGGTATCAAAGCCAAATGTAAAACAATTCCACTGGTTCCTTATAATAGAAATAAAAATAGTTAGTATTAATCACCAAAAATACAGAGTACCGATGTCAACTATGCTGTAAAATGTCGAGAGCTTGTAAATGGTAGTAGTGATTAGGTAAATGAAGCCCCCAAAGTGACTGGAGGACTGCACAGCACATTTATTTCTGTATCTCACTTCCGAATGTTACATTTTCTCAAGATTCCGATAAGTAGCACATTAAAGTTTATATCAGGTTTTTATGCTTTGGGATTTGCTATGCATTATTTTAAAGTACCTTTAGGGTCCAATCCTACATCTCTTTTTCAAGTTATTAGTCTTACTCTTTTCAGGAACCTGATGTAGAAATTCTATTCAAGGGCAGGCTTGCAATTAAAGTTCTGGGAAGCGCGTGGCAGAGAATCCAAAATGAGGCAGCCTCCGCTTCCTCTCCCTTCCCATCCTGCTTGCAGCGGTTTAGTTACAAGCTGTAAGTTTTCAGGAAGCTCACCCAAAAAGATGTTTCCCTAAGTGGGTTTCTGCGTATTGGGACCAGGGGACTGTTTGAAGCCCGCTGCTTTTGACTCCAAGCCAGGTGAAACTCAGCATATTTCACTGTAAGGCTTTCAAAAACCCAGAATGAAAGAAAAATTGAAGGGTCTGAATGCAGGTGACGTAGGAAAAAAGAAACTTTCTTTTTGCCTTGAACAGCTACAAAATGAGATCACCCAAAGTTATACATCTCTCTAGTTTTTAAACACAAGCCTGTACTATACACTGAAGGAGGTTCATATAATATGCCCCAAAGTGCACTGGGAAGACAAATGTGCCATTCTTGCAAGGCTTGGGATTTGAAGAGGCCAATATTGTAAATACCTGTATGCTGAAATGAGACCAACTCCCACAAGCTGTAATGATTATTTTAACCCTCTGGCAATAAAGCAATTGCAAGAAATACTGCAAAGGAGCAGAGCCGGCATCCCCAAACTCCCGTGAACAAAAACTGTGATTCACTTTGCTCTAGTCAAAATGTTGATCTCATTGCATATGTGCCAGCATTATTCTTCCTGTCAAATCCATGCTTCATAAAGCTGTGATATTCTGTCTTTACCCTGTAGTCAGACCTCTAAAAATGTGAGGATTAAATTATGTGGATTTTTTTTTAATCATAAGAAGGAAGAAAAAAACTCCCCAGAATTAAAATGGCCACTTTTAGAAAACTGACCACATACTTTATGGTTCTCCCCATCACCCCCTCGACTTACAGCTCAAGTCTTCTACTTTAAGGAAATTAAAAATGATGATTTTACTTTTCTGAGCAGCACTTTTTAATCCTATTGCCGCTGTTTTGACCTGTGCTAAAAGACAGTACACACCTTTGCTTTCAACTTATTCACTTTGGGTGTTAACTCTCATTATATTCCTGTAGCACAGCTTTGGCAGCCAGGAAATTTTTTTTTTAACAGCTTTGCTGACAGAATTAAACTCTTGGGGTTTTAAATTCAATAGGCAAAGCTGGAGAGAGGGTCTCTCTGATCCCAGCCTCCTGATGAATTCCCACAGTGCCCCCTACATTGAAGGCCTTTAAATGTATTGCTTCTTTTGAAAGCCCCATGCTGCTGACAGCAGTGCTTTTGTAGTGTCTACAACTCACCACATCTCGCTCAATGAGCTGACAGTGCTCCTACAAGGCTTTTTTCAAGAACTTCCGGGAAAAGTTTCCCCACTGTTTTACCAGGACATCGCCTATAAATATTTCCTTGGCCTTCTTATTTCAACAAATGCCTAAGAGCACGTGTGCCTTGGTAGCAGAGCCGCTTCCAGACACAAAAGGCGTATTATTGGAATATGCAATATGCACCGATCAGAGGAAAACTGGATGCTATAATCTGACGGATACTTTCAGGAGTGGCCTTGATCTTTTTTTGCCATCAGAACCAGTGGGGTTCAGGGCTGGTACCTTTGTCCTTGTTCTGTGTATTTAGGGAGATCTAGGGGATTTGTAGGCTGCCTGCTTTCCCTCGGGAGATTTTGATCCCCAGCAGCTTCCCTTCAGCTAAGAAGAGCTTGCGGCACATGCTGCCGTCAAAAGGTGAGCAGACTGGAGAGATGGGATTTGGAGCTGAACCGTTCGGTGATCGTTAGCGGCTCGCTGCAGTCTGGTCATGAGCCACTCTTTAAACATCACGGACGTAAAACCATTTTGAAGTTTGCCGGTTAAAAACAAAATCTAAATGAGAAGGCAAAAGGAGCGGTTTCCACAGCAGCCTGGCGTATCGCTGCTACTGAAAAGCCGCCGAATGCCATGACTGCTGTGAATGGCTTAGGTAAGTAGCTGTTTTTGAGTAGTCATTAAGCCCTGAATCCTGAGAGCTGCCATATGAAGTAGTATCTACCACTACGGCTCTGAACTGCATTGGTGAGCAGCAGTTTGCCTTGCAGCCATTTAAGCCTTTACACATCCTGCTCTATATGCCCAAGCTGCTCTGATCTACATTGCTTTCCCCAGCCGGAAAGCACATTCTGAATGGCAGCGCTTCACTACCAGGCATATGAACAGCAAAGGCAACATACTGCTTGCATTTTCAATAAATGGGACACAGCGATTCTCTGAGCGATGGAGGGTATTCATAAGCCAACTGCATATTAAAAGAATGAAACCAAACATGTAAGGATTAAATACTTCACTGAAACAGAAATTACAATTATGACACTTTTTTTATAGGAGTGAACAGGTGGTGCTTTAAATCTAACCAAGATTAACCCATATTCAATAACTTAAGCACTCAGATTGACTCTAACAAACATGGCCTAATTATGCATTCTTGAGAGGATGTACTTTACATTGGGTTTCAAATTGGAATTTGGATCCAGCTATAGTTATCTTCCCACAGCAGTTTTAGTATATAATAAAGTAGAGGATTCAGGATATAAAGACTATTCAAAATAACTTTGTTTTGAATCCAGCTGTAGTTGTCTACACAGGGTAATTGTCACATTTTCCAAGAGTGGCAATTAAAAAACGATCTACAGTTTCTTTAAAGAGCTGTTCATGTCAAAGCTGAGCATCCTCACTCAGAGGAAATAAAAGTAGAACACTTCATTAGATCTGCAGCTTGTCTCAGGAAAAAAAAAACCCCAGAAGTGCCAGAGCCATTGCTTGTAGTTTTAAATGGAAAAAAGCAGGGCCAATGTGGTGGTCAATAACTTTTAAAGTCTTTCTACTGTCTCACTATGAAGTAAAACAATGGGATTTTCTAAGAGATGGATCTAGCGAGCAGTTACTATCACCTCCAGGAAAATGAGCACAACATCTGGACGGAAGTATGCTACTGTGATATTCTGTTCACACAGACTAGCAGCAGAATCACAAAACCCATGGCATTTTATTTAAAGAAGCAGATGTCAGTGGCTATGCAAGATTTAAACCACGCTAGGGTTTGCTCACTCCATATAACAAGTCCATTTATTTACATGTCAATAATATATATATATATTGTCGATAGATTTTTCTTCTAGTTTAATTATGTACCTTTGTCTTGGCCAGCCACGAGAGAACCCATGATTGAAGAGAGAAGGGAACGAGTCCATCCCCATTTCCAGTGCCCTTAAGTCCATCCCCATTTCCATCCATCTCATAGCTATGCACAACTAAAGAAGAGTAAGGATAAATTCATTTTACAGTAAATATAATGAAAAGGTAAAAATTACAATAATATTGATAATGTGTCATTAAAAGTTGACTCTTCAAACAACTCTTGCTCGGGGGGGAAAAGAAACATGCTTTCCAACAGTTCTAGTATTCGGATGATTAACTGCCTACGGGATTGGGATTTTAGATATTAAAAATCTAAAGCATCATGAAACCCTCCCATTTAGCATTCAGGTTGGTTCTGAATTTAAAGTTCTCTCCGATGCGTCTAACGTTCTCGACTTCCCAAAACACTCCTCCCTCAGCTACAGTCCCTATCAGAGGATGGGGGCTTTCTTTTTCTATTCCTATTTCAAATGCACTTTTGTATCATTTTAATTCTTTTACAGGCTTTTCAATGGCACTTTTCATTGTAAGGACTGAACACCACACACATGTCAATGAGTTTATCCTGACAACAACCATAGGAAGCAACAGCATCCCAATTTTACAGATGGGAGCCTGAGACACGGATTACAACTCCCGTTCAATGATGTGGCAAATTCAAGCACATCAACCAGATCACTTGAGTGTCAGACCAGTGCTTCAGCCAGCAGCCCAGTTCAGGGAAACAGTCTAAAGGGTTTGCAGAGCCATATAGAGATACTAAAGCTAGCTCTAAATGGGATAGTGCTAAAGAGCCTGGCTATTTAGCAAGCTAAATTAGCCTGGGTCAGGCAGTTGGATCACATGGCTCTACTGCTTCCAGTCCCCAACCTATTTTCTTCAGAGCTAGCTCAAATATTACCATGTGACATTGAGTTATTTTGCACAGACTTGCCCAAAGACTTCAAAACCTGTCAGCTATGCCAACGGGCTCCCAAGGGAGGTGGTGCTCTTCCCCTACCTTGGAGGTCTTCAAGAGGAGGTTGGATAGATATCTGGCTGGGGTGTTACGACTCCAGCACTCGTTCCTGCCCAGGGCAGGGGGTCGGACTTGATGATCTGTTCAGGTCCCTTCCGACCCTAGAAACGATGAAACTATGAAAACCCTACAGTTCCTTGTTGATAGGATATTCCAGTAATCTACACCTTCCATTCTATACTGACATTTAAAAAAATGACTCCTCAAGTAAGTTCCTGCCTGACAAATTTCAGCCCAATAAAAAAATTCATTTCCAGTTGAATGTGCCCTCTGCCAGGAAGGCTGGCAGATCCTGAAAGCACCTCAAAGAGGTTATAATGAACTGAAGAGAAATGATGATCCCCACAGTATTCTCCTTGTCACTTTTCTCCATCCGGAATGGCTTACACTTCACTTTTTTCATCTCCCCCGCAGTATCCAACCCACCTCTTTATCCATTCAAGCAACTTGCATGTCTGCATATAAAAAGGATTCTTGCAATCCAGGAAAGTTATTTCCTAATTGACTCATTATAAGAGGGGTTTTTGTTTTGTTATATTTTTAACCCCTTGAAAGCTTCCCAGGGCAATCAAGAAGGAGCTTCCTTGCTCAATTCATACTGACTTGTTTCTCCCTTTCCTGCCTCTGATTAGTTTTGAATTGTTTTCCCCCTACTACTCTCAAGATTATATTTTTCTTGGATTATGCAGGTATCTTGCTTTTCTCTCCTGCAGTAAATGTGTTCCAGAAAAATTCAGTACCATGTGATCAAGATAACTGTGCTTAAGTATGGGGAGAAATTAATCTTCGGATTTAAATTTTAATCTTTTAAAAATTTTTTGACATAAAATGTGTTTGTAATTATTATACCATATTTCACTAAAAAAATAAATAAAATAAGAGATGGATGATCAGCAAAAAATCATAGAGGGTCATATCCTATTCCACCTATTATCCCAGACCTGTTTATGTCTTGTAAAACAGTTAAGTTTTGTAATGAGTTTTAATCTTCCCTTTAAGTTGAAGTAAAAAAAAAGTGGCAAGGAGGAGGATAACTGACCCAGTGTTTTCATTAATAGTATTTCAGGGACTCCAGTCAGATTAAAGAAGATTGTATATAGATACTTAGACACATAGTACTAAGCCATCTAGTAAGCTGAATAGGATCTGTTCTACAGATTCTTGGAGTCAAAGGAACTTTTTCATTGGCTGCAAGTGTGACAGCTCCAATCATTTGTCTTCATAAGAGAGTTGGAAAATATTAAGTTCCCTCCCTCTCTGTGGTTCAGGAACGGGGAAAAAATGGAACCAAGACCTACCTACTTCCCATTCCTGTCCATATCCACTCTCGTCTCACATGCTCAAAAAGGGGGGGTGGGATGATTGTTTGGGAATGAGAAGTCCCAGTGTGGGGGCATAAGTTTGAGAGTGGGAATGAGAGCTCCAGTGCAGGGGCATAAGCTTCAGAGTGTGATTGTGAGCCCCAGTGTGGGGACATAGGGATTGTGAGCCCCAACGTGAGGGCATGGGAGTGACATACCCAGTGTGAAGGCATTGGAATCGGTCCAGCTAAGGGACCAGCGTGAGATGCTAGCCATAGATGCCAGCTGCAAGGCATGGGACACGGTGTAAGGGGAGGTTCAGAGCCAGGTATAGGCCCTTGGCATCAGGATAATTAAATGGGTAGCCTCCCACCTTGTGAACAACTTCCAGTTGGTTTCATCAAAGGCGTGGCAGGAGAGGCAGCCAGGCAGTTATCCCTAGATAAGTCTGTGGGCCAATGACTAGACCAGCCCCAGGAATACCACTTGTTACACTTGTGTATAAAATTACACACCAATTGAATTAGTAGCAATTCCTGTTCTGTAATGCTTTCAAGCAGAACTGGGTGATAAAAACACCATTGATTATTTTCATTATCATCATGGACGAGCCCCCACTTTTGTTGCAAAATAAAAGGCAAACTCCAGGATGATCCAAACTGAATTGAGATAAAAGTATTACAGTATTTGCTACTGCTGTAGCATTATGTTGCTTAAGGCTATTCCTTATTGGTTGTGATAAAAGCAAAGTAAAGCTTATGCTTTAATTCTCCTGAGGCTTTTTCATTCAATGCATTACTCCTAGCTAGAACTGTGTGAAAATCACAATTTTTGTTCTATAGGAGTATTGCGGCTTATTCTTATTTTTCTTATTTTTCACAATTTCACCTTACTGTCCTGGTATTTTATTACTGATTATGACAAAATATATTGCTTTAAAACCAAGCAACATAATTATTTTCAAATTTTGATAAGGAAGCCCCTTTTTCCTTAGACAAAGGCCCACTTTCATTAGAAATTTGCCTTTTTTTCTCTAAATATTCACACACACTAACCAAATGTTTCAAGAAAATGGGCCCAGATTCTCAGTTCATAACTCTCATATAAAGTCTGTTGGGAGGCATTAATAAGGATTTACACCTCTAAGAGGAGTGAAATTACTATAGTTATTTCACTTTCAGGGCATGGAAACAGGTTGAGTGCTACGGCATAAAATTTACTACTCTGGAAAGAACTTTGCTCTAGGTGACTGAAAATTGAAAGATAAAAGTACTGGATCAGATTGACCCTGCTTTAAAATGTAAGGTCCTGCCCAAAATAGATATGAGGAAGTAAAACAGAGACCAAATTAAAAGCCATTCAGTTCTAACCTCTCTTGACCTATAGCATTTTCAATATTTAGCTCCTGGTTCAAATATTGTGACTTAAGGGTTCCTTTCAAATAAGAAGAACTCCCAAATTTCACTGGAGACTTTCTGGGGACTTGCTTTCACTGGAGATGAAACATCATAAGACATTGGCAATTCAAAAAAGGTTGCTAAAATCTATTCATTTGCAGGAGACAACATGGTTGCATGGGAATAGGAAAGGTAAGAGGTTGTAGATTATTTTCATTACAAAGCTTCGCAAGGGAGTAAAAATTAAAATAGGGTGATCAGCCAGTATGGTAATGACACTTTAATAAAGTGAGGAAGTGCACATAGGCAAGCCTGGAATCCATGTGTCCACTCTCTTGATGTTATCATTATCAAACAAGATAATTAAGAAATAAAGACATGTCATGAGGTTCTCTCACTGGGGCAGAGATGAGTCTACAACTGATGAAAATGTAATTACTGCTTACTATGCAATCCAGCAGGGAAAATAAATGACAGAAGACAAAGACAAGGCCAAAGCAAAAATACAGCTTGTTAGTATGAGCGTCAGCACTTAGCTAGAAGCTAGGAAATATCATTTGTGTATGTCCTCTGATATTGTGGGTTGACCTTGAAGTGGTCCTCAGCTAGCCAGAGGAGCCATGTGAGATGTCATTCCTCCTCTAAATCACATCTTTTTTATCCTCTGCCTTATGCTTCATATTTGTGACGTGGATTCATTCTAGGAATCTGTCTGTGGATTATTTATATCTCCTCCCAAGCTTAACTTGATTTAGGGGAGACACAGGAAGGAAGTGGGGTAGAGAAGGGCTGGAGCAGAGAACTATGGATAGATTTTCCATGCTAGAAGCCTTTGTAAGCCTCAAAGCATGCTGCAATAGGAGGTGGTACCGGAGGCAATCATGGGCAGGCTCAATCCCATGGCTAGGAGTTCAATAGAATTTACAGGGTTAATATAGGCTGCAGTGCAGGCCTGAGCTTAGGGGTTTGGGGTGCAGATGGTCACTAGTATAAGCTTTAAAGCTTGTCCTCATGGTCACCCCATCATCCCTTCATCATGTGATGAAGTAATAAGTAAAGCTAACTGCACTCTTTCTTGCATAAATAGGTGCATCACAAACAGGTTCTAGGAAGGTGATATCTCCCCTCTATGCGGCTCGATTAGGCTGCAGCTGAAGTACCACATCCAGTAAATAGTTTGGGTGCTGCACTTCAGGAGGGATGTAGATAACCTGGAAAGGGTTCAGAAGAGGGTCACCTGTCTTGTTAAAGGCCTACAGGAAAAACCCTACGAGGACTGATTGAGGGAGCTGAATCTCAGATGGCCACAAGATCATCAGGGGGGAGAGCAGGAAATAGGGGATATGATGTTTACCAGGGCACCTATCGGGGTAACTAGAAACAATGGCCACAAACTGAAGGAGAGCTAATTTAGATTGGACATCAGGAAAAAAATCCTTTATTTCGAAGGTTGCCAAAATATGGAATATGCTTACAAGGGAGGTGGTGCTGTCCCCTTCCTTGGAGGTATTTAAGAGGAGATTGGACAAACACCTGGCTGGGGCCATCTGAACCCAGCACACTTTCCTGCCCAGAGCAGGGGGTTGGACTTGATGATGTAACAGGTCCCTTCCGACCGTAAAATCTGTGAAATCTATGAAATCCCATGGTCACAAATTCTAGGAATATGTTCTCTGGTCCAGCAGCCATTTCAGTCTTGATTGTTTTAACAGCTGTGTTGAACACATTGTCAGAGATGGGGCTGTTAAACTAAGGTTGACATTGGGTGATTTAAGTTGTTCATGAGTCAGGCGTCTAATAATTTCTGTGTGTTGCTTACTCGGGTTACTGGCCTTGCTGTGGTTGCACAGGATTTTTGTGATGGAGTTTGTTGACACAGGGCAACATCGTTTTTTGGTGCCAGTGCCTGTAAGGTAGTTAATGATGCACCATACTTGTCTGTTCAAGTGGGTCACATCCAGTCCTTCTATGGTAGTAAGCCATCTTTCCATTGTGATATTGTGCAATGTGGTAGCCAGCTGTTCTGTAGTTCTTTTTACAGTTGCAGGGTCATTGCATTGCTTGATAATGTTAAAGAGCTGTTCGCAGTGCTCATCCCAGCATGGTGCATCAAGTCTTCTATAGCCTTGACATACACAGAGTTTGGCTGCTTCGGTTAGGAAAATTGTAAATGTATTATAGCCTTAATCAATGTTGGGTTCTGATGGATCCTTTAATTGATTTGCTCTCTTGTTGGTCAGCCTTTGGTATTTGTGCCAATCTGCCTGGCAAAAGTTTCATCTTGGAGCTGGTCTGGAAGGTGTGGGCTGAAAAATCATATCCTCAATGCTGATGAGTGAGGGTCTGTGCTGAGATGATGGAAACTTGTCAAGTACTTTTTTTTATCAGTATTTTACTCGAGTCACCCTTCTGCCAAGCAACATCTGGGATGGTCTGAATGTTCTAGCGCCCAGAGTGGAAGGTATGTGGCTCCATCAGGTCATAGATTAGGGTTATATCATTCAGGCTATCCCAGCAATAAAGATTGTCTTTGTTGCTACTGTTAATAGAGTATCCTCAATCTTGATGTTGTCTCCTGCATATGGCTGTCTGGTCATAAATAGGCAGGAATGTGATTGATAACATGGCAGAGGATAACATGATTATGTCATTGATCGGGACAGTGCTCCATTCTGTTGCAGTCTGGGAAGTGTTATGTCCCTTGGTAGTATAGGGCAAGTCGTTTCTGATGAAGACTGTGGATACTGTTGGCTACAGAGTCTGCAAGGCTATCGCCTGAGAGCTTCATCTTCTGCAGCTGCTCTATATGTGTTTTTTTGTAGAAGGACTGCATGCGGTTTCATTTCCCTGGTGATGTCTTCTAGCACTGATTGCTTGAGAAAGGTATAGCCTTCAGTATTAATTTGAAGAACAGTCAAACTTTCCTCTCAGAAATAGCAAAGGTTGCTCAGGCTCATCCTGTATATCAAAATTGGGCAGTATAATGTATCAAAATTGGGAAAAAAATCAAAAGTCCGATTGCCTTTGTAGTAACTTTTAGTTTTGCTTGACAGCTACTCACGGGAGACATCACAAAAAGATATCAGTATCATTACCATTTGCGACTTTTGACAAAGGGATACAAGATAGAAGAAACCCTTGAGATTTCTGAATGCAGGGCATAAGCCACTTATCCCTTGTCCTCTTACTGGACTCTACACAGATGTAGCGATAAATTTGCCTAATTATTTCCTACGCTTGCTGTCATTTGATTTCCAACTCTTTTTTAGGCTCTCTAATATTCCTAGTTCTTAACATTCCCCAATTGTTTGATCTGTTGGCTGCCTCTATCTAGTACACTCATTAAATTATGTACAAGATATATGAATAAAGGGGAAAATTACCTAATTGTACCGTCCCAAGGAGGGTGATTAGTATGAGTAATGTAGCAATGCAATATTATCTGAAAAGAGCAATCACGGTGGCATTCCAGGATATTCTGCGAGAAATCTGATAACGGAGGGTGCTTGTTATATAGGATTTAGATTTAGAGAGGTTGCAAACTGATTAGGAAGCAAATATGTAAGAGTCATGAAAAAGAACAAGAAGTCTGGACCTAAATATGTTTAATGGAACGTAGTGCTACCTTTTTAAGATTACATGAGTTTGCTGAGCCAGGGGCTGATGTTGGGGGAAGGGAAGGGTGTTCTCTTGATCACTGAGAGAGATCAGTAAGTATTATAGATTCCCAACAAAATATCAGTGTTTATCACTATCAGCCAGTCACCAATGCAACCTCTGAAATTCCTTCCTATTTTAAGCACAATCAAACACTGCAGTAACTACTAGCTCTTGAAAAGTCCTTACTTTTTCAAGGTGACTGTTGGCCAAAGTGACCTTACGATTAGGGCCTGGTTTTAAATTGTGGACCCAGCTCACTAATATCATGGTCCGACCATGGCAGGGGCTGCCATGTTCATGCTCAGATTGTGGCGCCCCTCCCTCATAATCCCTGATTGGCAGAAGCAGCAGGTTTGGGGCCAGATTTAATTGCAGCAGCAGATGCCTTGGTCCCAAGGCCTCCAATCACTGCCAAAAAGCCCATAGCGCACCCATCGCGGCCCCCACTATTTAGTTGGTCTAATAAAAATTTCACATCTATGCAAAGAGCCTTGCCTGCCTATGTCCTTAAACCCACACGGCTACAACCAATGACACTCCAGTACATCTGGATGTAACTATTAGAGGGACACCTAAAAAAGGCATTTAAAATGGCCACATTACACTACACACGAGTTTTGGTCTCTAGCATAAGCAGATACATTAGGGAGCTACACATCCTAGTGAATGGTTTGGTAGAAGTATAATACTTTCTCCATTAAAGTATGTAAAACAAAATCCCAAATAAATAATTGATCGCATACAGGACCAATTATATGAGACTAAGGAAAAGCAGCTTGGGATTCAGCTTCTGGCTGGCATTTACAACGTTGTTTTTTTTTTCTTGTAGAAAGAAATAGATAAAGAAATATTAAGATAAACCTTTTTGAAACACGTTAATAACCAAAGCTTTCTCCTGCCTTTTTACGGAAACCTAATAATAAACTCTACTCAAAACATCTAGTCTCAGTTAAGTACAGTTCATATTAAGGAAGTTCATTTTGCTGAGCTCTCAGAACTCTCCCAGTATATATTGTTAATTATCAGCCAGACTGAATCACTGAAGTCATAACCTGACTCCTTAATGAGTTTCCCATAAATCTTTTCTATTCATTAGAGGTCAAATTGATAACCAACAAGAATGAATATCAATGCTGTGTATCATTCTGGAAGGAATATAATTATACCTCAGAAATACTACCCCCCCATCAGATATTTTATACCAATAATTCTAAAATCTAAATAACCGACAACTCTTAAAAACGGAAAATGGGAAGTATTCTCTCCAAGTAATTTTATAGCAGTTTGATTAATACATAATGTTAGCACAGTTCATATTCAAAGCTATTAATGATAGAAGCAGAATAAACCAGTATCATCAACAGTGAATTCTTAATTCACTGAGTTATTCTTAAGGTAGCTGAACCATAAATTTATCTTTCAAGTTAATTATTCTGTCAAAAACACCCCCAGCAAAATAATTACAAAAATGAGACTTTCTTATCATCTCATATACTTCCTATGGAGTAGAGACCTAATGCTCTAAGCATGTTTTATGAAAAGCTTAAAGATTTATGACCAAGTGTTTCTATAAGTACATTATCCATTATGGCAGATAGTGCAGTGGACAAACTCCATGCTGGTTAGGGGACAATAGAATTTAGCAATATAAATACACAGGCATTAAATGAAGAACTATTTGTCAAATATCCTTGATAACAAGGAAACCCAACTTTTTGTCTTTCAGTCTTCAGCAGTAAATAATTAGAGAAATGTGTTTCTCCTTTGCATGCCTGGTCCCATTTTTGCCGCTGGGTAACTGGCTAAAACATGGACAGAGAAAATTGATGGCAGCAACTCGACAGCAGTGGTTTTCAACCTGTTTTAGACTTGAGGCACTCCCCGCTGGACTTCAGGCACCCCATAAAAAATGCCAGCTTAGTTTTCACTTGTTTTTGGCCTACAGGAAGATAATAGAGAAATTTTTCTGTTGCAAAGAACTCAGAAAGACCACATCAAGTCGGAATGTTTTTAACACAAAGGTGTCCTATTTGAAATCCCTGGGCTTATTTTGGGAACCATGTTTGCACACCTAACAGTGTTAACATTGCACGGATCCTGCGGCACTTCTGAAAGATTCCCAAGCTGCACCAGGGTGCCGTGGCCCGCTGGTTGAGAATCACTGGTCTAGAAAGTGATCCTCCCACAATGATCTTATATCACTTGGTATAGCTCTATTATCCACAAAGGTAACAGACACAAAGATAGAGCTGTGTGTTATGCCTTTTCCTCTGTAGACATAAAAATAAAGTTGGGACTTTTTACGCAACTAGTTTAGTGCATTCCAAATGAGGAAATTCATTTGCACACATAGTTTGCTCACATAAATGAGGTGAAGAAAGCTGAAAAAAAATCAAGTTATGAGCTAGACATGTGATACAAATATAGTATAAGATCATAAATCATACAGCTCATCTAGACCAGTGATTCTCAACCCTTTTAGACTTAAGGCATCCCTCATTAAACTCAAAACACCCCTTGGAAAATGCCAGTGCCTAGCTTTCACTTGTTTTTTTGATTATGGAAACATAGAGAAATTCTTCTGTTGCAAAGAACTAAGAAAGACCATAACCGGTCAGAATGTTTTTGACACTATGGATTTCTATTTGAAATGTCTGTGCTTAGCTTGTGAGTCATGTGTAGGTGTTTGCATACCTAACTGTGCTAATATTGTGCAGTGCTCTTAAAAGGCACGCTGGTTGAGAATCAGTGATAAACCATGTTCTATGAAAGTTGCATTTATGAGCTTTCAATAAGATTAAAATACTTTGAAACTTTGAGGTGTTGTTTTATTTTTTAACTAGTCGCAACACAAATTCAGCAAAAACATGCAAACCGTCCTTGGAAGAATGCTGAATTAGATACATCAGCGCTGTATAAGTGCTTGTGACCCTTCCTTCCAGTAGTGTTTTCTTTGGTATCTGTATATACTTTCTACTTCTCTGATATGGTATCTGAGGTTCATAATTCTCTATTATAATGCATCCTTAACAGAGAAATCAAAAAAGTTTCATGCAATTCAATAAAATGTCAAGGCTAGCAATCATGCATGAACAAATTGATCGTCCTTTGCTTTTTATTTTAGTACATTTTTCTACTGTTGAGAACGTCACCATACAATTTAGTTGAGAACAGAACTAAATTGTACAGCCTCCACAAAAATAAACTGACTTTCCACATTTCTTTAATTTTTAAATTGAAAATATCCTTTTCTAGCACATAAGCCTCCTGCACGGCAAGTCACTGTAATTCCACTGAAGTAACAAAATAAATGCTTATACAAGATTGCTTATACAAGACAATTCCTACTTCAGCCACAATACCATCGTCACATCTTGGTGTCTTGGACAATGAGTCATAAATACTGTAAAAATGTCATGGAGAATATTCCTGTGTGTTAGGCTATAAGAGAATTATTGTCCTGTTTGACCCTAAAAGTCTAAAAATTGGTTACCCATTTGTTAATCTATGTCATGGGTGGGACCCAGATATGGGGAGACAGGGTTCAGAAACTGAGGGTCAACAACACCGTAAGTCCAGAAGCCAAGCCAATACTGGGTATCGGCCTGAATCCTATGGATCATGCCAGGGCTCAAGCAAAACCAGGTCAGAGGACAGGAAAGGGTAGGCAGGAGCCAAGGTACTGGTGTCCAAGGTGGGAACAAGGCTGGAGCAAGGCTAGAGGCAGGGCAGGATGGGGCTGAGGCAGCAACAAGGCAGGGGTTCAGAGCCAGGAGGTCCAAGACAGAAGTGAGAGTACAGGAGTCCAGCAAGGAAGTCCACAGCAGGGATACTAAGAGTATTTTAGGAGGGACATGGCCCTTCAGAAAGTGGGAGGGTTTTATAGCCCTCCCATCAGCAGAGCTTTGCAACTCCCATTGGCCCTCCCAGGTCACCTGATCCACCTTTGGGAATCTTGTGGGAGGGGTCAGGTTGAGCTGAATCAGATGCACAGCTCACCTGGTGGTGCCACAGCCTGGCCTTCTGCCAGCGGGCACCATGGGTCAGGGCCTTAAATCCCAGGGGCTTGACAATATATCTATTAATATGAATTAATACTTTATAAATAGAACTAAGATATGAATTTTGATGTAAAATAATGCTTCATGCCTGTTTTTGGAAGGAACTAGCTGCCTCCAAAAGAAAAGCAGACTTGTTTTGTCTTGTTTTAGCTGCATACCCTAATGTCTGATATTTGAGCGTGCCGTTGGCTAGAGCAGAAAAGATGAAGTTCACTTTGTGGTCACACTGGGGAAGCTAAAAATGGAGGGGAAGGACAACAAACAACCCACTAGTTTAGCTGTAATGTAAAATTAAGGGAAATATTAGAGATTATCTATAGACACAGCATTCATTCATTTAAATCAAAGGGTCTCTCATAAGCAGAATTCAGATCAGCTTACAGGCCACAAGATTTGGTAATTCCCTTCAACTGAACCCAACCACACTTCTCTCCTGACTGAGCAATTTCTTCACATCGATCAGAGCAGACATGGCATGGTAGATTCTTTACTTAGGGGATGTAAGTACCTAGGGATACCCACCACCCCTGACCAGGGCTCATGCATCCCAACACCCTTACTCATTTTGTTACTCCAATAAAATGAAAATGAACATACTATACCCAGGTAGAATGTAAAGTTCACTAAAAATCAAAGGACTGGTCCAGTAAAAGTACAGAACTGGCAAGGATTATCCAATTTGGGCATCAACTTCAAAGTATAATTCACAACTCTATACAAACATTAAAGTCTGACTATTCTCAAGTCCCAGTAGCCTAGTTTCATTTTTTATTAGACTTGTGAAGGCTAATTAGAGAGATCTAACATTTTCTAGGTCCAATTTTTTTCAGTTCTCCTTCTTGAAATATTTTCCACATTATTCAATTTAAGCATTCCTTTAAAACAAATTCAGAAAATTTAAAGGCTTTTTGGCTGTTGGAAAAACAGAGACATTTTTGGGCCAGGTAATGGGTTTATTATGATACATGCCAGCTAAGTTCCTGACCACCTGGGTTCTCTAAATTTTCTCTTGCTGTTTATAATCCTAATTTATAACCTGAAAAGCCGATTCTTAAAAAATGTGAATTGACATAGCTCAATTCAGTTCAGGCTTTGAAGTTTTGCCTCCATTGTAAGGGATTTCCAAGTGTTGCAAATGTTTCCTAAGTGTCCACAAATTGCTCAATAAGGTTCATATTTGATACTATGCCTTTTGGATGTAAGTATCTTAAAAAGAACTTTCCAGGAGAAATTTCATTTAGGGTAATAAGAAAAGTCAAGATCAAACTGATAAATGCTCTGATGAAAGGAAACAAAAAATAATCCCATTGAAAGAAGATAGGAAAGGTTATGTTTTGAAATGATTTTACTGGCTATAGAAGACTATGTTAAGGTAGATAATTATGGTTGTCAATCATAGTAATCACCTATGATTACATTAAATGTCATGACTTATAATGCTAGCATATTGTCATCTCGAATATCCTGAACTATTGATCTTGAGATTGAAGGCAGAGGTTAAGATTCAGAAATGAAAGAAGAAATATTTGAGGAGTTTTAGCTTAAATGATTGCTATATTTTTTGCCACATTTTATTCCTTTTTCTACATGCCACTTCTTCCCCTAAATGGGACACTGTCTTGTTCTGGGTATACTGGGAGAGGCAACTGAAGTTGGAAGAAGCTGAAGGACATAACAAGTGGAGCAAATTCTAACTTTGGCTTGACTTGGAGACTCACAGAATGAAACAGAGGAACACAACTTAAGAAAAGTTACAGAAGAATGAAAAGAGATAAGTTAAATGTACAAATTAATGAAGACAAGGTTCTTTGATATCTTTTATTCGACCAATTTAAATAGCTGGAGAAAATTTTGGGTTCAAAAACCCTTCGTCAGGCTTGTCTGCTTGTGTTCGTAGACCAACACGGCTACAACCTGTAACATGGAACAAATTAATGAACACACTCAAGCTTTGATGTAACGGTAATAGGCTAGGGTCAAAATGTTGCCGATTTGCTGCTGTAAAACAAAGCATTGTATCAAAGACTTGATATTTTTATATATGTTTTCTAAGTTATGGCTTCTTCCAGGTCACTATTTGGAACGGAGACCATTTGGTTGGAAATTCAGAGCTCCTGGACTTCTTTGACACTCCTGTGTAGAACAGAACTGGTTGTGCTGATGTCTCTGTCGTTGAGAAACTCCCCGGTCGGGGTGTTTTATTGACACAACATCAACAAGGAGACATGGGGCTTCAGCAAGCGCATAATCTGTCTGTGTGCCCTAATCCCAAATCCACGGAAGTGATAAAAAAGGTGCTTATTAACTTTAAAGAGCATTTGGATCATAAACATGGGTATCCTATATTTTCTTTATTCTCCTAGGTTTTTAGTCTTTGATCTAAAAGGTATTTTGGACTGAATGTGTGATTTTAAGATTTCTTCATTCTTTATTAGACATTTCATCGAGGACATTAAATAGGGCAGGTCTATCCTGTCAAAAGCTCACACTCTGGAAAGCTTATTGGTACTCTCCTTGCATCACAGTAAGGCAGCTACATTACAGTGTGCAGCTTCTTTCTTTTACATTTTCTTGCACCAAGATATGAACATGATTAACCTACCTCTGCTCCTTCTCCATGTTCTTCATTTTGAATATTGTGGTTCGCTTCTGCTCATCATCTGTCACCTGCAGCTTTGTATGATCAAATGGCATCTCCTTGCTGCATGGGCCTTTTTTCAGACTACCAATATATTAAACTAAACAAATGCAGGTCTGGTGCAGATCCCAGTGACATTTTGTTATTTACTTCCCTCTATGCTCAGCACCTTTTACTTAGATATATATATACCCTGGCTTTATTATTCCAGTCAATTTTTATTCACAAAAGCAGAACTCTTCTTCGTTAAATTCTGGGCGAAATCTATGCAGATAAAAACCACGCACGACCCCCTAGGCACCAAGTCAGCCTTATACTAGGGTATGTGAGAGCCCTAACAAATTCTTCTTCACCCTTTCTGAAGGGGAAGGAGTCTCTATGCTAGACTCACACCAGTCAATATAGATGATAGGGAAGTAGGGACGGCCAGCCAAAAGAAAAACGAGGGGATCATTACTTGAAGCCAGCAGCCACCACATCTGGATGGAGCCCTGAGAGGCTACATCTGTTATATTAGCCCTAAAGTTATTAGCATCCATGATTATGAACAGAACATGAAGACCAAAGGAAAAGAGAATTAAATGCCTACAATTTGCAGGCTTTGCATCTTTGCTTGCTGCAGCACCGAAACCTGGTCTAAGGACTTTTACTTAACTTCAGTAGCTGGAAAACTTTTGGATGTTCAGAGAATCACTCTCCCACCACAAGTCATTTCAACTCCAAGTCTTTGCTTGGAATTATAAAAAGCCAAATGAAAACTCATAAAACCCTTTACCATTATTTGTCCTCTGTGGAATTTTTTAATATATTGCTCTAGGATTTGTGGGCCCTTTAAAGAAGATGATACTCTAAGAGCTCAAAAACCAGGAGGAACAGAACAAGCATGCTATAATTTTAAATCCCGGGATTTTAAAATCAAACTTTAAAATCAGTTTTTGAACATTTGTGTGCGCACGCATCCTCATGCCATTTCTTCGCTGCTTGAAAACTAGTGTTTGATTTCCTAAGGGAACGACATCTAAGAATGATTTAATTTTAAGAGGATTTTTCTACCCGAGGTGGGATGTTATGTTTAGGATGAGGAAGGGGTGGTGGGAAGGTGTTATTACTGAAAGAAATATGCTTCCTATCTGTTCCCCTAAATAATTCATTATGTAGGAGTGGAAGGGAATTCCTAAGCCCATCAAGTCTAGTTCCCTATGCATCCCACCTTCCTCATTCAAAGCACTATCTTAAAAACGTCCGCTTCCTCTATCAGAACAAGGCTCATGCTCAGTCTCCAAGCCTAATCGCCTCCTTTGCTGACATCTTGTTCTTTATATTTTTCAAAAATGAGTTCTTTTTATCCATGTTCCAGCAATACTCTTTCTTTCTTTTCTTAAATTTTTCACATCTTATCATATTTTCAAACTCCCTGAATGCCAATTAATGACTTGTGTGCTCTCAGATGGGCCAGATGATTATTTTCTTCACTTATTCCTGGTATTCTGCCCCCATTGACACCATCGCTCCTTTTGTATTTGTCCTGAAGAGCCACATATTTGGAGAGCAACTATGACCCTATGCATGACCTTGGATAAAAATCCTTTTTCAGGACCAATATGATACAAAATTGTATTTAAAAAACCCATCAACATTGCCCTTTTTTACACAGCACCTCAAAAAGGAATAAAAAGGCTTGAGAAAAGGCTAGAGGGAAGGAAAACAATCAGCCCCAAACTTCAGTAAATAGAGCAACTATTGAGGTGGGTTTTTAAAATCAGGATGAGCCAGAGGAGAATCCCTTTCTAGATGTTCTGCTAGAAATGTCACCATACCGTGCACTTGGGTTTGAAGAGACTGAATGCTGATGAGCAGCACTCTTCTTTGAAAATCTGTCCTCAATACCCAAGGCCCAGGGGTCAGGGCCAGGGCCCAGGGTGGCAAGACAACTAGCTGTTCCCATTCTCACAAACCTCGTTCTATCTGACTCCAGGTCCTGCTATTTCTAAGTGTCACCACACTTCCTATGCAATTTTAGGTCACGCAAGATGTTTCAACAACTGTCATAGTTTCCTGTGGCCCACTGAGCCATTATGAGCCCCTGACAGACAGGAAAGCTTCAAAGATAAGTGCAAAAATAAGTGATCACTGATTCAGATGTAATGTCTAATAAAAAAAAGAGCTTTTCCCCATTCTATAGCTGCAACATTCAGATGTAGAGCAGGAAACAGATTAGGAAAACTCTGAACTGTGAATCAAATTTTCAGAAGCTTTGGCAGGTCCAATTAGCCACATAGGGCGGATGGAAAGCTCTCAGTAGCATATGATACCTGAATGATTTGATGCTGAGATCTCTTTTTGAATAGTTTAGCTAGTGTTGCCTGAAACTATGTAAACCATAACATTTTTAGGTAACTGTGGGTACAAAGAGGCAGAGGACTGGTGAATGCATTGCCAAATGGCAAAGTTCACATTGCATTGTACTTCACAGAGGGTGTATGAACAGAGGGGAACATGCAGCTCATGGGAAAAACTAGAAGGAATAATCTTTCCCAATTGGAAAAAAAAAAAAAAAAGGCAGTGAGGATATTTTATTCAGAGATTATTTATTTTGAAAATCATGAAAATAATCTCTGAAAAATCATGAAAATAATCTCTGAAAAAATCCCAAAAATCTACAATATAAAATGTTTAGGACTTATTGGTAGAATGCTTTCAATTTGTGGAAGGAAGTTTGTATGTTTAAAACTAATACCTGTTTATTTGCTAAGAGGAAATTAAATTATTTATTTTCCAATAACATCAGCAGCATCTAACAATAGGGGAGTAATTGTCTAACAATTAAGAAATGCCAGGAATGTAGATAACTGAAGTCATTTTGATAATGTGTGCATTGAGTTTCATGTTTCTGTAAATTTTTTTAAACAGAGGCAATTCAAATAAGTAATTTAGTGGTAGAAATAAACTATGAATTTAATTTATATGTTCATTAATTGTACAATTAAACAGAATACTAATTGCCTGTAGAATTATAGCTAAATGGAACACTGCACTAGGGTAATTAGTTCTACTTCTGTTTTTCACTGTGAACATAATTTTTGGTAGTCTCACCCTACCCAATTAGTTTTTGTTAGGTTTTATTGACACATAAATCATTTCAGCATGGCGATTTAATCCTGGGAAATATGGCCGTATCACTCCACTCTTGCTTCAAATGGGTTATCCCAGGTTGAATGATGACAGCTGATTACAGTAATTGAATATCTGCGGGGACTTTGTGATTATGCAATTTTTGATAGCCATTACAATGCATCAGTAGCTAGTATTGGGGTTAGAGCCTAAGTATTATCACTTACTCAAGTGCCATCAGAATACCATCCTCGGATCTGCCATGATGACAGAAAAGGCAGTTGCCTAGGGTTGAAAAACATGAAATATCTATTTGTTGGTATAGGCAGCAATAGGTCATAAGAGGGTATTTGCTGGTTTGCTCATGGCAGCTCTCCTTCTCCTTGGAAAGCTACAGCAGACTAGAAAGTTTATATTGCCCTCTAAGCTTGGAGAGGTTAGATTGACGTGAATTTGGTGAAAGTCAATGCCCACAGGAAATTGCTTGACTGTTATTTTCCTAGTTACCTGAGAACTTTAGTAGATTGGAAGTAAAAAGAGAGGAGACTTCTAACAAAGCCGGAGACAGCCCCTAACAAAATTAAAAAAAAAAAAAAATCATTACTTTAAATTGTTCCTGATTCTTGAGAAAAGGCACTGCATTGTGCTGTGCGGCAATATGGATTCCTCAACATACGAAATCGAGGTATGAAATGAGAATATGAATTCTTCAAGGTAGGGAATCAAACACAACAGACTGCATTACCCCCAGGTGAGTATGAATGCATCATTACAATGTGACTGTTACTTATAAAGCTATCCGGAATTTTACTGGAGTTAAAAGGACAGCGGAAGAGTCAAAATATAGCACGTATTCGTATCTGCAGCTCCCTGGTGGAGAGAAAAAGAGAAGTACTACTTCTCACTCTCAACATTTCAGCTCTGAACAACTACTTCAGATGGGGCTGCAGCCTTATCTGCAATACATATACGTAAGGAAGATATTATAAACAGCCAAATTCCATTAACAGCACATAAAATACAGAAAAAAGACAAAATATGAAATAAAATATGATTCCATGTAGATTAAATGAATGAACTTACCCCTTTATTATCATCTTCTCCAAATTTATTGGATCTTACTAGACATAGTGGGAAAAACCTAGTGAAAAAAACTCCCCTTCAAGCCCCGAACATTTCAAGAAAACCAAAACCAAAATCTATTACCTCCCCCCCCCGGCCACCATAGGGTCCTTCTTTTTATTTTCAAAGGAAATTCAAATGCCGAGATCAGAAATATTTTGATTAGGAAATCCTGCTGTACTGCCTTGTGAGAGTTGCAAAGTTTTGACAGAAAATTTTCAACCAACTCTAATTTATGACCTCTGATAATTTGCAGAGCTGGAGGCACAAAGCATTTCACACACAAAGGAATAACATGTACAAAAGGACAGAAAGGAGGGTAAAACCTTGAAAGAGCTCCAGACTTAGAAAAGTTTGGTTTCATGGGCCAAATTTACCCCCTCAAAGCATATGTAAACACAGAGTTTGAAGATGGGGTAATTTAAATGAGGGAGTAGTGAAAAATCAATTTACTCCTGTAATTACATTAGATGGGTAACAGAGTAAATCTCTCTCTCCTTCAACAGCTTCCAAATTCAATTTACACAAATGAGAAAAAAATTACTCCCCACCTTATCCCATAGCAGCCAAAATTTAGCATTTGGACCATGCTACAAAACCCATCTGTTGGGCGTTTGGGAAAGGCGGAAATTGGAGGGGAGCAGGAGGCTTATATTAGCTGTGGGATAGTCTCTGTGCAAACCAGCTCTGTGAGATGGATGCATTTAAGCTTTGTAGCCTTGTCTGTGGTTGTGTTGCAGAGTGCTGTTGTTTGGATGCTGCTGCCTTTTTCAGGTTGTTATTTTTAAGTATGTTGCTTTTGGAGATGGGAGGTTTTAATGAAACATTTCTGGCAAGTCACTGACTATATCATTTAATGAAAACAAGGCTTTATTAAATTAAATGAATCTACTGCAGGGCTCGTTTAGATCGGCAGCCCTAATGCTGTGTCTCACTGGGGATGGGAGGAAGAACTAGGCATGGCAGAGTGCCCAACATATTTTCAACCAACAGCTTCATGTCTGATCTCATGCAGTGCTGAGCTGCTCTTGAAAGATGCTGAGTGCCCTCCAATCTCATTGAGTTCAACAGGAATTAAGGAGAATCAGAACCTCTAAAGTCCTTTAAGGATAAGATGGAGACCCGAAACTTTCTGTACTCTTACCCGTCTTAAAGCCTCTATTTCCAGGAGAATGTTTTGCATACAATTCCTTCTCCATCTATAGCTTTCGGTGCAAAACGGTGAAGAAAGCATTTTAAGCAATCAGACATTATAACCTTGGATGATGATCATAAATACATAGGAGCCCTTGGGAAATGCACATCTTATTCCATGGTCACTTACAGAGTTCCTGCATCACCCAGGATATTCATTTTTCATTTCATCCCCATGCTCTATTGGATATCTTTCACCGTTGAAATGGAAAAAGAGACTTCGGTGGAACAGGGAAGCTCAAAGGCAAAAATCAATCTCGGTGTTGATGGAGAGAGCTCTGTTAGTATTTTGCATTATTTAGAACATACAAAGGCTAAATTCCCATCAAAGTTAATTGCTCTTAAAACCAGAGTGTTGAAGGCCAAAAGAGGATTGAAAAACTTGAAAGGCTTTTTTGCAAGTACCTTAAAGGTTATGATGTCTGCACTGAAAATGGAAATCGCTCAGATTGTCGTCATGCACAAGTGCACTTCCCCAAAAGAGTTCTGTGACAACAGTTGGTTCATTTTTATAATTACAGTTGTATTTATAGCACACTAGGCATACTGCTTAAGAATAGAAGGATGGGACAGATAGTGCATTTTGCCAGAGCTAAACAATATTTTTTTAAAGACCGTGGAAAGAGTTGGGTAAAAAATATTTTCCCTGGCATATGCATCAAGGGGAAAACATGGAGAGCTTCAACCCAAGTATTTAATTAGAAGCATCTTTTGGAATAGATTGTAGGTTTACCAGCCACTGCACACGCAGGGTTGCAAAGCATCACTTCACAGCTGGACATTTGCAAAGGAAAGCAAAGAATGGAGGCAGGTACAACATTTCTGTGAACAAAGGCATGGCGACTGCTGCATCCTTTAAAACTAGTCAGAGCACCCTCTCTCCTGCTAGCAAGGGGCTTCATGTGGATTATACAAGCATTCAAGACCTGACTAGCTATTTCCACTTTGGTATGTGTCATCTCATCAGTAGCACCAGACCTCCCCTATGAGACCTGGTCTTTAAGTGTAACGCTTTGCTCCCTTCCCATACATGCAGGACTCTAGGGGATATGATTGCCTAACTGGTTTTAACTTGGGAGATGCATTGACTTGCCCAGCTGCAATTGTACTGATGGACCCCAGATATATTATCTAGAGAGATTCTTATGGAAAGCACTCAAACAGGTCGGACAAAGGAACAAGATATACAAAAGACATGTGGCAACTGGAGACTCATCTGAAGCTGATCAGGGAATTGAAAAAAAGAAGCATCTGAGGCTTGTCTGGATACCAGAGGCTATTGTAAATGATGCAAACTTAACATATATGATACTGGAAAAAATCATAATGGTGTTGCAATTTATTGCAATACATTTTAATTTCGCTTCATGCAATTTTGTGCACGCAAAGATTTCTTTCATTCACAAACTTGATCAGATAGCTGTTTTCATCCCATTTCTAAAGGATTTTATTTATTTTTTTGCTTCTTGGGAAAAATCAGGGTTTGAGCCCATTTTTGTTCAGAAACAGTCCATAATGCCCTGAAAAATAGAAAACAAGTACTTTAAAACAGAAAATATGCATACTATTAATATTTTATATCAAAATGTATTTACAACAAATACGAATACTGTTGTACAGAGATTTCATGTGCCAGTACTATACATTGACGTACCGTGTACTAAATAAGTGCATTCTTAATTTGTAGCAAAGTTATCACTTATTCAGCTTAATGATTTTATTATGAAAATATGAAGCATCTGCTTATTCAGCAACCATTTATTGCTTCCAAGGCATACTCTTGTGTATAGTATATGAAATATTTCAGGACAGCTCTGGTACCATCACACTGTAATGTATCAGACTAAATACTCCTTAGTAGAATGCTGTACGCCTAGTTTTCCTATATACAGTTATTCAGCAGGAACTTGGCTAAGACATGAAAAAAATTGGCCAAATTCCCCTGGTATTTCCCAGGGGGAAGCTGAGAGCTTGAGACATCATTGCAATGCATTTCTCCACTCCCTTGTTGAACAGTAATCCTGTTTACAAGCAGCCAAAGCCCCTGTATTACCTGGATGCAAAAGATAATTTTAGATTGTCAAGGTGAATATACTGTAACTCTAAAGTGACAATGGCAGGGAAAACTATTCTGAGTGGATTAGCTCCTTTCTTAGAAAACACAGATAGCGACAGTGGGCAATCATGCATCCACCTCAAAACTCTGATGCAGAGTTTTACAGCTGCTAAAGAGATTTATCTGAAGATGGGAGCATGAGGCTATGGGCTGATGTAACTTTAACTGCTTTAAGAGGGGAGGAGGAGCTGCCACTTAGAAGCAGACATCAGCTGTCATGATGCAAGTAGATGCTCTGCCTGCTTCTCTAGCAATACAAAGGAACTAATTCCCTGAAACTTTAACTTTGAAGGAAACACGGTTGAAGTTATAATGGTTGTGCTATATTTGAATTACTAAGAGTTTGTAGCCTTAAGAGTTACATTGCAACTGGTATTATTCATACCAATATAATAATGGTTACATCGGTCTGTTCCCCCCAGTTGCTATACGAGCATAGGCCAAGTTTAGAACCAGGATGGCAAACTCATTGGCCTCAGCAATTGAATAGGGAACTCGGGGCTTCTAACGGGCTGGATAACCTATCACTTGCGGCAGAACAAAGGACGGCGGTGTTAACTCTGTTGGATGCTAGCCCCCATTGACACAGCAGCTCTGGCAGCTGCAGGGATACCACCACCACCACCACCACAGAACTGGTCCCCAACAAGGATGCTGACCCAGGAATTCAGCAGTGGGAAAACAATGGTAGGATGGACCGCTCCACCTTGTAAATGAATTACTGAGAAGAAAAGCACTAAAGATTCTTGGAACATTATTAAAATCTTATGTGATACCCACCCACACCACCATGTGTGCTGCACCTGAGTGATCAAAAAATAACATATTTAATTTGAATGCTTTTGGCAGGGGGCATATGTGATTTTATAGGCTCCAACACTTCCACAAAGTACCATTACTATTGCATAGGGTTCAATAATGGTGCACCATACCTTGGCTCAGCTTTTTATACTCATCATTTTGGTGACATTTCATGGTATCACTTTGTCAGAGAAGTTTGAGACCAGCTGAAAATGTTGTGCTATGTATTGTAATCATATATTCAACTCATGTCTTGCCAGGTATCTGATGAGTGGAGTATTTCATTAACCACTTCACTCTCAAGTACATGTTATCTGCATTAAATCTCAAACACGAAGACGTATACGGCATAGTGATCAACATTTGGGCTGCCCATTTCTACTGATTAACCAAAATTGTATTCAGAATTAACCAACAGCAACATCTAGGCTGTTGTATAAAAGCAAGAAAAGCCGCACCTCCAAGCACAGGTTAAAGAAGTACTTTGGCATTACAGAGAGTAGATAAACAGAATCAAAGTGAATTAAGTTTAGTATTCAAAGATGGTGCTTCATGATTTATTTTCAAAATAGTATATCTGCAAAAAATTAAGAGCCGCAAGGATCCAATTAGCTCAATGGAACACTAATTTATGTGGCATGAAGTAGTCACAAAAAGGAAGCTGAAGGTATGCTTAGGAAGACTAAATTGGTGAAGTCTTGCTGAGTCACAGCTTGAAATCTATCTGAACGATGTAGATCTCATTAAACATCATCAATTTAAAACTGCTCAGATGATGAGTAAAACTGATTTGAACTTCACAGCAATAGAGGTGCTTAGCCTCCTATTCCAAACAGACCACAGAGAGGTCATTTTGTACCTGGTATAATGTAGGTTTTCAATATAATGAGCACAACTGTAAACACAGTATGACATGGCAAGGAACTTTTGCCCAACACCCCTGAAGATATCCCCGGTGGAATGGCTGATAAAGTGAAAGTCATTGCTTTTGCTCACTGTTTCAAACGTACCAAGAGTCTTAACTGCACACTTCCATCGATTTTTTTTTAAGGGAAGAGAAAGATAAATCAATAACTGTCGGCCACTGAAAACTTCAGATATTTGTTGAAGAACTGGATAGTCATGTTTGTGTTGGCAGCGGCATTGCCCAGAGCTCAAAATTACCTGATTAAATAACATCTAGTTTAGTGGTTATTGATAACTGACAGGTCAGCACAGAAGCTTGTGTTTACCGTGATTAATCTAAACAAGAATAACCCATGTTGACCTGCTCTTTTGTCACAGATTTAAGTAGAAAGCATTTGCCATTGACAATTTTAGGAGCGTTTCCTTTGGCTCTAATGAGTTCTGCAAGTTGCCTGAATTTAGCAATGCCTTCTCCCCAAAAAAACGAGCAGGGCTCTCTTAGGTTAGGAAAACAAAAAGGTGAAAGCTCCTGTGAAATGCAATAATCCTTCTATGAGTTCAGCGTAATAGCTGCCAGTTGGCTCTAAGCAAAGTTAAAAAAAGGTGTGGGGTGACCTCAAAACCAACTGGATTAACTCTTACCTTGCAATACCATTGCAATTTAAATTGGAGGTGGGGTGGAAATGAGACCCTGCTCATCTTTAAAGGGAGGTACCAGTTGGTATGAAATTCTGTCTTTGAAATCTATTTTTATTTTATATTTACATTCTATTTTGGGGTTCAGTCGCTTCATGCCTTTCTTTAAGCCCCAGCGACTGGAAGTAAATGTGAGACTTGTGGAAAAAGACATAAGAGTTGGCACAACCATAAATGCTGCATGCACTACTTGTCATTTTTGGTGCTTAAAAGTTCTGCTCCAAAAGTTGGGGTCACTGTTTTCACATGCATATTGAATATGTAAGTGTAGTCAGTAAAATAAAGAGGACGTAAAGTAAATAAGTAATAAGTAAAGCAAAATTTAAAATATGCACGTGAAGTAAGGAGAACAAATGAACAAACGCACTGCAGCAGTTTAAGACCTTATATTTATCCCTTTACCCAAGGAATAACCCGATTTGTGTGTATATGTCCTTGTGGTCACTAATCATCTCAGCTGTTGAACTTTTGCCAAATAGTTTTAAAACAAGGCACCATTCCTCAAATTGTTCTGCAGAATGTCAGCTGCTCACTAGAGAAGAGAGAAAGGTTTTAAGCCAAGATTTACATTACATATGTGACTGAGTAGCTGACAGAGAAGCTAAGGAAAAGTTTTCCAATGAGAGGAGGCAGCAGAAGTGGAAAATCCTGTCCCTCAACTGTGAAGAGCTGGAGAAGAGCATCATTATAGAAGGGATGACAGGAATGAGCAAGCAATTAGATCAAAGAACAGATAGATCAAACCCAAGGAGAGTTTTATAAACCAGGAGGATAATCAAATTGGATTTAGACATAGGAAACTAGTAAAGGGCAGATCAAGAAGAGTTTCAGAAACCGCATCCTGAAAGGAAGATGTCATGCTTTCTGATCCACAGTTTTTCAATTAAGTAGAGCAGGTCAGAGCATTTTGGATGAAATCATATTTCAAGGCCAAACTGTTTCACATTGAAGGGCTCCTACGGGTAGCTGGGAGTGGCTGAAATGGTCCTGGAGCTGGTGAACCCAGGCTTGAGTCCCTGTGCTCCATTATTCCGAGTGCTCTGGGGTGACATGCAGTGCTCTGAATTGGACAGAGTAGGGACTTGAACGTGGATCTGCTGTCTGCCGTATCACTGCTCTAACCATTCCTTCTCTCCAGGGAGTCTGGAGCTGCCGAGCCTTTTATGTCAAAGATCTCAGGTTTTGACCCAAAGCCTGTCAATTTGGACACAAATTTCATTCTAATTGGCAAGAACAATTACAATGCCTCAAAAAGCTGCTGCAACCAAATTCTGGTCCTCCCAACAACTCACCAACAAAACCCCCCAATGGAGCCCTGTGGGCACTTTTATAAAGGGAGAAAGCCCGAGGCTTCAATCCAGCAGAGGTTTTTAGAAGATGCTTAACCCTAAACATGTGAGCAAAGGCTTCAATCCTATTCAAATGTGGTGGTGGTGGGGTGGGGGGGCTTCGTATTAATGCCCCAAAGTCTATCATTTGTGAAGAAAGTCTCATCGCAATCAGGACTTTGGGGTAATCTTACAAGTTCCAAATGTAGTTAAAATGCCAAAGGTGGTAAAACTAAATTGGGAACTTCTAATGCTGAGAATAATTACACCTGGCAATGCCTGTATTTGTCATTTTACTCACGCTTCATGATAAGAAACACTCACCAAAGCAGCTCTCACAAACCTGCTGTAGGCTAATATGCAAATTCACCCTCTAGAAGAGGAAAAAACAAAAGCCCCAACTGTTAAGAGCTCAGGGTAAAGAATGGCAGATCTGAAGCCATTTGCAGTAAACAACAATGATACGTGTAATGATCTTATAAACCCTAGGAATTATAAAGTCTTGAGGACCAAATGTACAGATAGAATACCACTCCTCTCAGGCCTCTTACTGGTCACTTCACATCCCTTTCCCTACCCAAAAATATTAAACTTAAACCTGGAACAAGTAAAATCCAAGTACTAGAAAATAACAACAACTTCAGCCAGGCAGGAGGACAGCAGATATATTCTCACCTTATAGTAGCTTCCTACACAGTAGGCAGCAATCTGATTCTTCCTTCTTTTTGTGTCCTACTGACAAGGTACTTAGCAGAATTCATGCATTTGGTAGAATCCGACAGGGCGGCACCATGGGAGCTTCTGCTATGGCCTGGGTTTTTGGTTGTCGACGTGTTGGTCTAAGCACACAGGCAGACAAGGGTCTTTGGGTAGATGTGATATCTTTTATTAGACCAGCTGAGTAGCTGGAAAAAAGTTCTTGGCAAGCTTTCGGGCGCAATCACCCTTTGTCAGGCATAGGGAGTCTCTGCAGGCCACTTGTGACTTTTGGGGCTCTCAACCATGCGCCTTAGCGCCTATGTACCCCCAGCCCCATCAAGCTGGTAACGCTTTACAAGCTAAGATCATCTTATACTTGGCACAGTCACTAAAGATAAAGGCAGCATCTTTGACACTGCCCTCATGAATGTATACCAATGATGAAAGGATAGACATTTAATTCCATGACACACGCTCATTTTTTGCCAAAGACTACTATCATAGCTGCAAACTTTTTCAATGACACAGAAATGCTTTTGAGCTACAGACAGCATTTCCAAGAATTCAATCCCCTCCTCTGCAAAAGGATAGTGGAAACAATATGTCACTATTTTACAAGAGCATACCAGCCATCATCCTGTAGGTTATTCTAAGATGGGTTACTCTCAATATATCCTGCTGATGCTGTTCTACCCTGCACTGACATTTTTTAATAGCTGTGAATTGCAGGAGGATGCTGGGTGAGGTCCCTGCCCGATGCACTGTCGTGGTACTGCAGAGCTTTGTGGAAGGAAAAGGGCGGCGGGGGGTGGCCCATTGCATTGTGGGATATTGAGGGACTGGGATGCAGGGCTTCATCATCTGACTCCAGCTGTCTTTCCTGTCCAAGTGCAGGGGGGCTGGACCCGATGATCTTCTAAGGTCCCTTCCAGCCCCTAATATCTGTGAATCTATGAATACACAGGGCTGTGTGAAGCTTTGGTCCCTGATTCGATTTGGTGTAGATTTGGCTTGATTCAGTGGCCGAATCTCCGAATCCAAATCGAATCAGGAGACCCTTTAATCTCTCCAAATCAAATCAAATCAGAACCCTCCGAATTGATTCAGAGAGATTTGGAAAGATTCAGCAATTCGGACATAGACACAGCTTTAAATGTTTTTTCTACATACCTCAAAGTACCAGGTGGCTCATCAATGCTGTGATGCTGGGGCGGATGGAGCATGCCACAGGAGCATGGAGAAGTGTGGGGGGGCTCCCCAGCGTGCTTGGCAGCAGACCCAGAAGTGGACCAGAAGCACTTGGCTCAGTGACTGGTGCCTCCTGGGTCTGGAGGGGCACCCAGGGGCCCCCCACAGCTGATCGCCTAGCTGGGGGGGCACATGGGGGCTCCCCAACACACTCAGTGGCAGACCTGGAAGTGGACTGGAAGTGCTTCTGGTCCACTTCTGGGTTCACCGCTGAGCATGTGGGGGACCTCCAGCGCTCCTGTGGGATGCTCCATCTGCCCCAGCATCCCAGCTTTCATCAGCCAAGCTGGTACCTCAAGGTTTACAGAAAAAATATTTAAAGCTGTGTCTACGGCCAAATCACTGATTCTCCATATTAGCATCAAATCTTCAGATTCGGATTTGGCCAAATCAAACTGGGGACAGTGATCCAAATCAACAAATTGAATCACTGTCCCTGATCCGGGCCAAATCCAAATCCAAATTGAATATGGCCCGTTTCGCACACCCCTAATACACACCCAGTCAGAGAGACAGCCTGAGAAAGTGGTTTAGGAACTCAGATGGTGGGGGCACGCATACATAGTCACATCTCAGCCTGAATCAGCAGGGAAGGGATTTGCATCCAAGCATCCCTTTCCTCCATAAGTGCCTCCCCCACTGGTCCATATAGCGCAACAGGCCATACCACCCCCATATTGCTTTTATTAAGTATGTGGGAAACAAAACATTAGTTCCAATAAAACATTTTATCCATTCGCAACTGAATTCCACCCTCGAACTTCCAAACTCCAAAGCAATACACCGCACTCCACCCCCTCCCATGCTTCTACCTCTGACCAAGAAGGACATCCCTACCAAACTCAACCCCATTTCTCAAACAATGGTCAATTATTCTGTACAAGAAAACAGCAATTCCATCCCCTCCCTAAATGTTTTCTCCCGTACCTACCCATTCCCACTCTCCTGAATAGTTTCAACTCAACAAATATTTCAAAAGTTTCTTCAGGTCACCCCAAACTGAGATTGTTTTGGTGATTTGGTTTGCATTTTATTAAGACAATTGCTTTCCATGCTGCCTCCGTTGTGCATTTTTAGGCAGGGGTCAAACACAAGCAATCTGAAATGTCTGGATTTACCTTGTGCCAATCCTGGGCTAGCCAGGCTGTTTGGCAACCTGTGAGGGCAAGGAGTTTGCTGACTGCATTGCTTGTAAATACTTCAACTGATTTCCATCCTTTGTTTATCTTCAGTGCCGTTTAAAAAAAATTCAAAGCACAGGAGGATTAGGGATCAAAGCAGCTACACGCTCACTAGTGCGATTTACACTTTGGATCTTGCCTGATTATTTGTTGCACACGCTGCTCCTCATGTCATTGATAAAGGACATGTATCAATAATTTAGGACTCCACCCTTGCATCAGATGAAAGCCCCCTTGATCTCATATATGCTGGTGCTAAAAACACCAGATGGGCACAGCATATTCAGATTGCAGCAGAGCTGTGTCAAAGGCTTCTCTTGTTTTAAAGCTAAGGGAACAGAGTAAGAAACATGAAACCCCAAATCAAACATCAGGCAGGTAAGTGCATAGAGAGCAGAGCACATGCTGCTTTTTATTACAAATGGTTTAGGAAAGATAGTGACTCATCTAGGAAGCCCCAGGTAAAAGTATGGAGCCAAAACGTCTAGTATTGGCCAAAGCAAATAGTTTGTTAGCGCTAATTCTGATCAACCTGTCTTGCTGAGAGTCATTTTAAGCAATTCTGCCCAAATTGCTATTTTTTTCTTTTTTATAATATCTGATGCACAAAATCCCTGTCTCTTTCTATGACTGAACCTGATCACAGACTTTACAGGAAGACTCGTTTAGGGCAGTGATTCAGCCCTGATCTCTTTTTTGGTGTTGGACAGCCAATAGCTTTAGAAATACCTGATCATAACTCTGAACTCTTGCTTATCTCAAATATCTGAAGGTTTTCCTGGAGTCCTATTTCCCATTCTTTACTGTCTTAAGATTGCCATATTTTGTGGGGTTTGTTCCTATGAACTCAATTATTATTCTGTGCCTAAAGCTCTGGAGGGACCGTTTTTGAGATGTGACTAAAAATATATGTTTAGGATTGCTAAGATTATTTAGTTCACCCTAATTCTGCGCATCATTCATTACTGACCATGCAAAAGCATTTCACTTCCAGGAAGAATTTATGCTGGGCACTCATTCCACTCTTCCAGACTAATAATAAAACTATGCACCACCTAGCAGAAGGCTAGAAGTAGGGCATGTTTAAGGCAGCTAAGAGCTACAGGAGAGCTACTTCCAATGTTCTACCTTTAAACTTGAAATCAGATGACTTGTGAAGTATTCAGTGTAACTAAAGGTAGCAGAATTTTGCCCATCAAAAGCACACGTGCAACCAAAGTAGGTTATAATCTCCCAGTTAAAACTTTAACCTAAAGACATCTCTGCTCTCCGGTGTGTCTTGTTCTTTTACTCTTTGAGAAATGGAGCCACCAATTTGCAAAGCCGTTTAAAGGGCTGTGATTTCTACAAATGATCAGAATTCCATGCATGCTTCTTTCCCTGGTAAAATTCAGGAGCAGTCACTAGGTACTGCTGAAATGGTGCGGAGAAGTTCAGAGCTAGCTCTGACAGTTCTGCCAAGCCTGAAACTGTTTTCATTTTGACTGATCTTTTCCGGAGCAGGAAAAGTTTTAACTAAAGATTCACAAGATGTAATTTTTTATTATTATTATTTCAGTAGGGAAAGGAAGTGAAAACAGGACAGGTGGGAAAGTACCCAGTCTTTTGCCCTGTCCATTAGGCCACCCCTCAGCACTGATGGGTACAGAGCTTTCCATGTACTATATTTACAGCACGAGGACTAGGGGCAACAGAATTACACTGTATAGGGGAAGCAAAAAAAAAAAAAATCTCCATAAATCTCTGTTAGCAAAATCCAACCCAAACAGGACAAGGAGAAGATAGGACCATGGACAACACTGTTTTGCTAGCGTTTTTTTTTTGGAGGGGTTGTTTTTTTTTTTGGGTGGGGGGGTGTCTCTTCCCAAGATGAATGATGCAACTTGTCCTTTTCCCCTGTTTTCCAGGGACTATTTGTAAACCCTCCCCTTGCTCCTCCTAGAGTGAAACAGCTCCACGTTTCCATCTTTGTACAATTAATATATCAGCAGCTCAGCAACTAAACTACTCACATAAAATGACTAAAGAAAAAAGTCAATCCACCGTACTCTAAATCAGAATCTCTCTATAGTTTAAAACGAACAAAACCATGACATTCACAATGAGTTTTTTTTTCCTTTTGCGGGGGAGAAAAACAATGTAACTGTCTGGTTCTTCATTAGGCTCTGAACCATTATGCAATGCATTCTTTCTCCCTCTCTTCAGGGTTTTGTAGCTTTCCATGAATTTAAGCCTGTTATAAAACAGGTTTCAAACTGTACCAAGTAGTAACATTTCCTTGGGCTTTTACGTTCAAAATTTCCAAGGATATGCTCCATTTATAGGTTTCCGGGGAACTTTACTTGTAAACCTGTTTTTTTCCACTACTAATTTCACACTTTTTATTGATTACAAAGCACCTGGCAGTGGCTTGCAGAGAGGCCAATCTTGAAATGCAAGACTGCATTGTATTTTTTATCATCATAAAGAGAATCCATCCATTCAAGAGGCCCAATAGTGTCCATGGCTATCCACTCCAAAGGCAGGTCCATTATTGGCACAGAGACCAATTTTAACTTTGTTGTTGTCTTATCTCTGCTCTGAAGCTTCAGCAGACTGCAGACTGTTTATGAACCTGACAGGCCAAAAGAAATAGTGCAAATCCCAGAACAACACTTTCTTGCACTCCAAATAATTAGCTAAAGGAATGTTGCGAGACAGATGCAGAAGCTTCATCCCAAATGGCAGAGGCATCACTAGCTATTTGACAGTTTTCCAGTAGAATGTAATGAGTCCTGAGTATCTATTTTTAATTGGAAATGGGTCTTGGCGGTACAATATATGCACATACCACATCACAACTTTCTTTGCAACAGGTACATTTTCAGCATAATTTCCTCAAAACTTGGCTTTTTTGGCACTTCAGGTCAAATTTGGACCACAGTGCTCCCCATGGATGGTACCATTGTCATTCAAAGTACTGCAGACAAGGCAGGCAAGGCATTCTTCTCTTTACTTCCCACTTCACTTCTCAATAAGTAATAAGTTCTTGAAAGCAGCATAGCGCACAGGAGAAGAGGTGGTATAGAACAGAGCTGAAGGAGAAGTAAGTATTTCTAATAAGCTTATATATACTTTCTATATATAAACCCATCTTCAGATTGCAGGCCTATATTTCCTACATAATAAATGCAAGACGTTTCAGCCCATATAGGAAGAAAAGGGCAGTGTCCATTCTATTACAAGATGCATAAGTAAGTGCATAGGTTTCCTTAGCTAATACTGTAAGACAATTGCATTTTTTTGTACTTTTACCTAAGGTAAAATCTTGCAAGGATTAATCCAAGATCTTATTTTCCTTCCTGTGCTGTGTCTACATCATTTGGTCCCTGGTGGTTATTTCAAAAGCTTTGCTAAGATCTGGCAGTGTGGCAAAGTCAGCCTTCCTATGCAGATAAGTTATGACCTTAGCCATCAGGAATGCCTTAATTTTCTAATGATTTCCACAATAATTTTTCTTTCCATTCCAAAGGAAAATCCAGCTTCAAAATATCATAATGAATATCTACCATAATATAGAGTAACCACCACCACCATTAGCATTACCTCATCTTTAGGAGAAAGAAAAAGGTAGAGGGTAGGTAGAAAGTAAGAGCTACATTTCATTACTGATTTTCACCTTTTGGTCTGAGAATACTTTCTGGAAAAAGTCTCTCTCCCCTTTTTCCAGATGTGGTCATGGATGCTTTCATTCATTTATAGCAGGCCATTCTTGCCAGACCAAAAAACGTCCCCTTGATAAAAGTTTCCTTTAATTTACCACCTGAGCAAATAAGAAAATGTAATGTTGGGAAATGCTGTGAAGCCACTGCGACAGTATTCACTGACTATAGGAGTGAACTCTTATAAGATACCATTCTTACGTAATAAAGGGCTTAGTCCGTTTGTCTGTCTGTCCATAATGCTCTTGGAGCACTCTGATAGGTTAGTGAAACAACCAATCAGAGTGCAGAGCACTGCCATGATGGTGGGGATAGAGTGGGGGGGCCAGGCCAGTGGTGCTGGCCTCACTCCCCCACTCCATCTCTGCCATCATGGTGGTGTTCTGCTGCCTCTGAGAGGCCGTGGGGAAGGGGTGACTGTGGCAGCGCTGGAGGCAGCAGTGATGTGGGGTACTGGTGGAGGGAGACAGCGGGGATGGCAGGGCAAGCTTCCCCCCCCTTGCTCCTGGAAGGCAGTGACAACGCAGTGTGATGGGTGGCAGTGCTCTGTCTCCATCGCTTCTTCCCTCCCCGCCCCCATCATTCTTAATGGGCTATTGGCTAGTAATCAAATAAAAGCCAAGGCACACCTACAATATTATTCAAATGAGAGTATTAGTCCAAAGGACAGCTGCCAGTACAAATTTGACCAATGGGATCTACATGCCATTAAAACCCAGTGCCATATACAGTATACTGCATGCCCTTTGTATTCCAATGCCTCTGAATGAATCATCTAACTCTCACTGCATATTAAAGTAGGAAAAGGCCATTTAAATGCGCTGTAATTTTGCTTGAAGTTGTTACAGGTTAAAAATGAAATCTTTTTACCAGAACTTCAACAACTTAATGACATCAATGATGATATTTTTGATCTTTTATTGATTTCCTGCCCTTTATTGTGTTCCAGAAGAAATGCAAGAGGAGGAAATGATATAGAATAGAGATTGTGTGAGTGGGGGGGGGGAAGGGAAGAATATCATTAATATTATCATCATCAAGTTCCTTAAGAAACGTGCTAGAGTGCTCTTGTGGGTGCTCTCGGAGGACTGAAATGATGTCGCTGTCCCTACAGTCTTCAGCAAAACAATCTTAGAACTGCAAATACAAGGGCAGAAACCATGCACTGAATAAAATAAAAAGCATCAGAAAACAGTAAGCCAGCAAAGAGTTCGCTTTCCTTCTCTGCTTCTAGATTTTGCACCATCCAGGATATATCGTACTTCCACTGTTTTGAATTTACACAATATTGCAAAAATGTATATTTTGGCTCGGATTCCCCTACTGTCTATTGGAAAGCATTCAGATTCAGCATTATAGTAACCAAGGCTTTCTCCTGTTGCAACCTCCTATCCTTTAATCAAGCCTCGTATTTTGCAGCTTTTTAACTTCAAAGATAACCTGGAAGGAAATAGAAGGGCTTTCTCGGAGTTAAGCTTCTCTCAAATCTGCTACTAGAGCTTCCCATAGTCCTCAGTAAAGTGCGGGCGTAACATTCTGTACAGTCTGTTCTCTCTTTTAACGGTGCATTGTAAACTTTATCTCTCCTTTCTTAGCATTGCCATTTTTTTCATAAGTACTTGACCTTCCAATATCTAAAACCAGATGCAAACACACCCCAGCACAGAGTCTCTTATTAATTTATTCCTGCCAATGCTGCCCCCACCTGCCCACCTCTCCATCTCTTCATTTCTTAAATCTCAATATAACATTTTAATTGATTTTAGGGGTGATGAAAAATACCTGCCTGATAATTGGTGTTGGAGCGTGGAGTCCACCCAAGCAACAAAAGACATACCCCATTATATCATACTGGAGACCACAGGACCTTGAAATCAACAGATCCTATTTTTTCATATTTTATTCCCCTGGATTACCCAGGTCACAGGGCAAAGGCAATAAAGGCTCCGGTAGGAAAGTCTTAGCAGAGAACCTCAGAGTCCATTTTCGGAGTAAAAAGGCCCAGGAATAACTGGACAGCATCCAGAGGAATTGATAACCACAGAGATTAATATTTGCCAAGAACTTCTCAGTATGTTTTGCCCTTCCACATGGAGCAAAGGTGTCTGTTTACTTCACAAAGGCATCCAGAAAGCCATCAGCCAGCAAAACCCTTAGTTCACTCCCAGCGAGCTACTACAGAAAGGCTCTACGCTCCACTACTCATCTCAAGCCGTCCAATTCCCACTCCACCCTCACATGCAGGTTAACATGTTGATGGTGACATTTCCTATAGGTCAGAGTCCTTCATTATTAAGTCAAGTTTAACCTTCATTTTATTCCTTAGTTTAATATTATATCCTGCATGTAAAGTACTCCTCAGGGCCATCTCTGACGATTTCCTTAACCCCCAATTTAGTAAGTGTAGCCTGTTCACGTCCTTTCACTCTACTTATTTCTATTAAACAAACATATCTCTTCTCACCTAGAATTGTGAGCGAAACTTCCACCTTTGGCTAAAACAATGTCCCCAGAGCTCATAAGAGCAGCGTTATGAGATGGCAGAATCAAAATGACATTTTAATTCTCTTACTGAATTATATTAAATTATGCATGATCTCTTTCTCTGTGCATCCTTTAAGTTTAAACAGAGAAGGATTCTGGTTTTTGTTCCTCATTTCCTGATAATTAGGACTATATTGATCTGGTTTCATACATCTTTGGAACGTTAATGTTTTTCTGAGGCTCTGAGCGCAGCCCCCTTTCTGAGCCTGTAACAAAGCACAGCAATACATTCAGTTCCACCTTGTCTAAATTGTTTGAGCTCTTTTATGTATTAGTTGTAAAATGTCAATCCTATGCTCTCAGTCTCTCCAATCAATAGGCAGAGTGTAATGGTATTCAATGAAGAACATTTTATCTGTGCAGCCACAGATAAAGGGGACTGTATCTTCATCCTGGGGATTTCCCCCCCACCAATCTTTCTTTTTTTTTTTCCAGTGGACGATTTTTCAGCCAGCTCTATTTAAATGAATCAGAGCACTGATCAAACATTTTAAATATAACGCATCTATTTTGAAACTTCTTATAAACAAAAAAATGGTTTCCATGTGGTCAGGCTATCCGAATGACAGAACGGCCCTATCTTTTTTCGTAATATGGAGATTAGAGAGTCCACAGGCAGATGTAAGGGCCCATTTTATTAAGTTCTGTACTCATGTATAATGAAAGGACAACATGTATCTCAAAGACTTTTGCAGTTTGTGTATACAGTGGGAGATAACCACAAGCAGATGGAATTGGAACAGGTAGCAAGAAGACACAGTGGTCATGGTTTTGTGGTCTCATTTGAAACAGTTGGATATAACAATCATCCAGGGGTGACTGGTGTCACCTGAGTCTTGGGGGGGGCACAGTAAAACTACCTCCACCCCACAGATGGGGTGGGGGGGTGGGCCCAAACCTCAACCACGGCTGCCACAGGCCCTGCAAAAGGAGCCGTGGCCTCTCTGCCTGTCTCTGTGGTGCCATGGTTTGCCATCCTGAGTGGTGCCGGGTCTGGAGCCAATCTCAGCGGGGGCAGATGCCCCTCCCCATCCCTCCCTACCAGTTGCCTGTGCAACCATCCTTCCTTAGTTTACCTCTAGTGATAATTGTGTTCATTCTGCTGGTGGGATTAGGACTTTAGCCATCCAGCAAAAATATGAATGACAGTCACCTAACAGGGTGGAAAGAAGTCCCAGACACCAAGGCATGCTGCATCCTCCCTGGATTCTTGGCATCTTTCAACACTAGCATTTGAGGCTCCTGTACCAGGTTTTTCTCTCTCCCCTTGCGGCTGCGAGCACTTTATTTAGACACATCATCTCCCTAATCATCTCCTCTCCACTCTACCTGCCTCCTTGACAAACAGACTCCCATCCACTTTCTCAATGGCTGTCCTCAACTGGGATGACAGACAAGCTAGGCATAGGTAGGAATCACAGCTTGAACTCCTGTTCAATTCTAGCCTGCAGCAGCCACACGGAGCAGGCCGGGCTGACTGTATTCACAAACACCGCATAGAGAAATCAAGACAGGCTTTAAGCAGGGTACTACTGCTGCAAACTGTGCTTAGAAAGGTTTGGGGACAGTGCATTATAGAACTTTTCTGCCAGAGCCATCAGAACAAGCAGCATGGCACACCTAGGTTGTAGACTGTTCAATTAGCTCATGCTTTAAGGAGCCTCAATTCATGCCTTCATTTTGTCCAAGATATTAGTGAGTATATGCAGACACAGCAATTTCTCCAAGACAAACTGTCTGTGCAGTAGCCTAGCCTCTTAAGAACCCTCCATAATGGAGGTTTGCCCTTCTATGATAACTTTTTCCCAGCATGCCTTTCTGGATGGGGTTGAACCCTGAGATTTGGCAGTCACGCAGCTATAAACAACAGCGTTTTTTTGTGCCTAACTCTTCTTCAGAGTGAGGATGTTCCCTATGTTGGTAAGCTCTCTTCTCTTGTTTGTTCTGCCTCTTAGTTTTTGAGGAGCTTGCAAGTTTTTACAAATGTAGCATGTAAAATAAGCTGAAAGGGAAATACTGGCCAGATGAATCTGCTCACCCAAGTTTTGGGGTTTTTTTAGGTAATGGGTGTCCATGATTTTTTTTTCAGGTGTGGGGGGAAAAAAAGATTGTGTGCTCCTTAATGTTCACCAGGGGTCAAAACTCCTTATTCTGAGCCTGATTCTAAAGATGGTCCCTCCAACAGCACAGTGGCTGCTAGCATGGGATATTCGTTCAAACTGGCTCAGGGGGTCTAGTAGTCATTTAAAAAATGTACAGAGGGATGACCAACTTTGTAGACTGACACAAAGGGGCAAGAGATTCTTTTTTCTATTGATAAAATAATATCAGATATGGGAGGAAACGTGCTTTTATTGTCTTGTTACGTGTATGTGTGTGTGTGTGTGTGTTCAATTTTTTCCCTTCCACAAATATCAGGGAGTTTACAGTTTAAAGCTCAGAAATTCACTTGCAGCTGATCTTAATACCTTTTGAATTTTCCCTGCCTTATTTGCTATCAGAAACACTCCAGAAGCTGAGTGGCCTGTCTTTTTTTTTTTCCTCTAAGTGTTTGGCTTTGAAGATTTTTGTTGCTATTCTTCTCTGTCCCTCCAGGGTAAAGGTAATAAGGGTCAGCACCTTCACAGGTGTACTCATCCCTTGTGGAAATAACGTGAGAAAGGACTCTGTTTCTTTATATTACAGGTTCTATAGTGTAGAAGCCGGAAGGGCAAGGCGCACAGGGATTGGGTAGACGACAGATCAAAACACATGAGGAAGGAGCATAGTGTCAGTATGTGTTAGGGATGAAGCCGACCAGATTTTTTTTTGTGAATTCTGTCTGCATCAAATAGAAAGTGTTCAAGCCTCAAACCAAATTTTGAACCAAAGGCCTGAAAACCAGACAATGTTGAAGCTCCTATGGATTCCAGTGGGGACTGAACCTGAAATAGATGAATTAACATACCCCCCAGTCAGACTTATCAGTGTAGTCTGGCCATCTGTCACACATGCCACTTCAGAAGTACAGTATCCAGCTGACAAACTAAATGTCCTACTTATGGCAAAGGTACACACGTCAAGGTAAGCTGTCAGGGCCTGCACAAGTACAGGGCATATGCACTTTCCTACCAGTGACGACTGGGCTTCCTTTAAAGCAGCCTAATTCACTAGCACGTCTGTTACAAGCAAGCTTCTAGTTCCATTGGCTTTAAAAATCATGGTCTAATTGTGCTGAAATGTGTGCTGGACTTTCATTTGATTGTGTCAATGTATTTTTGGTATGTACCACTATGTCAAAACCCTCCTAACTGCTGTAGATCCTGTGATGCTAATAGGAGTTGAGCAAATGCACTCATTTCTCTGCCTTAAATATTGTCGGTTGTCGTAGAAACCTGCCACTGATGTATCCGTGTAAGGCATCTGTTTTGTTCGTTACTCGGTAATGTTAGTGCTAACCTTGTACCACGGGCACTGAGTGTATGCACTTTGTATGTCAGGTTCTTTTATTCCAGTATTTATAAACTGGCTTATATTTATATACATTACTGGAAATCCTAATCTATTGCCTCACTCCCACCAACCCAAGCTTTCCTTTGGTATGTAGCTTAATCAGGCAAATGGATTACAAAACCTAGCTGTAGCAGGGCACTAAGATGTGCCTGCTCCTTTCAGGGCAGAAGCCACCTGGCCAAAGAGTCCTGCAGGCTAGGCAGAGCTGCACAGCTGCAGGCTGTCTGAGCAATAGCCTAATGGGATAATTGGCCAGCACCTGCAGGTGGGCAGATGGCCGGAAGGAGGCAGGGCTCTGGGGATATATAAGTTCAGGGCTGGAGCTAGAAATTTCACTCTCTCTGGAGACTGCCAAGGGAAGGAGCACGGTTTTAGAGAGTTACCCAGAGACATCTGGTCACCTGCTTCGTTGCCTATAAGGAATAAGGCTCTAGGAGCCTACAAGGTACCCAGGATTAGGAGATGCATTATCCTAGGCAGTACCATAGCGGGGGGGTGAGACAGACGGGCACGGAAATGAAGTGGTGCCAACAGGTGCTGCCCAGGCAGGGTGGGGCATGGGATGGAGCCACGAGTGGCATATTTGCAGGGACAGGGGAAGGGTGCCTTCTGCCACAGCGTGCAGTCCCAGGCAAGTGGCAGGGGGGCTCAGCACCAGAGGGTTGCAACAAGACAGGGATGTGGACAAGATGTAGCATAGGGGCAGAGTTCATCCCTAGAAATGGCTAAGGGTCAACTATTCATATTACATCTACGAGGCATGGGGCATGGTAAAACAGAGGATTTGGAGCCACACAATTAGCCCATAAGGCTCAAGATGTCCCATGAGGCACTGTCTGGGAGAGGGACCCAGCATGGCATCCAAAAGCCAGTATAATCTAGTAAGGTTTAGTGGGACTGAGAGCCATACAAAGGCCTAGGGGTAGCTTCCCTAATTATTGTTATTGTTATACTAATAAGGCATGGTGGGTAAAATAAATAGGCACCCTTGGGACAGAGTTGGCCCTGTCACGGAGCACCAAGGAATGTCACAGCCACCCTTGGGACTCCCATTTGCCTTACTAACAAATACCTGCTGTATCCATACTTTATTTTTGTTTTGGTCTCCCTGGTCTCGAACGTCCTCTGAGGCAATGTTTCCATGCTTCGGGTCACCGGTGTCCTATCACACCTCCCATTTCTTTGTTGCTGCCGGCTGTCTGATCTTTTATGCACTTCTTGCCCAAAGTTCTTTCACTGGCTTGTACCAGATTCTCTTGCTCTTCAAAAAGGAAAAAAGCTTTTCTTTCTCCAGTTCTCATTATGGATGGATTTTTCTGATTCATTGTGCTGCTGTCATTTTCTAGCGCCTCATTCGCTTGTCAAGTTAACGATTAAGTCAATCAATTAGAATTTTCCAATATCAAGAAAACTTCAGGGCACCTAGCACATAAGCATTTTTGTTTTATGCTGTTAACTGATACCCTGCATTTAAAATGGCTATTTATTTTATAGCAAAAGGAAATAAAATGTGTTTTTCTTTTTAAAATCAAATGCATACCAAAAAACTTTACAAAGAATGTCAGCCAGAAAATCAAATGCCAACCTCTTAGGTATTAATTATTTGTCCTGGTTTTCACACGCTATTGTCAGATAGAAACACTGGAGAGAGATGTTTTTGTATTATAAATGCAATATCTACACTGCATGGGTCAAATGTGCTGTGGGATTTCCTCCGCCCCCCTCTATTGAAAGCAAAACCAAACTGGCTATCTAAAGTCAGTGGGTGGAGGTCAGAATAACATCTGCTTTATCCACAGGGTACAGTCTTTTACAGCTTGCTGTTCCAAGAATCAATTGAGCATGTAATAAGAAGAGCTCCAGTATAGACGAGATGCATGGAACATATTGATTAGACCTTAAGTAAATCTGAACGTGGAAGCATGCAAAACGGTTCTCTGTACATCAGGCAGCTTAATATCTATGGTACATGCAACACTAAAAGCCTTTGTATAATAATAATAATAATCATATATCATTTATATAATAATATAATAATGTTAACAATTATTGTTAAGTTACAAAAATTGCATTTCACAACTCTGCTTAAGGATACTGTGGCTGTGGTAAATACATTCCATAAAATAACCCCACACACTTTGGTTTTTTTGTTAATATTAAACTTTTGAGTCTATCAGCTAATGTTTGTATGCATCAGTCCCCATGAAAGGCTGGGTCACTTTCAACAAAGATAGTGGCTAGGGACAGAAATTACACATAAACCAGTATAAGTGATCAGAAACTGGTTCAAATTGGTAACACAACAGACGTTCAGTGCACATACGCTGCTTTCAAAATGGCCCAAGTTGGTTTAAAATAAACCTGGATAGATGTAGTGTCAGACTTAACTGATATAAGTTAAATCAGTATATTGAACTTCCGTTCCAGATCCACTGCAGATTCAGATGAACTCACAGTCCTCCAGCATCCCAAGATGCTTTGCATCTCCCTGCAAACTGCTCTCCCCTCCTGCCTGGCTGGGCAGGCTAGCCTTGGCCCAACCTGTCTGACCCAATTGAGCAGGGAAGCTTGTTCTAGAGGCCCCCAGCTTCTGGCTTGGGCCACATCAGGCATGTGGTTGTTGCATTTCTGGAATCAAGAGTGAATGTCTGTTCACTTCCTAATTGGTTCAATCTGTGCAGTAGATCTAACCTGGGAAGACTGAATCGTTTTAGCCTTGGGCTTCCTGACTGTCTGTAATTATCCAGTATGTTTAGGGGCAGAGGCCGTGCCCGGTTAGAACTTTTGGAATCTGATTCTCAGAGCCTTGCTGACAAGAGCAGTGTTAATCACCTTCCAACCCCCCTCCTTTCGCCCCAATCTGGTAAATCAAATCTGACAAAATGTTCAGTTCCCCATATGCTACATGACACAAATTTTATATAGAGCTGGGATTTGCCTTGGAAAAAGAAATTACTCTTGGAAAAAGAGTAAATCTTCAGTCCTGTATCAACGCTGAGTAAGCAAGCTGCCTTTGTTCTGTGTGTGCACAGTGTCTAGCACCAAGGGGTCCTGGTTCATGACTAGGTCTTCTGGGTGCTGTGGTGATCTACGTATAACTTCTGTGTCTGTGAATAATTTCACAACCCACGAAACTTTATGGCTGGATCCGTAGCAGGTATCTATCACTTCCTTCACTGCCTTACTACTGCTGTTCTACCTAACCTTCCTTCTGCACCAGGTTTATGCCCTTGCAGGATCTAGGGACCTGTTGAAGATGACAGTTCCACAATGCCTTAGAATTGCCCTATACTGCACTAAAATTTCATTTAAGCAGAAGTCTTTCCCCATTGCCTCTGCCTATTTCAAACCCATGTACTTAGATTGGGTGCAGGGACAGATGTTCTACCCCAATGGCTGGTTGTCTTCTAATTGAAATTTTGTCTTGGTTTCCAAAGGGACATGAACTTTCAGGCCTTTCAGTCAGCTAAGGTGTGACTTGTTTTTAAATCGAAAAACTAAAGCAATTCAAGAAAAATCTTTATTTTAAATATTAATCTTTGTATCCAGGTCACTGTGGAAGTTCTCCTGAGGAGAATAAAGTTACACAAGGGTAGCTGAGAGAGAAACAAGCTGCTTCCATGCACCTTAGGTGCATGCAAAATAGAATTAAAATTTGGAGAGCTGCAATTCTGCAGCTATCAGCATATGATGCAATCAGTGGAAACTAGAAGTGCTTGTGGGGACAGGGATAGCAACTTTCATGAACTGCTGGGATTTTGATGTGTTCCATGACATTTCTTAGCACTTTTTCTCCTCTTTAGTTGGAAAAAAACCCCATATGCTATTTAATTGCCCTAACCTGTCTTCTACTCTAAAAAGGGAAAGAGAGAGGAGCAGAGGAGATATTTAAGTATAACGAACTGTGCACAGGCAATTTTGAACATTTCACTAGGTGCCTCCTTGCATCTTTAGTTACCCAGACAATTGTAAAATTGTGGCCTTCAATTCCTAATTCACTTGTGAACTTATACATTGGAATTTTTAAAAATGTTGGATCTTTCTTTTCTCCAATTGCACAATGTCCTTTATACACATCTAATCTTCCTCCTAAAACATCTGAAGAAAGTAAGAAGGGGTTGAATCATTTTTTTTCCATGTTATCAAAGATTCAGCCTAGCCACTTCCGCTTTTTCTGTCATTAATAGGTGAACAGATAGACAGAAATGACAAAAGTAACTTCCCCTCCAGAAATGTTGAGTTTTATGTACATGATTCCATGGATAGTTCCCTTTTGTTTTTAATACTATTATTTGCCTTCCAAATTATTTACCTCCCAGATTCTCCTCGAGCTGGTTTTAGCTGAGGCTTCTGTTAACCTTGAAAAGGGCAATATAAGGAAAATGTACATGCAGACATGCAATAAATTATTCAGAATTTAGCAACATAGCAGTTTGCATGATGGGGAATTCTGGCAAATAGGGAATGACAGTCCCCAAAAGTTCTTTAAAATAGATATTTGCTTGAAGGATGACTTACAGAAAGGCAGTGACATGCTGCAGTAATTTGGCAGCAACTGTAAAATAGCAAGTTAGGACACTTTGCCTCAGAAATGTCATTGGCAAAATCTTAAAATAGATATCCTGGTCCTGGTTAATAGTGTGGACATTTTCTAACATCTTTCAAATTGTAATATTAAAATAATGAACATTATTCAAGAACTTTGCATTTCTGGAGGAAATCCTCTGCATCCAAAAGCTTGCAAAGAACAATGTTTTTGCAACTATTTAGTTGGTCTAATAAAAGATATTGCCTCTACCCAGAGACTTTGTCTGCCTTTGAAACATTTAGGAATCTAAATCACCTTGGGAAATGTGATTTTAAGACTATAGCATTTTTTAACTTGGTTCTACTCTAAAGCCCATTGAACACCATACATGAAATCCTGGCCCCACTAACATCAGTAAGACCTCTGTCAATTAGGTAGGGCTGCATGTGACTTTTCCCTCCAGGTAATTTTACTCCTGCTATCACCCTGGGCTTGCACAGCAGGATGATACTCTGAGGGCTCCTTTGAGGCTCTGCCAGGAGCAGCTCCAGCGGGCTGTGATGGTTCTCTGCAAGCACCTTGTGCCCCTGGAGCTCATTCCAGCAGATGCTCTCCTTCCCTTTCAGCTATTTTAGGTACCACAAATCATGGCTAGGAGAATAATTGCTGTCCTTTCTAGATTGCAGGATTTGATATCTGCCATACTTTAGCCTACAGCCATGTCTTCTGGTCTTCTTCCTTCCCTATTAAAGTCCAGTTGGCAACCTGCCATGCAGCAGTAGTAATTTCACCTGGAAAGGGCTTTGATCTAATTCATAGATTCTAAAACCGGATGGGAGTCTGACCTGAATAACGCAGTGCATAGAAGCTTACCCATTAATTTCTGAATTAAGGCCGTAACTTCATCGTAACCTCAATTCTTAGAAACATATTGTGACATAACAATGCCAGTAATGTAAAATGCACCATGTCTGTAGGTAATTTATTGAGGTTAATTACTCTTGCTGTTAAAAATCTCTGCCTTATTTCTAGTCAGATGTACAATTGTGTTGGCTGGGTGGGTGTGAGTTTCTCTGTGTGCAAACACAAAGACCTTCCAAAGCATCTTACTCAAACTGTGTACTGGAAAGGCCCCAGCTCAGGAGTCAATAGTGGGAGGCAGTTCAAAAGTGTGTCTCTTATGTCCTTCCTCTCGAAGAGGAAAAACCTGAATGTTTCTATCAAAAGTGGCAGCAAGGGACTGAACTATAGAATGACCTAGCAAACTCTCTCTCTCTTTTTTTTTTAACAAAACAGCATAGTGGAGAAATTCCTGTGAAGGGTTACATCAATGATGTTACAAGCTATGATGGTTACTGCTGGGCTAGGTGATTAGACCCCCAGAGCATGTCAGTAAACATGTTCCTTTAGGGCTTGAGACAGACCTACCCAAATTCTGGGCTTTGTGAGCCCCAAATAAACTGTAAGTGGAGGTGAAACAAAGACAAGGAAAATGGCTATTGCAGAAACACATTACCTCAATGGATGCTTGGAACCAAGGCTATTGCTAAGGGCCTTGTTACATACACCTTATGCAGTGAGCTGCACAAATGTTGATCAGTGTTAGTGATAGCTTGGAGTTTGGAGCAGTTGCACCCTTTCTCTAGAAACCTTCTCTGATTGCCCCTCTCCTGCACAACTGGGGTTTGCCACTAGAGGCCTGGTGAGCAGGGGCAGGACTAGGGGCTGTAGCTGTGAGTTGTCACTAGAGGGTTGGTGAGCCAGGACAGGTGCCTATGCCTGGTCTGTGGGTGGTGGGTGAGGGTGGAATATCTGTGGGGAGTGGCCACACTCTAATGGAACAGGAGCTGGGGAGTGTGGATCAGAGATGATCCTGCCCTGGAGTGATATAACTTTGAGCCACATAACAGATGCCTAACATCACTTTAAGGTATTAATGCAAGACAATCCAGGGGGTATGAGCTCCAGGAGCAGCCCAAAATTACCATGTAACAAGGCCCTAAAATACTAAAGGGTGTGTATGGGAAGGGGTGTCATTAATCGCAACTGGGTTTTCCAAGTTTATTCTGTGCATTCCCTTCTCTCTTCTTGCCCCTTCAAGTTTTCTTCATTTTGTATTAGGAATTTGGCACTTGCAAAGGTGCCTGGTGTCATAGATCAGGGTTCCCAGGGTGGCCATGATGCCCCCTTGGAGGCTCTGCGACTGTGGCTCACTCTGCCCCAGGGTCCCTTCCTGTCTTTTCTGCCACGCCTTGATAGAAATATAATAAATAGGGAAGTTGCCCACATGCTTTCACATGGCTCAGTTCTGCTGAGCACCTACTGGTCCCTGTCTGTGCCCAGGACTCTCGCTGGGCCTCACCGGGCCTCACTCTGTAACTGTGACCCCAGATAGCACCTTAAACCTTAAGGGATGGTACTGTCTGCTAAGCTTTCAAAAGAACCTATTTGACATTGGAAAGTGGTCCTCTTTGTTTCCAGTAACAGCTGGCAAAAAGGTTATTCTTAGAATTATTTGGACATTTTCCAACAAAATATCTTTTATCTGAAAACACCAACTTTGCATGGGAATGTGCCAGTTCTGGCAAGACAAGGTTCTTTGGGTAGATATGATATCTTTTATTAGATCAACTAAGTAGTTGGGGAAAATTGTTCTTGCAAGCTTTCTGGTACAAACACCCTTCTTCAGGCATATAGAGGGTCTGCTGGCGAATTGTGCACTCTTTGGGCTTCTGTTCTACCCAGGAGACCACACATTTCACCAGCAGACTCTCTATATGCCTGGAGAAGAGTGTTTGTGCCTGAAAGCTTGCAAAGAACAATCTTCCAACTATTTAGTTGGTCTACAAAAAGGTATTATTTTTACATGTACCCAAAGAAAAAATTGTCTGCCTATATCCTTAGACCAACATGGCTACAATCGGCATTCCCTCTCCCCCCGGCCCCCCCCCCCAAATTCTGGCAAAACTTTCTTTAAGAAAAACTTTTCAGGGCCTGGCTGGAAGTAAGTCTGGGCATATATATATATATATATATATATATATATATATATATATATATATATATACTGAAGTCCCACTGAACTTCTGGGGCCTCAGAACTTAGGATAGCTACTGATGGGGAAGACATAATTGGCATAACACTTCCAAATTTGTAGAAGAAAACTTGGGTATATCTAGGCATAACATACATCTTCCAGGTTCCTGGGAGCTTTACATCACAACAAAAACCCTGGAAGGAGGTGGGGTGGGGGAGCATAAAGAAAAAATAATTCAGTTGTGAGGTTCCTGCTATGTTACCTTTTTACATTTGATGCAAATACGTTTTTAATTCTATTTGAATTTGTCAACATGGTTAATAGGAGAGTTGATGCCTTGTTAGCTGTCACCTAATGTCATCAATGTTTTAATTTCTTCCTTAACCCTGCTACCAAATTCAAGAAATTATGATTTATGGACTGCAGAATAAGCTTTTCTGATCAGAGAATTCCCTGAGTTTACCTCATAACTGAGCTATCCTGCACAACCAAAGGAATTGATGAATAGTTTTATGACTCATTTGGTAAGATCTATGAAGGCAATTACTTCATAAGGTGGCATTTTATCACAGTTGCTTTCGACCTGCTGCAGTTGAGTCATTGATTAGAGTTAGTCAGGGAAAGCAAATGCTACCGACTTAGCGCCTGAACCGGCTGATATTTTTATCTTGATTTTTAGACTTGGTATTTCTGACAATGTGCCAGTGATTACTTTATGTCTGCTTAATTATTCTGTCATTAGATAAGGCTTTGTAATTCTGTTTGGAGTGGGGGAGACTTAGTTTAATATTAGCAGATGCTGTTTTTCCTTGTTTTTGCCATGCCTACTTTGGCAGTACCTTCTGGATTTTTGATTGAAGAAATTGAACTTTGAATCTATACAGATTCATGCACCATTTACTCAGTTTGGAGAATTCAGTTCAATTAAAACCTACAGCTGAAAAGAGAAAAATCTGCATTTGCCTCCCCACCACCTTGCCCTCCCCACCCCCACTTAAAACAACAGAAACAAGGTTTTCCACATAATTTTGCAGACAGATTTCACAGCTATGAGTAAGGCGACCAATTTACACAAAGCAGTCTCTTCACTTTCAAAACTGTGCCTAATTATAAAACCAAATCCAAAGGAAATACTTCATGCATTACAGAACTTTTTGATCACTTGGTAGATTTGTGTTTTTAATGCTCTCAGTAATGTTTAACTTAGGCAGGGCGGCATGTACTTAATACCAGCATCTTGGATGAGCCCCACTCCTATGATCTATTTGGGTCTTCCTGCGGTGATTATTACATTACTGTTTCTAGGAACCAACTTTTCCATAAGCTTATAAATTATAAGCTGCCATGGGAGTCACAGCAGTCAGTAAAGTAGACCTGAGTGTGGTCTAAGATCCTATCTAGACTAGACATTATGCAGACTACTCCAAAGATATAGTGGATGCGCTTCCCTACTAGACAATGGGACATATGTACTGTGCTCTCCCAGGTTATCTAATAAGGATAACAATACCTGGCCTTGATTGCATTTCCTTTTCATGTGGATGGGGCTTCAACTGGGCCATATTGAAGTGCTGCCCTAATTTGTAATTCTTTCAATATTTCTAGGAAAGTTACTTAAACTAGATGCTTTGTTTTGTCAGCTGAAGAGAAAGCTGAGGGGGTTTTTTTTCCAGTTCTGCTTCAGATATAAAGAAGCAGGACCTTCATCTTGATGGAGCCACTCAGAATATTAGACTAAAACAATGCATTTTTATTAGTAGTTGCATATCTGACCTTTTACTGGAGGGCAATTGGCTTTAGTTTTGGCCTGATGCAAAACCAATCTATCTGTTGATGCCAACAGATTTTATATTGCACTTTCTCAGAGAATGGAAGGAGTTGGAGACTTTATGGCTGCCCACCTCTTCTTACTGGACATTATACCCATGTGTATTAATGAAATTGTAAGAGGAGGAAAGATGACAGGGGCATAGTGGAGAGGGACATATAAAAGTATAGCCACAAGAAGAGTTAACTGCAGTATCAATGCTAAAGGCATGTGGCTAGAAAAATGTAGGTATTGTATTTATATCTTATCTGAGAGCATCCCAAAGTGAAGCACTATGCTTTGAAAGATAAGCTTCCTCCTTTTATTTAAAGAATGAATGATTTTTTTCAGGGTGTATCTTATTTTCTGATGCTCGATTTTGATGTGCTGTCTCGCTTTGTGTAAATGACACACATTTGTCTGCACTGAGTCCTTATCGCATAAGAAGTCTGTTCTGCTGCTCTTAAGGCTCTAAATAATCAGCATACATAGGCTCTGATCTTGTGAAGATATCTATGTGAACAGGCACTTAAGGCGCGCCGTTCACTTGAGGGGGGCTCTGTGCGGGCAGAAAAGTGTGTCCAAATAGATAGGCTATGATCACAGCCTTAAAATGGGATCTTTATTAAAAAATGGCACAGTTTGTTCCCATTACTTATATGTGTATCTCACTACTTTTAATTAAGATGTTGATTTGTATATTTTTCCCGACTTGGTCCTTCTGATAAACTTATCATGTTGCTTATGCTCCAGAAAAAGGAATCGCGGAACATCCCAGTTCATTGTAAGTTGATGCTGAAAGTATTTGATAAAAGAACCAATTTGTCCTTTTCCCCACTGGACTTAGATTTGAGTTAACAAAAAGCCACAACAGAAGTAGTTGGTCATACATCAAAGCGGTTAGATCTAATAGGCCTTTGAACAGATAGTGTAAACAAGTGGGAATAGAGGTTGAAAGCAGTAATGTTCTTTTTGCAACACGAGCTGCCTTTTTTTGATCCTGGTCAATGTGATTTAAAATGTAATCTATTTATAAATATGTTTAATGCACTTGTCTCTATGTGCACACCCTAATTAGACAGCATATATGCCTACTATTCTTGTATTGTACTTGAATTATTTGTTATGTATCAGGTTGAAAACCTTATTTTATTTATCTCCAATTGTCACCTACAGATAGACTTGACCACCAGTGCCAAGGTCCATCCTTGTCTGTGAGGGTCTCATGACAACAGTAGGATGGAAGAGATGAATTCTGATTAAATAAACTCATGCCTGTGTCCTTCTGAATGATCTTTTGGTCATAACCGCCACGTTGACCCCAGATGCTAACAGCTGGCCGAGAAGAAACTTGACAAATATCCAAAAGCATCTTAAAGTTTTTAAAATAACGGTTTTGCCTTTACTTGTAAGTCAGGGGCAGGCAATTATTTTGGGCAGAGGGCCGTTTACTCCATTTTGGCAAGCCATCAAGGGCTGTATGACAGGCAGCCCAGATTAATATTAATTTTCAAAATTTTTTAGGGGCCCCGCGGGCCGGATAAAATAACCTGGTGGGCCACATCTGGCCCCCGGGCTGCATTTTGCTCACCCCTGTTCTAAGTTAACGTCACAATTGCAAGAAATTTTCATATACTTTTTAGAGGGGATTGGGCAGCTGATATCTGTCAGATCATTTTGAAAATGCCTGCCTTAAGCCTTCTCTCAAATTCTACTCAAATTACCCATGCTGCCTTCTGTTCAAAATGAATGGGTGAATTATTAATTGGAAAAGTATTAATTATTAATAGGAAAATTATTATTAATAGGAATATCGCATGCCTGCTCATTGGTTACAGCGTAATTTTATTAAGCATTGGCACTTAAAGAAAAGACTAATGTTGATTTGCAAAGAATCCAGCAGTGCCATATTAGAGGAATGGCAAACTTTTATAGAGTGGAAAATATCTCTGATTGATTCGTGGCATTATCTCTATTGTATGCTATACACCATGGATTATGATTAAATGATCACGTCTATCCCCCCCCAAAAATCAGTCTCATATCAGGAATTATATAGATGTCTATGCACAGTTAGCCGAGGGCTGCAGAGTTCTGCGCACAACTGATTTTGCACGCTGAATGCTGCAGTTGTGTTCACAGAAACTGGAAAACAAGCTAATCCTGTAGTTTGTAAACATAGATCTCCCCACATGTAGAGTCTAATTGATTAAGACTCTCTTAATTGCTAGAAGCTGAGGGCAATGAGAGGTGGGAAAGAGAACTGGTAAGAGAGAGTCATTCATTGTTAAGATAGGATAAGACAAATTATCAACTTGGTGATAGGGCAGAGAGCTGCAAGAAAGAAATTGCGGAGCACCTGGCTGCTGCTGGATTGTGTCCAGTTACTAATCCAGGTGGTCTCTGCCATGGAAAGCTTCCAATCTTGTTGTCTCTTCTGTTTGTGTAGAAATAACACAGAGATTAATCTATTTGACTTAAGTTTTGATTGGATTTGCAGAACTCAGCCACTTATTAAAGCCTCTGCAAATTCAGGCTTGGAGTCTTTCATGGATGGAGGCCTGCTGTATGATTGCAGGGAAGAGAGAGCTGTCCAAAGGCCTGGCTGGTTCTCTAAATTATATTTCTGGTGAGTGGTCTGGAAATCTCCAGAGAGCCAAGTTTCTTATTAAATCCCCAGTAATGGTTTTGGCTGGATCAAAAATAGGCCTTTCCACTACTGGCCCTGCATGCAGAAAGAGATCAAATAACATTGTCGTTAACTTCTTAGAAGTCACATCAAATCAGATTTTTTTTTGTAAGGTTTGTGATTATGCCTTCTTCCTGTTTGTTTACTGATGCCCGCCTCTCCTGGACGTGGGATGGGATCATGGGGGTCGGTGCGTGAGGAAAGTTATAGACTTGGGGCGCCATCCTCATGTAGAACCCAAATTGTTTTGCAGCAGTATTCTTCCTAGATTGTCTGCCTCCTTTCCAGAACCACGTTTCAGAGCCATCATGTCCTTACTTTTAAAGATGTTGCTGTTTCCTTCTTGTCAGTTGGAAGCCCCAAATTGCATTACTCTCTTCCTACTCAAAGAAGAACAGAAATCTTTTTAGAACTGATCACTGCCATCTCAAAAATGGTCGCACTCTTAGCCAGGCCAGCAATCAAGTTCTTTCTATGATAACTATAAAACGTACTGCACCTATGAAACCTGTTATCAGAAAATGAATATAATTACTTAGCTCTACATAATCAGAAGGCAGTAACACTACTAATTACTACAGGCTGAAAGATAGATAATTAATCCAGATTAATGTAGAACGATAGGGGTAAAGAATCCAGTGGTTTCAAATGAGAAATACTGGCCCTTGACTGTAATAATCTAATCTGAATAAACTGTCTAACTGAAAGCTATTCTGAATGACCTTGCCAAATTGGAGAGAGGGTCTGAAATCAATTAAATGAACTGCAGTAAAGACAAGTGCCAAATATATTAAACATAGGAAGATAGCAAATACACGAGCACAAAATGGGGAACATCTGGCTAGGTGGCAGTACACCTGGAAAGGAACTTGCAGTCATAGTGGACTGAATACGAGTCCATAAAGTGATGATGCTGCTGCTGCAAAAAGAAAAAATATTCTGGAGTATATGAACAGGAGTATTATATGTGAAGTGCAGGTGGTGATTACCATAGTCTACCCCTAGGTAGTGAGGAATAGAGAGGCTACCCCTAGGTAGAGAGGTAGTCTACCCCTAGGTAGTGAGGAATAGAGAGGCTACCCCTAGGTAGAGAGGTAGTCTACCCCTAGGTAGTGAGGAATAGAGAGGCTACCCCTAGGTAGAGAGGTAGTCTACCCCTAGGTAGTGAGGAATAGAGAGGATAACTCTAGGTAGAGAGGTAGTCTACCCCTAGGTAGCGAGTTGACTGGAATAGTGTGTCCAGTTTTGGTCAAAACATTTAAGAGATATTTGGACAAACTTGAGAGACAAAGGAGAGAAACAAGAATTGGTTTAGAAAGCAGGACCCTAAGAGGAAGTGTTGAAGGACTGAGTTTCCCTAAGAGGGAGGAAGGGCACATTTTCCAGCAAGTGCGAGGTTGTTATAAAAGTGATGACATTCAGCTGTTCTTGATGGCCGCTGGGATCAGACAAGAAGAAATCAGTGTCGTGCACAACCTAAATCTTCTATGGTGCAAATCAAGAAATACATTAGAGCCGTGATTCCCTGGAACAGTTCCCTGGGGGTTAGTAGAGCCTCCCTTCACTGAAGATTTTAAGAGCAGGGCATATAGATATCTCTCTCTCGGGGCAGTCTATTATAATTGATCTCGCTTTGGCACTTGGGTTTGGACTAGATGATCTCTTAAAGTCCCTTCTAGCTCCGTATTTATGTATTTCTGGGTGGGTTGTTTTTTTTGGTTTTGTTTGTTTCCACCCCATCTGTCTTATTTCTACTTTAATGTGAGTATGCAGTTGATTGTTTTGTTGTAACTAAATCCCTTGCTAAGAGAAAGTATGCATCGTTTTTAAAATTAAGCATGCATAACTAATTTTTGAAAATGGATTTTAATGACATCTAATTGTTCATCACCCAATCCCTTGTAAATATGGTGTATTCTGAATCGCCCAGGCTGGGTGCCTTCATATTTAAAGCATATGGCAAATTAATAAAAACAGGGGAAAACAAATGAACCAAAAAAAAAAAATGAAAAAGGGCTACATGCTACATTTTTTGCTACCACATCTGCACAATGTAAAAATCCTCAAGAATGCTGCGAGACATTGCATTCTGCCACAGGACTCTGAGCGTACTGCCTGGATAATTGTATCCCCAGAGGGTAGTGGAAGAGTTAATTCATTACAGTTTCATTGCCGGGTATCTGTGTTCAAAATTATTTTGCTTGTGACTTAACAGGGATTTGATGATTTCAATTTCAGTTCCACTGACTTCAACAGGAAAAAGGATGGGGATCCTTTACTTCCTGGAGAATGTTGCCCACATTATGAAACTGGCTCTCGATTTGCACTCGCTTCTCAAAAATGTGCCGTGCTGGAGTGCTGCTAATCCGGTCTCAAATGTTAACAGTGGAAGCAAGGCAGACAAGGTTCTTTGGGTAATTCTGGTATCTTTTATAAGACCGACTCAAATAGCTGGAAACATTTTTCTTAGCAAGCTTGGGGGCACAAACACCCTTCGTCAGGCTGAGGAAGCGTCTGCAGGTGGTCTGTGCTCTTCCTGGATAGAGTGGTAAAGCAGCCAGAGGCCAGTACGTATGCAAAAAAAAAAGCAGAAATTTGTATTCACTGACTTGCATCAATGTGCATGAGTCAGACTTGCCATGATCTCAGGAAGAAGTGTGGATATTCAAGTGTTCTTACAAGAGGAACCAGAGACCCAAGTATTTCTGTATTTGCAGGATAAAGTAACCAAAGACTTGATCTCTTCAGCTGTTCTTACTCTGGAGCTGGGGATACATTATAATCAGTATTTGGATGAATAGAAGAAGGGGAAAGAAAGTGACAGTGGTTGGGTTACATCTTTGGTCCCCATGTGAAAGTATGATCCATTCTCAGAAATCGTTCTTTGTTCCAGCCAGGGTGTTTAGATTGCAGTAAAGCATGAAGAAGAGGCCTTACTAGGTGTTGTATGGACACGTTTATAGGGAACTGATCTGGCCAGGTGCTTATCTTTCTCCCTATTCTATGTCCTCATGCTGAGAGGTGGGAAGGTACAACAATCCAGTATAAGTGACCATTAGACCATGATGTTACATTAATCTGTTAATGGCTTTTTATTGAACTTCTTTCACTAAAGAAAAAAATAAAATTTTTACCAAGACAGAATGAAACAAGGAGCCTGTCTCCAGCCAGTAGCCATCAAGGTGTGTTTGGCAGCTGTCAGTGGTGATGTGTAGGGGGTGTACGACAGTGTACATGCACCCCCTGAGAGCACTGTGCACCCCCTCACAGCTAGCATTCCCCACTTAGGCGACAGGCAGGAGGGCAGGCAGGAGTGCTGGTGCCCCCCTCCCCCCCAGAGCACCAGCCGTGGAGTGGGGGTGCCAGGAGAAGCACCACTGGCACTTCTGGGTCAGCGTGATCAGCGCCATCCCCCCCAGTCACTGACTGGCCACTGGGGGGGCAAGTGCCCCCCTGACTCAGGAGGTACCAGTCGTCCATGGTGTCTGTTAAATTTTTGCATTGTTTCTGCTAACATGTTTCCATTGTGCGGCATGTGTTGGCTGTAAAAACAAAACCAACAGCAGATGCAATGCTGTCCTACGCTTGCTGTGTCTAGTATACTATTTCAGTGACCTCTTAAATTAACTGCACTTCACCATTCCTGGGCTGAAGAGAAAGAGGAGACACAGCTCGTCCAGTGGAAGCCCGAGCTGTCCAGGGGATTCTGGGGGTCAGAGTGAGCCAGTTTGGGTCAAAGATTGGCAGAGGCTGGGATGGGCGGTAGAACCCAGCTGCCATGGCTGCTTTTCCCGTGGGGTGCAGGAAAGCACCCGTGGCCAAAGCCTCCTGCTGTTAAATACTTCTGAAGCCCCATTTTTGCAGGCAGGATCAAATGGCTCCATAGGCTGGATTCAGCCCAAGAGCCATAGGTTGTTGACCCCTATTTTAGACTCCCTGTGGTCTTGTTTGAAGTCTGGTCATGCCTGCAAGTTCTGCTTGCTAAAGATACCCAGGCAGCATACACTCTTGTTTTCTGGGTGAGGACTCAATCCAACTGGCTTAACCCTGATACCTCTACATATAACAAACTTGCCCTTTTGGCTACAGTTCAGAACCGGGTAGAAAGGGTCTTACTCTTTCTAAACAAATAATCCTGATATCGTGCTCAGGTGTACATCCTATATCCTTTATCATAGAGGTATATTTGAACATAAGGCTTTTCAAAATGTCTATCTTTTCTAAAGCCTGAAAGAGAGTCTTAGAGAGTCTTCAGACTAAAGCATTGTGGATGGTGTAAAAGGGCTATTCGCCTATTGTATCTGTTTCATTGGTAATTTAGCTGATGGCCTCTGTGCAGTTGTCACGGTTCTGAAGCCTTAAATTTCCACCTGCCCAGAAGATTAATTTCACTATACAACCCAGAAAGGCAAGACACCTCTTTCCTGCAGCTCGGGAAGAAATTTAAGTCTCCAGAACAGTAGTTTTACTAACCATTTGTACAGAAGTCACACTGCCAATTTAATTAAACGTGGTGCTGAATGCACAGACTCCTGCCACACTGTCCTTGTATTCCCAGCCCAAAGGCTGCAAGGGAAAAGTAGATACACTTGGATGTCAGCACATATGTCTCCTGAGTACGGGTAGACACAGGACAAGCTGCTAATGTATGTAAGTATGTGTACGGTCTATGCAATATACATCCACATCTCTCCAGCAGGAGGCTTGGTGACTAATAACTGTAATTTCTGGGCACAAAATACATATGTGAGTGTTTACAAGAGGGAGTAAAGCAGTTTCCTGGCCCTGAAGACTAGTAAGTTATTCCTGTGTCCAAACATACTCACATAAGCAACATTTTGCTTCAAAATAAAGCCTCCCACACACCCTTGTGATTAGTTGGATATAAAATGTGATGTTATATAAAATGTAATGATTTGGAGAGTCTGTAATATTAGAAACTCCTTGTATCCACCAAGCTACACATTTGTTTTGACTGTAAAGCTGATCTGTGCTTTCTTGGATGTCCTTGGTTGTTTTTTAAGCTCCTTTTTTTTTTTTACTTTTGTACTGGCATTCCACTGGGAGTTGATGCGTGCCATTGTTTGCATGTGTGTTAAAACTGGAAATGTTTGTGAAGGGGGGAAATCCCATTTTCCAGATGAGTCTTCTGACAAATTATGGTAACTTGAGCAAAAGCCCCACCCCACCCCACCCCGGGCTCACTTTGAATATAAAAACAGCCACATTTTACAATTATTTTAATGAAAATGTGATTTAATGCATGTAGGTCTTGCATTCAGAGTTTTTAGATTCCATTGCAACCATTCCAAGCAGCTTTAGTCACTCCATCAAATGCTGCTAACTGATATAATTCCTGAAAGAAAAAGGGGAAGAAACACACCAGTTGGCATTCTCCAGCTTTTGGGAACTACCTCAGGTACTGAGAGATGCACAGTAATGACCACTGAATACTTGGAAGTATGAAGTAATTTTCCCTCTTTGGCTGTTATCAGATGTCAGAATAAAGCAAATATTTCTAGACATCTCAGACATTGGTCTACCATTAAGCTGCTTGCTTAATGGAGTATGAAGCCTTGATACAGTTAAGGTTTTATTTTACCTTTAATGAAGTCATTGATTTTTCTTTGGCTCAAGTGTGAAGAAGCAACAACCCCTGCTTTTAGTTTAAAAAAAAAAAGAAAGAAAGAAAAATTTCTGTTTTGTTGCAAATTTTTATATTAAATTTTAAAGATGTGTGTATTTAGATAAATAATCTGAGGAAAAGGTAAAATTCTATAATGTCAAATAACTGCTTGCGGTTAAAACATATTTTATATTAAGTAACTGGAAGGTTAATCTTGGTCTCCTAAAGAGCCCCATTGAAACCCATAGCTCTACTCCCATGTGCAAAGTGAGAAGAATTTGTCCAAAGTCAAACTTTCTTGAGAATGGATTTTCCCATAAGCTAGGGAAATAAGGGCACAGACAGAAATGATATTTGTCACACAATTGGCCCCTTGAAAGCACTCTAAAGTCATGCCAAAGCAGAAGATCATGGCTGCAGAGCCCTTTGATCATGCAACAAATTAACTCTTGTTGTATGAAGGTTCAAATAAAGATGCTCCTAAATGGAGCAACTTTATTAATTTCTGTCTGCTCCGGCTACAAAAGCAGTCTGGCCCGAGCTGCTGTGTCTAGACGAGAAGGGGAGGGAGGTCCCTTCTGGGGTTTTTCCATCCCCACTGGAGTAGTGGGGGAGCAGGTGGATTGGAGCCCTTCATCTGGGGGGGGGGAGGGCTCCAGTCTACCTTCAGCCCTCCCCACTCCAGCAGGGCTGAGAGAACCCCAGAATGACCTCTCTCCAGTGCCTTCTTCCCCCCCACCCAGAGACCACAGAGGAGCTGTAAGAGGCAGGGGAAGATGCAGCCTCTCTCCCTGGATCAGCTCCAAACCGAAGCCCATTATCCACTCTCATGATCCAACAGCTAATGTCTGTTGCATTGGAAGGATTGGTCTAACTCATAGCAATTTCTGTAAATCGCCATGAGTTAGACCTAGGAGCTGCATTTCTGTATATGCCTTAAAAGTTTCACTTATGTCTCTATAGAACCCAAACAGAGGATTAAAAAATGCATAAAAGAGGAGAGAGGGGAGAAGTAAAAGGAAACAATACAGCAGGCTAGAAGTAGAAAGGTGATGATAGAAAGTAGATTCTAGTTGCTTTCAAACTCGTCATTGTTGCCTTCAAGCTATACCTTTCTGTACCAAAAAAGGCTGCTTCTGTAAGTGATACTATCCATTCCCTTTCCACTGGAGAGGTCTTAGATTTCCAGCGTCTTGGAATTTCTAACTTGGCAAGAAGCTTCTGTGCTCTGTTGCTCCCCATGTGTGCCGTTTAGTTGGCTGATATGATGGCTGTAGCTACACAGCTCTGGATTTGTTACAGACCCTAAAATTTATGATTTGTTCAGGTGGAAAGAGTAGTGTTCTCTGCTATTTCTTCATTTCCTCCCCTCTCCCCATACCCATTACAGAGGGAATAAAAATCTTTCAGCAGTCACTATTTTAAATTCACAACCTGCCCCTTCAAAATGAGGCCCTGCTTTATCTATGAGAAATACAATTGCTGGATGATGCGGTAGGGACCAAGTGGATGTGCTGGCTTCATAATTGGTAGAAGAGTCTGGGCTCTGTCTTAATTCTGGTGTTATGTAAAAACCCAGCAATTTCTTAAAGCCTAAGTGTAGTTGGATTTGTTTCTTTAGAGGAGGTAGAAAAACTAATTAGCAAGTATAGTGAAACCCCCATCCTACCTTCCTGTAGCTTCCTTTATGTTCATGAGCTCTCAGTACGTTCATTCTCCTCTGTTAAGTGTATTGACAACATTTTAAAAAATAGCTGTGCAAATGGACCTGCAAATGGAAGGACATAGAAAAGAGAGAAGGAAAATTGGCAGGGGCCAGGAAAGCTGGCGTGGAAAAAAGAGACTCTGTATTCCTACGTTCTCTCCTCGTAACTGGACACTGGTGCTTTAATCCATCTTCACAGCAACTCTTCAAAATCTGATTTTACAGCTCTGTAAAGTCACTATCAATTCCAGAAATCCCCCTCTCAATTCTTTCCTTCCCCTTCTGATTCTCCCTCCCCAGCATCCCACCCCATTAAATAAATAAATAAATGAAGCTGGTCCAATGAGCCAGCATATTTGAAATTCAGCAAACACATTTATATGACTCTGGAGATAGAAGTAAAATGAGTATTGTATCTTCATTTCCTTTGTGGCACTCTATCAACCTTTTCTTCTGCTGATGCTAGAAGTCAATAAAATCCTATTAACACCAAGATCTTGTATTAAGCTTGACAGTTTACAAATTGCAGGGGTTTTCATTTCAAACTTGATCAGTTTGTGGTATTCTGAAGCTACGTTATGCAAGTGTTTAAAAGTTTGAATAAAGTTGATGATTTTTGCTGGGGGCGGGGAAAGTGTTCTCTCCTCTTTCATAGAAGAAAGACTTTATATAACCCTCAGAAGAGCAGCTAGATATAAATAAGTGACTGGATACAGCCACCTAATTGTGGCATGAGCCTGATCCAAAGGCTACTGAAATCCATGCAAGTCTCTCCATGGACTTCAATGAGCTGATGTACTCGGTGTAATTAGAAGTAACTGCTCTAGCAAAAAATGAGTAGCATATCCTAGGATGAGATGGATCAGAGCAACTGAACCTTTAAATAGGTAAATTAATAGACATACCACTGGCAGGGCTAGAGTTGGCACCTGTAGAAAGAGCAATTGGGGTTGTGCTGGGCAGCTGGTAAATGAATTGGGAATTATGCCAGAACTAACTTGGGGACCAGTCTAAAGCAATTTTGGTTAGTGAGCAATTTTCCACCGCTTCTTCATCTCCCCACCTGGCAATTTTAAATCCCTTTTAAACATTATTTGGAGAAGATAAACACTGCCCCAGCTGGCACTCCCCTTCTAGCACATACTTTTTCTATAGAAAATGTTTCTGTATGAAGAGGGACAGAGCAGTAAGGATGGTATTCAAGCCAAACTCAAAAGGCACCTGAAGTATGTCAGGAAAGGAAATTCAGTGTGTGATTGCATAGAGAAAGGAGAGGGAAACATGGAGTTCAGCGATAAAATCAATTTTTGCCCTTATTCAGGAAAATTGCATAAGCAACTGCTTAACTACAAGCATGTATCTAAGAAACAATAAGGAAAGACAAGTGCAAGTAGGAAAGGGAAACCAGAATAAAGAGGAATGTGGCCTAGGAGTCAGCAGGGAAAGTTTTTGCTACTTTCTCTTCTCTCTCTAGGGTCAAGAAGGCCATGTCTTCTGCATGGTACTACTTTGATCTCTAATATTTAATAAGGTCTGCTTTCACTTAGTTGGGGTCATATCTTTAGTCTACACTCCTTGTTGGATTTTCATCAAGCTGATCCATGTGAAGGCAGGTACTAGACCCACATGTTGTTCAGCTTTCTTTGATTTGAATAAGTTTTAATACACTTAAATAATGCCGTTTGTAAACAACACTTTTTAATGGGTTTAAAGCGGGTTAAATGCCTTTTGCACTGCCTTAATGGCATTGCTGTTTGCACATGCAGTGGTGTATTGCACATTAATTCCAGCCACTGTAGCACATTCAGCGGCATAATGGGCCTTAAATGACTTGCGGGGGGGAGGTCAAAGTAAAATACCTCCAAGGAGTTTTAGTTTTCTACCCTGCAGCCTCAGAGGGAAGCACCGGACTCCGTGCAGCTCAGGGGCTCTGCAGGCAGCCCATGCAGGCGGCCCAGAAGCAGCCTCCAAAGGAGGAGTGGGGGAAAGTGGTGAGCCTGATACATTTTTTTTTTTCCCCTTTGGGAGCCTGCTTGCTTGCCTGAGCTCCATGGGGGCCTGGTGCTTCTCTCCATGGCTGCAGTGCCCCCCGGGATTGCCCGAGCCAGTTGCCTGCAGGCGGGTACTACCTGGTGAGGACGCCGCTGCCATGGAGGGAAGCACCAGCACCCCCGCCCCTGCAGCTCAGGGATCGCTCTGCCTGCCAGCAGCTCACTCTCCCCTCACCGCCACTGGAGAGGCAGATGAGAATTGGGCTCCAACATGAGTGTACGCAACACAGGGGTTTACTTTGCCCTAAATCAGGGGCAGGCAATTATTTCAGGCAGAAGGCCACTTACTGAGTTTTGGCAAGCCATCGAGGGCTGCATGACAGGCAGCCAGGGGCAGATAAATATAAATTTTCTAAATTTTGTAGGGGCCCCATGGGCTGGGTAGAATGGCCTGGTGGGTTACATGCAGCCCGCGGGCCACAATTTTGCCCGCCCCTACCCTAAATTGAAGCAGTGTTTTTAAAAAGCCACAGCTTCAGTTTAGGAAGAATTAAACCCCCATGTCATGTACATATGCCCTTATTAGGTATTAATTCTGGCATGAGTTTTCTTCCATCCCTCCCCCTCCTGCAGACACCATGGCATCCTGAGCACAGCTCTTCTTTGGTGGATCCTCTTGCTCAGGTGTTGGCAACCTTTTTAGCCTGCAGGCCAGCTTGACTCTGACTGTGATTGAGTCAGAAGTGGGCAGGTGAGCAGGTGGGCTCTAAAATGCAGCTGCCATTTCTGCTTTTCCCTGTGGCAGTGGCGAAAGAGCCTGTCACCAGTTCTTTTCCTTACAAGGGCAGGGGGAAAGAACTGCTGCTGAAGGCTCTGCTGCCAAATGCCATCAAAAGCCCAAGTCTGTGTTGAACCTGGCTAGTAGGTCTTAGGTTGCCAACCACTGCTCTAATTCATAGCACCCCCCTTCATGTATATGTGACGCTTGTAGCAGATGAGCATTGCAGATACTTCTTACAAATTGCCACTGTTTCTTCTGAAAACACTGAAGATATAAAGATGCCTGCAAAATGAGACTCACCCAGGGGATTTTTTCCCTGTCTCCATTTTTTTTTATTTAATTTTTTGACTTTTACCACTTTTGCATGGTTTTATTTATTGATTTATTTTGAGATTCAGTCACAGTCCTGGCTCTTCAACATGACTTTTCCTGCACATGCGTCTCTTCCTGCATTGGGCTGCTGAAACAGGTGCTCCACGTAGAGCTGGTTGTATATATGTAAGCTGTGTTAAATGATTTTCTTGTCAGCCTCACATCCTGTTGGGTAGTTAGTTGCTTAGTTATTAGCTTTCCTATCAGCTGGATCCTTTTGAGCAAAACCCCTCATTTAATTAGGGTGCTCAAACCGTATCTCATGGGCGTATGCTGCCTATGAGTTCTCTGCCATTACTTGTGGCCACAGGTTATTAAAAAGTTAAAATCTGACATTGAGAAGGGGACCAAAGTATGAGGTTGTAAGAAACATATTGCTTACTCAACACTTTTGCCCACGGGTCAGTAGAGACTGAGGACTGTTGCCTTATTTGAATAGAAAACCATTGAGGTGTAATGGTATGTGGCTCCTTGTGAGAGTTGTTTTGGGTTCCTCAAGCTCTCATCTCCTTATAGGCTGTTCCATCTGGTCAGAGTATGCATAGCATAGTTGCATAGTTTCCTAGTTGGTAGGGTCAGAAGGGACCTGAGCAGATCATCAAGTCCAACCCCCAGCATGATGAACCACAGTCTCTTCTCTAGTGAGAAACAGTGCATCATGCACTCACTTGGCTGCTATACATCATGAGAAAAGAAGTATGGCTTGGAAACCAGAACTGTGGGTCCTAAGCTTCTTGATATTTGTTTCTGGTCCCTAAAGTGACAGGAATAAAGTTATTCATTCCATCCAGGAAGAGCACACACCAACTGCAGGTGCTTACACAGCCTGACGAAGGGTATTTATACCTGCAAGCTGGCAAAGAAGATTTTTGCCAACTATTTGAGTTGGTCTAATAAAATATATTGGATTTGCCCAAAGAACCTTGTCTACCTATGTCCTTAGACCACAGGGCTACAACCTATAGCCCAGGAATAAAGCTTGAAATTCCAAGACCTCCTTAACCCATCATTTGGGCCCAATCGCATGCTTCCCCAATGGACCCAATGTTCATGGGTATCTGCTTGCTGGACTTCTCTGCCACATAAGGTATCATCTAGTACTGCTGCATGAGCTGAGTTAAGTTGATCTATCAGACTGAGATGCTTTATGAGAGAGATGTTTAGTAAGTATGTATAGGTGTTATAGTTGTTTAACTTTTTTTTTTTTTTTTAAAGGTGAGGAGTAATCTATTAGATGATCCACAATGGAATTTAGAAGCATGTAGTGAATTTTTTTACTGTATTATTATTTTGTCTTGTATTGACTAAGTTATGCTAAAAGCTTTTATGAACGCAAGGAAGTAGGGAAAAAAGAAAAAAAAAAAAAAGCAGTCATTTTACCAGGCTGATTTTTCCCAAGTTCTTATAATAATTTCCCATATTTATGAAATTTCCACAAGTGATCTCCGATCCCAGTGAAAGAAAACATATGTTACATAATTCATTAGGCCCCAAAGGCTTTTTACATACATTACCATTCAACAAAATGTGTTAACACTCAGGGCAAATGATTTTCAGTATAATTAAGGAAATGAATTGTGGCAGCATAACTGCAAGACTTGAATAACCAAAGCACAATGATCTTTTATCTCGCTGCATTCCCCCCTCCCCACCGCTTTTACTCTTGCAGTTTGTAGTGGAGTACAGGGGAGCAGAAGCAGCACGTGCAGATTGCTAATTTCTTTCACCTAGTGTCCTATAGGCTCCTTATGAGAAAGTTTTACTGTTTTAAACTAAATCACTGGAAGCAAATATGCCAGTGCAAAGAAACCATGCTGGCTCAGGGAGGACAGGAGCTACCAGGAGACGGAGCTTCTTGGGGAGGATGAGCCTGTTCAAAATATCCAGCAAATCAATGCTCTGAAAAAGTGTGACTCTGAATGAAGTGATTCATTTCAGATAGAAACGTTTATTATTTTTTTAAGTGAGGACTTTTGAATGGAAAAGCGATGTTGAAACAAAACGAAGACGCATCCCTGAAATGTCTTGCTGTTGCCACACCTGCATTTTTCACCAAGAAACACAGGCTGAAAAATTCTGCCCAGCTTTCCCCCCACTAGTGGCAGATTATGACTTTAGTGTTTGACATATTACTCGTGATGGGCTTTTTGTCCTGTTGGGAGGAGTGTCCCATGATCAGGGGATTACTCAACAGGGGAGGCTTTCATCTTCCTCACCTGTCCTTTTCTTGAAAATTATCCCAGCGTTTCATCCCTCTCATGCTGCTAATGGTTTTTTGATACGGAGTATAAATGGAATGAAGTAATGTGGAATATACTGGCAGACTGGGGTATTAATATACTAAGACGACATTACCACTTGTGTCTGCATGCAAGCTGAGAAAATGCTATCGTATGCTCTGCCATATGATAGTAATTGCTGTAGTGTGACGGATACACAAAGCCTTCCTGTTGTCAGTTTGTCTCTGTAGAGCTTGACCTTTTTATGGAAATGGGACCAATTCGAGCAAGACAGGCTGCATTTGCAGACCTATCTTTTCCTGAATTGTTATAGGATATGTAATTTTCCTACTTCTAATCAGTAACATGCTTCCTGTGTATGAAATTTGTCAGATAAATAGATCCTGACAGAGACATCCAGCAGAGCTTACAGCAGCTAAGTGACCTGGCGAATAGTCTGTCTATATTTTGATTCCACTATTAACATCCTTGTGCTTGCGTGAATGTTTCCATAGCCTGGCTTGTAAAATATTCATGCCATTCATCTGCAATTTGCATTTAAATAATTAAAAGCTGGGAAATTTTAAGGCATCAGCTTGCTTAACAAAGCATTTTGTAACTTTAAGAGCGCATGGTTTGGAAGCTGAGTGGTCCTTTGGATGGTGTGGTGCCCCTCCTCAATAAACTCAAGACAGCGTTTGGATATGTATAAGAGTGATTCACACTTCAGACTCAAAGTCCTTAGGATTTGTTCTGAGAGATGTGGCAGGACCTGCAGGCAATACTATATAAGATGATGGAAAAGCACAGATTGGAGTCTTTTTCTATGGGAATTTCAGGTTATACCAAACAAAGAATTGCTTAACGGTTATTGTTTAGAGTGTGTCAGCACCGCAGCCTGGCCATCAAGTGCAGAACAGCAGCACATTCCCTTGTTCAGCTTGGTTAAAAAAAAAAAGGAGGATATTCTTTTTATGGGCCATACATCATGCAACTATGGTGGTCACCATCTCGGCTAGCAAGTCAGGAACCGAATGGATATAGCTTGTTAACAGGCTATATTTATCTTGGGGATTTATCTGCCTTACACACTCAAAGTATTGGAGTACCTTTGCAAATTATGAAGTATTTATTCTCTCAAACACCCTAGAAAGTCAGGCTATTATTATTATTATTATTATTATTATTTCCATTTCCCAGATGAAGGGCTGGGATGCAGGAAGGCTATGTGACTTGTCCAAAGTTACAGCGGAGTCTGTAGTAGAGCAAGGTTAGACTCCAGGTTTGTTAAGCTAGAAGAGATGCTGCAAAACAGATACAGAGTAAGATGCCCAATATTTTTGAGCTAGGGGGTCATTGTGTACTCTCTCTCTGGCCGCAAATAAACTTCCTCTGAGTTGCTGAGGTCCAGGGCAGCTTAAATCCCAGTCTACCTGCCATTCACTTTTGCTGGCACTAGATAGCTACCAGCTTCCTGTAAAGCTAACAACATAAATTGCACCAACCAGTGCTAGAGTCAGGCTCTCTAGATGATATCTGGAACGGACTCATCCTCTCTGGACTAGGGACAGAGGGAAACTTGTAATAAACAGTCATATTGAGCCCAACAGATCTTTTAATGGGATTATTCAACTGCATAAAGATAATAAGTACATGCATACTATTTACAGGATTGGGGGCCTGGTTCTTTACAACAAATTATAAAGTCACATTACCCATTAATATTTTACCTAACATGGATGCTCTACCATTAGACCAGCGTTTCCCAACCAGTGTGCCACGGCATAAAAGTGTGCAATGGCACAAAAGTGTGCCGTCAGAAAGGAACAGGCGTGCTGTGGCATTTTGCCATGGCAATAAGCTGCAATAGGCATGAGGATGGGGAATGTCTTAACAGGTATGTCGCAGAAAATTTTTATTAACATAAGTGTGCCTTGGGTTGGAAAAGGTTAGGAAACACTGCATTAGACAATAGGTTCTGAGCTACAGGTTTAGAATGAGTCACCTTTTGTTCCTCAATAAACTGAGATGATAGTTCATTGTTTTCTCCCCCTCTTCCCCCTGGAAAATGACATACCCACTATAATCTAATAAGATAATTTTCAACCCAAGTCTGTCTTGCCAAGAAATCCCAATGAGAAGCAGATACAGTTATGCAGGTTTTTGTCCTTTCATGACTCTTTTCAGTCTATCACCTGTGACTGTGTTCACTTAGAGATTTAAGGAAAGAAGTACATTTAGAGATTAAGATGAGTAAATATTCCACAAGGACTTAAATTCCTCACCCTTTTTAATGCAAAGTTTAATCATCCTTTTTTCCCCAAATAAAAACACTGTTTGAAATACCATTCCAAGAAAGGCATATGACTCTATCTATGTGATATCATAATCTTTGCTCTTGCTGTGTGCTAAGCAAATGCCTTTTGTTCTTAGTTGAACATAGTTGAATTTTTATTTCAAGTGAAAGAACAGAATTTGGAAAAACTTTCCAAACTAATGAACAAAACGATAATGCACATATGAATCTGCAAAAATGGGACATTGCATCTGTAGAATGGCTAAGTATTAATGTCCCTTAGTGTTTAGGGTACACCTCGCACATCCTGGGTGCTAATGCAAGACTGGTGTTTTACATTTGCCAAAAAACATTCTACATGGGTGGATCCTGCAGACACAAGTGAGTGGTTCAAATCACTGGGAAGAGAGTGACAGAGAAATTACATATTTTCTCCCTAAATATGACTTTTCAAAATCCCCAGAGACCTAATACTCAAGTTTTGCTTAAAGCTAATGCCACTGGACATTACAATCACACAAGACAGGTCAGCAACAATCTTATTGAATTGCTTATAACTGAAACTAATTATTGACTACAGCTGTTTTATCACTTGTGGTTTCAAAATGCTTGTAATGGCTCACTCAGAATTTTACTTCTTAGCCATCGAGTCAATCAATTCTAATATGATGAAATATGAATTTATTTCCATAAACAATAGGTTATTACCTAGCAGATGGGCTTTATGTCTTCTTTGTCTTTACAAGCCAAATGATATAATGAGATATGGTTGGAGAGTTTCATTTATGCTAGTAGTTACAGTGCGTTTTATCTTCAGGCACCAACTGTAGTTATCCATAACCAGGGACTCCCTTTGCTCATGGGTTCCCTATAGTGCACTCTCTGTGAAAGAAGGTTCTTGGAGAAAGACTATGCAGCCTTGGACTGTAATACTGATTTTGTAAAATGCTGTAGAGTTGTAGGTGAGACCATGTACATCCTACCCAACTTGCTCATTTTCCATACTCTCTGTTGTACAACCCTCCAAACCAGCAGAAAATCCTCTACAGGGAGCAAGAGAAGAAAGACAGTGAATAGTGGGCATGTCTACGCATGCAATTATGCCAGTTTTAATTTACTGCCCAGTAAATTAGTGCGCAGTAAGCAAGAATAGGTGGGCATCTACACTTGCAGGCATTAAAGCACATTGACACTATACGTAGACTGACTTGGGGCTAACGTCAGTCCCAAGTCAGTCCACACACAGTGTTAATGCACTTCAATGCCTGCATATGTACACTCCATCTTATTCCCACTTACTGCACAGTAACTAACTAAAGTTAGTCCCAAGTTAGTCCACACACACAGTGTTACTGCACAGTAAGACATCTACACATGCATGACAGCGCAGTAATTAATTGGGTTATTGCATTATGCAGGTATCAAATTTACATTCAAGTCGGTGTAAGTCACCATACTATCAAGTCGGTGTGAGTAGCCAAGACGGCCATGCCCATACGGCGCAGTCATTTGGGTTATTGTACAGTAAATGCGCACATGTAGATGCACCCAGTGATGTGGAAAAGCCAGACATGCTTGGTAGATATTTCTATTCTGAATCTGTAACAAAGCAGGAAGAAGAATCCATCTGCCTTTAATGGTGGAAATGATCATCCCTGAAAAAATAGAGGATGAAGCAGCATCACCTAAAATCAAATGTTTTCAAAGCAGCAGGCTGGATAACTTGTCCCCGAGACCCTGAATAGAACTAGCCAAGTAGCAATCTCTGGCCCACGAAGTCTAAATCTTAACCAGCCTTGGAAAATTGGGGAGTTTTCAAGGGACTGGATGACTGCCAGTAGAGTTTCAATCTTTAGAAAGCGTCAAAAAGCATGACCCTGGGAGCTATGGACCAGTTCAGCTCACATTGATCCTAGTACAGTAATGGAATGTTTCATCCAGGATTTTGGCACAAAAGAATTACAGTCTAAAATTATAATTAAGTTGACATGCTTCATGGGAGAGGGGTCTTGTCAAATAAATTTATCTTTTTGACAAGATGGGTGATAAAGGTAGCTGTGTTGATTGTAATATAATAACTGGATTTCACCACTGCATTTGATTTAGTATGGTTATAGGTAACCAAAAGGGCACATATTGCATAGATTAAAAGCATACCAAAATATATTTAATAGTGGTCCCTTCTGCTTTTGGAGCCACGTTCTGTGAATCCCCCTTGTTTATTTTCTTCCTTTATTTGCTGGAGAGAACAGAAAACTATACATTGCTTATAACCCTTGCAAGTCTGCATTAAGACCATGGTGGTAATCAAATGTCATACTCCAGGACATTAGCTGGTATGGCAGTGTGGTGATAGGAAAGGATAATTTTTTTCGCAGAAATGCAGTTGGTCATATGTATTATAGGATCTTTTTGAGCTTTCCTTTGAGACACTAGAGGTCTATCAGACTGATTGACCAAGATGGCACGCAAAATCGTCTCAGAAACCTGGCTGAGTTAAACTGACTGCCAGTTTACCCCCAAGTGATATAAGCAGGGACTCTGGGGAGTTTTCACCTTTCTTCCTAGCATGGAGCATGGGTTTCCTGCTAAGATCATTGGGGCATTGTGCCCCTAGATCCCGATGGGGGTTAATTGGATAAAGTCTACCTGCCTGTGGACTAGGAGGTCACACCTGATAATTTAGTAGTTCCTTTTAACCTTCATCTCTCCAGAACTTCGCAACCCAGGAGGCAACCAAACCCCTATCGCTACAGTAAGCTGAGCAAAGACTAAAAGGCCATTGATTCTCCCCACCCTCCCTCCCAGTAACCAAGACAACCTGAACATGGAGAAGAGTCTCAGTTCTGTAAGCTTTCTAAGGTACTAATAAAATCTCTCTCCTGCTCTATGTATACGGGGCAAATATAAAATGTTGTAATATGGAGAAGTATAAACGTTACCTTGCTCCTTGCCAGAGCTTCACCATTTGTGAGTAATATAGACATCTCCAATTCATGGTGACAAAACCTTTCGTACCCTGCCATCCTGCATGATGTCTACTTACAACAGGACCTTTCTTGGAAAACCTTTCCCTTTGGTACAACTCTCAGCGGCTGGCTCAGAGGCTCCAGATTTTTTTTCTCTTTCTAAGACAACTGAGAGCTGTAGCACAGAAAGTTACTCCGCTCTCAAAAAAATCTGTAGCTGTGGAAAAACCCTTGATCTTCAAAGGTGAGGGCTCTGGTGTACTTGCACTTCCTGCATGTACCTCGGGTTTTCACCTAATATGAATGAGAATGTGATGCCCTGGCTCTCTCTTTCAAGTAGAACAAATGCTGCGCTCTCCTTTAGATTTCTAGCGTATCTCTTGCACAGCACCAAAGGGACCCCAGGGAAGTAGGGAAAGGAAAGAAGGTGGCACAAAGTCTAACTTACAAGCATTCCTGTGCCTGAAATGCTTTATGATGTCTCCAGTAAAGCAGGTGCATGTTAAGGCATCATCCCTCAGTGTCTTTATCAGTGCTTATTCAGCAAATCAATCCTTTTTCTCTGATCTTGGCAACATTATAGATTCAGACTTGTTGGCACTGAAGTTACAGCTCAGTCCTGATACCCTGCTCCAGGTGGGCACAACCTTCAGACTGACCACAACTCCTCCAGTTGATAATAGGCAACTGTTATCGATACACAGTGATGGGAAATAGGAGTAATGCAGGCAAAGCAAGCAAGATGATTACAAAATACATTCCCCCAAATCCCCAGTGTCCATAATATATTCAAGGTGAGCAGTGCATCTGGTATGTAAACGCCTCTTGAGGTTCCTTGCATGAATGTCCGATGTCAGCAACTTTGGAAGTCGGGGGCCGATGCTGACTTGCTGTTCTGAAAACTCCTCCATTGGTATTTTTTCTCATTGGATGTCTCTTCATTTCTGGATACCTTTGATTAGTCCCCTTGTGGCTGTCATGCTATCCACGTTCAGTTTTGTCATCCAGAGTCCTATCTTCATAAACTTATCACATGCACACACATGTCATTTCATTCCAAACCAAGAAATCCCAAGAGGTTTTGCACCTGGGCACTGTAACCCAGGAGCCCTGGAGGCAAGCCTATCTTTATTATGAAAATAAAGTTTGGATGTTTCTAATTGCCCAGGATGTATATGCCCGTTGGCCTCAGACATCCTCTCTGTCTTGAAGGCTGTGAAACTGTGACAAACAAGCTTTTAGAAATCAGCTAACCCTTGCCATTCCCCTGGACCATTGTTCTAATGCAATATCTACTTTACCTACAAGCCAATTCCTAAAAGCAAACCTCTAAATATCATTTTCTAGCCATCAATACTGGCACACAAAACAACTTCTACTTGCAACCCCCTCTCTGCTCTATTAGTCACCAACTGAGTTTCTCCACCCACAAGCCTGCCTATCCCTTTCTTTCCACTTTTTTCTTTTCTTTACCTTTCTCCCCAGTAAACATGTTGTCATTGAAAGGAAAATTCCTCTCTCTGTGTTTTGGGTTTCTTTTTTCTTGTTTGTTAGTTTTGCTGTTGTTTAATTCCCTTGTGTAGCAGCAATTACAGTATTTAAAGAGATTGCCAGTCTGGATGATCTCTTCCACGCCGCCATCTAGTATAACATCCAAAACTCTCACTGCTAATTTGCCAGGTCTTCACCATGAGTCACTGAAACTGTTCATTCTGCTCTTGATGCATGTATACTAATACTTTACTACACATGCCCTATCCTTCATGAGTAGGGACCGACTTAATTTGTGGCTTTGTGGATTTTGCAGTCTCTGCAAAATCCAGGATTGTCTGCAAAATCTGTGAACTCAACAACAACAAAACTAAATAAAAATAAAATACTGACTCCCTAATGGGAGCCAGAGGTCCTTGCTGCCAGGAGGGGAAGGTGCCAGCTAGCAGGGTGCCATGAAAGGCAGCAGACGAGATGGGAACTGCCCTTTCATCCCTACTCCCCCTGCCGGAGCCTCTTCACTTATTAAAACTGAAGTGTGGGGCCACAAGAAAGGAAGCCACCAATCAAGATGACAGCTGCCCTCTTCCCCCTCTGCCACCCCCTCAATCATCACCGAGGGGCAAGGTCTCTCCAATCAGCACGGAGAGGCAGGGCTGCAGAGAAAAGCCTACAAAATCGGCTCTGCCTTTGTCTCGCTGTCATTTAGGAAGGTCCCTACTCATGAATACATGTGATGTTTATGAGCACAACAGATGTCTTATTAAAGCTTGATTCCAAAGACTGCTGGGAACCCGCAACTCCCACCGACTTGACTCAAAGTTGGGCCCTCCTGGGATCGTGGCTGGCTGGACATTTGTCACTGATTCAGAGTAGTGCTCTTCTGTAGTAGTTGCAGCCAATTCTAGGAAAGGCTGTGCAGCATATTGGGTGCGTCTACACAATATGCTTATTGCGCAGTAGCCTAGCAATACTGTGCAGTTGCATGCTGGTCAAAAATGGTGCTAATAAATTATTGCACATTGTTTTTAGGCTACTGTGCTCTAAAACCCATGCACCGGTGCTACTGCGTAGGAACTTTAGTTACTGCTCATTCAGTTTAGAACTTCATTAAGCAAGTACTAAACTCAATGTGCAATAACTACTGCGCATTAATGAGTGTATAGACGCGTCCACTGGGAAGGAAGGTGGCCCCTTGCCAGTCCCAGGTTTCTCAACTGTAGTGATTACTGCTGCCTTTACTCCTGTTTGAGTGGCAGCTCACCAAAGCGGTTGGAGCACTGCACTGGTTTGCAACCTTGGTTTTCACTGGTTCTTTTTTTCTCTTCCCTTGATTCACGGCTAGAAATCTTGCTGTACCCGCTGGTGGCATTCAGGGTATCACTGAAGACGATCCATTGTGAATATAACAGCAACCTTGAAAGAACTAACATGCTTTCTCACCAGAAATAGTTGTTCAGTGACTTCCTATTCTCTACTACACGAAGAACTTTTTTTTTTTTGTCATTTATTTGCTCTACTGCACTTTGCTACTGAACTTCCAAAGAGGTCAAGATGAAATAAGCCTCTACAAGGTTCAATCAAATGCAAAGTATACCTAAATAGTTTTGGCAGAGATATGAAGGACATTTTACAAGAACAGATATTTTTAGTCCGATTTATTTCTTTTGGAGGGGTTTTTTGTGTGTGTGCGCTATAGTTACCCAATCTGAATTTAACACAAAATACAATGCAAACCCCAGTGAATATGAAATTTATTATTTTTTAAAATATGCACAGTATTTTTTCTTCCAGATTTCATCCCCCTCCACCTCCTACCTCTTCTCCCAACCTCCAGTTTAGGTTTAATTATAGTTTAGGTTGAGGTGTGGGTGTCTGTTGTAGGTTTTTATCAGTAAGCCTGTTGCTCAGCTTCACCCCAGACTTGCATGGTTTTGGTTTGCAGTTGGAGGTTTCCCTCTGACTTAAACTTCTTCACATCAGCTCAAAATATAAAGCAAAACCCGCTGGATACCTCCTTGCTTTATCAAAATTAAATTTTGAAAAACTCCAACACCAGCAAAAGTCCAATGATAGATTATTCCATCTTCTTTGCTCACGTCTCTGAATATTCTTTTTTCAGCCCTGAGACAATAGGCCAAATGAAACAAAGGGCATTTAACGCTCGTTTTTGTTGTTTTTGAATCTTTCACATTGCACATATTCATTAATTGCCTGCTGACACCTTTAATTAGGCTTTGGTGGATGATTAATTTCGAATAATACAAAATTCTCACTTCAAATTGTTACTGCTAATTAATTATGGCAACTTTGTGTAATATATGTGGGTGTAAAAGTATAGCACACATCATTCTAACTTTTACGTACATCTGTACCTCGAACTAATTTGGCTTGAATTATTCATTGCATTTTCGGTCCTTTATTTTTCTGTGCAAATATTTCGGTTAATGATCTTGATGCCAACAAACATAGTTGTAAGCATTTTGCATCTACTTTTGAAGAACAGTGTTTAGCCAATGGCTTGCTTACAAAGTCTGCTGCTGGCCTATTTGTTCTTTGCTGTGTGTATTTAGCAAACTAAGTCACATGCTTTTATCTCTGCTCCACGAGTGGATGATTGAAAATGTTATGAGAAATAACAAACACCCTACAGTAAATGGTTGTGTTCTGATAGCAATTTTAGATTATCCATTCTGTGTCTTGAAACGTGTGGGAAATTTGATTTTCAATTAGTTTTGCAGGTATCTAGTACTTGCCCATCTAGTCACGAATAGGGAACGCGGTGCTTCATGAACAATACTGAGTCAAATTCAATGCTCTTAATCATTAAAATCGTTACAAACGGACTAGCTATGATTGTACAAGTCTTCTTTCAGGACAGGCAATTGTCCTGAAAATCTTCAGAGAGACATTATTGCCACCCCTTTTTTTTTCATTCAGGTATCTGAATTTGGTTAAAATAAAAATAAAACCAGGAAATTCAAGAGCATGTTCCCTAGTACTCGCGGAACAAGTCTTCTGAGCCTTAATGGAACAAATGATGCTGTCTGTTTAGGATATCACTTTCTGCTGCATTGGGGCTAGATAAAAGATAAATGGTGCTCATAAATAGAGAAACAACCCTTGAGGCAAAAGAGAGAAGCCAGCTCTGCAATCAACTAATCCATATGTAACTGTTTCTCTTGCACTCCATCTCAGCAATAGCTACTCGAGGAAGGTTAGAGTTTACAGCTGAAGGGGTCCTTCTTCTGTTCCCCTGTACTATACTTGATGCATATTTTAGAAATTCATCTCATTTACATGACTGAGGATAGCTTCCTGGCTCTTTTCATCTGTGCCTAAAATGGTGCGCAGCGCCAGCTCTGCTCTAGGCATTTTCCTGCCCTATGTGAACTTCATTATGTGTGCTTGCCCCAATTCATTCCATTTCATCCCATCATTTTACTACTTTATTGGGTTATTTATTCTTACACGTTGGCATTAAGCTCTCTATCAAATAGTACTGCAATGTGGCAAGTAATTCACTGAGTCTCCCCTGTGTGTTTTCCTCTCTTCCCCCTGCTTTTCCATTCTTTCTACATGTTCTTTTCTTCTCCTGTGTATCTGCCTTTGACTGTCTTTCTCCTTGAGACATATACTTAGAGACTACAAAATAAATGCTCTGTTGTTTTCTCTCCCCTTTCTTCCTCTCTGTTTTCTTGAGTTGTGTCTCTTCCCCATCCACTCATGTCTGCCACTGCCTTTGTTCTCATCACCTATGTTCTGATTAATCCTTCTTCATCTCCTCTCCCTAATGTCTTCCTAAACTCTCTTCTACCCTTCCCTCTCCATCTCTCTCTTTTTTTTTTTTAACCCTTTCCTCAAAACAAAATTGTCATTCACTTAAGGAGAAGCTGGATCCAGCCCCTAGCTAGGTTGGGCCTGCAATGCTACTAGGACTTAATAGAAAAGCAGTAAAATTTACTGGCACAGAAGTCATCACAACTAGCACTGGATAGGCACTGAGAACAGATGTCTGGAGACTGCTGCTATGTTGAACGTGACATTCAGCTATTGTAAAAAAAAATAAATCAAGCAGGATGAAACCGCAGAGCTCGTCTTTGGCTAATTTCACAATTCGCAACCTTACAACTGTGCGCCCGGGCTGCCACGCCTACAGGCTGATTTCACAGCAGCAAAGCACCATCAGAGGTAGCACCGATGGGCATCTTTACTGAAACATTCCCTGATCTCTTAAAATGTTGTGGGTCAATTTGGAAAGGGGCAACTTTGTGTGATAGACCACATCTACAAGAGGCAATGTGGGCTTTCCATTCATTACAACCTAGTGCATTGCCCATGGGTCACAGGGAAATAGTATCTAATCAGGTAGAAATGGGGATGTTAGAAGCAGACAGCTCTAAGCAGCCTACCTGCTGGTTATATCTGCCATTGGTTAGGAGCTATTTGACTGTATTATTAGTTACATTAGTAGGTGAACAGCTATATATGGGTGCCTGACAGAGTGGGAAGCTAGGGGCTGATATTACAAGGTATATCCTAAATATTCCTAAATATTTTGGGATGACGGTGGTTAGACAGAGAAGAGGAAGATTACTAAAAGGATTGTTTTTTTTCCCTCGCTGTCCTCTTGTTTGTGGGGCATGAGAGAGACAGAGAGAGTTTTCCCAGTTGTGATAGGTTAATTGGTATTGTCCATTTCTTTCAGCAGGTAATAAGCAAGGCTAGTTACAGAACAATTAGTCATAAGTAGCTCAGTGTCTAGAGGTACCTATAGCTAAATCCATTCTGAGTAGCACCAGCAATGAATATGAAGTAACGTAATAATGCAGAAATCCGTGTGATTGCATCTGTTTGGCAGCAGTGAAGTTGGCTCCTAGCCTCTGTGATAGCTGTAGTGCTAATACAGTCTTTAAAAGGAGTATGTCAAAATATCATATAGAATATTTCCAAATGGCACAGAACTACACCTGATATACAAGGGGAAAAAAATCAGCCTTCACACAACATCTTGCAAATCTTTTTGTTGATGTTGTTCAGAAATAATTCTCCAGAGGCCAAGGCTGACAATTGAGTCCTTTATACAGTTCCTAGAAACCTACCTTCAATACTACAGATCCTTCCAAAAACTAATATGATTTTCAATAGTAGCTTAAATTTTAATGTATCTACTTGTGATGGAGTTTTCCTTCCAAAGGGATGGGGGAGGGGGGAGAAACAAGGAAAAAAGAAACTAAATAGCTCATGCATAGCTGCTGTAAAAGTCCATATCCTCTTCACCAAGAGTAAATTAATTTACTACAGATAGGCTCTATTCAACCATATATTGCTTTCTTCAGTAAATAAATAAAACCACCCTGCTGACTCTGGAGATTATTACTATTTGTCCTCGAGCTATTTACACACCAAAATTAATATTGTTGATCAGGTTTCTTCTTTGGATGCCTCTCAGATCTAATTCCTCAAATGTACAAGAAACAAATTAATAGTAACCCAAGACAGTTTAATTTATTTTGACAGCAAATGCTTATTGCTTATCTTTTGCAGCCTCCTGACAGTCATCTTGCCTTGAGGATCTCATGTGTTCTCCTCTTCCTCTCTCAGTTGCAGGACTGAGAAGGCCAGGCTAAAAGATGCAGGCTACCTAGGATTCTGCATTAATTTTAAAATGGTATCTGGTTGACTATTTTTGTACTATTGTTTGCTAAAATGTGGGAATGCCAGAAATGCTAGGCAACATATTTTGGTATATTCTGAGCTACCAGAGTAATAAAGGTGACCCATCTACATTTCAAGGAGCACAGGCTAGCTGTATTAAGAATAGAGCAAGGGACACACCCTAACATTTTTTAGATCATTGATGAAAAGATATGCTTATATAACAGTAAAGGCATGCATAGATAGACATCTGTTGTTTGAAAACCAGTGGGGAAATCTTGACCCCACTGGAGTTATATTGGTAGAACAATACTATAGATTCATGTCTTGATTTACTACTATATTTATATTAATAAGGTTTAATGTTGGTGGGCTGTATTTTTAGTATATTAATTGTACTTGTAGTTCAGTTTTTGCTATTTTTAGTATAGTAGTTGTACTTGTAGTTCGGTTACTTTGTTCAAACTTCTTTACATTATTGCCATATGTGTGTTATGTTGTTTTTGGGAGCATGGCATTTAGGCAGACTCCCTAATAAATTGAATTGAAATTTTAAGTTATATGGGACAAAGATTTCACCCTTTGCCCAACGTTGCCTATTGAATAGGACTTGCCTGTTTGGCGTAACTACAGAAGGACTGAAACTGGAATAATTTATCCATAGCTCTTCCCTTTAAAGAATGTATTCCTGCCAGTCCTCTCCAACCATTTTTAGGAAAGACAGGTTTGGACTGTGTCAGCTGAGTCATTTTTTTGAAGAGGCGTTCTGGTATATAGGCCTGTAGCGTGTCTGCCTATATTTTTGAACCTATGATTTAATAATGAGCTCTAATCTAAGTATTTCTGCTTTTAGCTACCTGTTTAACGGCACACATAATGTAGTCTGACATTCCAGGGCACACATTGCTAATCTCCTCTCATTTTGTGGGTCTAGAAATAGAGAAAAAGTTTGAGTGTTTTAGCCGTGCCACCCCAGGAAAGAGGAATCCTGAAGTGGGTTCTTTGGGAAGTGCACTGCTTAAAATCTCTGGAGCTTAATTTCCACATGCATAAAATGGAGATGATGATTGCTTAGCCTCCAATCATGTACAAGCTCATGCACATACTTAACATGCATACTCATGAGTAGTTCATTTGTAGGTTGAATGGGGATTCTGACGTGTAAAATCAAGTCGTTGGTGCAGAAGTTTCTAGTTCACTAGTCCATTCTGGTCAAAATTCATATTTAAATTTTTAAAAGTGCTGAAGCTAGTAAATTCCATTGCAAGTCAAAAGAACATAAGCACCAATAGGACATGAGTACATTACCACAAGGTAAAAGGGGGTGGGGCTTACCATACCTCCTGGTAACTGCCCATGTTCACATTTCTATCCCACCATAAGTGACACCTAACCATTGAATATCACCCCTTCTACTAATTGTTTGTGTGCTTGCCTTTAAGAATGCAAGAATTTGTGAAAATTTTACCCAATGAAGTTTAAAGGGAGGAGGGAGAAAGGAAATCCTCTTCTCCCAGTTGCTGCTGTGATTCTGGAGGCATGCCTGGTTCAGGATTATTTTCCTGAAGTCTAAAAAAGGAAAAACTTTTGAGAAATATAACCGTTTTTTTATGGACACAAGGAATTTAATGAGAAATCAATTATGCTCCCAGGAAAATTGTGAGATTTGACATGTCTGTGCATCTTTGATTGTTAGAAGATGTATTTTTACAGACATGGCAACTGAGGGCTAGGAGTAGTTTGAACACTGAACTACTCTTTAAGAGGCTCACACTGATTTCTTTTGACTTTCCACTAAGGTGTCACTGAAATATGATTTACTAGGCTGTCAGTTTTGTTATTTCTGGCAGGCATTTCAAAACATCCTACAAGGGTCTGAATTAATTTCATAATAATGAGGTCACATCAAACCACATCTGAACATTTAGGCAATGCTGCCCAGACACTTTGGGCTATGCAGTCAATTTTCACTGGCCGTTATTATATATTAGTGAGACTGCAATGTCAATACATTTTCATGGAAATGGAGATTCATTCTGTAGATCCACCAGGCTGGAATCATTTTCATCTCCGTGGGAAGCTGGGCATGACTTTGATTCCAAAACAAGTAGGAAATCTGAAGGCTATTTTACTGCATCCCCCCTTCCCCCCACCCTTCCTTGTGGAAAAACTGATTAAATCTCTTTCTAACCATTTCTCCCCAGAGGTCTCATTTACTACTAAGAAATTTTAACATTGCTTTTGAACTGCGGGAAATGGCAACACAAGCAAGATTTTAATGATTACCTGGTTATATTTAACATCCATAAAATTGTCTTGTTTTGGAAGCTCAAAATAATTGAGAATATATTGTGTTTGAATTATGCATGCACTGTAGAATTGGAGCAGAATCAGAATAAAATATTTTCCACAAAAGCAGCTTTCTCCGAAATAAAATTCGTACATGTCATTGGAATGAAGCCCAAAAGTTCGAACAGCTCATCCCTTTCATGCACAACCATGCATACCCAAATGCTGCCCCTGCCCCCTACACATGTGCACGTGCACTCCTTAGTACATAAGGTTGATCTCTGCATACCCAGAACCCAGCTGCTACAGAAACCAGCACTGTTCATATGAATCCTCTCTCCAGAGATGGCATTTCTTTTGATTATTATCTTCTGACAGGATAATAATAACAAAGAATGGGGCAACTTCATTAGCGTTGTGAAGTGGCCAGTTGCTTAGTGTTCTTCCCTACCCGATTCCTCCCGTGGATATACTGTTTTCCATTATGTGGCCACTCTATTGGGTATATGTGCAGAGCAAGAAACTAAACTATTTTGAAAAAGATGCTACATTTTTCTCTCATTTTTGCTACTCGGCTCATCACAGTGTAAAAGATTAAAGTATCATATTATTTGCCTTGTCTGTTAATGTAAAAATTAATGGATGATATCACTAGGATGCGATATAATCTACACCATTTCCCATAGCTATATTATGATCTACCTTTGAAAGCAGGAGGCATCAGGTGAGGCTTGACTTCATGACTCAAAGAACTGTGTGACAGGCTGATGTTTCGAATACTGAAATGATTAGATAGCAATCTGAGCTTTTTTTGTATTGGTCATAATTCAGTAACTGCCAACATGACGGTATATATGTAAAGGGGGAAGCCATGGCATAAGTGTTTGTATAGGCAAGGCTTGGGTGTTTTACTAGGTTTCAAGATTTTTGCCGAAAAGGTTCAGGAGGAGGGAGAGATATCTTAATGCAGGGGTGGGCAAAATGCGGCCCATGGGCCGGATGTGGCCTGCTGGGCCATTCTATCTGGCCTGCGGGGCCCCTAAAAATTTAGAAAATTAATATATATCTGCTCCTGGCTGCCTGTCATGCGGCCCTCGATGGCTTGCCAAAACTCAGTAAGCGGCCCTCCACCGGAAATAATTGCCCGCCCTTGTCTTAATGGCTAGGGCACTTCCCTGAGATGTAGGACAAGTAAAAGGTGAGTTCCCTAGACACTAGGCTATAGAGTTAAGCTTTCTTTTCCTAGACCAGTGGATATTTAATTTACATACAAAGTAGAGCAACTGCAATGGGATTAGGAGAATCTGGAAGGTAGGGCACTTACCTGGAACAGTGATAACTCTTCAAAGGAGTTTTTGGAATATCCATTTGCGATCATTTATGTCATTAGTTATTTACTGTTAAACATACACATTTGATGGTAAAAGGTTGATCCCCAACTTTTTGCAGCTGAAATTTATGCAAGTGGTATACAGGCTTTCTTCATCTATTATATATGCATAGTGATGCCACGCATAGGGGTAAACACACTGTATGTTTGGAAAGGAAGCGAACTAACAACGTTGATCCCATGGGGCAGTCTCAGGGTTACTCTCACATGTATGGAACAATGACTAGAAGTTTTCTTGCCCCTCTATTCCTTAAAGCCAAAGTCCTTTATCACTCCTAGGGCTTGTTAAAGGGTAAGAACCTTTCCTTTTTAACTTTTTATGAGGACAAGCATAAAAAATTAAAACCAAAATAACAAGTTGTGAGTACTCATAACACAATTCCAGCACCTACATCTGCCTTTTGCCACACACATTGCCTAGCGAGCCCACTCGAGAACAGATCCTTCCTGCTTATTAGAGAATTGTCTTGTCCAAGCTATTGCATTGGATGGTAGCTTGTTGAGTGACAAATGTCCTTACTGAGTGATTGCTAAGAGTGCTCATGTTTTGTTTATAGTGAGGTCACTCCTAATAGATTCAATTTTCATTATTTATGTTTGCCTTTATATAAAGAATAAAATATTTATGTGGAAGGTTGAATGGATTTTTTATTTGTTTGTTTTTTTAAAAAAAACTCGGGGTTTTTAAAACTACATTATATGCTCCATCCAATATTGCAGGAAATACTAACTGGAGCCCTGCTTATTTTTTCACAAAAATCATTTAAGAGAGCACTTCCTCTCTCCACTTTCCCTATTTATGCGAAATCAAAGAACTAAGTGGGAGCTTTGTCCATATTAAATATGCAGACAAAAGCCAAGCTAAAGTTTAATAGAAATTTTCATATATGGAAATAATATGAAGACTGGACTTCAGATAATGGAATGGCAAGTTCAAAATCCATTTGTGTGTGTGTGTGTTGCCTTTTTCCCTATAAAGCCTCTCTTTTCAATACCTATTGAAAGGTGTGAAAATGAATGGAGGGTTTTTTCTTGATATCAGTTGTCATTTAATTTGGCCCCTAGTGAGTTGTTTTAAATTTTACACTTCAACTCATTAGAAAACTGACTCTCACTTTGCTACTTTGCACTCTGAATTATTCCTTTTAGGGGCTGACACTCTCAAACAATGTATTATGTTCCAGAACTCTCAAAATAATTTGTAATAGAGAAAATCTAATCAACAGTTCCTAGTTGGTGGATAAAAACTCCAGATGCAGGACTCGCCAAGAGCAGAGCTCAAACTCATTTAAAGGAATCTTGTTTAAGCCACAAAGTATTCTTCCTAACATGCACAAAAAAGTCAGTTGTTTGGCAAATCTCCAGAAAAGGTTGAATATCTAGCTGTAAGAGAAAGTCACTTTATATGCACCATATTAGGTCAAAGAATGTCTAGATTTTAGAGCCATATTTAACACCAATGTGAATTGTTGTCCCTGATTCTCATCTCACTGACTAGTTTTACAGCAGTATAATTTCATTGGCCACAATCCTCCAGCTCCAACCAAAGCCCTGAAGTAGGCAGCTGTCGCCTCAGAAGGATCACCTCACTGGAAGAATCATGAATCAATATATATACAGCAGCTACTTTGCTGTTCCCATCAACCCTCATGAACCTGGCACAGGGTCATGAAGAAGAAACAGGGGTATGGGCAAAGTGTCCCCACCAGGCTACTGCAAATTGGTCCAGGGATTTGCGAAAGCTTAGGAGTAGATTTATGTCAGTGTACATGAGAATAATTAAACTTACTAGCAATGATCTTACATTTATGAATAGACAAGCCAATACTTTTCAGTGCTGAAAGATGTCTTTGTAAGTTTTTGCCTTTTCTATGTTCTCTTTTAGTAGCTCTCCCAGAGCATATTCTGAGTGGTTGTTCATGGGCACTTTTTAACAACAGATTCAAAATGCAAACAAGCGTTAAATTTTTTTTAGCATTATCTTTGTGGAATCCAGTTAAGAATAGAAATACCATCTTGATGGCATCTCAAATCTGTATCTCAACTTCTCTTGTTGAAGCTTTGCTGGTAGTTTTCGACACCTTTGCTAAGAAAGCAGGGAAGACCATGACCCAGTCTTTTGAGATGCAAGACTATCCTCCGGTTTATATATAAAATTTCAGGTTTTGAACAATGTTTTATGATTATCTTGTCCTTCAGAATCTACATTTTCTTAGTGGGATAGAAAATGAATAGAATTATACATTAAGCTATTTCTTTGCACTGCCTTAAGTACCTGGTTCATGTCGTGATTTTTTGCAAAAGCACCAGTTGCTTGCATCTGCATGTGATTAAAAAAACAGCTCTTTTCTTTCTCTTCTAAAACAACTGAAAACAACAAAAAAAAACCTTGGCCATTTAAAAAAAAGAAAAAAAAAGAAAAAAAAGAAATGCTTTTGGTCTATTCCTCCAAATATGAATCTGGAAATCCTAAGGTTTATGGTGACATTCATCCTTATAGGACACACCTATATGTTTATTAATGCACTTTTCCTAATGTGCATTAAATTTAGTACCACTGGGCACTTTTACATATGCTCTGGGGTTAGGGAGCAGTGCTTTAATTAAAGCGGCTCCGAAAGCCACTCTAATTAAAGCACCACAGCGTCTCATGTATCAGCGTCCCTGTGCTTCAAAATGGCAGGGGGGAAGGGGCACTTGAACTAAAGCTCATTCAACAAGCTTTCGCTCAAGCACCCGCATCACCATTTTGAAGCATGGGGATGCTAATACACGAGGCGCAGGAGGCTGCTGGAGCGTGGCAATTGCCATACATCAGCAGACTTGATTAATTGAGTCTCCTCTGATGTGCTGTAATTACAGAGCATCAGAGGAGGCTCCTTGCTCATGTACATGCACCTTCTAATGTATGGTACTAAATAAATGAGCATTAGGCTGCCCAACTGCACAGTAGCAAAAGTGCACACTTGTTTAGTGACAATGAGCAGTAGCCTATTTTTACTGTGCATTAGCATATTAGCAGGGTTTTTATATGACTTTTTAATGTGCAGTAAAATAGGCTATTGCACATTAAAGTGCACATGTAGACGCACCCACAGTCCCAGATTCCTAGGCATGGCACCACTTATGCCTGATAATAAGAGCTTAATATGGTGCACGTAAAATGTAAAGCATAACACACTTTGTAGGGGGAAAAAATTGGTGGACAGATGACACACGCATTTATTCTGGGAGAGAATTACCTCCGAGCAGCTATTCTATCCTGGATCCAAGAAACCTTCTTCAGAAATATTTCACTGAAACAGGTTCATTTCCACAAAAAATTCTAGATTCTTCTTTGAAAGAAAAATCATTTGAATTGAAAAATTATTTTTGGGTCTTCTTCCTTGACTTGGTTTTGATTTGTGAGCGTAGCAAGTTATCTTAAAATGCTCCATGCTCTTCTCATTTTTACTGTATACCACTGGAAGGTTGCAGTTAGGACAAACTTTCCTTTCTACTTCGCCAGCTGTGTTTGGTACCACTTTAATCATGATTTAAATAGTCAGAAGCTTCTCTCTTTCTGATGGCAAAGAACCTTCAAGAACTCTTCAGGCAGAGTGTAACTCACTAGAGATAAAGTCGGGAAAACTGACAAAGACAGTCTATTCCTGGGGAATGTGAAATATTTTGCTAGCTAATTTATGTGACACCTAAAGGGGAGCTGCAGAAAAGAGAGGAGTATACTGTGATACTGGTCTGTCTGCAATATCACTGATAGAAAGGGACAGTGACTTATATACTGTCTGATACAATTTATTGTTTTGTACTGCCACTATCTAGCTTCAAATATGACTTTTTTTTCTCCTTTTCCATGTTTATTTGCTTGTCTCGTGGAACAACAGCATATCAGAACTTCATATTAAATAGCATTTTTAAAATGTTACCCATTCCTTTTTTAAAAAGTTTTGGTAGCTGAGCTTGTAGAGGTAGGTTTCAAGGCATGGTCAACTGTAAGTCATAGACAAACACCCTGGAATTTGTGCAGGGTGCAATGAGTTTTCCTGTGAAATCAGGAGAAAAAATCCAACTGGCCAGTAGTAGCTGGCCAGGATCCTTACTGCACAACAGCCCACTAAATATAATGAGCTAATAATAATAAAGGAGCCATTTAAAGCTCAGGACAGAAATTACACATCAATCAGTATAAATGATAGGAAATTGGCTTAAATCTGTAACACAACAAAAGTTCAGTGCACATACTGCTTTCAAAATGGCTAAAACCAGTTTAAGATAAACTTGGATGGATGTAGTATCAGGCTGAACTGATTTAGGTTAAATCAGTTTATTGAACTTCTGTCCCAGATCCCCTCCAGATTCAAGTTAGCTCAGTCCCCCAGCATCCCAGGATGCTTTGTACCTCCCCCACAAACCCTTCCTCACAGAGTGGGTGGGCTAGCCTTGGCCCATGCTGTCTGCCCCAACCAAGCAGGGAGGTGTGCTTTAGTCCCCCCTGGCTTCTGGCCTGGGCCACTTCAGGCATCTGGCGACATCAAATCTGAATGTCTATTCACTTTCTTATTGGTTCAATCTACAAAGCTTAGACTAACCTGCAAAGGTTGAATTGATTCAGCCTCGGGCTTTTTGACTGTCCGTACTTAGCCTTAATGAAATACCAGACTGATCACCCTGTACCATGTAAGCATCTACTAATATCATTGCACTAAAGGGATGCTAGTCTAACAGTGTACAACTTACTGCAACCCTTCCAAATAACAAAGGAGCAGATAATGGTGCAGGAGCAGGAATAATGCTGGGAACAACATAAGCCTCTCTACATGGCCTTCTTTCACCTCACAGAAGCTTTTGACTCTGTCAGCTGAGGAGTGTTGTGGAGGATCCTTCTGAAGTATGGATGCCCACCAAAATGTATCGCCATTCGCTGCCTGCTCCATGATGGTATGCAAGCAGTGGTTCTCAGTAATGGATCTATCACAAATCCCCTTAAGGTTAAAATGGAATTTAAGCAAAGCTGCATCATTGCTCCAACACTCTTCTCGATATTCCTTGTCATGACACTACATTTGACCACCAACAAGCTTCCAGCTGGAGTGGAGCTAAACTACATAATGGGTGGTAGGCTTCTTAACCTTAGCCAACTCTGAGCCAAAACCAAGACCACCCCGACCTCAGTCATTGAGTTCCAGTACGCTGATGATGTTGTAGTGTGTGCTTAGTTCACTCGGAAGCAGATCCTCAGGCAAAGGTTGACATCTTTACTGAGGCATATAAAAAATGGAGCTGATGTTTATCATTCAAAAGACTAAGGTCTGCCACCAACAAGCTCCTAATGAACAGTCCTTAGCTCCAGTAATCTAGATCCACAGTGAGACTGGAGTACATTATTTTGTGTGCTTTGGAAGTCATCTCTCACAGAAGGTTGACATCGAAGAAATCCAATATCACCTCAAATGTGCAAGTGCAGCTTTTAGATGCCTGAAGATATGGGTGTTCGGAGATCACAAAATCAGATCCAAAAGCAAGCTCATGGTTTATCAAGCAGTTGTGATTCCCACCTTGCTTTACACAGCTGAGACATGAACAACATACAGGAGGCATCTAAAGTTGTTCAAGACGTACCATCAACGCTGCCTGTGGAAGATCCTCCAAATCCAGTAGGAAAACAGATGCACCAATGTAAGCATCCTCCTGCAAGCTAACACCATGAATTTTGAGGTGCTATCCATCTGACATCAACTTCGTTGGCTTGGCCATATCATCTGGATGTCTGACTCCAGACTCCAAAACAAGTTTTATTCTCCCACCTGAGCCAAGGTGTACACTCAAGAAAAGGTCAGAGAAAGTGTTTTAGAGACATCCTCAAGGCCAACTTAAAATGCAACATTGATGTCAAGTCATAGGAGACTATCACCCAAATGGAGGCTGTGTCTGTTGCAGGTATCTCAGTACTTTGAAGCCTATTGACAATAACAGCAGATGGAAACTGGAGCAAGGCCAGCTTAACGCATAAGCAAACTAGGCACCTACCCAGGGCTCTAAGTGAAGCAGAGGCATAGTTGTGCTTATTTTACATATTATCATTATTGAGTGAAAAAAGTAATATAAATATACAATATTAAGTAGGGGCCCATGAGTTTGTTTGCCTAGGGCTCACTAAAGGGTTAATCTGGCCCTGAGAGTGAGCAGCTGAAGCAGCATGTCAGGGACCAAATCAAGAATCCAGCACCACCCACCCCACATGGAAACACATCTAAGCTGCAGTAGAGTCTGTTGATCCTGGAAAGGCACCGTCAGACATCTTCAGACGCCCACATAGGACAACCATGGAAGACAATTATCCTTGACTGTGAGGGATTGCCAAAAAAGATTGCCAGCAATAATTGAAGTCCCCAAAGTGGAATCTACTGCTTAACAAATTTTCCTAAAATATCTTTCAGGTCTTTGAATGGAAAAAAAACAATCAGAGAATGGAAAAAAAAATCAGAAGCATGGGTCAATTCTGGCATTATCCAGGTATTTTTTTTCCCCGTTTTTCTTAACATCTTGAATATAATTAAGTGTGTTTCTCTGCACAAAATGCTTGCTACCTGAATGGTGTTTGTAGAAACAACTAACTGTTATTCCTGCAAATGTATTTTAGAAGTGGGCTGTTGGAGTGCTTTCTCATTTGCATTTTTAGAGCAATAAAATAATGGACCAAACTTTCTCCAAACCCATTATCTGAATCATCTAATTATGTATTTGTTAGCTTTCTATCCAGTAGCAGTGACCATCACATCTGAGTTTTCATTTATATGCACATTTCATTGCATTTGTGTGTTGAGCTCTGAAGTATCTTTGAAAGGAATATGACAATATTCTTTTAAAATTGGTTCATACAGTTAGACTGAATTCCTTCTTTAGGCACCTTAATGTGACTTGGTGTCGTTACTGAAAGCATCCATTGTTGGAAAAAGCTTGATTGTGTATGTTTTCCAAACAGCCACATCATCTTGATAGTTTGTAATTACAGTACCAGTATCTAAACATACTCTGTCTGAGATGTACAGTAGTAGAGGAAACACTGACAACCAGGGGTACATTTTCAGGGAGGCCTCTGTGTGTGCAATGCAAAATTGCACCTTCAGTTTTTGGCACTTACTACAATTCTGACACTTGACTGTCTCCTTTCAGTGTTTTCACACCCACATGTGCACAGCTGTCACCATTTGCATCCACCAATTCCAGTCCTTTTGATCCTGATACAATTTTTTCTCATAAAGATGTCCGGGCTTATACTTACATGGAAGTTCAAAGTTTTTACTTGAGCTTGCCTGCTCTGTGAAACTTCAACCACATGTATATGAAAACACATGTGGGATTTCACAGCTAGAAATCCAGACCTAAGTACAGCATAGGGATTCTTAATATTGGGGAAATTAAAGATTTGGGATCAGATCTTTTTTTTTTTTTTTTTTTGACTGGTTAAACCATTCTGCGTTGCACGAACCCAGTGGAAAAGGCCAGTGGAAAAATCACATGCTGCGTGCTAGGGAACTTGGTACAGTACAAACCTACAGAGCCCAACTGAAAGGAAGGGCATGTAGAGATGGTTCTTGAGGCAGGGCATGGATAAAACAGAGAAGGAATGAATAAGGCAGATGTGGGGCAGGGGCACATCTACCACATGATTCTCCACTGGCAAAATGTCAGGTGGAGGGGAGAATCAAGCCCTTGGACCCTTTACCTATGATCCTTACTCAAGTATAAGACCAGTTCCCTGTTCATTTACACTCTCTGTCCTCTATCCTATTCCACAAATGAAAAATTGCATCATTTGGTTTCCAATTATGGGTGAAAATCTATCTTTCTTTTTCTCCAAACCTTTCTGTAGGCAGAAATATTGAAGCCTTCTATTTCCTCCTTCCACACTTGCTCACATGAATCCAGTTGCCAAAGCAAACACCCAGGTTTGACGTGCGCTTCTTCCTTCATGTTCTCTTAAATTAAATCTGACCTGATGACAAGGGATAAGCATCTCCTCTTCCAGGGATTTTGGATTGGGGTCATTTCCATTAGACCTAAATGAGACCCAAAAGGAAAATTAAATTCATATCCCCCAAATGTTATTGTGCCTATAAACCAAGCCGTGTTTCTGGACAGAAAGCAATAAAGAAGTGAGTTGAAAACAATCCTATTTTTGGTCCCTCTCCTTTGAGCTGAGTCTGAAGCTGCATGTGCACAGGGGGGCTTGTGGGTTTTCACTTGCTTTATTTGCTTGCTTTTCTCTGAAACCCAACCAAGGAGAAAAAAAACAACCTACGGATTGTGTAGGTATCCCAGCAAAGTATTTAAATAAAGTGTTGTCTCGTGAGATTCATGTGTGGAAAGTTGGAGGTGTTGGGCTGGAGGTGTCCGGCTCAGAAGAGTGCCTGCCATCTCCTAGATACTTGACTAACGGCAGCTCCAGGGGGTTTTTAACGGAATGCTGTAAGAGGAAATTGGCTACTTGCTAGATTTATATTGTTACCAAATGCAGACATTTCCCACTTGCCACCTCAGTAGGGGGGGAGGGGAAAGGAAGCATGTAAAATTGTTTGGGGAACGGTGTAGTGATTTGCCTGAATATACCAACCTCTATTGTTTGTAGAACTACTTCTCCCCCATGGCACATGCTGTTTGTTGAAAGCTACACACGTTTTTTTTTGATACAATGAGGGGACATTTTACCTTTTCATTGTTGCAGGAAACAAACGTCTTGGTTAATAAAAGGAGAAAAGAGAAGAAGAAAAGAAAAAAAAAAGGATTACACGTCCTTACCCTCAATTGGAGAGGCAGGCAGACTAAGCAGTTGGTTACTTTGGGATATGAAGAACAATTTAGAATTAGAGGACTGTGGAAAATAGCATGGTCAAAGCAGAAACAGGTTTCCAAGCCGAGTTCTCAATTCATTTTTTCTATATGTGCTAGTGGTGTTTGGGGTTTTTTTGCTGACAGTCTAATCTCCAAATCCCAAGGCATGTCTAAGTTAGTGGGCAGAGCAGCAGGACTGACAGCCATACAAAAATTAGTTTGCTGTTGACTCATAAAAAAGGGCACCAAAGTTCATGCAGGAGCTACCATCCATACCTGTAGGGCTGGTCGATACAGGGAGGTGCACATTATGATTCTGGATGTTTCATTTCCCCCCGGCAGGGGCAATAAAGCACTCTATGGGAAGAAAGAAATTGTTCACAAGCCTGGCCAACTTTCCTGAACGTATCATGGGTTCTGTGATGCTAGGTTCTTACAGCCATAAAGTACGACAGTGAGACAACAGACCAGAATCACGGTCGTTAAATCGGTGTCCCTTATAATTATCAGTGTCCCTTATTGGTGTCTCTGATGAAATTCTCTCTGAATGGACCTATTATTCATAACATCAGTTTGTCAGGTCATGGCACTTCCTAAAATGTCGAAGGGGGCTACCTCGCCTACCCTCTATTTTCCTTTTAATGAAAACAGGAGCCTATTGATAACCATGGGCAGAGAAAAGATGCTTGCTAGCACATTAGTGCTAACTTTGGCAAACTATATCTAATGCACAGAGGGCGGGAGGGAATCCCTTCTGCGCAGCTCAGGCTTAAACGGGCACCAATCAAAGTCCTCAGTGGAAATTGTTGAAATGTTTTCGTATCCACTCACCCACATGCATGAGTCCCAGAATATCAAACCATGCATATTCAAAAAACCTCCACGCCTCTTCTCTTTCCTCCCTCTCCCCACTTCCAATTTGCAGTTCCTTGACAGCTGTGCAGTTATGAAAACCAGAAAGTACCTGTGATTTTTTGGTATGGTGAGTAGCAAGGGGCACACCTTGAGATGAAGCCTTTAGCACTTATCTAATCCTCTCAGGTCAGAAAACTGGACTGGAAATCTTGTGCAAATCAGGTCTCCACTAATCCTGCGGGGTTCAATTTGTTCTATTCCCAGGGCTTGGTACTAGACTGGTCCACACATCATTGTGTACATACTGGAGTGATTCTCTGCAAAGCTTTTCACACAGCCGTGTTTTTGTGAGACACCTAGGGCTGAAATCCTCGTTCTGCTGAAGTCCACGGGAGTTTTTCCATAGACTTCATCTGGCGTCTCTAGTGCTTCTGCACCTCATCTGGCTCAGAAATACTTTCAGGACTGATTGCATTTGTCATGCTCCTATATCCCTGCTTCTCTTCAGAGCCATAAAAATGTAGGAACTCAAACAAACAAGAGAAATTTGCTGAAGATTGTCCAACCTTCAAGGAAGATCAAATTTGACTTGAATCTAATTTTGGGAGGGAGATTTACCCAGCCCCGAAGAGCAATAAACAAGAAGACAGGTAGATGGTAGTAAATAAATACTCAATCAAAAGGAAAAATAATGAAGTTTTTATTAAAGAAAAGAGCATCAGTAGTGAAAATTACTGAAACCCAAGGACAGGAATAAGTCTATAGTGATGAAGAATTTGTGCATTTCTAATGGATTTATATTCTCTTTTCAATGCACATGCATTAGCATTAATGGGCATGGAAAAAAAGAATGGATCTACTTGCACTGCTATTCAATATTATCAACAAAATTCATTAAATATACACAATCCTCAGCTGTTGTTTCTTTCTGAGGAAAAAAAAAATCATTCAAGGACTTAAAGGAATATATTATTTTCTTGCTCGTACAATGTCCACAAAAAATCAAAAAGACTTCATTTGGTATTTTAATTTATTCAACAAAGTTTGGGGGGGGTTGTTTTGTTTTAATTTTCTTGATTGTGAAAATAGCTTGCTTTGAATCTTCTTTCTTTGATACTTAAAATACCAGCGTTGCTTAGTTATGATTGGTCACATAAAGTTGTTTCCTTTTTTCACATGGACAAGTTGATTATTATTGGAAGTAAGGCTTATATGGCTTATTGAGTTTCTTCTGTGTCAGGATCCTGGCAGGGGGCTTTGCAAATATGTTGCATAGTCTGGAACTGATGGTCTCTAGCCTTATGCCAGATGCATTGTTGTAGAGGTCTGTAACTTCTTATCATCTACACAGTCACTGACATCCAGTCATTTCATACGCTGAGTCTTTCTTGTGGAAAATAGTTATGTCCGGGCTGGTTATAATTAAATATTGATCTGGATCTGCCCCTAAAATAAAGAGCTTGTAAGGGAGTTGTAGGAATTCAGTCCCTCTGCTGAAAGAAGAAGTGGCCAGTTTCATTGGAGCTAGACCATTTCCACTGGTGCCAGATGACAGAACAAGGAGCAACAGCCTCAAGTTGCAGCAAGGGAGGTTTAGGTTGGATATTAAGAAAAACTTCCTCACTAGAAGAGTGGGGAAGCCCTGGAACAGGTTACCCGGAGAAGTGGTAGACTCTCCATCCTTGGAGGTTTTTAAGCCCCGGCTCAACAAAACCTTGGCTGGGATGATCTAGTTGGGGCTGGTCCTGCTTTGAGCAGGAGGTTGGACTAGACGACCTTCTGAGGTTCCTTCCAACCTTAATTTTCTATTATTTAATGTTTATATGATTCTATGCTTTGAAAATGTTACTTCTGCTTATATATAATCTTTATTCCAACAACCTCTGTGTGAGGTTACTTTTTCATTTGCTAAAAGTTGGATTCTAGAGACCACTTGCAGTTCATGACAATGACTACACCGAACCTGCTTACTTAAGAATAATATAATATTACATGTTCTTATGGCCCTAGCAAATGACATCCATGATATTTAATGAATCCTCCACTTGTATACATGCATACTGATATCTCTCTTTTGTGTAACACTCATATAACTGTCTAAATAGTTATAGAAAGTATACACAAGGGACTGGAAGAACAGTTAACATAGAGTATTCACTGAAACCTGGTAGCCAACCATGTGTTCATGACTGTAAGTGGGGACTAAATTTAGCCCATAATATTGCAATGATGACATTAAAAATATCAGGGAACCTCACTTTAAAAGTCATGTTATCTGCTTTTTCAGAGAATGCCACTGATGTTCAAGTCATCAAGGACCTCTCCTGTCTAAGTGTTGGAGGATGCGACCTTAAAAGTTTTTCATTGAAAGAAAGACCTGAAAACTGAAATTCTCCCTAACTATTAATAAAGAATTGATTTTTTTCCCTAATCTATCTAGTTTAAAAAGTGTTGGAGGTTAATTGCAGAATAGAATAGTCTAATTATGAAGTAAAATTCCTACTTGACTGAAGCATGAGTAACCAGAGAATTAATTAAAAGTGTTAATAATAATAATTATACATGATAACATTATTTAAAATGTAAGAGATAATGAATTAAAACACTTGGTGGTGAGAAAATACCAGTGCTATTAATTTGCACCCTGTTCTGTACATACCGCAGCTGTATCGTCTCAGACCCTTCCCTTGGGCTTTACAATACCCATACACAGAGTGGAGTAGGCAGTGGGTGGATGGAGGAACATGTGCAAGACAGATGACTAGATCCAGGATGGAAAATAACATAGTTGAAGGTGTCTCAACAGCCCTCCTCCAAGTTGAGAAATCTCTGTAAAGGAGGAATTTTGAGGAGAGTTGTGACCATCAACAGTCTGAATCTATCAGTGTCTCACTGCCTAGGACTCTGTGGAAGAGCGGAGGTTCTTTGGGATCCTAAGAGATCCATGTAGATCCTGACCATTGATGGGCTTTGTGGCAGGCCAACTGACCAGTTCTGAGAGATGAGAAAAACTCTTTCCTCCCTCTTCTCCCTAATTGAAGATCGCACCCCTCTACTTTGTTTCCCTGGCAGTGGAATGACTGGGCAGAAATATCTTCAAAAAGAGCCTGAAAGAGACTTCTTCTGCTGTACCCACAAATTTTCTATAGGGGATTGGGAAGCAATCTGAACTTTTTCGTAACATGCTAACATATGTATGTCTCTAGCTAAACAACAACTCAATTGTAAAATGCTCATGACAACTCTCATCAGAAAAGATAAGTCTTGCATTATCTCTTATGATTATGAACTATGGTTTTATAATCACAGATGGTTGCAAAGCAAATTTCCATTTTTTTCCCATTTTTGCTAGGCTTGAATAGGTAATACTTAAGCAAAATTCCTACTTATTTCCTTCTCATAAATTCTACTGGCTCCTGGCTACCTTTTTCTGAAGGATTGTTATCCTGGCCACAGCTAATGTTGAGGTTTACTTGAGTCCACAGATGCTTTTGTGGGTACCTAGGGCCCCTCTATGGGCACAGACAGAAGTAACATTTTTCACCCGATCTGGCCACAGAAAGTGGTTTATAGCTGTGATGAAACACAAGTGCATGGCTGCAGACAGCTTCAAAAATGGCTGATCAGGTGAAAATCTGAACCCTCATTGCAGGAGGGATTAGATGAAGATGTTTCAAAGTATAGCGTCTTCTGTAACTTCTGTCTGCACTGCCTCCCAGCCTCGAGCTGTTTTCAGAATGGGAGGGGGGAAAGGGAGTGGAGGAAGTTCAGTCTGGGTTTGTTTCAGCCCCCGCATTTACAGCAGGGAGCTGCACTTCTGTCTGTGCCCTGGACATCCAGATAAAGGCATGATAGACTCTAATTCATGATCCATGTACCCATGATCTTCTGTCATGCTACTACACATCTATGGCAAGAGGTGTGACTGTGGGATTTAGCATCAGAACCTGTCACACCTTATTGCCATTGTAGGGGGAGCCAAGCACAAGCTCCCCCAGCACCAGCTCCCACTGCACAGACGGGAGACTTGTCAGCTGAGGAGACTCTGATCTGCTGCAGTGCCCCACGGGCTACCACGGACAGGAATCCCATCAGCTGACAAGTCTCCACTATAACTGCAGCATGTGGGATGGTGCCATGCTCAGGAGTGCCTTCAGCTGTGGGACTCCCAGCTGCCCCAGTGCATGGTGCACTCCCATGACTGGAAGTCTAATCAGCTGACAGGGCTCCCAGCTGGGTGGGGCATAGCTATGCTACACATGAGGGGTCAGATGAAGGGGTCACATGTGCAAAATAAAGCTGGATAGAAACCAGCTTTTAAGTTAGAGTGGGAAAATGTGTAATAACTTTATAGCTGGATGGACCTTTTTATGGCGTGATAGTTTATTTGCACATGTAGCCAGTCTGAATCAATTCTGCATCAAACCCAATAATCTACATATAATGTGTAGAGAGGGCCTTAGAAAACTCAGCAGTTCCTGGCTGGAAGATCTTGCTCTTCTGCTCAGGGTCACATAGATCACTAGATGTAGGGTCAGAGAGGATGTTTTCCTCTAGGTTCTATTGTCAAGGGTTTGGTCTGTGTGTGTAGGAGGGAGAAAGTTGCTTTTATAGTATGAGACATTTTCCTTTTCCTACGATCTTCTGAGCATATATGAACATCTATTTTCATGTCAAAAGCAGGCCATTGTCAAGGCCTTCATTCCTCAGGGAAGTGGACTTGATTGCCCAGGATCACCTTTTTCAGGCCTACATTCCTATGTAGCATATTGTCTGAGTCAATACTGCAAGAAAAGGTCCTCTGGTTGCACAAGAAACTTGCTGGTGGATTTATTGCTCTTGACATCGTATTGATAGCAACAGGCTAAACAAAGTGGATTGGTAAGAATGAAATAAATCATGGCATAGGTTTATTGTAACAATAATAATTTACCCCGATGGAGTGTAATTAAGCAGAGGTATCTTGGAGAAAAGGGAGAGTCTTCAGATTTAAGTTCCCTACTGTGCTATGCTGGCACCATGAAAGTTTCTATTTAAGCTCTGAGACAAGAATTAAAGATGCCGTTTTCATTATTTTAATAGCACAATCTATTTTTAGGCATGATAAGATGATGATTAAGAGAACTGGCTGTTAAATATTTGAAATACAGGTGGCAAATGTATTAAAGAAATTATCATTGCTTTCTATACTTATGAAAATTAAGGCACTAAAGAAGAGCTATTTAGTAGAATTCTTAGCTAATAAACCCAGTGTTTTTTTAAAAGTGGATACTAGTGTTTTATAAGAAGCACCTTAAAACATATCTCTGTGTGCAACAAACATGTGTCTTGGAGACATCAGTCATGCAGACTTCCCTGCTTTGACCAAATCCATAATCCCATTATCCAGATGCTCCAGAAAACTGACATGATCAGCTCTGGAGAGAGTCCTTACCACCCCAGGTTTAATGTTCCATGTGCCCTTGATCATCTCCTCCTCTTCCCAAGTGCCTACTGGAAAGTGAACTTTTCAGCAGGCCTGGGAATGGATCCAGGAGTAATGCGATAGGGGAATGTCTTAGGTACAAAAGGAAATAGGATTCTTCTCCATTACTCTGTCTGGGACAGTTGCATCAGAACACCTGAGACCAAAATCTGTTGCATCAAATTCTGAGGTTTACAAAATGGGGATGACCCACATTGTTCTAAACTTCTGCCTTCCGCCATCTGCGTGCATTCTAGGTCTTTGCAAAGCAGCTAGTATTCACTTTGGATTTGGATTTGGCCAATTCTGGGGACAGTGATTTGATCTGGTGATTCAAATCACTGTCCCGAATCGATTCGGCGAGTCAGCCGAATGATGTATCTCCAAATTGGCCCCATCCCCTGCCCGCTCTCAATGGTTGCCCCGCCTGCTCTCCCAGCTCTTTGAAAATAAAAGCCCCCACTCACTGGCTCCTTCCAGGTGAGGGGAGGGGGGGCAATCGCTGCTGCCTCCACATGCTGCATGGGGGGCTCTGCGCCGAGCCTCCAGAAGCCCTGAGGCTGCTGCAACAGCCAGTGAGTCAAAGCTTTTTTTTTTTTTAAAGGGCCAGGAGCTGGGGCAGGCAAGGCATCCATGGGGGAGAGTCGGAGAGCATGCAGGGGTTGAGGGGCTTGTGACAGAGCCCCCCCATGCAGCATGGAGCAGTGGGGGACAGTGGGGATCGGCCCCCCACCTGACAGCAGCCAGTTCATGGGGGCTTTTTTTTAAAGAGCCAGGAGCTGGGGCATGCAGGGCAGCCGGGTGGGGGTTGAGGGGTGCTCAGGGGGGCTGGGGGAGTAGGCAGGGGATGGGGCCTGGCAGGGGTCCCCCCATGGTCCCCTGGCTCCCCTTCCCCACCCCCTACTTACCAGCATGGAGTCTGGGTCCAGCTGCCTGCTACAGCAAGTGGGAACTGCCCAAATCACTGAAACTCTTCAAATTATTTCTGCATCGATTCGGAGAGCTTTGATTTGGACCTTTTATTTGGTTTCCTGATTCAATTCAGATTCAGAGATTTGTTCACTGAATCTCCTCTGAATCAAATCAGTACCCGAAGCTTCACACAGCCCTAGTGCATTCCAATTTCTCTGAAATTATGGAGATGAATGGCAATATTGCATACTGATTAAAAAAAAAAAGGAAAAATATATGAATCCATTAACTGTAATATTAAATGAAATCAAGATCATCCAGGCTACTCATGCATCTCCCCATGATTTGAATTTTAAGGCTGTTTTGATTTGATTCTACAACCTTTGCTGAATGACATTCTCTTGTGAGCATTCCCAGTGAATTCTGAACACAGCAACGCTCACACCAATATTTCCACTGAGCCCAATGCAAATGCTCTTTTGAGTGAGCAAATGTAGCAGAACTGCAACTGTGGATCTTAAGGGACCTGGGGGCTAGGGTAGGTTTGGTTCAGTAATACTTAGCAATATTCTCTTATGTTATTACATCTCTTGGTGCTTGAGTGTGAAGGTCTCTCACTTTCAGCTGTACATGAAAACAGGGGGATGCTATTATGAAGTTTTATTAAAGCGCTATGTTCTTCTATTATAAACTCTTCTCTACGGAATGTCCCTATCGCAGCCTAAGTCAGCCATTTGCAGGAGGCACTATTTACTTTTAACTTTGCAAACAAACAATTACATTTTAAAAAGCTCTTAAAAATGTTATCCAAGATATAAATGGGTTGCACTTTGCCTCTTGGCTGATCAAGAGTGTCACCTAATTAAACAGCTTTGTGTTACTGCCATCGGCTTGGAAGGAAATGAAATAAACAAATACCCAGACAATCTTATTTCCATAAACTGTATGATACTGCAGACTTCTGCGCATTCATGTTTCAGCCATTTAAGGAAAGAAGTTATTCGTTTCTGGAGAAGGTGAAGTGATTTTGATCGAACTAGCGGAAATCTTTGTTCTAAAACTGCGTGGTGCTGGAAGGGGCCGTGTTTCACATCATGGAGGGTGTGAAGGTGTAAAGCTGATGTTCTGACCACTTATGGCACATTTCATATGGCACGGACAGTTAACATGTCCAACCCAAATGCAAACTCAAATGCATGTTTTGCTGAATCTCAGGTGCTACTGCTGGGAATCATGTGACAACTGCCTTTTATTAAATACCCCTTGCTGCCCATGCAGAGCTCATGGGTCAGATTTACCCAAGGTTTCCAGATGGCCCCCAGGGGTGGAAAGCCTGTGTGGAGAAGTTTACATTGGCTCAAAGTGTTTGCCATAGGTCCTTGCCCAGAAACCATCCCTCCCATCCAAGCCCCCAAAATAGCTGTGTTAGAGATGGGGAAAGAGTCATGCACTCATGACTTCTCAGGCATATACTGGACTGGCTCATTCCCACCCCTGCTGGATTCACTGTATAGTCTTGGCAGACACTAAAGAATCCTTCTCTGGTGGAAACTCCTAAGGAGGGTTGGCGGCGGTACGACCACCTGCTCATGGGTGAACGAGCTGGCTGGGATTCAGCAAACCTAGCTGACCAGACCCCTTCTGGCCAACCAACTGTGCACCAGGGAAATTAGAATTGGTATTACTAACCTACTCTACTCTAATACTGCCACAGTCAGAGCCTCAGCTAATGCCCATTAATTTTATACCCACGGTACTATAAATTCACCCCACCAGCAGTGCCCAGCGTTTCTAATGATAATTGCTAAGGTGATTGCTTAGTTTCCAACTTTCTAAATATCATGCAGATTTTCATCCCACCTTCGGCTGTGTGTACAGTGTGCATGCAGGTCTTTAAGTTTCATGAAATTGGTTCTGGAACTTTATGGAATTCCTTTTTTAACTTTGTTCTGAAGAAGAGTGAAAATGTACCAAAATGATCAAATTCTATGGCTTTCCTATTCAATAAAGCTGCTTCATATGTGTGAAAATGTCTCTCTCTTTCTCTGTCTCCCTCTTTCACAATGCCCTGGAGGAAATTGCGAGTCTAAAGAAAGATAAAGCTAGTTCCAAAAGAGACATCTAGGAGATGTCTTAAAAAGGTAAATATAGGGCTTTTCTTGGTAGTTTTAAGGACAAAAAACATTCCAAACAAACTCAGAACAAAATGATAAACAGGACCCATCACATAAAATTTTACCTAATTAATTGCTGTAGTTAATCAGTAAAAGAACATAACATGAAAATCTGCATTACAAGGAGGCATAAAGTATCAGTATATTTTTAGTGTTGTTTTCATGGGGCTAATTTCCATTTTCTTCCCATGATATGATTGCTTGAAAATGTTCTCTTGTCACATAGCAGAGATAGTAAATTTAAACCTACACAGTGAGAGGGAATATACTGTACATTTAAAAATAATTGTAATCATTTTCTGATATCAATGTTGTATGGCAATTCTGCATTATAATCGCATTCAGAAGGAGCAGCTGATTGTACTGGATCATCAGCCAGATCAAATGGAAGTGAAAAAGAGGATTAAGAAAAATAAAATGCAATCTCAGTGCAAAAAATGTAAAGGAAATCAGGGACTAAAACACGCTCCGGTTTTTTTTCAGATGACAACTACTGTCGTATTCTTCAGTGGTGTCAAAGCTCTTCATTTATGCATGACCAGACACCAGGTAAGGGAATCCCTCCCCCAAATAATTGCTTGTTGAAGGAAATTCAGTGTACACCATTGTGTTTTCTTTCAATTACAATTAATTGTAGGAGAAGCGGGTAAGAGCCATGGATGGGGCCCTTAACTCCGATCCCATCAAATGCAACAGTTCCAGAGTTGTGGGGGAGAACGATGCCCACAGCTGCTGCATTTTTACGACTGTAGTTGGCATCTGAAAAACATAAGATGTTCATATTCCCCTTTACTCCCGTTCCAGAAAAGAAGTGAAACAGCCAGAAGGCTCCGTTTGCCTGTGTTTCACACCATGTGTCATTATTTATAGCAGTGCAAATGCTATCATTCATAGGTTGATACTCACTCGGCACCAGGTGCAAAAATATGGGCAACCTGTCCCAGAGACGTCTGAGGAAAGGGTGCTCGAAGAACCTGACCCAAAGCCCGCCGAAGTCCATGGATGTCTTGGTATTGATTGCAGCTGGCTTTTCATCAGGCCTTTCAAAAGCCAAATATAAGTCAAAGAAATCTTCACTAGATGCTCCCCATATTTTGTTTTTGTTTTTGTAGTTTCTTCCAAGAAAAAGCTTTTGTGATTGATATGTTACCGATAGATGTGAAACATGTTTACAGCAAAGCAGAAAATAACGTCTCCCCTCCCCACACCCCATCCCCTCCTGCATTTCTGGGACCCAGACAGACTGACAGAGCTGAGCATTGTAGGTAACCGCCACAGGTATTTGAAGTCAGCAGAGCTGAATAGGAAAAAGAGAGGGGGAGGCTGCAAAAAAAATCAAACAAAATAAGATTACAAAACCTGCTGCTCCAGGGATTGCCTCCTTGTTAAAACCCCAAGCAATCGAAGCAGGGAAGTGTTCCTAACTATAGACAGCGCCGAAAATAAACATTTGCAAAAGCTGCAAGTGTGAAAAATTTTAATGTTTTGCAAAATTTAAATATTTTTGTTGAGTGGGGTTTTTTTCCAGCTGAGAGTTTATTTTTGAAATAATGCAGGCCTAAGGCAGCAGGATCTTAAGTGCCAACAAATTATGCAGGATTCATACATCATATTTATTGAATTCTTTCTGCCATTCAATAAAAAAAAAAAAATCTTTGTGTTACTATGGTAACCTTGGTATCACTTGAAATGTCTGCAGCTTTACAAGCAGGGTCAAATTCAAACCTGGACCCTGATTTCTCCCATTTACTGAAGTCAGTCTATGAAGGGTGGCTGCACAAACAAGGGGTGATCCTGTCATGGTGCAGTCAGCCTGCCGCTTCCTTGAGCCACTCCCTTCACACCCAGCAAAAATATGGAATATAGCCAGGGAAAAGGTAATAAATTAAAATGAATATTTCCTATGCTCTGGGGTCCCCTGCCTTTCAGCCACTGGTTCCCTGGGCAGCGGATATGTCAGAACAGTGTGATTAAAGATGTCTTGCATTTGAAAGCTTGTCTAACTCTATCCCAACTATGCAGTTGGTCCAATAAAAGAAAGCCTTGCCTCTCAACTAATTCCTGGTCCATCATGGCTACAACAACACTCTACCGCTGCCATGAAGCAGTAAAGGCACTTCCAAACTCTTTACTTGAACAAGCAAGCCACATACCAATCAGCATATTATACTGTATACAGGTATTATCCTTATTCTATGGACGTTGAAACTGAGACATAAAATAGCTCGGTTCGCCTGACCCAGTGGCAAGCCTAGAACTAGACCTAGACCTCAGTAGTTCCTGGCATATAGTCCTAGGCCCCTTGAAATAACTACAGGTTTATAGCCACAATGGGCCCATTAATTATCCTTGCTGCATCCAAATAAGGCCGATCACTGCTGCAGCATTTGCAAGCCAAAAACATGACTGTGAAGCAAGGTATGGTGCTAGCTATGCACCCTCCCATTAATACAGATGTTGAATGATTCACTTTCCAAATTCATTAGTAGGAAAGGGAACACTAAAATCAGTTAATAAGATACTAAGAAGGCCATACTTCCTTAAAGATACGTTTTGTTAGGCAAGCAAAACATAAAACCTTCACATCCTCAGTGATTGATGACCTTTTTCAAAGCCCCTACTAACAGGAACAATTGAAGAATATTGGAGCAATTAAGGAGTTTCTGCACAGCCTGTTCACTTATCAAAATGACTTGGACAGGCATTCAACTGGATCATTGCCCCTTATACCTTAACTACTGTCAAATCAAGTCTAACAGCACCCATGAAGACTATTTTAGGCACATCAGCAAAATGCCACACTGAACTTTGAGCAGCAATTATAGGCATAAAATATATTGGCCTTGCAGCGATTTAAAATGAACTCCACAACTGCATCTGTCCAGACGCTAATATCTTACCATTTACTAGTTTGCCTTGCCTTACAGGTGTTAGCAGTTAAGTTAACATTAGCATTTTTCCAGATAAAAACCAGACTTTTGAAAGTGTAAAAGCTACACTAATCATAGTGACACAGAGCTTTTATGTGGAAAGTCTCCCTTTGAAATACCTATTACTAATGCAGGTAATTCAGTGAAATGGAAAAGAAATTTAAGCCAGATGGCTGCAAAATGAATTATTCTACCAGGTATTAATCTTGGCTGTCCTCAAATTGTGTTTTTTACATTGCTTTTGTTGTTGTTGTTACTGTTATCTAGTCTTTACTGCTTCCCCCGATTTGTTTTTTCCCCCAGTCACTTCTGTTAACTAGAGTAAAGTAGCATTATCCACACACTGTGTAGCTCTGGCTTAATCTTCTACTCCAGCTGAACTTGTTCAGCATGTACAAACTCCTCATAAGGATGATAGATTTTGTGTTTTTTTAATTAATTAATTAATTAGGCATCGTCAAGAGGTCAGCAAGGCTTTTTATAGGTCATTTCCCTTCCCTGCACCCCCAAGGTAACTGTGTTTTTAAAACATTAAAAACAGAGGATCCAATTTCCAGCCAGGATCTAATCTCAAATGCCCAGATTTGCATGGCTGATTTGTACAGGGAAAGCTGGAGCCTGCCATCTATTTTTTGGTATCAATTAGTTGCATATGCAAAGTGGGTATGCAAAATGGAGAGGCTATCACTGGGTTAAATCCGCAGCTGGTGTAAAGCTGTATTGCTCCTCTGAAGCTAACGGAGGACCCACTGACACAGGAGGAAGGTCTGATGCTGGAGCTAACAGTCTAGTTTTGAGATTGTTTGTATATGTTCATTTTCCCACTTACTTCTATCAGCAGAACAACAAAGGAGTAGCTGTTCTGTGAAAAATCAGAATTATACTGAATGTTTGAACTAGATACATATAAAGACAGAACAAAAAGAAGGCTATTCATCACATCAGCCTTGCTTTATCAAGTAGACCACATTTGCTTGAGAGTTTGGTTTGTGAGAGAGAGGTTTTCCAGCCCTCTCAGCAGACGGACAGGCCTCAGGCCTGACTAATATTAGTTTTGGTTCCTGGTTTCATCCATGTATTCAATTATTGAAAATATTTTGAAATTTCCAACCAAACAAAGATTTGAACAATGAAAATACTAAAGTTTAATGAAGGAGAAAATCAAAATGAGAAAAATGTTGATAAACCATGAAACTTGCTGCTTCAAAAACACGGGCTAAGGATTCTGCTCACATTTTGTTTCTCGCCGTATGAGTTGTCAGTCTTTTCTTGGAAAATGTTTCTTAGACTAAGTGGAAAAGTTTCCAATAACATTTCTGGGGGTTTTATCTATTTTTTGGCTTTTTGTCCAAATACCCACTTCCTCATGGGCTTCAAAGGACCCTAATTAAAGCAGCTTGTTTTTCAAGGTTTACCAGGGGTGGGGAGGGTGGAGATTGGGCAAACACCTGGAAACTTCTACAAGGATGTTTTCCAAAGAAAAAAAGTAGCCTTCTGTCCCATGTTTTGTGGAAAGTAAAATACATTTTTCAATAGCTCTAATACATAGCTTGCATTTTAAAGATCTAATTCTGTGTTCCACATGGGCTTTCAACTCCCAGTGATCTCAGTGGGTGTCTTGAACGCAAGCAGTATATGGTAAAAGAGGCCAGATTACGATAATTATAGAGAGGTGTCGCCGGAGCGGGGGAATACAGATTCCTCTGAACTCAAAGGAGTTTTGCTGTTGACTTCATTGGTGCCAGGATTTTACACAAACCCTTTAAAATAACTGATTATTCATAGGGAAAATCAGCAAAGGACAGCCCTGTAAACTGTGCAACTCAGCAGCTGGAACGCATTAGTAGGGTTACCATATTTCCAGGTTCGAAAAACAAGACACCTGTGGTGGGGGGGAGCTAACATGATTGTGGGGAGCAGTGATATGCCTGTGCCCTGCCCCTGCCCCTCACTCCCAAGCCACAGTCGCCCTCCCCCCCCCCAGCCCTTTCGGGCCCCTCACTCCTGACCTGCAGCCCCTTCCTGTCCCCCACCCTGCCAGTCACCTCACTCCTGACTTGCAGCCCCTTGCCCCCCAGCCCTGCCAGTGACCCTCACTCCCGACCTGCAGCCCCTGCCCACCCCCCATCCTGATGGTCCCCTCACTCCCAACTTGCAGCCACCCCCAGCCCTGCTGGTGCCCCTCACTCCTGACCCGCAGTCCCCTGCGCCCCCAGACCTGCTGCCCACACAGCTCCCTGCTGCCCCCAAAGATCCTACCCACCCCCTTTCCCCTCTGGAGGATCCCACCCTGCTGCAGTCCTGATTCCTGGACAGCTTCCCCCAGCAATGGAAGGCACTTGCCCTCCTTGCACACCCACCCCTTCACACACACACATGCACACACATGCACCCCACTTTCCCCCCACCGTGTGCAAGTCTCCAGCCCTGGCCTTCCAACCCCCGTTCCCTACAGACTTACCTGCCTGCAGCTGCCAGGGCTGCATGCTGATGCACGTGATGCCCCTGCCTCCAATCGCCCCCCCCCCCCCACATTACCCTCAGCCCCAAGCAGCTCCTTGCTGGGGCAAGCTGGGAAGTGCCAGGAAAAGTTTCGATGCTGAGTGAAGGCAGAGCAAAATCTTGGACATTTGTTGATATTTTAAAAAATAACCCAGACATAGATGGGAGAACCCAAAAAGAAGACATGTCTGGGGAAACCCAGATGTATGGTAACCCTACACATTAGTATCAGGATTGTCATTTCTTATGCATTTGTCCAGCACCTAGCACCTAGGCCTGATTTGGTTGTGGTCTTTACTGGAATATATGTTAAAATCTGATATTACAATGGTTACCATTTTCCTGTGATTACAGGCTGAAATAGTCAGAAGAGCTATTGTGAGTATTATGCTTTATACAATATTTAATACAAAATGTTATCTCTGCACTACAATGCTGTACTTGGGATACCAACCTTTTTTAGGATGAAGTTTCAACCTGAACCCAATGACACTCGGATACTTCAGTGAAAATGGGACAGTATATGACCCTAAGATGATATGAGGGTTTCCAAAACCTCTGTTTGTTAGTCTATTTGTAAGCTGGCCTGGCAAAACTTTTCCTAGTTTGTAATTCTTCCCCTGTCCGTAATGTGTAGTCTAAGCGTGTACAGAGATTTTTTGTAAGGAAACAGTGTTACTAGTTTAAGGGAAGTCTCTGTTCTTTAATAAGGATAAAAGAACCTCCAAATCAAGGGTCTTTCAAATGCATACTCATTAGTGTGAATTTTTTTAAGTTTGTTTTGTGCTTTCACGCTCTCTCCCCACTTTCTCTGCACTCTCCTTTCTTTTTAAATTATGTTTATGGTTGCTTCTATAACCTCAAAAAATTGATTCACAGTATTTGAGTGGTTTTTAAAGCAAGCAAAATGGCCAATCCACTTTCCATAAAGAAAGGACATGAATTTTAATTCACTTGGAGACTTTAAATTCTCTTTTGCTCAAGTTAAACTCCAACTGGAGTTGATGGGAAAAAAGTCCCTGACTGTGGATTGCAGGACTGAAGTTAGTAGCAATGAAAAACAATTAGACAACTAAGTCCATAATCCGCTGGCCCTGGGAAAGGTGATATAAAAATATCTTCGTTAGCAACAATATTGCTAGATGGAGAAGAGAGCTATGAGTCACATCGGCCTTCGCAGCAACACACAAGAGGCAAGACAGGATGACACACCAAAGGCCCAATCCTCTGCCTGTCGAAGTCAAGAGAAAGAAGATAAACAAGCAGCAAATAACACTTGCCGTTGACTCCTAGATGAGCCAGCGCTATTTCTTTACTTTCTTTAATTTATGGTGCCACTGGCCAGTATTAGTAGGATTATCACTACTATATATGTTATCAGCCAGCTTGCACATACGTTACCGTATGATACACATGCTATTTATCGTCCTTGTACTTTTTATGATGCACTGTTCTTCCCATAAAGGGCTGCAGCTACAATTTTTGTTTGATTGATGATGACCTCAGACTAACTCTGCAGCTAGGTTGAAGGTGAAACATCTTGCTCTATCCACTAAATCAGAGAGCTTTCCTTACACAAGGGAGAGTGGGTTGCTTGCTGAATATATACAATATAAATCAAAGGACAAGGCATTATTAATAAATAAGGCATTGGGTAGACTTTGTCTGGAAATCTTGTTTAAAGTACTGATAACCATCCAATAACTTTTAAAAAATATATAATTGCCTTTGGGGGATTGCAACACACAATAACTAGAGTACAAGTCTAAGAGAGTAGAATCATAACTAGGACTGCGGGATGTGTCTGTAACGTGCAATTTGTTCATAGAACTTGTTTCTTTCTTCTTGATTTGTCTGTGAATACTCTTGTTTTCAATTAATTGTTTCATCATATCAAAATAATTAGCGATTGCTTTCTGTGGGAATATTTCAGCCTCTGGGGTGTTCAAGAATTTCCATTATCAGGACTGCTTTGATACTGAAATTTAAGCTGTTTGATTTAGACAAGTCACGTGGTATTGCATCTGTTTTCTTATTGGCTCAGAATAATCCTTTGATTCAGGCATGTGATGTGACTAACTAAGGACATTATGGAGATGGTGGGCTGGGATGTCAAATAGATTAAATCTATATTGTTCCATAGATGTACAGATAGAACTGTCAATTTATCCCTGTATTGTTTATATGAGTAGCTTGTTACTTAATTTTCTGCTTGGGAAAACATCTCCGGTGGTCGTCATGTTGGGCCGGATCCACAGCTGAAATACATTAACAAAACTCCCTTGAAGTCAATGGAGCTTCACAGCTTTGTATTTCCTAAGGATCTGCCCCTTTCACTAACATGTGCGTGGAATGGATCTGAAATGAGATTGAATCAAATTGAAACCAAATCATTTAAAAATAAGGCCAAATTTCCTCAAATACATTTCTTTAACCTTTGTTCCCTTGCAATTGAGAAATTGCATGTGTTTAAAAATATATACTATCTATTAAAATGTCTAGCACAGTGATTCTCAACCAGAGAGGTGTGGCACCTTGGGGTGCCTTAAGATCCTTTCAAGGGTGCCATGGGTAGCCATGCAATATTAGCACTGTTAGCTGTGCAAACATGATCCATGATAAACTCAGAGATTTGAAATAGGAATTCATAGTGTTAAAATACTCTGCCCTGCTGTGGTCTTTTGGGGGTTTTTTTGCAACATAAGAATTGCTCTTCTATTTTTCTGCCATCAGAAAACAAGTGAATACTAAGTGCTGGTGCCTGGAGTCAAACAAGGGGTGCCTTGAGTCTAAACAGGTTGAGAATCACTGATCTGGCAGGATTTCTATAACACAGTCTCATGTTTCTAGACATGCATGAATGGCAGATGTGAAAGTGTATCCTTTAAATAATAAACTGTAGGAATTTAGGAGGGCCCCGTCTATGGCTGTTTCATGCAAGACATACATTCGTATGTAATAATTGATCAGTTTGGACATTTGTTGAGTCAGAGCGCTCAGAAAGGAACTGGACATGTTTTTGAACAGAGATCAGAGAGTGGACTCTGTAGAGAAAATAGAAAAATGGTAATGAGGGAAATAAAATGGGTAAGTGTGTTCAGCTCAGCAGTCCTTCCCTGTTTCAAAGATTTTCCAAATGCATTTCTACATTTGCTATTTAACGTGAAGTCAAACTATAGAGGAGAAAAGCATATTTTTAAACTCTATTGCATCAAATTATAATGACATTGTGGGTTATTTTCATTTTAAAGACAGCCAATACTGGATCCTCATTTATATGCAGATAAAAGGCAACGCTAGCAACAGAATGTCCATTCTGTCCCTTAATCAGCAAACAATATCGGTTGCTCCTGTGCAGATTGCTGATTGGTCAGTCTCTCTCTCATACAGAGCTGACAAATCTCTTGAAAAGCAATGATTAGGCATTGCTTTAGAAACATTGATTTTTGTGTGTCAGTATTTTCCCCATTTTCCACATGTGTGAGTCAGAGCACTGGGTGTTATTCTCCAAGAAATATGAGTGCAAATCATCATTACTAAATTCAGGGGCAGCATCAGCCAACTTTCAAGCCACTTATTAAAGCTGACCATCTGTAGCCAATGCCATTAAGCCTGGCACACACAGAATTGGGCCAGGCTGTCACCATTTACAAGTAGAACGCACAAGTTCACCTGCTGTGTGTCGTGACACCGGGCCAGATGGTCTGGTCACGAATGTAGAGGGCAGATGGGGTTATGTAAGCCCCATGTCTGGCTGGTGTCCCCCTATTCTTGGAGAGCAAGAAAGGAGCCAACCACTTGCAGTTAGAGCTCCCTTTCACTCTATTAGCTCTTCTATCCAGTGGGGGTCAATGGCTGTGGGGATGGCAGGTTAGTGGCAGAAGGCAGGAGGCTTTTGCACCTTCCCCAGAAGTACAGCATCTCTTTACTGCTCTGTGCTGGGAAACCAGCCCCGAAGCAGGGGGTCCGATTCACTACAGCTGAACTAGATCCTCCTCCCAGAGAGGGGAGAAGGGGGCTTCAGAGCTGGCATGAAAGAAATCTGCTATCCTTGGGTACAGAACTGCTGCCCTTATCTATGTGGGCATGATAGGCAGGCTCATCTACCCCAGTATAGATTAATCTACCTCATCATTACAAAGCACACTGGGAATTACAGCTTCCAGACAGTGCTATAATATACACCGGCCGTTCTTTATGGGGACATTCATCTACCTGGGAAACAATATTGTGATAAGAAGAGGCAAAGAGTTAACTCTTCACAGTGGCGATAGGGGAAAATATTGTTCGAGATGAAATTACTCCCTAGTATCTCATTAACCTAAGAATTGCCATGAAGTACATTAAGGTCCCTGGTGTTAACAGAAGTCTTTAATTAAGGCCATCACAGGCATCATAAGCTATTGGCTTAGTGGCCTATCATCTAACTCTTCCAATATGTTGGTCCTCTGGCATATTCTCCAGCTACAAATCTTTCAGCAGGGTGCACTTGTGTTCTGAATCTCATCTTATCTCAGAAGCATGGATGTTACAATTAGCAATTCAGAACTCTTTACATCTTAGTAACCATGCATAAAAATTAATTCAAGCAAAACGTAATTTAGAATAATAATAACATGCCTTCCTAATGTTTCCTACATTAATCATGGATAAGACAGTTACTATAGCAGCACTGCTGGATTTTATTGAAAAAAACCCGTAATTCGTTGTGCTACAAGTTGTCTTCAGACAGTGCTACTGTTTGTTTAAGAGAGGCAAAGGACGGGGCAGGGGGAGAGAGCGTCTTCTGTTTTCCTTTGAATGAATTTGGTGCTTAGTAACGTTTTGATACAAACGCAATAGAGCGGTGTTTATTTTCAAGGAAAGGCTTTGACCCCTGCTATTTGTCAATGGATATTTTTTAAAATTTACACACGCGCGTGCACACAAATGCAGAGAAAGAAAGAATTGTGTGGACTAAGTTTTCCACCAAAATAAATATTAGGCCCATGACAAACAGTTCACCCAAGTTATTAACTGTGGGAAAATAAGCCCATCAAAGTTTGCTTGCTGCTGCTTACCCAAGTCATTTCTCTGTCAAGGGGCTGAGTGTACCTACCAGACTTCCAATTAAGAGCTGTTGAGGCTCTGGTTAAAGGAGTCGGCCTCAATCGTGGGAATAGGCATCACTTCCCCAGGTTCCTTAGCAATGGATTCCTCTACTGGGTGGGACTGTGATGGTGGGCGAGCAGGCTGACATTGTATACCTTGACTTCCAAAAGGCCTTTGATCTAGTATCTCTCAATGTCCTTGTGAAAAAAATTGGAGGATTGTGGGCTTAACTCCAAGACAGTTAGGGGGGTGAGAAACTGGCTGCAGCACAGGACCCAAAGAGTCATAGTGAACGGATCTGTGTCATCCTGGCAAGAGGTGGGCAGCAGTGTCCTGCAGAGGTCGGTGCTCCATCCAGTACTTTTCAACATCTTTATTAACAATTTGGATGTGGGGGTGAAGAGCTCTCTGGCCAAGTTCGCAGATGACACCAAGTTATGGAGGAGTGTGGTAATGCTTGAAGATAGGCTACAGATACAGGCAGACCTAGACAGGCTAGCAAGTTGGGTGAATCAGAACCTGAAGAAGTTCAGCGTTGAGAAATGTAAAGTGCTCCTCCTCGGGACAAGCAGCCCCCACACACCTACAGGCTTGGCAACACCAACCTGACCAGCACCGCGAATGAAAGGAACCTGGGGGTAATAATAGACCACAGTATGAATATGAGCCGGCAGTGCAATGTTGTCTGCCAGTAGGACAAATAATACTCTGGCATGCATCAATCGATGCACCTCCAGCAAACCCAAAGAGGTGATTCTTCCACTCTACTCTGCACTGGTGAGACCCCAGCTGGAGTACTGCATCCAGTTCTGGGCACCGCACTTTAACAAGGATGTGGACAAGCTTGAGAGAGTCCAAAGAAGAGCGACCCGTATGATCAGAGTCTTACATGGCAAGCCATATGAGGAAAGGGTGAGGGATCTGGGACTCTTCAGCCTGAGGAAAAGAAGGCTGAGAGGGGACCTGGTAGCAGCTTACCGCTGTATCAGGGGAATACATCAAGGGCTCGGTGAGCAACTGTTCACCAGGGCACCCAAGGGGAAAACCAGGAGTAATGGCCACAAACTCCTGGAAGATCGATTCAGGCTCAAGAGTAGGAAAAACTTCTTCATAGTCAGGGTGTCCAGACGGTGGAATAAGCTCCCTCCAGACATGGTGCAATCACCTACCCTGGACATCTTCAAGAGGAAACTAGACAGTTCCCTCGCTGGGGTCACCTGACCCCAGTTATCTTGCCTGCTTGGTGCAGGGCGCTGGACCTGATGATCTTCCGAGATCCCTTCTGGCCTTACAATCTGTGAGTCTATGATTCCAGCTCGGTGCTTCTACCACCCTCCCGTCAGCTGTTCTTTCCATGCCACATTTCCCCCATTTTAGCTATGCAAGTTCCATCATTTACTTAGTATCATCATTTAGATTACTGCTATTAGGGCCTTGATGTTTTGGAGGGTGTTGAACCTGTTTACAACAGTTCTGCTTTACCCCTCAACAGTAAAAGGACTGTAAAACACTTGCATCAAGGTGTGACTTGAAACCACCCATAAATTTGTGCCTTAAATATTCGTGGTGGGTTCTGAGAGAGAAGTGTGGCTCTCAAAAAATAGTAGAGCTCTTATAGTACTCTGACCCAGCAAACCTAGGTCTTGGATCAGTCAGGAGAGAGCCAGATGCAGATTCACATTCTGCTTTTTACGCTGCCACAAATGAGCTAAAAAGGCTGGTGTGAAAAGCTGGCAGGTGAGTCCTTAAGTGTTGGAGAACCTGAATGGCCTAGAGCTAATTTTAAGAATACATGGTCCTCGTGGGCATATCTGTAGGACCACTTTGCTCTGGCAGTGGCTAGTTTGCTCAATGGCCTGTGAAGCTGTTAGCAGCCACTACAGGTTAGAGCACTCCCGAGGCCACGTGTATTGCAAAGGAGGCCAAACGATCTACAAAGCTGCTGAACCTCTCCTGAGTACTTTCCCTCGGGTTCTGCACTGAATGCAACTTAAAAATAGACAACCGCCCCCAGGCCAGGCTGTGATCCCATGAAAATCCAGAAACACGGAGACAAACTTATCCGTCATTACCAAGTTTCATGAGCAGAGTGAATGGTGGAAAATAATTTATTTGTGTAAATTTCTTAGAGAAACTAGTTTATTTGGGGGAATGGTTTGAATTATTATTATTTTTTACAATTGCCTTTTCAAAACACAACCTTTCCATTTTTTGATTTTGGGGCTTTTTCCAACAAACGCCCAATATTCAGCTTAAAAATAGAAACTCTCATAAGAAATTGTTGTTTCATCTGAAACAAAATTAATTTCAGAAAAAGCTTTGAATTTTTTTTTTTTTTGACAAGTCCCACCCTGTCAGCGATGTGGCTCAAATATTCTGTTTGTTTTCAGAGCTGCACTATGACAAGAGAGCTACAGATGATTAATAGTAATGTTAGTGCTTGTGCATTATTTTTGAACATGTTGGAGTGTTTTTTCTGTGTGTCGTGGAACCAGTCTATTCTCCAGCTTCATAAAGTTTTGAGTGGGGATGTTATAAGAAAACCTGCAATTTCGGAGTAAACCAAAGCCTTGATGAATTTAACCTGCACTTCCCAATTACTAGAATCTTTTGCTTGGGAGTCTGATGTGAATTAGTGCAATACTGAAAGCTCAACATTTTTTTATAACAGTCCTTGTAGTAGAATGCATTTCCTTTCATCGAATTTAGTGCTCATTAGAGTGAGGTGGGTGAAGTGATAGAAGTGTGCCGCAAACCTAAGTGGACTTTTGGCACCTAGACGGTTCATGAGATAAAACTGCTAAATTGTCAGGCCAGCTGTAGGTGTTAATTAATTACTACAGAAAATGTAGTTTGCTTCACATTAACACAACAAACATGAAAGGAAATAGATTTTTCTCTTTAGTAACCGTGTGCATAGAATCACAAATGACTTGCAACTGCGTTTCAGAACCATTTTTTCTTCTTGCCCTTTTAAATTTTTTGATGGCTAAAATCCATTTTAACTTCTGGTCTGGTCATTCCCAGTGAAAGTGAAAGTAACCTTTAAGAGGGGAAATCTACCACGTATTGGAGCCCAACCATGAAAAACTCCTTAACAATAATGAAAACACCTATTTTAACTCAAGGTAAGAGTTTTGCCTTTCATATTTCTTTTAAATGAGGAAAAACTAGTCCTCGGTTTCAGAATTCTAAAAGGAGCAAGAAATACTGTTATATAGTCGGTTTTTAAGGATACTATTCGTACAAATGTCACACAGGGCAGAAAGGAGGCTATGAACCAGATTTTCAAAAGAGCAGAGCATTGAAATGCTTCTGAAGATCTAGCCCCTAGGATCTGACTCCAAAGTGCAATGAAGTTAATGGAAAGATTCCCACTTAAATCGAGGGGCTTCGGATCCGGTCCCTAATTCTGGTTCAGCCATACCTACCAACAAATGTAGCACTTCTTGATCATACAAAAGTAGGTTCTGAATCAAATGAAACAAGTATAACAAATGGTGCAGTTCCTTCATGTGATACTGATATACAGGTATGGCTTTTTTATCTGGAAAAAGGAATAAACTGCAAGAGTATATTGTATTTATGTCAGTATAGCTTCAGCTGCACCCACTGGTACAAGTGTATCAGTAACATAATCCTAAACTGAAATAGCTATACCAGGACCATAGCTGTGTGCATAGATCATATCTAATGTGATATATACACAGAGCCTGTCTGAATCTGAGTAGCTTGGGGAAAACTAACCGCCACAAAAGGGGTTGTGGGGTGAGAGGCCTAGGGCCCTGTCTCTGAACCTATACCAACCAATTATAAGTACTTTATAGTATGTAATAATGGGCGTTCGCCAGGGTGCCTTGTGCTCCCCTGAGGAAGTCCTACTCTACTATATAGGATCATAGGATTGGAAGGGACCTCTGGGGTCATTCAGTCGAGTCCCTGCTATTATAGGCAGCCATGTCATATAATAAAGCACATAATTCCTGACTGCCCCTTTAAAGAGTCGCGTGTTCTTCTCTAAGCTCCCCATATTCTTTTGTATTCGCGTATCTTTTATTTTCCTTCCGGCCACAATCAAAGCAGGAACTTTTCTTTGAAACAATTTTTGTAATACTGCAATTCACATCTGAATGAAATATCTCTTAAGGCTCATGTGACACACAAGAGGCAATAGTAGATAAAAGAGAAAATGGATAGACTGTAAAACAGCACCTAGAAGAAAAGTAATTTTCTGAGATTCCTAAATAAATTGCTTTCTAATTCACAAATAATGCAGTACATCTTTAGGTTGTCATAAAGAATGATTACTGAATGCAGAGCCTGGAATTCATAATAAAGGGAAAGCATATAAGGAATTGCAAGGAAAAGCTGAGCTATAAAAATATGGAACTTGTAATATTTAACTGCTTTCTTTCATAAATCACTTGCCAATAAATGCAAAACAATGGGGAGTCAGCAGGAAAATAGATTCTTTAAGGAAAATAAGGTTTAAAAAATACTTTGGCCTGTCATAAATTTTATTGCACAAGGAGTAGGTATAATGTCCCTGTTTTACCTATTAAAAAAGTCCAGGCTTCTTCACCTTTCTACAAGGTCCCTGGCTTCAGCCATTGCCAGGCCAACACTAGCATCAAATTTACAAGTAGCTACATATTTATTTTAAAAAGAGAAGCAAGAAAAATGTTTTAGGGCTTAGTCCTGTTATCATTTAAGTTAAAAGCAAAACACTCATTAAATGCAATGAAAATAGGCTCAGATAATGACATGCTAATAGCCATTTACCAAGCTTTCAGCACTCTGATGCATTGTTCAGCCCTGGCTAGTATAGCCTTCAGAATTGAGAAGTGCTGCTTTTATGGAAAATCTTATTTCACGAAGAAGCACTGGCCTATACATAGTTATAGTCGCAGGCAGATCCCATTATAAAGCCTTGTTTTAACCCTATTATAGTACAGGCTTATAAAATGGGCTCAGCCTGCAAATTGCCATATTTGCCCTGACAGCAAATGGCGAAGGAGTCCACAAGGCTTGAAGGAAATGATTAAAGAGAAGTTTAACGTTCAGTCTATCCATTTGCTCAATACAAGCTTTGCCAGTGCCTTCAATGGGAGCAGAAGCAGGACCCAAATGTGTAGTGATGCTTTTGTGTATATGGTGGGTAGAAATAAGAAAGCAAGTGATATTACTTAGGGTTCACTGGAATACAGAGTTAGGCAGGAGCTATACTTGCAAAATGTACAAGGGAAGAAAAGCATCTCTCTCCAAGCTATCACTGGGGACAGCGGGCAATACAAACATTTGAAATCGGTTTATGAAAGGAGTTGTTCTGATATGCTGCTATAGCTTTTCATCCTCAAGGCTTTAAAAATTACTGGATTGATCATCATCTTTGCTAACCTCTTTTTTCAGACCAGGGCAGAACACTGACTTTTTTGTACTCCATATCAAGTTGGCTAAAAAAAAGATGGGAGACCAGGAACAGATGGAGATCTCTGTTCTCTGTTTGGATGGATTAGATCGTTTAGCTGATGATGATTCTTGACCCAATACGAAAATCTTTTCTCAGGTTAAAGTCCCTTTGGCCTCCATGGTGGTGGCCACTCTGGCCCCACCAGACCCAGCCATTCTGGGAGACTCACCAAGAGCTGAAGGACTGGCAGCACAATGGGGAGAGCCAAGAGACTCATGTCTGGGGTGGACAAGGCAGCCTCCATGCCTGAAGCGTGGAGCAGTCAGGTCATGGGACCCTGGAACCATCTCCTATTGGCCAGGAGAAGCCTGGATAAGATTACACAGGCTCCAAAGAGAGATCCCTGGAGAGAGGAACTTGAGCAAGGCAGAGCTTGTCAAGCCACGCAGAGGCACAGGACTAATGTTAAAAGACAGACCAGAGGATTGGGACAGAGTCAAAATTGGATGTCAAGGGCCAGAAATTCTCTATAAGAGAGACAGTCCATAGAGCCATGGCAGAAGAGAAGAAAGACTTGGGACAGGTAAGGCAGACTTGTAAAGGGTTCCTTTACAGGGATCCAGTGCCTGGCTTGTTGATAGGGTGCAGTGAGCAGAGGGACTTTCCCCAGTGGACTTAAACAGGAAACTGGCTTCCACTGGACTTAATGAGTAAAGGGGGTCGAGAAGAGTCAATTAATTTGTGTAAGGGTGAATTGATTGACCCATTTAATATATTGATTAACTGCACCTTGATAGACTTGATCCCCATTCATCAAGAAGGGAACTGATGTAGCAGAGAAGAATGGACTGAATGAGAGACGAGTTAATTGATGTGATGCAAGAGAGAAATTGATCACAGTGATGTTGGGTGCTTATTAGAGCTATAATTTACTGAATCATTGAAATTTGATGATGTGGTGAAGGATGCCAATTGGAGGGATTAACCAGTGATAAATTGCAATAAGTATTAAACCAGGTAACTGCTAGGAAAACGACCTGTCGGCTACCAGGCTCTAATACTCCATCTGTGGGAGGAGGGGGTCTGAAGCAGGTCACAAGTCAAAACCTATATTGGTGGGATAAGGACAGGGTGGAGGGAAGGCGGAGACCTGCAAAGGAAGGCTGCAATTCACCCTACTCACTACAAGCAGCAAACATCTCACCTCTCCTTATTCTCCTTCTTCAGAGTAACATTGAGGTGTGGCAGCCAAGCATTAAGGGAGGTGATGAGGGGTGAAGGGGAGAAGCGACAGATCAGTCACCATCAAGTGTGAATCTCCTACAAGGACTGAAGAAGGAAGATTTCTGTCATCAATCCAGGTGGTGGTTGGTTCCCTGAGCTTACAGTGTCCAAGCTCATCATTGTTATTGCTAGCTCCACAATTTTTCAATTTGAATCATCTTGACAAGCTAATGTGTTCACTTTCTTTCTGGTGAGGAGGCACTCACATACTTGTTATGAGCACATTGAGAGCTAAAATACTCTTTGTGCCCAGGCATTCCACTGTGGCTTCAGGGCATGATATCCAGGAGGTGATTGTGCAGCGTGGGTCTTTCCCCCATGCATCAGGTCCACAAGGAGGTATTGCAGGTGTTGAAATAATAACAATGGCACTCCGCATCATGTCCAGCACGATGCAGATGCAACTATCCTCTACCCACTGTGCAACCCTGAGGTGCACCATAGCCCTATGGGCCTAATCAAAAACTCCTCAAAGTCATTGGTAGGACCTCAGCATCCTTAAACCACTTCAGATTGGTCCCTTAAGGTGGGACAGGGATGTGGTTTGCAAAGAATGGTAGCTTAGAGAGTCTCTTCAGGACTAATCCTGGAAGCTACAGCTGCTTATGGAGTATCTATTTAGGACCATATTTTCAAAAGTGCCCCCCTGGGAGCACAAGGAGCAGAGCACCTGCCCCTCTTCTGGGTGCTGAACTCATTGGAAAATGTTGGCCACACAGAAGTCTGTGCAGAGACAAACTTCCAGCTCCTGCTGCAGTGCCTTCACCCCAGGGCTCCTTGCTCACTGGGTAGTGGTGCCCATTTCAAGTCCTTTTGGAGCCAAATACACAGGAATATTAAGCCTGATATTTTCATTGGCAACACGAGGGAAAATATTTTGGTTTTTATGACTCTAATTCATTTTCACCCAAACGCTCTTTCCTGGGCATGGGGTAAAGAATCTGAGATCCTATACAATATTTGGATGATAGCCTATTTTAAAATATTATCTACTATTATCTACTACATTCTTATTGACAATAGTTGGCTGATAGGCAGCTATTTTAAAATATTATCTACTACATTCTTATTGACAAAACTGTCACCCCCTCCTCAAACCATATAAGAAGTGTTCACTTCTTCAATGCTTAATTCAACTGTCAGCCCCTCATTCCTCAGTATATGCAGTTGCAAAAATGAAAATATCCTCCATAGGTATGGATATCTAAGGCAGCAGGGGCCTTTCATTTTATACTTTAGCTTCAGGGGGTAATTTTTTATGTCAGAAGTTTTGCACATAAGCTCTCAACTTTCCTTTCAGGTTCATGGGAGCATAAGCAGCCCTGGGTGCATTATTATTGGCAAGAAATATTTCTATTAAAGCCTTCAAAAATGGTAAGACCTGTGGACAAAAACTTGATTGAATGTGGTAATGAATGTACTCCTAGTTGCATATTCACCTGCAAAGTTATGTAGCAAAGGGAAGCATGGGTGTACTTGGATATGAGTATTTGACAATTTGGGGAATATGTATAAGCTCAGCTTATGAATTCTGTTTGCTATTGAGAACTGCCTGTGTTACACTGCATATTCTTGTTTGAACATGTGTTTGTTTGCGAACAATTGTCTTTTCCACCCTCTGTGAGAGTGAAATGCTGAGGGCTGTTAACACAAGGCTAACAATGGACAGCCCTGAAACCTTGATGGTCTTCCATTCATATGGGATCTCCCTTACAGGAATGGCTACAGCCTAGATCAATCATTTTATCTGGCTTGAAATTCCAGGAGGAGATAAATAACCAACAGATCACTCTGTGTGTGTGCGAGTGTGCACATGTGCACACGTGTATGTGTGTGCCTGTCTGTCTGGGTATGTCTGAATGTGCCTGAATCTATCTAACTATCCATGAGTATTGATAGACACTGGATCAATCATACAAGGGACTAAATGCCTTCCAGAAGATATTCCTGATATATCAGTTATGGCTCTGATAGGTAGAGTTGGCTCGAAGAAGTTCTGAGAAGTTTGTAATGAGTTACTGGCTCTATTTTTTAATTTGGATCTGAAAATGCTCAACACTGCTGAAAGGCGTCCATCAGGATTGGCGCTGTCATGACCAGGAGAAGAAAGGTAATCGTGATGCCATCAGAGGTCTCTGTTGCATTATATCACATTATATAATTTCCTTGTGTGATGTTCTCTTCATATTTAATACATACCATTTAAAAAATAACTGTACATTTTGACATCATATATATGTGACAGCTTGAAATGTTTAGCTGAGGAGCATTACTAATACCCTTTTGCAAAGGCAGGCAATACGAAGGTTTGAGTTAAGAAGGCACTTAAAAGGCTTCTGAAATGGTAGACATCTTGGCTTTTTCTTCTCAAAAAGAGAGTCCCCACAGATATCTTCAAACATTTAAAGAAAGCTTGGTTTGAGGGCAGGCTTTTTTCTATTAAAATTCCAAGTTTTTAAAGCTTAGACAACATTTCTGGTATCTTCTGCTTCCTTCAACCAGAATGAGCACTGCGAGTGAAATTTTCTTAAGATGTAAAGGCTTGTTTTCAGCAAGAAAAGCCTATTTGAGCGTAAACAGTTTACAGTATGTAATGAAATGAATAATGTAATCCCTGTGGAAGATGGACTTTTCAGCTGCATCTTCCACAGAAGGTAAAGAGAAGCATTAAAAATACATTTGCCACTGATAGGTTGAATTCATTTTAGCTGGCATAAATAGGACAGATGAGCTATTCAAATGTCTGATGAGTACCATATAATGAAATATTTATCACCTTCTCATGGTCACTGCATGAGAGGCCAATAATTTGTTTTCTCTCAGCATTAGTATTTTGTGGCACTTATAATAAATTATACATTGCAAGCTCACATCCTTCACCCCTTTTCTATTTACCTATCTAGTCTGAGATCTCATTCATCAAAACTTAGCTGGTTCTTGGACAAAAGAGAAGCTATAAATTCACGTATTGTAAAGAATCATGGGCTTTATAATGTATGACTGTACTCCGGCAACATGGATTAGGAGCAACACTCAGAACAGGTGGCCTTCAAAGTGATACAATAGAAAAAAAGAAGCGCATGTGTTTGATAGAGACATGAGTATGTATATGGCAGAGAGTAGCCTCAGCCAAGCAATCTGTATTGGATTTTGATTTAGAGTCCAGTGTTCAGAAATGGTTATTTTATCTGCGCTTATTTTGCATTACTGTAGAGAGTTCAAGCAAGAAATCAAGGGATGGAATAAAGAAAAGTGTTTGGGAAGTAACTAGGAAACCGGTCACTATTTGCAGACAAGGGCCACATAAACCAGTCTAAGTCAGGGGTTTTTAACCTTTTTTTAGTTTAAGTACCCACAGTGGCCGGATGCTGAGTGGTGGGGAAAGGGGAAAGCACGTGGCCAGACATCAAGTGGGGAGGCAGGGGTGGCACATGGCCGGGCAGGGACAGCGCACTGCTGCCTCCCAGGAGCAGGGCTGGGGTGGGGAAGCTCACCAGACTGGTGTGTGCCAGCGGCAGAAGCCACACATGAGCTTCCCTGCCCAACGGCTGCCCTCTCCCCACCTCAGCCCTGCTCCTAGGAGGTGGCCGCACTCCATTCCCACCCACCTACACATACCTCCTAGGACCGGTTCAAGTACCCCCAGGGGTATGCGTATCCCTGGTTGACAGCCCCTGGTCTAAGTGATTGGAAATCAGCCTAAACACCCAGCCATGGACCCTCTGTTCCTGAACATGGGCACAGCCCCATGGACTGCAACCCTGGTTCCTATACACCCAGCCGGGGACTCCCATGCCCCCATAGTGGGTGCAGCCCCATGGAGCCTGACCCTGGCTCCTGCACATCACATCTCAGTGGCCAGAGCCAGGCACTCTGCGATGTGGACCTCAACATAGACCCCCCACAGCCCCTGAGCAGGAGCTGGTGGTGGGTCAGGGTATAAGGGAACAGAACATCGGGCCTGTGCCTGTGCGGAGACAACCCTGTGACCTCTGCAGCTCAGCCATTGTTGGCAAGTACCCAGGCCATAGGCACCTTGGGGCACTGCATTACTTTTTTGTCTTGCAGCTACAGGGTCCCAGAGTACTAGGGTGGTAGGAGGGTGCAGAGGTGGTACTGAGCATCCAAGCCAGAGCAAGCAAGCAGAAGCTTCTGGAAACTTCAGGAGCAGGTGGGGTGTGGACTGTGGGCTGACATAGTAGGGGGTTCAGGATGTGCTTGCCCATGCCTAGCAGCCAGTCAGAGGTGGCCCGGGCACTCAGCTGCACTCAGCAGCTGGGGGAGCCTGCAGGGCATGCTGGGAGGTGAGTAGGAGTGCCCCCAACCTGCTGGCTTCAGTGAGTGCAGGCAGCCTGCATGCCCTCCTCACCAAAAGGTGAACGTGTGTTCTGTTCGCTACCGATCTAAAGTAGGCTGCTTACAAAGACCTGCATAAGTTAGATCGATTCCTCTTTGGGCTTTATCAATGTCTGTCTGTACCTGGCCAAAGTTTCCCGAGCTTCCAAGAGAAGAGGTAGCAACTTTACAGAATGAGTCGTTTAAGATTCTAAACAGAGCCCAAAAACCATGTTGTAGGGCTAGTCCTGCCCCCATCAAGGAAGGACCTGGTTGGCCTTTACCATTTACAATTTCTGCAACCCTGCAGTCTCTTTTCTGCTTCCTCTCTTCATGACTGCATAGAGGGAAAACAACTCACAGTGAGAGCTGATCGAACTCGCCTGGCTCGCGTGAAGTTAATAGTTGTTGCTCATTGCCACACATCTTGCAAGTAAGGGCTTGGATGCCAGCTCCTCCCTATTTAGAGTGTTTATTTTATACCTGTGCTTGTCCAAGCAGGGGTTAAATATTCTGAAATGATGGTCTTTGCAGTACTTGCCTGTAAGTTTAAGCCCTCGGTTCCAGTTAGGGCAGGTCCTGTTTTCTACCAGATCATCCTGTTTTTAAACCCGTTGTCCCCTGTCTATTTCTAAATGAGGGACAGACTGCAAAAAGTCCGGTTTTTCCATTCACCGGTGGAAATTATTGTCAGTCATTTGCCCTTGTGATTCTATTGGCTGTGCCTAGAGGTAGGGCAGTGCACAGCCAGTATGAGCAGGGTTCTGAGCCGGCTCTGGAGGGAGGGAGACAAGAAGTTTGCTTTTCTGTGGTGGCCCCACCCCTTGCTGCTGATTGGCCAAGGAGGCGGTCTCTCTGTTCTTCACCAGATTGGTTGAGGGGGACGGTGCTGTCGTTTCCCCCCACAACCAAGGGGATGTCCCGTATTCTGGAGATGCATCAGTGGCCACCCTAGGTCCAGTACTAGAGACAAGAGGATGGTTTTCAAGGACTACAACAGGCCCAGTTCCTAGGGTGGTTAATAAAACAAAGGAAGTGGTCATTATTTTAGCTCTCCAAAGCTCACTTTTTTCACCTAATGACCTGGGCAAATGAAGGATAAAATAAGCTCTCTCACTTCCCATTAGGAGAGCCAAGGAAAGTCTCTCATTAATTCTTAAGAATGGTAGTGAAATTGCCACATTAATTTACATACCATTAAACAAAGCCCCGAAAACCACCTTGTTCATAGGTTTATAGCTCTATTGTTATGTACTGGAGGGTCCATATTTAAATCATTCATAATTTTGTTTTGCTTTGGACTGCAACATGGAAAAGGTCATTTTTGCTCAGATAAGACCACCACTTGCCTCACTCATTCAGGAACATGTAAATCACTCAGTGTGTTCAGGAGGCTGACAAAGTTCATTATTCACTGCCCAAGAAGTCTTTAGGGATCTATGATCTCTGCTAAATCCATAAGCCTCTAAATTAATTTCTTATGACAAAATCATTCAAGATGGACAGCTTGAAGGATTTTAAAGTGACCTTCTATTTAGGAAGTACAGATAAAGTAAGCCTAGTGCCTTTCTGAATTGTTCATATGTAAAATATAGTTGAAATGTGGATGGTATCATCAAATGGTAAGATAGGATTTGTGAGTTTTCTGTTGCTCCAAAGACACGAGATTTATGATGAGCCCTGTATCTGCTGAGAAGCAGTGTCAGGATTCTTGTGGCTGTGAAATGCAGGGTTTCCGTCACCGGTCAGTTTTCTGTATTTTTGAAGCTGCAGGTTTTGGAATGGCACGTTTCAACATTTCTGAGAAATCCCAGAAATATGCAAATATGCAAATCACTGTACTGTCCCTGCTCCCTGCTGTGCCCTGCTCCATGCACATTTTTACACTTGGACAAAAGGGTAATTTTTAGGGCTGTATTTTTTCAAAACATCCTATACATTTGTGCAACAGATCAAGGTAGGTCTGTGTCTAGATTTTGTGGCCACACAATTTCACTTACTTTCTTCAGTCATTTCTACTGCGAAGTTTACATTACAAGGCCTTTTGGTAATACTGTATGCTCTCCAAATACAGGATCCATTTCAGCAATTTGCTTGTGCACAAGATACTCTCTTTATTTAATCACCCATTGAAGTCTTAGAGACAGCTTACAAGCTTTCATAAAATGTGATTCAGCAACTTCAGTATGAGCCTGAGACAAAAGGAGCTCTTCAGAATTTCAGGTTTGCTACACAACTCCATAAGACCGCAGATTTAAACTTCTGTTGTCAAAGTTCACCTGAGATTTTAACAGTCTCTCCAAAGAAATAAAAACAGAACCCCCAATATCAATTTTACAAAGACAATGTAAGTCTTTATTATCCAATTTAGTGATACTTTCTTGTGACTTCAGTCCATTATAACATTGCTATTGCACTGGTATAATTTCTCATTATAATTTCCTGGAACCCTTCCAAGAACTTCAGTTAAACAATAGTTTGGATTCCACTCTCAAATATGCTCTATCATACACAATTAAATATATTCAGGGACTAACCTTGTCCCTTAACAGAAATGGGAAGTTTTTGTTGCTATTATTCCCCATTGCAATGACTGTTTCATTAAGGGTATCTATGCATACTGTCTTCCTTTTGAATATAAGATATAATTTTTTAAATAGAATATTTCTTCTAAAAATGGCCTGCATCTTAAATTCAAGTGAAGTGGTGGGAAGCTGCTATTTAGACCATTGAAGTTGTATCCTTGTAAACATGTCTTTAACTGTTAAAGAATTTAAAAATTTGATCACGATTAGTCGCGCAATTAAAAAAAATTAGTTGCAATTAATCGCAGTTTTAATTGCACAGCTAAAAACTCAAAATTATGCTCAGAAAAACTCAAAATTACGCAGGTACTTTGTATGTCTGGGGAGTATGTGTGGGGTGTGTGTGTGTGGGCTAAATTTGTGAAGGGGTGGGGGTCTGTAGGTGTGTGTGTGTGGGGGGGGGTTGGAGCCCTGCATGCCCTGGCAGGATGTGCGGTACTGTGGGTCAGGGCTGGGGCCTGTGGCTTGGGAGTTAGGGGCAGGGGCAGGACACGGGCATATCACTGCCTCGCCACAATCATATTACAACCGCCCCCGGTGTCCTCTTTTTTGAAACTGGAAATATGATAACCCTACAGGAATGCAGCATGGCTGCATGTAGAGCAGTGCCCAGCAGATAAGTGTATGGAGGGGGAGTGGAAGGGCTGGAGGAGTGGGGGCAGATCAAGGCCCCCACAGTGAAGGAGAGAGTGGGGCAGGGACAGGGGCAAGGGATGGGGTGAATGGGGCCCTGGGGCCAGTGTGGGTCACGAAGCCACAGGCAGCTCATCCAGAGTGTGTGGGGGGATGTGGCTCCTCACCCCTGCATGCACCCCCAGGGGGGCATGTGCCCCCCAGATTCATACACAAAGCAGAGGCAGGCTGCCCACTGCAGGCTGGGCCTCTGTGCCCTGCTGCCTTTACCCTGGAAGCCATGTGATGCCATGTGGCACCTCCCACTGTCAGGTGGGCAGGGGACATGTGGCATGGCCCGCGCATAGTTCCCAGGGCAAAGGCAGCAGGGTGCAGAGCCCCAGCCTGCAGCAGCCAGCTTCCCTCTGCTCCATGCACAAATCCAGGGGGCACATGCCTCCCATGCTTCACCCAGGGATGCACACAGCGGTGGGGAACTGCACCCCCTCACACTCACCCATGCCCCAAATGAGCCACCCACAGCTCTGTCCCATGACCCGCCTGAGCCCAAGGGCTCCATTCACCCCTGCACCTCTCCCTTTTTCACCGTGGGGGTCTCGATTTACCCCCCACTCCTTCCCTCCACAGACTTACCTGCCAGCACTGCTCGACATGTTCCTAGTCGTGTGCTTGCTGGGGATACTTGGACGTGTCTGCGTCTCTGTGTCTGTGTTTATTAATACATTAAAAAAATGAACACAAGGACCGATTAACGTGTTAATCTTATTTGAAGAAATGCGGCAATCTTTCGGTGGTGCTGGTTCTAGCCGTGTTGGTCTAAGGACACAGGCAGACAAGGTTCTCTGGGTAAATGTGATATCTTTTATTAGACTAACTAAATAGTTGGAAAAATTATTCTTTGCAAACTTTGGGAAGCTTGCAAAGAACAAATGTCCCAACTATTTAGTTGGTCTAATAAAAGATAACACATTTACCCAAAGAACCTTGTCTGCCTCTGACAGTCTTTAAAATTCAGGGGTTTGTGGTTTTATAGATTATATGCTTAATGAGAAATTCATTAGTTGATAATTGTTTGTGAAACTGGGTGCATTGTTAGTTGCAAGTACATCATCCACCATATGCAACACTTTTTTATCCTGTTTGTGTATTGCTTAAGAATTAATTTGTATTTCTACCTGCATATAAGTTATAAGTGCTCAGTAAAGTATTTGTGTAAATGTCAGGCTATGGATTGGTTAAATGAGTCTTCCCTTCATCTGTCTGCTATTTACCGGAGAAGATTTTCAGTGGCAAAGGAGAGAGGTAGGTACCTAAATCTGATAGCTAGTCAATGGAAATTGGATTCCTTTTTCCCTCTGAATTTTTTGAATTTTCTCCTTCTTACTGTTGTTGATAGTTATGTAGATAATCCCTATGGCTGTATCATTACCTTTGAGTAGTTTCTGCTTCTTAATGAGTTAGTTCAATTTTTTGAAGGAGAAAAACAATTGAAGTATAGTGAATAATGAATTTCTGGTAGGACTTTTTATACAAATTTATGAAGCCCTTGACAAAAGCTGAAACATTTCATGAACAAAGAATGGATAATATGATCTTATGAAAAACAGTACAGGAATTTTGACAAAAAATATCAAACAATGTATTAATGAATCATTTTTTTTGTATTATGCTACCAGCTCTCATTTCTAATTTCCACTGGTTAAAGAATATTAATTAGCATATCAAAGATAACATAAAGGTACATATTTTTGTTCTTATAAATAGCTATTACTTTTTCTCCTAGTCCAGATAACAAAACATTGTTACATAAAACTTGGTATTCAACTTCTTAACATAGTCATTACACTAAAAGTTTCTATCATTTTTTTGAGGAACAAATTGAGAGTTAAAACCTCCTCTTACCATTTGTCAGTTTTTAAAATTAGTGAAGTGAGCATAGAGAATATATTAGTGAAGCTGAACAGATAAAATTGCCTGTTTATACACCAAAAGATGCCAATGTACAACATAAGGTTCTAATTCCTTCAGAGATTATGTATGAAATGAACCTGAAAAGAGTTGCTATATAACTGTTAGCATATCACTTGCTATATAACTGTTTCTTGAAAACCCAGGCAAATGCAGAAAGGAACAATATTTTATATCTATCTATCTATCTATCTATATAGAGAGAAAGAGAGAGAGCGATATCCAGTTAGATAGATATAGATATTGTAAGCTACACATTTATCTGCATAAATGACTTGTTTTAACCTCCCACAATAACTTTGCTTGCCGAACTCATCAAACCACTCAGCCGTGAATTCTCTCCATTTAATTCTCTCTTACCTTATGATCCATTTAAAGCATTTATTTCACTAAAACACAAGTCAGATAGTCTTTTACATGAGCCTTATACAGGGACTCTGCCCTTCATTTTGTCTTTATGAATATTCAGTCTCTAACTAACAGAAGAAAGTCCGTAGCTAAGAGAAATCCATTCCCTGAGAGAAATGCTGCTTGCCACTAGCTTATTTAGTACGTGTCCACTTGTACCATCATGCAAAGCATGTTGTTGTGCAAGTCATGAATTTTTCATCTCTTCACCTCGTGACAGGATGACTATCCCGAAGATAGGTTTGGGAACACACAAGTTAGAGGGCCGAGTAGAGAGGGATAACTTGGTGAAACTCCATAGCTTGTATTAGCGAGCAGGTCAGAATCAGTGAGTTAAAATTATCCTCTGGCTTTAAAGCCTGTTGAACTATCAGCTTCCTCCTCTGACCAGTCCATGACCTTAACCTCCATCACTTCCTTCTTAGAGATTTAAATAATTTTCTTTTTATGTTTGTCCAGACTCCCTTTCATGCTTGGAAGCATTTCACAACAATACCTGCAAAACCACATCATTTTTTCCCCTTCAAGTTCCTTAAAACTCTCCTTTGCTGTGATGCCTATTGAGGCTGCTGGTGCACTGAGATCACAGCCCACCAGACTGGCCAGCCTCATTTCCATGTGCTTCCCCATATCTTGTCTCTGATGTTATTCTGCCCTGTGCAAACCCTTTAGCATGGACCACATTCTTGTTCCATGTCAGTACAGCACCTACGCAACTGTGGCCCTGATCTGACTAGGGCTTTCTGGGGCTATAACTAAAAGATAATTGCAATAAATAGGGCTGCTTTGCCATAGAGTATATTAATCAAGAAACATGAAGGACGTAGCAAATGTATTCATTTGAAGTCCAGTTTTATCTTTAAAATACAGTGTAATACCTTGCATCAAGCAAAGTGGATGATACGTTTTTATTCATAAGGGGGCAGCAGCAAGCAAACTAAATTGAACTGAACAGTTTGTCTTCTAAACATACACCTATATTGCTGAATTCCAAGTTCCTATTGCATTCGTTTCCATTTTCCACAGATATAGGCATACTTGCACTTAGCTCCTGCAAACACCTATATACCTATTTAAAACAGTTTAACAGCAAATACCTGCATTTGTGCTTTCAATAATCTAAAACCCTTCCAAGCTCAGGTACTAAAATGTCACCTGGAAAACCTATTATTCTCTCTGCGCCTTGTGGATTCCATTTCTAAGACCTGTGTGTGTGCAAATGTGCAAATGTTAGATTAGCTAGAGTTGCACACCATGTAGTAGAAATGTTAGAATATATAGAATCATAGAATAATAGAAAATTAGGTTTGGAAGGGACCTCAGGAGGTCACCACTAGTCCAACCTCCTGCTCAAAGAAGGACCATCCTCAACTAGATTATCCCAGCCAAGGCTTTTTCTAGCTGGGTCTTAAAAACCTCCAAGGATGGAGACTCTACCACCTCTCTGAGTAACCTGTTCCAGTGCTTTGCTATGCTCCTAGGGAGAAAGTTTTTCCTAATATCTAACCTAAACTTCCCTTGTTGCAACTTGAGACCATGATGATACCACCTCTCTCTTCATGCAGAAGTGTGCCTAAACGGATCAAGGGCTTTCTGCTTTGCCTTAGAAATTACACTGCAGCTCTATCAGACCAATGAGAAAACTTATCATTAGAACAACTTATCTAGAGGGGTAGAGGATTTGTGATCACTTTAGCTCCAGACTTGGTACCTCCTGTTAAAAGATCTTCTGCATCTCAGATGGAAACCATTGTCACTGATGCAGGAATCATGGGGCGACATTTTCTGGCTTGAAATGATGGTACCTGCCACAAAAAGTTTGAATGCAGATATTCAGAGCACAGAGAAGAGCTTGGGTTGGAAATAACTGGAAGGCTGGCCTTTTAAATTGTAGGCCTATTCTGTGCAGATATTTTGCAAAGATGAGTGGGGAGCGTCCTTTCGTAATCAACCTTCAGAAGGGGTGTATGCATAACAATTATCCCTCCTATCAGGAGAAGTAAAATGTTACAGCCATAGCAAAGGAGAATCAAATATATTCTTGTAAAATACAGTGTAGGCTGCATGGAAATGAGTCTCCATTCTTTTAGGTTGGTAATGTAGATGCTTAAATTCCAAGCTCCGTTATTTTGAACCTGTTACAAAGTACTAACAAAGCCGATGTGCTGTTTACCCTCTCATAAATCAGGGGAAAGCTATGTATTTACTTTAGAAATACAGACATGAGAGTGTAGTTAAATGGGAGTCCAGCAGTTTGGTGCTGACTATCTTCTATGCTGGAAAAATACAGAACAGTGTAATATATGAAAATCGTGTGCATGCGTTAATTTAACATATCTTGTTTCCGCCAAAAGTAGTTTTAATTGAAAACTGTCGTCTTGATTGTTTTTGAGAAAAGTGAGCATCATTATGATACAGTTAGTATTAAATTATTCTAGCTATAAATGATTACTTCTATTCTGCCGTTTAAAAATTGCCTGAATCTATTTTCTTTCTATCTAATTTTTTTAATGTTCCCCTACTAGCAGGTATATCTCTCTACACACAAACATATTACATTTGAGTGAATTTATCTAGCAAGCCATTTTCAAGAACAGTTATTATTGTGTTGTTTGTAGTGAAAACATATTAAAACTTAAATAGTTCAAAAGCATAAGTAGGCACAAAACAAAAGAATGTGATGGTAGTGTTTACCAACAGATTTATAATTACAAAATAAATTAACCATGAAATGAAACACTTTTAGTTTTCTGCCATAATGATATGAAATATTTGATGTTTTTTTACAAATTATTCTGGAAATGCTTTGGAAACAAAGGTTGTTATGGAGCTTCTGCAATATCTGGATGTATTTCTTTTATACTCAAATGTCACTTTTCCTACAGATACTTAAAATACTGTGGAAGAAGAAAGGGAAAACATGAATTATATCCACAATATGGATCTGCAGTTGGAAGACCTAAATTAATCAAAATAATAACAAATACAGAATACAAGTCTTCTCTCTCTTACAGCTCTTTATTGATTTTAAAAATATCCTACACAACTCTAGACTATTAAGCCATACACAAGGCATAAACATTTCATGAAAAGAAAGCCCTTACCTGTGATGTCCACCTCTCCCTAGCCTGTATGTTACCTTACCAGCAGCTTCATAGCCCCCTCTATTGTTAATCTCTTTTTCTCTCCCTAAACATTTTATCATAAAAAGATGGTATTGCATTAAATCCTTCATTCTTTTTCCTGATCCTGTTAGTGAAATTTGTAATGCCTACCTGAGATATCAAACTCACAGAGACATCCATTTCTTCAGCGGGTGTGAATCAGCATAACAAAGAAGTTATCGAGCTACCTTGATTTCTGTTATCTGGAGGATCTAGGCCAACTGTTAAACGCTTGCTTTATCCACCATAATACCGTGGTCTGGTTTTTTTTCCATTCACAGATGATAAAGTGAATTAAAAAAAGCCAGGTGAAGAAAGTGAGGCCTGAAGAAGTAAAGTGAATTGTCTATACTCATTCCACTAGAATACAAGGTACTAACTTCCCTGTCTCATGCTGCCTCCTCATAGACCAAGGAGAGCCTGGATCTAGCCAAACAGCTTGATTCTGAGAAGGAGAAAAGTCTTGGTTTTACACCTTTAGGGTCTTCCTGACCACATACAAATAAGCATGACTCATGACTCTTACGGGCTTTCATTTTTGTATGATCCAAAATGCAGACTTGAATATTTTATTCCAAAGTTTGGAGTTTTTTCCTGCTGGTCCCTTCCACCATGCAGTACATTGGCAGGACTACAAGGCATGTGAAACAAAACCTTGAGCTGAACCAGCATGATTGCTGTCAGTGGGTGTATACACGTGTACTTCCTGACAGCTAAGCCGCATTAACTTTGTCAAGTCAATTTAACTGTCAGAGCATACACATGACTTAAATAATAATAATACACACCACCGAAGTGTATTATCTTGAGTCACATTAGTTAAGTCGACTTAGCTCAAAAGATGGCTGCCACCATGTGCAGGAGCTGTACATGTGTATGTTCAGATGTGGCTTAACTTAAGTTGACTTAGTTAAGTCACCTTATTTTAAGTAGACTTAGTATATGTGTATGAATTGATCACATGAATCAGCAGCAAAAACCGCATCTCTCTCCTTCAGATGATTGTGGCCCCCACTGTCAATAAATTGTGGGGTTTTTTGGCCCTTTGTGCTTGCTACGAGGATTTAATAAATAGACCTTCCATATTAGGAGGGCAAAACTCAGTGCACAAAGACAATGAATATTAACAATGACACCTGTTGTTACACCAAAGAAATCCAATAGGTATTAGAGAAGGGGTGTCAGTTCCATAAAAGGCAATGAAAATGAGGCCAACCTAGCTGTGGAATCTCTAAATCCATGGCTCTCAACTTTTTTACACTTGACACCCCTCGGAAAATGTCAGCTCTTAGTTATTCCTCATTTTTTGACTATAGAAAACTAATATAGTAATTTTTCTGTTGCAAAGAACTCAAAAAGTCCATAACAGGTCATAATGCTTTTGGCAATTATGGATTCCTATTTGAAAACTCTTGGTTTATATTGAGGATCATGGCTGTAAACCTAACAGTGCCAACAGTGAGTGGCACTCCACACCACCTTTGATAGGATCTCTGGGCACCCCAAGGTGCCACAACACATGGTTAAGAAGCACCGCTCTAAAATATCCCACTTTCTTGAACTTCATAAGAAATGTGGTTTATCCTATTAACAGCATGCATGCACATGAAGCGGTACAGCATATATGGACCATGTAAAGCACACTAAAATCAATGGAAATGTGCCTAGTGACTTCAACGGGCTATGGACTAGGCCCTTATTTCTGATTTCTCTTCATATTGCCAGCATCCAATACTCTCCAAAGGTACCTCTTCCTACCTTTTCTTTGTATTACTTACTTTAAAGCTAAGGTTGCAAGCAGTTCCTTTTTGACAGTCCTGGAAAGATCCAAAAAAAGCAAGGGGTGTTCAAATAGCTGGATGCTCAATCCCCTTATATGAGCCAAAGAGGTGCCCTCCGTGTGGCAGACCCATTCTTCTCTTCTCACTCCTTTATACTAACCAGCCACACAAATTGCATCCCTCCTTCAGCTGATTGTTGCCCCCTTGGTCAACCGATGGTGGGTTTTTTTGTTCCTTACCCCTTTGCACTTGCTATGAGGATTTAATAAATAGACCTTCTCACTCACTCAGCAGGAAAAAAGATTAGCTTTGGGGAAGAGGTTTAAGCATATGCACACATGTGCACACACTGGCACTTGTGAGCTTTATGTTGGAAGAAGTTGTAACCTTTGGAGTCCTTCAAGCTAGAGAGCTCCTCTGAAAAGCTGCATCTATAGATCCAACAAACAATTCTCCAGAGTTCATGGCTATTGCTTGTATTGTTCTTCCCAGTAAAAAACAGAGAGCATTCATTTAACACTTAAACCATTTTAATTCAACCATTTCATCACTCTAACAGCAGCAGTACTGCTAACAGCAGTACTAACTGCAGCCTGCAGTTTGGAGCTCCATCTTCCAAAATGAACTAGGATCTCTGGTTCTCTTCAGCCTCCCCTCCTACCCCATATTTTATTCCACACACTGTCATAGTGCCCAGGGCATTTTGGGCTTTCCTATCTGAGCTGACCTCAAAGGACAAACTGTGAAAGAAGCAGAGACCTCCTGTGTGGGATTTTGATCTCACAGTATGATAGCTTGAAAAACGCGACTTGTTTTTCAACAAATCCAGCACACATGTGTTATGCAGAGAAAGTCTGGATGATTTCCCTGTTTCTGACATGTCCTGATGACTTTTAGCTTTCAAGCATGCACTGGGCAGCTCTGAGATGATGATGATGATGATGATGATGATGATGATGAAAAATCTACCATTCATTTCTTCAAACAGCAAGTGATCTTAAGAATCAAGGCTGGGATTACCAAGGAAGTGTGCACAGGCTCCTTTACAAAGCGCTGCCGTAGGTGTTAGGTCTTAGCACCTAGGGGTAATGTCTCAGGTTCTGTCCTTACCATTTCCATAGTGCTCCTGAGAGGACCACTGAGAAACATGCCCATACCACCCACTCCCACACCATGTGTACCAAACCCAGAAATGATGTGGTGAGCCTGTCCTAGGGCACCCACCCCTGCCATGCTCAAGATCTCTGCCTCCATTGGATTTGAGGGCAGCACTCCAGATGGCTTCACTGCTTCATTTCAAGTTTGGCACCTGCAGAGTAGGAGCAGATAGGCAAGGCAAACTTCTTGGTGGCATTCTTGAAGGCACCGCAGAAATGGCATAGATACATCCATGCTGTCTGCTGACAAAGGCTTCACTTACTCGGCCCATTTTCCCAGTGTAAAAATCTCTGGATTCACCCAATCAAGGATTTGGCTATAGTGCTGCTTTCCACACTTGGCAAGGGATGCCATCCTCCATCTTAAACACTCCCAGCATACAACTCTGTGCTTCCCTCCACAGTGCTCCTCAAACCTGGGAAGTATCTGCAAAGCTACATCATTATCCTCCTTACAACTCTCCTTCACCCTGATGCCGACAAAAAGCTGGACAATGATCTGGCCACTCATGCATAGACTCTGTCACTCTCTTGATAGCACCTATCTCCATTCATTGTTTCATCTCCTATATATATTGTAGGCTCTTTGGCCTTAGAGCATCTTTCTTGTTCTGGGTTTTTATAGTGTGGGGTCCAACCCCATTGCTTGGGTCCCTAGGTGTTATAACAACACTATGGACTCACTTGTATTATTACGAGTTATGTCTGCTGCATGGACTTCGGCTTTCTTTCCTCATTCAGAAGCTGTGTGATCTTGGTACTTCATTTCAAGTTGCCTTGGCCTGTTTTTTTGAGCTTCAGTAACTTTGCTTGTGTTAAAAAACCCAGTAGACTTACAATGTGGATTCATTCCCTATCTTCCCCAGTGATCGGGGAGGAACAGAAGGCTGTAAATCAAGCAGATTTTAAAGTAAATTATTCAGAGTTTCTCCTCTTCAGCTGTGTAAGATTCCCTGCAGAGTATGGCTCTCCACTGAGCTGCTACTGCATTTTTTTTCTTGAGGCCCAAACCTCTATGCAGTTTATACAGCACATATATAATATATTTTCCTGATATAACAACAGGCTTCTTTCTGCAGTTGCGCCATTTATCTTAGACTCTACCTCTTCTTTCTAGAAGAGTGAGAGATAATGGAATAAATCCAATGCATTGCTTGATTTCAGCTCTCAGGAGCAGCCATGGCTTTTCTCAGTAGTGGCAGATAGTGATGGCTTTCTTGGTAGGTTAATGGATGGACAACATTTTATAGCGTAGGCTGGTAATATATGTGACTTGGTGGTTCTGAGTCACTGAAAAACTTGAAAAACCACTGAGTCACTGAAAAACCATGTGGTCAAAACCGTATGAAAAGAGGTGTTTTTGGGGGTGGAGGGTGGGATTAAGTTGAATTTAGTAATCAGGCATGAAAGTGGCCCTTTTCACATAGAACTTATGAGCTCAGTCCTGCAAAACTGATCACACCTCTTGTACGGACTCTCAATGGCTTTTTGATGAAATAGCAATGGCATTAGGACTATTTGCATGAATAGGAGTTTGTTGGATCAGTCCCTGTTCGGAGAATAGATATGACAAGGAGCCAGAAGGACCTGTACATTATATTAATTTCCTGCTTTCCAGGAAGCAGGAAAGACAGCAGGTAGACAAATATTGAGTCATTTTATGACCATTATTTCCTAGCCAAGTAAATATACAAATATAAAGGGGAAGCAGATTGCCTTTCTCCCTAATGCACTTCAGAGTGTGAATTAATGCACTAAAACAATCCAAATATGTGCTTCTGAGAGGATTATGGTGAGAAGAGAAATAAATAAATAAATAATGCTCACATTACTCTGTAATGGATGTGGCTCAAATTTTCTGAATACAAAGGAACAGCATTTCAAATTATATTAAAAATATTTCACCTACCCTTTTAATCAGGAACAAAAATTAAAAACAGGCCTTTTAATAATAATAATTCAGTCACAAAAGATTAATGAGACCTGCAGCCTCCTATCGCCATTCCGATTTGTACTTATGACAATTAGATTTGAATCTGGATACTCAGAAGGACAGAGTAACGCAGCTTTGAATGAATACAGCAAAGTTTGCCGTAATAGCTATGAATTTCCTCAGTGGGTTATTTGACTACTGAGTCAAATATCAGTATGCCAAGCTGCTAGGTGTGAACCAAGAGCTGACGATTATGCGTTCGGTACCAGGTTTAACAAGTATGATGTGAACAAAATAAGAGCTGACAGCTACTGATTTTGACAATTACTGTTACATACAGTGCAGTGTTCTCCATTTTAAATAGCAACAGGCAGGTTTTCAACTTCTTCTCTACTTGCCTAAAAACGAAACTTTAAGCCAAAGTGATGGGGGAGGACAAAAGCTGGCTTAAATCTTTTGGTGGCTGGCTAAGAAAATTTTTTGACACTTCTGCCATTGCAGCCTTGAACGAAAATTAAATCCCCAGATTGCAATGGGTAGTCTTATTACTGCTCTAGTTAAGGAGTGTTTTTGTTTGCTTGCTTGCCTGCGTGGTCTGTTCTAGCCCTATTTGGCCATCCCTTACTCACTGCCCATTCACGTGAGTAAGTCCATTGACTATAATGGACTCTTGTCTAGGTAACTGCTTGTCAACCTGAGGAACAACTGTAAAAAGAGACCCCGACAGTTTTGTGTACGCTTAGCTGTCCTTTCCAGGGAAATGCAGAACTTCAGAATTGGCTGAAAGACATGTACTTCATCCATGTAAATCCGTATTCAGCTCATCCATCTGGATGGAAATTCAAAGTCCATCCGTCAGCGCCGGCGTTCCACCTTCTTTATGGATAAGCAGGCTCTCCTCCATTCCCTTCTTCACTCTCCTCTCTATCCAGCCACATTGATACCACACGAGGACACTTGCTGCAGGAGCTTCATATCTTTCCCCAGCAACAAACATTCAGAGCAAGCGGTGGGTCTTGGGAAGAGGTCCAGCTGGGCATTGCGGTTGTAGGAAGGGAGGCCAAGCCAGAAGCAGTGGGGGAATATCTTCACAACCCAGCAGCACCAAAGAAGTCAGCAGCCTGCCTCCTCCAAGGTAAGGCTTGGGCATTTTCATCGCTCCAAATCCTTTCCCCCAGCTCCCTCCGCTATCTATGGTTGCCAGGATCATCCCTCTGCTCTTCTCCACTCTGCTGCTTTTCCTCTGTCCTCCTCCTTTTTTTTGTATCTCCCTCCTCTACTCACTCAGTGTCCATTTCCAATTCTTTCCTTTCTCATCCTGTGCCGATTCTCTTTCCTTCTCAGCACTCCCAACTCCTTCATCTCTACCTCTGTATTCAGTTGTAATATTATATAAATAACTAAAAGGTTAGGTGCCCTCTATTTTTGCACATCATTAGCCTGTGAGACGACATGATCTCGTTTATGAGTCTTTCATCATCCCTCAGCTCCCCATTCACCAGTCTTCAACACACTTGCTTGTATCTCATCTTTAATGAGATTTGGGACCATTCATTGTCTCAGTAAAATGGTGTTGGTTGAGAGGAAGGATGGCCTGGGAGATAAAGCACTGCATGGCGATTCAAGACTACTGCATTGCCTTTGGCTTTGGGTAATCCATTTAACTTCTCTTTTCCTTCTCAGTTCCCTGCCCCATAAAAGAGGAATAATATTGTTTTGCTTGCCCTATTCAATATCTACTCCTTCTACTGTAATTGCTTGGGATGAAGAGTGTGTGTATGTGCGGCATTTAGCACACTGGGGTCCCAGTTCTGATGCTCTTTGTACTAAACTACTACAAACTAGGAATACTAATTGCTAGGAATAACGGCCACAAATTGTTAGAGAGAAGGTTCAGGCTGGACATCAGGAGACATTACTATGCGGTTAGGGCTGCCAGGCTCTGGAATGGGCTCCCAAGGAAGGTGGTGCTCTCTCCTACCTTGGGGGTCTTCAAGAGGAGGTTGCACAGATATTTGGCTGGGGTGATATGATCCCGGCAGCCGTTCCTGCCTGGGGCAGGGGGTCAGACCTGATGAACTGTTTAGGTCCCTTCTGACCCTAAGTGCTATGATACTATAATACAAACTTCTTAATCATTATCATCTTCTTATACTTTTCCAGAGCACAGTCTTCATTTTGCTATGTTTTCATGCTTCCTAGTAAATTGGGGTCCAATCCTGACATGCCATAGCCCAAACACAAACAAAAATTATAACAGCAGTAATAATCATCTCTATAATTGCATTGGCCCACTTTGTTTCTGGGACAGATTACAGATTAACCATACTCTAGCCAGGTTTAATGTATTGAAACAAAAAGTACCACAGGAAATAAGAAGTTAAAGTTTTCAAACTTGTAAACTATTAAAAATTAAAGGCAAAGATGTAAAATTATGCATGATCTATTTCTGCATGCAACCTTGGTGCATTTAACTGTTTCACCTCAGGTGGTGCCTGTAAGCCTGCAGGAAAAACAGAAGATCAAGTTGACAACCTAACTATTGAATCCACCAAGGAAATCCAAGTTGCGTGTTCCATCTGTCACTTGACATGGTTAGGAAATGTCGTAATAGAAACCATCCTTAAGAACTTGAGAAAAGCCATCCGCAGTGATGGGACTTGGTGCAGCCATTGTTTATCTCAAATCAGTATGCAGTGCTGGTACTAGATAGGGCTCAAGGTATCATGAGTGGTGCAATCAGAGGAGAGCCTTTCATCCTGAACACAGGTATGAGATGCACTTTGAGTAGACCTAAATCTAACTCTTCATACAGGAATTGTAGTGATTGGGTGGTTTTGGTCCTGAGACAGGACTCAGATTGGATCCCTGTGTGTTGCTGACACCTTTTATGGGCATGTTGTGTCACTGCACTGCAGTTACTTGGCTGTCACAGTTTTTGCTTTATTGGGAAATAATGGAAACTAAGACCAATCGACTAAACCAATGAATTATTTTTTGTACTTCCTGTTGGTGCAAATATAGTGACTTGTTTTTGAAGAGGAATTGTTAAATACTGTTGACTGTTACAATTTTTACAATACAGTCAACAAAATGTAGTAGTGTGGTCATTCTAGGGGCTGGTGGGGCTCCCTGGGATAGGAATGAGGTAGGGTTCTACAGGAGTCTACAGGTTATGGTTAGGCTTGTGGATTATGGGCACTTCTGGTCTCAGGTGAAGGTTGTGAGTGGTAGGGACCCCTGTGCTAGGGTTAGACTTTTGGCTGGTATTGCTCCTTTGGAAAGGGGTCACCTGGTGTCAACCAGGGACCTTTGTGGTAGCTTTAGGAAGGCAGTGTGAGGTCACCCCGAGTTGGAAAAGAGACTTTTAGGACGTCTCAGGCTCATTTAAGAGATAGGAGTCCTCAGTTGCCCTGGGCTAGGGCTAGGGTTAGAGACAGAGCAAGATATGAGCATATAGCAACATTTGGGACTTATAAGGCTGAGTTGGGAATTGTATTGGGGTTTGTAGGAGTCTCTGGTCTTGGATTAGCCTGGTGGGTCCAAGTTGATCCACTGGTATGGATCCAGATTGCACATGATAGTTCCTTGTGCTACAGTTAGACCTTCGGGTGTGCAGGGTCCTCTACTAGGTGGCAGCTTGGGATTTCCAGAATAGCTTTAGTGATGGTATGTGAAGGCTGAAATTTAACATTTGTAGGGCTGCCTGGGCTAAGATTGGGCCACACTGAATTAGAGTAAAGGTTGTGTGTCTCGCATCTTATGTTTGAACAACCCCCTCAAGATGATGGTCTAATAGGAGGAGCACTCCACACCCCGTAGGCGAAGCTGGGCTACACAGGACATATGGCTATCCAGTCTGAACCACTTCTCCTTTGAACCCCCTTGGTTTTACTGCTTGGGACATTTACTGCTGGATGTTGTTAATTTGGGATTTTTTACCTAAACTGAATCAAATTAAGGAAGAGAAATTACCGAGGATCTCAGGCATCATAATAATTAAACCGACTAGAGAATGGCTTTCTCTTATCGTAATCACCAACCACATAACAAAATATTTTATTTCCTTCTCCCGGAGCAATCACTGTTTTATCAAAGACGGGAAGTACACATGCTACGTTACAGCTTGGCAGCTCAGTCTCCAGGTTGATTCTTTGTAACTATTAAGACAAATGGTGTGTTTATAGTTGCATTATACCATCAATTTGTTTCCAGTGGGGGACTCCAAGTCATTTTGTAACAACTAGTTTGAACTACCTGCCAGAAGGGGGAGAAAACAGAAAGGTGGTTTGTTTGAAAAATGAAACTTTATTTTCCATTAGAAAGAGAAACAAACTCAGAAGTAAAATAGTCATATTGAAAAGTATACAACTAAGCACTTGATTGAGTCAGATCCAAATGTTTTCAATAAACATTTATTCTTTTAAATTATTTATTTCTTATTTTGGTACAGATGTATGCTTTTGGGGATAGAGTGTTGAGCTAAATCATTTTAAACCTGATTGCGAAGAGAGTAACTGAATGTTTCCTTAATGAATGCATGTATGGTGCTATTGCTATGATTGTAGGAGTGGTGTGACTGGAATTTAAATTACCACTACTCCCCAGACTTACATCTTCAACTTACTCCCTATTATATTCAAGCCACCTGCCTTTCCTTTTAAGGATGTAAAATATTAGCTGAAGTCATTGAAATCATAAATGGGACTGTGAGGATGTATGAAAAGCATCCACCTAGTATGGCTTTCAGTAAATTTTGCAGCACTTACTAAATTCTCCATCACATCATGTCATGGTTTTGATGGCATAATCTAACGTGACAAAAATGAAGGGACATGCCCTTTCATGTCATGACATGAATTGTCACAGAAAAGCAGGGGTGAGTTTAATTCAGCCAAACAGCTTGCCAGCAAGTCTCAATACATAACAAACCTAGTTTAGTCACCTTTTGCTGAGATTACAGAGATCAAGCCATGGTTTTTCTTTCAGACAAGACAAGCTGGCAAATCCTGAAAAATATCTGTTGCTGTGATTTTGATCCATGAATTACATTAGAGCAAATAACTGTTAGATTTTTTTTTTTTTTACATGGAGCTTGATATGTTCATGAGGATTTTATGAAATGACTGCAGTAGCAGGAAACTGGATCAGAGGACCCAGGAGATCTTTTCCTACCCTGTCCCCATATCGCTAAATATGGAGCAGTTACGGTTTCTTAACAGCACAAATGAACCATGAATCAACTGGCGGGAGACCATGTTGTTCTCCTTTCTGATTTAGAGTATATATATTTTTTATTTGTGTCTTTTATGTAACAAAGCTGCATCATGAAATGGGCAAAAGCTGTACAGGAACTTCAGTTTTGGTCCTCATGTGCTTTTTGCAATTTAGCAATGAGAAGGATGGACCAGGATCGGTTTTGTTTGAGACTATTTTATTTTAATACTGTTATGGCCAAAATACCTTCTCTACTCAAAGATTTGCAGAATTCAAATCCTAGCATCTAGTTCAGTCCTCTATGCAAATGCTGGATGTGACATTCCTAAACCATCCCAGGGACCCACATAGCTGCTTTCTCCAACTAAGTGGATTCCACAAAGTCCCTGGGCAGCTTGTGCAATGGTCCAGCTATGCCTACACTTAGGAAGTTTTTCCTGAGGTTTGTTCAAAACACTGTGCAGAAGTCTAAACCCATTGCCAGATGCCCTGCCCTGCCCTGCGTGGCAAGGGAGAGCAATGTTACACACATGAAAATTAGCATTACAGTTGAAAAAAAACATGGCACAGACTGAATTTCTCATGTATAAATGAGACCAGAACTTGTCCCCTAACGTTGTGTGGGGTCAGCGTGAGATTTAAGCAAGGAAGTACGTTCTCATCTATATTAGCTTTGCATTGTTACTGAGTATTTTTGAGCACTTTCTGCCAACTGATCTCATTGTGTTTTGGTAAGAGAGAGGCAGGATGTTTTTTACAGAGGAGGAAGAAGCCGAGGTATGGAAGCCATTCGAAAGCAGTGAAGTCAATACGCTCTGACTTTCCAGCCCAGCCACGGACTGCCCCAAGGTCGCACAGAAAGTCAACAGGAGAGCTCAGAACAGAGCGCAAGGTCTCTGCATCCTCCGCTGCGCTAGATCACACAGCATCATAAAAGCTTGCTTTCAAACCAAGCGCTTATTGATTCAGCTTTCAAATATTTTATCCCATTTGATCCTATTTGCGAGCTAATTTCATTACAAATAATGATATGAGGATTATAGCTGTATCTACATAAGAGAATACTAAGGAAAAACATTCAGCTCCAAGCGATTGCACCCTTGCTCTGTCCTGCTCTGTAATCAAGGATTAATTTGAGTAGACAACACCTGTAACCTATTATATGCCCGAGTAATGGCTCTGAGCGTCTCTGTTGTCTACCAGGTCCAATAGCCCGGAGAAGGCAATGGATAATTTAATTTTTAAAAATAAAATAAAACAGGAAGCGATATGTGAACAAAGAGAGTCTTAGCCTCTTTGTCCAGATATTTGTTTTTGGTGATTATCAACCACCATGAAGGTGGTAGAGCATCAGAGATTTGTGGAGCTGACTGAGTGCTGCCAGTTTGGGGGGTTGACCTTGCTGTTAAGCCCTTGTTTCCAAAAGAGCAATGACTGGAGAGGGGGACACTAAGCACGTTACGGTGTATGCAGGTTTCTTAAAATGCTTGCTGTGAACATGCCAGGCGTGTTTCGTGATCAGAAGATTCTCCGAGAGAAAATATTAACTAGTACCGGATCTGACATGGGTTATAAATGGAGTCCATTCATTGTGCAGCGTGACAGGGATAGAACTCCGAATGTTACTAATGTACAAATCAAAATGGGAGTATGACAATTTATGAGAGAACAGTGCCACAGTGACACATCTACAGGTGAAAAATAATGCACAGGGGGAAGCATCCCTTATCTAAGTTGAAGCAATGAGGAAACAGGCTGCAATTTAATTTCACGCAGGTCCTCATTTACTAAAATAGTAATACCTAGTTGGCTGTGTACTGGTCCCTCAAGAGCAGTAACATAAGAACACCGAAGTAACCTGCCAAATGTCATTTTTCACCAGCTTCCCTTTTCATAGGGATATCCGTTAAAAATACATTTTCAAGTGTCTCTATGAACACACACAGTTATGAACGGCAGAAAGAGAATGAAGACAAAAGAAATAGCATCATTTTTTTAAAATATAGCATGTGCTTACAATAGCAGAGACAGCGGGTTTCTTTTTTGCTTTTTTAAAAAAAATAAAGTAATGTGCATCTCTACCTTGCAGGTTGTTCGTGATAAAAATGGCCAATGGGTAGAACAGAGAAGTATCGACTAGTGAATTAAAATAAGAAATGAACTTCTTGCAATGTTAAAAGGCAAAATAATAGCTTTAAGCCAAAAAAGAACAGCTTTTGCAAATGATTACTTGAGGACTAGGATCAAATTCTGGATTTTGGTCAAAGAGCCTGAACTCAGCTTGAAGGTATTTTGCTGCAGTAAGTGGGACTCTTTCTGTGGCTACCTTGCTTTCAAAGGAGACTGTTGATTGAAAATAAGAAGCCCTGGAATAGCGGGCATATGGCGTTTCAGTTCTGCAGTGGCTTCAAAGGATGCTTTGGTGATAAGATAATTTTGTAGGCTTGGAGCTGAGTTCACAGCAGGGACTGTTGTAGAAGGTGGCTGATCCTCCTGCTTTATGAATAGGTTTCCCAGCCTACTACAGATGGGTTTCTAAATAACGCGTGGCACACGAGCAAGCTCTAGCTTTAACGCTGTAGCGCATGGCAATAAAGCAGGGTCAGGTTCTTGTTTATCTTCAGTACCAACCTGAGATATTTCTGTCATTGTTGCTCTCACAGAATGGCTTGGATAGCAGGAAATACGTTGTCTGAATACCACGTGGGAAGGGGCTCCTTGTCATCCAGCACAGCTGTACTGCCCCGGCAGTAAGGAAAGAGCCAGCTGTGACCCCCCGCTCCATAGGGGAAGTCGATGAATCTCCCTTCTCTCCTGGTGCAGTTTCATTCCCCTGGCCCCTCGATTTGAGGGGCTGGGTAGAGGGGAGGCATGGTGCTCTCCTGAGCCTGGCAGTCACTGCTCTCTCCTCATCTCTGGGATTGTGGTCTATGGTAAACCTCAGAGAAATAAGGCTGTAGAATCACAGACCACAACCTCCAGCTTCCCTAACCTGTTTCTACTAGCACTACCTATTTGCTCCACCTGTGGGTGATTGGTGCCGCCTTACCCTTCGCTGACTGTGTCCCTGCCCATTCTCACAATTCAAAAAAGCACTGTTAAATCTTTCCCTGTAAAGTAAAAATTTACCATCCTCCACTTCAAGGGCAAATATCTCTTTCGGTATCCTACACACTGCATATCCACGAACTAGGCTTGGGCCTGGGTTTCCAAAGGCAAAGAAAACCAACTATAAGTTTAAAAAAAAAAACAACCCTTGCTCTCAACCTTAGACAAGCAGTCACCACACCAAGAATTACAGATCGTCTTATTATATTCAATGGGCCAATTCATCCATCAATAGAATTATGTCAGAGCCTCTTATTTTAAAATGCTCCATCATTTTCTTAAACAGAATATTGCTTTTGGAGGATTTTATCCTATCAGATTGCTCTTCTTCTAATTATACCAATACATTCATGAGGAGAGTAAATTACTAACTTAAATACTGGCTAGTTTGTGCAATACTTGACTAAGGCTGGATGCTGTTAGGATTTCTATATCATCTATTTAAGAACAGTGCCAAGAGCTAATGACTGTGATTTGATCCCACATTTGCAGGGCTCTTGTTATTGAAAGGATTCATCATGCATAGAAATTATTTGTACTCTAGCTGGAGGCCATATTCTGTGCTCTCACTATTCAACATGGAACGTGCTGTCTTCATTTCTACTCACTTACCCATGAAACAAATGACAGAAGAGCCAGGACAAATGCAGCCTATTTATCAGTTTCTTTCTTTCTTTCTTTCTTTTTTTTTTTTTTTTGGTTCAAATCAATACAAGAATGGAGGTAATAAAGAACAATTCCCCACTAAATGCAAAACAGAAACAAAAAACCAGGGGACCCCACGATGCCATTCTGAGGACAGAACAACAAAATATCTTAGCATCGGGCAATATTCCCAAACCGATGTGCACCTGTTAATATTGGCTGTTAACTACCAAATCATAGCTTTGCTTCCTGATGACTGGGAAATCCTGCAGGAAAGTGTCAATATGTCACCCTGATTTAACAGCCAAGCCAAACATCCCTTGAGAGCTACTGATTTCCTTTAACTCCCACTGCTCCCCCACAAACACACACACTGCTATCAATGGAAGCAGTGGGAATTGAGTGTAGACAGCACTCTTCAGAAAGCAGGCAGATCCTTACAGATTTAGGGCTAGATGCAAAAAGGTACTTAGATGCCTAATTCCTATCTACAGTAATACAATAATTTGTTTGCAAATATCTAGTTGGTCTAATAAAAGGTATCACCCCTTCCACGAGTTTTGATTCCTTTTGCTTCTAGACCAATATGGCTACAACCTGGATACCTAATTTCCTATCTAGACATCTAACTCTAAAAGAGCTCCAACAGGAGTTGCACCCCTAGATCTATTTTTGGATGTGTCCCTTAGGTCCTTAAGGAGCAAAAAGATACAATAAATAAGAGAAATGTGGGTGTGGGTTGACTGTATAGTTATCTCCAAACACTGAGAGTATCAATACTCATTGATTAGCATTGCAGGTCATGTATTTCTTCAGTGAAAGAAGAAGAGGGAGAGAATGAAGATCTGCCATGCATTCTCAGAAAGAGAGCTTTGAAAGATGCTTCAATGTGCAGCAAATACATATGGACATATTTTATTCTGAGTATTATATGTACATCAATGTGATCCACATTTACACATCATAACATGCCTTAAACAAGCAGATCCACACCAGACTAAAGACTGGAAAATATATATTAAAGTAAAATAATGTTTGATTTAAATAACCTATGTCCATTTCAGACTATACCAATGCAGTGGATGAAGGGGGAGGGTAAGCAAAGAAACTCAGAATACTTGGCAATTTTTGCCCATGGATAGTAAGTCCCACTGTCTGTTCAGTTACCCATAATTTATGATATTTGAGGGTCCCTGCATTGTACTGTTGTTGTAATACTTGCTGCTAGAAGCAAAACATCCTAAAAGCTTTGAAAGGGCTATTATTGTTCTCTGTCTCTAACCACCCAGTAGGGTAATAGGCACTGCACATTTTATGTTAATCTAAGAAATAGAATATATCTGCTGCATGCTGGGTGTGTCTACACGTCGCCATATGGTGAGGTTGCATGGCGCTGTGCTTTAGTACTTCCTTTTGGAAGTACTGCGCTGTGCGCACGGGGCATGGTTAGATTTCGCCTCTATGGCGATGTAGCGGCATGCTATAACCACGGAGTGTGCCACTATGGTGACATAGCTGGCAATTGCATGTAGACCCGCATAATTGCTATGGCGCGGTAGCACGCTGTACGGCAACGTAGTGTGTCGCTACATTGCTGTAGGGCGAAGTGTAGATGTGCCTACTGGGTGCAGCTACAAAAGATGCTTTACTGAGCAATAGAGCAGTGTTCTGCACAGTAAGCATGTACACTGCACAGTCCTGTGCACATACATCTACACGTGCACATGCTTACTGCACAGTGAACTGCTCTAATTCTGAGTAAATTTGCTACCTGCAAATGCAAGCAGCAAATTTACTTGTGATTAGTTACTGTGCAGTATCGCTTGTGTAGACACCTGAGTGGGAGCAAATCTGCTCCCAGTCAGCCAGCCAGCAGGTGGTGGGAGATTGCTCCCTGGCCCCAGGAGCTGCCTGCTGCTGGGGCAAAATCTGCCACTAGAGCCTGGGCAGAGACTACGAGATTACAATTGGGGAGTCCTTATCTCCCAGCCCCTGCTTGGCCAACATGATCGGGGAGCAGGGATCTAGGAGATCCTTATCTCGCAGCACCAGATCCACAGTTGCAAGGCTTGGATTAGAATATCCTTATCTCCCATCACCAGCACCGTGGTCATGGGGCTTGGGCTGGAAGATCCTTATCCTCACTGTTAACTGCCCCACCAGCAGATTGGAGTAAGAGACTGGGACCTGCCCCTCCCCTGCATCTCTTTCCAACTCCCCTGATCAGGGAGCTGGGGCCAGAAGCTCCCTGCTGTTGGGGCAGGGGGACAGTGTCCCCACCCTGGCAGCAGGCAACCCCCTGGGAGGCAGAGAGCAATGTCCCAGCCCCAGCTCCCTGCCAGCCTCTGGGCTAGCACCCAGGGGTAGCCTACAGCTCCATCTGGTGGTGGCAGAGGTCCATTGCAGGGCCCCAGGAAGTGGGAGCAGTTTGCTGCCATTAGCTGCAAATCTGATCCCACTTCCCCGCACATGTGGATTCCTGCCTGGGAGCATTTACTCACAAATAGTTTACTCGTGAGTAAACTGCTCCCAAATCTAATGCACGTGTAGGCAGACACGCCCACTGGGTGCATCTACAGGTGTGTTTAGCACATAGCAATAAACTCTGGCACAGTTTGCGCTGAAGTTTATTGCTCCTGAGAGCAGTGCATACATGTGAGCCCAGGACTACAGTATGCTGAGCTGGGTCAGAGCAGTCCTGATTGGCAGGGGATGTGGGGGTCAGTCTGCCAGCCTGGGGGGTGCTTCAACCCAGCTTAACATGCTGCAAAGGGGCTGGCTAGGCCAGGGCATGAGGGTGCTTCAGTGCAAGGCTAGCCGACAGGCAGCCCCCTACACTGAAGCACCCACATGCCCCCAGCCAGCCCCAGTCAATGTCTATACATGCGTTTTGGCACATATAACTACTCGGTTTGTCCCAGACAGTACTATCCTACAACAGAGTCAGTTAATTCACCACATCCTAATGTGCTGTAGACGGTGATGCTTTACTGTGCAATAAAGTGCACTTGTAGATGCACCCGCTGAGTATGGTTAGGGTTTTACCTAATATGCCTAATATTTCACATGTTGGGCTTGAAGTGTTGTGGCCTTGCATGGAAGTTGAGGAGAGCCCATAATCAAATGGACTGAAGGTCAAAAAAGTTCCATTTGAAGGTGATCCATAGGCAATTCATAGAGCACGACTCATTTTAATTCAGCTCTCTCAGTTATCCCTAAACACTAAGTTTCTTTGTAATATCTGCAATATTCATAAGAAAGTAGGAGTTATAATCTACTCTGTGTGTCATGAGTTAAGGAGAATCTAGGTACATTTTTATACCATGTCTCCAAGTGACTTATCACCATGTACTTTTTTTCCGTTCAAACTCTCTCAGTCCAATTACTTCCATACATTGAATTTTGAAAATCTTTCCCCTAAGCAAGCACATATTTGGGCTTATTATTTTTTCCTTGCTTTCAGTAACTGCATTTATTGCTGAAGTAAGCCCTTGCTCACATCCCCTAACATGAATAATTGGTTCTATCCAACCTAGTCCCTTTACCACTTTATCACCATTAATTTTTTTCCCCCTAAAAGTGTTTAGGTTAATGTTTTCCCCTTGCTCCAAAAAGCTACACCTCTCCAGGGGATCCCTTTTATAGTGTCACATGTAAGATGTTCATTGGCATCTTAGAATATTGTCCAGCAGTTCCAAGGTGGTAGCTACCCTGTCTCAGATAAAACAGAATGTAAGTAATTTCTATCATGGCCAACAAGCCTATGTTAGACCCAAGTGTATTATTAATGTTTGTTAACTATTATTCCATAGTTGCACCTGGGGTATCATTGTTGTCCTCTAAATAAAGGAGAGGAAGTTATTATGGCTTCTCAGATATGACAGTGCTCTAAATTGTTGTTGCTTTTATGTAATCACAGATCAGGGTGTCATTTGTTATGCACTGTACAGAAGAAAAAACGGTTCCTGGTCCCAAAAGCACACAGTTTAATGGTAAGATACGGACATGAAGAGACAGTTAGGGAAGAGATAGGCTATTGCAAGTAGTTTGCTTGATGAGTTAGAGAAGCAGGAGCCAGTGGGCAGATGCTGAGAGGGAGATGACAGGGTCAAGGCAACAGGATGCACTCTCCGTCCAGTTCTGCCCCGCACATTTGGTGCCACTAGAACCATTCATACTTGAGAAGGTGATCTGCACATTTCAGACATCGCATCACATGTCTTAATCCAACTAGTTCAAGCAAAGGTACTTATTAGCCCCCCAAAAAAAGCTTCATGTGTTGGGATTTACTCAGTTGGCTGCTAAGTTGGGAGAAGTTTCATGGACAGGATTTCAAGAACTTTCTTTCCCAGAGAAGCAAAGGGACATTAGCATCAGTGGATGCTTTTTGCACCTCATTAAAGTGAAACATGCAGCACAGCAGGAAGGAGAGAAAAACTGATGTTCAAAGGATAAATTCTATTTACAGTGACATTTTCGCAAGCTAAATCTTCAAGCACTAACACATGCACTCATCTTGAATATAGTTTGGAGCTGGGGACAATTCAACCAAGGCTGGAAGAAAACCCTGGTGGGAATAGAGCTAAAATGTCTCTATTTTTACTAAGGCTGTTTCTCTTCTGATAATACCTATGATGAGAAATTGGAAGGAAAATGAGAGCATATACTTCTTACTTTCTACAAAGGGTGAGTCAGAGGCTCTAGCTGATCGTGAGCACAATAACTTATGGAGGAAAACCAGGAGGGAGGTAAATGGATGGGGGAAAAAATGGAAATGAAAGAAAATTCTAGATGACATTTTTCATTTCACTGGAACATCACAGTATCCCTAATTAGGGATTCAAAACAAATTAACAAACTTCCTTCAACCACCTTTTGCTGTCTAATATATTCTTCAAGGTAGTGACCACCTCATTACTTATATGTATGGTGCCTAGCACAACGAGGTCCTCTATCTGGGGTCTCTAGGCACAATCTTAATACAAATAGTAAATAATAAGACTCCATTATTTGACCTATCCTGCTATAGTTTAACTTGTGACAATTTCAAAATGTTGGAGAACCAGACTGGTCTCTCTCTCTCTCTCTCTATTTTTGTTCACTGGAAAAATTACACTTCATTAACTAGAACCTGCACCTTTGGCTGCCTGGTGGTAAGCACTGGCCAAAGGTTCCTAAAGTGGTAAACCTGAGGGAACTACTCCTACGTTTCTTTTTTTAAGAAAATGGAAACAGAAAACCTCATGAAACTACTGATGCACCATCAATCATCATGTTCCTGGCCAGGTAGCTAATCTACAAAAGTGAAGATGGTGAGGAATGCAGAGGTTCCTCTTCCCCATGTAAAACATCCTCCTGCTGTAAGTCATTAAAATGCTTGTGATTTATAAGGACCTTATAATAACTTTTATGGGGTCTTTCAGGGAGAATTATAGTGGGATGCAAGGAGCAGATTGACGAGCACAGAACCACAAGGCTCACAGTGGTGCAAGCTGTTGTTCCCCCAACATTATAATTCTTTGGAGATGGTTGGCATACCATCTTTGCAGCTTTCTAGCTTGTCGCTTCCTAACAATGGCAGTGATAGGGGTACCACAAACCATGCAGCAATATGAAATATGAATTATGCAAATAGTATTGCTAGGCAGCTCTATTAGCAAGCATATGCAGCAACCACATGTCTTGAACAATGCTATTTATTATTTGCATGGCAGCTTCCCCACCAAGCCCTAAGAAGGAATCAGGTCTTCCTTGTACTTGATACTTTATCCACCATATTACAGAAATCTGTTCCTTGAATCAAAAAGCTTTCAATCCTAAGTGAACTGCCCATGCTGCATACAGAGGTGCATTTAGATTTTGTGTAGACATATCTAAGGTAGCTTTAATCTAGCCATCTTGGTGCCAGCAAAGTAACCACAACAGTAAACTTCAGTGCAGACTGCCTGACACTCTAGGTATATAACTCAGGAACTTGCCCTCACTGAAATTCAGTTTGCTGTGGCTTCATTGTTGTTGGTGCTCTAGCTAGCTGTGTTTAATTATGCTCGGATATACCTACTCATGCTGCATTATCTCCTCTTCCTGCAGTTTAGTCTTATCCTAAGCAGGATAGTAGCTAAGGTAGTTTCATAGTTTCATAGTTGGTAGGGCGGGAAGGGACCTAAGCAGATCATCAAGTCCGACCCCCTGCCATGGGCAGGAAAGGATGCTGGGGTCAAATGATCCCAGCTAGGTGGCAGTCTAGCCTCCTTTTGAAGCCCCCCAGGGTAGGAGCGAGCACCGCTTCCCTTGGAAGTTGGTTCCAGATCCTAGCCGCCCTGACTGTGAAGTAGTGCCTCCTGATGTCCAGCCTGAATCTACTCTCTAGCAACTTATGGCCGTTATTCCTAGTTACTCCTGGTAGTGCTTGGGGGAACAGGGACTCTCCCATTGCCTGCTGGTCTCCCTTGGCAAGTTTATAAGCAGCCACTATATCCCCTCTCAGCCTTCTCTTGTGGAGGCTGAACAGGTTCAGGTCCTGTAGCCTCTCCTTGTAGGGCCTGCCCTGCTGCCCCCTGATCATGCGGGTGGACCTCCTTTGGACCCTCTCCATGCTGTCCACATCCCTCCTGAAGTGCGGCACCCAGAACTGGATGCAGTACTCCAACTGCAGCTTGACCAATGTCGCATAGAGGGAGAGGATCACCTCCTTGGCCCTGCTCGTGATGCATCTCTGGATGCATGACAAGGTGTGGTTAGCCTTCCTGACCGTGTCCTCACATTGGCAGCCCATGTTCATCCTGGAATCAATAGCGATTCCAAGATCCTTCTCTGCCTCTGCACTGACGAGAAGGGAGATCCCCAGCTTGTAGGTACGCTACTGATTCTTCCACCCCAGGTGCAGCACCTGGCACTTGTCCGTATGCAGATAACACTCTCAAAATAGGTAGGACACAGTTAGTATTCAGCACTTCTACTCTTTCAAGGTATTCAGACATTGCATCTTTCCTTATGAGCTACTGAGAGAACTTTTTTCTTGAATCTGAGTCATAGCATGTCAGTCCTGAGTTTAATATTCACAACCAACTGTATTAATATCATATAGTTTCTTCTTGACAAATACTGCAGATTTAAAAAAAACACATCTACAATTCTAAGTGCGCTAGAGCCTTGTGTTTCAAATCTATAAACACTCCACATGCACCAAAAAGTGGCTGTCATAAAGCTTGAAGGCTGTTAATAAGGTGATTGACGGTTCTGCTTGCATATGGGCTAAAGCACTTATCCTCAAGGAACTATCAGCCTCTTCAGGTGCCTGAATCAAGGCACCAGCAACAGTGTGAAACCCATTTCTCAGCCACCTTCTTGGGTACATGCTTCAGCATGCACAAAGCTGTGTAAATGTTGGTGTCTGCCCCATGGCTAATACGATGCTCCAGAGCTTTATCTCAAGCTGATGTTCTGAAACCATAGTCTCAAAATTCATGTTCTGCTGCTTCCTGTCTGCCAAGCAAGCACAACTCCACAGAACAGCATGCCTAAAATGAAAGGTGGTCATCTGCACAGAGGAGGGGCTGTCCGTATTATACCACATATACCTTGGTAGAACAGTCACCTGTAATGTGGGAAGTTGGTTCAAATCCTTGCCCTGCAACAGTAACTTAAACCTGAGCCTCTCACATTGCCAAGGGAGTATCCTATTCACTGGGCTATTGGCTCGTCTAGAATGGGGCCTCAGTCTCTCCTGCTGGAACTTATTCCCTTTGAATAAATTATAGAGAGAGGGAGAGACAGACTCTTTGTTGTACTGGTTAGGACACTCTCCTAGGCTGTGGAAGACTGAGGGCCAAGAAACTTCTCCAAAAATTATTTTTACAACTTTGAAGTGCTTCAACAAGGTTGTGTATGTGAAATGCAACTTTGGATGCCCAATAGCCTGGTGGTTGCAGTCTGGGTTGAGAGAGATAGTTTCAAGTCCCAGATTTCTTGATAGATATTCTTCCTCTTTTTCCTGAAGAAGGGCGTGTCTACACATGCTTTTAAGCATGCCTAAACTTAATGAACATTAGCCTAATGTGCATTAAGGTGATTCAGGCATGTGTCCACATGTGCACTCACTAATGCTCATTAATGGAGGTGTGTGAACCAACTTGAGGCTAAAGTTAGTCCCAAGTCAATGGACACATACCATGTTAATGAGCATTAGCATGCCTACATGTTCATTAATGCAATTTAACTATTCACACATAAATTTGATACCTGCTTTATGCAAATAAAGCCTTAAATAGCCTTAAATGGCCATTAAGGTGAATAAGTGGTATGCGTATGTGACATGCACCCTTAATGCACTTTAAATTGGGGTAATGCACATTAAATGTGCATGTGTACACATGCCCAAAACAACATAAATATAGGCCACCTAACCGTCCTTATATCCTATATAGGAAGCACGGGAACCTAACTTCAGGCTGAAAACCTGAATACACAACAAAGGACTTGGGAGTTAAGCATTGCAACATGGCAGTGCCTAATTATTTTTGGAAAACTAAAAGGCTGAACAAGATAGTGAGCTAGGTTTCCTACTTGCAGAAATCCATGTTGTTTTTACTAACAGCTCTTCAGTGCATGAGCACATTTCCCAGGAAATGGCAATAAATATGCTGTGTATTGAGCAAAATTTGGAGGATTAAGCCATAATTTGAAACCAACATAGAAGCTGAAGTTAGATATAGTGGGACATATTCATAGCTGGTAGAAAATGGCATGGTTCTGTTAAAGCCAATGGTGCTTCACCAATTTTCATTAGCTGAAAGCTTGAACATCTATCAGCCTTCTGTGTGAACAGCAGACATGAATGAACAGGCTACTTTACTTTAGTGTGTTTGCTATCTCCAACTTTCAGGAGCTCTTGGGAACCTCATGGGGAAGATTTTCAAAGTAAAGGAAAGAGATACTGGGAGTGGGTGGGTGAAAGGAAGATTGGATACCGGTTTCCCATGTCACACTCAACAGACATGCATGAATATTCAATGATACTTTCTTTCACTAGTATCAGCCCGTTGGGCATGTGAGGATGAAATCAAGAAGGACAAAGCACAATTGAAGTTACAGCTAGGAAGGGATGTGAAGGGTAACAAGAAGGATTTCTACAATTAGGTCAGCAACAAGAGGAGGACCAGGGAAACTGTGGATCCTTTACTACATGAGAAGGCAACCTAGTGAGGGAGGATGCAGAAAAAGCTGAAATACTCAATATATTTTTCACCTCAGTCTTCACTGGCAAGGTCAGCTCCCAGCTTACACATTTTAGGGAGGAGGTAAGCAGCCAACATTGGCAAAAGAACAGGTTAGGGACAATTTAGAAAAGCTGGACATGTATAATCCACAGGGCTGAACAGGATGTGCCTGAGGGTGCTGAGAGAGTTGGCCAATGTGACTGAAGAGCCACTGGTCATCATTTTTGACAACTCATGGTGATCAGGAGAGGCGCTGGACAGTTGGAAAAAAATAAATATAGTGCCCATCTTTGAGAAAGAGAAGAAGGAGGATCCAGGAAACTACAGACCATTCAGCCTCACCTCATTCCCTGGAAAAATTCTGGAACAGGTCCTCAAGGAATCCATTTTTAAGCATTTGGAAGAGAAAAAGGTGATTAAGAACAGTCAGTGTGAATTCACCAGGGGCAAGGCATGCCTGTCCAACCTGATTGCCTTCTATATGAGATGACTAGCTCAGTGGATGTGTGGAAACCAGTGGGTGTGACATACCTTGACTTTAGCAAGGCTTTTGATACTGTCTCCCACAACATTCTTACAAGCAAGCTAAGGAAGTACAGGTTGGATGTAAAGTGGATAGAAAACTGTCTGGATCATCAGGCTCAGAAGGTAATAGTCAATGGTTTGATGTCTAGTTGGCAGCTGGTATCAAGTGCAGTATCTCAGGGGTTGGTCCTGGGGCCAGTTTTCTGTCAATACCTTCATCAATGACCTGGAAGATAGCACAGAGTGCACCCTCAGCAAATCTTCAGATACTACCAAGCTGTGGGGATTAGTAGATATGCTGGAAGGTAGGGCTAGGATTCAGAAAGTTCAACAAATTGGAGGATTGGGCAAAAAGAAATCTCATGAGGTTCAATAAAGAGAAGTGCAAAGTCCTGCACTTAGGAATGAACAATCTGATGCACTGCCACAGGCTGGGGATCAACTGGCTAAGTAGTAGCTTTGCAGAAAAGGATTTGGGGTTATAGTGGAAAGTAAGCTATATATGAGCCAACAGTGTGCCCTTGTTGCAAAGAGTGGTAATGGCATATTGGGCTGCATTAGTAGGAGTATTACCAGCAGATCAAGGGAAATGCCCTCTATTCAGCACTGGTGAGGCCATGTCTGGAGTCCTGTGTTCTGTTTTGGGCCACCCACTACAGACAAGATGTGTACTAATTGGAGAGAGTCCAGCGGGGTACATTGAAAATGGTTCAGGGGCTGGGACACATGACTTTAGAGAAGAGGCTGAGGGAACTGGGCTTATTTAGTCCGGAGAAGAGAAGACTGAAGCTGGGATTTAATAGCGGGCTTCAACCCCCTGAAGGGTGGTTTCAAAGAGGATGGAGCTGGACTGGTCTCTGTGGGGGCAGATGACAGAACAAGGAGTAATGGACTCAAGTTGCAGGAAGGGAAGTTTAGGTTAGATATTAGGAGGAAGTTTCTTACTGGGAGAGTAGTAAAACACTGGAACAGGTTACCCAGAGAGGTGGGGGAAGCTCTATTCTTGAAGGTTTTCAAGACTCAGCTAGACAAAGTCCTGACTAGGATGGTTCTGCTTTGGGCTGGTCCTGCTTTGAGCAGGGAGTTGGACTAAATGACCTTCTGAGGTCCCTTCCTACTCTATCTTTCTATGATTCTATGATTTTGTGTGCTCCTTCCTCAACTGTGCTAGCCTGCATGTTCTAAAGGTATCACAGGAGTCACTGTGAGATTTATCAGGGAATCTCTTGATATCTCCCATTAGCTTAATTTTTCCAAGTGAAAAAGATGTCATTCCTGGCAGATGGCAGAGGGCAAGTGAATAAAAATGGAACAACTCTGATCTGTCGCAGAGGGGTGGGTTGATGAGATAGTATGATAGCATTTTATGCTCATTTTGCTCTAGTGTAAATAGCTATGAAAGGCAGAGGGTGATAGAGGATCAGGCTCCTAATTTCCAGGAATTCAAAAACCTGTATACCACATTCTGAAAGGCAGTCTCAATTCCTGTTGAGCTTATGAGGACTTGCAGTCATCAGCACTATACACGAGGCAATCAGCAATTCCACTGAGAGGATCACCTTGTGTCACCAAGGTACCTTCATCTCTTCACACGCCAAACAGTTTAAAGACTTGTCAGAAGTAATAGGTATCATGCTTATATATTTTTGTGTTTAAACGATTGCCTTTTTCAGAGTCTTATTTTATTGACTCAGAGAAAAGAACGATACATCCAGTATGTCATAACAACAGGATAACCATATGTCACTCAATCATTTGATTTACATTATGAAAACAGCATCAGGGTTTTCTGAAAACTGTCATTTTGAAATGTCTAAGCTAAGGCATTCTTGTCACATACAGAAGATCCCAAGCCTGGAGTATTATAGCAATGACACTTCAAACTAAGAATTTAAAAAAATATGCTGGTAGTTTTAAGGGGCGAAAAATAACGCTTTCTAAAAATCATGTTTCCTGCTTGAAAACAAAGTTCTTAGATTGAAGATTTTAATTTTTTTTCTCCCTGTTTCTAGCATGATTCCCCTAACTGTGTGTTTTCTCTGTGTGTATAAGAGTATAAGTGTGTGTGCATGTGCATGTAATATGCTTTTGGGGCAAGAGGGATGCAATCCCTTTTGCTAAGAGGGGTGCAGTCTTTCGGTCAACAAGATCTACTAGGCCTGCCCAACACCCTATGCATCTGTATACTTCCAAACCAAGAGCATAAGGGCAGTGAGAGGCCCGCCACCAGCTAGGGCTGTGCAAACCTTCAGTCGCTGATTTAGTTCAGCGGAGGTTCAGCCCGATTTGGCGGCCAAATCTCTGAATCTGAATTGAATCAGGAGACCCTTTAATTTCTCTGAATTGAATTGGAAGCCTCCAAATTGATTTGGAGAGATTCGGTGATTCGGACATAGATGCAGTTTTAAATGTTTTTTCTACATACCTCAAGGTACCAGGCGGCTCATGATGCTGGGGTGGATGGAGTGTCCCCAGTGCATTCAGCAGTTGACCCAGAAGCGGACCAGAAGCACTTCCAGTCCACTTCCGGGCCCACCGTGGAGCATGCGGGGGACTCTCCCCCAACCCACTGACTCTCTGACTGGTGCCTCCTGTGTCTGGGGGGGTGGGGCACCTGGGGTCCCCCCATGGCTGATCACTGAGTTTGTCCCCCACACTCTCGGCAGTGGACCCACAAGTACTTCCAGTCCACTGCTAAGCACATGGAGGGCCCCTCCCATGCTCCTTTGGGACATTTCATGAGCCCCACCATCGCAGCGATCACGAGCAATGCCTGGTACCTTGAGGTACGTAGAAAAAACATCTAAAGCTGCCTCTATGGCTGAATTGCTGATGCTCCGAATCAGCATCGAATCTTCAGATTTGGATCCACCTGAATCGAATCAGGACAATGATCCAAACCAACTAATCGAATCACCCTCCCCTGATTTGGGCTGAATCTGAATTGAATACGGCCCGTTTCGCACACCCCTACCACCAACTCCAAACAGAGTCTTCTCATTGCCTATAACTTTGAGATATCAGTCCTCATTTTCCTCCCAATGTAATGCAGGTGATCTGTACCCCACAGCAGTTGTGTTAGAATAGACACATTAAACACTGTACAGCATTCAAATGCTGTGGTACTAAGAGCTATACAAGTGTCACAGATAGACATGCAGATCAGCACTATGAATCTCTCCCTCAAAAACCACAATAAGGTAGCTCTTTAGACACATAATTTCCAAAGTAAAAATCATCCTAGTGGATCAGGTATTTGTGAGCTGTGCCAAGAACTGGACCTCATGTGAGAAATCGCTACCTAAATAAGAATGCTCTGGAGACGCTAAAGTACAAATAAAAAATGGTTGTGTCAACTTCTGTGCATCATTTAAGCAAGATAAATGTTACTTTTTGCATTGCCTCAGTCTTTCTCCTGATTTAACTGCCCAAACGTCCTCTGATCACAACACCGCTGCTGTACAGCTTGGCCTGCTGTGTTGATCCTAAGTGGTGCAATATATTTTAAGGTGGAATGAGCTGTGAGCATTTTAAATTAGGTTATGTGCCTTAAGGTGGCAGTTGCTGCTTCCAGGCACAATTAGAGTAATGAAATGAAAACTGACTTAATGGTTACAATAAAAAGAAATAAAATAGCAGGGTATGGCCAGACAATTGTAGTTTTTATTCAACTTTCTATTAAAAAAAAAAAAATGAAACACAATCATAAAAGTAACACTAGACTGGGAATCAGAATGCTTTTCACATCATGAAAAAGAATGAAATTTCTTTTATCATCAGAAATTCTTCAAGGAAATTATTTTTAGAGGCATTTATATTCAGCTAGGGCAATAATTTTCAAAATATGTGCTCTTCAGTAAGGAAGCTAGGTCATATTTGCATCTGGGATGTATTTTGCTAGTAATACGATAATAATATATGCACAGATGCAGACTGAGAAATTTTTTTTTGAATGACTAGCATTTAAACTATAGTTTATGAGCTGTATCCAGAGGGGCTTACAGAAACTGGTTTGAGGAGCAAACAAACCCCAAATCCTCTTCCAAGATACTTCCCCTTCACATGAGGCTTCATAATTATTTGCCTCACAAAATATGTCACAGAGGTAGAGTCACAGTCAGACGCCCAGCTTGTGCCCGCATACTTAACTGAATTTTGAGTCGGTGAAGCTATGCCCGTTGACTCCACCTGAAGATCTGACTCATAATCTTCATTAAATTTATAACCTGGGTTCATAAGAATGATAATACTTGGAGATGTTCTTAATATGGACCAGGGGTATTTCTCTTTGAGAGATCAATAACCTATTTTTAACACTTTATGATCCTTGTCAAACATACAGTTGTGTAGCTTCAGGCTCTTCACACTGGTGATGACATCGCTTTAAAATGGCTGAAACACTATGCCTAAACCGGATATGCTAAATAAATAAAGTTATGTGGACATAATTGCTTCCAGGTAGTTGTTATCTTCTTCCAAAGGGTGAGTTATTCTGGAGTCTGCAGACAGGTTTTTAAAAGCCTTTCCTTTTTTGCAGACATCTTTAGGTAATAAGAGTATAGCGGATACCTTCATGGACTCCAGTGTAGCCTGTGCATTCAGGGAATCAACAGTTCTTTAGTTACAGTATTGAGGGGTGGTGAAAATATGTTTATAACCATCTACCCTGCATGGCAGTGCTTGTAATATATAGGTTGTAATAATGCAGATACAGAAAAAAGCTCTCTTAATGGAGTCCTTTTCTTCCTAATGTGCTTTTCCCTTGAGAGCCTAAGGATTTGTTGTAGTATCAACAACAGATAAAGTGGCTTGACATCTTTGAGAATTAAAGCTATCCTCATACCTGTTACCAAGCTATCCTCAGATCTCCTACAGAATGAAAAGCCAGCTAGTCAAAGGATGCATTTGCAGGAGGGCAGCTCCTGCATTTTGGGCCTTTGCAACATGGACAGTAATACCTGTAAATAAAATAAGTTATCAGGGGAGAAGTTTTATTTATGTATTTAATTCCTTGATTTAAAAAAAGGTGTGGAATGGCTTCAAGTTCAAAGGCAAAAATCTAATCTAGGTGCCCAATTACTAGGGCTGTGTAAAGCTTCAGTCCGTGATTCAATTTGGCAGAGATTCAGCCCAATTCAGTGGCTGAATCTCCAAATCAGAATCAAAACAGGAGACTTTAATCTATGAATCACATTGGAACCTTTTGAATTGATTTGGAGAGATTTGGTGATTTGGACATCGATGCAGCTTTAAATGTTTTTTCTACATACCTCAAGGTACCAGGTGGCTCATGAACACTGTGATGCTGGGGTGGATGGAGCGTCCCACAGGAGTGGGGGGGGGGGGGGAAGCTCCCCAGCGTGCTCGGCAACAGACCTGGAAGTGGACCAGAAGCTCTTCTGGTCCATTTCTGGTTCTGCTGGGGAGCAGTCTGGGGGCATCCCATGCCTCCCCAGCTTGGCGACTGGTGGCTCTTGGGTCTGGGGGAGCACCTGGGGTCCCCCCCATGGCTGATCACTGAGCTGGGGGCCCCAGGGGGCCCCCAGCATGCTCCCAGGTGGATGCAGAAGTGGACCGGAAATGCTTCCAGTCCACTTCTGGGTTCGCCGCTGAGCATGCAGGAGGGCCTCCGGTGCTCCTATGGGACACTCCATCCTCCCCACCATTGCAGTGTTCATGAGCTGTGCCTGTACCTCAAGATATGTAGAAAAAAAATTTAAAGCTGTGTCTATGTCCGAATCACTGATTCTCCAAATCAGCATCAAATCTTCACATTTGGATTCGGATGAATCAAATCAGGGACAGTGATCTGAATCAACAAATTGAATCACTGTCCCCAATGTGGGCCAAATCCGAATCGAATACAGCCTGTTTTGCACACCCCTACCAAGCACCATAGACTACCAACGGAAGTGGATGGTTAATTGCACTTTCTACTTTTAAGAATCTCCAATATAAATAGTAGCAATACATTCAAGGTAAAGCCTTTTTGATGCCATCTTCTGTCTATACTGATGCGTATTTAGGTCCAGATTGGGGAGGAGCAGCTATACTCGCACACAGTATGAATTCAACAATCATGACAGAAGTGAGAAAGATAATACTAATGTGTGCACTGAAATTAATTTCAGGCTAGGGTTAGGATCACAATTGCCCTGGAAAAGCCATGGTTTGTTCTCACAGCCAAGGAAGCTAAGATGATTGAAAGAGGCAGTTATCTTGTGTGATAGAAACCCCTTTCAAAATAGCAAAAAGCAAGTGAATAGATCGGAAGATGATATCCTTGTGTGAGTGATTCTGAATTGCTCCTCTGAAAGAAAAGTCTAGGCATGTTGCTTAGCACAGCAATGTGAAAGTTCACTTTGGTAAGGAGACCTTTTCACTATGTGTCCAGTGCAAAAACAATATATTTTAAAATAAAGCTTCAATTAAAATTGGCATTTCCGCGCCTACTACTAGCTCTAAGAGCCCAAGAGTCCAAAAAGGTTGTAACATCAACTCAACATGGGCCAAATTTTTCAACTCTGAGCCTGGCTTATATTAATCAATATGACAGTTACTACATCTTCAAGCTGCTTAAAATGCTTATCTGTTTAGATATGATTTCCTATAGAGAACACTTAAAAATAAAATATATAAAAGTACCACATAAGTTAAGAGTCAAAATACAATGCAGCCTATTTCCATGCATGATTGTAATTCTCATCTGAGGTGTCCATTATTGTATCTAGTGTCATCTGTAGATAACAAGCAAAGCAGATAGCTATTAGGGGTGTGTGAAGTGGGCCCTATTCAATTTAGATTTGGATTTGGATTTGGATTTGGATTCAGCCCGAATCAGGGACAGTGATTCGATTCGTTGATTTGGATCACTGTTCCTGATTCAATTCAGCTGAAACTGAATATGAGGATTCGATGCTCATTCGGAGAATCAATGATTAGGACATAGACACAGCTTTAAATGTTTTTTCTACATACCTCGAGGTACCAGTGCAGCTTGTGGATGCTGTGATGCTGAGGTGCATGGAGCATCCCACAGAAGTGCAGGGGGACCCTCCATGTGCTTGGTAGCGAACCCAAAAGTGGACTGGAAGTAATTCTGGTCCACTTCCGGGTCTGCCGGGGAGCGTGCTGGGGGCCCTTCCTGGCCCCCCAGCTCAGTGATCAGCCATGGGGGGACCCTGGGTGCCCCCATGAGGCCCAGGAGGCACCAGTCACTGAGCCCGGGGAGTGGGGGGGTCCCCCAGCACGCTCCCCAGAGGACCCGAAAGTGGACCGGAAGTGTTTCTGGTCCACTTCTGGGTCTGCTGCTGAGCCCACTAGGGAGCCCCCTGCGCTCCTGTGGGATGCTCCATACACCCCAGCAGCGCAGCATTCAAGAGTTGTTTATGTGCTTATTCATTAAACAATAATAATAATGATAGAACTGGGTCTAGGAATACACGGAGACACTCAATCCATAAAATTGGACCTTGGGTATAAACTGACCTCTACTGCATAAAAGGCTTGGCTGTAAAACAGAGGCATATATATTGCATTCTCTACTGTTAGGAAAGTAGATGGGACCAACACCCCATAGACAAACTTTGCCAAATTTGAATCCATACCAAAAATTTGCAGCTGGCACTTAGTTCTGAATTAGGCCAAAGTGGAAACTTTCCAGGTCTGGACCATGTCTCTTGTGAATACTCCTCCAGTGGTTTTTGTTTGTTTGTTTGTATCAGGGTTTTTAATGGCACCATTCCACTCCCAGAATTCTATGAGAAGCTTGCCACTGATTCCACCGGGAACGAGATCAGCTCCAGAACCACAAATAAACCAACTGAAAATGTAAATATTTTGTTCTCTTGGAGAAGAGCTTGTTTATTTCTAATGGCCAGGCAAGTCCCTGTTGGCTTGATCCTAAGCTCTCTGAAGTCAATAGGCAGCTTTCCTATAAAGATGTCTATTGGATAAAGGCTTTGGATAAAGTCCTATACAAAGATCTACACCGATTTCATTTGTTTTCCTCAATTAAAGGCAAGCCTGGGCTAGAATACTTGTTATCAATAGATAAGGTTTAGGAACTAGTCCTCTTGAGTCTACTTTCAAGCCCCTTTTGAATAGCCATAAATGAAAATGTGAGTCATGATGGTATATTAAATATTAAAACCAGTTTAAGATTTAATCCCAATTTATAGTACAGCTTTGTCTAATTTACTGCATATTACACAATTTCCTTTACAGATAACTTTTAGTGTGCTATATAAATAATAAATCAGCCTTTCATGATTCTCAATTGTTCTAATATGGTTTTATATTAAACTTACATTTGCCATCATTTAAATATTGCTACACCAATATATTTTATTTTTTTCTCTTTTCCTTATTCAGATTGAACATCTAATTCTGCTGTAATATTATAGGTTCTGTCTAGAAAACTGTAAGCTGTGAAAGTGAAAGTATTAAAAGGTTGGGGTTTTTATCCAAGATAGTGATGACCTTACAACTTTTGAATGGCAAAGCAAAAAACACTGGTTCAGTAGGTTATACGAGTTCCTCTCTAATGAGTGAAAACATTTCTGAGAGGTCATTTCATATATTGTATTTACACTGCTTACCGAAGATTTAAAATAATACCCCCAATCCCACAGATACTCTGCAGGTATTAACATTAAATACTTGAATACATTTTGCAGAATTGGGGCCTTTCCTTGTCTCATTTTTAATGGATTTAATAGAATAGGGGGCTCCTAAAGCACTTAGGTACTGGTACTCATGACCTGGTGAAATATTGGGAACTCATGGACCTCCTGAATCTGAAAAGAGAAGCTTATAAGGCATGGAAGTCAGGAACTACCACTAAGGAGGAGTATGAAGCACTGGCCTGCACCTGTAGGGTGTGGATCAGAAAAGCCAAGGCTGAAGCCAAACTCAATTTGACTATGGGAATCAAGGACAATAAAACGTCCTTTTTCAAATACATGGGAAATCAGAAAAAAAACAAGGGCAACATCGGACCCTTTCTGAACCAAATGGGGCAGCTGACAACCGACACCCAGGAAAAAGCTCATCTCCTCAACGATTACTTTATGTCAGTTTTCCACCAGCCCAAGGGGATCACCCTCCCTGATGGGATGCTGGATTACCAGGATAAGGGTAATCATATACCTATAATTGGCAAAGATCTTGTGAGGGAACAGCCTGAGAGGCTGGACATCCACAAGTCAGCTGGTCTGGATGGAATGCACCCAAGAGTGCTAAAAGAGTTGGCTGACATCATAGCATGATCAATGGTGAGGATATTTGAGAACTCATGGCACACAGGAGAGGTTCCTGAAGATTGGAAGAGGGCCAATGTGGTGCCTATCTTCAAGAAAGGAAGGAAGGAAGATCCAGGGAACTACAGGCCAATCAGTCTGACTTCAATCCCTGGAAAGATCTTGGAAAAAATCGTCTCAGAAACCATCAACAACAGGATAATGGAGGGCAACGTTCTGAGAGCTATCACATGGCTTAGTTGCGGGTAGGTCTTGCCTGACCAACCTCATTTCCTTCTATGACCAGGTCACACATCACCTGGACAAAGGAGAAGCGGTTGATGTCATATACTTATATTTCAAAATAGCCTTTGACTTGCTCTCCCATGATGTCCTCATAGTAAAATTGGGGAACTGAAGCCTCAACAACCGTATGGGCCAGTGACTGGCAAACTGGCTCTGTGATCAGACCCAGAGAGCGGTAGTTGATAGAACCAAGTCAACATGGTGCATGGTAACCACTGGAGTCCCCCAGGGCCCAGTACGTGGACCAGTACTCTTTAATATATTCATAAATGATCTAGATTTGGGTGTCAGAAGTGGACTTGCTAAGTTCTTAGATGACCCCACATTATGGAGAAGTGAAGCTATGCTAGAGAATAGGCTGGCAATTCAGGCTGACCAGGACAGGCTCTCAAGGTGGGTGGATCAAAACCTGATGACATTCAACACAGAGAAATGCAAGGTGCTCCACCTCGGGGGAAAAAACCCACATCATACTTATAGGCTCACCAGTGCTGCACTCACTACCACCATGACCGAGAGAGACTCAAGGTTCATGATTAACCACAAGATGAACACGAGCCACCAAGACAATGCTGCAGCTGATAAAGCAAATAAAACTCTGGCTTACATCTACCAATGCATCTCATGCAAGACCCCAAAAGTCATCCTCCCATTTTACTCGGCCTTGGTGTGGCCGCAGCTGGAGTACTGCATCCAGTTCTGAGCTCCACACTTTAGAAAGGATGTGGAGAAGCTTGAGGGAGTCCAGAGGAGGGCCACGCGCATGATTAGAGGTCAAGAGAACAGGCCTTATGACAAGAGGCTGAGGGACATGGGACTCTTCAGCCTGGAGTAGTGAAGGCTCAGGGGTGACTTGGTGGCAGCCTATAAGTATATAAGGAGTGTGCATCAGGAACTGGGAGAACGTCTGTTCACCAACGCACCCCCATGGGAAGACAAGGCCTAACAGTCACAAACTGCTGAAAGACAGTTTTAGATTGGACATAAGGAAAAACTTCTTCACCATTCGAGTCTCCAGAATCTGGAATAGACTCCCCCCAGAAGCGGTGCAAGCACCTACTCTGGATAACTTTAAGAAACACTTGGATGCTTCTGTTGCTGGGGTGATCTGGCCCCAGCTGACTTCCTGCCCCTTGGGCAGGGGGCTGGACCCAATGATCTCGCAAGGTCCCTTCCAGACCTAACGTCTAGGAAATCTGTGAAATTATCAACAACTATCACCACTGTAAAGAATATAATCCCTCTCCTACCTGTGCTGTCCATCTAATGAAACTACTGTATCCACAGCCTTCTGAAGCAACAGGGAGAAAGATCACCAGAATATAGGCCCAATAGTATAGGCAAGGTGCTAAAAAGGAGTGGTGATGGTCAAAAATGAGGAGGAAACACACATTTAAGGCATTAGAAACATCTAATGGGAAGTTCTGCATAGATAACATCTTCCTGCTTTTTCTAGCATGAAAGACCAAGGCATCAGACTCTGAATTTATTCAGATGGTGTAAATTTGGAGTAACTTAAGGATCCACTAATGCAGCTGTAGGCACCAGTAAGGGCCCAAATTAACATTTTATTTGTTGGCCTGCCTTTCTCCTTATCAGCTTCATTTTACTTTTTTTTGTTCAAATAAAAGAATCAAATCAGCTTTGAGAAATATATAACTTATGTTATCACCTCTGTCTGCTCTCTATTTCAATATAAAATGTAGGCTGCAGCTATGTAACTCCTATTTTACATATGCAAAGAAAGTCTTAATATGAAGGAAAGCTATTTTTCTTTTTTTCTGGTGGGCTATTGACAATCAGCAGTCAGTTTTCATCGGCTAGGTGCTAACTCCAAGCAGCTCTTTTTTTTAAGTTCACTTCAAACAAGACAAGAATGAGTTTCTCCAATTTTATTTTTCTCTTTTTTCTTCTGATTCCTATTGATTGATGGGTGAGGAAGAAATTGGGGCTGATTTAACTAATGTCAGCCTCAACATGAAATGAATGAGGAAGAAAAAAAATGAAAGGAACAAAGCACATGAGAGAGAGAAGTTGCAACTTGGAAATACTTAATTGAATTTAAAAAGAAAAACATTTGTCTTCAGGGCAGGAGAAAAATCTTTAGAAACTTGCTTTTCTCTCAAATCAACGGAAAAACCCTGAAAGCAAGGAGGAGAAAAGTAGGATATTTAACAAAATGGCTGAAGACTATGGGTATCCTGCACCATGGATCTTGAGACATAAAAGCAGCCAGCAATGAATAATGATGTGTTTAAGGCTCAATATGTCAATATTTTTATTTTCCTCCTCCTATCCACTGAGCAGGTGGTTCTGACATTATGCACATTAATAATTTATTTGAAGCACTGCTGCAACCTACATGCAAAACTGGGAGGAGGGAGGGAAGGAAAGTTAAATATTAAATACTAAGTGTCCTGATAAATTTCCCTTACTCTAGAGGTTGAGCGTCTAAACAAACTTTATAAGACTTGTGCTGTGACCTGGTAAACTTGCAAGTCAGAGACCCTGTCAAAACCCTGACCTATTTACAGTACCGAATGCTTAGCCGCCCAGTCCTGCCCTGAGTTTTGGAGGGTCTAGTTCAGAGTCAATGCAGCCAACACTGTAGGATGGGGATGTGGGAGCACAACGTCCTTCTTTACAGAGCCAGTGCTGTGCAGTCGGTTGTAATCCAAGCATCTCTCACGACTGTAAGGGCACGTTTTAACTTCCAAAAGGGGGAGTGGGGAATGGAAATCAGAGAAAGGCGTGATGGGGACTGCTGGAGACTGAACACTCCTGAAACTCTCCCCCTTAATTAGGTGTCTGAATGAAAGCTGATCTCTTTTGAAAACCAGCTCCTTGAGCGCCTCATTACTCTCTTGGAAAAGTGACATGCTGCTTCTCTTTTATCCAGAGACTTGATAGAGCACTGAAAGGTGTCCTAGTCCGTGTACAAAATGGTGGCAGGTTCAAATCTTGCCACGGGAATAGGTAAAATTACTTCTCAGTTATATCCTTGAGTGAGATCCTTCAACCTTTGTTAAATATAATAAGGTCAGAGTCAGATCAGGAGGTCAGACTATAGGATCAGAATGGGCCCATCTGACTTTCCAACCTATTAATCTTTTAGGCCATGTGTAGACAAAATGAGGGGCATGTGCGCACAACACTTTAAAGTGGGCTAAATGCCTTTGCACTGCTTTAATGGTGTCGGTGTTTGCACGCATTGGCGGTGTATTGCGCATGAATTCCAGTTGCTATCGGAAATTCAGTGGCATAACGCGCCTTAAATGACTTGGGGTGCAGCAAACTAAATCTCCTGCAAGGAGCTTTAGTTTGCTGCTCCTATAGCCGTGGAGCAAAGCACTGGGCTCCATGCAGCTCCACAGCTCTGCAGGAAGCCCTGCAGGCAGCCTGGCAGCAGCCCGAGAAAGCAGCCCTGCCCAAGAAAAGTGGCAAGCCTGATCTTTTTTTTTTCTCCCATCCCCCAAGAGCCTGCTTACCTGCCAGAGCCGTGCAAGGCCCTGGTGCTTCCCTCTGCAGCTGCAGTGCCCCCCGGGACTGTCTGAGCTGGGTATCTGCGGGTGGGTGCCACCTGGGAGGGGGCCGCTGCTGCCACAGAAGGGAGCAGCAGCCCCCACCGCAGTCCAGGGACTCCTCCACCTGCCGGCATCTCACCCTCCCCTGCCTCCCCCCCAGAGAGGTAGGTAAATCAGCAGGGTGTGTTCAAGACTAGGGGGTTTAAAGGGCTCTAAGTTGAAGCGGTGTTTTTAAAAACCCACCACTTCAATTCAGGGCCCCTGTTTCATCTATACTGCCCTAGAAAATGTGAGTAGTTTATTGGTCTAAGAGAACGTGCACGGTTCGCTAAACTCATTGAGCCCAGGATTCTCTATTATGTGGAAATAGCTGAGCTACATCTATTGACATCCACTTCTCTTATCTCTCAGCTTCAATTGAGGCAGAGTTCGAAACAGGAGAAGCAATACCACTGTGGTGACTCAGTAACCCAATGAACTAGCCACCTCCTTGGGAGGAATTACATACTACAAAATATTGTGGGAATGAAAACATTAAAAAGGTGTAATGGCTGAAAGTGAATTACATTTTCTCTTGGTATTTGGTTTGTAGCAAAATTGCTTACTTCTCACAGTGGCCCATGCAAAGAAGAAAAATAATCCTCCTTTCATGATGAAGCATAGCAGCAGCTGGGGGAGAAAAATTAAACTAAAGCAAACAGCATTTTCTTTACCATGGCGTTCACAGGTGCCACTGTCAGTGGCTCCTCGGGGATGTTGGTTTCAGTGCATTTATCATTTACAGCTAACAATGCATCATGGAAACACTGAGTACAACCACAAAGGGACTGTAGGTGAGCTGTGGTTTCTTTTGCTACCCTGGCTTTTGAATAGTTATTCTATCCCTGGCACAATTTATATTCCATTAAAGTGAACATTGTGACTGTTTCCTATGATTCCGTGGATCTTATGTCTGGGAAAGAGAAAGGGAGTCTTTTGTGTAGCTTTGTCCACCTAACACTTAGCACAGGACTTTGAACCTGGGAGAAGGTGAACTTCTTCTGGGTGCAGTCTAACCCTAAAGGACATGAGTTATAGGGAGGAAAGAGCCAGGGACATCCACACTGGGTAGCAGACTAGCAAAGATTGCAGCTTAACTCTATAAGTAAATGGTGCAGAATAGGGCTGTGTGAAGCTTCGGGTGGTGATTCGATTCGGAGGAGATTCGGCCCAATTCGGTGGCCGAATCTCTGAATCTGAATTAAATCAGGGGATCAGTTAAAAGGTCTGAATCGATTCAAAGCTCTCCAAACCTTCGGAAAAGATTTGGAGAGCTTCGATGATTCGGACAGTCCCCGGCCTGGAGCTGCAGCCACTCCAAGCTGATAAGTAGTGGGTGGAGGAGGGGACCCCTGCCAGGCCTCATCCCCTGCATGCTCCCCCAGCCCCCCCCCATGACCGACCCCTCCCCCCCCAGCTCCCGGTGCTTTAAAAAATATCCCCCACTCACTGGGTGCTCCCAGGCAGTGGGGGGGAAATCCCCGCTGCCCCCCACTGCCCCACATTGTGTGGGGGGGCTCTACATGAGCTTCCCAATACCCCTTCGCTCCCCCAGCCCCCTCACAGCTGCCCCACGCACCGGCCCTTTAAGAAAAAAAAACAAGAAAAACCCTGGGACTCACTGGCTCCTGCAGCGGCCTCAGGGCTTGGGGCTCATGCAGAACCCCTCACGGGGCAGCGGGGGACAGCAGGGATGGCTCCCCACCAGGTAGGAATGGTGAGACTGGCGTTTTTTGGGGGGGGTTGTTCTTAAAGGGCCGGAGCTGGGGCAGGTGGGTCAGCCATGGGGGGTGACTGGGGAAGCAGGAGGGGGTCGGAGGGCTCATGCCAAGCCCCCCATGCAGCATGGGGCAGTGGGAGGCAGAAGGGATGGCTTCTCTACCCGGCAGCACCCGCTGAGTCAGGGGGTCTTTTTTTCCAAGTGCCGGGAGCTGGGGTGGGCTTGGCAGCCATGGGGGAGCTGGGAGAGTGGGGTGGGGATGGACCTGGCCTGGCTGATTCAGGACAGTGATTCCAATCACCGAATCAAATCACTGTCCCCTGAATTGGCCGCATCCGAATCCGAAGCGAATACTAGCTACTTCGCACAGGCCTAGTGCAAAACCATAACCTATTCGGTGTTTGGTCCCTTCACACACCCTCAGATTTCCCTGCAACTCCACGAGAGAGAGCTCCTGTAAGGTAGCACAGCCTTGTGGTGCTGGCTTAGTCGCATGGTTTTGTCCCGCAGTAAATGTGTCTGATTAATTCCATGCTGAACAAGGGTGACCTGGGAAAAACCAGAACTGCATTTAAACTTGGTATTCCTTCTCCAATCCTCACCGGGGACAGCTGTTACAGAGGAAGGAGCAAAGAAACTTCAGTTTCAAGCATAAAATTATTATGAATTGTACTTGTTGGTATTTCATGTGTTAGGCAAGTAGAAGCTGGGAAACAAAACTGCAGCCAGACTTTCTGAACCACCCCCACACAGTGTTTTATTGCAAAGTATAGAGGATGGAGCTGGACTGTTCTCAGTGGTGGCAGATGATAGAACAAGGAGCAATGGGCTCAAATTGCAGCAAATAAAGTTTAAATTAGATATTAGGAAGAATTTTCTCACTAGGAGGGTAGTGCAGCACTGGGACAGGTGGAAGCTCCATCCTTGAAGCTTTTCAAAACCTGGCTGGACAAACCTTTGGCTTGGGATGCTCTAGTTGGGGCTGGTCCTGCTTTGAGCAGGGGTTGGACTACATGTGACCTCCTGAGGTCCCTCCCAGCCCTACCTTTCTATGCTTCTATAGATACTGAATACCAGGCAGCAGTACAATTACTCCATGTACTGACTATATATCCAACTGCTGTAACTGGTTTGAGAAGTACCATCAACCAGGTCCTCCTTGTAAGCACCCTTCCCGATGCTTTGGCTCTAGGGGTAAAACTTTGTATATAGACCCTTGATTCTCCTCCTAATTAACACTGCACCTGAAGGAGGAAGGACTAGTGTATAAATACCCTGGAAGCCATTTTGAATTCTCTTCTCCAAATGCAGTGCAGAGGAGGAGGCAGGAGGAGGCTGGTGCAAATGAAGAAAAAGGAAAGGAAGCAGGAGGAAGGGCAAGTGGTAGCAGAGTGAGTATCAGCCACCCACCTTAGGAGGGGAAAGACAGCCAGGGGAAACCAGCAGACGCTTACCTCTACGCAGCTCTGTGGGCATTAGGTGCTAAAGGTGCCTCTCTCCTGCTGTTCCTGGTGTGTATTTATGCAACATGGCAGATTTTCTTAGAAGATCTGCAAAGAGCTTTGTCAATAATGATAATACTAGTCATTTCAAAGAACTGCCACAGGACCCCCTGGATTGGCTTATTGAGACTAACAGAAAACTAGTATTTGCCCTATGAAATATATATAATTTGTACAGAATTCTTAGAGGCTGTCTCACCTAAGACACGGGAATCACATCTAGGGTATGTTTGTAAGCAGAATTTAATGCAGCCTCCTTTTTGGTGAGCGTAAAGTTGGTACTTTGGCTGCGTACAGCGTGATGGGTACACGTGGTCAGATGTCTTCAGTTGACCTGCTTTGGTGCTGCATGCGAAAGCTTAGCTAAATCTGTTTTTTTCAGGGATAATTGCGTTAGGAATGGGGAGGGTGCTGGACTAAGGAGAAGCAAATGGTTGTAGCACAAGAATGAGAGGCATTGCAAGGAAATGCACAGCTTTCTCCATAGAAGAAGATATGTAGACAGAACAAGAGGGTACAACGTTCAACATGGGTGAGTAATGGGGAAAATGAGGTTTGGGTACTGCAGAAAAAGAATATGGGGTGAAGTTACTTAGTGTGTTCATCCCTCGTACCCCAATTACTTTTCCGAAGGTATCAATATGAGATGACGGTAAAATAACTAGTAACCTTGCCTTGAGGTTTTGTGTAGGATAATAAGAATAATAGGTCTTTTCTCCAGTTTAGAAGGTTTTAAAAACAAAACCATCCATATTCCCTCCAGGCCATGCTTTAACAGGCACAGAGGCACTCACAGTAAACAAAAGCTGTCTGTGCTTCAGCTGCAGAGGAGCTGGTGTGTAAGAGTAATAGAGATCTTGATTACAAAGGCAAACAGAGGAGCGAAGGAGAAGGCAGATGTATAAATATTTATAAAACCAATGTTTGGAAAAAAGAATTGCAGTTTGTAATTCCAATGCATTGATTATTTAACCAATAAATAGTACTTAGATAAATGGACAGTGTTTAGGGTCCCTCTGGTGAAATACCTAAAGCGAGATGATTTAGGAAAGTATTGATTATTTGTTGGCTATTACTACACGGCTGGTATGTAATTGAGACCTATGATATGCTGAAGAGCATGGGAAGCACATTCATATTTTCATTTCTCAGTTTACTTATTGTGTTGCTAATCCAGAGCTACATCAAAGTCTACGTTTGTTTTATTCATATGACTTATTGGAACAAGCTGGCTCAGGCTTATTGGGACGCCTGGTTTATAGGTAACTGAAGCAGCATTTTAAATATACCAGGCAATCCACACATTCAGAAATAGCGAGAATATCTCAGTCCCTTTTTTATACTAGCTGTGATCTTTTCAGACATGAATACCTGTGACAATTCTGTTTCCTCCTGGTTATCATTTGGATCTAAGATATCTAAGGACAGCTTAGAGGCTTCGAAGCGTTGTCTTCTCAGTCATTTCTGCACCAATGTCACCATGTGGCATTGGGTGCAAAAATAGCCACCGAAGTTGATGGCTCTATGTATAACAAGGGCAAAAGCTTCTGTAGCTGTGACCTACGTTATATGACTAAGAGCAAGGGATAAAGTTCAGTCTCTTGCCAGTGTTTCTGTGTATCACAACTTTATTACAGGGGCACGAGGTGGCTGGAAGTGCCAGCGTTAAGAAATGAAGTGTAAAACCAAAGCTCTGATCACCTGTAGTCATTAATGTTCCCATGGAAGTTTTTTGAGAGAGAAGTGGTTGTTAACCCCAGGCTCCTGGCAAACTCCCAACATGGGTAAATTACTTTCTGCTGAAGTTTCCCTCTATAGGGAAGTTATTCTTCATTGTTTTATAATGTGTTGGGCCTTTGCTCGGCAGTAGAGGTGATTCCAGTTGGAGGCTGGGTTGAGTGAGTTCTTAGGCTAAATGACACTAATAAAGTGTTGTAATTACAGAAAGGTAGCCCCTTGTGTTTCTATAATAGCCGAATACCAGAGGGATATATACCATACACCATATATACTATACATCTATCACTGTAGTATCTGCACATCTTCCACTTAAAATGGGTAGCCTTAGTAGAGTCCGTGGCTGGCTGACCTGAGTCCGGCACTTCTCTTCCAGGACCAAAACTCTTGGGGGGCTGGGGAGGCAGGAGTTGTTTTTGACCCCCAACGGGTATATTAATTTTCTCTTTTGCTTTATGGGTAGGTGTTTAGGGGCTGAAGGGTATGTTATAAGTCTCATCCTTATGGAGCAGAGGTTTTTTATGGTTGAGATGAATGCTAGTTTTGGATACAGCCTTTTCTTCCACATAATGCGAGTGACTGCAATTATGCAATTAGCACGCCCACAAATGCAATAGTTTTAACATTTTTTTTCCTCGCCACACAAAGTTCTACCTTTAAACAAACAATTACTGCAATAACTAATTGCTTTTTCCCCTTCTGTGTAAGCTTTTCTCACTCTGTGCGGAATAGCAATAGAAAGTTAAACAGTAAGCAGTCCACTTAAAATGGACAAAAGCAATGGAGGATGCTAACAATATTTAAATGCATGTAGACCACAAGCAAAACACTTCTCCTCGTGTACAGGAAAAGATGGACTTTCCAGAGCTGTTGAATTGAGCAGAGTAATATTTTGAAATCTCTGGGTTTAGCAAATATTTTAACTATTTGAGTAACTTCTGCTGCAAGGCTCTTGAAGTTTGCGTGACATTTTCATTCATAGTTAATCTTTTCGAAACCCTTTGAGTTCCCCAGATGGAAGATGGTATATAAATGTTAAATGTTATCTCTCTTCCTATGCCTTTCTAATGTGCCCATGGAATTCTCATTATTTTCAATACGTATTCCCCTCCGAAGACCTGGAAAACACTCTCAGACTTGGTCAATGATTATTAAAAGTAGTACTGTGGGCGTGAAATATCATCATCCAGTATTAGCAATCTCACAGACCTAAATTCAGCCTCTGAAGAAGCCTATGCAATTTCTGCTGAACTCAATGAGAATAAGGTTTGCTTATGCACAGTTAGGTTGGCATTTGGCTGCTGTTAGTATCTGTGGTGCAGTGGCAAAGTACAAGGCTGCAACACAGGTAGCCCTGCAACAAATCTGACTACCCCAGGTGCGCCCCCAGACCCAGGAGGAACCAGTCACTCAGCTGGGGGGGGGGAATGGCACAGCACTCTCCAGCAGACTCAGAAGTGGACCAGAAATGCTTCTGGTCCACTTCTGGGTCTGTTGCCAAGCATGCTGGGGAGCCCCCCATGCTTCTGTGGGATGCTCCATGCGCCCCAGCATCACAGCATTCACAAGCTGCCTGATACCTAGAGATATGTAGAAAAAACATTTAAAGCTGTGTCTATGTCCGAATCGCTGAATCTTTCCGAAACTCTCTGAATCTATTCGGAGGGTTCCAGTTCAATTCAGAGAGATTAAAGAGTCCTCTGATTCAATTAGATTCGCCACCAGATTGGGCCAAAACTCCTCTGAATTGAATCAGGGACTGAAGTTTTGCACAGCCCTACTTTATAGTGCATTACTAATATATAGTATAGTGTGTGTGTGTGTATATATGGACATATATATATGGACTAGAACCAAACCTTGGATCCAAGTACACCCAAACCTTGCTCAGATACTATGAGGATGGGTTTTCCAAATCAGGATTAAATCCCTGTGGTTTTATGGTTAATTTTAAGTTTTCAGGCTTTGTTCTTGTAGTTTGACAGTTTTGGTTTTGTGCCAGAGGTGCCATGATTGATTTATCAGGAATAATGCCTCTGGCGAATGGCATTCCAGCATCAGTCAGGAAGTTTCCATGTTCTTTATGGAAAAGGAGGGGCAGAGTTACCGCAGCCGTTCTGAGCCACCGTCAACGACCTCTCCGGGTTCAGAGGTACCCAAGTTTTCATGTACTGATCATCTTTGTTAAAAGTGGCCTAATTTTGAAAGGAACCTGGTGAGTGACATAAAGAAGAATGATGATATTCAAGCCACACACAACTTAGCATGAACACACTTGTAAAAGCTTTCAAGCTGCAACCCACAGTGTGATTTCCTCTGATCATTCTGAAGAAAACTTTGTCCAAGATTTTTCAAAGAACAAATATTGATTGAGTATAATATTTATAATGCAGAGCTAGTGTGTTTGCAGCTCGATGCCCAGAGGAAATTTGAACTTCAATGAGATTGTTTCTTTAATGTATTTAGTAAATTATTTTTAGCTTTAAAAATACATGTGAGCATAAGGACTGTAATGTGGACAAACACAAGACTCATTTCAAAACTGTTGATTCACATGAGTATTTGGTTTATGTCACACCGCAGATAAACTTACAATTGAAAATGAGAGTTAATCAGGGGACAGCATTCTGGGACAAATTCAGCCATGCAGAAAATTACCAGGGCACAAATACTCTGTAGTGTCTTTCATATGGCTTCCCTTCAGCTTTATACAAACTGATTCTATACAGCAAATGCTACAGCATATGCATTAACCACATCCATTCATTTATTTTTGGATGCTATTACTTTCAAGAGTGCATTTTGCTGAACAACAGTAATTTAGGCATCATGTTGTAAAAGATATAAAAGAATAAGATAATAATAAACATTATTTTTATGATGGGCTCATTCTGCAGTCTTAAATTGGGTCTTCAAATCCAGATTTTTTTCCCCTATCCAAATGTAAAGGTTCCTTATATCCAAGGTTTTGGATCAAACTAAGCTCAGGATTACCCTTTACTTTTATGCCAATGCCAAATTGTTATTTACATTGAACCAAGTAGCTATATTATGCTAAAATATTTGTGAGTGGTCCATTTAAAATGGACAAAAGCAATTAATAGGAAAATAACTTCTGATGGCAAAGGGCTGTGTTATTTACTAGACAGAGTCATAGCATAGTGTAACAACCAGAAGATGAAAGTAGATATTCAGATTGTATTTAAAATGCTTTAAATCTTGAGAATATAGCTAGGAAAAGAGTTATGTGATACAGTGACTGGTAGGTCAAGGGGTTGTATTTGATGATGACCCAAGAAGGCCTTTCCAATCCTATGTTTCTAATTTACCTTTGGAACAACTTCTCTAGGGATGTGGCCTATTCTCCAACAGCTTCACTATTTAAATCAAGACCTTCCAGACATGGGCTCGCTTAACCAAAATCTGGAGCTTGATGTACAAATGACTTGATAATTATGCTGGAGTTCAGATGATCAAAATGGTTCCTTCTGGTCTTAAGTCTGAGTTTAAGCTGGTATTTTATATTTTCATTTTTAATTAACTAGAACAGAATGGCATCACATTTAAAGATAGCTTCTATCTTAAGTTGTGTTTGTATAAGTGGTTACAACTGCTTCTTGCACTAAAGGGCAGGACCAGGACCTCTGATTAGGGAGGTCTGCCTGTACCATCCCAGGCTTTTCCCTGCTGACTGCTCAAGGGGTGGGAAGGTTGCCAGCCCCCAGCCCCTGGCTAGCACTCTAAGGCAAGTGGGGAGTGATGCAGTGTATGCATCTGTTGATGATACGTAGCTTTTCAATCACGCACCCCCCCCCCATTTCTTTATACTGTCTGTAGCAAACTGACAGGCAAGGAAGCCAGCTGAAGGCCTATAACAGTGTTTATCACCCCATCAGGAAAACAGTAGCCTTTTCCCATTAGTTCAAGCTCTTAAACAGCTTTTTCCAAGGAAGGAATCTCCATTACCAGGAATGGACATTACCAGCTGACCTGTTGATTAGCTCCAAAAAGCCCTAAGCGGGCTGTTCTGTCCTAGTGAAACTGGACACGCACACGCACCCCTCAGCATTAGGTAGCATACCACCTGCTTAGGGTCCATGGGGCTGGGGTCTGTGCTGTGGGTGATAGGAGGGAGGGAGGGAGGGAGAGTGAGGAGATCCCTCCTTGAGTAGCAAGGTGGGGTGGGGCAGGGGGAAGCCAGGCAGACCCAGTTGTAGCTGCATTCTCCGCTGGAGCTCTGGCCAGGGAGCAGAGGGGCCAGCCCAGTCAAGAGAGCATGCTGGGATGCTGGGGGAGTCTGGTTTAACTTAAACCAGCAAGGGGTCTGGGACAGACATTGCATAAACTGGTTTGACCCAAATCAGTTAAGTCTGATACTACATTAAACCAGGTTTATCTTAAACCAGTTTCAGCCATTTTGAAACTGGTTTATGTGCACTGAACTTATGTTCTGTTACAGGTTTAAACTGGTTTCTGATCGCATAAACTGGTTTATGTGTAATGTCTATCCCTATTCTGGTTACAACTGGTTTCTGTACTAATGGTCTATAATACATTCACATCAGTTTCATACAGTTTTTGCAGTGTCAAGTTAAGCTTTGATCTCAGTTCCCCGATTTAAAATTTTATCAAGGAAGTTTTATTGAACTCAAGTGATGATACAATTATGTGATGTGTTAGAAGTTTCTTACTGGAAACCATCAAACCAGGGTGATGGCCTACAGAGCAGGGGTTCTTAGCCTTGTTACTCAAGGGCCTCCCTTGGAAAATGCCAGCTCTTAGCTTTCACTCATTTCTTGACTACAGAAAAATATTAGAGAACTTCTTCCATTGCAAAGAACTCATTAAGACCATAGGTCAGAAATGGTGTTGACGTGATAGATTCCTATTTGAAATCTCTGGTGTGAATCATGTGAAGCTGGGTGTTTATCTTGTGAATCATGAGTAGGTATTTGCACACCTAACAGTGCTAATATAGGGTGGCACTCCACAGCACCTTTAAAACAGTCTTGAGGAACCATGGTTGAGAAATACTGCTATAAAGTTTCAGTGCCTTGACTGAAAACACTCCAAGTAATGACATCATCACAATTTCTTAACATGCAGGAGCAATTCCTATTTATGGAGGCAATTCTAGGTCTCACCTTCATCCATGCATTGTCTGAAATGAGTTGTGTACAGACAGAACCAGCAAAGTACAAGGCAGAAAACAGTTGATTTCTACCTTTCCTCTCCCTGCTCCCCCTCCTTCCTTCCCCCCACCCTGCCTTGCTGCTTCCAAGAATACTCTAGAGACTTGAAACTTTTCTTGTTTGATATAGAGCTAATAATTTCTAGCACATTGATTCATCGTGAACAGGACAAAAGGGGAGGCAGAATTGCTTTATTTTAATCTTATTTTTCAACCTGATACATTTTTCTTATCAAGTATTCACAATTTGCCTCAAGTGAAGAACCTTATGATAAATTCATTTTTGTTTTATTTTCCTTATAACATATCACTTGCCCTGCAGTGCGAATCGGCATCTCTGGATCACTTGGTAGCTGCAAGTGCATTTATTTGAATTTTACCATTGATCTGTTTTACCTATGACTCACTTTGGTGGTGTTTAATTTGTAGCATGCTACTTATACGCTTGTGTGCTTTTTATTTTTTTCCTTTGGCATAGTTTAATCCCTTTCTAATGAGAAAGTTAAGAGTAAAACACTGCCTGGGTGGATCAATATTCTAAGTAGTAATTTTACAAGCAAACAAAAAGGTATGTTTCTGAAGGATAAACTGATGAAACGCTGGTTAGGAGATGCACCAAATAGAATTCCATTTACTGTGAATTAGAGGATATGGCCCAATATAATCATACTACTTCAGTGAAGTACAGATCAATAAGAGTAGATAAGGGACTGAAGCATTGGACACACAAGCTCTCCTTATTATACTGATAAAGACATAAAATTAAGGCCCTAGCAGTATTTGGAATTCAAACTATTCTTGTAGTTTCAATACTTTCCTTAAGCATTTTTCTTTCCTTAAGCACTTTATTGTGGATGGTCCTGTCTAGAAGGCAGGGTAGAAGTGTTTGACTGCAGGACTGGGCAACCTATGGCCTGAAGAGCCATTTGATCTGGTCCACAGACCTAGGGTTTCAGTGGCAGGAGGTTTCAACAGCTGTAATTTCCCCATGTTGCGGGGCTGGAGGGGTGTGCAATAACTGGGTCTTAGCACCTGTCCATTTGCCTGCCTCTGAACCAACAGAGTTACTCCATCCCACGGCCTAAAAAGGTTGCCAGCTGCTGCTCTACCCCACAAGAGCACTGGATGTTACACTTGGTTAGAGTACACAAGTGTGTACTCGCACAAAAACCACCTGTGAGTGTTTGTGATAAGTGTCTGTGCCACTCCACTGAAGATAACAGTTTTTATAGTCCCTCTCTGCTCCAAAGCCAAGGTTTATACTTTTAACCCTGGAGGTCCTCTATTTAGTCCCCAGCTTACCAGAAAAGCAGGTTTGGTTGTAGCTGGGGACTGGATCTGAAATGGACTGGCGCAGAGTTGGCACTTGTATCTGAACTGGCCTGGCACAGAGTTGGCACCTGTAGCACTTGCTTGCCACTGGTTACATGTGACCCCCTCTAGCTGTCCTAAGGATGAATTAAACATCTTCATTTGGGCACAGGAATTGGGTTCCCTTTTGGGATCTATCACCTCCCTATCCCCATTGTCTCTTGGCCCATATAGCAGGGCTGTAGCACAAGGCAAAGCAACATGCACGAACAGTGAGGAACAGGCAAGTCCCATGGATTCTGGAAAGACGGCAGGAGGAATTTGCCTCTCTGACTGGAAATTGTGTGTGCAGCTGAGCTATCGGAGGAGTCCCAGTGCATAAGTCCGTTCTACAAACTTGATAAGTCAGCACATAATCAAGGTCTTTGGGCACCCCTGGTCAGTGCTGCCCACTTATAAGGATGCAGTAGTCATTGCCTCTACCCCAGTTTAGCAGAAGCTGCAAGAGCCCTCCTTCCACAGCTAGATTTTGCATTGCGGGGGCCATACAGCAATAAGGCTGAACTAGGGAAGAAGCAATGGGTGATTCAGCCTCTTGATCTAAGGATATTCCTGTAACTCAGCCGTGTATTGCAGGGGCAGGGTTTAGAGCAAGTCGTGGTACCTCTGCTGCACGGAGGCATATCTGCTTCAGGCACGCTGATTAAACTCTTGTGGTTCTTTCTGATTCAGTCCAGCCACTATTGCATTCAGGTCTCAATTATGGTACATTAAAATTTGGAGGCAGATGTAGCTTCCGCTGTGGGGTAAGTTCATGCCATTGGTTGGGCTGGCGTACTTCACAGGAAGGGCATATACGCCAGCGTTGTGGGACCAATTGAGACTCAAAGATTCATTCGCAGAACCAAACCAGCTTTGGTTCTGACCCCCTCTCTGGGGATGGAGCATGGTTTGGTGCAAGCACACACTTAGACTGCATCTCTGTTGCACTATAAAATCAAAAAGGCTACCTAACTCGTTGTAACCAAAGGTGGCTCGTGGTCCAACTATGACCGTGTTTGTTTCCTGTGACCTTTGTTTGCATCCTTTTTTTAATAAAGTTGTAGCCTTTGCGTGACAAGCTGTGCTTAGCCTGTGCTCCCTTTCAGGTTGAGGTAGGTTCCTGTTCTGCTCATCCGAGTGAGCTTGCAGAAAATCCCCACGCCTCTTCTCCCACGACAGATGAGTTAGAAAATATGCCCACTGTTAGGTAGTTTTCACTAAGAATGTAGCCTGACCTCTCATTAGTATCTTTTCTGAAAGAACATTGTGTTCTTTTGCAGGGCACAGGTGGTGTTTTTCTCTGTGTATCATGCTTGGAGGCAAAAATCGGAGAGAACATTTATTTTTTTTTTATTTTGAGAACGTTTTTTGTAACCAACTCGTAAATGTAAATGACTGATGACTTGGTTAATCTTACTGAAAAACAAATATAAATATTGTACAAAGAGAGACGTGTGACATTAGGATCCTACGTAGAAGACTATAGGCACATCATGTAGTTGTTCCATTTTTGTCTGACTCCTTTTCATCCCGTGAACAGATGTCCCTTTATTTCTAAAAGCTATTTTAATGTAGCAGGGGTGTTTTTAGTTTAATCTGCTACAATACTTCTTTTGTCTCCTTGTCATAGTCCCTGCTTTAAAATATTAATCCAAGCTAACAAAGGGAATTTTTGATGCATTCTAAAATCCTGAATGCAATCTATAATTTAAAAATAAAAACACTTGATTAGGTTATGCTCATATTCAGATCCAGATATGTTTGGCTTGAATTAGGCTCCAATTTTGAGGCATTTCTGTGGAAATAAATATTTAGTGAGCATTGACAGTCTGCCTGGTGCTATGCAAATATAGTTGTTAGTCATTATGTGTCACCTTCCTGTGCCCAGTCTATAGAGGATCTGGATTTGTTGCAGTTTCCTTGTTTATAGTTTACTCCTTATCTCAAGCTCCAGAGGCCTGTGCTTCAACTCTGGAGGTGCCCCGTTCAGTCCCATGTCATGATCAACATCCAGTCTTTCATAACATAGGACTCTATAATACCAGCCCCATGCCAGCTTTTAGTCCCAGCCCAGATACTGAAATGCAAGCTAGACATCATAAAATATAGAGCTAATCAAGCAATAGAAAAACAGCAAATCATAAATATTTTTGTGCCTATCCGGGCTCACTGAACCCCATGGAGGCTTTCTAGTCAACACATCGTCATTTTAATCATTCTCAGATATTTGTAGACTTGCTTGGTAGTTGTGAAAACGCTTGTGAATCCAGGCAGCCTCACAAATTTTAGAACAAATGATTGTTTTTTTTAAAAGGTGATAACTCGGTGCACTACTTACCCCCTGCTTCGGTTCACCTGTCAAATATTATGAATAACAAAAGGTAAGTGTTTAAACCATGACGTTTCTAAAGATACCTGCAGGCCTAAGAAATGGTAAGCAAAACCACCTGGCAATGCTTCCGAGCTGGCTGAGAAATAATTTGCCAGTGGCTAACGTTTTTAATATTATTTAACGTTTGTAATAATTTTCAGTATTGCCACCCCCAAATTTTAAGATGAGTTTAAAAACTGAGATTTTGAAAATCAACACATTTGAGAGTTATATGCCTTCTAGTTTTGTCCCATTTGGGTGCATTTAAGTTGCGTTTGTTTTTTTTTTCCTGAGTTATTCTCCACAACCATAGGAACTGAAACTTTATTTTCCACATAATCTTTTGGCTCCAGAAGATAAGACAAGGCATCAAATACTATGAGCCTTGTGCTGAAAGCACTAGAGTTCATAACACTGAATTTGGCACGTTCCAGTGTTGTATATGACATGTGAGCAGCTTGCTCCTCTTTCAGCCTCCTGCCCAAAGGGATAATCGGCTGTGAGAACTTGTTCAGATGGCATGGTGGTTATAACCTGATTGTCTAAGAGGATTTCATGAATTGAACTCTCCAACTTATAGGCAGCGGCAAGTTCTTCCCAAACAACCCCCTCTTCTTTTCCCATTTTTCTTTAACTTTTCAATCTTTAACTAGTATAGTTTCAACGGTGAACCGTCAGAAACCGTTTGCATTGCCATTCTATTTTCAGTTTGAAGACAAAGCATTACAATGAAGGAAGTGCTGGGATATATATGCATTTTTGTATTAAAAATACTGACTTCTCTGGTTTGTCATTTTGTAGAGGTGAAGAATGAAAAAGGAACACTATGTGATCAAGATTTCTTGCTCGTGGCATTTATCACCTTGAATTGTTTTCTGCAAGTGGCTACTTTGTGGTGGAGGGAGAGAGGTACACGTGTCTAAAATATGAAGCTAAGGAGGAGAGAAGTGGAATGTGACAAAATAAAATTGTAGGTTGGAAATCATATGTACCATGGATGGCAATGGTTGAATTTCAATGACTGGCAACTTTGTGGAGATGGGGCTTTGCTAAAAGAGAACTCTTCTTGTGTAGCCAGCGCGTGTCGCACACAAGCGTTTTGTTAGAAACGGAACATACATTTTTCTATTATTAACTGTTTCTTTTTTTAAGTTTAATTGAAAGTTTATGACCATCACAGACCTGCAGGTTTGCCATGGCTGAAGTCAGAGTAAGTTTAGAAGGGTAAGTATTAAAAGAGCAAACTCTTGTTCCTGGTATTTTTAGCAGAAAGTGATACCAACTGTCTTGGTTTCAAAGGCTTATCACTATGATGCAATCTTTGGGCCAAAGCTTCTTTTTTGTACCAGGGGACAGTTTGGCTTCTCTTTTCTTTCCCCTTGCCGCGAATACATCCCAAAAAACCGTAAGCACCCATGCTGACCATGCATTTCTGCAAGGCTCCTGTCACTGAAGAACAGGCCGTGGCCCCTCAGATATCTGTTAGAAAGGGGCTTTGTTGTCTGAGACAGCTTTCCAATATTCTGTCATTTAATAATAGTCATCTTCACACTTTTTGCCCTTATTGTTTTACATCCCAAACTAGCAAGGTACTTCAGAGAGGTGAGAAAATCTCATCGTCCCCAGATTGGGAAACACCAGAAGGCAGTTTAAATCATTTGCTCATGGTCACTCTAAGTTAGTAGCAGAGAAATGAATCTAACCTTGGACATCCGACTCCCGACCTTGTGAACAATGCACTGTTCCACAGCTGCCCTTTCTTAGCTACATCCTGCGATAGATCCGTTTCAGGGGAACTGAGACTGCGTTTGCTTTTCTTGACATAAATGATTTCTCTTGAACCTTTGCCTAAGGGTATGAAACAGTTCTGAAGACCAAGGGACATTGTGAGCCTATGCTATACCTTCTGCTGTTATTTTTTGAAGAAGATTTGGCCAGTGGCTTGGATGGTGGCATGACTTTCCTTTAAGTCCTCTGGAGAGTATGAAGACAACAGAAAGCTCTGTATGAGCATGCAGGAAAGAGAAGGACAGCTGTTGCACTGACTTCAGTTAATTGAACCTGATTGCTAGCTTGGTAGCCCTTCTCCAGATATTAGAATGACCATCTGGGAAGTCACTACCGATTAGACATTTTTTAGCCAGGTCGTGCCAGAAAATGAAGTGTTTATGCAGACATGCAAATATTCTGAGACTTGGTGTAAAATAAGGGACATTTTGTTCCAGTGGAAATGTTGAGCTTCTGGACTTTGGAGAATTAGTCTGTTCAGACCTGTGTGTGTGTGTGTGTGTGTGTGTGTGTGAGAATCAGCACAATTGAACTGAAGACTGTTCTCTTCAAGCAGGGCTTGCCTTTTAGGATTTATTTATTTCACCTCCTCTTCTCCAGTAGCTGTGGGGGTTCCTAATGACACGTGGGTGACATGGATGGTAGAGTTTAGAAGCCATGTATTGTGGGTCTGCATTACATTAACACCTTGTGGAGATTCTCTGCAGACTGGTGCATATTGGATTTGGGAATGGGGACCCCAGAGATAGGCAATGGATCCATCATTATCTGAATCTGTTAGCCAGGTTCCTACTCCTTGATGGAAATGTCTTACAAATGCAGCTACAGCCAGAGTGGAACTCTATGACCTTATATGAGGATTCCCAAGGAGCATTTCTTTGCAATTCCTGGCTGTTTTGATTCCAGGTAGGTTTGCCAATTGTCCATTTAAAAAAAAAAAGCTAAAAACACTAATCCATAATGCCCACAAAAAAAATTGAGCTGTCACTAAAAAACTAAGAATCTGTGAGCTTGATTGAGGATTGGGATGAAAGTGTTGAAGAACTGACAGAGCAGAGTAGTGCCACATTTGGCTGAGTGGGAGCACAGCTTGGCACCCTGCATGGAGCTCTCTGTTAGGGCTTTGTGGTCCATGGGAGCTTCCATAGTCCCCTCCAGAGGTCCATGCTGGGATATGGGGAGCAGGGCCAGTGGGGGGTCAGGTTCAGGGATGGGCTGGGGTGGGAGCAGCCTCATGTGGCATACAGTCAGGCATCAGGATATGGGGTGAGTAGGAGACCCCTGGGTTGGGGATAAAATGATGTTAAACCACTGCTGCAGTGAACTAAGACTTTGTTAAACCCCTAAATTTGAACCTGGCAATCAGGACTCATAGTAGAGATGATATCTTTTATTAGACCAACAAGATTTTTGCCAAAAAAATTCTTTAATTGCAAGCTTTTGGGCATAAACACCCTTCATCAAGCATTGGAGGAAAGATGGTAAAAGTTCTCCTGGGTAGAAATGGAAGTTCATATTTGAACTTGGTACTTGTTATTCCCAACCAGGCCCTAGCAGATGGGCTATGTTTCCATTATCTGTTAAAATAAATAAATAAATAAAAAATGTCTTGGGTTGCCAACCTTGTTTCTTAGCACCAACGTATTGTTCCTAGCTGAGACATCAAAGCCATTGGTGCCCGTTGTTGTAAAACTGCTTGCTTTCATAATGAGGCAGATGACACATCTGAACAGTTTCCTCATAGCGGATTGCAGTACTGGGGCCTACAGTCCTCAGCTCTTGGTGTTAAAATAAATGAAAAATTGAAAACCTGTATACTTAATTGTGTGTGGCATTTTATTTTTAATCCTTAGCAGTTAGCATTGGTTTGATTTTGTCCTCGTGTTTGTTTGTTTGTGTGTGTATAGTTATTGCTAAGTGACTCCACGCTGGTTTTGTTTGTCATCCTGTTTCAGTTGCCACTACTATTAATTTTGATTTTTTTTACAGCATTTTGGTTTCTTACCTTCCCTTTTTTTGGTGTGTATGTGAAGTGCAAGACTGTGGCTTTCTTCCCTTTCCCTTGGCTTTGTTCTTTGTTTGTTGTCAGAACCACCCCTTCTCCCTTCCTCCTTGTATCTCTCTCCTGTGCCCTGCTGTAAATTAGGGACCTTTGTAACATCTTATTCCCTGCCTTTTGTCATCTTGGTTTTGGTTCTTTTCCTGCTTTGCCTCTACCTGTTCCTTTCTCTTTTAATTTATTTCAGTTGTGATAGAATATTTGTCACTTCAGTTCCTTTCTTACCCTCTCAACCACAGAATTAGAAATTCAGAAAGATTCATGCAATTAAAGGCAAGATTTTCAAAAAATGTTAGGTGCCTGCAGCTTAATGGAGGTGTTACACACCTGAATTTGACTAATTAGCCATGTGAATGGACAATTTTCAGAGTTATATGCAGTTGTAATAATTACACATGTTCCTATTGATTTCAGTGGCGTATGATTAGGTCCTGATTTTCCAATTTGTCCTTCACCTGCTAGAAAATGTTAACTTTATTACTAGCAAAAAATTCACTTTGGAATATATTATACTCTAAGCTCTTTATTATTTGACAGCAAAGCTATATTTGCGAGAGAGAAGAAATACTGTATCGAGTACAGACTGCTATTGCAATTGGCTCTGCATTACAATTACTTAGGAGGCGCTCTTTATTCAGAAGAAATTAATAGTAGTATTAAAGAATAGTTGGTCTGCGTTGGAATTGGGGTTAACTGGTCTGTGTTGTAAAATGTCTTTAGACAGAAACTTCAATTTTATCTCCTAGATTAATGTCTGAGAGATTTCGTAACCTCTAGTTGGAAAGAGGAATTTCTACACTTCTGGTGAAGCTCAGAGACCCTTATTATTTATATTACAGCGTTGCCTGAGGCTGCAGCTTTCGTCAACTCTTGGGCAAGGTGCTTTATATACATATGTTAGGGAGAAAATCCCTGCAGAATAGTTTACACTCTAGTCTAGACAAAATTATGCTACCTACAAGCAGCGGCTTTTGAGCTGGGGCACAGATGATCTTTGCCAAGGTTATACTGGTGATAAAAGATGCTAAAAATGTGGCAGAGTAAAGAAATGAAACTTAGGCTCTGGTGTCCCAGGCCAGAGCCTTCAGCATAAAACTATCCCCCTTCAAAATACTCCTCCTTTCCCAGTGGCAACATGCAGAGGGTGGACAGGGGTCTGCTTGCACTCCTGAGAGCACTGGTGCACCCCCGACAGGCTGCCATCCCTGCTTAGCTGATGGGCGGGGGGGCAGGTAGGAGCACTGGTGCCTGCCCTGCGAGTGCCGGCTGAGGAGCGGGAGCACCTGGATGAAGCGCCACGGCCGCTTCCCGGTCAGCATGATTGGACCGCCCCCCCTGGTTGGCGTAATTGGCTGCAGGGGACCCCCCCATCCCAGTCGCTGACTGGTCACTGCCGGGGGCACTTACCCCCCCTGACTAAGGTGGCACAAGTCACCCATGTCCTTTCCCCATGCTTTACATGGAGTCCTTACATTAAGCACAAAGTCCTTTTGACTGAAGAGTACTTGTAGAGTCCATTGCTGTAGGATAACGGTTTACATCTTCTCCAAAGTTTGGTGTTTGTTTTGTTTAATGTTAGATTTTTTTTTCATTTTATCTTTTTTAATTTAATGAAGCGGAAAGGGGAGTCCTGTAACCTGTATTTGTAAGCGTTGTTCCACCCTCCTGCTTTAAAGAGGCAGGGCATTTCCTTTTCTCTAATCTTCACCTAGAGGCAAATATAAATCCATTTTGGTGTCTAAAAAGGAGGGGACACTAACTGTTCTGACTGTCATACCGTAGTTTGAAAAAGAAATGTTCTACTTGCTTGAATAGAATGATTCAAGAGCAAGGGTAAAAATAGGAAACACAATTCAGATTTGAAGAACATAAGGAAAGTGAAGTGACTGAAGTGTTCATGGAGAAAAAGCATTTTTAATGTATAAAGCAGGTTTCAAGGTTAGTCAAGTATGCCAATTCATTTATTCTGAAGCTCTTATTGCTTAGATTTTAATAATCATTACGCGGCGCGATAGATTATTGTTAATAAGAAATGTATTGGGTAAAATGAACAGCTAATGGTATCACTTTTTAAGTGCCATTGAATGCGTTCTTAAAATGGAATTAAATCATCTCAACATTTTTTCTTTGTGAGTGAGGCAAATGGTTACAAGCATGAGAACTTAAAAACTGAAATGCCTCTTGGGTCCCCTGACAACCAGCCATTTCACTGCCTGGTACTTGATCAGTCAGGGTCAGCATCACAACTGATCAGTGCACCTTCAACTGCTAGAACAAGGGAGACCTCGATGAATGCAGATCCTGGAGTGCAAAGTGCCTGCAGGTGTTGGAGATGGACTTAATGAAATTATGATAACTCCAATCGTACTTTCCCTCTAAACAAAAAAGTGTAGCTTTTTTAAGATCAGCATGTCACAAGGTTATAGGAATTTTTTATCTTCTTTTGTTGCATTATTGTGACTCTACCCACAAGGAGGAACTCATAGAAACCTGACGTCAAAGTAACTTACTCGTTAAAATCATTTGTTCAGATGTTGCAGCATATAACAAGCCATGTTTGTTAAGCCAAATCCTGATCCTCATTAAGATTGATTGGATTTTGGGATCAGTGTTTCTGTAAAGTACTTTGTCTTTAATTTGAAGCTCTCAAAACATTAGACGAGAACTACTTGAACACTTCCCTGTATTCATAAAACAATTTACCATCACAAACCTCTAATTTCTGATCATTTGGCTCCACTGTGTTTATTTTTTTTTATCCCAAGCCTATTTCTCTCTTTTAACAGAACATTTACCAACCTGAAAAGAAGTCTGTGACTTATGTTCAAGGAAGAGGTAGAACCATTAAAATAGTAGATTGGCATAAAAGGGGCCCTTCCATACATGGAGGGAGGCCCAGATTTTTGGCTGGGATAGGTTGATGGAGCTCCATCCTCTTTAATGGGAGTTGCACTGAGACAACTGAGGATATGGTCCAAAGATTGCATTGTTCTCTCCCTTCCCCCAAAACTCTTACTTTTTTCATGAACTGAGCATGAACCCTAGGCTTTGAATTAAAGCTGAATTCAAATGGCAACCATCTCCAGGTAGGTTGAAAACTGAGCAAAAAACCGAGTTCAGCCTCAGCTTTTTCCCTAATGCAAAGTATTATTTATTAGTATCATAACTGTGTACTATCACAGTGGTTTTGAAGGACAGAATCCTTTTGATTCTTTATATGAAAACCTCCTTGACATCCAATAGCCTTTTCTCCCTACTTAGTGATTTTTTCAGCTCTTTCCAGAAGGGTTTTTGGCATCTGAAAAATGAGCTCTGACCTGCCCCATTATGCAGATAAAGGCTGTAGTGAAGATGACTATCAGTTGTCCTGGTCCAGCAAAGCACTTACGCACGTATTTCACATGAAGGCATCCCTTGAGTTCTGCAGGATTACGCAGATACTTAAAGTACAGCCTACGGTGAAGAACTTGAATGGGTACAAACTGTCGAGAAACAGCAGAGCCTGTTTGTTGGAGAGATGTGCCTCTGCGGTAGGGGGACTACTAAGTACTTCAATACAAGTATGTGCAGAAGTACTTTGCAGGATGGAGGCCTTTAATCAGAATTGCATGCAGAGCTGTTTGCGATTGAAATACGTCTGCCCTATAATCCAGTGTGTCTGCAGGTCATGTAAACGTTCCTGGGCTACCTTTGCCAGAGCTATCCTGGGTTCTGCTTGCAGCGTGGTTGTGGGCAGCAGGAGCTCCGTGTGGACTAACCAGCCAGGGATTTATCCCATTCTCAGGAGAGTTTTGCAGCACACCCTGAGCTGTGTGCTGCCATGGTTACCTCGTTATAGCTAGTACTATTCCTGCCTCCGTATATTCCAACAACCAGTGTAAAAGCACTTACCCCCAGTGTTTTATGTAATGGCCAGGCCTGGTGATTTCCCAGATGCTGTCCTGTGGCTGAACACATCCTAGTTGCCGTTGTCTTCTCGTTGTTTTGCACTTTTCTTGAGCTGCTGTCTTTTTAAGGAAGAGAGAAACTTTGAGCAACAAGTGGCTTTATGGGAGCTGTATTTGTGAGGAGCAGGCAGCATAATACGAGATGAGGTGCTTGAATTTTGTAAGCAGCAAGAAAACAATGCAGCTCCTCAAGTTTTCTATCAAGTTATAGTGTTTCAGTCGTTCACGGGTTGGCAGACTTGATATGACCTTTTACCCTGCTATCCCAATACAACAGCTAATTTTTCATTGAAAAATTAAACATTTAATTTATGGAGGGAGAGGGACTTTTTATGTGTTTTGTCTCCCTTCTGATAGAAAGCTATTTTGAACGGCACTTAGAGCTGCACAAAAGTCTTACTTTTAAAGCAAACCGATTGCCAAGTGACTTGGAGCATGATACAGCTTTCTCACAAACGAACAGCTGAGAAGTAGGACCGCATCGTAGGCCTAGCACAGATGTGCGGACCATGCCATTGCAAGCATCTGTTCCACTACAGTTACCAGTAGTGCCCTTAGGGTTGTTGGGGCCCTGGGCAAGAGAGTCATTTGTGACCCCTTAGACACTTAATTTTGATGACCTATAAGCAAGTTGGACATTTTTTATTTCAATTTCACTTTGCCCTATTCATGAAACTGCAATGAAAGTGTCTCAATACAATATTGATAATACAAATATTCAGCCAAAATTTTTTTTTTTTTTACAACTGGAGTGGAGAATATTACAAAATTTTGGGGATCCCAAAGTGTGGGGCCCTGGGCGGTTGCCCAGTTTGCCTTCCCCTACGGCCGATACTGAAGTTACAGTTGTGCATATTCAGTCACTTTGCCAGTTCTGTTTCCAGCCTTACATTCATGTGTTCTCTCTTCCTGATTTCCTTCCAGTTTGTTAGACCCTGTAGTACTGACATGACCAAATCTCCATGTAGGAAAAGGCAGGCAAAGTTCTTTGAGTAGATGTTGTTGGGTTTGCGGTTGTAGCCCTGTCCTTAGACCAGGGGCAGGCAATTATTTTGGGCAGAGGGCCGCTTACTGAGTTTTGGCAAGCCATCGAGGGCCGCATGACAGGCAGCCAGGGCCAGATCAATATTACTTTTCTAAATTTTTTAGGGGCCCTGCAGGCTGGATAGGCTGGCCTGGCAGGCCGCATTTTGCCTACCCCTGCCATAGACCAACACAGCTACAACCAAAAACCCAGCAACATGTAGGAAGAGGTGTGTTTGAGGATAAATAACCTGGTTCTCATATATGCTTGCCTAAGCATTAATAATAAGGCTGTTGCCAGTTTATCTCCTAGTTGTACGTTAGCGCGCACGCTATTCCAAAACAGTGTGTGAAATGTAGAAGCAAGTTAATGAAGAAGTGGGCTGGATGGGCAGATCATTCATCGAACCTGCCATTTTCTGGCATTTCCAGGTTGGAGGCCAGTGTACACGCCACTGTAGGTATGCCCCAGTTTACAAAGAAGGACAGATTTTTCTAAGATGTCCAGCACCAATAGCGGGAGCCAGATTTCTTTTGTTTTCTTTCTTTCTATTTTTTTTAAAGAACTTACCTAACATTTAGTCATCCAAAAGAACTGCCCAAGCTTTAAAGAGCACAATTAACTGAGTTCGATAACGGCAGCGCTTAGCTCTTTTGAAAATCCAGACACTTAAACTGGTTGAAATATTTTGCCATGTTTAAATCCACTCTACTGGCCACAGGGTCCACCTCCGTAAGTGGCAGCCGTTGGGTTCGGAGCTGTTTTGATTATCAGCGTACAGGTCAGTGTTGTCCTTGCTTGCCAAACGCCTGGATTTCTCCCCAAACGATTCAGATGCTTCTGCAATGACATTTTTAAGCAGCCCAAAACCTACTTAGTTTGTTGTCACTGAATTTCATGGGAAGCTGTCTAATTGGCCATTCCCTACTTTCCCAGCTTTCCAATTAACAGTACTGCTTTCTTTTTCCTTTCTTTTTTTATCTTTAACAGCACTTTATATAGTCACTTGGCAAAAAGAGAAATTGTCCAGTGCATACCATCGTGGTGACAAAAAAATTAACCTGTGATTTTTTTTTTCCCAATTACTGTCAATACAAAAAAATGAAAGAAGCTGCATTTATAAAACCAGAGTCTGTTTGAATGGTCCCTTTGAGCTAAGGTGCAGCACCAAAGTGCAGCGCAGGCTGCCGCCTTGTCTGTGAGAGTGCTCTTCTCCCTAAATGTTTCTCTGTGCAGCCCAACCTTCAAAGAACTAGGGACAAAATCCTGGTTCTTTTGAAGTCGGTGGAAAAACTCCCATTGACCTGAGTAGAATCGCATTTCAACCCCTGGTGGCAAACTGGTCCTGGATGCAGGATATGAGAGAGAGCCAGGTCGCTCCCCATCAAGATCTATTAGAAATTCCTTTCTAGGATTTTTAATTTTATCTAAAAATTATTCTGCACTTGCTACAAGGTTCAATTCTCTCACATCTGTTTAACTGCTTTGCATGAAAGTGTAGTTCTCAGGTGCCATGGCAACCATGTTTGCTAATCTGATTTTAAATTTTTACTGTGCTGCATAAAATATTGCCACACTTTCCAGTTTTTGATTTATAGGTAGGAGTTAAGTTGGGGATAGCAATTTAAAAGGTATATGATTCTTTGAGAATTAATCTATGCAGTTCTTTCTTCTCTGGTGGGTTATGTGAGTAGTCATTTTTAATCCTTTTTTAATAGAAAGTACAATTTGGCTAGTTATAGATGTGTAAATTATAACTAGAGAATTTCACATCTAGATAGTTAGTATCCAGAAATGCTGTATGCTGTTTGAGTATTTTACATTCCTCTATTTCATTAAATTACAGAAAATACAACAGCTTCATATGTTCAATTGCCATACTGTTGCCAAGTACATCTGGGACTTTCTAACTTTACAGCAAATGCTTTAGGATCTATCACACACAACTTTTTTGAAAGTCCTGTGTGCTAAAATGCACTGAATTTACCATTTTCCTAGAATGAGTTGAAGGATGAAGATAATGGTACCTAGAATTGAATCTGTGGTTCCAGGTAGTAAAGTTTAAAAAAAAAAAAATACATTATCAAACTAGTCTCAACGTATGATGTGTGTCGGCATGTCTCCGGGAGCTGATAAATGCTTAAATGATTGTGCGTATGAATTTTGCAGTGATCAATGTGGAGCATATTTTACCAATGGAATTAGGTCTGCACAGGGCACATTCTGCATTTCAGATGCTCTTGAAGGTCTCTGCAAGATGTCAAAGATAATTCAGCTCAGCATTTGACCTGGTGTCCTTTTACACCTACCTGCAGGGGAATGACAACCGGGGCTCTCGCACACTTGGAATTGTGTTTTGTTGACACTTCTGGTTGGAGACGTTGTGTGGCTGGGTTGGACGGCAGGCCTAAAGGAAATTTCAACACTGAGTCTTTGAACGGGAAACAGTAACTAAGAGAAGTGTTTAAGCTAATGATGCCGTGCATCACTGTATGAATGCCTGACTGGTTTCTCAGTTTGAACAGGTTTCATTTTCCTGCTGTGAAACATGCTCCTGCATCTGCATTTTGTTCACTGAGTTTGTGGGTACCTGACTCGGTAGCTGAAGGCGATGAGTGTAGGGAATGCAGACCCGTTTGAAAAGACAAGAAGCAGAGGGAGTCCTCCCTGCAGCGGGAACTAAAGGAAGCTAAGCTTGGGGGTGGTTTGTGCCATGCACGTATGGAAATTTTTGGTAGACCTCTCGCTGGGCACATATGAAACTCCTTTTTTGCAGGAAAGGACTGAATTGAAGTTTGATCTGAGAATGCCAATCTCAAGAAATAATTTTTAATAGAGTTAAAACCCCCAAATATTTCATTTTTTTTTTTTTTTTGTGGTGAGCCTGTTTTGTGCATTTAAATTGACTTCAGCATGTGCAAAGGCAGCGGAATTGATTTCATGAGGTTCAACAAGTACAAGTGCAAAGTGCTGCACTTAGGAGGGAACAATCCCATGCACTGGGACAGGCTGGGGGTGACAGGCTGGGCAGTGGCTCTGCAGAAAAGGACCTGGGGGTTACAGTGGGCAATAAGCTGAGTATGAGCCAGCAGTGTGGCCTTGTTGCCAAGAAGGCTAACGGCATCCTGGGCTGCATTGCCAGCAGATCAAGGGAAGTAACTATTCCCCTCTATTTGGCCCCTGTGAGGCGACATCTACAGTACTGTGTCTAGTTTTGGGGCCCCCCACTACAAAAAGAATATAGACAAATTGAAGAAAATCCAGCAGAGGGCAAAAAAAGGTTCGGGGGCTGAAGGACATGACTTGTGAGGAGAGGTTGAGGGAACTGGGCTTATTTCGTCTGGAAAAGAAAAGACTGAGAAGTAGACTTAATAGCAACCTTCAACTACCTGAAGAGGGGTTTGAAAGACGATGGAGCTGGACTGTTCTCAGTGGTGGCAGATGACAGAACAAGAAGCAATGGTCTCAAGTTGCAGCAAGGGAATTTAGGTTAGATATTAGGAAAAACTTTCTCACAAGCAGAGTAGTAAAACACTGGAACAGGTTACCCAGAGAAGAGGCGGACTCTCCATCCTTGGAGGCTTTTAAGACCAGGCTAGACAAAGCCTTGGCTGGGATGATGTGGTTGGGGCTAGTCCTGCTTTGAACAGGAGGTTGGACTAGATGCGACCTCCTGAGGGCCCCTTCCAACCTTAATTTTTTATGATTCTATCATTGATAAGTTGGTAGGTTATATAGCTTGCTTGTGTCCTGTGCTCTAGTACTGAGCATCGTGTTAATCTACTTAGTGGTCTCTACGGTATCTGAAAAGTGTATGGGTTCAAAACATTTTTTTCATGTAGATGTTTTACAGGTGGTGGATTTTTGGTCTTATAGTACATTTGCTTAACCCATGGTGTTGATGAATGTAATTTGTTTCAATTTTTTTTTTTAGCTGACACATTGTGTTGTGCAAAGTCACTTTGGATTGTGTCAGTCCTGGTGAATTGTATCGTAAAATGAAACAAGACTGATGCAACCTGACATCACATGCCACAATGTGATTCTTCAGCTGAAAATTTTGAGCTAATTTGTTTTTCTCGAAGCTGTCGATTCTCAGAACTCAGACTTTCTTTGGCAAGGGAAGCAATTCTCAATGAATTGCATTAAAAACCAACATTACCCAGGAAGAGCACAAGTCGTTTATCTACTGCTTGTCCTGAGTGCAAGGCTTGTTCTTCTTGGGGATTTGATCCAAATGACTCTCTGCTGCAAGCAGAGTGAATCCATTGGCGTGAATAGAGTTTATGCCACTTAGTAAAGGCATATGTGATCAGAATCAAGCCCTCAGTAGAAAACAGTAAAAACCACATTTTGCTACTTCAGAGCTACTTTAACTCAATTTTGTAGAAATCTTAAAGCATTTCCTTCAAGTAGATGAAATTGAAATTGTTCACTGAGTTGAGCTAAAGTGGGCACTCTAATATTTCTTTGTGCTTCAAAAATACGCTTTAACTTGAACATCAGAGAAAGTAGACGGCTTGATACATTTCTTGACTGTGTAATACTGTGGTTGGGATGAAGCAAAACGGAATTTCGTGTCAAATCGAATTGGCCCGCCTTGCAAAACCTTACTCATGAATATTACTGAATCTTCGCTTTGGGAGTGGCTGTAACATCATGTGTTTCCTAGTTGCGACCTCATCATCAAAATGTGTATTTTAAATTATTCCATCAAATGCATACATAAGCATCATTGAGAACCCATGCCAAAGTACCTACAGAAAGTTCTGTTTCCTTGAAGTTGAACGTAGTGTGATTGTTATCAAATGAAGGCAGCTTTCTCCCAGGGAAGTAAGGTTTAATATCTAAGGAGAAAGCAATCTGTATAGGTATTGTAATTTGTCCAAACATCTCATTTTCAAAAACTTGAGTGGGTAAAATGTTTGCACCCACAAGTCCTTACGTATATGCATGCAAACCAGAGTTGTATATATGCGCCTGTTAATCCCCGCACTTCTGACTGCATACAGATATTGATGCAAAACCACTGATGTCAACCTGAGTCTTTCCATTAACAACAATGGATTTTAGATAAGGCGTATTTTACCTGATCTTGCAAATGTCAACGTGCCATAAATGGACACAATCATTAATGCAGTAATATTACCCTTGATACAGTTTGCCATTTTTTTCATAGATTAGTCCCTGTATCTCACTTCATGTCAATGAAAGATGCATTCTTTCATCCACGAAAAAGTCTCTTTTGCTGTATAGAAACAAGGATAAAAACCATTTTGCTTTTTCACCAACCTATCAAAACAGATTTATTTCTTTGTTTATTTTCATAGTTCAGCATATACATGTGCACTGCAGAATGGGAGAAATATTGCTCCAAAGTGTGGGGAGAATATTTCACTAACTGGGAAAACATTGCTAAATAGGCTGGGGGCACCGGTTTAATTCATTTTACCTACGAGCAGGCTGGTAGCTTCTGCTAAAGTGCCAACAAACAATGTTGATGAAAGCTCTGTATTGGTATATATTAGGTTATATTTCTGCGAGCCTTTGATTAGGGAAAATGCCACTGGGTTTTGAATCCTATTTCTTTTGTATTGATGCAACTAGAAAACAATCACATCTAAAACCATGGCAAATCAGATGCTTGATTGAATACATTTAAGAAACTGTGTGTCCTGCAGGTCCCAGGTTGATTTTATGAGGCAGAGAATAAAAGAACAAATTAGTATGTTTGCAATTAGCTGAGATGGTATGTCCATCCAAGTAACACAGGATTACCTGTTTTTGCATTTATTTTCTGGAGCCATATTTTGTTTCAAACAGGCAACATCTTGTAGTAACTAAATGCATTTTCAAGTTGGGGAAAACAGTCTTAATACTTTGTTACCAACCTATACCAGATGCATTCAAGCGTAGTCACAACTATCATTTATATGTCTGCTTCTCTTGATGGCAACACGAGTCAGAGCATTAACTTCGGTGGGGGTAAGATCCCATATGACCTATGATGTAATACTGTTATAGATTGTACTTAAGCAAATTAGGTAATCCCTTTAGGTGGGATTTGCACGGATTCACGTAGACAACATGCACACTAGAGCGAGCAGCTGCATTTCTGGTGGAGCCACCTGTCACTATGAACCACTGTGAAAGTAGCAAACCCATTTCACTGGAGATCACCAAAGCAGGAGGAGGACACTAATTAAATCTGATCCACTTCACGCATTTCCACTTTCAAATAATTTTATAACTAAATTTTGGACTCTTCGCTGCCCAGGAGGAAAACATGCACGTGTGCTAATACATCTCCTCCCCCCGCTTTAAATTTAAACATGATTAGATTTGCCCATAAAGTGACATAATGTATGTCATTGCATCTTGAGGAATGATCCGTTCTAGTTAGTGCTTATGCTACCAGACGATGTAGGTGGATTTATCAAATCAGCTTGAAATCCAGCCATACCTTGCTTTCCACTACCACCCGATAATCAACAACCTACTCTTGGAGAATTTTGGCAGCCTCACCTGGTTACACCAATAAATCTGAGTGAATAGCTGCTTGATTTGTTATTGATTTCCCTGAGGATATATTTGAAGCAGCAATTTTAGTGATAGGTCTTCAGAGTAGAAATGCAGGGCAAAGAAAAATCTTTGCCCATAAAAAGGGACTCAAGTGGTCGCACTCTAATAGTGCTGGAAGATTCACAGTCAGTAATAAGCTGAAATTAGGTTTCTTTTTCAACTGACTGCAGGAAGAATAAAAAATCGAACTTAGCATAAAATTGGCAGTTTAGGAAAAAACTGCAGATATCTTCAATTAGATTAGCTGCTTTACTGGATATTTGAACTGCTCCAAATTCTGACACATAGGGGATGTCAGAGCTCAAAGTGTGGGCTGATACAGCTGGAGCTAACACTATCTGGATGTGGTCATAACAGGCTTTTATCCTGTGTGGACTGGGCACGTAGGGGACATCCGCTCATTATGTAAGTAAATTATTCCACAGGCTCTAACAGTAAAATGGCCTGAACCAAGCCCATTGGACACAAGGGGAGTTTCCCTAAAGTTCAAATCATGAAGACACTTAGGCACAGGAAAGAGAACTAGAATTGCTCACATGTATGACTATTTACAAGCACAGGGTCAAAATTTAGGAAAAACAGATCTATAGTATATGTGAGATGCTATAAAATTCAATTACTCCAGATTTTATATATATATAGGGGACCTGTATATAGATAGGACCTTTTCCCTAATTCAAAGCTGGTGTTCACCCTCAGTCCATAGATCATTTGAACCTTGAGAAAGGAGGTCAGTATTGCAGGGACCTATCCTGACTCTTTCAGGAAGGACCATACCAAACAAATTTAAAGAGAGAAGTTCATAATTGAATCACTTAGGAGATGAGGGCTAAAACAACTGAAAACACTGGTAACGAAATGAGTCCTTTCTCTTACTCCAGGCTTCCCATAGTACATCATACAATCAGCAATTCACTCTTCCTTTTCTATCACTGGCAAAGACTTCTTACATTTCAGTGGCGCTCACAAATTGGATGTGTTGTCTGTGGGCTAGGTTATATCTGGACAGCCTGTCCTGAGTAGGGGACAGCATGTAGGACCAGGCTTGGACCCTAAATATGACTTAGCTTCTTACTTGTCAATCTTGCATCCGTTCCTTACTGGCTCTGGGGTATATATTGCTTCACGCCTTTGTAAAAAGCAATTTATTATATGTGTTGGCACCAGCCTAGTGAATATGGCCAGCAATGGATGAGAGGCAAAGCTAGGACTCCACTTCCTGCCCCTCTCCATCCACTTGCTTGCACAAAGGAGTATGGTGGCATATTTCACTCGCACTGAAATTTGCTTTTTAATAACATTGCTTCTTCCTACTTATGAGGCCAGAACATCAGCTAGCGTAAAACGGTGTAGTTCTGCTAAAGCCAAAGGAGTTACAGCCTGTTTACTCTGCCATTCAATCTAGAGCAGTGATTCTCAGTCAGGGTGCATTGAGATCATTTCAAGGGGGCCATGCAATGTTAGCACTGTTAGGTAGATAGACATGATTTACAAGATAAGTCCAGAGATTTCAAATAGGATTTCATAGCATTAATAATATTCTGACCTGTTGTGGTTTTTCTGAATTTTTGCAACAGAAGAATTGCTCTAGTATTTTGCTGTAGTCAAAAAACTGAGCAAAGCATAAGATCTGACACTTTCTGAGGGGTGCCTAGAGTCTAAAAAGATTGAGAACCCCTAATCTGGAGTATCTAAATGTAGATTTTTAGTAGAAGCAAGCAGATGTTGTCATTCTAGGTTAACCAGGTGACAGGAAGTTGGTCCAAATTGACCCACACAATTTTAAAGAACCGGCATATAAATCCAAACTTGTATTCCAACTTCATGGCTAGATTCATGTTTGCTCCTAAACTGATATGATAATGCCTTTGCAAACTGTCCCAAATGTTAGGGAAAGCTCAGATCCAGTTCTTGTCGTGAGACTCAGCCCAACTTTAATTGTTACTCGCAATGAGTTCCCATAGGTATAGATCTGGTTACACCTCCTTTACTCAGCTCAGTAAACATCCTGACTCACTTGAATAAGTTTACTGGGATGAGTAAGGGATGTACAACATCGCCTTTCAGGGATTTTGTTTCCTCCCACAGGATAGAGCAAGCTGAGATGATTGGTATTTTATTTCATATCACCATGTGACAGTTGCAAATCCAACTTCCTCCTCCTTCCAATGAAAATGGATGATTTGACTGCCCTGTATTTATACCTTCTTTCAATTATTTAAAGAAAAGGGGAAGAGCTTAATAATGCAAGTCAGGCTTAATACACAGAGTTTGCAAAGTGTTGAAAAACACTCATTGGGTTTTATCTGTAGGAGTGAATGGGAACGTATGGGCACATTTCACTAGTTAATTGCCAAATTGTTTCAGAGCAGAAACAAAGGTGAATTGTTCTTGATTCAGAGCAACACAGTAGGTGACCATTTCTGTTACCTGTCTCTGACAATGTTGATACGTGTATTAGACAGAGAGAGCAGAGGGGAATTAAATACCTGGAGAGTGAAATCTGAGGGTTTTTCTTTTAAACTGTTGGCAGTATTGCATGTGATGTTTGCCAATGAGCAGAATTTACTCTGGGAATGAGCATGTCTGATTTCCTATTGACATCCATAGGAATTGCACTTGCCTATAATAAGACTGAACTTGAACTAGTGATTTTAAAGAGTACAGGCGTGGAAACCAGGACCCTATGAGTTGTGATTCCAGGTCTGCTGATAGTTTGACTGTATAATCAATTTGCAAGAAATCTAAGATTCAAAGCTAAACAAAAATCAGCTAATTGAAATAAATTGATGGGGCCTGTGCGCATGCATGTATTTTTTTTATTGTTTGTTTAAAATACATAGACTGTATAGATGTATATTTGTATAAATATATATTAGATATATTACAACACATTAAGTGTATGTGTGTGTAAATGAAGTGATAAAAACAGGGATGGACGAAGACATTTCTCTCTATTAACTGAATTGAAATGTATGTGTATTGTCCAGATTTTAATGCAGGTCATCATGTTGCATTTCTCAGAGCCAGTAATGTTTCAAAAGTCTGAAATGAGTGGTCTCAATTTAAATCATGCTGTGGAGGAAAGAAAATGCTTTTCCATTTCGTTAATGTATTTTTAGGGTTCTGGTTATGAAAATATCTACCAGCCAACATTTGCAGGCGCCTCCTGGAGAACAGGCACTTTGAAGTGCTGTCTCTGTTGCGACCCTTCCATTTCGATCACAAGTTATTTATGAGATTGAACGCATCCGAGACCAGGAAGCGTCTAACCAGTGTACAGTCCTAGGATGTGACTGCTAGCTCCTCACAAGGTAAAGCTGCCGGAAAGTTGTGCCTGAACTTTTTTGGACAAAAAGAAGCATTTGCAGCCATTCAGATTAATTTGTACCTAATCTTGCATGATATACTCACTCTTCCTGGCTCGTGCCAAGTAGATAATCCCAGGCTGGTTTGATTCCTGAATAATTATGGATATTACAGTTGGCCATGTGGCTGAGATGCTAGGTGGTTGGCCATGTGGCTGAGATGCTAGGCTGGATCTTAAGGTCCTGGTTCAGAGCCTGGCTCTGCAAGAGACTTCTTTCATCATCATTGGCTTCTTTCTTTGTCACTGTTGTGAAGTGCTGGTGTTATGTGTTCTCCAAGGTAGAAAAGAAGCTAATTTGTAACATGCAGGTCTGTGAAAATGCAAATGAGTCTTAGTTTGGAAGACAATAGGTAGAGACAGTAGGAGGGAAATGTGTGAAGGAATGTAACTGGTCAGCTGCTGGCGGGTTACCCGAGGTTATCGGATGGCAGGCAGGTTGCAATGTGCCATAAATCCAACGTCTAGATTTAGTCCATGACCTTTTTTTTTTTATCCAGTAGATTTATGAAGTGAAGTTCATAGGCTCATCTATGAAAGGGATTTTGTAAATTCTCTTTGAGGAGTAGACCTGCGAGATGGTCGGGAGAGTGATTGTCACGTGAAAAGTGGGCACCCACATGATTGCTGGCATTTCTTTAATCGCTCTTTGTTCCCAGCAAGAGAGGAAAAGTCCCAAGTGCAACCGATTATATAGTAGCTCTTCTGTCTGTGAATTTATCACCATTATGGTAAGTGAATAACACGGCTGGTAGCTTCTGGAATACAGTGACCATAATTACTTTTAATGTGTGGATGTTTTTGCCTCTGGATAGTTTAACAGTCAGGACTCTTCAGCAAGTTTATACACTGGTGCATTATTTACCCGTGCAATCTAGCATAGGCCTACAATTTTAATTAGCTTGTTAAAACCAGAAAGGAAGCTACAAATCATATGTGGGAACCTTAGATAATACAAGAGATAGGTGTTTCCCATTTTTCTTGCTCTTCAAAGTCTTACTGAAAGGATGTTCTTTTCAATAATTAACTTGTTTCTGTCCTTAAAGAATATGGAGAGGCTGGAAAGCTGTTTGCCACAACCTTGTCTGTTCGATTTTGGTTACCTGCTCTGTCGGCACACTTCTAATTACTAAAATGGAAAATTGTCAGCAAATTGTTAGCTGATCCATATTTTTAAAAAAATAACCAGCGTGTTTAGGTAAATAGACTTAATAAGCATTTAACTTTTGTTTCGAACGATAACAGGAAAGGGATTTATGGACTTACTTCTCTAATGTGTGATAGTAGGAGACTAGATTTAGTGGCCCAAGAGATGCCTTTCAGTCCTGTGAGAAGCCCTAATAGCTTGTGCTGTACTTTTAGGCACTGGTCGAGGTTATTGGAATGAGGATCACTGACCAACATGTCCTGTGCCAAGTGAGGGACATAAGCAGGAAGCACTCTAGGTCACATTGTCATTGTCAAATTTGAACACCCTAGATCAGGGAGGTCAACGTCAAATAGTTGCCTACCCAGAGCTTTGAGATCTTGCACGAACCCAGGAACCTCTACTCCCTCCTCCCCCCGACCCTTGTTAGACAGTTCTTTTAATTACCCTACGCTTCAGATTATTCAGCGACTTCATAGATATAATCTGACAGTACCTTACAAAGAGCCTAATTCATAACTGCTTATGTCTTCTGAGGTTTTAAGATGAAGGACACCATGTAATTCTAAGCATCATTATCAAGTTTTAGAAGATGAAGTTGCAAACAGAAGATAGAAATTAAGTATCATAAATCATTCACAATTAAACAGCATTAGATTCCAGGCCAGTTGATCCACTCACACTAGAATAGAAAGTGCAGTCATTTCTACATCTGTAACCTTTTAATCTCATTTCTTCTTTCCTGGAAATGAGGTAAGACTGTGCTGAATTGTTGCTCGTGATATTTCAGTGAATCAAACATTGATTATTTGCACTTAAAAATAATCCATCCCCTGCCATTGGATTGGTCTCTTAGCGTCAAGGATTACAGATATTCATCATTTTTGCCAAGTAGTATTAATGGGCAAGTTTTCATCCTGGCTGAGACCCAGCATCCCTAGATTTTTCTGCCCTCAAGTGTATTAGAGGTATGGTACTCGAATGGTTAGTAATTGGGTGTTTTAGGTATAAACCAGGTTGTTTTCTATTTCATAGAAATATTTGCACCTGCAACTAGCATACAGAAACGAGGGTGAAAAGCACCTGGTTTTTGTGTAGGCATAAATTGCATCCACGTAAGTAAAGTCTGATTTCAAAATGTCTAGACTTAAAATGCAAATGGTTATATATTACTGTATGATTAGCCAGACTCAGCCTTAAAGAAATACCACTGACCCATCCACTAAAATAGTTGAAGAAAAGAGGGAGATTTTGTGTCTTTACATGGTTAGGTTCTGTCCATGCTCAGTATAAAGGGTAAGGTTAACATTTTAAACACAGGAATAATTCCTCTCTACCTGTTTAGTCAGGTTTTTTTCCTGTTATGTACAAATCTGTCGCCTTGCTGCTTTTGTTACACCTTTTTGGCACTGATTCAGCACAGATTTATGCATGTGCTTAATTTTAAATGTTGCAGTAATAACAGTGCATGAGGTTCTCTTTGCATAATTAGGTCACTTGGTCAATAAACTAGTTTCCAGCCTCATTGATCTTGGGTTGATATATTAGTCTTATGTTTTTCCATAAATATGCTTATCAGGTATTTATAGGCTTACAAGACTTGGCATCGGAGGACTTGGCATCAATAGCTGGACAGCGCCATGCCCAGGGCAGCTGTGATGCAATGTACAGCATAGCAGTAGCAGAGGCAGCTATTTTTGCATACTCCCCTCCCCTGGCACATACAAGCATGATGCTTGGGGCTACTGCCCCAGTCACCCTAACCTGTCCCACTCCAAGATGGCTGCTGCTTAGTATATTGACTGTTTTATGCTATTGTGTTCATAACATAAAAGCAAATGTATTTCACTGTTTTCCAAAGAGTTCATAAAGGACTCTTTGGAGTCCATTTTTACCTGGGGAGCAGGTAAAAAAAATCAAGCAACCGCCTCAGGATTCTTGGGTTCTTTTCTCTTTGCCACTGTTTTAGAACCTGCTTCTGCAAATGAAGCTGTGCAGATGCTTTTGGGTCCATGTGGAGCCAGTGCCGTAGCAACAAAGTTTGACGCTTGGGTAAAATCCCACAGAGGCAGCCCTCCCTCATCCCATGCACAGACTTGGGGGGACACATGCCCCACCATGCTTGCCTGCAGCAGTGGGAGCTGCCCTTACCCCATCCCTATGCCCCCCCCCCAAATGAGCCACTCATGGGTCTGTCCTGCACCCCATCCCGGTTTCGCTTTGGCACCTGGGGTGGTTGCCCCACTTGCCCTGCCCCTCCTTGCTATGACACTGCATGGGGCCTCCTTACTTGGTACAATAGTCTGTCAATGCAAGGCTGATAGGAGAATCAGCAATGTATTATGTAACTTAGGGCAAGTCACTTAGCCTTCTCTGCCTCTATTTCCTAAATTGTTAGACAGAACACATTTCACTTAGACCTTACTAAAGACACTTAAAATGCGGGCATCCATATGTTAAAGCTCATTAACTCCTGCTAAATGTCCTCCAAGCATTTCAAATTTATGGTGCTTGAAGCAAGGTTTAATTCTGGCCTAGCTTGTATTAAGGTAGCTTCAGCCTGGTTCATGGAGATAAAACGAGCAATTTGCGATCCTCCACCATCCCAAAATTCATTGTTTCCAGTCTCCACCTCCCCTTCGCAGCCAGAGCAGGGATAGGACCTGGATGTCCTGGCTCCTAGCCACTTCTTTGCTCACCAGCCTTATGGTGGGAAGTCAGAATTCTGCAGGCAAGAAATGGTATTACCCCTTTACATGCAACTGCACTTGCTAACTTTAACACTGCTTAATGTTCCACAGCTTTAGTACGGCCTAAGTGCAACATGGAACTTCACCCAGGCTAGGGACAGACATCCAAAAAGCCTGAGCCGAATCGATTCAATCTTTGCAGGTTAGTCTAACCTGGCTAGGCTGAACTGGCTTCTAACTGGACAGACATTCTCTCTGGGCTCAGGAAATTCAGGCACATGCCTACAGTGGCTCAGGTTAGAAGCTGGGGGTGGGGGATGCCACAGTGGCCCTCTCTTCCTTCCACAGTGCTGAGCTGAGGGGGTGTGGCCAGGCTCTGGCAGGACTGTCTGATTAGGGAGGTCTGCCTGCACCATCCCAGGCTTTGCCCCGCTGGCTGCTTAAGGGGCAGGGATATAGCCAGACCCCAGCCCCAGGCTAGCAAGGATGGAGGGGTGCTTTCCATGCATCTGTTGATGATATGGAGCTTTTCAATCACCCTTCCTGCTTCCTCATACTGTGTGCAGCAAACTGACAAGCGAGCAAGATAGAAGGAAACTGATAGTGTTTATCGCCTCATCAGCAAAACCATAGCCTCTCTCCATTAGTTCAAACTCTTCTCAAACAGCTTACCAACTGACCTGTTGATTAGCTCCAAACAGTCCTAAGCAGTCACGGTTTTGTCTGTCTGTCCCAGTGAAATTGGAGTCGCGCACACACAGAGACACCTCTCAGCATTAGCTAGCATACCACGTGCCTAGGGTCCATGGGGCTGGGGTCCGTGCTGTGGGAGATAGGAGCAAGAGAGTTGGGGATCCCTTCTCCAGCAAGCAGCAGTGGGGGGGGGGGGAGGCCAGAGCTCCAGCCAGGGAGCAGAGGGGACAGGCCAGCTCTGCCCAGCCCAGAGAGCATGCTGGGATGCTGGGGGTGTCTGGTTTAACTTAAACCAGCAAGGGGTCTAGGACACACATTGCATAAACCAGTTGATCCCAATCATTTAAGTCTGATACTACATTCAACCAGATTTATCTCAAACCAGTTTCAGCCATTTTCACCTAGTTTATGTGCACTGAGCATCTGTTCTGTTACAGGTTTTAAACCAGTTTCTGATCACTTATAGACTGGTTTATGTCTAATGTCGGTCCCTAGCCCCAGGGGCTGTGCGCTCAGCCATGTTCAGCAAATAGAAGTAGACACTCTCCTTGCCCCACATAACTCTGTCTCTGTAATATAGATAAGATGTGCAAACTACTGAAGGACCAGCACAAAACGTTAGCACTCATTCACATGCACATGCACAAATATGTGCCTGCCTTTGGTTATGCTTGAGAAGCTGCATGAAACAAGTGCATTTTTGTCCTGGAATGTAAAGAAAAGGTGGGGTGTTTGATTGCATCTAGCTTCATGCTACAGTGGTTGCAACTAAAACGTTTCTTCTGTTTTTTGAAGGATTGTATCAGCTGCTAAACTGCTGCCTACATTTAAAATGAGGAAGTCTGATAAAAACCTGTAATATCCCTCAACCTGGTGCTCTCACTATCTAGCTGGGGCAGATTTGCCTATTTTTATAAAAAACATATCAGTTATTTGCATGTCAACACACTTCTACAAATGACTTAAACTACTTTCTTTCCTTTGTGGTTTGAGAGGTGTAAACAATATGGTTAGTGGAAACTTCTGTCTGGACTGAAATAAGTGTGCATGTCAGGCAGGGGATTTGTTTCCACCTGCTCTAATCTTGACAAGGATATGTTTTTGGTCCAAGATGCATTAGGAGCTTGCTTCCACAATGCAGTTGTGTGCCCTGAAATCCTCTTGACACCAAAGAGAATTCAGGTCTTTCAGTACCTTGTACAGTATATCAGACCCTAGGTTTGTTAGACCTTTCCCAGACTCCTGCACCTCCCTTTTTTTAAATGACTGCTCCTAATAATTTAAAGTGTCTGGAACAAGTTTTTAGCAACTGAGCGAAAGCACTAGAGACAGAGAGGATGCTTAAAATCCACCTATCTTACAGGAAGCATATCCTTTCAGGTGCAAGATAAATGACAGTCTCAGTGCAACCTTCACAAAAAGCTGCAGCATAATGAGTCCATAAGGCAGAACTGCTTACTACATAAAGCTGAAACCTTTCAAGAAGAAGGAGGTGGGAATAGACTGAGTAACTACCGTGGTTTCAGCCTGTCTGTTGTAGAGGATAAGAAAAAAAATCTGTACACATGCTTTCTTAGAATGCACAAATAAGAAGGCCAGCATGATGATAGGAAAAGTACAACTTGTTTAACAAAACCTATTCAGTTAATAGACCATTGCAATGAAAAAGAGCCACAAAGCCCCTTGAATAAGTTGTTGCAATTGTGGGGTAAATGCGTTAAGCCTGAATCCTTGTCTTTTGACTTAAATAGTGTTGCTAGGCTAATGTAACCTAACTGGAGCAAGCCACTTGATGTTAGATTACCTACAACACAGTGACAGTCTATTTAGCATTGTTCTCTTGATTGTATGGAATAGAAATAATAGTCGAGAAGGAAGAGTGCTTGGTGACTACAGCAGGAGGTTCAGGCAGCTAGCCAAGAGGCATTTTTCTGCTGCGAGTTATCTAGTTGTGAAAGTAGACTACATATTGGTCTGCGGACTTCCTATGTTAAGACTTTACATTAGGGCTAGGGGAAGATATCACATGTAAGCCGGTTGAAGTGATCGGAAACTGGTTTAAACCTGTAACAGAACAGAAGTTCAGTGCGCGTAAACCAGTTTCAAAATGGCCCAAACCAGTTTAAGATAGATGTAGGTGAATGCAATATCAAATTTAACTGATTTAAGTTAAACTGGTCTATCACACTTCCATCCCAGATCGAAGACGTTTATTCTTTGTTTTTATCAACAGAAGCACTCTAGATCATGCCACACTCTTAGTTTCTAAATCATAAGCATTAAACACATGATATTGGGAGGCTATAAGTGAAAAACATCTTTGAAAAATTGCCAATGGCAAAATTTGTTTGGAGTCTTGTTATCTGGATCCAATTAATAACTGTAAAAATAGAGAGACTTGCGTATTTTACCTAGGAGCCCTGTTAAATACAGAGGAGACTTACAAAAAGAGACCCACAAAAAACAACTCTATGAGTTTCCTTCATGGTATAAAAATGGCAGCTGAATGAAAATCATCACATACCCTAAAATTTAATATTTGAGTGTGAAACTAAGCAATTTTTGCTGAATCTGATTAAGGAAAATGCAAAATACAGTACGGTTTATCATTTTTACTAACATCTGGTGTAGCTCTCTGGATCCAGATCAATATATAATCATATTTTATCAAGCAGCCAGCTCCTTTCCCATTCTTGAAAATCTTAGCCCAAGAAAAGAGAATGAGTAATCATATGGTATGTCTCCATTTTTGGAGGGCCCAATCTGAGATGTCTTAAAGGGAACTGAAAAGTTCCTCTAAGTTATTAACCCCCGTTCAAATGGTGAAAATTAGCCATCCAGGATTCACTTTAGAAAATCTGGACCCAAGAATATAGGAAGTGAAGGAGGTACGTGCTTAATAAGAACAAGAAGTGTATGTACACTACATAAGTGTAGTTATGTATTTAACATTTGCTGTTAATACTTTTAAAATGTTTTTTAATTGTGAACAAAAGGAGCCTGGGAGTAACACTTTTTACGAAACATCTATCTTTCCTTTTGTACAACTGAGTGCTGATCGAATTTGGGTCAGAGCAGGTATTTCTTTCTAGACTTCGTACATGGACCTTAAGTTTTCCCTTTCTGTTCTTTTTTTTATAGACATGTAGTTTTATCACTGGGCTAATCTCTGCCTCTTTGTTATGGCTGTTCAAAATCCAGGTAGCCTAGCTTCACCTTGGAGTTACCAAAGCAAGAAAACCTGAAAATCCCTCACCACCTGTATCTTTTATGAGGACATAGTGATTTGTGCCTTCTACTAGGTACAGGGATATCATCTGAGAGCTAACCTTGAAGCACATCTGCCTTTAAATATTTTACAGGCAGGCAGACAGAAGGGCCTGCCTGTAAAGACAGGCACTGGCTGAGAGAAGCCCCAGTGTCTCCCTCCAGAGAAGCGTAGGGAAGGCGCTGAGTCCATGGTCCTCAGTCAGGAGGAGCTCTTAGAGTTTTATCCTAAAACATATATTATTTAGCCATCTGGGATTGTTTAATGGTTGCTAGACAGGGCAGAATGGCAGTCCTACTGATCAGACCTAGGAAGCATTTCATTACACGTTACAACACTTTTTAATGCACATTTGTGATCTGTGGCAGGCAGTCACCTGAATTTTATTGGGATGTCAGCCTTTGGGGTCAGCTCTTATAAAAACATTCCAACTGCTCATTTTTAATCCTCCTGGGTGCTGTTCTGTTCCTGTAAATTAATACGATACAGAAGACAACTGCAGTTCCCATTCAATGGCTTCCAACAATCTCTCCTAGCTAATCCTTCTTTTGAGTCGCGCCCTTGGTATAAAAACTCAATCTCTGCTTTAACCTCTTCCTTTGCAAGATAACAAAAGGGTAAATTGTGTTCTTTGTCTCTCTGCAGTGTTGCGCCGATAACATTTTGCCGAAGGGCTTCCACAAAAATGTTACCCTTTAGCCTGTAATAAATTCTTTGTTCCCACGCTGCTTTGGGCTTGAAGACAGTACAAGTGTGGGATTCTCCCATCCTTTCCACTTATGTTTAAACAGTAATGTGTCCCCAAACCAAGCCAAGAGATGCAACCACCAGATATCCTATCCTGGGTTGGAGACAGTTGTACTTTTGTTTCTTAAAAATATTGAGGAGAGAGTTTTTTCAACATTGCTCAGTTTTGGTTTGACTCTGTTCCTGCTAAGTCAATGGAGAGACTTTAGTGGGGAAAAACTTGAGCTAACATCAAGCCCTTTTGAAAATCCCAGCCATGCTATAATGTCACATGGTAGCTTGGCTGTTCTGATGAGCTCAAAAACTTGTGGTGGTGAGGATCATCTCTAGCCCAGTGATTCTCACCCCGGATGATGCAGGGGGCTGCGCAGCATTAACATTGTTAACGTGTATGCAAACGTGATTCACAAAATAAGCACCGAGCTTTCAAATAGGAATCCATAGTGTTAAAATCATTCTGCCATGTTATAGTCTGAGTTCTTTGTACAACACAATAATGGTTCTAGTATTTTTCTTTAGCCCAGAAGCAAGCGAGAATTAGGAGCTGGCATTTTCTGAGGGATGCCCTGAGTCTAAAAAGGTTGAGAAACATTGGTTTAGCAGAATATACACTTAAAATACCTCTGGTTTAAGGCAAATCATTGCATTTCCATGGCAAAATGCTTCTTTCAGGTAGTACATAAGCATTGCCCTGTCTGAAAAGGATGATTAAGCAGTACTTAAACAGCAGGCAAATTCCATCAGAAGTAGTGAAATTAGCCAAATTCTCCCTTCAGTTTTGCAGCATCATTTTGACATGCGCTCCTAAATTGTCTCCAGATTTGGAAAATATCCATGAAAATACGGAGAAAGTTCGAAGGCAACAAAATGTGTTAGAATTGGATTGGTGCATGAATGACAGTAGTTCAGCTGGGTCCTGAATCAGTCGAATCTTGTTCAGGGTATACATTGTTGAATGTCATAACAGTTTAGAGAGAGGATTTGCTCACATTTGTTTTTAGGCTCGTGCTCTTTTTACTGATCAGACCAAATATTGAGAAAATAGGTCTTGCATCTAGATGCCTGTTGTATATCTCAGGTGTGATAACCCGCAATGCTGTACTAAGGGTGCTGACTTGAGATTAAATTTACGGATAAGACTGCATTTGGCATGGACGGGCTTGTTCCAAGCTAGATGTCAAATGGTTTCTCCTTTATATGCATGCCATTAATACATTTGTGCCCAATATCTACAGCGTAAGTGAGGGATTCTCCCACCCTTTTCACCTCCAAATTCTCAGATAAAAATAACACAAAAAGAGTAAACTATTGAAATGTGGCTTAAAGATGGCAAAGCAACCACTGCACGATATGTGGACTGCATCACTTCAAACACTTTAGGGTTGTTAGTTTTAGTCATGTTGGTCTAAGGACATAGGCTTACAAGGTTCTTGGGGTAAATGTGGTATCTTTTATTAGACCAACTAAATAGTTGGAAAAATTGTTCTTTGCAAGTTTTCGGGCACACACACGTTGGGGGTGTTTGTACCCGAAAGCTCACAAAGAACAATTTTTCCAGCTATTTAGCCTAATCCAGACTAAAGCAACCTTGGGGATGTTTGTACCCAAAAGCTCGCAAAGAACAATTTTTCCGACTGTTTAGTTGGTCTAATAGACTAAAGCAACCTTGGGGATGTTTGTACCCAAGAGCTTGCAAAGAACAATTTTTCCAACTGTTTAGCTGGTCTAATAGACTAAAGCAACCTTGGGGATGTTTGTACCCAAGAGCTTGCAAAGAACAATTTTTCCAACTATTTAATTGGTCTAATAAAAGATATCATGTTTACCCAGAGTACCTTGTCTGTCTTACTTCAAACACTGCACAGCCATATAGCCCTATGTTACATATGTGTATTGCTGTACAGGCCCCGAGGCCCTGTTGTACAACCATAAGCTGAGTTAGTTCCTGCAATAGGATGGCTGCATTCTAAACAGAGGAGGCAGACAAAGGGTGGGATGGGATGTAGAGGCAAGAAAAAGTGAGGTAATTTGCTGGAGATCGTTTCAGGTTTTTCTAGCTAAAGATATTCCCTAGCAAGATGCCGCCAGAACCAAGATCCAGGTCTGCTGGACCAGACATCAGGATTTAATTTCCCTTTTATAGCCAGCAATGAATTGCCTCCTGAAAGGGCATGAGTGCACCCTCTACTCGTGCTGAAATGAATGGAAAGAAAAGCCCTGAGCATCTTGTACAAGCGGGCTTCAGTGGCTGACTGGACTTGTTGGAGCTGTTGACATTAATTGACAGATGGAAAAGTTTGCATTTGATATAAAGAAGCTTGTCCAGACAAGGAGGGAAGATGACAGTCGAAAGAATTATTTTTTTATAGGAATGACACATTTTCAACCAAAGTATTCCCCTTCCAGCTTGGTAAGAGATAAAAGGATCAGTATCAGTGTAGTAATCCCCTTCCTTTCAGTACAGTTGCCATATTTCTATTGACTCGATGGATTTAAGCTTGTGATAGCATTTATTATTTGTAAAGCATCGTGTGTTCATATGGTACTTTAAAGCATAAAATCAAGATAAGGTCCCTGCCCACTGGAACTTCCAATATCAAATTAATTAGACCTTGCAGTGACAGAAGGGAAGAAGGCAGCAGATCCATAAGATGTGTAATAAGATAAAGTTTCCTGTGAAACATCTGCATAATTCTCACTAAATTACTTCTTGCTATTGGCAGCTTTTGAAGAGTAGCAAAGCTTCCTTTGAGCTTCAGATTACAAATGAACGCTTGAAGAGGCCATCTCTGTCTTTGACAAAGACGGGTATTTCCGCTGAAAAATCTTAAAATACTAAAGAAATGCTCCTGCACGGATTCGTGTTATAGCTAATACACCTGCGAGGCTGGCTCTGACCCAGCACACTCCTGAGATGCAGTTGTTCTGCTTTCCCATGCTAAGCTTTTAAAAAGTTCCCTCCAATACCGAAGTGCCTTGTACTTTTCCTGTGCTTATCTTTAGATGTCCTGTGTATTTATGGGTGAACCTTCAACACTTTCTGTTTGTTTGATTTGTTTTTTTTCCTCTTTGCTTAGCCTTCCCCTCTTCGTTTTGCTATTGCTTTCTGACCAAATCCCATAACAAAGAATTGCATCAGTATTTCATCTCTTCATCCTTACTTAAGTGCCTTTGATCTGTTGCCTTATAAGTGTTATTTATTTGCTTTTACTCCAGATGAGGGTAAAAGATCCAGGAATAGAACAGCAGAGATTCTCTCTTTCATAGAAGGATCATGTTGTTCTCTCTTTCTTTTCTTTGTACTTCCAGAAATTGGTTACTTTGTTGTAGACCCTGCCAACCTTTCAGATTCAGTCCTTACGGTGAGCACTTACCTTGCTAAAATCTGGTTATTTTATTATATGGATATGTGGGTATTTTGTTGTAAAGATACCGCAAACCATTAACTGGATGCTGAAAAACATTGTTACAATGCAGAAAAGAGTCTTGGTGATGTTGTTCCCCCTTACTGTCCTGGTGCTGCAGTGAAGTCCACAGGGTTGGATCCGTATGCCTCCGTAAATCTTCTGTTTCACCACAAGCCATGGAGAAGCAAAGTTCCTTCCTTTCCATGAACAGACGCAGTTTATTTAGGAGCAGGGCCTTTTCTTTGCTACTAGCCAATTGCCCGTCAGGAATGACGGGGGTAGGCGGGCAGGAACGGAGCACTGCCACCCACCACCCCGCACCGCTGCCACCTCCCAGGAGCAGAGGAGGGAGGGGGGAAAGCTTGCCCTGCTGTCCCCTCCATTCCCTCTCGGCCAGCACCCCGTGCCACCACTGCCACCTCCTCCAGGGAGCAGGGGCATCCCCCCCTAGTCTGGCCCTCCTGCCCCCCCACTCCATCCCCACTGTCATGGCCATGCTCTGCCATGCTGCTGTCACGACCTTGTGTCTAGAACACTCCTAGAGCACTCTGATTGGTTGTTTCAGTCAGCATTGTGATTGGCTGCCAAGACCAGCCAATTAGAGTGTAAATAAAGCATTACAGACAGACAGACAGACCAAGGCTTTAATTATATCGAATGTTGATTTGTGATAAGTGGAAGAACATGGGCCCTTACTCCATGTTCCCTTTGCATTGTACGAGGAAAGAGGTACGGATGGTTTCTTAAGAAAAAAAGCAGTGGGGAGAATTTCATGATGGAACTCAGCCGAAAGGTTTCTGCTTGCTTTCATGTTAATAGATTCACTTCCCCCCTATAACGCTAATCTTTAAACTAAAGACTTTCATCATGTCATGCAACTCTTACTTCACTTCTGAGTTATAACACTGAGGATAGCGTTGACAATGCTTTTCATTTCAATGGTGTCTTGCAACGGTTAACAATCTCACGTGTGCAGCAAGTGAATTATTTCATGCCAATTCTTTTTGATTTATGGCTTTACGAATATCTTGTGTGAAAGACATTTGGTTGGTGGGGGAGAAGGGGGTCTTCCCCTTGTACTCGGGGCTTTTTGAACTTTCAAGGTTGCTCTTTTTACTATTTAAACACATGGACTACAGAAGGATGCTTCAATCCTATTTATAATTGAAAAAGTTCTGGCCCTCTGGAAGATATTGAAAGAGTTATTTTAGCCTTTTCTTAATCACCATTTATTCTCAACACTTTTTGATTACCACTTTTTGGTTTTTTTTAAAAAAACCTTAATCAAATGGGTCAGTTAATTTCACATAGCTAGCTAGTACACTGCACTGAGGGGGTGTTAATACAAGATGGCACTTGCTACTGCTACAACGTATTAAAAGTGACGGCAGTCTAGGGCACCTAGATCTTGCCAAACTCGAGGCTTCGATGCTATTATAATATGCTCTAAGTAATTTCCCTGACTTTCAAGTGTCTTTAGTAAATGACTTATCACTTCACAAGGAAGCAAATTTATAAAAACCCTATAAAAAAAACAAACCCTGAGATATAATTATCCCCAGAAATACTGTCCTCCTAACAACATTCTTCACACATATGCATGTACTTTCCTGCTAAAATTACTGGAACTAGAATAAAACTTCATCTTCAGAAAAACAAGAAGAATACAGATTAGACCCAAGCGTTTAATGACAACTACTTTGAAAATTCTAGCAGTTGTAGATCAAATGGCAATGATAGTGTAAAGATGGTATACTTTATTTATTATAACGAGAGATGGGGATGAACTGAACCACCCAATTCAGTCTCTCTCAGCTGTTTAACCTGGGAAAGTTCAGATCTTGGTCTTGCCACAAGTTTCACCGATTTGACCTTCTCTGATTAAAAATGGCATGTATGGCACATAATGAGATTGACAGTATATAATGTCTGGTTTGAACTCTGAGCTGTGGCCCTGTTTCACTGAATGTCCGAAGTGCATTTCTTCTAACTGTTCAGAAAATACCTGAATTACAGATTGAGGATGCCTATACATGTGCTCTGACATGTTTTAATTATAATGCATCGGAGCAGACTCAATTAATTGAGTCTAATTAGAATGCTCTAGTGTGCTGCAGTATCACATGTATCAGCGTCCCGCATTTCAAAATGACAGAAGGGGCTTTAACTAAAATTCATTGAACAAGATTTAGCTAAAGCACCCCCACAGCCATTTTGAAATGCAGGACACTGAATACACATGACGCTTCCCAGGAGTTGCTCTAATTAAAACACCCACCCAAACCCAGAGCACATGTATAGACACCCATCTATGTAGTGCTTTCAGTATGAAGGATCAAGGGGAACTGAAGGGCTAGGCCCCATGCTGCAGAGCTGAAGCCTTGTGACCAATCAGAGACCCAGGGATTTGGGGTGGGATGGGGTGGGAAAGACAGTGGCATGGCATTTAGTATGTGCCATTATGTTCAAGTAGAGAATATGTTGGGGTTGCTGCTGGATTCCAAAATTAAGCCCCTTTATCCCTGTTTAGTTACTCATTCACAGTTTTCTTATTTTGTGATAGATGGGATATTAGCGGTGACTTTAATGCAGGGGCGGGCAATTATTTTGGGCAGAGGACCGCTTACTGAGTTTCGGAAAGCTATGGAAGGCTGCCTGACAGGCAGCCCAGGGCAGATGAATATTAATTTTCTACATTTTTAGGGTCCCTGTGGGCCAGATAGAATGACCTGGAGGGCAGCATCTGGCCCCCGGGCCACATTTTGCCCACCCCTGCTTTAATGCATAAAGATCCAGTGGGTATTTTTGGACGGTTCCTGTAATAAATACGCAATAGATGTGTATGTACTTCCCTGCATGTTATTTTAATTACTCCCTGTTCCTGAGTTTAATTACCCACTGCTCTGTCTGTAGATAGTGGCTTTTAATACAGGCAGAAATTGATATTTTATTAGATTCTCCAAGCATCTTTAATAAATGCTATATCACTGGCACACAATGCAAAGTTTTATGATACTGTTATTCCTACCAAATTATGAAATGAATGATACATATACCTCTCTCTAAGCTTGAGTAGGCTAGTGATTAACTGAGAATATTTTCTGAGTGATTTGTTACATTAAAGAGCACTAAAATTACTAATACCAATAAGTATATTATAGTTAAACTCTATATATTATTTAAACAGTTTGGTTACTGCTAACATGATTTATAAATTCAATATAAAAAGCTCAGATATTTCACTGGTTATATTATTAGTCTCTTGATAAAAGTTCCTTGCTTTTCTCCCATCTCAAGGGAACTTAATTTAAATATGAATAATGAAAAAAAACAAACCCTATTTCCCAAAATTTAGACTAATAGTGCCTTTTAAGGTGCAAAAACCTTGGATTGAATTGTGGAGTTAGCATAAAAGAATGAAAAGATAACAAATTGTCTTATAATTTGGCACGCAATGAACTGTTGCATACATTTGGCACCACATTCATGTTATGAATGTTAGATGTTGAGCTGAACAGAAATATGTTTATAAAGACACTAGCAATTCCTAATTAGTAAAGGAATATATATTGTCCAACCTCTGAAGCCAGAAAAGTAGATTTGTATTTTTCTGCTACAGATTTTGGATGCAATAAAGGAGGATTTAAGGGTAGGTGCAGCAGTGGAAAACTAGGTTTGTGACACTAAATATCTGAAGCGTGGGGATTTTTTTTTCAGATCCAAGGGATTGGTTCAGGCATGTCTTTATAAGGAAGTGGGGGTATGCTGCTGTAAGATGTTGGTAGAGCCAGAGTGTATTTCAAAGTTTAGGGAAATTTGCAAATGCTGAGGTTTTCTTGGATTGGGGTCCATTGTCATTAATGGGAATTTTACCCAAGTAGCAATGAACCTGCGGTTTGGGATGATGCACAGGGACTGTAGTGAAAGATCATATTTCCTGTCTTGTTTTCTCTTGTGAATGTGAATGTCATGCTCTGACCCGTAATTATGGTCAGATCGCCTTAACCTGTAACTTCTGCACCTCCCGACTACTCCTAACTTTTAACTCTGCGGCTTTATTGCCTAGCTATGTGCATCTATTTGTGTGTTTGTGACAACTTCCACAAGCACAACTTTTAGCGCTCAAACTTTTCTCCTGGAGAGGATGTACTGTTGAGCTCAGATTGATTGATTGTTTTTCTGTTGTATTACATATCTGACACATTATACAACCAGACAGGAGCCTGATTGGTGATCATGAGCTTGGTGGCACTTAGACAATTGCTAATAATGTTTTAAAACAGGTGGAAGAAAATACCCAGTGGATTGATTAGCAGAGAGCTTCACAGCAGGATTCAAATTAGATTCAGTCAGTTGTGAAAAATCAGTTTTATATTAAACCAAAAGGGAATTTGGACTTGAAAACTCACTGTAACTTTCAAATGGGTTTTAGTGCACCAGCAAACTGATACTTCAAAGTGATTATAAAGGTCACAGACCCTGTCTGTTTTCCCCCTGGAATCTTACTTGCTATTTTAAGAACGGTAGTAATTTTCCTGGTTTAGATCCAATTAAGTTCTCTCCGGTGTATTGTATTAGCGTACCTCATTGCCAAATCACCTCCATGTTCCCTTAGCAGTCGTGCTATTTGCCCTGAGGATCCAGATGTAACAACATCAGTGAAGAGTCTGATGACAGAAATTGGCCTGTTTTCCTTCTGTTAAGACTCCTGCTTTTTTTGAGGCTGTGGAAGGAGTTTTAGAAACATCTACCGAGTGATTACAGAGATTGTCCTCCCTCGCCAACATGCTCACCTGTGCATTTCTAAAGACCCAGCGACTACTAACAATGTCACTCCCGGCTTGGGATTGGAAATTTGATATCCTTTCGCTCTCTCCTTTCTTGTTTTGCCTTAATTTTTCTATTTCAAAAGGCACGGGATTTGTTAAAGGGATGCCTGATAAATGAAAATTAGCAATCAGTATTAATGAGCCTACTGTATATGCAAATGCAAAAATGACAGCATATCCTCTACTATAATTAACTAGCACCATTTGTGCTACTATAGATAAGGTGGTGTCAGTGCTTCTCTTATCCAGTAAACTTTTGTTGAGGAGCTTAGATTCAGAAAAAAAAAATTATTTATGCTGAAGCGCTGTGTGTATATGCTCCGCACTGCATGCTTTATAAAATTTGGTTCAAAACTCATTTGGGGGTTTTTTTCATTAGAAAAGGGCAAAAGAATGTTATGCTTGACAATTTGCATGCTTTTTTTGTTTAGTTACTCCAACAAAAAATAATTCCATAAAAAGTGAATTATTGAGCCATTATTCTCTAATAACTATTAGGATATTCTAAAAGACCAAAGAATTAAATGATTGAGGTGTTAAACTTTGAACACTTGGGTACAGTGAATTGCAGGCTGTTTTGTGAGTTTTTTTGCCTGTTCTTTTCTTGAATATTAATCTATAATGTACCAAGTCCAGACATTAAATTGGTATCAAACCCAAAGTATCGAGCTACCGATTTTGAGTAATAAATACTATTGAGCCATTGATCAGTGGATGATTAATTCTACACTGTTCATTAGCATACAATATATCTGGGTGTGGCAATGGCTTTCAAAGAAGCAATGGTCTCAAAGGGGTTTTTACCTTTGTACACTATAGGTGAAGTTTAATTCCCTGTTGAGCATAATTATTCCCCAAGAGATTTTTGTGCCCTCTAGCTGCTATAAAGATAAATTATAGCAGTAGTTATAAAAGTGGAATGTGCCACAGAGCGTGCAATCAACCATGTTTCCAGTCTCCTTGAAACAGGCACAAGAATGGAAGTTCAAGTGTAAGGCTCCTACTCTCCAATCTGTAATTCAACTTTTGCATGACAAAAATGACACCACAGAAAGGGGACCCAGAGACAAGGCTATTCGGTATCAGTGGGAGTTTTGCTTAGTGAATGACAAGTAAAGACTGTAATTTGGATTGCTTTGTGACCTGGCGCTGTATTGATCTTGGTAACTATGTCTGTTCCACTAAGACTCTATGGGAAGTCATTGGCTGCTTCTAGCTAAAGGGAGACTATATGGCATGACAAGGGCACTTCAGTCAAGGGGAGCAAATGTTGAGAAAGGGGATCTTGCTAGCTCTATGACAGCTTTATGGCTATGGCTGAGCGTATGACAGCGATGCTTAGGCAGACACAGTTATATCCCAGTAAAAAGGATCCTTTGGTGTCTGTACGCCTCTCCTGGAAAATGAACCAATGACTGAAGAAACACAAAAGGTACAGCAAGCCAGTTCAAATAATTATAGAAGTGTTGAGGATGATCTGCATATATCTGAGCCCCTTGAATGTAAAAATCTCACGTTCTTCCACCACTTTTTTAAAAGGAAATTCTTCCATGGTTGGCTCCCTAGAACTCAGATAGCTTTTTCTTTTTGAACCTCAGGTGGATCTTTACCTGGAGCTCGCCTGAAGGGGACTCAACCGGACCTATAAATGGTGCCCCACCCCCGAGCAGAACTCGAGTCTTTTACAACTCGAGTCATTTACATTTTTTCCCTTTGCTATGAAGATATGTCTTTACGGCCTCCCTTCTCTTTCACAGAAATCAAGAAGGCTCACAAAAAGAGTTATTCCAAGGGTCTGAAGTCTGACTGTCACCCTAGAGCCATACCAACTTACTAGGGCTGTCTGAATAATTTTTTTGGCTCATCAGCTGAACCAAAAATTGAAGGAAAAAAAAAGTTTGGACTGAAACAAATCCAAACTTTATAATTTTTCTTGCTAAAACAAAATGAAGTCATCATTGTGTTTTGATGTGAAATATCTCCCTGTGTACAGTTGTAAGAAAGGCAAAGGACCCAAATCCAGAAAGACCTTGGGGATGCATTTGGGTTGCTGTGTTGGGGGTGGGGGAAGGAGTGAATTGGTTGATTTCTCTCCGCCCAAGTTTTTTTCCATGCACAAAAGAAAACCAACACACCAGCTTCTTCAGAGCACTAGTTTAACTTTTTCAGCTGACGTGTCACACTGGAAGCTGTCGTTTCAGATTTGGTTAAACAAAGGAGTCAAGCATGCTACAGTAGATTAAGCTAGAGCCCATCTTTGGGGATTCATCGAGTGAAAGTGAAAGAGAGTTTCACAAATCAGTCAGTGATTTTGTGCATCTGAGCACAGTTTTTGACCATTCCCATTAATTGTTTTGTGCATTTGAGGTCCTTTTTCTTTTTAAAGCTTGTTACATTTGTAAAGTAATATAGCAAATAGGCTGTATTAGTGCTTGATTAGTGGAACTAAATAACCATATGTTGTGAGCAGTCTTTTGGCTACTTGCCACGTCCAAATTGTTGTGAACAACCAATGTTTTGCAGGCTACCACATGGCCCTTGCTTATAAAATGCCCTAGATTAATTGGACGGTTCAAGGAAGGGATAATTCCTCTTGGTGGGTGGGCGGATGAGTGGGTGTGTGTTTATGTGCATGTCTGTGTTCTTGATAAATGCAGAGAAAAGTCTTTAAAATACAATAAAATCAGTATCCTACTGGTCTTTTTAATGGAGGAAGGGTAAGATCTATTGACACCAAAGCAAGCAAGATATGACCCAAGTATTTCTGTGGTCTGGAAGACATTCACTTTTTGTTGTCTAATTTGTACCATTTGAAACTTGGCACATTCTTTTCAAATCATATATCTGCTGGCTACAGTGTTGGTGGCTGTGTATATACATACGTACATTCATAGTTAGCGGGAATGATAAAGTTTTCAGAGGAAACATCAAGAAATATGTATTTGTATTCATCTTGAATGCATCATAGTGGGCTGAACTGCAATAAAGTTAAGAAAACGGGACGGGGGAATCATGAGCCCCAAATTTTGCTTTTGGTGACATCCCAGACACTTGAGTTTGGCCGGAAGAGCTGGATTTGATCCATAATCACGTCATTATGCGATGGATTTTCTCAGTAATCGACCTATCCTCCTAGCCTGATTTAAATAAACAGGCATATGGCATGTTTTGCTTCTGGATCAACAGTGACATACACTTGTGGGAAGCAAGGTTGGCATGCAGGAATTCAATTTTGGGCTTAAACTTGTAGTTTGGAGTCATCCTGTAACAGGGGGCTAGTGTTCACCTCTGGTAAAGAGCAAACAGCACGAGGAACCTTTGAAAATGGTGCATTTCCCCATAGCATTGTTAAGACTCTGGTGCAAGTCTCCTGAGCGACTTCTATCTGCGTTTTATTTCTTTATTATGGAAAATAGGCTAGACCACTGGTGCACGCAGCACAGTATAGATCTGGTTTTGTGGACTGCAAGAAGTCCTCAAGCATGCACAATTTCAGGGCTTCAGCAACACTATCTGTTTTGATTTCATGTGGATACTGGCTGATTTACTGATGGCATCATTGGTTTCTTGACTCAAAAGGAGAGAGACTCATCGCTGCACTTGCATTTACTTACTCCACATTATCTGGCATAACATTTCCACTAAAATGAACTCCTGAATATGAAAATGGGAAGAAATTTACATCATCATCTGCATCTGTTTGGTTTAATCCCCATATTATATAAGGGTTAGCATAACAAGCCAACCCTAGATATCTCTGAATTCAGGCAGGTCTCCTGAAGCATGTCAGAGTTTTATATGAGGAGGACTTTGTATTGTAAAAGGAATACCATCAGCCTTTAGTCAAGCATACACAATCTGCTTCCTCCCATCTAGTAACTTTTCCTTTATGAATATAGAAAGATTAGGGATGTTCCAGGGCTGGGAAGGCACCGCAAAGCAAGCACCAGGAGGCAGCGCTTTGCGTATCGCTTGCTTTTAATTCATTAGGTGGTTCTCAGATGGAAACACTGCGCAGAGATGTGCACTTAATATGCATGCATGTGTCTCCTATCTAGATCTGCGTGCAAGGAAGTGTGTGTACATAGGCAAGCTGAGGCAGCCGCCCATGAAGTGACTTACCCGCGACCATGCTAAAGTCGAGCTAGAAAACTGAATCTCGTTCTCCTGGCTCTCGTTCTATGGCCGCCACTGAAAAACCATCCTTCGTTGCCAGCAGCAGCTTGTAAATGTGAGCCACTGCAAATATACAGACCAGGCAAAAGTTTACAACCTCTGAATATTAGATTGCCCAGCTTTGTAGTATTTACCAGCCATATGTCTTGTCTTCCTAAATCACCATTCTCAGGGGGCACGCAGGATCCACTGGAGGCACTAAGTGCAGAAAGGATGATAAAATGTGGTATTAGGCAGCAGTCGTAATCGGTGTGCAAAAAATAAAAGGAGTGTAGCTTCCAGCATGTGGGGTGAGGGTTGTTCTTGAGGCTGAACAGAAAAACAGTGTAATTCAAGGGTGTTTTTTAGTATTTTCCCCTAGACTGTCACAAAGGAAATGGCCTATAAAAGTTGATTTTCTTTGTCTGCTCTTAAGATGAATGGAAGCAATAGGAGGCCTGCAGGTCTCATCTCTTTCTGCCTTAAACATATATCTTCAGCTGATCAAAGCATTTAATGTGTATGGAAAGCTACATCAAGTTGGGAAAAAGGGAAAGGTCAGGGATATGAACATATAATATCTGCAAACAGCACCTGATTAAAAATAGAAGTGTCAGGTGCTCATAGCAAAGTTAAACCAAATGTTTTTTGGAGGGCCTCTTGTCTCCTCTATATTTAACATAGTAAAAGGAGGTTGTAAGTAGATGCTCTGGGAGGGTCCCAAGAGGGTCCCAATGTTTAGATGAATATTTGGCTAAGTTTTCTGCTGGTGAGATGCCTTGTTGTGGAGAATAATCATTTGCCACTGGAAATGGATAAGCATCTACCATTGGACATGTGGCAAAGGGAAGATTAGTCCATGTTCAGTGAATGTAGAGTTGGCAGTGTCAGATGGAGGGAGCCTATCTAGTGTTTCCTTTCTAGGCAGGATAGGCTAAGCTTCCCGAAGCTGGAGTGGGGAGGTCTGCGAGTCTGTTCCCAAAGGGCCCCAGAAGGATTTGCTGCCAGAGAGAGCAGGGAAACCAGCTGTTGATGCTATTCCTTAGAAATGTCTGCTTGACAACCAGCTCTTGTTTACAGCTGGATTCCTGGAGCCCCGTGATTTGAGGTAGCTAAATAGGTAGGTGTGCATAGCATATTTAGTAGCTTCCTTTTGTGCACCCCTTTCTGGTCATGGCAGGGAAGCCCATGGCAGGAAGGGCTATAGGGAAGGATGTGCCCAGTTTCTACGGTCAGCTCCCTGCTGGAAAGTATGCCGGCTGGAAACCAGCTGGAGTCCCTTCTGCCTTCAGATCTATGAAGTACCAATGTTGACATTTCCAGATACAGCAGATTATCCCATAATCCTCTTGTTGCACACGTCTGTTTCAATGCCGGGGTTGATAACCATGCCTGCATTGAGGATAAAATGTAAGACGGGTAAGATGAGTTTACACCAGTATATACAGTGCCTGGTTCACATAATTTTCACTTTCTTTAAAAAAAAAAAAATGTTTTAAAATATTCATGACCAAAAACCATCTCTGGAGACTCATGTAGACCTTCATTGTTTTGTAACCCTTATCAATGCAGGTAGGAGCATTCGTCCCTCTCTACTGGCTGTCTCCGAGATGCACATTTTGCTACTGCTTCCACTGAATACATGTGATTCTTGAGCACAAGCCTATGCTTTTGCATCAGGAGTTCCCAGTTTCAATTGTCACTGACAGCCCATCGAAGGGGTCATTACACTTTCGGTGATAGTGATGTACTGGCAGCCTGAGTCGAGAGGTGTCTGCAACAAACACCCTTGGAAGCTGCTTTATTTCATGTTGGAGCCATTTCATCCAATGCTTCCTGCACTTGGCATTTTCTTTATTATTATGTTTTACAGAGAGTCCAGTCTTACATCCCTTGTGTGTGTGTCTCTCTCCCTCTCAAGTCATATGTATGAAAGGCAGGCAGGATTGGACCCGCAGTGAATACAGATTGCGGTGAGGGAGTAGCTGTTTACCGAGCATGAAAAAGGAGATAATCTTAGGTTTCCAAAATCGGATCCATTGAATGATGTCTGGCTTCATTCCACTCTATTAAGAGGAGGTTCATTTTTACTGACTGGTTTGCTCAGCTCCACTCTGTATTAGGGAAACTCACAGAATAATAGGTTATTTGACTATGAGCGACATCTGAAATTGTACAGTAATGTTTGCTTTTCTCAGCAGACCAACTTTTCCAAAAAGGCTCTGATCCTTTTCTTGTCTCTAGAGACTCTGAGCACAGAATAACTGTCTGTGAGGTGCTTCAAAGTATAACCTGGGTGACATTATGGCTTAATAAATATATAGCTTTCCATTTTCTCTGCCATTGACATAATCTTCTTTTTTAGATTTCCTTTACCTAACTTTTAGTATGCCTATCAGCACTGAACTGGCCTGTAGCTGCTCCCATAACAAGAGAATTTGTTCTCCTAATTCTAGCCACACTGTCTCTCAGGCATCAATTCATCATTTAAATTTGTCATAAGTGCATTAACTAGAACATTGAAATTGTTCTTGTCAAATAATCTCCGAGAAGTATAGAGCCCGACTCTGCTACATCCCCTGGATTCTGCTCTGACATTTTGCACTGTCAAAATAAACCAGGCATTTTCTCCCCTTTAAAAACTCTTTAAGCCATTAAATTATATTATCACCGATACATATTTTTTATCAGCTGTATTTGCATGGCTATAGTTATGGATCTGTCAGTGTTTTCACTACAGACCCCTATTCCCAGGGATTTAGACAGTAACTCAGCCTTAATAATTTGCTCCAGGCTAAAAGCTTAAAATGCAAAGTCTCAGCCTGAGAAGAGTATTTTTTTTCCCCCCTTCATTTTGAAAAGCAAATCATTTTGCCTGGTCTTAAGTGCGGGAACTGCAGTTGTGCCTGGAGGCTAGGGCTCCTGTGGGAGGGTGCAGCTAGCAGACAGAGGGGTGAGCAATTTATACCTGCCCGCTGCACTGGCTGAAGCCCTGAAACAGGGAGCCGTTTGCTGGGTTGTTCTTTTTCTTTTTTTTTTGCCTTCATGTAGTATCTGCTATTTTGGTGCCGATTGAGGGAAGAGAGAGGAGGCTTCCTCATGGGAATGAAAGGAATGCCTACACTCTCATTCAGAGATGTGATTGCCGCTTGTGTAGGCATGCTCGGGTACCGCTGACGACGCTGCTGCGGCGCCACAGAGTTGAGGATGCACCCAAGTATTTACCCAGAGCAGGGATGGGTTTGATGTCTGTGCTGAAACCCGTCTTGTTATAGCTACACTGCTAGCATTGCCTGAGCCACGTCCTTTACAACTAGCTCAGCGATACATATGCGAGGTGCTCCCCCATCTTCGGACCGCAGCCTAGATGCATCTGGAGAAGAACTTAAATTAGACAAAGGCCCTCTGAGTTGCCGTCAGCTATCCTAGAAATGCAGTCTCCTACACTCAAAGAATAGGCACCCCCAAAATTGGGGATTGAATTAAAAATTGGAGGTATTCATTAAAACATGTTAGGGTCCTTACATTGATTGTCCAGCTTCTGAGTCTTCAGGCACTAAAGGTCTTGTTTCGAAAGCACATTTTCAAGCTTTTCTCCATGGCCAAGACAAATATATATGTATTTTTAAACGATTTCTGAAATTGGAGGTTTCAGAAGAAAAATCACAGCATTCTGCAAGATTTGCAACAAAATAATGAGGTAGCAGCACTGGTAAATTCAAACACTAACCTCCCGTACACTCCCTCTGTAACCTGCCCACCACACGCACGCTATGAGCTCCATAGAAACAAGGATAAGGCTTCCCTGTGTCACCAAAGGAATCAGATGGAGGATGAATAAATTGATTGTAAAAGATAGAGAGAGCAAGCTGATATTTGCCCAATAATGTCTGGTCTTCCTTAATAATGAGAACAGAAATAGAGCAAGTTCTCAATAATTGTGTGATGTGTATGGCTGTGCACAAAATGCTAATGTTTCCACAAAGGCGTGCCAACTATTGAGGAAAGAGAAGGCCGCGCGTCCTTTGTTTCTTAAAAATGTTTGTTGCAGGTGGTTATTGATTTAAGGGAGCTGTTTCTCCTTTATTTGTGTCGCATTAATTATTGAAAAAGGACCTTGGATATTTAACGGATCTTGGAATGAGGAAGTTTCTGGAAACAAAATTGTTTTCTGCTTCAACAAATTGCTTCTGCCGTGAAGTTTAAAAACGAGGATGGAGGTAATGAAATATCTGTGAGAAATAAGGAAATAAGATTAGAATTGACCTTGTTACTATGAGGACTTCTCCCAGCTCTTCGGGGAAAAAAAATCAAACATGTTAACCTTGTTCTCTTGTTTCCACTGCCTACAGAAGGCCTCTTGGCACACACATCAGTTCTAATCTTATTTCTATTTCTTCTTGTACATATTGTATTAACCTCAGTTTGCATTGGGCTTGTTTCTCACTTTAAAAAAAAACAAAGAAAGAAAGATGTGCAAGGAGCTGAACCCTCCGTTTGCCAGTCTACAGTGATTTGGATCTTAATTGTCTTCAAGGAATCATTTGGTTGGAGGGTAGGTCATATGGTGTCCAGGTTAACTTGAAAATTGGTTTAGCAAATGTACCGTATGAATCAGTGACTGAACAGCTCGCCAGCAACGTGCAGCCAAGCAGAGGAGAGGCAAAGACAGAAGAATGCCTCCAAAGAGCCGAATAACTTACCTGCAGCCGTCCAGGTTACCCCTAGTGTAGTAGTAGCAATGGCAGCCCCTGACCTAGACGACCGTGACGGAAGATGCCTGCTCGTGTCTTCTTTTAACGGGGAGATGTCATTGTGCATCAGCAGTCACACAGTAAGGAAACCTTAATCTGATGGCAAGGAAAACCTAGACAACAAGAGGTTTGTATTCTGCTGCCTTTGCAGCCATTGTGAAGTGTGCTTTCATCATGAGCTCGCTCTGCCGTTGAGGACCTTTTTGTATTTTTGGATTGCGATTGGTTTGGAAACCATGCTCTTAATGTTGCTGCCATGAGTCATCCCACCAGGAGTAAAAAAAAATTCCAGGCAACATAGCTCTCAAGATCATTAATAGCACACAAACCTCTCGCCCACATCAAGGTCGCAGCCCTTAGGAAGTGCCAAGGCTGAATAGGCTATGGAAAGCAAAAGTACACTGCACACCCTCCACTCCTGATCTAAACCCCCTTGAACTTGGAAGATGTACACATCAGCATCTGAACTTTGTGGCTGGAGCTAATTGAAACGCTGCTCTCCTCTGCAGGAAGGTTCTTTAGCAGGGTGCAACAGCAGCTGTTCAGGAAGCTGATGAGCATGCTGTTAATTTGGATGCATCACTTTATTTTTTTTTTTCTTCTTTCATCTCGTCTGTATAGTTAATGCTGATATTGAATGTCCTCATTCTCCAGTAGATTTTCATCATGAACTTTTTGTCTAAAGTTAAAGCATGTGAATGATGTTCTAAAAATTTAGTAGCTATTGAATGCTGTCAGACTGCTTGGCGTTGTACCAACGCAGGAGGAGGAATGACACCTGCCCCTTGGAATACTGGCAGAGAGCATATGCATACGGTGGAGAACAGTAATAAGTCAAGAGAAAGCAAAACAGGCAGTGCCAAGGCTGTGATTCTTCATACTGTGTCAATAAGTGCATAAGAGTCTCAGAAGTAGAAAAATATTTGAGATGGTCCAAACCCAGACATGAAGACAAATTCCATGAATAAGTCTTAATTTAAATACTGGTCAAAATAAAGCCTTAGTTCAAAATAGCCCATCAATGCTCCAGTGGAAGGGGTTGAATATACACATGAAAGATAGAAACTGTAAATTATTCTATAGCTTGTCCTTCAACAATGGTATCCAGAAGGAGAAGGAAGCATGACAGGTCACTCAAGCCCAGATGTGCTTCAGGAATAATATACAGGCTTTGCCACCTGTCTGTGCAAAAGGACTTCTCTAGGCAACTCCTGGTGTTGCCAAGTTTGCGGTTTTACTGCAAATCTCTTGGGTTCTTTTCTGTTTCTATCAGCATGTGAATATATGATGCTCTTGGCTTCCATAACCATAAAATAAGTGCACCCAACAGTTCAGAAAACAAATAAAGGAACCATTGAATCTGTTCTTCCAAGTATTTTTTTTTCCAACTCATTATTTTTAGCTCAAGATCATGGTTTTGAGGGGTCTGACTTGGAACTTTTGGCCTACAGTGTAATACTGAAAACCCTTACTCTCCTGGGGAAGTCCAGTGAAGCCAGTGGGGTGCCTTGTAGGTAAAGGGAGCTAGCCAAATGAATTGTATTTACATATTTAGTGCACTACCTGAGACAGAGAGCCCCATGGGACATGTATAGCGCTACAAACAAGAACCAAGGTCGTTTTTAGCTTAGACTTGAAGGGACCTCTATTTTGGGGAATGAACAACAAGTCCTAGTAATTCTGTTTTTGTGCGCACGCGTGTGCGTGTGACAGGTTCAGATGCCAGGAGCTGCCATGATGCTGCCTGGTGGCCATGTATTTCCTGCCCTGGCTGTATCTTTAGTGGGCCCTCACTTCCTTACTCACCCACCATGCCTTTGTTGCTGTTATTTGGAAGGGAGGGAGGCTGCCTGAGGGTCCTAGAGTTAGCTTGCTGTTGTTCAAGGTTTCAGCTTTCTCAGCCTCTGACCTTTTTGCTATTGCTGAGCCCTCGAGCTCTAGTTCGCTGACTAGACAGAGCTTCGGGGTTCCCAGCTTCTTGTCTGGCCTTCCTAGGCCTGATCTCTGCCCTCTCGCTGAGCTGATGAGCCACCCTGGAACCACTCTATCTATCTGGGCCCGGGGCCCTAGGCCTATATGTTCAAAGACCTTTGTCTATGCCCTCTCTTGGGCTGCTGAGCTGCCCTAGGCTCACTGGGATCAACTTGCATGGGCTCTATAAGATCTCCCCTCCAGGCATGCTTGGTGCACCTCTTGTAGGCACTGTAGGATTGCCACTCTTGGGCACTCTGTGATTTCTGCAGCCCCCCTCCAGGCACTATGGGACCTCCAAGCCGCCTCTCAAAGTCCCCCCAAACCATTGGGTCTTCTTTTCAGTATGTAGTCCCCTCTGGGCACCGGATATTCCCGGTCCTTCCCAGGCACCCAACAAAACTGCAGGTATCTAGTCCTAGACCTTCCTTGTCCCCACCAGCCTCAGACCAGACAAATCAAAACACAAGCTCCTCTGGCTATAACAAAACTACTACCCAGACCTGGGTCTAAATCAGATGCTAGCCCTCAGTTTCCCTAGCTGTCTTAGGGCCTAGCACACTCAGTCCACTTCTGAGTTACGGGCACCACTGATTCCTGCTCAGCCTCCATGGCTAGACTGCCTGCCCTGGCTCTGGCCCTGCCTATCTCTCTCCCACAGCACTGTCTCCTTCCAGTCAGGTGACACTTCTGGGTTGCTTGCAGGTGCCTGCTAATTAATCTCATTAGCTGGTCTCTCTAGCAACCCAGTCCCAGCTGCACCCTGTCCTGTGAGGCACTCCCTGGGCTGCTTCCCTCTAAGCAACTGAGTGACCTAGGCTCTATGTCAGGTGAGTGTGAAGCCTCAGTCCTGTGTTCCCTAAAGTGGAACCAATTGTTGGTGATAGGACACTTGTGTTGGATAGCTCTTTCTCCATAGACCAAGGTAAAGTTAAGGAAATCAATACTTTTTGAGCTAGAGAAAGGCATGTGTGTGTGTGTGTGTAACAATTTTTTTTTTAAGATAAAAGTCTTCTAGAAGCAAAATTAATTAGAAAGGCCAACAAACGATCTCTTCTGGGAATTCTGTAGCCTAGGTCTAGCATAAGAAACAGGATTATACTAAACTTCCTTTGGAGAATCCAGGGAAAGCATCCACATCTCTTCTGCTATTCACACTGTTAAAACAAAATCTTAGACTATTTAGAGAGTAATTATGAAAAGCATGCTGATCCTGATGCATGTAGCCCTCTTGGTGGGAGGCAACCAAGATTTTGGAAAACCAGAGGAAAATATTAGGATTCTAAACCTAAATAAGTTACCAGATGTTTCTAAACATTGAACACCTGAGAGCTGGCAGTGAGCCCAATAAAGGCCTTATTTTACCCTTTTTACAGATGAGAACATTGAGAGACCAGGGAGTTGAGCTTTCATAATGTCTAATGCGCAGTGTTTTAAAGCATTCTTACCCTCTTAACCATTATGTATTAATTACCTACTCAACATTAGATCAAGAATCTTCCTTTCCCTAGACATTTGTTGCAGACAATCTATGCCTTTCCATTTACACTGAAAAGCATTAAGCACCCACATGGTTGCTCACCTTTCTTCCTAATTATAAGAAAAAACCAGCAAACATCACGCTACTCAGGAGTACTTTCTTCACCATTCAACAGCTCATGTTAAGTTCACCCCTGGTTTTTTCCTAAAACAATACCTAGAATTTTCTTTAGTGAGCATAGCTGAACTAAAATGCAATCAAATAATGATTTAATGCATTTATGTTAAAGCTTTTAGTAGGAAAGTTCTATGTTAAAAAAGTCTGCTTTGTGGATGTGCGTCCCTAGAGGTATTTTGATAATTTAAAGAGACAATTGCTTTTTGAGCTTGTCCTGTGAAATTAGAGCAAATAGAGCTATAGACTCCATTGTAGAAACTCCAGGGAACTGGATGTAATCCAAGAAAGGCTTATCCTGAATAACATCAATATTTGTCCCATTAAAAAGTGCACTATAAAAATCAGTAACATTGTTGAGGATATTGTTTGAGTCCTTGTGGGCTAATTCCTCATTATAAAACTCAGTTGCCAGCTGACTAGCAAATTATACATGAACCAGCCACATAAACTGGGAGATGTACCTAGCAACTTCTCTTCCAATCTTTTGTTTGTTTCAGAGATGACAAACTAATCATATTGAACCATTTTAAATTGCATTAAGGGTAACTGATAGGGCTGTGCGAACCTTTGGTCCCTGATTTCGATTCGGCGGAGATTCAGCCCGATTTGGTGGCGGAATCTCCAAATTTGAATCGAATCAGGAGACCCTTTAGTTTCTCCGAATCAAACTGGAGCCCTCCCAATTGATTCGTAGAGATCATTTGGTGATTTGGCCACAGACAGAGCTTTCAATGGTTTTTCTGCATAGCTTTAGGTACCAGGCAGCTCATGAATGCTGAGATGCTGGAGCAGATTGCAGACAGTAGTTATTGTGGAAGATATGGTAAATGTACGGATGGAAAGGTTGGCTGGTGGATTATCCCATGCTATTTATAGTGGGGTTCTTGCAACTCCCTTGAAGCATTTAGTTTTGGACATTAAAGAGACATGGGATTACATAGGTATTAGACCTGGTAGTGTATGGTATAACCATTCACTCCCAGCATTAACCTCTTCAGGACTCTTACCCTGGAAAATGGATATTTTCTGACCGCCTAGCCTACAAGTATGTGTGAAAATGTGTATGCTATGAAACAAAATGTTCATGCAGGGAAACGTAAGTTCCATATGTAATTCTGCTTCTTATATTGATTAAGAATTTTGACTCTGCATACGTGCAAATGGTAATTTAAACATCCAAGCTAATCATTTGTTCACAAAGTTACCCGATATGCGCACACAGTTGCAGTATCTGTGCAGGTAGTATATGCCAGAGTCTGCAAAAATCCGCCTTAAGACCCAAAGAACTTAAGCATAGCTCTGATTATTCTTCCTTCCAGCCAAAGTAAGAATGTAGGATTGACTCTCAACATGAACACTAATATAGATAGAAGATACATAAAGATAGGTAGATGCATATTTAAATAAGATCCTTTTTTTTCACAAGCGTGACCAATAGATCAATAATAACTTGTTGGCATCCACTCTACAATAGGTGTGAAAAGAACACATTTCCTTTTTATTTTCCCTTTTAAAATACATTTCTTAAGTCATCCTCCCATAAGGAATTGAAATTCTTTCTTTGAAAAAGATGTCTGTACTCATGTGATATATCTTTTTGTAGTCAATCGTTTTCCTTCCAACTTGAGCCAGAACTCCCATGAATTACTTCTCAGTGTCTTGGTTCACCTGCACGGACATTGATTTTGCGTGAAGTATGTAATGATGTATGCATGTGTCTCAGAGGGCAGGATGGGACTCTCTCATGTTCTTGTTAGTCAGTGTAAATATAGGATTTGTTTCTCATAGAGGCAAAATCCTTAGAAACTTTGAGTGCGGTAGATGTAATTTGTATGTGTGGGCTTGTGAGTATAGACTGTTCATAGTAATTGGTCAAAGAATACTGTAGTTGTCCTCTGATAGTTTTGAATTGTCTTAAAACTATGTAAATAAGACTATAGTGAATTTAATTAGCAATTGGGAGCTAGGAATTATATACGAGTTGGTTTCCACCTCTTTTACCTTCTGAGTAGGAATAGACTTTAGCCAGATAATTGTGCAGTAGATTGAAAGTAGCAGAATCGGAAATGTAGGGAGGATGAGCTAAAAATGTTTTAAAACATTTTCTGCCCTCCCATGTCCTCCACTCCACGCACACACACTTCTTTTTTAAGGAGGAAAGAAAAAATAAAGATGCGCCATATATTGTTTACCATCATAAAAGAAAAGACTGAGGTTTGATCATAAAATGTACTTCTGCATCAAGAAACCTGACAGGAGAAATCAATAAAAAAGGAATTGCTTGTCTTGTTTTTTTCCAAAATAATACTCAGAGAAAATATGATAACACATCTTGAAGGCAGGTCAGGAAGGGTAAGTTTAACTGAACAGAAGCATAGCATGAACAAAGTGTGTGACTAATCCATATATTCCTTTATTGTCTGGGCCCCATCTTCCCTACTCTGTTGGATTGGAGTCAAGCAAAACATATTTTAAGATTACATTTTGTTTACCCAGCCTTTTCAACAGCAGGTGTTTCTCTCCATTAAGATTGTACAGTTCCAGTGGCCTGCAGAAATGCTGTAAGTATAGGAATGCTTATTTCCCCTGTCACCTGCTTGTACTCCATCCACATGGTATTGGTCATGCACTCTAGTCTGCAAAACCTCTTTCATCAGCTGCATACAGATTTGGGGCATTGTTCAGTGGACATAATCTCCAACCTACCAACATATGGAAGGAGGATTGCTGTTCAGCTCTGGATGAAATTATATTTCCCTCAGATGTGAGCAGGTCTTCCATGGAAAGCTAAAAGAGATGGGGAGCTCATGATGCCAATCTCCCTCTGGCCATCAACAGGAGTGCACACACCGACGCACTCAGAGGATTGCTTGGGGTTATTCTCTGTAGTCAAAATTAAAATGTGGAGGAGCAAGAGTCGGTTGAATGTGAGAATGGAAAGGGAGGTGGGCATTTGAACGGTGCAGGAAACGGAGATCAGGACCCAGGAATGCATTTAAGAATATGAATATAAATTTAGTCTACTGGGTGCCTATAAACTCAATTAATCAGTTTAATCAATTAATCTAATTAGACTCGATTCATCTAAGTAGAACACTCCAGCATGCCTCACCTTCATGTGTATTCAGCGTCCCATGTTTCTCAAAATGGGGGTGGAGCACTTTAACTAAAACTCGTCAAACAAGCTTTAGTTAAAGCACCATCAATGCCATTTTGAAACATGGGATGCTGAATACACATGACACTGCAGCATTTTAATTAGAGAGGCTATCCAGGAGCTTCTCTAATTAAAATCCCTTCCCCCTCCCTCCCCGTCCCCAACCCTGGAGCATGTGTATAGACATCCAAAGATTTTAGAAAGAAAATCAACATCAGGCTGCCATAGAAGCAAGATATGAACAAAAGTGAGGAAAAAAGATGAAACAAGAAATGGAACAACAGTGTAATGGCAAATCGAAACTACAGATAACACAAACCTCTCGTCTACATACACACATTCACACGTGCCCGCAGCGTTGCCATTCTGTTTTAAGTCCTCGGGTCAGAGACTTTTCACTTTGAAATTGCTTTGATTAGTGTTTTATTTTTAATTTGCTTATGTAGGCCTCAGCCCACCAAAGCATTTAAGCAATGTACTTGAAAGTAAGCATGTGAGTAATACCAAGAGACAAGTTTTATTTAAACAAGTTGGGGAATAAATGTAAGAAGCAAGGATTTTTTAGGGCGATATATTTTATTGGACCAACTATGCTGTTGAATAGTATTAGACAAGCTTTTGAATGCAAGACATTACTCCTTGGGGAATAAAGGCATCTCTGTGTATGAAGAACCCAAGCTTCTGTAGAGGAGACATGTTATGAGCACAGGAGAGAAGAACGGAAAAGACAGAGAACCTGTGGACATGTGATTAGTCCCGTCAAAGTCGGTATTTCTTCATGAAGCCCAATGGGATCATTCATCTCATATCTTAGGGTTTTAGACTCTTCAGTATTAATAGACAGGTTCCTGGGAGAATTTGTCCATGAGCTATTGTATAACCTTGCCTGCTTACTAGACATTGTGGATAAGCAGTAGTGGCACATGAATTTTTTTTCACTGGAAATTTTTTTGATGAAAAAAATTCAATTTGGTATCCAAATATTTTGTAGATTTTATAGATTTGCCTTTGTTTTGCTGATTTTTTTTTTTTTTGTGAATAAACGTGCATGTCAGTGATTTTTCCCTCTACTTCCTAAATGCAACATTTATTGTTTCCATTCAGAATGACTTTTCATCCTCAGTTGCCTTCAATTTTGTCTTCTAAAAGGTAAAGCACTTGAGATATAAATTAAATTATATTTTCAGCCCCAAATGAATTTTTTTCCAATATTTTTCAGCTACAGCTGAAAAAAATCACTTATTTGCTCAGCATCAGTAAGAAACCTTTCTTTGATAGGCAAGGACTGGGTTTTCATGCTGGAGGGAATCATGATTCAGTAAGCAAGGGAGATTTGAGGGCCTGCCATTTAAAGGGGCTAAAGCCCTGCTGGTCATATTGGTTTCACTGACCTAGCGCTTAGCACCTCTGAAAATCAGGCTGCTGCAATGTTAAAAGAACTGAAATAATTTCTTGAGTGATACACTCAGGTATTTCAAGGCCTGTCCTATCATGATTTCAGTAAGGCTGCTTGGAACAAGTTAAATGATACCATGATGACTATTAGTGAACAAGTTAAATGATGCCATAATGACTATTAGTGATTTTTCCATATGAAGAATGAGTGCAATTCCTAAGCTGGGCATGGGAAGTCTGACAGTTTGCTTCCCATATAAGATATGCAATGCGAAGCTGAAGCAGGGAAGGTATCTGCACACTAAATGCTGTACTGTGCAGGGCTATAAAGGTTATCTTTGAAGCTGAGATTGAACATTGTGTTGTTATGGCTGCTGAGAGATCATGAAAGTTGTCTAGAGACTTGGTCCTGCAGACCTTCCCTTATGCAAATTAGTCTTTGCAAGATCATTTGAATGGGTCTACCTTTAGGCGTAAGGGTGTGCAGGATCTGTGTGTTGAGGATAAAGAGCTGCAGAGTTGCTGTAATTGCTGCAGTATGACCATTTATGGCTGATACTAAAAACTACAGGAATGTATCTCTAGTGGTTTGGGCCATTAGTTCTGCAAGGTTTTTGTGCTTGGTGATGTATTGAAATGTTTACAACTCCATCGCTGTCATCTTCAAGAGAGGAGAAACTGGGTTTCCTTTGGAGGACTGTGACAGTTCCTCCACTGTCAGTGGTAACGGGCTTGGAGCAGGAAGGATTGTACGTGATTAGTCCCTAAGTCTTGTCTCTGACACGCGCTTGCATGCTGGTTGCTTAAATCTAGTTTCAGTAGAGGCGTGGAGGTAAAATGGTAGCTATGGATTAATTTTTTTCCTCTTGCGGAGTTGTTGTATATTGATGAAGCGAGCCTCAGCTCATAAAAATCCGTGCTTTCATGAGCACAACGCACACACTTTGGTTAGTCTATAAAGTGCAAATTTACCCGGCCTCCTTTGTACATCTTCTTTTCAGCATTTGTAGTTCATACTTTTCTTTTTTTAACAAGAGCAGAAAGAGAAGCATTATGAAGAGCCAGCTGTATAATGTAAAATGCTTGCTCCATTTGGGGCATTCTGATCTGATGCTCTTCGCTGCCTCAGTGTTGCTTTAGATTCAGTTATTCTTTCTCTAGAAACACTTGTTTCCTCTTGTGGACACAGATACATTTGCGTAAGCTCGGGTCCCGTTGCATCTGAAGTTTGACATTTAATTTAGAGCTGAGTAGATCTGAGAGAGGGAGAGAGAAAGCACTGGGATTTTTTGTGCGTTTTGCATGAATTAAAGTACGCTACGTTTTCTAAATGACTTGTGTTGGGCCCAAGGATTCATTTCTTAGAGAGGGGACGTGAGGCTGAGTAGGAAGTGGCACTAATCAGATGGCAGAAGGCTTGATAATAGAGAAATGGCTAACAGAGGAGTAGCTAGGATTCGGTTACCCATGCCAGCAAAAGAAAACTGTTGAGTTTCTTTCTTCAGTGCCCCGTTAATGTAAAGCGCTGTTCTGAAAGTGCTCAGTTCCCCCTGTAGATATTTAGCTACGTAACAGGCTTGCTTTTCTGGGTTTTTTTGTATACTGTGCCTTCAGATCTTAAAAAACTTTGCAGGCTGCATAGGCAGTATTTCTCATGGGTAGTTCAAAACAGACTGTCAGAAGAGACACCCACATACGGTGCTCTCCTAAAGAGACTTTTCTTTCCTATTCTATTATGCTTCTTAATGTGAAATAAAGTTCATCCTGGCAAAAAAAAAAAAAAAAATCTCTCCATCTCGGGGAAAAGGAACAATTCCTTGGGAGTGAACAGCTCCCAGCACCTTGTACCCTCTGATAGATGCAGTAAGCCCAAATGTGTGGCTTTGTGGGATGCTGAAGTGTTACTTTGCCCATTTTAATAATGAGAAACTGAGATGTGAGGAATCTAAGTGCCAGAGCCGTCCCTAGGGACCTGCAAATTGGGGTGACCGCCCTGGGCCCTGTGCTTTGCTGCAGGCAGAGCAGCTGCAGCCCATACTGCGGGGCCCGCCTGGAGCTGTTGGCCCAGCCCCGTGCCGCGGAAGAAGCACGGAGACCACCCCCCTTTGCAGGGATACTACGGCCCCACGCAGTGTGAGGGGGGCGCCGCACAGACTGATTTTCCCCAGGCCCCGCACCTCCCTAGGGCCAGCTCTGCTAAGCGCCTGGCCCATGGTGTCACAGGAAGGGTATGGAAGATCCTTGAGTTGCATCCAGATCTCAGGAGTTCCCAATCAGTGCTCAGCTGACAAGCAGCTTCCCTGGACCTCAGCTGTACAGTCTCAGGGATGTATCAAGAACACAAAGCTAATGAAAATATCCTGTAATGATGGGACGGGGAGTTTTTTGTCTCAATGAAGATTAAGCTCTGTGCCAAGCCATGGAAGCCTGTGGAGCAGTAATTACTCAGCACTGGCAATGCTTATTTTTTTTGCTGAATAAAGCCTTCCATGATTGAATATGTTTCTGATATGCCCTTGACGCATCACTCACAGGAGACAAGTGGGGAGTAGTTAAAAGCCTTACAATAAAAGTTGCAAAGTTTTAACATACCTGCAGTGAGCTTTAATGAAATTCCATAAAAACACTGAACATGTCCTAAAATTAGCTAAAATATTCTGCAAGTGACCTTGGCATTTTAATTAAACCCAGAGTGAAAGGATTCAGACAAGCCTATATTTTATGGAAGTACTAAAAAATAACCCAGGATAAAAATGCTTGGTGAGATGAAAGAAATATTTAATGGCTCATCGCCATCCTTGTAAGGATGTGAGCAGCTGCAGTATATTGCTCTGCCCTGCCTAAGCCTCTTCAAATAAGGAGCAGGCGCTATCCCCGATTCACCTGTTCCCAGTGCTGCCTTCCCTACCCAACCTTTTGTAACTGCTACCTGGAGCCCTAGAGGCTGTAACCTAGACCCGCTTCATTGAATTACCTTTTATTGATGCTAGTCAGCTCTGCTGTGTTGAAGGGAACAGAAGTTTGGAAATCTAATTGAAACACAACACACTGCTTTGCTTTGAAATAAAAAGGAAACCCTGAAACCCTTTCAAAAAATTTTTTTTGAAAGGGATACAATTTTTCTGTGTCGTCGTTGATTATCATGTTCACGGTTTCATAGATGATGTAATTTGTACTCTATAATTTCATGCTAATTACTTACCAAGGGAAGGTCAGTTAATAATTAGAAAAGAGTCAGGCCCAAGCTTTAAGAAATGTCCATCAGCATGTCTGACCGTCTTGGGTCACCGTTTTTAGAAGGTAAACAGAGAAAGAGGGAGTTGTCCTTTCAGAGGAGATGAAATGACATAATAGTTTGGATTAGTTTTCAAGAAATAATGGTTCATAGCAGGATTTTGAAAAAACAAACTCCTGAGAGGGTATCGGACACATTTCTCACGTTGAAAGAGTAGGAGCCAATTTAAAATTTCCCAAGAGGATACATGCCACATGCCATCTTATTTCAAAACTCTGAAAACTAGGGTTACTCTGTGGAGCATTAAATCATAGAGCCAGGGTTTGTCAAGCTTAGGGGAAATATAAAGTAACCAAATAAAGATGCAGAGAATGTTCCCTGATTTAAAACTCAAACAAAGGCACATAAAGTTTCAAAGCAATGCCAGCTGCAGGACTGCTGATAAGAAGTGCGTAGGAATGACAGCCTCTGGGCAACTTGTTCCATTATCTGAGATGGAGATGCGCAGGACTGCAAATGGCCGTTGTACCTACTGCTATTGGAAAGTAGGGAAATACTTGCATTTCAGAAACCTTGCTTCATACTGACTAGTGAATGAGAGTTCAGGTTTTTTAATGGACTAACATATACGTTAATGATTTGAGGGGTGAGTGGGCAGATAAAAGACTTTAGATGAGATGTCTGTACTGAGATGAATTTTGCTTCAGACTGTGCCTGTGGAAGGCATGGTGGGATCCTTCCCCTCTCCTCCACCCTTCCTTTAAACTTCCTTCATGCTACTTCAACTACAGGTCCTAGCATGCATGAATAAGCAAGGTGCTGCATGCCTGTTTGCCAGCCAGTTTAACTCATGGCCTCATCCTATTCTTGCACTAAATCAACCCAGGGTTTACGCCCAAAGTAAATTACTACCCTCCAGAACAAAAAGTTGTGCAAGGTATAGGCCCTCGGAGAGAAGCCTCTGAAGCCCTGCGCCTTCTGGGATCTTGCCTTGCTCAGGATGAATATAATGTTTTCACTCTCTAGATCATTCTCCTTCCGTATTGTTAATTTTTCAACAGGAGTCACAGCAGCACGCTACTTAACAGAAACCCACCATCGAATAGTGCAGTACTGATCAGCAGTACCCTGGGCCAAGGTGTAAAAGAAGTCTCTATTTCCAGGATTCATAGAGGAATGGGGCGACACATAGGGGGTACACGGGTGCACGCGCACCCCCTGAGCATGCTGGTGCACCCTCTACAAAAAGGCGCCGCTGACATTGTTGGCGGTCCACGATCCCCGCTGGCTGCTGCCGACACTGGTGGTGGTCACTGACCCTTGGTCAGCGCTCGCCACCCCCTGAACCCCTGCACTGCCAACATTGCCAGCGGCATCTGCAGGAGCCCCTCCACTGCGCCCGCCACCGCCATGCCCCCCCAGCCGCCAGGGGCCTGTGCCATTCATATACAGGAACATACATGCATCACATGAACAAGGAGAGTTCACCCTGCTGCCTCTTCTGGAGCCATCAAAGACACCACCAGACAAGTAAAAAGCCCAGGCTTAAATTCAGGCTTCATGTGAAGAAAAAATCAATATTTATCCATTTAAGCTGGTTGACACATTTTTATTTTCAAGCTTCTAAGAGGGTATTAGAAACAAGACACGTTCAACAAAATCTACCTTCTTTGATGCAAAAGCATGAAGCATGGCTCTGAAGTCAGTGGGAGCCACTGGGAGTTGAATCAGACCCTAAGGGTGCCTGTATACATACATTGAGGCTGCTTTGATGCACTTTAATTAAAGTGCATCAGAGCAGACTCGATTAATCAAGTCTGCTGGAGCGTGGTAATTACCATGCTCCAACAGACTCCAGAGGCACGTGTATCAGTGTCCCTGTGCTCAAAAATGGCAGCATTGAAGAAGCTTTAGTTAAAGCACCCTGCTGCTATTGCTCAGGATGGGGGTGCTGATACACATGATGCTCCAGGCACTTGAATTAGAGCGGCTCCCAGAACACATGTATAAATGCCCTAAAATTCCTAGCTGGTTTCAGGTTTTGCATGGCTCTCACTGTACCCACCACCCCCATTTGCACGTACAGTTCAGGCAACTAAGCAGCACTACTAAGTGCTTTCCCAGAAATTTTCACAAACTTTGAGTTACCGCATGCGCATTTTTGCATTGTTGTTCCTGTGAAACTAGAGGCTGGAAAAGTTAAGTATTCTTATTTCTAATTCGTTCCCTTTAACGTGGTGTGACAGTCTATCATGGGGCATCAGCAGAAACTGAACCCTGGAGCGCTAGCATTGAAAACATAAGCCTCTAACTGTTTCAGTAAAATAAATGCATCTGCCTGACGTGCAGATGTAGTGGATTTTCTTGTAGAGTAGCCACTAAAAGAGGAAGAGACTCATTCTCTGTGTATAAGTTACACGGTTAGAATATCTCGAGAAGGCCCGATTATTTCAGAACTGTGCACTCAGTTATGCCAGGCTCTTCTTGTGGATTATCCTCTCCACCGACAGGAGATCTGTAGGTAAAAGGAGAAACCTGTTTGTCTGCCATCAGAGATATACATTTCTCCCTTCATTACTAGTGAAGTTCTGTTCACAATCTGGTGACGAGTAAGCTCCAAAAGTAAAGAAGTTTGTACACGAGGGTTAAGTACAGACAGGCAAAAAACCCAAGGCTGAACTGATTAAGTCTTCACAGGTTAGTCTAAGCTGTGTAGACTGAATCAATAAACTAGTGAACAGACATTCACTTTTGATTCTGCAAATGCAGCCACATGGCTGCAGTGGCCCAAGCCAGAAGCCGGGGGATATCAGAGCATGCCTCCCTGCTCGGCTGGAGCAGACAGCTTGGGGCAAAGCTAGCCTGCCTACCCAGTGAAAGGGGGCTTGCTAGGCAGGTGCAAAGCATCCTGGGATGCTGGGGGACTGTAAATTAACCTGAATCTGGAGGGGATCTGGGATGAAAGTTCAATAAACTGTATAACCTAAATCAATTAAGTCTGATACTACATCCATCCAGATTTATTTTAAACTGATTTTGGCCATTTTGGAAGCAGTTTATGTGCACTGAACTTCTGTTGTGTTACAGATTTGAACCAGTTTCTGATCACTTATACCAGTTTCTTTTAATTTCTATCCTAGCCCATGAGAGAAGTGCCTGTTATACATTCCATTGAAGTCGGTGAGATTTTTTACATCAATATCACTGGCTAAGGTTCAGGTCCTACACTAAAACTAGAGAAAAACTTATTTTACATATTTTGTTTGATGTAGTAATTATTCCAGGATGCTTATGGCTCTTGGAAGTTAAGAAACTCACCGTAAAAATTCATGTTTTCCAGGGCTTTATCTTGGCTCAGGAGACAGTTCTTTCTTTTTTTACGAAACCCTCTCCACCATTCTCTCTGAATAATCCCTCACAGTTTTTAGCTCTGATGTCCTGGGACCCATGTGGCTGAAAGCCAGGTGTGGTAACATCAGGTGGATTGCATCATGCATGCCTTGATGTCATTACTCAAGAGGAGAAGCTTTACAGTGTTAAATGGCAGTGAGCCAGCTGTCATCCAGACTTACCTTAGGAAGAACTTGTGCATTGAGAAAGCTTAAAAATAAATGAAAGTCAAATACAGAGAGCATCTAACACGACTCAGCAATGGATGCCCAATGACTGCATGCTTCCCATTCCTCTCATGGCTATCCCCTTTTCAAACTCCCATCTTTTCCTTACATTTCCTCTCCATCTGAATAATTATTGGCGTTTTTTTCCTTATCCCTTCGTCCCAATGTCCCATTTTCTCCTCTTTTTTGTTTCCTTTCCACCCTCTCCTCCTCCAGTCCCTTGTCTCCCTCTCAGCCCTCCTCTCTTGATACCATTATCACAAACCCACACACATGCGCTTCAGGATGAAGAGAGTGACAGGTGCAATGGGCAGCTGGAGTTGTCTGACATGACAGTTTTCCCTTGTGCAAAGATGTGGGTTGCTGCAGTAATGCAGCCAAATAGAAAATATAGTCACAGCACACTCCAGAAATATGCCCTATATAAATTCCAGGCCTTGAATGACTCTATATGTGATTTTAATAGCTGTTTTGTGCATATGCAAACTGTATCTTGGTTCTTTATAAGTCTAGTTGCTTTCAAACCTCTGAAATTCTGTGTAACAATACTGTGGGCTTAGTGTGATTTCAGCTAGTTTTTAATGAATGGATACTATTCTATGTTGAATTCAGTTCGTGTCTAGACAAAATGAGAGGCAAGCGTGCACAACACGTTAAAACGGGCTAAATGCTTTTGCGCCGCTTTAATGGTGTCGGTGTTTGCATGCCTCGGCAGCGTATTGCATATTAATTCCAGCCGCTGTAGGAAATTGGGCAGTGTAACGTGCCTTAAATGACTCGGGACGCAGCAAACTAGAACTCCTTCGAGGAGGGGCCCCTGCAGCCCTGGAGTGAAGCACCGAGCTCCACGTAGCTCCACAGCTCTGCAGGAAGCCCTGCAGGCAGCCTGGCAGCAGCCCGGGAAAGCTGGCTCCATCCAAGAAAGCAGTGAGCCTGATTTCCCCCCCCCGCCCTGGAGCCTGCCTGCCTGCCTGAGCTGTATGGGGACCTAGTGCTTCCCTCCATGGCTGTGGTGCCCCCCCGGGACAACCTGAGCTGGGTACCTGCAGGAGGGTGCTGTCTGGGTGTGGGGAGGGGGGCCAGGCTGCCACTGCCATGGAGGGAAACATTATCCCCCCCCCCCCCCCCCGCATATCCCAGGGACTGCTCTGCCGACCAGCAGCTTGCCCTGTCCTTCCTGCTAGCAAGGCAGGTAAGTCAGTGGGGTGCATACACAACACGGGGGTTTAATCAGCCCTAAATTGAAGCGGTGTTTTTTAAAACCCACCGGTTCAATTTATGCCCCCGGTTTCATCTACACACGCCCTTAAAGGACAGCTAATATTGGGAACAGCTGTATCAGATGCAAACTATCAATATTCACTTAATCCAGAAAAAAGATCTTAATTATATCAGCCAATATGCTCCACGTATCCGACTGTAACTGAAACCCTCATGAAATCTCATGTTTAGAAGTTGAGATGAGACCCCTCTTGATTAACTCGCTATTTGGAACATATCCTTAAACCACTATGGGTCAGATGAGGCAGGGGCTGATCCATCTGTTAGATGTTTAAGTGTGATTCTTTTCCAGCCTTCTCCGTCTCTGAAAATTCATGATTGTATATAGTTTTGTGACACATCTTCATCGTACCATTAAGACTGAGTCACAAAAAAAGCACCGAGGAAAAGGAAGACCCACATGCCTTTTGTAGCAACTATTTTTAAGGGACACGAGGAGGGTGGAATAGCACTTAAGACCTAAGTCCACTTCTGTGCTTAATAGTTGAAATCCCAATGTGCCTTCCCAATGTGCCTCAGTTTACACAGCTGTAAAAGAAATGCAACAGCTTTAGTCTTACCAGGATTATGTAAAGAACTAGCAAGAACTTTGAGATCCTTGAATGAAGTATCATATAAATCCAAAGTTTGCCTAACTCACGGCTTCAAATGCATTTGAAAGCACAACGGTAGCAGAATTGGGTAATTACATGGGTAATCCAAGTAGACTAGATGGAATTTTAAATGATAAATTCTCATGCTTCAGTGCAACTAACTTCCTAGATTTAGGAAGAAGCTCTTTCAGTGGGCAATTCCATATTTGCCCATTATAGTGTTTGTTGTATTTCCGTCTCAGTAGTCTGGTCCTGGGCACTGTTAATGACAGGATATGCTAGACTGGAGATGGAGCTTTGGTCTGATTTGGTGTGACAGTTCCTATGTTTCAGTTGCGTAAAACATCTGGGATGAGATGATTTTCTCAATTACAGTGATGTAAATCAGAAGCATCAGTGGCCTCTGTGGAATTACTTTTGAATTTGAATGAGCACAGTGACATCATCATCTTGCACCCTACACCCCCCCATCTAGACTTGTGTCCCCAACCTATATGCTATGTATAATTTTCTGCTTGAGATGGGGAATATATTTAACAATTATTCTGACTCAACTGTGTGTTGTTTCCTGTGCTAACTTGAAATTTCCTGGTTCTGTCTTGACCAATCTGAATTAACAAGTAAAATACTAGAGCTTTATTGCCATAATAGGATTTCTGTTTTCAGAATAATAACCATGTCATGACATGTATTGATCTACTAAGATGGTGGTCGTCACTGAAAGCCGAATCTCTCCATTTTCCTATTGTCCTTTTTCTATTATTATATTTATTAAAAACATGTCCGAATTGTTGGCACTGAAGCTTGAGATGCTGATAAACTGCGCATACATGTGAAGGTCTGATTGCTCAGTGGTTATTAATAAGGTTATTTGGACAGGAAGTGGCAATACTTCCACATCTCCTTTTGGAACGAAACGTGCTAGCCTATCTCCCTTCCCATGTGTTTCTTAGTAATCACCTTCAGTTATTTTTTTTCCAATTAATTACAGTCATTTAGATAATGAACAGCCTCTCTCTCGTGGGTACACTGAGTCAGTCTACCACTTGGAAAAAATGGTCTTACAACAATGCAGCCTTACATGCAGATTATTCTTAACCAGATTTTTTTTTTCTTGTGTCAGACACATTTAAATGCACATTAGGACAAATGTATTGCAAGCTGGTTGCTCCCTAAAGTAAAACCATCACAAGGAAAAAGATCCCATCCACTTTTGCAGTGTAAGCTGCTAGCTAATCAGCAGTGATTTCCTTGTTTTCTATGGGATTTAAAATTCTTTGCAGGGATTTGGAGGTGAGGGGAGGGAAGGTTGAGAGTGGAAAGAAATGGTTGTGTTGAGTGGGTTGTGGGGGTTTGGGGTTGTTTCTTTTCTTTTTTTTCCAAATCAAGAGAAAGCAAGTACGTGCATTTGCCTCCTTCTCATTCAGCTGCAGAGTGCACTTCGTTAAGACAAAATGGTGAAAACATTCAGTGCCAAAGGGTTTTAATTTTAGTCATCTAAGACAATGACAAACATCAACCCTTCCAGGTGAATTAAGTTACAGTGGAGGGTATAGCTGAGGAATAGTAATGAAGCAAACTGAAAATATTTGCTGAAGGGGAAAATTTGAAGACAGACTAGGCTGCAAATTTCTATAATGCTCACTCTTTCCTTAAGGCAAGCACCAGGCATACTACAAATACACCAACAGCAGGGATCAACTCCTCCAGAAGTAGTACAAATTGGGGATAATTTTAACTAGCGGCTACCTGCGCCCTTCATGACTCAATGGTTTTGAAGGAAATATAACTTGAAGGGACAACATGGCATGCTGTCTAGAGGAAATCCCCCCAATGTGCTCCACGTATGGAACAGAAGCAGTGTAAATCGTGCGGTGCAGGCTGACCTGCCGTGACCACACACCTTTTGAACACTGGAGCCGAATGGGGGTAGCTCATCTCTTCAGTGCTACTTACTGCGAAGAGCTAATTAGGAACCCATGATTCTGCTAACCCCATTAGTTCCTGGTTGAACATCTGGAGAAATTACAGGTGTTAGTTGTTTTTTTCCAGGCTGTTCAGGTGCATAGACCTTAGATACCTAAATGACTGAGACTCACTGACTATGCTGAACGTCACTCATTCTCATCCCTAATGGAGTTTTCAACATGAAAAGTGAGGCTGGCATGTGCTGGACACAACTTAAACTTCACGAAAACTACTCAGACGCTCTGTGTTAAGTTTGCACACACTGGTGATTGTGCAGCTGCACTTAGTGGATGGACCGGGACAGAACTGATTGAAAATCACACACCTCTTGCAGCTCTAAGTTCAGAAGTCCCTTTTCCAGTCGTGCTTTCCCACAAAGCAACTCATAACCTGCTAGCATTTACATAAGGATAAAAACTAAGTACATGTATGTAATAGGCTCCCTGCATTTGGGAGTGGAAACTTTAATTTGCCAGTGTATTACCAAAGTAATGGATGACGTTAAAAGTTGAAGAGTCCTTACCTGTTCCTAGACTTAATTTCCCTAACATGCTCTTTTACTTCTTCCAAACCTTCTTTCTCTGAACAAGCAATGTTTGAGTTAGTTTTGTTTATAAAAGAAGGCTAACCTGCTTTCTCCTTTTACTACCATAATTAAATTATTTTCTTTCCTTCTATTCTTCCCTGTTGGATGGTCACGATATTTTTTGTATTAAAAGTCATCTACATTGCTTTCCTGAATTAAGTTGCTCTGATCTTTGTTGCCACTAGTGCTGCTGCTATTTCTCTATTTTTTATGATAAACTGATGTCTTCCCTTTTGTCTCATTGCTCTCCCTTAAGGCTAACTTCTTTGTAAAACTCGTGGAATAACAAGCTTTGAAATAAAGGGTAGGAGAAGCGGTGAAAGCCTTTGTTTGGGACTTAAACAGAGTGGGTTCAATTCTCTGCCTTTCTATAGACTTCCCATGTGACTTAGAGCCGGAGCCTATTATATGCATCAGACACTGATTCCCCTTTTTGTAAAATAGGTATAATAGTACTTCCTTACCTGAAAGGTGTTGGCGAGGGCGAGTACATTAATCAGTGTGAGGTTCTCAAGTATAAGTAGATAATTAATTATGAGAAAACTATTGATGAAGCAGTTTCCAGGGTAGGTGGAGATGATTTCTTCCTTTATATAAGTGTATAAGTTTTTCCAGGGAAGGAAAAACTTTGTTTCTCAAGAATATCCACTTCTCCGTGCTGCTTGTCCTTTTGATGTCAAAGGCCTTTTCTATCCTTGCAGATAAACGTATGCAACTCCGACTGATTTTAGAGAGTTAAACACGGGGAACACACTTCGGCTGCCTGTAGATGTGCTCGTTTACTTTTTAATTAAAAATACGAGCATGTCGCCTCGCTGTCGCATGTATTAAGCCCTCCCCCCATTTAAAAATGGCTATGGGGGTGCTTTAAATAAAGCTTGTTAAGTGAGCTTTATTTAAGCACCCTTGTGGGCATTTTAAAATGGGGGGGTTAATAATGCATGTGACAGTGAGCTGTTTTAATTAGCACAATTGCTGGGGAACCCTTCTAATCAAAAAGGCCCCTTCTCGCCCCCAAGCACATGTATAGGCAGCCTTCGTTCCTACTCAGTCTTCAGGTGTCTCATTGAAGGAGGTCACAGGTTCACAGAAGTGCAGGCCTGGAAGGGATCTCATGAGATCATCAGGTCCGCCCCCCTGCTCTGGGCAGGAAAGACAACTGGGGTCACATAACCCCGGCAAGGTGTGCGTCCAGTCTCCTTTTGAAGATCTCCAGGGTAGATGCCTGCATCACCCCCCTCCGGGAGTCTGTTCCAGCAGCTGGGATAGAGAGGCAGAAGTCTAGAGAGGCATCTTATTAACCGTCAGCTTACCAGGTAATTTTTTTAGGATAGTTTGGCCTGATTTTTTATTTTCTTTTTCAGACATGTAGCAGGAACCCCTAACCCCTGCTCCTTAGAGGGTGGGTAGGCACCTGGGCAAGAGCCTGCTGCAAAGCCACATGCAGCCAGGGAAATGCATACTGGGTTATAAAATGCATCAGGGGAGAGAGCAGTGGCTGCAGCTCAGTAGCAAAGCCTCAGCACCTGAGAGCAGGATGAGTGCTGGGCCACGTGACCTAAAAGGGTAGAGCTGAAGCTTACTAAAAGCCTGGCTCCTGAACCGGGGGCAGCCTGGCCCTGACTCCCATTGGAAGCAGATCTCCTGCTGGCCGGGGCTGTAACAGGGGAGCCGAACCAACACGGGTACCTGAGGAGCTGCAAAGAGCTGGCAGCCAAAGGGTAGGATGAGGCTGGGACCCAGGGAGACCCAGTGGATCAGTAGGGGTTTCACTGGCGGAGTACAAGAGGACCAGGTGTGGGTGATAGGGGTGGTAGGGAGCCCACAGGCGGGGGTGCCTACAAAACACCTTGCACTAGGTCTAAAGTCCAAATAGCCCTTCCAGGGTGTGGGATCCAGGAGGCTGCTTGAGGCTGAAGACAAACCCATTTAGATGCTGGGAGAGCAGCCTTGCTTGAGTGAGGGGTGCCAGGGGGGTTGAGACAAAACCTGAGACAGAGCCAGGGGCTGGGAAAATGAGAGCAGCCTTGCCTGGCCTTGGGGGGCTGGGACAACACCTAGAACAGGACCAGGGGTCTGCAAAATGAAAGGTAGGCAGGCTGAGGCCAAGAGGGCTGAGGGTCTAAAGCCTATTGGGACTGGCAGTGATGGGCTGAGGCTGAGCGAGCCAGGCCAGGACAAGTGGGTCAGGGATGGAGGCCTGCAGCCGGAATAATAAAGCCAAGAGGACTGAGGACTACATGAGAAGGCAAATGATAACAGAGTAACACCCGTGAGGCATGAGCATGGCTATAGGGAGGGATGGAGACCATGATTTCAACCCTTAAGGCAAGACCAGAGAGGTCTGAGCCCCACAAAGAGGCCTGGTGTACAGAGGGGTCTGAGTCCCAAGCAGAGAGATTGCAGTGGAGCCAGAGCCCTAGGCTGAGAGTGAAGTGGGCAGGGGCTCAGCCCCAGATCAAGTGGGCCAAATGGAGCCAGAGAGGACAGAGGACAGGAAGAGCACCCAGAGCTCACCAGCCTTTGAGGACAGTCTGCTCTCTTAATTTTTTTCCATGCAGGCAAGGCAGCAGAGTGAGACCCTGAGAGGCTGGAGCAGGTGGGCAGAGCAGGATTTAGGCAGTCACTAAGGGGCATCACAGCCACCCTAGGGGGGCCGACCTGCCACAAGACCCTCTGCTCGAAATATTCACCTAGTTTGTGCTTTTGTGCCCAGATGGGTGCATGCATCTCCCTGACTGCAGCCATATCTGCCAGTGTTGGATTTAGCTCACAGGTGAGCCTGCCAAGTACACGTATGTTTGCACACCAGGAAATAGGCATGTATATGTGACCGGGCATACAATTATAATTCTTTTCCTATGGGCAGAGAGGTGGCTAACTGTTAGTCGGAAACAAAGTGGAAGATGGAGCAGGCTGACACTTCAGAGACTAACTGGTTCAGAGGGGCATGCACCTCCATGGGAGGACAGCCTTCTTTGTCAAATGCAACTTTGCTATGGGTGACCTATTGTTAGAGACCTCAGTTACAGTCATTCTGCATATAGCAAGAGTGACCGTGATACCAGCAATTCGAGGAGTGGCATCTTAACCATTAAGATACCACTTAGTTATGTTTCTGCTTGGTAATGGAAGAAGCGCACTCACTTCTCGATGACATGGTCTTAGTTTTCTTACAAAATCCTCTTTCCTATGACTTTCTTCTGGTTATTAAGGCTATGCGATTTCTTTTTTCCCTCTTTGAGCTATGCTCAGGCCATTCAGTTTGCCAATAATTTGAATACCAACAACATGGCTCATTTTGACAGGCTGAGTTTGACAAGCTACTATAAGTCCTTTCACTGAATTGTTGGTCTGTCATGTTATTTCTCCTACTAATGGTATAAGAGCTGATAGCAACTTGAATACCTAAAAATAGATGTGCAGAATAGGCCTTCAAATTTGTAGCTAGAAGCTGGTATTTTATCATCTTGGCTTATTCTGCCATTATATGGTGTAATGTGAGAGCTTAAAATAACTAAGTGCCAGTTTTGTGCCAAAAATATAAAGTGTCATTCAGTATTACAGTATCTATTTCAGCTAGGAAAGCTCCTCTCACTTCCAACAGCAGCTTTCCTAGCAGAAATAATTCAAAGGACTGCCACAAAACTGAATGCTTGCAATGGACCAAATTATTCTACACAAGTTGAATTCTAAATGTGGATAGAAGTGGTAGAGGAGATTGGGCCATCTCTCTAATATTGCAATTAATCATTATCTGCATCCCAGTTTTCACTTCCTCCGGAGTCTGTGCATGATACGTTGCCCTGACAGCACCGCCTTCTTAGCTCTGCGACGTGAAGTTCATGTTCACCCCTGCAAGGTAGCTGATAGTTTGAAGTGCTGACTTAGAGATGCATCATTGGTGCTGACTTCCCTGGAGAGAGCTTTGAAGAGACACTTTCAGGTTCCACTGAGTGGAAGCAGAAAATCTGCCGTGCCTGTTTTCTACTAGCCTGGATAGTCTTGCACTAATTTGTGTTGTTCCAGGAGTTGTTCATGCATATAATGAATATGCAGTAGTTTTCAATGAGCTGGAACCTTCTGCTTCAGATGGTGCCTCGGCAAGTTGTTTCCTTGCTGTAATGCAAACAAAGTGTTTCCTTGTTTTGACAGCGTGTGCATCGTGACCACAGATTGAACATGCGTCTCCTGAAAGATATACCATGTGGGAAGATGATTTCACAGAAAGCCACGAGGCAGTTTTAAACCGGCTGAAATACATGGCTCCGCATGTTCCCATAGCTGCTGTTTTATTGCATGCGCTACATTTGTATTAATATCTGGGCAAAACCGAAGCTAGAGTGGCACTTATCTCCCTTTTACACTATGTTGCTTCCAATATAGTCTGTTTCAGTCTATTTACTGAAGCATCAAAGACATTGCCAACTTTTATCTATTGGATAAGGACCAGATGAGGGGGCTAGAGGTGGAAAGCCAAACCAATTTAGCTATCATAAATCTCATTTAAAGAGGAGAAAAGAAGCATTTTTTCAAGGGTTTAGATGCTCCCATAGTTATCCATTACAGGAAATTTGATATTCCTGCCAAGGGCTGGGCCAAATGGTACTATTTAATGAGGGTGGCCATACGTTCTGTATTGGCTGGGACAGTCCCACATTTCAGAGGCCGATCCCAGCCAGACGGTGAAAATTAAAATGAGCACACCAGGCATGAGCTATGCAATAGGAAGCCCTAGCATACAGCAAAATTGCTCTACTTCCCTGAATAGCTTAACTTGATTAGTGGAATGAACACTGAAAAGGGGATTGTTAACATCTGTGCAATAAAGAACAATGAACGGGTCATTAACAGGCGATACCAGTGGTGCCCTGCCCCCAACTCTGCCTGCACCAGCATAGGTGGGGAAAGGAGGGGGACACTCCTGGATTTCACATTGTCCCAGATTTCACATTGTCCCTATCCCATCTGGTCACACTGACTGATCTTCCAGGGAAAGTAGGTAGAAGCTGATCACCAGCCTTGCAAACTTCATCTTGCCACTTGAAACAGGTCAAGATTGTGTTCAAGTGCACTGTAGACTGGAGGGGCTGGGATATGGCATTTTGGCACACAACACAGAAGCGTCTCATCACGCTGTGAAAATGGCATGCCATTGGGTGCTATTATGCCTAGGCTTGAATGGACCATGATATGACCTCTGAGGTTGGCACACAGTACAGTGAATAGAAGACATTTTGGAGATGGTCTTCTGGCAGGCACTGTGCAGTGTCCACTGCTTTCTAGGTACTTAGAAAGGTGTAATGGCACCCAGTTCACATTATGAGAATATGACTTTGCGGAGCTGATTTCTTGCACCGTGGACTTACATACTCTGCCATAACTGGTAGATTTAGTCCTGTTTCTGAAATAAAGAAGCACATCTTCTGTTACCAAGGGACTCCTTACTAGACATTAAGGGTTTGGCTCTTTGTTCTTCTAGTAGCTGCCATGAATGCACTCAGGACAATTCTGTTGTCTGGTTTCATCTTTATTGGCCTTGAAATATTACCGTTAGCCATCCCAAATGCAGCCTTGCATTGAAGGGTGTGGCTGGCAAGGTGGAATGATAAGATGCAACTAATTACTGCTGCTTTCTTGCACCATTTTTGCTATGCATTTTCCCCTATGCAATGCCTTTGCATTAAATGGAGTGATTGAACCCTGGATATGTTGAATTTATGGGTAGCCACTACTTATAAAGACTTTGTAGTTTGTCTGGCACTTTTTTTTTCCCTTGGGATGATGTTGATGCTTCTTGTAGCTGTCAGAAAGATTTTAGATTTTGAAGACGGTTGAGGTGGGAAGGGGCTAACTCAGAATTGTACAGTATGTACTTTATCATGAGAAATAATTAGTAGGTAAGGGTGGCTGGGCTGTCAAAAATATATATTTTTTTTCTATCTTAAAGTAAAATGAATTGCTAGAAGTTGAGAGAGCGAGCCAGTTTTACAGGGCTTTTTGGCTTCTGTGTCTCTGTTACTTTCACCTCAGTTAGTTTCGCTAGGTCCAGGTGCCTCGCTTCATCTTTTTTCTCCTCATTTAAATTGGTTTGGAAGTGCCAAGAGCATCTTGTTTGATTTAATAAACTCTTTGTCACTCATAGGCAGATTGGTTTGCAGAGCTGCAGTTGTCTCCGGTCTCTGTTTATGAAGCATATGAGCCTGTTAGTGGTGGTTTTCCTTCATATCCTCCCGTGTTTTATTTTTATAGAGCGGGATAGCACTGTTCTGTTGTGATAAAGTTCGAAGGATGATTGACTTGCTCCTCCCTGCTCTTCCCCCGTTGTAATTGTATGTGTTTTCTTCTCTGTTAATGTTTGGTTAAGATTGTACTGCCATGCACTACTTCTGCCACCTTCTTTCACACAAGAAGTTGATGGATCTTGATTTTGCTGTGAAGTTGGATTAAATGCTACCCTAGGCTGAAGTGTTGGACTGTCAGCAATGGTTAAAAAGGGGAAGGACAGTCATTTATCCTAAGCAAAGGTTATGTAACATTGAGGAAAGAGGCCAGAACAGAGTAAAAAATCGGTTTGTTAGGGAGAGATGGGCTGATCGGTTTATGGCTCACTCTGCACAGGATGTGCAAGGGACCTGAGACCTTTTCAGCGCTTGGTATGGTCCTTGAATGTCGCCAAGTGTAGGTTCTCCACCAATCTTCACCATGCCAGCTGAACATCCCTCATGCTATCTACGTAGATGGGGAGGCTCTAGAGTACATGGAACACTTTCCATATCTGGCAGCAACCTCTTTCAATGGGCTACCATCGATGAAAAAGTCCAGCACGAGGTCAACTGCACCAGTGCCACCTTCCTCAAGCTGTGACAATGTGTCTTCAAAAATAAAGACCTTCGGAAGTTGATGAAGGTCCTGGTTTACAAGGCTGTCATGCTGACCACCCTCCTCCACTGCAGTGAAACCTGGACTGTCAACCGATGCTACATTAAGACCTTCGAGAGCTTTCACCAGCGGTGCTTATGTGGAATCCTGGGGATCGAATGGGAGGACTGCCCGACCAGCGCAAGCGTCCTCCTTGAAGCTGCATCCACCAGCATTAAAGCCTTGCTCTTGAGAAATCAACTCCGATGGATGAGCCTCTGTGTCCGGAAGTCCAAGAACTGCCTCCCTCGCCAGATTCTCTGCTCCCAGCTCTCTGTTGGTCAACGCCCAAAGGGCGGCCAAAGAAAAGGTTGCCTTCAAGCATGGAGGCATCAACACCATGCCAGGAGTGAGCAAGCTGCTGACTGTTCAGTGTGGCACCACCTGGTCCACCAAGGTCTGCACCTCTTTGAAGCCCAACAATTCGATGCTGAGGCAGAATGGCGGTGACAGAGGAAGGAGAAGGAGACCAATCCAGGGCTGCAAATCCCACTCCCCCACACAATAACATGCCCCCATTGCTGAAGAATGTGCGCATCCAGAATCAGGCTCCTCAGTCACCTGAGGACCTATGAAGCCTGACAGATGTCATCCTCAACTTTGAGGGACCGCAGATGGACCCAACAGATAGATTTATGAACCAACTGCTCCCTACATGCATGGTCCTGAGCTGCTGAGCTTTCTTGCCCCAGTCTGGGAAAGCATTTAACCAGGTGCTTAACTTGATGCACAGGATTAGTCTACTGGGTTTTCTGGGGGAGGGGGAATACTTATCTAGAGCCCTCTAACCTTCTTCCTTCCCCTGACAGATTGTCTTTCATGGTTGGATTGGGTCGTGACTTCTCTGAGGTCTGGATCCTATAAGGCAAAGTGTACCTCTCCCAACACATACAGAGATCTCCATTTCACATTGATTTCCATGGAGCTGAAGTTTCAGGAGACCTGTAACATCCTCAGAACCAAGCCTGTGGCATCCAACAGTATTTTATTCCCTTCTACAGTAAGTCAGCGCTCTGTTCTTTCAAATGCAGTGAGACTCAGGTTCCCAGTGCTAATCAAACACTAATAAGAGCCAAGTTATTTAGGCGAATGCTTCTGTTGACACGTACAGGTATACAATTAGCTGTTGTGTGACGGGTAAGAAAGTGCATAAAAAATTTCAGGATAATAAGTTTTGGGGAGAAAAAAATGTACAGACCTCGAGGCCTGGTTCTAATTAGAGAATGACACAAAGTGGTCAGAAAATAAAACTCCTGCTGTAAGAACTCCTGCCATAGTCAAAGAGTAGCATCAGCGAAGATGCTTAATTATCCACTGCATATAACAACTCCCTCGTGGAGACTGCTGCAAGTATGGTAAGTACAAAGGGCATTGAAGTCAGATTTACCCTGAAAGTCATTGGCCTTTTAAAAGTGAGGCCAATAAAATCTGAATCCATAATGGAACTAGTTTCGAACAGTTGCGTCTCTGCAGTATCTTCTTTGTTAGGCACTCTACAGGCAACAAAAGCAGAGAAACAAAGAAACCGCTTTTGGGGTGGATTCTCTTCTCCCTTATGCAAGTTTAACTCTTGCTTTCGATGATCTAATCCTGATTTACACCAGTGGCAGTGAGAATAAGGATTAGGCCCCAGGTCTCAAGCTGTTTAGCAAAGATCCATGAAACTGTTAAAAACGGCAGGTGCAAAGCAATCTTGGGGTAACACAATGTGACTTGTGAACTTTGATGTCTGTCAAGGCAATATACAAGGAAACATTAATGCCAGACTTCTTCTGAAAACCAGAACACGCAGAGCTGGCTTCAGAAACTTGTCCAACTTCATACCAGAGATGCTTAGAATTGGCTCCACAATGCTAGGATATGTAGCTCCAGACGTGGCACGTATTTTATGAAGAATAAACCTCATTTTCAGAGATGCTGGGATCCTACAGCTCTCATTGACTTTAGCACCCCTCTGAAAATCAGCTGTATCTGTTTACATTGTCATAGACAGGGTGAGATACCATATTAATGCCGAAGGTGTTACTCAGTTTCCATTATAGGCATATTTTAGACTTCTTTTAACTCTTTGGACCTGGAAGCACTCCCAATAGCCTGAAATGCCTTGTCATGACTAGTCCCAGTTTCTTGTCACTATTTTTACTCTCTCATGAAACGTCTATGCAATGCAAAAAGCAGCTGTTACCTCTCAGATGTAATCTTAATACTTTGGTCTCCATATGAGCCCAAGCGTATGACCATTGAGACTGTGTGCAGGCTTCAAGGCAGAACTGAAAGACAACAGGTAATCCCTCGAGGACCTTTCTAGGAGACAGAACTTTTGTCCAGTGCCAGTTGTAAGCAATATGCTAAGACATAGGACGTGTTCATGGTTGGGGAAGCTCTCATTGGAACAGGGTTGAAGGAGCTTGGCAGGTCAACACTACTTACTGCCTAATATCTGACAAAACAAGTGTACTGACAGTTTGTTTGTACTTGGTCACTTGAGACTCACTTGTAGGAACAGCAGAAATACCCTGTGAGACTTACTGTCCCTTACTCTTACTTTCCATATCTTAGCTCAGCAGCAAGCTTCATTCCCAGTACCAGCATGACTGTAACCAGTTGGACAATGAATGAGTGACTGGCCTTTTATGTGGTCAGCTCTCAGTCAGAGATGGTAAGTACTGATATTCATGTTCAGAGGAGTCTTTGTGGTTCGGTAGCCGCTCATCCCCCCGCTAATATTACACACCGGTCGGTCCTCCCCATCAGCATCCGGCAGTATCACAGTGCCAATTGTCAGAGCTAAGGCAGCAGCAGCATGCTGCAGTTGAAAAGTCTTCATGTCAATCATTCTTGAATTCTCAGGACTCAGGACTTGCTCGTTGCTTGGTAACAATTTTTCACAGCTGCACTAGAAAGTGTGCTCTGAAAGGAGGATAGCTTAAAACCTGACAGCAATTACAGGAGAGGCAGACCGCAGCTTTCATTTTGAAGACCAAATATACAAATGGGCCTTCCTATTCTGATAGCATTTCATTATGATTTAAATAGGCTTCCCACTGTACAAGAAGCTGAGTGTTAAGGTAATAGACCTTTGATGCTGAGTTTTTATGTCAACAGCAATCTCGTACTTCTCTGAACATTGAGCCAGCTCGAAAAAAGAAGAGATTCTGGAAAGAGGTGAAAGAATAGATAGTGTTTGGATTTGGCTTGTCACTTTTCCTCTGTCTCTTCCATGGCTAGATCATGAGGTCTTGACTTAGGCTGATACTCGGATCAACTTCTACTGTATCTCTCTGGAAGTGCAGCAGAGTAAGACCTTCCAATCATGACCCCAAGACTTTACATTTTATCTGAGGCATCGCATGAGAAATTTCTTAAGCACAAAATCTTCAGGGGTAAGCAAGGGTCTTGTTCATGGTAATTTCAGGCAGCTCCTGGAGCTCTTAGCACAGGGGTGGGCAAAATGCGGCCCGCGGGCTGGATGCAGCCCAGCAGGCCATTCTATCTGGCCCACGGGGTCCCTAAAAACTTCCAAAAATTAATATTTTTCTGCCCCTGGCTACCTGTCATGTGGCCCTTGATGGCTTGCCAAAACTTAGTAAGTGGCCCTCTGCCCAAAATAATTGCCCGCCCCTGTCTTAGCACCTTGATTGTCCAAACATTAACACCTAAAACTAGTTTTAAGCACTTGTTAGACAGCTCAAAGTTATGCCACTCCAGGGCAGGATTAACTCTGATCCCTGTTACCCAGCTCATGCTACATTAAGGTGCAGCCACTGTAGGCTACACCTTAGTGCAAACACCCCACCTGTCCCCCTCCCCTGCTAGCCCAGATCAGGCCCACTGCCCTCCCCACCTTCCCGAGCACCCCACACCCCAGAATCATCCCTGCTCATGCCCCCCCCCCCGCTTACTTGTGGCTATCCTGGGGGAGCAGTCAAGGAAGGGTTACCCTGCCTGCCCAGCTGGGACTGCCAGTGCTGCTCTCTGGGCCAGGCTTAGCTCAGAGAAGAGCAGCAGCTCATAGGACAGGTTAACCCTTCCCTGCCTGCTCCCCTGGGGGACACTGTGGGCAGCCACCAATAAGTGGGGCAGGGCAGGGCAGGGCAGGGGAGAGCCCAGAATGAGATGAGAGGGATTCTTACCTTTCGGTCCTCCAGGCCCCTGCTGGCCTGAAGCATGACTGCTCCAAACTGGAGCTAACATTAATACCCATCAACATATGTGCAGTTCAATTTTACAAGCAACAAGGCCAGAAGTAAAAAGAAATAATTAAATAAATGGGATACCAGCATTTGCACAGGTAATAGTAAAAACATCATGCTTTCAGCAGACTGAATCTCTTTTTTTAACGTCTGATTTAAAAAATTTCAGAAATTGCCCCTGAAGACAAGGACAGATTTTTTTGGCAAATTTATCAGGAAAAATTTCCCCCATTTTTACAACCATCTCTTATGATTTTTGTTACTACCGGTCTGCCATCACCAGGAAGGTGATTTAAATGCCCTTTATGAAAGCTCTAGTAAAGCTCTCTTTTTAATGAGACTATATAATATTGCCAGTGACACGGTAGTAAATTTGCAAGGAGAAGGATATCTGTATGTATGGTTTTTGGTATGCAACATGCCTGTACTGCAAATCTTGAATTTGAAAAGCTGTATACCTGAAAAATTATACGATGTGGGAGCAAAAATGGTATAATGATTTGAGAAGCAGTTTTCCCAAAGTGCATATTTTCAACATAGAAATGTTCAATTAGGGTAAATTGTAAGAGACCTTTCCTCAGCTTGAGAATGAATTTAGTAATGTGGACAAAATGCTTATGAGACAGAGGCAAAATCAAGAAGCTTTGCTCAGTTTTCTTCCAGTTAACTCACATTTGACAAAAGCCCCAAATTTCTAGTCTCTTTAATGGTGCAAGGAAACATTAAAACTGTAGGTGTGATATCAAGTAATAAACAGAGGGTGACAGACATTTTGCCTCTAATAGAGGAGAAATCAGGTTTCTTCATTCCAAGATTTTTCATTTTACACCTGTTTATGTAAATAAATTCCTCTTCTCTCCTGATATCCAGGTTGTAGCTGTATTGGTCTAGAGGAAAAGGCGATCAGGACTTGTAGTAGAGATGAGATCTTTTATTAGGCCAACGAGATTTTTGCCAAAAAAGATTCTTTAATCTCCTCTCGTTGGGTTTCTTGGGCTCTCCTTAGTACACCACTGGCTGCCAAATAGCATTGCAGTGACCTTCCTTCTTCCACCTTCCGCTTTCCCACATGCTCGGGTCCTGATTTCCCTTTTTCTCTCTTTACCCCAGATTTAAGTGACATCATCAAGTCTCCTGCCTTAACTAGTGCCTCCAACTCTTGTCTGCCCCAGTCAACACAAAAATGGCCACTTTTCTATTAATGCGACGCTATCTATCGTCCTGTTCTTAATTCTTTCATTCCTACCCTCATTCCTGCATCAAGGCCCTTCAAGGCTCTCCACTAAGTCTTCCTTCCTTGTCTTACTATGTTACTCCTGGAGTTGCCACCTTTCGTCTGTGCAAGTCCTCCACAACCCTTTCTTATCCATCTTTAGAAATTATTCTTCCATGACTCTTCAAACTCCTTCCAGCTTGTTTCACAAGTCTGCATTTGGATTCTTCCACAAAACTAGCTTCAAGTTAACCTAGATTTGGAAGAGAAGTTGGGTGAGAAACTTTGTGGAACTTAGCATTAGATCCTGTTTAGTGCCTGGTGTAGGCAGGACGACCAGTACAGGTGGAAAACATGTTAACCAGTCCGTCATAGTTAAACCTAGTGGAGATAGATGGTATGAAAATGTCAGAATTGCATTGCTAGCTACTGTTCTACAATTTTTTTGGCATGTTAGAGTACCCAGTGCAGAGAAACAGAGACCGTGTTTAAGTACCCCAAGCCATTCCCTCCATTCTTTACAGAGTCCCTCCCTTTTTTTTTTTTTTTTTAAATAATAGGTCTTTCAAACTGGTGTTCAAGCCAGTTTTCCTTTCCTGGCACTCTCTCTGCAGTCCTCAAGGGGTCACAAAAATGTGGCTGATTTGAAGCAGTGTGTTTTCTTCCAGCTTTTTTTTCCCTCCTTACACTCCTTCCTTCTTTACCCCCAGTTAAACTCACTAAGTGTATTAATACTGAAAATAGCCCAATGGCAAATGCAATATACAAAGCAATCCCAATTCTGCTGCAGTTAATCCCCATAATCATGACCAGATAACACCTTTTTAAGTACCTCTGACTATGAGACACATTAAGTGGTATTTTAACAAGCTAATTACAACAATTTAGTTAACCCATTTTCTAGCAAAGCTCATTTTTGCCAATATAGACCAAGTCTTCTATCTAGTGCAACTCCAATAAGAAAGAATTGAGTGAGATAACAAAGGGTCAGTAGACAAATAGTTGGTATTTAACATGAAAAGATGGAATTATCAAGGTCCATCTCTTCGTTTGTCTATTTTGCATATACACCTTTACCTCAGACCCTCATGCTTTCAAGACTATGATCTCTCTTGAGCCTCTACAGGGCCGTGCTAGATGTTTGAAGAGAACTGAGAACATTTTAAGCATCACGGTAATATCAATACTAAAAATGATAAAGAGGATAATGGAAGCAAACTGTTATACTGAACCTAGAGGCTTACATTTATTTCCAAGAATGCAGTTGGTCAAAGCTGCAGAAGAAAAATGCATTTGTGGACATCAAGGAAGGTTCAGAAGGACTTAAGAAACGGGACAAAGAAACCAACCCTGAACGCATGGTGAATATTATTAGCTGTGAACAGTTTGATCAGCCCCTTTTCATTACTTGTAGTAACCAGGGTTAAAATTACACTTTGACTCCTGCGGGGTCTGCAAAAAAAATTGGCTGGGATTGGGGCTGTGTGCACGGGTCCCCGCCAGTACCATGGGACTGGGGCCAGCAGCGGTGGCAGCTGGAGGGAGCCACTGCCACCACCTGGGCTGCTAGGAAAGGCGCAGGGCAGGCTGGGAGCTGTGCGCGGTGGCGCATGGAGGCTGTTGCAGGGGGAAGGAGTGCTGAATGCCCCACTGGGGCTTTCTTACCTCTTATTTGGGGGGCTCAATACCCCGAGCTCCCCCATAATTCAAACCCTGGTAGTAACTCTTTCTGCATGTGCATACAAAGCACCTTCCCAGTGTCATTTTGCAATTGCCACTCAGCAGTTGAGGGCTGGTTCAGCACAATACTGTTTAATTTCCTTTATTTCATTAGCTCTAATGCAAGTAGAGGGTGTCCAGGCATTAGCGCTTGTTCAGGAGGATAGAACAAATGCTTACTTCAGAGTTCATGTGCATTTTCTTTTTCCTCCAGGTATATATTCTGTCCAGAAAGAAAACCTTGCCTTTTTTTAGCACACATTAACTGGCATTTGCTAATACTGGGTTTCCATTTCTTATCTACAACCACAATGTACGGAGAATAATCTCTACTGCAGAGTATACCTAACGTGTTATTTATTCATACCGCATTAGGCAAAAACTGTGTTCAGTGGCCTTTTTGTTTTGCACATAATTAGAGACACTGGAATCTTTATAAGATTAGTTTAGACATTCTGCTGATTCCTCTGTCCTTCCATGTAGTCTTAAGTGATTATAGCAATTCCTTGCCATTGACAGCTGTCTCATTATCTTTACATGGCACTCTCTGGACTTGTTTACCAAAACATTAAGGTTAAAAATGGATGGCAGGGCTTAACCACCACTTGGTTGCCCTTAATGTTGTTTGCATTTAAACCAAGTTAGGACAGATTGCAGGAGACATTAACTGTGCTGATCATGTCTTTTGTCAGCATATTCAATACAACATAATTAGAAGAGGCAGACTTCACATATCTTGCATCAGTTTGTTAATAAAGCTATAAGGGCTTTTATGAATTGGCGGTAGAGTTGCAGTGAAGTATTTGTCCTGCCAACAAGCATAGGTTATCCAAGCTCACGTGCTTAAAGACCTTTTAACCGTTAATTCTTCACGTGCCTTTTATGCACTGTATGATCCCAAAGTTAAATATGCGGAGTTTTTTATAAATCTGAAGTTAGATCCATGGCGCGATCCAAATGGGACACTAACCAGTCCCCAGGATCCATGCTTACTGTTACAGAGCTCTCTAGTTATCTCCACTTTCACATAATGCTAGGTTCCCATTTGAATGCAGCAAAAGAAACAAGTTTTACCCTGTTAATGGCTGCTGTTGCTTCTAGTCGATCAAAATATAGGAAGAGACATTGACTTTACGCCCGCTAAGTACGTTTTTTTGGAATTTGGCATCCGAGCTTCTGAAAATCTGGCCCTGATTGTGAATGCTTTTGAAAATCTGGTCCATACATTGAAGCAATTCACCTGTTAGTCAGAAGATTAATGTGTTCTACATACAAGGCACATCTCGAACAGATAGGCCCAATGGGCTCCAGATGAGCACAGACTTTTTTTTTCTTAAAAGGCCAGGAAAGAAACCCAATATATACACATTGTTTTACCGAACCAATAGAAACGCGATTCAGATGCTTGCAAAGGCAGGATCAGCAGCATCTGTAATGGAAGATGATAAAATTCATTTGAGTTACCTTATTTTCAGTGTTCTCACTTAAGCAGTACGATGAAAGATGGATGGTGTGGTATTTAGTATCCCAAAAGAGACGGTGGAGTTCTACCATTGTGCTATTTCTGTGATGATACTTGCCAACATACATGCATGCATACTAATTTACTAGCCCCATTTTATGCATAGTTAGTAGTTTCTGCATTACTTGTTTGGAGAGTCTGTTTCTTCTATAATTATACCTTCCACTAAGTGGAGAGATTAGCTGCTTCTAGCCAATGAAGCTGACCCTCTTCTATTCTGAGAGCTCTACAAAACATAATGCTTCACTTTATATTGATAACATGGACTATTGCCAAGTAAGAGGACATGAGAATGTTGGACAAATTCTGAACTAATGGTGAGGCTATAATAATTTATAATAGGAACGAGATCCAATTGCTGGGCCAATATTTCATTTTGACAATGTTATTTTTGGGTGTAGACTGTCAGGAGAGCTGGTGACTAACCGGGGACCTCGGCAAGACAGAATGAGTGCGCCATATGTGCTGTGCATTCAGACAGTGAATCCAGCACTAGGAAATGATGCATTTCAGTAGTGTCGCCCCTTGGCCCAGGGGGTTATCCAGTACTTGGGGCTTTGCTGGGCTGTTTCCATTAGCAGGAAAATTGATTGTATGAGTCAGGTATTTCTTTGTTCCAACCCTGTTTATTCCCCAAAAATACATGGAGTCCTTCCCCACCGACCCCCAGCTCCTTTTTTTTTTTAGACTTTTGTTTTGAAGCAAAGCAGCCTAATATTCTCATCCTTTCTTAGGACCAAACAATATTTTAACCACATATCTTTCTATCTGCTCTCACTTTCTCTGTTTCAGAGAATTAATTATCTGGGATTGCCAGAAATAACTGCAAATCAAACAGCAGTTACCCCTACCCATTACTCTGCAAGTGGCTACAATCACCTTCTCCTGAATTATTGAGGCAAGAGGTCATAAGTAGCAAATGTGAGGAAAAGCCATTTGCTTTAATACCATTAGCACACTTTGGAGATAATATAATTTTTTCAAATATTCCTGGGGATTTACTTCAGCGATATAATCATGTACGTGAACTTAAGCAATGTGAAATTATAGGTAATTTCTGTTTGCTTTGCTTCTGTTTCTATAGTAATAAGAGTAATTGTTAATAAACAGAACACATTCATTTATTGTCTAAAATAAAAAGCGGTGTTCAAAGAATGTAACCACCCTTCAACAAAGTAACCCCCTTTTTACCATATCTACATATCAGCAAATATGTAGTAAAATCCAAAAGCAGACAGACCTTTGTAACACAGACCTTAAATTAGTATAAGTAGGCATAGCTCCATTCCCTTCATTGGGTTATCCAAATTAGCATTAGGGGCATGACCTAATGCAGTAGATAATCATCAGTACACCAAATGTTAATTTGGTCCTTTTCTTGCTACCCTTTGAATTAGGCAGATATTGTTGGTCCACATAATTCCCATCACTGCAGAAACTATATCTATATAAAACTTGATGCCTAAATGCTATGAATGTTTGAAAGCCAGACATGCAGTGATAGCAAATGAAAGCGTGTGCAAGTGAACCCCTATACTAACATAAGCAGGCATGGTTCCTGAGTATCAGAGGATTTTTACTAGATTTGCCAATAAGTTTGCTAGTAAAAACAAACCAGGTTCCTCAAATGCTGCTATTCTCCATTGGCTGACCCATTCTGATAAGCTGTGTTAGGGAAAAATATACCCAAAATTGAGACTTAATTAACTGTGAAGGAAAATTCAGGTTATGGATATTTCTGTTTCAGTACATGGCTTCTGTTGTACTAGGCATCCTGTTGTCACTTATCTGGTGGCTGGGTAGCTGTTGTGTCTCATTTGCTCTCTATTAGGCAAAGCAGCCACAAATCTGGTGGAAAATTTACAGCGTGGGGATGAGGGTTTGTATAAGTCCCCTCAAGTAAAGAAAAAGAACTGCAAAATATGAGTATAGTTATGCTCAGAAGTAACTACAAATTACTCCTTCATTAAGTCTTACTCACTGTATGTATTCAGAACTACATTTGCATGGTAAACAGCATTTGTACTATTTTACTTCTGTTACCACTTCAAAGATGGTTGTGGGAGGGTGAGCTGAATTTGATCCTAGCTCCATACATCATGAATAGAATAGTTAAGTAAGTCCTAATTATACAATCATTTATAATTGGTGGTGTCAGTCCAGCCAAGGATATTGCCTCATTTCAATTTCTCGGATGGTTCTATATGGGGTGGGAAGCAGAAAAATCTCTTTACTTGGAAGCTATGCATTTCTAAAAGAAATGGCCTGTATAGAATAAAAAATGAAAGCAGCATGTTATCTGCACAGAAGGATGTGTAGTTGTATGCCATAGGCATACACAATTACTCTAATTGCATGCCGAAGTGCACCCAGCTATCAGTTTGCATGCACAGCTGTCCACTTGGACAAAAATTGTGATTAATGCAAATTATAGGAGCACTTTTGTGTGTGATCTGCACATACAATTTTACACCCAAACTGTATAAAATTCAGAAATCTGATTACTGTCTGACAGAAAAATAAGATGATTTTGGAAGATATATCTATCTTCTAGGATAGATATGATAAACAATTAAGTATTTTTACTTGGGAATAATTCACCAAACTGTACAGTTATTTCTTATTATTAATATTAATAATATGTATAGTGCCAGGAAAGACAGGAGAACTATGACACTATCTGGTGAGAGATGATTTGCAGTGAGGAATTAGGTAAGCCAACATGTTTGATACGAGGTATGGAGAACAGTGATTTAGAAGTCACAAGGCAAGAGATGGCGGACACTTGATACACTTGCGTTTTAGTAGTGGGATGGAGAGAAAAGGAATGTACCTTTAGGAGATGAGGCTGCTCTCAGTTCCTTTTCCTTGATTCTCACCTCCTTACTGCTCACTGTGAAGCTTGACTGTTCATACTGGTACATGATGATGTCTGGATAGACTTGGGTATGCAGGTATCTTAAAGAAGTAAAACCCCTTGGCTAAGGACAGACATTCAAAAAGCCTGAGCCTAAATTGATGCAATCTTTGCAGGTTAATCTAACCTGCGAAGCTTGAACCAATTTGGAGGTGGGTAGATATTCCCTTTCCTTCCAGAAATGCAGGCACATGTCTGCAGTGGCTCAGGCTAGAAGCTGGGGAGTGCTAGAGGAGCCCTCCCTTCCCTTCCACAAGGCTGAGCTGAGCAGGGCATAGCCAGTCAGGACACTGTGATTAGGGATGGGGTCCCCCGCCTCAATAACAAAGCATTTATCAGCTTTGTTATCATCATTTAACACCCCATCAGAAAACCAAGCCTCACTCATTAGTTGAAGCTCTTCTTAAACAGCTTTTTTGAAAGGAAGGAATGCAGGGACATTACCAACTGAGCTGTTGATTAGATCCAAAAAGCCCTAAACCAACACTGTCCTATCTGTCTTACACAGCATTAGCTGGCATACCACATGCTGGCTGCGGTCTGTACTGTGGGAGAGAGGAAGAAGGGGTCTCTGCTTAAGCAGTGAGTGGTAAGGTGGGGGTGAGGGGGGCACAGAGAAGCCAGGCAGACCCTTCTGCCCTGCAAGTCTCTGCCAGAGCTGCAGCCAGGGAGCAGAGGGGAGGGACCAGCTCTGCTGTAGACAGAGAGCCCTGCCCAGCCCAGAGAGCATGCCAGGATGCTGGGGGTGTCTGGTTTAACTTAAACCAGCAAAGAGTCTGGGACAGACATTGCATAAACCAGTTTGACCCAAATCAGTTAAGTCTGGTATTACATCCAACCAGGTTAATCTCAAACTGGTTTCAGCCATTTTCAAGGTGGTTTATGTGCACTGAACATCTGTTCTGTTACAGGTTTAAACCAGCTTCTGATCACTTAAACTGGTTTGTGTGTAATGTCTGTCCCTAGCCCTTATGTGGGCTGGCTACATAACTAAGCTTGCACAAGAGTTTGTGCAGACAGAATTCTCCAGCATGGTTTTCTACTGAGAAAGCTGCTCTATGCTGCATCAGCTGTTATGTGAATAAGATAACCTGTATGAGAAGACTCAGTCTTTCCTTGACTTCACTTTCCACCCATGCTGATTAGATGAGTAGTTGGTAAAATGAATGTTTGGTCCTTGGATTCTGTGCTGAGACCAGCACAACTCAGATATAGTCCAATTCTGCTACCCTTAATTTCACTAAGACTATGAGGTCTTCTGCTGGAGTCCACTTTTTGATTACGGCACTAGAGCTTGTGAGTAAGGATTGGAGAATGATGTTACTCAACCGTTGTCATACAAGTGGCTTTCAGTAACTTCTGGACTGGGTCACACACTAATGAGTGATACATCAGTGGAAAGCTTTGTATCAAGTTATCCAATTATTATTCCCCATAATGACCCATCTCTGATTTAATTTCCTGCAGCCAGAATTTGATTTACTGTAGTTCATAAGCAGCTTCATAATGGAGCTAATTGAGTACTACTCAACCTGGCCTTTACTGAGAGATGGTGCTGTGTGTTCATTTTCATTCTTAAAGCGAAATACTTGATCCATGTAGTCCTTTGTGTGTCTGCTCCTTTATAAAGGTATTCCTAGACTGGACACAATTTTTTTTTCTGTTTTTATGATGCCTTTAAAAAAAAGCCTCATATTTGGAATGAAGTCAGAGTCCCAATTACCATGTTCTGGGAGGTCATGTTGTTTCCTGTTTTGAGTAATTCAGTGCAGCATTTGGAAAATTTTAAATATAATATCTTTTAGTTTTTCCCAGCTCATAGAAAGTTTATTCTTCAGGGTTCTGTCTGAAAATGTTCCAGCAGGCAAATGAATGAAAGTTCGCAATTTGTCGCTACCTGTCAATAGGGCAAATGATATTCATGCCTCTCAGGAATTTAGGTGTTGTAACAGTCCCTACATTCATTAAATGAAATTCTGAAAATCATTTTCTAGTGGGAGATATAATGAAACTGAAAGCATTTTTACAGTGTCAGAAAGCTATAAATTGTTGCGCGGGGGGGGTGTTGTTATTATTTCTATGCTGTAAATCATTTTCTGGTGCATGTCATAAAAAGTTTGCAAACTGAGAGTGTTTTGTAATTACTCAAAAAAAAATTAATTCATTACAACTTAAATTTAGACAAAGAGATGCAGTATGGGTAAGGTGATTATACCTACCGGTTTGGCTGGGACAGTCCTAGAGTTTGTAGATGGGTCTCAGCCAGTTGGTGAAAATTGAAACAAAAGTCCCAGAAGCGTAGGGGCGTGGGGCACAGTACAGCGGGGAGGTGGAGCGTCATGGTGTGCCACGAGGGTGGGTGAGCGGGCACTGCTGCTGCTTTGTGGGAGTAAGGCAGGAGGACTGGAGCAGCACCCAGCCCAGCTCACCCCCCCAACCTCCAGCTCAAGAGGAGCCAAGCTAGGCACATGCAGGCGGCAGCAGTGGTGCCTGTCCATCCACCTGCCTGTCTCATCATGCTGCTTCACCACCCCATGTCCCAGCCTGCCTGCCTGCTGCAACCGTGCTGACTTCGGGGGGGGACAGTGTCCCAGATTTCCTTAAAAATAAAATGCTCACCCTATATATATGTGTTAAAATGTTTGTGAGCTCTGCTGCTTCCTGCAAACACAGGCCAAGGACTAATAGTTATAAAACTGTACAAATATGAATGCATTCGCTGGTGTCTGACTGCACACAAACAATATCAGTACTTGTCTCAAAGTGAAGGCTGATGGAATCCAAGGTGAAAATGTCCCTGGTAAAGATGCTTTTTACACAGGAAAGCATCTATCTTTTATTCTGTTACAAACATAGAAGATATTTCAGTGTTAGCAACAGTCATTTCCCCTTGTCTGCACAAATATATGCACAAATGTACGCTAGAATATTGATGCATAACTAATAAAAAAAATCTCTGTCCTCCTTAAAACTTGATGGGAATTGCTTTATTTGAATGTCTTTTCTTGAAAAAGTGTACATATGTATTGTATCATATATATACACATCTGATGGACTTAGGAGGAATATACAGACAACGCATTAAAGTGCTCGAGTGCAGAATAAAAATAGCTTCAGTCCAGTCTAGAGCGAGAGAGAGAAAATATATGAAACTTCTTTTAGACAGGGAACAGGATATGACCTTTCAAAGCATGCAAAAGATCTATGCGTGAGAAATGTGTTGAGGGACCATATAAGCAAGGTGGGAGGGTCGATTTAGGGTGATGCCCTGTCTAATTTCTAGATTGTGCTACTCAAAGATGCTTACCACTCCCCATAAGTGCATCAGATGTGTGGAAATCTAGCGTGCCCGACTCGTTTTCTGTTCCAGGCTGTAGACTTGCTTCTCACTGTTGTATTGCTTGGTTAGAGCAGGACTTAGCTGTTCCCTGGTGTATTTGCTTGCATATTGACCAGAAGGGATTTAGCATTGCGCACATCGCTACTTGAGCTGATCAAATGTTTCGCTCTGGAAAAAACAATCATCTGTGTGAATTTTGGCACTTTCATTTAAGTACAATTTTACTGGGCTGTTGCTAAGTGCCAGATTAATGAAGAGGGTGATTGCAATTACATAGGCCAAATGCTCTTTAGTGAAGGCAATACTAATGTGTGGCCATTATAATTTAACCTTTCCAGTAAGGGTTGCTTACTGGTGGTGCGCTGGCTTGTGGTTGCTATGGAATGACGTGAAAGGTTGCACTTAAACAAGCATCAGCACCCTTGTATCACATTTTTAAAAACTGGCTTTATCTGATTTAATCCATTCTCTTAGGGTTTTGTATTTTTTTTTTTCACATTTTTTGCTCAAATCTTGCTCTTCTTTGCAAGCTGTGGCGTCCTGTTTTGGGGTCTGCGACCTCAGTAACAAATGATCCTTTGGCCAAAATGACTTGTTTTAAAAGCACATCTAAATTGCAAAGCCTGCATATATTTTTTTGGAAAGGATCATCATTGTGGCTGGTGGAAAATAGGTTGCAAATTAAATGTTTGTGAAAGACATCTTATTAGAACACATGTTCACGACCCGTCATCCTTCACCATCTGCATTAAGTATCATTTCCAAACTTTTTTTCCTTTTAAACAAACCGGATTCTTAAATCACTGTAATAACATTTCTGAACACTTGACTGCCTGTCACAGGGGTTCTAAGTCCATTTGCAGAGGAGGATAAGGCACTGCTGTGCTGCTTTACTCATCAGGATAGCTGTCTTAATACCTAATGAGCTTCTCTAGTCCTCAATAGTGGAGCTTGAGAAGATTAGGAAACTCCCTCCCTTAGGAAAAATGAGAGCATTAGCTCTTGGGGCGGAGAAAAGCGAAAATAAACTCATCCTGTAACAGTTTGGTTGATTCAAAAGCAAGCAGCCATGGAGAACCTCGATGCTTCACTCCAAGATTTGGGGTGTGTTGCTCAGGGCTTTAAGAAACTAGACTTTTCCCCTTATCTGTGACTGAAAGAAATGAAGAGGAGGAAGATGGTTTGTATCTTTTGCACTATAGCTTGACTTCATCATATCCAGACAATCCCAACCAGCCAAGACTGTATTTGTCAGGATGAGAATGTTTGTAAATGATTTTGCTGAAGAATAAATGGTAGTATGCAGGAAGAAGAGGAAAAAAAAGCAAGATCAATTGCAGGACAAGGGAATATATTGGGGTGAATAATCCATCCCACTCAAAGCTATGGGTCAGAGCCTTACTGGCTGTGGCTTGGTATCTCCACATTACACTAAGAGGAGCTACATCAATTGGCATCAGCTGAACAGGCTGGAAGAGCTATACCTTGCAAAATAATTTTTCCTTTGCAGAAGATTGAATTTATAGTGAAACAGGAAAAGGAATTCAGAATAATCTCAGTCCATTCAGCATTTTTGTTCTAAAAGTCCTTACAGAAGCACATAAAACCCATTTAGAAACTACTACAACAATTATTGTGTCTGTTTGGCCTGGCTATGAGTAATTTAATGCCATAGAGGTTAGGCAGATTTGTTCAAGGGAAGAAGAGAGAAGGCTAAACCCACCAAATAGTTGGCAAGTTCCAAGATTGCATCTTGACCAAGCCAAAATATTAAAATGAACGTATTACTCTTACTTCTGTATTTGTAGCAGTGTATGTGTATGAAATGTCATTCAACAGATGCCTAAAAATGGCCGGTCTTTATAGATTCAGTAGCTTGGAGCTACAAAATGAAACTTAGAAGGTATTAATTTAGTGCCGTATTTTCACTGGAAATTGCAACAGACTGGAAGCATTAACTGCCAATACTGCTTTGGTATCCTCATTGCAAAAATCCCAATCACATTTCAAATAAATCCTTGCTACCAGTTTAATCAACTTTCTTTCTTTCTTTCTTTCTTTCTTTCTTTTTTACCTTGTAGTGTATGGAAAATCATGATATTCTTAAAATTATAGGTATTTTTGCTATTGAACGTGCATGGCAAATATTTTAAGTATAAATCAAGGAAAGCAAGACTGGAGTAATAGATATTCTAATGGCTCTGCTGAGGGTTTTTTAGCAATAACAACTTATCTGCACACATCTGTATAGCTGACTACCTATTGTGCAAAAAGCTATCATTATATGTGATTGAACATCAAACAACTATTTCATTAATGGACCCATTATCAGAAAGTACGGTGACATTAGAATACCTGCATGTTGTTACTATAGATACCTGACTTCTCTGTAAGACTTCATATATATATATATATATATATATATATATATATCTCCAGCATGCCATTCCAATAGTTTTGTATAGCTGTTAACATGCTTTGATAGACTTTGTTATCCAAGGTATGCTAGGCAATCTTTATTTGAATGCTTTGAATCAGTCTCCAGCATTGTAAATGCAAATGCTCCAGAAAATAACTTTGTAATTCATTTTATCCTAATGGGTGATATTTTTATGAAAGACATTTAAACTTGTTGTGATGTACAAAATTGCAGAAGCAGCCTCTCTTTGTGGGAGCAGGGAGATGAAGGGTGATGTGCTCCAGTTTAGGGTTATGAGAAGCAGGGATTATTGTGACTGCTGCTATTGGGAGCCTTCCCAAAGTTGGTCAAAGCACCTTACAAGCACCAATTTGCAATCAGAGCCCCTCTGTGAGCAAGGTTGCCCTGGAACATGCTGTTTTCAGGGGAAGCTCTGCTTCGGGTTTCCCTAAGAGGAAGCCTCATTCGGTCTCCTCCTGAAGGACCACCTGAAGCCAGCACTGTTCTTGCTTCACAAGGGGCAAGCCTCTGGCTTTGAGACCCTGGTTCTTCCCTGTCCCTGGCTTCCCCCAGTGATCTGTAGCACCCCCACCTTGATGAGTTCCTTCTTTTTGGTCAGCTGCCATAAAGGGGGGCATTTTCTTCTGGAAAGGTGGTAGAGGGGAGCGGCCAACGTCCCAAACAGTACAGCAGCCTGCTCAGCTCCAAACAAAATTGGGAAACTTGCCTATTGAATGTCGCCAAAGGAGACCCTAAATAAATTCCTAGCCAGACATGCCAAGCATCATTAACCCCCTCCCCCCCCCAAAAAACCACCAAAAAAACCCACCAAAAAACTCCATAAGTTTGCCCGTATCATCATCAGCATTTCTAGCCATGCAGGCACTGAGGGAGTCAACTGACCCATGCTGTCATATAATATATATATAATACTATATAAGGCAAATAATACTCTGGCATGCATCAATCGATACAAAACTGGATGCCTTTATGTCCCCCAAGAGAGAAAAATAGAGGACATAAAGGCATTGGGTTTTGTATCAATAGAGGACAGAGTAGCAGAAAACCAGAATGCCCTCTATGATGGCCACCTATGGTGTTGTGGGAGCCCAGCAAATTTGACTTAAATTCTGCATTTCCTAAGTTTGGATGCTGTGTTATGTTCATTTGGTACTTCCTCAGATGCTTTTTTCTGTATGTCTAAAAAAATGTTTCTGTATGTCTAACCTGCAGGGGGGCACGTTGCAAAGTTTTGGGCTAGATTTTCATGTGAAAGGCAGATGCACAGTGCAGATGATGATTAGGTAGGCAGAAAAAGGCTTTTAAGCTAGTACTGCATTTCTCCAGTCCTGGACCCAAATAGTCTAGCCCTGTGCTGTCAGTTAGAGCAGCCCTATCATGTGAGATGTTGAGCCCCTCTTGCAAACTCCCTCCATTTCCACTGGAGTTTAACACCTTGCAAGATCACCCTTCAGAGAATTCACTTGTGAAAATCTCTCTCTGGAAAAGTGCAAGCATGAGAATGTAAAAAATGGCTGAAAAGTTGTTCTCAATCTGTTAATAGCTTGCAACTAATTCTTTGCTCTAGAAGCCACCTAGGCATCCTTTGATCCTCTGGATCATGATGTACACATAAGAGGTCCAGTCAGATGCCTGATGAATGCTTTTGTGGCTGACTAGCCCAATTTGAAAGCAAACTTGTTACAAGTTTCACAGATCCATGTGTTGTCCGAGTTGGAGCCCAAGTTGACAACAGGCTGCTTTCTTCTTTCTTGCTTTGCTTCCATCCTCTGGATCAAAGCCGCTTCAGTGCCAGATGTTCCCTCCAGATTGGACGGGATTCTGCACGCTCCTTTCAGCTTTCTACATCGATGTTGAACAACTTCATATAATTTTTGCACACATTGTGGTACCACCATAGAGGGCAACCCCACTTTCTAGACCTGTCTTAAATCTTGCTATGTAAAAAAATTTAGGGTATATAATCTCCTCCAATCCATCTCAACCTCCTCCGATCCATAGCAACATGGCCGATCCATCGCAACCTCCTCTTCCTGATAGTAGTTACCAAGTGCCAATAAGCATAGAAGGAAAGTAAAATGAGTGTTTCAGAAGACAGGTCAAATTAAATAAGTTATTATTTATTTTTAATATATTTTAATAATTTAGTTTCTTCCTAAGCATAGGCTGTCTTCCATGAAGAATTGTGCAGTAGGTCTCTGATGCAAGCAAAAACCATCTAGGAATATAGATGATGCCATCACGTTCATTTTGTGGGGAAATTCTCCTTCCTGTTTCACACTACATATCTCATAGATATGTTCTGCCTTCATCCCATGGGAGAGGCCAGGATGTCTTCCATTCCTTCCATGGAGGAAGAAGTCCCAGTCGAGGGTGGGGGGTCCTTTGAAGACCATTGGAAAGAGAAGCATACATGCGCAGAGGGAAAGGTTACTTGTCATTTATCTGAAATCAAACCCAAGTTCTTGGCAGGAAAAAATTGTGGCATTAAACCTACCATGTCGCTGTGCTCCAATATGAAACCAGCTCTTTTCAAAGGAAATGAAAAAGATCTCTGAAATTACTAGTAACAATAAGTCTGATTTCAGATATTCTTGACCTGTACTTTAACCCGAAGTCATAGGCAAGGAGGAGCAATCCTCCATCGCACTCATCTTCACAGAAAATATAAAGAAACCAGATGTCTTAACAGATTCCTTCTTATTTTTTTTTAAATGTGTTTTAAAGGTAATTCTAACATTTTTCCTCTGATGAATGCTCCCTTCACATTATGTGGTATTGTGAGAAAATGGAGACGCAATATTAGTTCAATTTAAAATTGGACTATGATTCAGGTTTAAGTAAAGGGTTTTTCTTTCTCCTATTCTCCCGTATTCTTTTCTAAGTGCCTTGGCTTTGCACAAAATTGGGTTCTCTTTGGATTAATACATTTGAAAATTAAGTTGATTTATAACCAATTTTCTCCTCATTTAAACAGCGACCTGCAAGTGTTACTCTAGGGACCAAACAGGATCAGAGAAATTATGTGGTGTTCGAGTTGCTCACTGAAGCAGAATCACTCTGAAACATGTGCATATGGTGCTAGGTGCTTTAGGGATCAAACTAATATGTTTACCTTGTTGCACGTTCTTCTCCTCATTCGGAAGCTATGCGTTCTCCTTAGGCATTATAAACCCAACAAACCAGTGCTTAGACAACTGTAGAAATATATATCCTTTCCAATTTCCCTTTTTTCCAAGATTTAATTCAGCATCTAAAGCTTGCATTGTGCCAACACTGAATGCATTTGTTGGCATATGAAGGTAAGCTGCCCTAACATTTGGCTGTTCCCCACCTCAGCATCAGATGAAACTGGGCAGCAAAATTATCCTCAACGTTGAAATGCAAGATTTATTTAGAGGTTCTAGCCAGATGTCATCTCTGTATTTAACTTGTTTTAAAAGAAATAGGGCAAACCTCTAGAGAAACACATTTTTCACCTCGCGGAAAACCTCGGTCTCCATTTCTGTGGGTTCACACGGGGGGGAAAAATATCCTGCTTTTAGGGTTTACAGTGAGCCAGTTTATGCCTCTGGTTATGTACAGCAGTGTCACTCCTTTTTGGTTAATTTTTGAAACCAAGAAGAAATGTGCCAGGGCCATATTTGCACTACTGCATAGCTCTGACGGTGAGCCATAGAATCGTAGCAAATTAGGGTTGGGAGGGACCTCAGGAGGTCACATCTAGTCCAACTCCCTGCTCAAAGCAGGACCAGCCCCAACTACATCATCCCAGCCAAGACTTAGTTGAGCCGGGTCTTAAAAACCTCCAAGGATGGAGAAGTCCACCACCTCTATCTGCATCTAGCTGCGCGTGGCCATGCGGTATGTGGCGCCCATCTGTGGCACCACATGCGGTGCATTCAGGCATTTCCGATGCTGCTACCTTGCAGGGTGAAAAAAGAAACCTGCACAGAAAAAAAGCAGGGTGGTGCATGTGGAGGCAGCACACGCCGCCCAAAACAGGAGCCTGGCCAGTCAGAGCCACGCTCTGGCTGCCGACCAGGCTCCTAGCTGCAGACACGGCTGCAGCTTCCCCAGCCCCCAGGAGCCCAGGTAAGGCTTCTGGGGCCAGCACAGTTGTTGGCCCCAGCCTTCCCTACCCCACCCAGGGTAACCTGCCACACAGCAGAAGGCACGTGACATGGGGACAAGTAGCAGTGGCACAAAGTGTGTTGCTGCTAGTTGTCCCTGGGGAAACAAACGCCCACGCTCCTCACCCGGACATGGCGTCTGTGGGTAGCCTGTTGCAGTGTTTTACTATCCTTATAAGAAAGATATCCAACCTAAACTTCCCTTGCTGCAACTAAATGCCACTGTTCCTCTTGATGTCATCTGCCCCCCACTGAGAGCAGTCCAGCTCCATCCTCTTTTGAACCCCCCCCAACTTCAAGGGTTAAATCCCCTCTCAGTCTCCTTTTCTTCAGACTAAAAAAGCCCAGTTCCCTCAACCCCACCTCATAAGTCATCCCCCAGCTCCCAAACTATTTTTGTTGCCCTCCACTGTACTCTCTCCAATTTGTCCACATCCTTTCTATAGTAGGGGACGCAAAACTGCACACCGGATTCCAGATGTGGCCTCCCCAGTGCTGAATAGAGGGGAAGAATCACTGCCCTCCATCAGCTGGCAACTCTCCTGCGAATGCAGCCCGCTATGCCATTAGCTTTCTTCACAGCAAAGGCACACTTTTGGCTCATATTCAGCTTATGAATGAGCCACATCTCACAGGTCCCTGTCCTTTGGCCATATTTCTGTAACAAGGACCACAAAAATTAGGAACATTTATCAGATTGCCTAATCAGCTTTAATGGTGTTCCTGTTACTGAGAGTGTCCACTTTCACAATTGGCTCAGTAAGTTCCTCCAAACCAATTTAAAAAAGGATTTGTCTTGTTGTTTGGTTAGTATAAGTGCTGCACATAGCAAGAATACCTTGAATAGCTTGCTGTACATATCCACAGCAGGAAATTCACTGCTGTTGGCTACCTGAAGTGATAATGCATGCTTGGAAGAATGAGCTTAATGAAAATGTTTAGGATATCAAATTCAACATTAGGGATCCTTAGAAAAACACTTACCCAGAATGTAGGGGCAGTGCAGCAGTGTGGTATGTCGCCATTGAAAAAGTCCGCCTTTAATGGAATTGTCTCCAAAAGTTATAAAGTATGAATACTTAAAATCTCAGAAACACAAGCATGGGAAAACTACGCTGATTATTGCTGATTCAAATGCTTTCAGAAGTTTCTTTCATTATTGAATAGTTGGACTAATTAACATAATGGAACAGCATCACAAAACTGCAAAGTTGGTGAGCTGATTTTTGACAGCAGGCATGAGCAATCAAAAACTGCTTTTAAAGTAATGATTTTGTTCACTTTTTAAAAAATAAACGTATTCTGTAGTCATGGGAAAGGAACTTTCCTGAATGTGTAGGGCTAGATTTTTTTCAGAAAAGCTCAGCTCCCATTTTGGCACCAGGATACATGGTCAGATTTTCCAAGGAGCAGTCATGCTGGATGCTGAGATTTTTTTTGGCCTACAGTTACTGCAGTCTGGTGTGTTCTGAATTTCAGATCTGTTGGGAACCTGAGAATCAATATTGCTAGAAGGTGCAGACCCTAAAAAAAAATAAAAATGGCCATTTATTTGTGTGCCTAGATATGGTTTTAGGGCACCTGGCTGCTTCCTGAGCAAAGTAACTTCCTGCAGGGACTCAGTATTTACCTCTGTTATACCTATCTCTGAGTAGCCAAGTTGTACTTTCATTCACTTTTCCAAGGAATAATCAGTCAACAACATGCACGCAAGGAGCCAAAATCTCTGGGCTGTGGAGGACCTGCGGTATTGTAGGCAGTTCTGCTGGAGATGTTGCATGGTGTTTTCCCGTAGGGCGGAAAAGGACAAAGGGCCATGACACAGGTTATTCTTAGGATGACTTAACTGCGCTTAACTGTGTTCAAGCAGTAAAACATGCTAAGTGTGATCGCATCAGAGCAAAGTTATGACTTTTTGCAGGAGGAGTTGCAATGTAACACAGATTCAGCTATCATCAGACTGCTCCACGGAGATGACACAAGTTCAAGCCTCTGCTGCGGTGTTGGGGCTGGGACCAGTCAGCTGACAGGTGATGTTTGGTCCCAGCCTTGGCACTGCAGCAGGACGGGTTCAAGACCCTCGCATGGAGCCGGGGCTGAGACCAACAATAAGCAAGTCGTACATGTTAGAGATCATAGCCAACATTACCGTACAACTGCTCAGAGCACATTCTAAATTTAATACCCCACAGATTTAACACCAGCTAAGTGTAACAAGGCCCTAAAGGTCATGTAAAAGCTTTTTAATCCATGATGCATAACATGTTATTTTATACCTTGTTTTGCACTATGCAAGACCTCTGAAATGAACAGCCTCTTTATTCTTGCATCCTTGATTGTAATGGATAAAGAAAACCATTAATAAGGTTCCAGAGTGTAATTGTGGGATAGCTGTAGGTTCTGTACTCTTTCCATCAGAGCAATAATGGGACCTATTCCAAAGTCCATTTAAGTTAATAGGAGTCTTCCTAATGACTTGAACTGTCTTTGGATCAAATCCATATTAAAGATGACATTTTCAAGGTAAGCTGTAGCAATGCACAATCTGAGCCAAATAAAAATAAAATAAAAACCAAAGCCTTTTAACAGGAAAGAAGATAAATTATTGGATTCACCTGTACCAGGATGCTACCATTTTTGATATAGCACCATTTTATACCAATTTTGCAAAAATGTGGGTTACTCCAAGGTGCAAAACAGTGGAGAAATAGGCCCATTGAGTTTAGTGAGACTTAAGAACAATACACATGCATTAGCAGTTGGGCTACTTGTAGGTGAGAAGCTGCAGAGGGAAAGGAAATACAGAATTAATACAGGTTAGAAAAGTTTTGGGATAAAAACGAAAAGTGTCGGGGTAGAGTTAAGTTTTAGTGTTCAAGCTAAAGATTTAAGCCTGGAAAAGGAAACTCATTAGGTTTTGAATAGGTAACCTCTTGCTTTTTGAACTGAGAACTGTAATGCTCCCTGGTGCTTCTGTTGAAGAATGGAGCTGGAAAGAAAAGAGTAGACAATGAAATGATAGTAAGAAAGCAGTCATTGTTACAGAACAGAGTTTCCAAATTTGGGAAACTTCTATTAGTCAGGTCAAGAGTCTCAGAAAGGGGAGAACAGGACTCAAAAGCCAAGAAACGTGAAAGCTTTATTTCAGAGTTCAAACTGATTCCACTTTCCCTGACATTTTTATACTTTTTTTTTTTTCAAATGTACAGAATTTTAAACTTATTTTATGTAAGTCTAGTGCTGCTGCTTATTCAACACTCTTGTTGTCATCGTTCACACCAATGTGTGTTACTGAAGAGACACCCCACGCATACATCACAAAGGAAGAGAAAGCTTCAGGGACAGTTATGCCCACTTGGAAGCCCTGTGCAAGTGGGCTGCAGCACCTGCTGAGCAGCTAGTGCCTGGAGGCGTTGTCCCTCTGGTTCAGGAGGGGGGAGATACTGTTATGTGGTTGTTAATGCTCCTTTGACTAAAGATGGCCAGTAGTCTCTTTACGGCAGGTGTCTCTGAGCTTAGGGGGGGCACATGTCCCTGTTTACCCCATGTATCCTAGAAGAACTAAATCATATGCCTCATCTGCTGCTACTACCACTACCAGTGCTAACAGCTCTATCTCCTAATCATGGCTGCTTCCTTTGAAGACAGAGTACACCAGATGTTTGTAATTTTACTGGTGAGTGTAGCAGGAGTAATTTGGAAAGCTGGTATATGGTATTAAAAAGAGATACCATCAATAATTTCTTGGTAAGAATTGTATATCTGACTCTAAATACCTGAAGGGCTATTATGGAGAGGATGGAAATGCGCTTTTCTCTGTGGCCATGGGGTACAAGGCTAGGAGCCATGGCCTCAAGCTTCAGCAGGGAAAATTTAGGCTGGAGTTTAGAAGGATCTGTCTAACTATGAAGGTGGTCAAGGCTGTCTAACTATGATCTGTCTAACTATGATCTGTCTAACTATGAAGGTGGAACAGGCTTCCTAGGGAAATTATGTATCTCCATCCTTGGAAGTTTTCAAGAGTGGGTTATGTAGACACTTGGCTGGGATGGTTTAGTCTGGGATAATCCTGCCTTGATCAGGGGACTGGACTAAATGATGTCATGAGGTCCCATCCAGGCCTACTTTCTATGATCCTAAACTGGCTTTGTGCTTAAGGAGTAGCTTATGGAGAAACCATATTTTTAATTGGTAAAAAGTTAATGTAGTTTCATCAAAGCCAATGGAGCTCTTCTGGCTTTCGCCAGCTCAGGAATGGCTCCCTCAAGTGAAATTTGAAAAATATTATAATTACTCCCACTTTTAAGTGGGGCTCACAATATGTTCACTTTATTTTTCATCCCCCAAAATGTTAAGATTTAGGGAAAAAAACCCTAAAACCTAAAAGCCTTCCATTTTTCATGCACTCTCCTACTATGTGTTTGGCTGATGACAGATGTTAGTTCCACTGTAGTTCAGTCCATTTTTTTTTCTAGTACAGATGTGATTTAATAGATCATAAATCAATCACCACTTTTGGAATTTCAGCTAACAGATGTCCTCTTTAGAGATTTTAATATAAACACCGTTAACCCACAAATTCTTTTTTGAAGAAATGCCAGTTGTATACAAGAATGCCAATTGGCATGGATGTTACTTGAACATTTGACTTTATTAATAGACTTTTCCCTGAATGAAATAGATTATTTTTTTTATAGAGAAGGCATGGCTGCTTTAGTTCTCCATTAGAATCCCAGCTTGCAATTTCTGTTTGCTTGCACTGATGTCATTAGCTAGAAAACAGATGCACTCAAGAGCATCAGAAATCAATCATTGCTGTTGGCACTTTAATAAACAGCTGCCTTCTTAAATGGTTTGGAATAAACACCGATCATCACCAACTCTTTTTGAAGGAAGATCAGTAGGTTATAAAACTGCTGACTAGGGGGGGAAAAAAACCCCTTGAAATTGTAACTCAATCAGAGGTTTTCAACTGCTTAGTCTATTTTAAACTCTGCCAAATGATTCACAGTGAAAACTTGCAAGATACGGGCTATACCATGAAATTTGTGTCATGTGGTGATGGGAATGAAACTTGCAGAACTGATAGATTTACATAAACTCTCACTTTCTCTCAAATAAAGTCTTAATATAGGACTCGCTTGGGTCATGGAGGCACACCATAGGCAAAGTCCAGTGCTTTATTGCCCCATGGTGGGTTTCGAGATAAAATTCCTTCCTTAACACTCTGATGCTCATTATAAGCAAATCTTCATCCCTCTTTACCTATTCCAGGGAATTAAACCCCAATCAAAGCCTTCTTATGACACATGCTTGAGCTGAAAGATTTAGCCTAGATGTGGCACGCAGAATTCATCATTCGTGCTCCAAAAGTTGTAACTGAATATCAAGCAGTAGCCCAGGAAAATACCCCATCTCAGTTCTTGTGTACTGCTCAGATTAGCTTCAACTCTACCTTGCTAAGAAGCTTATCAACAGCCGAGATATAAGAATAATTCCACAGTAAATGCTTCATATGGCTTAGTGACGAAAAAAGAAGATGTGTTACAGAGTGTCCTGCTGGTGGTGGTAATCTGTTTGTTCTGATTTCCACTGATGGATATGTTACTGCTTGTCCTGTTCATCTGAAGGTGTTGCTTGTACAGCTATTGCACAATCAGCTCTTAATGGAAGCCCTTTCATGGTGTTAGCAGGGTGCCGTTGTTTAAGTCCTAACGCTGGTCTCAAAAATTCAATATTTCCGTATAATTGTTTTCATAGTGCAGTGGAAGTGTTTGTAAAATACTACTCAGATTCATAAAGTGGAGAAGAAAGACTATTTTAAGCTCTTCAAGGCAGGGGCAGACCTCTTTAGTTGCATCTTTGTGGAGTGCCTCCTACTTTGGGGTCTTGGTTCATGACCGGGTCTCTTAGACGCCACCGTTAAGACTAATAACGATGATTACAACTGACCTTCTTAAAACTCTTTCTATATTCTTTGGAAATATTGGGCTCGTATACGTGCAGGGAGCCGGCTCCAACGCGCTGGAAATCCAGCACGTCGGAGCAGACTCAATTAATTGTGTCTGCTGGAGCTCCAAAATAAACGCGCTCCAGCAGATCTGGTGATACATGTATTAATGTCCCCACACTGAAAAATGGTGGCAGGGCACTTTGAACTAAAGCTCATTCAATGACTTTTATTTCAAAGTATCCTGCCAGCATTTTTCAGCATGGGGAGTGCTTATACAAGTGACGCTCAGGCACTTTTAATTAAAAGCTCTTGCTAATTAAAGCCTCCCCCCACGTCTCCCAGAGCACGTGTAAAAATTCCCTTGTGAATTAATCAGTGTTAGCAGCTCTGTCTACTGCCATAGCATCCACATAGCATGGGATCTGTATAGTAATGTTTTGTTATGAAAAATCGACTTCATTATACTTAAAATAAAATAAAATAAAGTTTGTTCTCAGTCAATATTAAGATGCTCTACTCCATACCCATCCTGCAAAATTTTATCCCCAACGCTTTGACAATGTTCTAGGAAGCTGGAAACAAGGTTCTAGGATGGGAAGTGTTTGGGTACTAGGCGGCACCACCACCTCTGGCTGGAATGAATTATAAATTGTGAAAAACACATGTCTGCTCATGGACGGCTGGTGGCTGTTATCCCCATATATATAAAGGGTTCCACTTTCAAGATGCCAGCCTTTGACAGAGGCAATTTGTGTATATAATTGATTTTCAGGCCCCAATCCAAATGCTCATAACGCTAACTACCATACTGTACGTGCAGATCAGCTAGTTTTATGCACACATTCTCATATTTGCACCGTTCGTTTTGAGGATGCTTACTAGCATCTACTAAACAGCCCACTCAAGATTTTTCCTTTGGAAAATGTTTGCCGTAAGGAGGGCAGTGGTGGGCTCATTAGCCCCTGCTTGGCTGATCATATGAGGTGATGAGTGTCCACAACTCCTACTCGTGTCAACATCCCACAAAAGCATGCCTGAGCTAATTACAATATATATAACGATGCTAAGCCAAACTCCACCTTCCCCATAGGAATATTGTGGGAGCATTTGTCTTTCAAGTTCTGCCTCTATACACTGAAGTGTTTAATGGATAGCTATGATTTTTGTTCTTGCCAACTGGGAGGGGTATTGTCATTATGTCTGATTGGCATATGCCTCATTACTCTCCAAGAACTTTTCACCGTACCTTAGAAATCCACTTAAAGTCATGGTGCATAGTTTCTAGGTTTCATTAGCTGCAATACAAAAGAAGTCGGTGCTCCTTTTTTTGTTACTAGTTGGACATTCATACAAACTAAAAGAAGCTCTCCAGGAAATGAACAGTATAGGGAGCTGACATTGAATTCTGTTATTAACACAGCTGTGCGGTGTCATGGAAGGTATAATTCAGTGCTGCCTCAGATGAAAAATAATTTCAAAGGGAAGTTTCTCTCGCTGACTTTTTTGAGTCAGCTTGTAGAATTCTGAACTCTGAATTTCAGCTTGTTTCTGAAGAGCAGCAGATTAATGAATTGGCCTCGTACGGAAGATTTGGCCCTGCACTCAGGTTACCAGGCAGATCAGCTTGATGAGCTGGATTAGCTTGTTTTACCTTCATTTCTTTCTTTCATATTCTGTTGGAGGGCATATGCTTCAAGAATGTGCCCCACCTCACATTTTCGGTATAACAGCAGATTTTAATCACCTTTGTTTTTGCCATTCTTCTCTGTTCCCTGACACCAAAAGCACACTTGAAGTCAGATTCCCAAGATGACACCCTATAATCTAAGGGCCATTTATATTTCCTAAATTTTTCACCCCAGCATCTATTACAACCAGAGGCTGTTTTACATTTGGTGATGTTGGACATAATTTGTTGAGTTTATAGCTAACCGCTGGCCCCAGAAAGAGAGTCCTTTGATTCTGTTATATTGAGATATTCTTGAGAGAGTCAGTATGACTATCCCTTTGGTAATGTCGGCACAGGTTGCTTTCAGTTGGTCTGAATAAAGCAGTATGTTTCTGCTGGATCGTACCCCATGTGCATGGAACAACTAGGTGTTAGGCTTGAGGAAAAATGCGCCTTTTTATGAAGTGGCATTCAGATTACAATTCAGTTTTATATACAGACTTCCATGTTTGAGAAGCTGAATGCACTCCATGATGTAAGGAGCAAGATGCTCATAGTTTCTTGTCCCAATTGCACCTCCCATTATGCACTTGCGAATCACTCCTACACAGCTGCGGGCATTAACCTGTTTTAAAGAGTAAAGTAATATTGGCCAGAAAGGGATTATCCTTAGTACTGTGCATAACACATGTCTCTGTCCCATTCCCCCTACCAGCTTAGCAGGGGAGGAAACTTTGGATAAAGATTAATGAATGAATTCTACCTCTATGCATGATAGGACTGCTCCATAAAAGCCTAAAATTTCAGATCGCTTTAAGTGCATATACCTACACTGTGTTCTTAGTGGGTAGCATATGAATAGGTAGCTAATGGGCATCAAATAGCAACGGAAAGTGGGCAACATATAAGTGAGCCTCCAGTTGTGAATATGACCCTTCTAGATGATTCCTAGTTTTAGTTGTTCTTCTGTAAAAATGTCTTGCGATGCTAGACCCTGTATTTATAATGTGCACCCCTGGCTGCCAGACAAGTGATCAATTCAAGGGGCATGCCTTTGGAAGCAGCACTCGGTAAACAGCAGAAGCGAACCTTTGATCTATTTTCTGCTACATTTGTAAAAATGTCTTTTAAACCAAATAAGTGATTTTCACACCAGATGTGTTTAATTTAGATTTCAGTTTCAGAATATAGTAAAGATTGCACATTTCCCTTCATTGGCTCAGTTTTCAGCTCCAGCCTCTTCTTTTGGGTAAGTTTTGTGTGCGGTCAGGGGCACCTACATAAAAGAGGATGATGTACCCTGCCATGCATGCACAGAGGCATGTTATTTGGGAAGCTGGGAATCTACTGTCCAATTAGCACATGCTAACTGAACCCCTACCTTTGTGAGAGAGATTATAAGGAAGCATATTTTGTGTGAGCCAGAAATCTTTGTGAAAAGCATCACACTCTGCCTATGGTGGTTTCAATAGCAAAAGCCAAAGTCATGTTGTGTTCAATAAGAATATAATTCACTGCTCCCAACTACAATATTAGACACCTACCAAAGTAGTAGATGCTAGGGCTTGCAAAGCTTCAGTCCCTGATTCGATTTGGTGGGCACTCGGCCTGATTCAGTGGCCGAATCTCTGAATCTGATTCGAATCAGAGGACCCTTTAATCTCTCCAAATTGATTTGGAACCCTCCGAATTGATTCGGAGAGATTTGGACAGATTCAGTGATTCAGACGTAGATACAGCTTTCAGTGTTTTTTCTACATACCTCTAGATAGCAGGGGCTCTGAATGCTGCAGTGCTGGGGCAGATACAGCGTCCCACAGAAGCATGGGGGGCTCCCCAGTGCGCTTAGCAGCAGATCCGAAAATGGACCAGCATCACTTCTGGTCCTTTCTGGTCCACCGGAGAGTGCGTAGGGCCCTCCCCCTCCACCCCTGTGTCCCCCTCGGCTCAGCAACTGATGCCTCCTGGGTCTGGGGGGGCACTTGGGGTCCCCCTGTGGCAGATCGTTGAGCTGGGGGAGCATGGGGAGGCCCCCCCACATGCTCCCCAGCAGACCTGGAAGTGGAGCGGTAGTATTTCTGGTCCACTTCCAGGTTGGCTGCTGAGCATGCTGGAGAGCCCCCCATGCTCCTGTGGGACGCTCCATTCACCCCAGCACCGCAGGGATCACAAGCTGCGCTGCTACCTCAAGGTATGTAGAAAAAAACTTTTAAGCTGTGCCTGTGTCTGAATTGTTGATTCGCCAAATCAGCATCGAATCATCTGATTCAGATTTGCCCAAATCGAATCAGGGACAGTGATCCGAATCAACGGATCGAATCACTTTCCCTGATTCGGGCTGCATCTGAATCGAATAGGGCCCGTTTTGCACAGCCCTAATAGATGCAAGATTTTTAAAGGAACTGCAGCAAATTTCATCTAGATACTTTCCCCATTGGCTGACCTGCTTGGATGAAGTCAGTTTGACCTAGAATTCATGTTTCTGAACCAGAATCATTTTGTCTGCAGAAACAAAAATAGTTATAGAGTGTGTATGTTATCATTGGGTGCAAAACCCAGTCCTCTAAATTGGTATAAAATCATCAGAGCTGTATCTTCACGCATTCTTAACACATGAGAAAGTGTCACTTTTGACATCAAAACCAGGTAGAGCACTTTCAACTTAGTAGGGTGTCCTTATTCAGTCATTGTTCTTTTTCACAAGGCTGTCCCTTCAAAGTTTTAGCAGCGTTTTTTCATTTTCCTTTTTTTTGTTTCCTCCTTTTTTCTCCCCCCACCTTTCACTCAAACTTTGATACTTCTGGCTCTCTGATCGCATGTCGTGTGAATCCAGCTCCACCACGGTTGGGATGCACAAACACGAAACACCCAGACAGCTTGTATCAAAGCGAACAGGTTCCCTCACTTCACACCATGATCATTGTGTTTGCAACTACAAAGCTCCAGGTGGTTTGGAAGATAGGAACACACATTTCTAAGTTCCGTGCTGCAAGTTCAAAGTCAAATCGGTTGTTGCAAGTGCCTTTTAAGAATTTGCCTTGAAATATCAAATGCAAATCTACATCAATAATTACCATAAAGGGAATGAATGCAACAAACATGGACATTTTCTGTCATATGAAGGCAGGCAGGAAAGAATGAATCACTTTTGTTTCCGTCAAGTTTATGTTCTGGTGAAAGAATGAAAGCTTACTTTATCCCACAGGTCACTGTGTAGCCACTACAGTAATTGCAGGTGTAGCTTGTTCTAGACTTGACTCTGCCTTCGTTCTGCTTCCGCATAGGTTTTCATTATCAATGCAAAGTGAGGCTGAATTCACCACTACCAGAGGTAAATGATGAGGAACATAATTTTTTATGCTCAGAAAAGCTAAGTCAGACCAGTTTCTCAGCTGGTGCAAAGTCCAAATTTCCTGAGGATCTGTTTCTTGTTAGACAACTCTGGGATCACAGTCGAGAACATAGCAATAAAGCTGTTCTTGACAACAACCATCCATGTTTAAAAGATGCAGGCTGTAGCATAAAAAAAATGGAACTGGTCTCCAGGCTAGCTTGCACTAGGAATGTAGCAAATATTTAATTTCCTACATCTGTGTAAAACTTTCACTGATTGTCTTGAAACTCAGTGGTCACAACTCATGGCTAGCACAACAGCTGATTGAAAAATGTTTGGCCTTCATGGAAAACCTTTCCCAGTTGAAATTCCAATAGCAAAATATTTTAGATAAAAATAAAAATACTTTTATTTGGAAACATATCGTGACTCATATTCCCAGTCTGCACTTCAGACCAGACCCCCAGCAGAGCTATATTTCCCACCATGCTCTATAGCAGGGAGGGTCAACTGGCAGCATATGCACTACAGGGGCACAGACAGCCTCTGCATGTGGGACGTGACTGGGAGGGAGCAGGGAACAGTGACAGGACAGGGAGCAGAAAGCTGAGCAACAGATAGGGCAGGGAGCAGAACAAAGCGCAGCAGTTCAGGCAGGGAGCACAAAGCAGAGCAGCAGATTGGGAAGGGGATCAGGGCGGCACTCAGTGATGGTGTGGGGCTTACCTTATGCCACACCAACAGGCTGATCCCCACTCCTCTACAGTATCACTTCATGGCCACAGAAAGCAGTGCCTCCTAGCAGACTTTTGGATTTTGTGCTTGTGGGGAGTCCAGCTCAGAGAAACGAGATAACAAACTCCCAGTCTAAACTGCAGTAGTATTACCACATTTAAATATTTCATGGTTGAGACTTCTTGTTACATTTTGGTTGGAAAGCAGATATTGAGACCATTTGAGGAGAAAAAAAAATCAAGGTAACTCGTTCATTAGAATCATAGGATTGAAAAAAAAAATGAGCCTGGAAAGGGACCTCAGGAGGTCACATCTAGTCCAACACCCTGCTCATAGCAGGACCAGCCCCAACGAGATTATCCCAGCCAGAGCTTTGTCCAGCCAGGTCTTAAAAACCTCCAAGGATGGAGATGCCCCAACCTCTCTTTTCCTGTGCTTTACTACCCGCTAAAGGCATTGCAGGGTTGTAACTTGCAATACGTCTTGGTCAAAAGTTCACGTGGTTCATCTGGGTTTTCAGGAATCCTGGATGGCCATAGAGATACTAAGCCATGTCTCATGTAGCTGTAAGTGGAATAATTCAGTGCGTGTGTGTGTGTTCCCTCCGTACCAATAGTACTAACACTGACATTTTCAAAGATATCTAAGGATGCACTCAATTTTTACTGCTGTTCACCCACTTTTACACCCTTTGGAAAACCCTTTAGAGTTTGCTAAACTCTAAATCCTTCCTAGATGTTTTCTGAACAGCTCAGATCAATGATTGAACATATTACACATGAAATTAATTTTTCATAAATAGCATATAAGATTTAATTACAAGCAAACTTTTTCTATTGTTTTTCTGTTATTGAGGGATTGACATGTGGGACCCCCCCCCCCCTTTTCATTTTAATGAGTGAACAGAGAGATGTGTAAGCATTGAAAGGGTTTTAATTAGAAATGTTACCTGTAAGTACATCTAAACAGTCGGTAGCAAAGTCATGGAACACTTCTAATTATAATCATCATTTTGTGTTTTCCTCGGGTAACGTAGCTCATTAATTGTTTTTAAGAAATCAAGGCTAGCATTCAATACTACTGTGCTATAGAAAATTCAATTTCCACTGATAGAGCTACACAAGTATTATGGAATTTTATATTAATTGCATTTTATACACACAAATATTGGTAAACTACTTTCTATAAATAAATTAGATTTCATACTCCAAATTCTTTGGTACAACAGTTTCAGCTGCATGTGCCAAGTTTACAGTAGCTTTTTCCAATCAGTTCTGTCAATGGTTTTTTTTTCTAAATTTCCACACCTCCATTTGCACATGTTTAAAAGCCTTCTGTTCGTGTACAAGTCACTGCTTCTACTTAGCTGGGGTAATTGGAGACCTCACTCCTCCATTTGAGTGCACAAATGTGGATTCTACACAAACAAATCAGTCCATGTGCAAAACTGGAACGTGTAGCTTTGTAAACCCACTGAATGCTTGGCCCTTGGAAGTTGAAAGATCGTTTCAGGCGACAGGATTAAAAGAGGAGGTCCCAAGAGATGTATGGGGTGGAAAGAAAGCAGGCTGGTATTTGAAGCAGCATATGGAACAGAATGGAGAGTAAGAATTGATGAGAGCAAACCAAAAGTCAGCGAAGATTCATTTTCTGAAAAAATGGATGTTATTTCTAATTTCCCCTTATGCTTTAGTAGGACAACCACCATCTATCATGGAAAGCAGAGAGCAAAGTGCCGGGAAATGTGGTGAGCACAGAAAAGGGCCATAGAGAATTCATCCAAGGCAGTCCTCAAATAAGAAAAAAAGTTGTGTGTGTTCAGACAACAGAAATCAGAGACAAGATTGTCTTCTAGAGTTTAATGTAGTGTAGCACACAACTTGCAGCCCAGATGGAGTTGGACCAAAGGTGCAGGATGAGGATGCTGTCTTTGCTGAAATAAAGGAACATGGGCATCCCCAGGAACTTCTTTGTTTCACATCAGCCTCATCTGGGCTACTGGAAAATTCTTCTCCCCAAGACCCACCTTTGGCCTTCTCTATGTGATGGGGTTCGTAAGTGAACGTGCTTTGGGTGTCCCTTGCCTTTGTCCTGCACAGTTCTTGTAGAAGGGAAATTTTCTCACGACTGGCTTAGAAATACAATGCAAGGGGAATCCATCCCAGTGTCTCTTAAGAACTGATTCTGTTGTGCGTGAGGAGGAGGATTATTGTCCACAAACCAAAAAAAAAAAAAAGCAATGCACTGCATGATCTTGGATATCTTGCTTCCTGTATGTGTTCTTCAGCAACTTACATGCTGTGTTGACATAGGAACTATGGTATCTACTGTAACCATAATCATACCCAAGATGAGGGACTAGAAGATCTCTGCTCTGGTACCAGCTAAGGTCTGTAACCTTAATGCATCTAATAAATTATTGAAAGTAAATAATTAGTTGGCCATTTATATTTACCAGAGAAATATTTCAATGTTCTTTTTTCCCCACATCTGATCTATCCAGAACAAAACCTTTCCTTTAGGTTGGATTAGAAAGCCAGCTTTATGACAAATAATGAACTGGGGTATTGATAACAGTAAATGCTGCTCAGGGCAATAAACACAAGACAGCAATATCAGTCTTTGCTTTTCAATAATTTGATGGATTGCTTTGTCAAAGTCAGTCAATAGCAGAAGGAACTACAGGAGAGGAATAAGATTGGCACTAGGTTTATTCCAAGTTTTAACCCAATCTTTCCTGGAGGAGGAAAATTTTGAGTGTTTCGAAATGGTTCACTAGGCTTTACATGAAGTGCGTGTTATTGCTGCGTTTTCAATGAAGCTTTGTGGTTAGTTATAACTACAGAGTATGCTCAGGGCAAGCATGAAATAACCTTTATCACTGTTAAATCCAGTTGACAAAGATTGTTGCAGGACTCTTCAGTTGTTAAAATGTTATGTTTTTAGATTAACAGCCTCTCAGCTGGAAGCAGAACTAACAGCCAAATCTTTGCCTGTAGAATGAGGCCTGAATTCAGTCTAGCTGAAAAGATATCCCCTAAGTATTTGAGTTGGACACTAGGGCCGTGCAAAGCTTTGGGTGCTGATTCAATTCGGAGGAGATTTGGCCCAGTTTGGCAGCTGAATCTCCAAATCCAGTCAGGAGACCAGTTAAAAGGTCTGGATCGATTTGAAGCTCTCTGAATCAATTTGGAAAAGATTCAGAGAGCTTTGGAGATTTGGGTAGTCCCCGCTTGCTGCTGCAGGGAGCTGGACCCAGATTCTGTGCCGATAAGTAGGGGTGGAGGAGGCAGGGGCTAGAGGGTGTGGAGTGGACCATGAGGGGACCCCTGTCAGGCCCCATCCCCTGCCTGCTTCCCCAGCCCCCCTGAGCACCCCCGACCCCTGCCCACTCTCCCAGCCCCCCCATGGCTGCCCTACCCGGCCCCAACTCCTGGCTCTTAAACAAACAAACAAAAAAAGGCCCCACACTCACCAGCTGCTACACCAGCCATTGGGGCTTCTGAGGCCTCCATGCAGCATGGGATAGTGGGGGGCAATGGGGATCGTCCCCCGCCTGCCAGGAGCCAGTGAGTATGGGGTTTTCTGGGAGTTTTTTTAATGAGCCGGGAGCTGGGATGAGTGGGGCAGCCATTGACGAGGCTGGGAGAGTGGGCAGGGGATGGAGCCAATTCAGAGATTTGGCAGTGGCTGAATCGATTTGGGACAGTGATTCGAATCACTGAATCTAATCACTGTCCCCCCAGAATCAGACAAATCTGAATTCAAAGTGAATACTATCTGCTTCACACAGGCTATTGGACATGCACCCAATCAAGACCCCCAAGACACACACACTCAATAAGACCCATTGAAGAAAAACTTCCATTGAGATCTGCAGGTTTTCCCTCATCCCCTTACAGAAACAAGATTTATTTTTTTTGTGACTGCTCCCTGTCCTTCTAAAGATACAAACTATTCTAGGAACTTGGGAACTCTTGGTTTGAATATCTTCAAAAAGCAGTTGCTCTTCCATGCTCTTGTGTATCATTTGTGTAGGAGAAGAAGTTGATGGATATGCTAAGGACTAGAAGTCTGTTGTTTCCCATTTTCTAGGTCTGATAGAAAAGGATTTGGATCTCTCTTGATCATTGTGGTGGCTACGTTGATATTGATGATGTGGTATTGGTTACATGCAGCCCCCATATTGTTTATATATTCAACGTGTGTATGTATATTCAGTATGCAATTTCTTTCCTTGTATTTGGGTTGCTTTGTTACCTTGATGTTGCTTCGTTTGGTTTAGTTTGTTTCAATACTCTACATTTAACTTACCTGCCTGTTGGAATGAGTTCTGTTGACTCAGTCACCCTGGCAAGGGCTTGGTTATGACACCCTTGACTGTGTCTTTCATTGCATTCACCAGCACAGTTCCCCACTTGGTGCTGTTTGCCTCATTCCTGGAAGAGTCCATATGCCTGTTTGTAGCAGCACTTCGCTGACTCAGAGCATTTAACTGACTTTCTAGTACCATTTGCTAAAATTTTATTTCAGTGCTGGAGTCTTGAAACTCCTTTTCAAATCTCTCATTTGGGTGACTTCCAGTCTTTTGGGGAGAGGGGGAAAAATTGTGTCTTCTGTTTCAGAGGTCACAAAGAGAACCACTCTGTCATGGATAGGATTGGAAGGAATACAGAGATGTAAAAAAATAAATAAAACCAAATGTTTTAAGAGTAATGATGTTCTGTCCCATCCTTTTACTGAATCGAGCTGTGTTCTATATTCAATTCAGTCTGCATGTAAATGTGTTATCTGGATGTCTGTTCAATGAGCACATTGTCTATAAAGGAAGCATCTTTGCCATCAACTTAAATATGTTCAGGATGTTGTGTTCCTTCTGGCACATTATTTCAAGTTCACTTTGCCCTTAGTTCCTTGAAGAAAACGAAGTATGAAGACTCAGTCTACTTTCAGTGACTGCATCAAAATAATTCTGTGCTTGTTTTTCTTGGAGGATAAAAGAAAGGCATGCACACACACACACACACACACACACACACACACACACACACACACACACACACACACACACTCACTCACTCACTCACTCACTCACTCATTCTCTGTTTCTCTCTCTCTCTCTCTCTCTCCCTCTCTCTCCCTGGTGTCCTCTACAGCTGTGGGTATGTGCATACACTAGCTTGTTCAACAGCAACAGCAATTTCCTTTTTAAAAAATAAATGTTGTGGGTTTTTTTAATGTTGTTTTTCAATGTTTAATAAATGTTGTGGGTTTTTTGCTTTTCGATGGACCTTTAACAGCTTGCCTTGACCCTCATTCACAGTCAAAAGAATGAGGGTCAAGGCAAGCTGTTAAAGGTCCATGGAAAGGCAAATGGAGGCTAGTATGGTTGCCAGTTTCTGTAGGCAGTGCTACACAAGGGAGTGATGTGGCTAGCATCTTTGATTTCCGCAGCCTGAACCATCAGGTACCCATTCGCAGCTAAGTTGACCGGAGACAGTCTTCCACATGAGTCCAAGCTGGAGCTTAAATTCTTGCTCTTGGAGCCCAGTGTCTTCTCTGCTGCCATGTCTGGTGTTGGACAGTATTTACTCATTAAATTATCCACTTAGTTGGGGGGCAGGGAGGGAGGGAGATTAAGATATGCACTGGAGTGCCAAATGACATTTTTAAATCTGAACAACGCATTGCCTGATCCTATTACAAGGAAGTCAGTTGACAGATGCTCATTGGCAAGAACAGGTTTATTTGCATGAGCTCATTTCAACATCCTGGGAGGTTTTTGAAAACTTCAGTAACTTGTATACAGACACATGCTGAGAAGATCTGAAAATCTAGAGGTCTAAACAGACTCTACGTGACTCCAAATTTCTGTCCCTATTTGCAGATAATGCATCCTGTTGAAAATCTGGCTTATTATATGTAAAGATGTTCTAAGAGGGTTGAAATTAAGTGAATAAAACATTCAACTTGGATATTTTGGAGATGATGCGTCTTTGTGAGCCCTATTCTCTTGCTTTGCAGGTTCAACTCTTTCAAATAAGCCACCGTGTGGTGTCAGAGATCAGTCACTGAACCCGTTGTTAACCTATTATGTTCAATTTCAACTGGCATCAGTATATCTAGGAAATCCAAAGCAATTTGTTTGGGAGATGGAGTTCAAATTATTGAACAAACCAGGAAGGAAGCTAGAATTTGGGAAGAAACAAGAATTCAAGACTGGGTGAACAAAAAGTTCGGAGCTATTTGCTATTTCCAAGCACTTATTTCAAGTGACATACTGTGTATGTGCTTGCAAGTTTCTAGTACAGCATGTATAATAGATGAGGACCCCTCATCATAGTAGGAACATCAGATTTTGTGTACTTATATTTTGTATTCCTATTCCACTTTCTGATTTATGTTTTTTTTCCTGGCATTTTAGTTGCTAAATATGTCAGAATCTATTACAACATTGTATAATGTGTACAAATTCCTCTCTGTGTGATCAAGTTTGAAATAAGAGCCTTACCTTTTTTTTTCCTGATTCAATTAAATTGTGAGACGCTGAAAAGATGGAGGCTTTGGAATAATAGGATATAGCTGAAGACTCTTGTAAGTGTGCTGTGTATTACAGTATCAAGAGACAAAGCTTTTATAGTGATAGTTACACTATTTGACGCTAGCACTCATTTGGAAATTAAATAATTGATAACTGTTTGGATTCACATCTGACGAGATCAAATATTGCTCAGTTCCCAGGATTTAAAATATATTGTACAAGGAACAGGACATCAGTGAGATGGGATTATATACAGTTTAGCAAACAATTTATTGTGGTTTCACATTACTGCTCTCATTTTAGAGGGAATGAGAACTGCACAGCTATCACAGGTGATTATTGCCAAAAGCTAATGGAAATTTGTCTTGAAGTGCCAGAGGCCTGTGGTTCTGGGGATAGGAAGGTAGAGATCTGGATACTATTTCAGTTGTTACCATAAATTTATATCAGTGAAATCCTGTTCTCTGATCCCTTTGAGATCAATAGGAATTTTAACTTTGGTAGTGCTGGGATTTCACCCAGATGTCTCCTAGGGTGGTGCGGAGCTTCAGGTGCTGATTCAATTTGGAGGAAATTCAGCCTGATTTGGTGGCTGAATCTCCAAATCTGAATTGAATCAGGGGACCAATAAAAAGGTCCGAATCAATTTGAAGCTCTCTGAATTGATTCGGAAAAGATTTGGAGAGCTTTGATGATTTGGGCAGTCCCCAGTGGCTGCAGCAGGGAGCTGGAGCCGGGCTTGGAGCTGGTTAGTAGGGGGCAAGGGAGGGGGTGCTGGAGGAGAGGGGAGGGGGCCATGGGGAGACCCCTGCCAGGCCCCATCCCCTGCCTGCTCCCCCAGTCCCCCAACCCCCACCCGCTCCCCTTCTCCAGGGCTGCCCCGCCCCAGCTATCAGCCCTTTAAAGAAAAGCCGCACTAAGCAGGTGCTGCTGGGTCGGGGGAGCAATCCCTGCTGACCCCCACTGCCCCACACTGCATGTGTGGCGTGAGGCAGCAGGGATCACCCCTCCGCTGGGCAGGAACTGGTGCATTCGGTGTTTTTTGGGGGCGTTCTTAAAGGGCTGGACCTGGGGTGGGTGGGTGGGGCAGCCATGTGAGGGCTGGGACAGTGGGAGGGGGGCTTAGGGGCTCATGGCAGAGCCCCCATGCAGCATGAGGTAGTGAGAGGCAGCAGGGATCTCCCCCCCACCCCCCAACCAGGCAGCATCTGGTGAGTCAGGGCTTTTTTTTTTCCCCCGAAGTGCTAGGAGCTAGAGTAGGCAGGGGATGGGGCCTGTGAGATTTGGCTGAATCGATTCAGGACAGTGATTCAAATCAGCAAGTCGAATTGCTGTCCCTGAATCAGCTGAATCCAAAGCAAATACTAGCTGCTTCGCACAGGCCTAATGTCTACATCGACAACCACAAGGTCTGAAAGGCTAAGAATTTTATTAGCGGTAGTATTATTTTTAAATGGACGCAGCCTTCACACAGCTTACGTGGTATAGTTCAAACCTTCTCACTTTTGCGTTTAGGTGAAATGAAAAAGTACGTACATGGTATACATGTGTCTTAATTGATAATCAAGTGATCGTTCCATTTTAATTTGCACTGAATGGAAGTTGTGTCAATGTAAGAACTACAGAATGGGGCTCGCTTTAAATTCAGCCTTACTGTGGGATTAACCACATTAAAAAGAAATAAACTTGTATAAACTTAATCTAATTATGAAAATGCTTTCCAGAATGTGCTTTTTAAACACAATATTTTAGTGTGATCAGGTTAAAAATAATACAATTATTTTCATATTTAGTTCTAAGCATAAATATTTATCTTAATATGTCTAATGGAAAGTTTCTTGCTTTATAAAGGAGTAGATAATCCAGACTTCTGTCCTTAAAAGAAACAAAGGCCAAGATGTCAACAGAAACCATTTTCTAAAAGGTTCTGCAGGGTCAGTTTAACGTTTATCTACAGTTTGTGCGGTGCTGATGTCTGCATGCCGGGAATAATTTATTTCAGGTAGAATGGGGGAAAAAAACCACCGAGGAACATACTGCAATGATAAGATTATTTGTTGCAATGATGTGTCTGGTTTTTTTACACACATTTATCTAAAGGAGAGTCTTGAAGGGACCCTTGCCCCTAGACAGAAAGCAAGAGCTACATCTGGATTGCCAGTGCTAGTTGTGTTGCATCTAATGTCCCCTGGAAGACCCCTAGACTCAGCACTTCTTCGGATGAACTCTTGTATTGCCAGGGTGACTACAGAGACACATGCTTAACATTCGGTTTCTCCTATAGGTCTAACTGAATTTTCCCTCTCCTGTTTTAAAATGATGGGCCGTTGCGGCTAGGACCTTGTGCCTAGACCCATGTGGACTTCATGGGAACTCAAGGGGAGTGCTACTCCCTTGCGTGGACAAGGAGTGTGGTGTAAGTGCTGCACACCCACTTAATCCCACTTAAGTGTACAGCAGGTAGTAGGGATGTGGCAGTGAGTGGATGGAGCCTTGGCTCCCTTGACGCTATTCCCAGGCCACTGTTGCAGCAGTAGGAGATGTCAGAACACGACCCCAGACAGGTGCTCATCCAACCTCTTTCTGATTTACCCAAGGTAGGAGCGAGGACCACTTCCCTAGGAAGTTGGTTCCAGATCCTAGCCACCCTAACAGTGAAATAGTGCCTCCTACTCTCTTATCAATGCTCCTTCCACAATAAAGAGCCCTAAAATGAATATATTCTTTCAACCCTGGACTGAATTTATCCATGGCTTTTCTTATGCTAGACCCCAAGCACTCAAGATGCTGACCGCCCTCCGTCCCATTCCAGTGGCCTGGATTCCCCGAGGTTATTGGCTCAACACCTAAAATGGGGTTGAACCTTTTATGCAAGCCCCAGAATGAGGTTTTATTTTTCCAGCACAGGATGAGACTGCACATGCTTGTGTTGTTAATATGCCTCCCACCAAAACACTTCTCTGCTTCCGTTCCTCCTTTACTTTCCATTCAGTTTATCTTTCTGTTCGGAAGGATTTTGCTCCTTGAGTGCCATGTGTACTTGGAAATTAGGCCCAGACATACATTGGCTTTTGGCCACACTCTCATCATCTGTTTTCTCTATCATGTTTACAATCGCTTCTAGGCTGTATTTTACTTAGACTTGGTCCATTTAGTTACTGCACAAAAATCCTCATTTAGCTGGGTGTATAAGGAATGAGTTAGCACACAAAGTGGACGTGTTACCAGGACCCGATCTGTGATCACATGGCTTACTTTAAGCCATGTAATAATAAACCAGGTCCCGCTTCTGCAGACATTTGCCCAAAATACTGGGCCCAAAATGCTGTCCCAGATGGATTTGTACAGCACTTGTACATGCAAATTATGTATTTGAACATGAAAATTGCTGAAGACACCCATTTGTACATACTGGGCGTGTCTACAGTTGCATTTATACTGCCTTAAATTTACTGCACAGTAAGTTACTATGCAGTAAGTGGGAATAGGCTGGCGTTTACATGTGGTGATGTTAAACTGCATTAACACTGTGTGTGGACTGACTGAGGACTAAAGTTAGTCCCCAGCCAGTCCACACACACAGTATTACTGTGCAGTAAAGCGTAGTACTACATGCAAGTTACTGCACAGTAACTAATCGGGCATAAATTTGATACCTGCATGACACAGGTATCAACTTAGTGCCCAAGTCAGCATAAGCTGCCATATTTTCTGCACAATACAGGCAGAGGTGCAGGGCCCTGGGCAAATCAGCCTGTGTGGGGCCCTGCCCCTGGATGCGAGAAAACCAGCGGTGGATACAGCAGCAGGGCAGGGAAGGGGGTGCTGAGCAACCGGAGGCAGCAGACTTGGCGGGGAGAGGTGGGGGTGCTGAGCTGCCGGATGTGAAGCCCATGGGCAGCAGGACAGAGTCACCGCGGCTGCTCCACCTGGCTCTGCAGGGCCCCCCAAAGTGTGGGGCCTGGGGCGGTCGCCCCGATTTGTCCCCCCAGGGACAGCCCTGAGTACGGGTGTGCAAGTGTAGATGTGCTTTCATACTGCACAGTAATTTTGATTACAGCACAGTGAATGTGCACGTGTAGATACACCCACATATGCCTTATTTCTGCATTCAGTTGAGGAATTTGCATGTGCCCAAGAGATGAACAAATAATGCAATATGGACCATTGGCTTACCTGGAAACGTGTATAGAGCCAGGTCTGTGGAGTTGTGTCAATACAAGATGTCTTGTAAATAAAGGTGTGAAGGTGTCTCTGCGGTATTCGTAGACCCCACATAGTGGTCCCCTTGTGACCCTTGGCAACTATGTTTGATAATGACAGTGGCTCTGCTCTGTAGAGCTGAGGATCACTAAATTGGCTAGGCTCTCTCTAGGAGCTTTGTAGTCTGTTTAACTGATTTTCTTTCCTTATTTCAGTCTTAGTCTGCAGATCAAATAGTAGCCTAGAGCCTGATCCAGTTGATGGAGAGACTTTTGCTGGGCCCTTCCACAGTGCTTTTAGTTTATGTCATAAAATGAGATGACTGCAAAATTAAGCAATGCACCGTAAAGTGTCTCTGGTTCTTGTACGCTGCAGATGTATTCATCTGTACTTAAATATAGTTCTGAAGTGTAATCTGAACTGGGAGAAGTCATCGAATGCTATCAAGGAATGATTCATAACAGTTGATGGCAGCCCTGTATTGTAAAACAACATCTCTCTCAAACTATTTTTTTTTCCTGCATGAGGCATTAACGTGAATTGTGACCAGAATTCCAGAGTCAATAGCTTGCATGCAATAGTTTTATAGAACATTAAATCCATCTCATAATTAAATGCTCTATCTATTTTCGTGTAAACAATAAGAACATAAAAGGTAGGAAAAATTACATCCTGAGCATAATAGTTTATACAAATATGGCAAAAGGATCATGATTTTTCAAGTCCGTGTCCCTAGAAATGTGAAGTCTTTTGCCTTGGTCTTAACCTGATGGTGTAAAGTCAGCATCAGCCATAGGCTTTTAAGCTGAACAGACTGTTCATGGCTTTTGAACATTGCCAGGCTAGGATTCCCTGGTTAATGAAAGAAAGCATGCATTTCTCTCCATGCAAACCTACTTCAGAAAGAGAGAGTTTTGTAATCAATTTAAAAGCTAGACCTGAATTAGTATTAGATTTTTCCTTATGTTTAATTAAGTCTAATTAAACAATGCAGACATCTTCCTGTCACCTGTGGTGTGATTATGTTAAATATTTAATGCTTGTGAAGGATTAGGCTGCACATCTAATCTATATCTTGCAATCTGTTCTCTCTCTGGAGTATTTTTATTTAGTTCTGCTTTGGATAATGAGTTGCATTTCAAAGGAAATTGTTAAATACTTTGGAGGGAAGGGGGACATGTCACGCTGTACTGTTTGGAAAGGAGAGTGCTGCTAACTAGGCATGCACTGTGTAGGCTGGAGTGCATCAGCAACACGGTGCAGCGCAAGCAGTACATCCTGTCTTTTTGCAAGGAGAAAATGAAACACAGAGAAATCAAGAATCTGTGTATGTTTTAGGGGCTTCAATAGGCTCATCCTGCACCGCACAGCCAAATGATTAAGGACTTTGAAAATAAGAACACAGGGCTCACATTGAAAATATCCCTTGCAGCCTGCACACATTTCAAGGTTGCACATTTCTTAGGACTTGTTTTCCCAAGGGGCTGTCAACTGTGTAATAGAAAAATGTATTTGTACATCTTCCTCCCCCCCACCCCTCCCTCCACTCCCATGCTGCTTCTGAAACAAAACAATGCGCTTCTACCGATATAGTTACCTCTCAGGAAGAAATCACTTTAAAGGAAAGGCTAGGGACATGTTTCTGCGAGCAGCTGCTTTTATAGCATGGATTTTTACATCAGATCTTAATGATTCCCTTCCTATAACAGGTAACAGAGGGAGGGGAAAAAACAAACTAGACTTCACATTTTTATTACGAAATGGGTTAAATCAGGTATTGTCCCTGCTACAAATGGGATGTGAAAATAGCTCATTAGGGCTTGATTTGCATTAGGCATTATTTGTATCTGAGGACAAACGACAGATTCACATAACTCTTTTCCAATTGGTTGGGTCTGTGTCTGTGTAATCATTTTTTCATAGCGTGTGGAGCCCTTTCTCAGCAGACCATAGCCGTAATAGCTATTTCCTACTTACAACTTGGAAAGAAGATCCAACCACCAGATTTTATGATGCCAAGTGAACTTTTTAAAAATAAATTAGCAGACCTACGGTGGTAGCTCATAGTCACGGTAAACTAATTAGTTCTCAGGCAGTTGGCAGAGATAGCATCGACTGTTTTAGATTTCATAACAAAACTCTCTTTAAAATTGCAGGTAAAGGTTTTCTGCTGCATTCCGGTTAAGCAGACACCTGCTCTATGGAAATGTGCATCCTCTTAAGGCATAAATGATAAAGTAATGATGTAAGTGGCAGCTAAGAGAGAGACGGGGGGGAAAAAAAATCCTTGATCAAATAGAAAGCCCAGTCAAGTGAACAGGAGCTTTTCATTCACTGCAATTTATGTAGCTCGAACAGTGGTAGCTTTATGATCTGCAGATAAACCCACGTTTTGATCTACAAAAACAGTGTAACGTTCCAAGGGGGCTTTATTAAATGGAGCTCAGTGGGGTAACTTCAGTCAAACAATAATACTCAAACAAATGAACACACCCACTGATATGCTGCTGTGTAGGGGGCTCTGACTGGAATAATGTCTTCCTGACACCTGTTGAGAGGCTAGATCATGTATATTCAACAGCCTAACTGGCTTTTCAGAAGTAACTTTGCACTTATGTAAAATTAATAGGGTATTCATTATAAAATCCATGCAGCATCTTATTTAATGTGCTCTGTCATTGAAAGTAGAAGGTGGAGGCTTTTTAAGCTGGGGTTTTGTTGCCCTCTAGTGAATGAGGTCAGCATTATGCATGTGAAATTATTTTGATCACTGCATAATTAATGTGCACTGAATCGTTACAAAAGTGCAGTTGAATTGCATCCAGATCTAGCTTGAATTCATTAAGAAAGAGAATTTTTTTATTTTAAATAGGTTGCTTTCTTGCTCCCCCCCCCACCAAGAATGCATGATTGTGTGGCTATCATGATAAGACAAGCTAATCAGAGACAAGGAATAAATCAATTAAATGGATCTGCAGCACAGAAGGTTTAATACATTGGTATATACTTAATATGTCTCCCGAAAAGAATGTCTAATTATACTGTCATGGCATAAAATGCATTTTCAATAGTGATAAATTATGCCATCATTTACTTTCTGAAAGCAAGCTGAGATTTATGAAAGATTACTGCAAACTTATTGGCCAGGATAAAAAAGCCGAACGCAGTTATTGCCACTGGCACCAGAGGAAGAAACAAAAAAAAGCCAAGTGAAATGGGGAAAATTTTAGCCAGGATGAAAATATGCAACTTTCAGGTCAAATTTTGTGTCACCTTGTGCAATGTTCTTATGTGTGCATCTGCTACATAGCATGGATACCAGCAGGGTAGGTACAGTACCAACGGGGAGGAGAAGTACCCCAAATGTCTCTGCAGTGGAAAGCCCAGTAACTGCATTTGCACTGTGGAAAACTTGGGATTTTCATTTACATGGAAGCCAGAATGACAGCAAAATCTTCCCAAAGTATACAGGTGGTATTTTAGGAGTTGTGCTAATGTACTTCCATCTTCTCTTGCTTGAAAATGGCTGCAGCCTTTACTCTGTGGGCTGTTTTCCAGATGTTGACAATCATAATCCAAATGTTGACAATACCAGCTGTAAATCTGGAGCAATGACACGGGATCCCATACAGTTATTCCAAGTTTGTATAAGCACAAATGCAATGTGTAGAAATACAGCCCACAACTGATACTGCTACTTTTGCCTGTCAGTGCCTATGGCCTTATCTGGTTGCTTTTTTGTATAAAGGTTGATTCCAGGGGTTTCCAACAATGTTGGTTCATGGTTTTAATTTCTATAGAAACTCCTTTAAGTCATCTGCATAGTTTGTGAAATGGTATGGTTGGTTATCAGCAATGCTGGTGGCGTGGCCTAGATTTCAGAACAGTTCTTCCTTATTTGTAAACCTGGAACTTGGGCCTTCAGTGCAAGCCCCGTTCAGTGCCATTTGGGTCCTGTCCTTCGAATACTCCTTCAGCATTTTCAGTTTCTCAATATCAAGCAGCGGCATCGTGGAATGGATATATATTTGTTCCTGGGACATAAATGTCATAAAGTAAAACTATTTGTGGTCCAGTGGAAGGCAACAAAAATGGTTCAGGGGCTGGGCATATGACTGCTGAGGAGAGGCCGAGGGAGTCTACCTGGGCTTATTTAGCCTACAGAAGAGGAGACAGAGGTGGGATTTAATAGCAGCCTTCACCTCCCTGCAGGGGGTTGCAAAGGATGGAGCTGGACTGTTCTCAGTGGGGGCAAATGACAGGACAAGGAGCAATGGGCTCAAGTTGCAGCAAGGGAAATTTAGGTTGGATATTTGAAAAAATTTCTCACTACAGTGGTAGTAAAGCACTAGTAAAGGTTACCCAGAGAGGTTGTGGGATCTCCATTCTTGGAAGTTAAGACCAGGCTAGATCAATCCTGGCTTTTTTTTTTTCTTCCCCTGATGCCAGTGGCAATAAGTGCTTTTGGCTTTTTTATCCTGGCCAATAAGTTTGCAATAATCTTTCATAAATCTCAGCTTACTTTCAGAAAGTAAATGATGGCATAATTTATCACTATTGAAAATACATTTTATGACATGACAGTATAATTAGACATTCTTTTAGGAGACATTAAGTTGGGGGTGGTCCCACTTGGAGCAGGGGGTTGGACTAGATGCGACCTCCTGAGGTGCCTTCCAGCCCTCATTTTCTATGATCCTATTCCCTTCCCTGTACAAGCCCATGACCTTAACATATAACCAAGTAGGCAGGAAAATCAACATTTTTGTCTTCTTCAGTGGAACCTTTCCACAGACTTTGGCCTTTGGCTCAAACCCTATATTCCTGGACAAGGCAGCAACATTGTAGATGTGATCAAAGAAAACCGGATTAAAACAATCACTGTCAAGGATAGAGGTAGACCTTTGGATTTGAGGACTAGGACACCTATAAAGGTCAGTTAGGGCATGGGATATATAATTTACAGAATGGCAGTCTTTAATTGACCAGTCAGGGAGAAATATAGAAACAAGATAAAATGTAGCTGAATTTGTTGTACTTCATGAGAAAGACAAAGAAGAAAAGATCAATATTCTCCAAATAGAACAGGACAAAGTTGAGGGCAAAAAAAAGTTATTTTTCCAAGCCATTGAGATGCTTTTAGAAACAATGGGCTAAATCCTGAATTTTTCAATGAGCCAAAATGGGCAATTTTCCAAACCTGTAATGATATACGCTGGAAGCAATGGCACAGGATCCAGTGGAATTACTCCACTTATTCATAAGCACAAATGAGTGGAGCATTTTGCACATAGATTTTGACAACGGGTTTGCCTGAAACAGGATAACAAATAGAATCAGTGATACAAAATTACATTTATTAATTTCTTCCTTTCTACATTTCTCCAAGCCCAGACACTAACGAAATCAATTGCTATGTTGTGAACCATATTCCAAACCCTACCGACCTCTTCCGATGTCCTAGTTTCAAACAAATCATCAATAAACGCTAACCGACACTTTCATTGGTGAATGCGTGAAGTGTTGTCTACTCTAATACAGCATTAATAATACTGATTTTATTGTGTTTTACAAAGGTTTGGTGAGGTTGTGTAGCAGCCTGGTAGTGAGGGGAAGTATTTGATCAAAATAGCTGTTTATAATGAGTCATATTTTGGTACACTTCCTTCTACTAAGCAGTTTCTTATTCCCAGGTGAGCTCCGATTTCAGTGGAACTACACGGTGGAAAAAGGCATTATTCAGTATGAGTCGTTGAATGAACTCTTTGTAAATAATCCATTCATTGGGAGGACTTTTCACCTGTGTTCTCCCAAAGTTAAAATATAAATGTACCCTATAAGCATGGGAGACAGTTGTCACAGCTTCCAGGGCTAACAGTAACTGCAAGTGAGGCTTGGTCTCTGCCTTTTAATAAAGAGTTGCTTTCATTGTTGGCTGCACCTGTGAGAGAAATCCAGCAGTGCCTCCGCGGTCCCATTCTAATTTTCCACCTATTGCTTGTTTTTACTTGCTCAGCTATTTATTGTAACAGCATTTCCACTACTGCCACACAATAATAGCATTTATAATGATATATTGTATACAGTACAGGACCAAGAATGTCAACACATCTGTGTGTTTTACAGAACTTTTGATTTAAGGCCAAAAGAGAAATAAAAATGCGTCTTATTGACTTCCTATTTATTCTTGACGTGATTCTTCCACTCTTTTCACCCTTGGTGACGTCTCGACTGTGTCCGGTTTTATGCGCCATACATTAAGAAAGATGCAAACAAATTAGAGGAAGTCCAGAGGAGAGGAACAAAAGTGAGTTGAAGCTCAGAAAACATGACGTATGGAGAAATGCTGGAAGAACTGAGATTATTTGGTTTAGAGAAGATAAGACTGAGAGGGATTGATAACAGTCTCTTCAAATACAAGAAGTGTTGTTATAAAGAGGATAGCAATCAGTTGTTTTTGCGCTTACTGGGTATAGGGTAAGTAGCAAATAGGCTTAAACTGCAACAAGGAAATGTTGGGATGGAAATTTGGAAGAATTGTTAACTCTGAGGGTGGTTAAGTAGTGGAATAGATTGCCTAGAGAGGATGTCAGATTTCTGTCAGTGAAAGTTTTAGGGGCAGGTTAGACAAGCATTTGACTGGAGTGGTATGTACAGGCTGGCCTGACTTGGCCAGAGGATTTGGCCTAGATGGCCTCCTGAAGTCCCTTCTAGCCTGTCCTGTCATTTCAGGACTGAAATTCAGAAAATAGAAGTCCATATTCTGATTTTAGTTATTCCATTGTAAGCGAGCAATGACTCCACTGATGTCTGAAAAGCTGTTATGTGTAAGGAATCTTAGATCTGGCGTACATTTATAACCAGTATATTTAGTTTTCTTTCTCTTTAGTTTTGGGTCCAATCCTGCCACTTATGCATCTTTAGGTGATGCCTCGCTCCTTTAATAGCCCTATAAAAATCAATGAAGCCCTCACAGATCGAGGTTTCGCTTGGGTTGGAACTAAAGCTTCTCCGTATTAATTTTTAGGAGCATTGTATAGTGAGTGAATGGATCTTTACTGCCTAAATACTCTGGATTAGCTTAATAGGGGACTGTAAAGAACATGCCACAGCATGGCATGCTTAGACATGGCAGTTACCTCAAAATGCCCTGTCTTGCAAAGGTAAGAGAGCTACTCATTTCTTAGTTTCCTTTTAATTCTGAGCCTCGCCAACCAGTGCCTGATATTTTGCACCAGTTGCATAGACTTCCACTAAAATTATTTTAAGCTTTGGAGAGATGGTTGGGGGAAAAGCACAGGGACGCTTCAGTTTCCTAATGCTGGAGCAAGTCTCGAATTTTTATACTCCCACATGTTTTTGAAGGATCTTAACATATTATGCAATCCATGCTTACTGTACTTTCATGAAGACCAATCCAGATCATAGTTATCCCATGTGAAACATTTCATGCTGTCCCCCAAGGTTTCTTGGAAGCATAAGCAGAATTTGGCTGCTGAAATTGCAGTCCATCAACAGTGCTTATCATGTATATCCACTTTCTTCAATTGACCCAAGTCACCTCCAATGCAGTGTTTTAAAATGTATTTTAAAAATGAGATTGTTAGAATACTGATGAGGACTCGGTGTTAAGAGTTGGTAGTTGAGCATGGATCAGTTCATCAAATGATGCTGGCTTACATTTTAATACTGTATGAAACCATCCATTTGTGGTTATGGCAGAGTTATTACAATTATAGTCAAGAGACATAAAAAAGTAATGATCATTATTGCCCTTGATAGAGAAGTACAGTGTGCTGTCACAACCCCTGGTACATAGAAATAACTTGTCTATCAACCTTATCCTAGCCTAGGGAAGTGCAAGACATTTCCTTGCAGTCAAAGGTGTTTTAGCATACGCTTTCACTATTCTGTTTAAACTAACATCCTGGAAGCCAGTTTTTAAACATGTGAAACCTTATCTCTATATTTTCCTGGTACTTCTGCTGTTTGCTAAACCTTATTTAAATGCAATGTTTTTAAAACAGTATTTTCCTTAAGTGGTGTATACACTCGGGCTTTAGAAAGTACTGTGTCTGGACATCTAGTAAATAGGAAAAGATGCCATTCATGCCGTGCAGTTTCTGCTGACTTTTTTTGTCCTTCCGTGATGAACATTTTATAGACTTCGTTGGCTTTTGCTCTAACTTCAGACAACTGGTGGAAATGTATATGGAAAAACGCTGTTTACCATTTTTACTATTAGTAGGATTTATTCTCTATTTTAAGAACAAAAGATTATTGCAAACGCTGGAATAAACATTTAAAGGATTTTCTAGATGGGGGGGCAACAATTTTTTTGGACTGCCACTGTTTGTTATGCTCTATATGGTGTGCAAATGCAAAATCAAATACTTTTGTTATAATTCTTGTCCACCTTTGCTGGTGTTTCATTAAGTAGGGCCTTAATTGGTTCTCACTTTGCACCAATTAATAAGTCTGCAATTTGGTTAGGTGCCTAGACCAGTGGCGTATTGGCTTGCCTTATGTAGTTTCTTTATTTTAAATCTGATTATTAGAAATGGCCTTGTATTTTACTGCTCCAAATGAAGGCTTCTTTTCCTCTCCCCACAGTGTGCAAACAAGGACACTTCAGTAATCAAAGCCATTTGATATACCTTCTAATAGAAAGATGGGTCTTCAAAGTTGGAATTTCTGCCCTGAACTCTGCAACGAATGAATGTGAGCGCCAAATTTCAGAATCCTAGCTTGACAGGAACATGGAAATTAATTGCATCAGTCAGACAGTGCATTGAGCTTACAAGCATCTGTAAGTTATTAGATAATAGAAAGTCTTTGACTATGATATTAGAACTGATTGTTACCTTGCGTATTTTTAATATCGCTGGACAATCCCTGCTTTGAAAAATTCAGCAATTCACATTGCTGCCACATTCACTAAACTTCATATTCAAAAAGTTTACTTTAGCATGAATCTTTTTTTTCCTTTATATTCCTTAGATCTAATACAAATTATGCAGGGCAAGTATTAGCTGTGTCCCAAAATTATCTATTGATCTCAGTCTAGGAAGGACAGTGGAAAACAACTGTGATCATAAGAACCTGCTCAGTTTATGAAGTGCATGAATTATGAATCAGTTGAAAAATTGCTATTACTGAATGACCCAAGAACAGGATATTACAAACCAAAGGGACATTTTTTCATGTGTATTGTCAAATACTTTTAAATACAGTGAACCATTCAGCGGGAGAGCATTTTTCAGTATGTTCCTTCTGGTGTCTGCAACACTGGATTTCAATCCTTCCTTCCTATCAGTACCATTAAAAAACCCAACTTTTTGAGATTGTCATGCTGGGGTAGGATCATGTGCTGGTCCTGCACAAAGATATGAGATTTGATTATCAATCCCTCCCTCAGTTGTATACAATACAGGGCCAATAATATCAACACGTGTGTGGTTTATAGCACTTTTGATTTAAGGCCAAAAGAGAAATAAAACGAATTTGTCTTCCGTGATCGTCGTATCTGCAAGTCCAAAGAGGGTGGATGCGGCTGATCCAGGATCAACAGACTCTGTTGCAACTCAGGCGTGTGTTTCCATGCAAGGTGGGTGGCTCTGGAGTCTCGATTCAGTCCACGGTCTTGACCGCAGTAAAGGTGATCCCACTGGATGTGGGTATCCAGTTCAGGAAGAAGGTAGACAGGCTATGTTTAGGGCACCTTTTCTAGCCCGTTCCTTGGGTGGGGTGAGCCAAATCACACTCCTGCCTCATTCAAGTGCTAGACCACCTTTTTGTAACTGCCACCGTCATGCTAGTTCATGACCAGGAGCTTCCAGACCTCGTAATCCTACTCCTGGTCACCCAAGTGCTTGAAAAATGGGCTGGAAAAGCTGTTTTCATGGAGGATGCCTAGGTGTCATTTCTGTTATCATGAAGAAGCTGCTGCCCATCAGCTTGCACGCACTTCTTGACAGAAGGAAACCTTAATCCAATGGCAAGGAGGCCAAGATAATTGGAGAACGCATACTGCTGCAGCCTTCATCCACCTTCGCAGCCATTAAGATCCTAATATCATCTGCCACCTGCTCCACCATTAAGGACTTATAGACCCATAGCTAGGGGTTAGGCAGGCTTGTGATAGTGCTGACCTGTATTCACCATGTCACAGCACTGTCAAAGGATGCATGTGGCTTTTCAGGAGGGAAAACATTGTCATCTACTGTCCCCACCACATCTTTGTGGTGCTGTCATTCCTTGGTCCACAACTGCTTGTTCGCCGTAGTTAGCTGTACTTATTTCACAGCTAACCTTCCCTGAAGGTCATTTTTCTATTCACCACCTGTGGATGCACCAGCTCGTGGTACAGCTCTCACTCTGCCACCGGTATGAGCTATCATGCTAGAAGTAAATGAACCGACTGGTTGGGGACTTGGAGATGCTAAGTCCAGCCAAACTTCAGGGGTCTCATTGACCACTGTATCATTTCAATAATATATCTGTTTAACCCCCTTGAAATTGCATGACAATTGTGAGATTTGTGGGGGAATTTATGTCCTTATCTGGCTTAATATGAGCTGAATTGGGGTCCATGCAGTTTAAGGGCAGATTTTGGCCTAACGACTTGTCTTCAGACTTCAAATTCTTGAGAAGCACTTTTCAGAAAGTTTGGAAATATTGCCAGTCTCAAACTCATCAGAATTACCCTGAGATTCAAAAGGAATTACAGCAGGTTTACAAAAGTCTGCACATTTTTACATTACAGTTTGTGGCGGGTGACAGAAGTAGAGAAAATTATTCCATTTTGTTGCCAAATTTACAAGATGACATAATGCATCTTCAATGATGCACCCAACTTTCTTTTCAAAATCAAGGTAATGTTTAGCTGACTCCGCCCTAGCACATGACAATTTCTTTTTTATTTGCAGCGTTAAGACGGATATTAGCTATGAATACTTGAGATAGCATATAGATAGCTGTGTCTTATCTGACAGGTGAGAGTTGCGTTCATTCAAATAAGATCTTCAAAACAGCATACATTGACAGGAAAGAGTCCATAAATAATGTACATCCATTTTAACGTGCCACAGCCAATGCACTTCCAGGAGTGGCTTCACATCACTTCATCGACGAGATATAAAAATAATGCATTGTGATCATGTATAATGTGTGTCGGCTCTCAGCGATAAGAAAGGAAACTGGGAAAGTCTCCTCAAGTTACAGGGCTTAGTTTACAGCTGCCGGAAGCCGAACTGGACACTTTGAATTTTGCTACAGAAGTTTTGCTTACAAAAAGATGCATCTAACACAATGCAATAAATTATACATTAATTACTCCGCACTGACCATTAATTATTTTAATGCGGTTCTGGAAATAACATTTGTGAATTGCTGTTTGGAAAGGAAGGCTGTGATGCATGGCTTAAGTGCGACGGCACGGGCTATTGACTATGTGGCTGAAGAACAATTATTGGCTTCAACTGGGAAAGATGATAAATGAACATTCCTTCCCTATACATTCGGGATTAGGATGTAGGCCACTTGAGGGATGTTAAGCTTACTTCTTCCTGAGTGGAGACTTTTGGGTGCCAGTCTAACCGCACGAACACAAAAATCTGTTCAAGTGAATTTGAAAGCCAGCCCCGGTGTGTCTACAGTTCTGTGACAGCACTGCAGACAGATCCAAACTCCCAGCAGTAAAATGATGCATTAGAGGCTGTGCCCATTTTTTTCTGAAGTGGATGAAAATGATGAAGCCTGTCTCCGGACTGGTTCCTAACCTCACGTCTTTCTTGCAGCTAGATTGTGTTGTTACTAACTGATTATTAATATTGCTGCTTTCCCTGCTTTAATGATCCATGCCATTAATCAGCTCCAACTATGTGCTGTGTGTCGCTGACGGCCCACCGCGGCCGTAAATATCACCGCTGCATATCGCCATGCAAAGCTCGGTAAATCACTGCTGCCCGTCCATCAGTTCTGAGAGCTGTTTGTTCTGCAATCTGGCACTCGACGTGCATTTCAAAGGGCAAGCACAAGTAAAAACAGGGTAAACAGAAATGTGTACTAACTAGAATAGCCCTGAGTTTCACTACTGATGTAACTGGAGTCGGCTGTCTTGAAGGAAAAGGCTCACCAAGCTGGATTCGATAAAATACTGAGGTCAAGAGAGTATTTCTGTTGACTTCGGTCATCTCTATACCGAGTCCCTTGGATCCACTTTGAAGGATCTTGGTGCATTGGTGCCCATGATTTTTACATGTTACTGAGCACATAGTCTAGTCCCAATTTTGGACACTGCACACTTGCAAATAGAACCATATGTACACAGCGAGATAAGCAGCACTTACATGTTTCCAGGTTCCCTCCATTAAATGCATAAATAGGTTCAAGAGTGTGTGGTGCTGAGAGAGCACGGTTGAGCGTCCATATGAATAGCTGGGGCCTTGTCTACACAGGGGAAATCATTGTGCAGGGTGTTTGGCTCTGGACTGACAGTGCAGTAGCTACTCTGTGCCAGCTCCCTCCAGGGGCAGTGTGCACTAATAGTGCCCTTCTGTGCAGTTACTTCGTTGTGAAAGTAGAATAAGCTGCTTCCCCCTTAGTGTACCCGAAGGACATCCACCTGGGGAGACAGCATGGAGTTCCTAGCATGCTACAGATCAACTCCTGGACTTATTCATACAAACTCCCCTATGGAGGCAAGCCAGAAGATCAATATGCTGCACAGGGCACCTTTTCCAGTGGAGAGGCTTTTTTTTTTTTTTCGATCACATCAAATTTTGGGGAAGAAAACTGGGTTTAAATTGCAGAAAAATACTGTTTGACACACTCGATCTATTATTTGAAAAGTTTGCGAAGCATTAAACTCCATGAGGTTGAAACATCTGCAGAAGAAAAAATAAGAAGCAAATCCTGACAGAGTCTGAGAGACTGTGGTGTTAAATAAAGTCACGCTGAAACCTGTCACCGGCTGCCTCGTAAGGTTGGAAGAAAACCTGACAAGTTGCATTAATAGCAGCCACTATTGCTTGATTGCCATTAGTGCCTTGAATATAAAAGGGCTATTATAGTGCAGCATTGCCTTCCCAAGAAACTATGTTGTGGTCACAATGCCCCAGCTCTTGAAAGCTGCTGAGCTATTTTATTTTCATATTAATTTACAATGTCCCTTTTCTATGGGGAGACGGTTTTATTTTGACAAAGTACAGTAACACTCAAGAACTCCTAATATCTAATGTATAGAGAAGGTCATGAATTCATATCTGAGCAGGGTGAATATTACTGTGTGTATGCCAGAGATGGATGGCACTTACTTGTGTTATGCTACAGTGTTAAGGAAGACACTAAATCATAAGATGTTACTTCTCACCTTGCTGAAGTTGTAAAATGGATATAACATTTCTTTCCATTGAAAGATCCAATTAGGGATGTGGAAGGGCAGGTTATATAAAGTTGGGCTTCCCATCAGCGAGAATAGCTTCTCCAGAGGAGGCAAATGCAGCACTTGAGACTTGGAGAACAAATGCTATTTGCAATGGAAATTAATAAAAAATTGACTCTCCATCACTGTCTTTTTGCATTGTCACAATCTGCTTTCCCCTTGACACCAGATTAAAAAATGAGCATTGGACTTGCTGTTAATACACAGTATCGCATTGCTCTTAGAGTAAGTCAGGCCTGCATTGTATGGCTGGTATTAGGAGCCTGAGGGGATTGTTAGTCTTTTCCCACACCCCAGTATTACCTCCACCTGCTTCATGAGTAGTTGAGAGACAGTCAGGACCTCTATGCCACATCAGACCCATTTTGTATGCTGAATTGTGCTGCCAACTGCATCCTCTGTGAAGGGGGAACCACCCTACCATAGGCTTTGTATGCCTAACCTGCCCTACACAGTATACCATCGCTCTCCTGCACTCACTTTGCATCCAAGCGACTTTACAAGCAACAGGGAATTAAGTCTCCCCAAATCCTTCCAACCAAGACAAACGCACCGTGATCTCAGTAAACCACCTAACGGCTTTGTGCCTCAGTTTCCCCACCTGCAAAACGGGTTGAATCCTGTTCCACCAACATTATAAAGCCTTTTGAGCCTCCCCACTGAAAGGCAGTGTACAAGTGCAAACTATCTGCATTGCTGTTGCAGCGGTTGACCCTTTCTGCTCACCAGATCTGCCCCAGCTAAGCTGATGATGAAGTGAGCTAAGGAATTGGTTTAGCATTCATTGCTTTTTGTGGGATGTCAGACTTCAATATAATCTTAATATCGGTATGTGGTTTTCCTGAGAGTAAAATATGTCAGATTAGCAAAATCAATGTGGCATCTAGGCACTGTGACTGGAAAACGCATTAATATTATGAGTACCTTGGTTGGGGTGGGGAAAGACCTCAATCATGTTCTAGGTAGGTCAGATTTTTCTTTTTCTTTGACTTTTTCATACATATTAGCTCTTTGTTTCCTCTCAGATGCAGGGTATTCATCTTGTGCTTAGAAACTACAGATGTTTAACAGAATAATCAATCCTCCCCCCTCCCTCAATCAGCCTTCTAAAACATCCAAAATACTTCAGCAGTCTGGATACAAAATTGCTTGCACAGGCTTGCAGTGCACAGATTTTAAACATCCGATTTTATATCACAGCCTTTATTTGCTGAAACAAATGGGCACAAAGAGAAACAAATGCCACAAGCAATATGTGTCACCAGCTTCAGCGCACATCTTCATGGATAATTTATAAGGGAATTCTTTAAAATTGTTTCTGCATAGTTTGGGAGTTGATCCTATGTTTGGATCTATACTTTATAGGACTTGATGCTATTTGAAAAATCACAGGCCCTGTGACTGTATATTTACCTTTTTGGTGAATGAATCAAATGACTTCACTTGTGGGAATAGAAGAGAAAAGAAATGCAAGGAATATTCGTCAGCCGAATGAGCGATCAGCTCCCTGGGAAGGAGGATGAGGTTTGTCTTTTATATTTGGAGCAAGCGTACATCATCCAGCAGTGAAATTCAAAGCAGCTGCAACATTAGTTGATTGGGTAGTTAATATGTGAGATGCAGAGGATTTAACAAAGAAAATAAATGGCATTTATAGTAGAGTTTAAGGAAAACAATTGTTCTCTCTAATGACTGATTGAATAATATGTCAAGAAATATTAACATCAAGTGGGAGGTAAATGCCAAACAAGTAAATGAAACGAATAATACCTTTTGAAGTCGTAACGTTTGATTCTGAAACAAACAAGCCAGATACCGTGTAACAGGGTTTCTACATGGGGAGGTTCCCCAGCCTAACGATACTGGTTCAATGGGACCTTTCAAAGTAACACATCCAAAAGCCAGAAATCAATTGCTGTGATTCTAGAGTACAGGTGTCCACCTGTGTTAACCCAGTATAACTATAGTGGTATAATGACACCAATTTAGTTATTCTGGCAAATTATTACATCCTCACTCCACGTGACTACAGGGCGTGTTTTATATGCATGCTTACTAGAGCTAATGAGGTATCTCTGTCGCTGGACAACTGTAGTGCAGGCTTTCTAATCATTTGTCTCAGATGGTCTAGACAAAGATGATCCTGCTTTGGGCTGAGGTTTGGCCTCCATGATCTTTTGAGGTCCCTTCCAGACCTATTTTCCAGGATTCCCAGTATAAACAAGCCTTCGGCTGATATTCTGTCTGTTGTTTGGATGCAAAAAGAAACTTGGCAGCACTCTGCCACTGGCCACCTCGTGGCGTTTCCCTAGTGCATGGCTAGCCACGCGTGCTCCAAGACCCTTGCAGAGATGCAGCTGGTTGGCCAAAAGGGGACTTTGCCTGACCCTTTCCTGTGGAAAATCTTGCAGTGATAGACCTGTACACTCTTGTCCCACTTGGTACAAGTATTGCAACTTCTATCTAGACCGTATTGGCACTGCAGAAGGTGAAGTTAAGTTCTCTGCTCCATCACTGGTTTCTTCTGGGACAGACATTGCATGAACCAAATCAGTTAAGTCTGATACTACATTCAAACAGGTTTAACTTAGACCAGTTTCAGCCATTTTCCAACTGGCTTATGTGCACTGAACTTCTGTTGTTACAGGTTTAAACCAGTTTCTGATTCCTTAAACCGGTTTATGTGTCATGTCTGTCCCTAGCCCTTGTGCGGATCATTCAGAATCTTGCCCTATATGATCAGTGAAGAAACTATTATGACTTCCCTGAGGCAGAAGTAGGTCCTAGGGTTAAGGGAACAGTGAAAGATCCCGGATATCAGTAAGGATTAGGAAACTTAAATGTGTGTCCAGGCTATCTAGAGCCACAGAATATGCATGTGCATTAAAGCTTAAATTCTTTTCATTTTACCAGTGGCAAAGCAAATGCATTATACTGGAGAATTTAGTCTCCTCTTAGCAGTGCTAGTGTTAGGATTTCTTATGGGAGCATTGGCATGTGGATTTTTCTGGTTCTGGTATGAACTGTGATGATAATATGCAATTTCAGATCCTATTACAAGCAGAGATCAGAACAGAACAGAGTAGTAACTGGCCTGCTCACAGGTTTTATACTGATATAACAGTTTCATTTTCAGGGATGTGGGTTTTTTACCAAAAGCATTGCACTGGTACAACCAGTCGTGGAGATGAAGATAACTCCATGTAAAGGTGCCTTATAGTGACAGGGTTTTTTTCTCCTTTTCTTAAAGGGATAGGCTGTATTGATACAAGTACATTTATACCAACATACTCCAGGAAGCTGGATTACTTGAACTACACTGATATTGATTAAACAGCACAATTTTTGTGAGCAGAAAAAAAACCTTTACTGATATTTCAGCGCTTTTTAAAAATGCTCAGTACCAAAACTGTCTTTTATTATTTATGTGTGTTACTGGTGATAAACCAGGACAGCATCGTGTTGGGTACTGTATAGATACAGAAGGGGAAAAAAAAAAAGATGGTCTTTGTTTCCAAGGTTTTACAATCTAAGTTTTAATCTGAACCAGCTTTCCCAGCCCTGGCGATGCATTCAAGCTTCAATTTATCTGTATAAGACATCTCAAGCAAATCTAAAAAATTCAATAATTTGACCACCACTGTGTAAATGCCAAATAGTGAAGCCATTTTGTTACTCCAGATGCTAACAATTGGAGCACAGCAGCAGGCTTGATAACATTGTAGTAACACACTAAATATTAATAAAAGACATTCAAATATGTAATGTGAAAAAAAAGCCTGGCTGTTGCCATATCTTTTGCAAAGCAATCTGGAAATAGAAGAGAAGTCTGCTGTACTACGTATCTTGGTTAAACTGCTGAACAATATCTTGCTTGCTTTTCAGTAAGGATATTTAAGCAGCTGATTTTCAGAGGCATTTTCTAAAAATAAGACCCTCCACCTGGTCCTATATTGGGCACCCAACATAATTAGTCACTCCAGAAAATCTTGACTGACTTGAAAATTTTTCAAGGAGTATCCAGTTTATACATGCAAATGAGTATGTTTTGCCTTTCCACCTGCAAGTGCACCTTTTAGGCTAGGGACAGACATATAAAAAGCTTAAGCCGGAATTGATTCAATCTTTGCAGGTTAGTCTAACTTGGCTGGGCTGAACCGGTTTGTAACTGGACAGACATCCCAGACATGCAGACACATGCCTGCAGTGGCGCAGGCTACAAGCTGGAGGGCACAAGAGCAGCCCTCCCTTCCCTTCTACAGTGCTGAGATAAGGGGGCAGGCTCCAGGAGGACCTCTGATTAGGGGGGTATGCCTGCACCATCCCAGGCTTTTCCCTGCTGGCTGCTCAAGGGGCGGGAGTGTTGCCAGACCCCGGCACCCTGCTAGCAGGGGGAAGGGGGGCTGTGCATGCATCTGCTGATGATACGGAGCTTTCCAATCTCCCTCCCTGCTTCTTTATACTGTCTGCAGCAAACTGACAGGTGAGCAATCCAGCATGGGGGTGATAAGTGTTTATCACCTCATCAGCAAAACAATACCTCCAAAAAGCTCTAAGCCATCACTGTTCTGCCTGTCTGTCCCAGTGAAATTGGAAACACTCACACACTGATATCTCTCTGCATTAGCTTGTATAACACATGCCTAGGGTCCATGAAGCTGGAGTCTATGCTGTGGGAGATGGGAGGGGGTGGCGAGGTCCTGCTTGTCCAGTGAGCAGCGAGGGAGAGAGGACAGGGGGAAGCCAGGCAGACCCTGCTGTACCTGCAGTCTCTGCCGGAGCTGCAGCCAGGGAGCAGAGGGGAGGGGCCAGCCATGCTGTGGAGCAGAAAGCCCTGCCCCGCCCAGAGAGCATGCCGGGATGCTGGGGGAGTCTGGTTTAACTTACACCAGCAAGGGGTCTGGGACAGACATTGCATAAACCAGTTTGAGGCAAATCAGTTAAGTCTGATACTACATTCAACCAGGTTTATCTCAAACCTGTTTCAGCCATTTTCAAACTGGTTTACGTGCACTGAACATCTGTTCTGTTACAGGTTTAAACCAGTTTCTGATCACTTAAAACTGGTTTATGTGTAATGTCTGTCCCTAGCCTTAGAGGGGCTTTAGGAAAATTGAAAATTCAGCCCATAGAGTTGTTATGGTTTTAACATGTTTATATATTGCATGACCTTTTTTATACCATTGTAAATATATGAAATTATAGGTGTTTGTGTATACTGTACTTTTAGAAGGAGAAAATCAATTTTTCATTCCTCTGGAACAGCTTGCAATACAACTGGAATATTACCTGAACCGCGTAAACAAAATTATCTTCTAACCTGAATAAGAAAAATGCAGCAGAAGGTCTTTATCTTTCTATTTTCAACTTTTATTATTTAAGTTTTACTGTGATTTAAAAGAGAAGAGGTGTGGGGGGAACCAAGGAAATACAGAACTGTTATGAGAGAAGCTAAAATGAGCCCTGGAAAAAAAAAAAAAACTGGTATAAGGTTCAAAAAGAAAATGACTTTCAATTTAAATTAACTCTGTGGAATTGGAGTGTGGCAGTCAGGAAGCTATGATGAAAACTAGACTTGTCTTTTACACTTCTTCCTGTGGTCTCGGCTAATGTGAAACATTTTGAAATGTCTTTCCCTATATAACAGTCACTACTATCTGAGCACTGCCCATGTATAAATGAGTTTATCTAATCAATATACTCCCCTTTCCCATTCCCTCCATGCCCTGTGAAATCAGGAATCATCACCAGCCCCATTTTACAGATGTGCAAACCATCAAGTGTCTGTGCCTCAGTTTGCCAAGGTCAAAGGAAATGAATCTGAGTCTTGCCCAACATCTTAATCTTAACTGAAGGAAGGTTCCTGTCCTATAGGAAAATTATTATTATTATTATTATTATTTTGAGAAGTACTTTTCTTATTTGCAAATGTTTGCCCTTAACCAGCTCTGGTCATATGTGATACCAAGCATTCATGGTGTGTTCTCAGTCTAAGTGCTGAACTGTCTGAGATCTAGACAGCTCACATTACTAATTGAGAGGTCCACAAGATGAGTCACTGGTTCTCTTTGCACTGGAAACAACCACCTTCTGGTTAAGGATCCAAACACACAAGCATGGGGATTTAGTCTGACAGTTTGAGAGTTGACCATAAATGTTGTCATAACTGAAACCTGCCTCGGGGCAGCCTGCAATCTGTTGCCCGTTCAGGAAAGTCACGCTATGGGACCAGAGACAGCGTGAAGCCACAGATCTCCAAACCGATGCTTGGTTTCTTTTGCCTCTTACAAGTCTACTTCAAAGAACTTTTGAACTGATGTTTCAGGATGCCCTACAACAACACTGGGGTGGAAGAAATCCTCTCCTCTGAAACCTTCTGGGGCACCAGGATTTCCCATCCTGGCACCCACATGCAGCATTAGAATAAGGGCAGGATATATTTGCTCATGAAATTTAGATAAAAATAGATAGTGATAACAGTTTGTTATAATGGCCCTGTAAATTTGCATCCAGTTTGTACCTGCTGCCAAGGAGGGAGAACCTGGTCAGTACTTGCTTAAGAAACCTTTAAGAAGTATTAGGATGTTGCAGAAAGAGTGGTTTAAATTCAGTAGGCAGCACTTTTCCTGAATTGCTCTCATCTGGTACATGCGTGTGTAACCCAGTTTCATTGTCTCTTGTGCCCGATCAGCAGAGGATTTAGGTAAAAGGAAGACCTGGCCTTTACCTCTCTGCATATGGAGCCCTGTGTTTTGCCCCCAAAGTCCTTGGTAATTGCTGGTACTGACCAAAATTATGTTTTCAAACAGGCACTGCGCTGATCGGGATTTCAGCATTCAGATAAGTCCTTAAGACCATCCCTTGATGGCTTGTGGTCATAAATAATCCTTTTCAGCTGAGGTGTCTTAAATGTAGATGGTTAATATTTTGTCTGCTTAAATCCCCTTTGTACTTCCAATGCCATGAAATATTCTTTACTTCATGTTGCTGTGTTACGTCCAGCACTCACTGTTGCACCCCAGTATTGGCTGCATTTCAGTACTGAATGCAAAGAGAGTGATGATTCCTTTTGGGACTGAACTGAGCGCGTTTGGAATAAAAGGCCAACTTCTATGTAGGTTTGAATTGGTATGGCTTCACTGAATCTTAGGGACCCACACCAACACACAGCAGTAAAGAAGTTGGCCTGTGGGATTTTTAATACCGTGTCAATGCCTCATGCTTCAGATGAAAAGTCCTCCCCTACAATAATGCACCTGGCCAATTATCCAGTCCTGCATGCGGGGGAAAATGGACAGGCGAATGCCTGCCGCGATCAGATGCCATCCTAAAGCCTTGGATATGATTACCCCCATCCTGCAACATATAAGTGTTATTAGCCATAACGTTATCCAGTCACTTTTAAGTCACTGTCCTTTTTAAAATCTAGTTACCACATTTGACCTCTTGTCCTGCCTTAGTGAATTCTGCAGGCTGATATAACCCTTATAAAAATGAGGAAGTCTGGGGTTTTTTTTATCCTTAAATTATATGTGGGAATTGAAGGAAATGTCATGCTGACTCCTCTGTATGTCAAACATAATGTTAATACCCTGCTTTCAAAGCATGAGTGGTGCATAAAAACTTTTGTGAGCAAGGCTCATGATGGCAGTACACAATGTTCAGTAATTATCTTGGTATTTCTGCAGCACAATTAACCCTACAGATAAAGAATAAATACTAATTACCATGCATCTTATGTATCTAAAATTGCATCTTTGAATGTGCTTGAAAGTATTTGTTTTATACTTCCACATTCATTTAATTTAAGTATTTTAGTACAGTATTGTTTTCCTATTCTGTGTTTCCAGATGATGGTTTCACCCCCTGGAGGTTTTCTTATTTCATGTTTTATCTTGGAAATGGCTTTGGATTGATGTGAAGATGATTATGTTATGTAATAAAAAATTAATTTAATTGAACTGTAGGTTATTTGTTCCCTAGAAGTATTTTTAAGTAATTATCTTCATTCTAGGCTCTAATATTTTCCCGTAGTCAGCAAAAGTTTATTGTCTGAACTTATTGGGTGCCAGTGCTCTTTCATGGAAACTGTACAGCATCTGTCTCCTGCTAAAACTGATCTTGCCCTGTTTCTTTTATTTTTTTTTATTATTATTTAAAGAAAGACACCATCTGCTTTCAAATACTCCAGCAGGGATTCAGTGTCCAGTGGGACTTTGATCATATGTTTGTGTTTCATCTGAACATTGAAATATTTAAATAACATCCAAATACATCTGGGTTTTTTTCATAAAATAATACTTACATTTATGCATATAAAAGAAATTTAAATGTCTTTGAGTAGCAAGGGGGTAGGCTTTTAACCCTTGTTTAACCCTTCATATTTAGGGCAGGGCATTGACAGTATTGTAATCTAAAGTTATGATTTTCAGAATCATAGAAGTTAAGGACTGGAAGGGACGCTGAAAGATTAAGTCCAACCCTGGGCAGGAATATTGCTGAGATCAAATGATCCCAGCAAGGTGTCTGTCCTGTCTTTTCTTGAAGATGTCCAAGGTTGGGGTCTGCACCACGTCCTTGTGAAGTCTATTCCAGATTCTGGTCCCCGTTGCCATAAAGAGTTCTTCCTTACATCCAATCTGAAACCATCCTCTAACAGTTTATGGACATTGCTCCTTGTCCTCCCCCGGAGCACCCTAGTGAACAGTCTTTATCCCATCTCCCGATATTCCCCCCTTACATACTTACAGACAGCCACCAAGTCCCCCCTTAGTCTTCTCTTCCCCAGGCTGACCAGTCCCAGATCCCTTAGTCTTTTCTCATACGGTTTGTCCTCCAGGCCCTTCATCACTTTTGTGGCCCTTCTCTGAACCCTTTCAAGGTTCTCCATATCTTTTTTGAAGTATGGCACCCAGAACTGCACACAACTTTCCAGCTGGGGTCTCACCAATGCCAAGTAGAGAGGAAGTAGCAGTTCCTTAGCCCTGCTCGTGAGGCATCGGCCAACACATCCCAGTATGCTATTAGCTCTGTTGACAACAGCATCACGTTGGCAGCTCATGTTCATCCTGTGATCAACCATAACCCTAAGGTCCCTTCCAGCCATCGTGCTGGCCAGGACATCTCCCCCTAGCCTATATTCATATGGCTGGTTACTTCTCCCCAAATGAAGCACTCTGGATTTATCCTTATTGAACTACATCCAGTTCCACTCCACCCACCTTTCCATCTTGTCCAGGTCCTCTTGGATCCACATCCTATCCGCTAGTGTGACTTTTCCCTATAACTTAGTACCATCTGCAAACTTGGCCAGCGTGGTTTCTAGATCCTCATCTAAATCATTGATAAAGATGTTGAGCAGCACGGGGCCAAGAACTGAACCCTGCGGGACACCACTGGCCACCTCCCACCAAGATAATACAGACCCATCCTCTAACACTCTCTGGGTTTCACCCCTTAGCCAGTTCCCAACCCACCTGACCATGGACTCTGCCAGCCCACAATCCCAGAGTTTTTTTTTATAAAAGCATCATGGGAGACCATATTGGAGGCCTTTTTAAAATGCAAATATATGACATCCACCATGTCTATGAAGTGACTAGTCATGTTGGTGCCTAATTTAAGACACCTTGAGTGGGCTCAGTTTTCAGAGGAGTGGATCTCAGCACTTTCTGAAAATCAGGTAATTTAAGTTGGGCGCCCCTGGATGGTAGTAGTCCAAAAGACTGATTGCTCTTAAAACTGCTGAGTGGCAGCTTATCTCCTGAGACATCCCTGTTTGCACCATATCAAAATAGACTGTTGCTTTATTTTGCAAAATATGTTTTGCCACATGCTGCCTTCTTTGGTACCACCAACAAAATATGTTTTTGGTAAGCAGCTCAGTCTTTGGACCTAGTTCTACAGCATATGGAATATTCCCTATATGAACAATGATTTCAGTGAGACTGTCTATGATGGGGGTAGGCACTGGAATGATCAAACCCTGCTCTTGTAATCCTATGCCAAGAGCTGAATTCGGAGCTACTAAAAATACATGCATAATATGACTCATTTGTGTATTCCACTGAAGTCGTTAGAGCCCAGCCAAGCATCCTATTAATCAGCAACGCCCATGCGCAACTTCAGGCACGTGCTCAAATGGTTTGATGACTTGAGCCAGTGAAGACAAACTGGACTGCTGACATGGGTGAAGTTATAGATGTGCTTCAGGACAGGATTGATTGGGAGTAGCATCACTTATAGGAAGAAGTAAAATGTATTTATTTCCCTTAACTGAGGTAGCCTGCTGTAATTTTGCACCCTTGATCCATTAAATGAGGAATATGACTTGCTGCTTTCTAAAAATGCTATTTATATCCCCATTGTATGAGGGCTGCAGCTAGAATTACTACTTTAATGCATTATTTTATTGCAGAAGAGCTGCAGCAATAGAATCTGAGTGTGTTGTTGCCTTGGACATTTCATTAATAGTGCTCATAAATCTCCTGGGCCATTTAGTTCTTGTTGTGGTCCAGTGTTTTTGTTCAATCTTCCTGCATATTTAACACATGCCAGACAACATTGCCTTTTTAAAAGCCGCACATACACATGAGGTGCAGCCAGGTAAATGCACTTACGGATGCGCTGCTATTGATTAATAGCGACATCTTGTGTTCAGTGAAGTGAGTCTGTTTTCCTCATGGATCATCGAGGGAAAACTCCCACAATCTGCTCTGTTCAAAGAGGTCTTGCAAACGTGGTGAAGCTATTTACTGACCTCATTTTAGAAATCTCACTTGTATACCAGGTGTAATATCAACAGAACACAGACTCTTTATGCATGTGATCAATGGAAGCCAGCCTAGGTAGTGTGCAGTTCTGTATTGATAGACGCGTACACGCACATATGGTACGTAACCGCCCACGTGTTCATACCAGCACCGTACCAAAATAGATATAGCAAAGGTTGCTTTCAGAATTACCTTAACATCTCACTATCCTTAGACAGTGTGCCGGAGAAAGAAGATACATTATAGCATTTAATTCTTTCTCTTGTTATTTAAAATATATCAGAATACCTGATTGAAACCTAACGGTAATACAGTGAATGTTAAACCCTTTTCCAGCCACCTTGAATAGAAGGGATTATTCATATTCGAGTATGACTTTATCATATAATGTCAATAAATGTGTGTGGTCCTTATTTCTTTACTACAGGCGTTAAGCAGGTGATTAAGAAGTTAAGTAGGATATATATGAGTTTAGTGACATTCTGTCAACAAGTGCTATAGAATTTAGACACCGAGGGTGAATACTGCTCCTTTTAACTTTTCAGGTCATGCCATTCCTGTCTGTCAGATAAATACAATAGGAATTACTCAATTTAACACCATTTCAGTTCTAATTGAATTCCATTTGCTAAATCCTGAATAAATACATTACAACTGCTGCTTCGGTCAAACAGAGAGAAATAGCCATCTTTTAATGACTCCCCTGTGGATTTAATGCCTATTCTATCTGTTAGAATAATGATTTCCACATCACTGGAATATATTTAAAGGATAATAGTTATTTAAACATGCCAAGTCTTTATATGGCAGATAAGTATTTTTAATTTGCGTTTATGAAATCAGAAAGAGGGCTACAATAACCAGTTGGTAGTTTGTCTGTTTTCCAGTGCATCAACAAAATCAGTGCAAGCAGCACATGTGGGAGAGAGGTTGGTGCTATGCTGTGGCTTTCTTTTTTCCTTCATTTTTTGGTTTTTTTCTTTGGTTGTTTTGGGCTTTCCTTCTCATAGGTCACTCAGAGAGGGTAGTGAATTGGCCTGACTCAGATCAGACAAGTCAAGTGTAAGTTAGGGGTCAATTTAACTGAATTCGGTATACTCATATCTGTCAAGTCAAGCCTCTCTTGGTCTGCTATCTGGTACCATGTAAATCAGTACAGCCTGTTCCATGGTTGGGTTGCCGGCGACTAAACCGGCACCCTCAACTGAATGAGGAGGGTGTGTGGACACCCAGCAGGACTCAAAACGAGACGTGTCAAAAGGTGGGTAAGCTCCCTGCAAGCCACCGGCCATGCATACCTGGAGAGGGGATGGGCGCCACCACACCCATCACTCTGCCCAAAGAATCACTAGTGATGCAAAGCATCAACTAACTTCACACCAGATTGGTCAAGGCCCAGGTCTACAATGATCGCATCCTTCATTGGCACTCACCAGGATGAAGTCAAAAAGTATACAACTGTTGATGTGACCTTCTACCCAAGAAGAGCTGGGTAACCAATATCAAGGACTGGATAGGGCTTCAACGGACAAGAGTGTACAAAGGCAGTCAAACGGAGGGTGGAGTGGAGGAGGGTTGTTACAGCATCTAACATGCCCCAACAGTCACAGCGGCCTCAAGACTGACTTAATTTGACTTGACTTGACAGTAGACTCCTACTGATGTGAAATCAAGACTCATTTTTGCTGATTTCTGATTAGCATTCACATCCTCTCTTCTGTTCCTGGCTATATCATAAAGTGGCTGACCTGTGACTAGTCCTTAAACCTTTCCAGGTCAGATGCTGCCACTCCTGCTCTTGATGGGGGGAGCAAGGAGTACTATCTGACCCTGCAAGTTGTTTCACTGACCTCAGTAGGACTATTTATGACATTCAAGACCAGGATGGTAGAATGAGACCCTCTGATTAAAGATTACCATCTTTAAAGTAGGTTTTATATCACCTGGCTCCTAAGTGGATTGCAGATGTTTATTACACAAGGTCTAAAATTATCTCATGGACCAATTTGCTGCTGGAGAATATTGCTATAAGAAAATCAAAACATTTTTTGCAGGAGCATATTGATTTCATCAAAATTAATCATGGAAAATGATTGAAGCTCTTTCATCATCATCACTTCAACCTTGTCAAAATAAAGTAGTCTGATATATTTTCAGAACTAGTTTTTCTTTTGGAAACTTTGTTTCACAGGCAGTTTTGAACATTGAATTTTTTGTTATGTTTTAGGACAAAAAGAAATTTCAAAAAGTCTGAATTTCCTATGGAACAAGAATTCCAAGTTTCAAGAAGCTAAAGTCTTCATTAATTAACATTTTTAATTGCCTGGATGAAAGATGCTAAATGTAAAGTGTTGTGAAGTGATTATAGACTGTTTGGTAAGTGTTATTCCATATCGTCAACACAAAGAAACCGCAAGCACAGGCATTTTAAAAATAAATTAACCTTGCAGCATTGTGAACCACTATGTAGGAACAGACTTGGGAGGGATTGCTGTCAAATATGGTGAAGAAGCATGAATTGTCTGATAACGTCTCCTGTTGGACCAGCTTTATAGTTAGAGGAGAGGTTAGATGCTTTCAGGCAAAAAATGCCCTTGGCGCTAATAGAAAAAAGGGAACACAGGCAGATGCTGAAGACCATATAGTTTTACAATTTGATCCCTATTTTGTCCCGTCTAGTATTATAAAATAATAATAAAAAATACTCCCAGTAATAGCTAGATTTGTGTTTAAAAAAACAAACTTCAAAAGTGGTGATTCATTCAGTCTTAGAGTCCCTGCTCAGTCCTTAAGAAATAGCTTTGAATGCAAGCAGGTGGCAAACAGTGCAGTCCGTCCTTGCCCATTATCTCCTCCTAAACCAAAGGGTTCCCCATAGTTGATTAAAAAAATACATTTATGGCTGCCTCACTGAATGTCATGTTTTCTTCCTGGATATCTGCAGAACAGCAGCATCTCTTTTAATTTTGCAAGCTTGAACCCTGATGGTGACTCCGTACCATCACTGCTACAACACATGAAGACACACTAAAGTAATCGGGCCTGTGAGGTTGGAACATCAAATTGTGTTGATGCATCTCAAAAAGATGAGGAAATCCTGGGTAATCACACGGTACTTGTGCTGTTGAAGTCATATGGCAGACCCACTACAGGAACAGCCAGTGCATCTTACGGAATTAAAGGCTGCAATATTTAGGACTTCCTGATCCCTCGAGATCTCTTTAACCCCATGGCAAAATGGAAGCAAGATATTTTTTAAAGGCAATCTGTCCAAATGCTCTTCTTTTAATTAGCATGGTCTAGCTTGTTTCTTGCGCTCTCTGTGTCGGAAGAGCCACTGGGGTGAATGGTGTAAAGAGGTGACCACTTGCAACGAGAGGTTATTGCTTCCTTTGAAAGGGCACTGTTTTTGTTAAGGTCTGCGAGGGACTTCAGTGTTGTTCAGTGCTGGGGTGACCTTAAACAGTTATGGACAATTCTGATCTATGTCGATAAGAACCAGCTTCGGCCTAATGAGAAGAGAAAATAAACTCTCCTGGATTTGTAGTCTGTGATACAAAAGTATGTGCTTATGAGCCAAAATATCTTGGCAGCAGCCCAGACGTGTCCTGGAAGATACACACACAAACAAAACAGAGACAGGTAGAAATAATTATTGATCAAGACTTTTTGTACTCGGTGCTGAAGTTAATAACCTTTTATATCAAGATCAACTGTGAAACCTGAGGGCTAGGACTGTGTTCTGCAAATGTGTGTTCGCCCTTTGCTATGCACAGGTTTTCAGGAAAGAATTTCAAGCTCCTTGCCATGAGTGCTACGGACATCATAAGATGATACAAACTGCAATAGCAGGAAGTGCTGTGCAGTTGTTTTTTGCTTTTGTTACCTTATTGTCACAACATGTAGCCAGCTTCCCAGCTATATTGTTTGCTTTGTATTGAGAACTTTTTCATATACAGAACAAGCCGAGGAAGAAAGAATGGCCAAATTATCTCCTGCCTACGATGTAGTTGTACAGTTCTAATTAACAACAGCAAACAGTGCGTGTGCTCCCAAGTGGAAATAATGTCAACCAGGAGGGGGTTAGGAAAAGAATCCATAAAGCTCAAACTTTGGAGAACGTCTGCAAATGTGTATGCACATATGTAAATTGTGTATGCACAATTCCTATGTGCACAAGCAAACTGGAGAATCATGGTAAATTGGCAAAGCAGTTAGATTCATTTGTGCATGCATGTCATCCATGCATGCAATCACAGTACATTTTTTTAAAGGTTTATATATATGTATATGTATGTATGTATATAAAGGTTTCCCTCACCAACCACAGTTTTGCCAACCACAGTTTTGAGTATTCACGCTTCAGAGAAGGGTGGGGACACAGTCTGGAAATACCCCCACAGCTCCCCTGACCCTACTCATGGCCTTTCGCTCTCACACTCCTCCCCATGCCCCCCCCAGCCCCAACAGCCTTGCTGGTGCCTCTCAACCCACAGCCCTTGCTCCCCCAGTCCTGCCACTTTTGCCAACCACGGCCACTTTCAGGAACCTAACCCCCGTGGCTGGTGAGGGAAACCTGTACTGTATGTATGTATATATGCATGTATATATGTGTGTATGTACATACATACATCTATATCTGAAGAATTAGTGCTGGGCAAGTCTATCTATATATATAGTTTTTAAAGAGGTTTATAGGCAGGAGAGGTAATACTAATTCAATGTACTGGGTTTTTTTCTTTTTACAATAGTCAGTACTAAAATGTTCACATTCACCCATGTGGAAAGTCTTTATATATATATATATATATATATATATATATCAATCAAAGCTCTCTCTCTCTCTCTCTCTCTCTCTCTTTCTCTCTATATATATAATTGTTGTAGCATATTCCTAATGTCATTTGCAAGTATAGTGATGATGGCATGCTGTGTGTTACCATGTAGAGCATTTCAGTTGTTTGAGGATAAAGGGCTTGATTAGAGCTCATTAATACCAATCTAATCAAGCTAGGGTAAGGAAAGCTCAGAGCCACCATTGCAAAACCTCTCTGGCATTGCATTGATGCTTTTGGATGCTTCCATGATAAGTTATGAATGAATATAATACACATGGTGTCTGATATTGTAAAAGATACCAAAAGTCCTTAATATAAATCTGAAGAGATACACGGTCAGTCCCAAACCATTTCCTACTGAGGTTAATGTAAGGATTCCTCCCATTGATCTTAAAGGGCATTGCACGTGACTCAGCTCAGGTTTTTCCTGAAATACTTTAAGATGGATGCTTCTTGCCAGCATCTTCACAGTTCTGGTTTAGTTTTATTTATGCCTCATGTATGTATATGTTTTATACATACATCTCAGATACAGGGAGGAAGACCCCAAAGCCTAACCCTACACAATGACAGAACATTACTGAAAGTACCATGATACAGTCTAACTTAGGTCTAATTAGCCTTTAGAGACCTGTGCATGATTAAATGATGAAATTAGGGCATGTGTTATATAAGATCATGTTCATGGTATAAAATTCAGGGGATGGAGGCCTGTCTGGAAATGGCTCATCATTTTCTGGTTTTATCAGAAATGAAATTTCTGCACTTTAGGAAATGCCGAACGATCATTAAAAATACTTGGACGATAGAAATGACACCTCCTGCTTCCTTTTTTTTTTTTCATCGTGACAGTGGGAAAAATTCTTAAATCTTGAACTGGGGAAATGTGCACTAATGGGGAAACAGATCTTTGCAGAACCAGGCAGAGTGACAAGCTGTTCAGGAGCAGGAGGCTCTTTCGCAAATATAATTCAGTTCTTCAGTCACTTCTGGTAGATTATCTCATAGTTAGAACACCAGCCTCACTCGCACCTAGCAAAGTAAGTACCAGATGCATAATGAGCATCCTTTAAAAAAAAAAAAAAAAAAGCAAAATAAATAAAGAAACATTTTAGATGTAAAATGAAGATTAACAGAAGGAAACCCACCAGTGAACTGAGGATGTATTCCCTTCTGAGTGACGTTCAGTTTGTATTGCAGGCATTTTGTTTGTACCAGAGAGAAACACACACACAAAAAGTTAATCCTTTGTATTTTTTATTACATGCTAAGGGTTCAAGTGAACTGAAATGCTTCATAGGGAATCTGACACCATGCATCTCATTACTCTGGTCCTTGAAATAATTTAGTAAACTGAATAATTTTAATTCATTTTTACATGCCTGAGATTATGTTAAATATTTAATTAGCATTTATTCCCCAACTTGCACACCTTGGAAGCTCTAGGTTTGGATCCAAGATGTCATTTTTCATCATAATGAATAAACCTAAAACAGTTGCTAAGTACAAGGTACTGAATTTTCACCTTGATTGTAACCCTCAAGAAATGAGTTTCCCACTTACATGCTTGCTTAGCCTTCTCTCTCTGTCGCTTTAATTGTGACCTCTCCAATCAACACAGTGTGCTGCCAATTTGTGTTATTTTTTGCAGAAACTTTAGAGCTGCGTGTACAGTAGTTTGAAGGATGTAGTTGTTTTTCTCATTCAGTCAGGAATTAGTCACTAAATAGGCTGCAGTTTTGATGAATTCCCTTCTATTAAAAAAAAAAATTAGGAAATATATGTAGATATTTCAGTCCGGTGTACAAGACACTGAATTTCATGACAGCTCTGTCTGAGAAGATGTACTCTGCTTGGTAGGTTCGCTCTTTTATATGTTATAGACGTCGTTGCATAGTAGACTGACAGATGGGCAGATGTTTTGAAGTCAGAATATCTGGTTTCTGATCTTGCCTGCTTTCATTAGCTTAAGCATGATTTGCTTGAATAGCACTTGAATGAGAGATCTTCAGGGAAAAGCCAGGTTGATGTTGTCTGGCGCTCATCTCTGAGTCAGGGCTGAAACGACGTGTTTTCCTGGTGCTCGGGCCATTATCTCTTGTGCTGTCCTTCAGAACAGATACAAAACAAAGACTTTCAAACGCTCGCATTCACTGACGATCCAATGGAAATTTGCACAGAAATGTCCTTGTCAGCTCTAGTGGGCTTTTTTAAATCAAAGTTCAAATAACTCTATACTCTGTCCCCCAAATGCTCTCTGCAGTTTGTAATGGCTTCAGTATTATGGCATTTCAGCCCTTAAATGCAAAGGACTGGGACATAAGCAGTCTGGGCTCATGGTTAGGCCACTGAAGGAAAGCAGGGCCTGGAGCTGGCTCAAAGGGAAGAAACCACATACCAGAGGCAGAGCCAGAGCCAGAAGCAGAGTCCACAACATGGTCCAGGGTCAGGATCCGGGGGTCAGATGCTGAGTACCAGTCCACAAGCTGAAGTCCAGCAACAGATCCAAACCAGAGGCAGAGCCAGAAAACAGACCCAGAGGGGAAGCCAAAGCAAAAGTCCAGGGATAAATTGAAAAACAGGGTCAGGAACCAGACTTACCACAAGAGAACTGTGCATGGGCCTGGAGACCCAAGGCCCCACCTGGTGCCAAATGGGTAGGTGGTGCTCCCAGCAGCTGATCAGGGTGTTTGCTGCTCCTCAACTGGGGCAATATTCATTAGCTGGAGCTTGCTGCAGGTGTGGCTGCTGCAGTACTTGGCTCAGGCTAGCCCTGCTCAGAGCCCCTGATGGCACTGGGCCCGGGCTGGTCTGCCTGCTCGGAGCCCCTGACATTAAATCTAAGGAACCATAATTTTAAATACTCAGCAGAGTGCATTGGCAAAGAAAGGACTTCCTAGATTAACGGCTAACCTTGGACTACTAGTTAAACTTGGATTTTGGACACCAGTGGGCCTGTAATCTCAGTTAAAGCCAGGTAACGTTGAAGTTTGAGACAGGAAATAAAAGGAGTAGTAAGCAAGTTATGTTTAGCCTAGGACAGGATGCTCAACATCAGTTTTGTGATGGTGTCATGTGGACCTGAAGCAGGATGCCGGTAGGGTCTGATCCAAAACCTGCATAGGTCAATAGGAGACTCAACCTCTACTACAGTAGACTTTGGCTTATATTTGCAATAGCAAATGTCCACATCAGGAAAGGACATTTTTGGTTGCTTCCCAAAGAGTTCTGGCTACTGTGGTTTGTTCCTAAAAAGCGCAACTAAAGCCCTGCCGCAGGAAGTAAAAAGCCTTAGCATTTCTGTTCACCTGACTTTTACAAACCATGAAAATACACAACTGATTCTTCTCTCCAGCTGTATTGTTAAATATTAAGTTCTAAACAAGGGTTTCTGTCAATAAACATTGCGGCAATTTGGTACTCTAGACTTGTCAAGCGCTGAATACCATTTTTTAAGGTATTGCAAGCTACTGGTTGTACACACAATAATGTTTCTGATGGTAAAATTGCCAGTTACATGTAGTAATTCATTCACTGACTGTCAGACCTGTCATATTGCAGAAAGCTAGGTCAGTAGAATTGGTTATTAGCAATCCATTCAAAAATAAGCATTTAGGATTTGCTTCCATAACAAAGAACGGCATCACTTGCCTACGTGAAGCTCGCAGCGTGTTTATTTCTTTTAAGCAATTAATGGTTTGCGATCTCAAGAACTGCAACTTAAGGCTTGAGCAATTATTTGTTAATTCTTCATTTCTTGAGAGAGTTATTAAAATTCCAATTGGCCATCGTAAGATGGACCCATGCATCATTGAAGAAGTCAGTAATTTATGATGCAGTTGCAACTCCACATTAACATTCCAGACCGTAATGAAGTTCCACATCAAATAAGTTCAGGAGCAATTTTATGATTAAATAATTTGCAAATGCTATAAAAACTTTGCATTGCTCTCCAGATTTTCAGCATAGTTGTTTAACTGCGTGGCACTCCATTAATCAAACTCACATGAGCTTTGTTGGGTCATGTTCTTTCCCATGCCTGGCTATGCAGATTGGTAACGGTGAACGTTTTATGCAAGAAATACATTTTTTTTCCTCTGAGTTATTTTCTTGCTTAACATCAGGAAGATTTAGGTGCAAGTATTATCCTAATATAAACCAAGTAGGTTGTGGATAGATGAAACAATGACACCGCTTTTAAACGGAGGAAGAGGGCTTACCTCTGGTGACTGTGCATCAGCTGATCTGTTGAAAATGTCAAGGTAATCTAAAGCAGTCTACACTGGGATGAAATTTCTGCTTACCTACTACAACCTTCTTGCTTCTGAGTGAATGGACATATGAAACAGGAACCATATTTCAAACTGATCTGTGTAACTCCTGCCACCCCCTTTTTAATTGGGACAGCTGCTGCACCTGTTTTTAAACACGTGAATGCTAATCCACACAAAACTGAAATGTAAAAGCTCTGACTTCTGATTTTAATTTCTTCACTCTGATATGGCAGTGTTATTAATAGTATCAGTATAACATGTATTTTCAAGCAGGTAAATATTAAAGAAGCTACTGAAGAAAGCAACACAAATGTCTTTGAGAAATAAATAGCCAGAAGTTACGAATTCTCTATGTGTATTAAAAGCAATAGCTGGCTTTCCAAACATGACCTTTACATTCTTTGTCATCTAAACACACATTAAATTCCCGATACTTTGATGTCAGTTGAAAGCAGTCTGAACTGTTTCAACTCCCATCAAACTTAAGGAACATCTAATATCGTTAGCATTAAGACACTGTGCAATATTACTTACAGTGGTATATCGCTGAACATATGATGATAGCTAAATAAATCATTAGAACTGGACCAGAAGCACTTTTAAAGGCACGCTAAAAACAAATGCCTGCAGCACAAATCCATCACCCCCTCTGTCGGCGAATCTGGTGCCTTCAAGGAGTGTTCAATCAAGCCCATCCTGCTCAAGGAAGTGAAAAGTTAATACCGCCACTGTCTTTGGTCAGCAGTAGTAGAAGAAACTCATCTCTGATGTCACCAGCAACGTTGTGGTTGTCGATTCACAGAATTTAAAACAGAAAGACCATGAGATCGTTTAGTCTGACACTTCATCATGTTACCCTGGTACTGAGCCCGGTACCTGGTACTTGAGTAACAAATAACTCATTAGGGGAAGGCATCCAGTCTTCCCTGGAAGACGTCAAGAGATGGAGAATCTCTGAGTTCCCTTGGTGGTTTGTCCTAGTGGGTAATTACCCTCCTGATTAAAAATTTGTGTTCTGATTCCCGTTTGAATTTGCCTGTCTTGCTCTTCCTGCTATTGGTTCTTGTTATGCCTTTTTCTGCTAAATTAAAGAGCCCTTTAATACCCAGTATTTTCTCCCCATGAAGGCACTTACAGGCTGTAATCAAATCACTTCTTAATCTTTTTGATAAGCCAAACAGATTGATCTCTTTAAGTCTCTCACTGTGAGGTATTTTCTCCATTTCTTTGTGACTCTCTTCTGCACCCTCTCCAGTTCTTTATCCTCCTTCTTAAAATGTGGAAACAAAACTGTACAGCATTCCAGCCTCAGACTCACTAATAGCACAATGGGAGATAAAATCCCCTTCCTCCCCTTCCTACTGTTTATATATTTTGTATATTTATATATTTTGTATTAGCCCTTGTTTATATATCCAGGGATTGCTTTAGTCCTTTTTGCACAGTATTACATTAGGAAACACATGATGAGCTCTAAATCCTCTTCAGGGTCTGTGGTTTCCAAGATACGGTTCCCCAATCTATAGGTGCAGCCTGTCTTCCTTGTTCTTGGATGATAGCTGCCGTTGCCTGTATCAAAATGCATTTTTGGATGAGCCCAGCTTAACAAGCAATCCAGATCACTCCTTATAATTGCCTGCTCCTCCTCATTGTTTACCATTCTCCTAAACTTACTCAATCAGCAGAAATTTTTATATGTGTTTCCTGATCATTAAGAAACATATTGAATAGTTCTGAGCCTTGTATCGAAGCCTATGGAGCCTTACTAGAAAACCTTCTTTGAATGATTATTGATAACTGTACTCTGAGATCTCCCAGAAATAGAAGATGTTCTTTCTTTTGTGGGGCAGACGTATTGTTTTATTTCTCCTGCTTTTCATGTTATGTACCTTTGAATCTTTTGTGACCCTAGTCCAGGGGCGGGCAAAATATGGCCTGTGGGCCAGATCCAGCCTGCCAGGCCATTATATCCAGCCTGTGCGGCCCCTAAAAAATTTTGAAAATTAATATTTATCTGCTCTGGCTGCCTGTCAAAGAGACAGGGGCAGTAGGACCCAGTGGGAGCTTCAGCAGAACTGATCAGCCCAGCCACGTCCACCCCTAGCCATTTCACTTCCTTCCTGCCTGGCCCTGCTCCAGCACCAGGTGGCTCCCGGCTGCATCTCTGGACTGGGAAGCATGGGGCCACACTGGTATGGGTGCACGTGTGTGTGTATGTATGTATGCAGGCAGGGACAGTGTGTGTGTGTGTGGGGGGGGGGGCAGGCAGGGACAGTGTGTGTGTGTATGTTCATAAGCAGAGTCCCACATGCACACCCCACCATACACATGCACCCACACCGCACTCGCACTGCCATACATGCAGACCCCCCACATCCCCTCACACACTCCAGGCACCCAACCCCCCACAAACCCCATACCCACCCCCCCCACATGCTCCCTCACCCCACATGCCCACAGCCCCCCACAAACCTATACCCACCCCCCTACAATATACAAGAGTAAGACTTCATTTTAAGCTAGTGTGCAATCACCTTTATGTACACTACACAAACACATGTAATCAGGACAAAAGTAGTTTTTGAAACCAAATTAATGAATGCTGTAGATGTTAGCTTTTTAGAGTATAATTTGGTATTTTTCTGGTTCCAAGATGGCAAAATCTCTTGTTGAAAGGAATACTTCCAAGGGCAAGGGGAGGGACTTCTGGTGGCAAGGGTCAGGGTTTAGGGGGCAGGATTTCTGGTCACAAGATGGCAACTAGGGGCAGGGCATCTATCAAGGGGTGGGGTTACCAACGCAGCCCTTGACAGGTTGCCAAAACTCGGTAAGCAGACCTCTGCCCAAAATAATTGCCTTCCCCTGCCCTAGCCCCTCCACACACACCACCTTTTTCTGTCATCTCCCTTGCCCATTGCTCTTCATCACCCCATCTCCTCCCCACCTACAAAGAGAAATGTGCTGCCCTGTAGGTGACAATTTTTTTCATCTTCTACTCAGGGCAATTGCTGTGATCAGTGATAGCACTTTTTATGTGTCTTTCTATGGGAAAGGAAGAGGAGGAATTGCTGGGAGAAGTGGTAAGTCATTCCAGGAGCAATGTCATATTAACGCACCCCACATTGCACTTCCTTGTAGGAGAGGGTTTTTGAACTGATGGTGTTGGCATGATTTGTCATCAAGTGGAGGAGGAAAGAAAGAGGAACAAGAACGTAGGGTTTCTCAGATAACATGGTAACAGAGACCTTATCAAGACCCTACTGTAGCCTATTGATAGAAGATATCGATGTCTGGAAAACTAGCCTAAACCCTAGAAGTCTTGATGGTTACCCACGGCTCCAGGAAATTGTTGAATCCATGGCTTTGGTGCCCCTGTGGCAAACTGACTACAATAGTAGGGCTGTATCTCCAATACTGCTGGAAAGCAGCTAGTTCTGTTGCTACAATATAAGAGTTAGGATGAGGCACTGCAGTTATCTGCATTAAGGTTTTAGTTATGTAACCTATAGCAATTGTTGTTCTAACTAGGGGGAGTTGGGAGTGTTAATTTTTTCAGCAAAGCAAACAGGGAATTAGATGTGCATCAGCCATTCACAGTTACAGAAGCCGTATCCTATTCCCCAGCATCATTTTTTAATTTGTTTTATTAAATAATGCTGTACTGTTAGGGTAAGTAATGCTAATGCAATTTGACTGCATCTTCAATAAATAATCTCCATAACTATAGAGCTGGATAACTAGTATAATTTGACAAGCGCTTTGTAATGATGTGACTGTTTCAGATGTTTAAGAGCTATATGATTGATAAAGAACATGGTAGAAAATTGCATACATTTTTTTCAGTTCAGCTTGAAAATAGTGTATCCATTCCACTTACTCCGCTTTAAGAGGGAAACCAGGAAATCCAGGGAGAGAAATAAGAGTTTTAGAAGGATGGTCCTGTAACAGTACTAGTGCAAATAAAATGAACTGTACGTGGGATTTATAGGCACTGGGGAAGGCCCTCTAATGATGCCGATTTCTCTGCATTTGCCTTGGTCTTTCATGTAGGTACAGGGTTTTTGAGTGCTAATACATACCAAATATTCTTCTGAAAGTTTATTGAGGAGCTGCCTTCCTGGGGCTTGGGCTATGGGGATATTGGCCTTGAGAAGGAAGCTTGGTTGATGACTTAATTTTAAATAAGGAAACAAGCTTCCAGCAAATGCGTTCTGGCTAGTACAGTTTCGATTGTAATTGTAAATCTTGTTAGCTGATGAAAGCTACAGCTTTGTAAAAAAACAAAGCATGTCTGTGGCCGGTTTTAGTCTCTTGTGGCCCAATACGTTTTTTTTGTTCAGGTCATCACACTGTAAAATGCAAGGCTGCAGTTGATAAATTGATTCCATGTATCTGTCTTTTGTACACATCTGTAATATTCTTCTAGTATCTCTCACCAAATGTTCAAGATAAAAAGACTATATCTATCTGCCTTGGTTGCTTATGTGTCCCCTATTGTCATTGTAGTTGAATGCTTCACACTTCTATACTTGTTTCTTCACAGCGCCCCTGTGGGAAGTGAGAAAGTGCTATTATTTCCCTTTTACAGTTGGGGAACAAGCCAAAGTGACTTTCCTGAAGCTACACCACACAGGAGGTCTGTGGCAGAGTGGACAACGAAACCCAAATCTCATAGACCTGGTGCTAGAGCCTGAACCCCCTGCACCATCCTTCCTCCTCCATTAAATACATTTCTGGCCCAAAGTATGGAATACATGTGCATAGAAGTAAATTCATCCGTAAATGTTGCATAGGATAATGTAGAAGAATGCATGCCTCAAGGACTATATATACAATCATAGACAATCAGATAATGGATTTTAACTGGATATGGTTTTTGTGGGCAGAATCACTTGGGTATGATTTGTACCCATCGTTTAGATATCAGTCTTTGTGAGTCTGGTCCATGATATATAAAGCAGGGCACAGTGTATTGATGATTCACATACTTTAAATGCAGTAGGGCCACTGTGGGTTTTTTTGTGTGTTTGCTGGTTGCAAACCCTATTAATATCCACATTCCTGGTGGGGATAGCTGTAAAATTGAATCCCTGTTTAAAAAAATGATCCTAACCCAACCTTCATCCTGCTATGTAGCAAAGACCTTTAGTCTTGCTTTCTCACATCCTTTCCTTGCTGAACCACTTGTCAGCTTGCATTATGCATACTTGTAAATAACCGAAAACAAAAAAAGATGTCATCCAGTAAGAAGGATGTGGAGGTTTCATAACACGGGCTTTGGCTAATCCCAAATGATAACTGTAGTCCTAAATGAAGCAAATGTTCATAAACACTTTTTTCAGCAGCTCTTAAGGACCTGATTATACAGGAGCCAGTAAAAATGTTCTCGTGGCTGTGGGTGGCACAAGAATTGGCCCCTAGGGGACATGTGCATTTCATTCTCGATTTTTTTTTTTCTTTGGATCAAGTCAACTGTTATCTTCTGAACACCATGGCATTCAGTGGGGAAAGCAAAAGGCCCAATCCTGAAATGGGGACTGTAGAGCTCTGTAGTTCAATACAAGGCTTGAAGCTGCTAATGTTATTAATATGAGTGAGGACTGGAATAGCAACTCTGACTCCTGTGAGAAGTTGGCTAGGAAAAAGGGCCTGAAAAAGGGCCTTAACATGGCCCTGAATGTCATCTGGACTTTTCTTTGTATCGTTGAGTTTCTGTAGCTCAACCTGCCTGCTGGCACTGTATAGGGAGCTTGTCATGGCAGAAGGAGAGTGCCAAGAAGGGGTCAGTGAGAGATGGGTCCAGGTGCTGAGACTGAGAGCAGCCTCAAGGCTGCTGCAACTGGTATCAGGGACTGAATGAACTTCTCCCAGAGCAAGGAAAAAATAAATATGATGTAATGCACCAGGCAGCACTCATCTGAACCTGAGAAAGTGGTCCTAGCGTTATATATTTGACTTGCATTTTCACAGCTTTGAACCTTAAAGCAAAAACTACGTGCTTTACGAGAACCCAGTGTTATGCTATTTTATGGGCCTTGCTAAGGATATATGTCAGTTGATGATGCATGAAGCTAGAGTTTAACTTAATCCATCCTGACACTTCCATAAAATTGTACAAAAATGATATTTTGCCTCCATGCTATCACAAACTCAGGCTAAACTCTCAGTTCTTAATTTGGATTATTTTCCAGGGTCCTCCATTATTCAGTGTCCACACACAGATGAATGTGACAATTAATAAAGTTTTATTGAATGGTGGGTAATGGGGCCCTTTTAAACTCTAGCCAATAAGTCAAAAGGATTTTTTCCCAGCCATATTACTAAGAACTCAATTAAATGTGTAGGGTTGGAATTTATTCTTAAACATCTTAATTCACTTTCCATACCTACTGGATAGCTATTTCTTACTTCTTATATTTGATCTAAAAATGGGTGGTTTATTTTATATCTTCTTGCAAACTTTAATCAATGTATATATGTATGTACAATAATTTGAGGCGCAATATGCAGATGAAAATGCATATGAAATATATAAATTCCGCAATAGAGAAAATATCTACCCTGTATCCTATTCATAATTCAAGCTCATTATCTCTATTTTTCTTACTCTAAGCTTCTTGCAATTTTAAACCAGAGCTTTCAAGTTTCTTATCCATTTCAGCCACTGTAGCGAGAATTATGTCTAATGTTTAAATAAGTTTTTAGTAAGTGAGACTAACACAGTTTGATAAGTAATATCTGAGTCTCTTAGTAGTGTAAAACCATGAAGGTCTTTAGCTTCCTGGGATCTTCTCTAGATTGCTCCTTTAATATCAGCACTTGCTTTTGCCTTTCTCCAATTCATTACTGAAATAAAACAAACTATGAAAGTAGGTTTCTGGAACATTAGAACAATGGCTGCAACAATCAAAGCCACACACAGGATGAAAGAAGTGGATTAATTAAAGAATCGCAAAATCCTTACAGTAGAAAAAGCCAATATAAATGGACAGGTTTTTTTTAAGGGCCCCTATTAAGCATAGAAATAAAGTCATAATATTTCCAAGGAGGCAAGATGGTTAGTACTTGGGAGTAGTAATATTAATTATGACATCCAAAGTAAAAACGATTGCTTATAGCCAAGAATCCAGTAGACAGCTGATTGCTTTGAGGTAGATTTCAAATACGATACATAAATTTGACAATTATACAATGTTATGCGTCAATAGCCAGCTACAATGATGAGATCAAATATCAGCTCTACAATCGCCTGCAACCTCTGACAGGATTCATAAGGGTGACATCTGCTTAGCAATGGGGCGTTCAATGCTAAATGTGGGAATGACAGTACTGGAGTTGAGAGAGCAATGGGCAACCGCAGCTTTGGATCTCAAAATCATAATGGTAAGTGACTGGTAAAACACATCTGAGCTTTGCAATTGGTGAAACACTAGCTTTATTCCTACACAAAGATTTTCATAAAAGAACTTGTAATCCCTCAGTTAAAGTTACTAGGAAATAGACTGAACCTTCATCTACTGGGAGGAAACTGAGATCAGGTCTCCAGGACATCAGAGCCTACAGAGGAGCTGATGTCAAAGATGACCACCATTTAAACATGGCAAGATTGAAGATCAGACTAACGAAAAACATTCCTCTTCCATAACGATGAATAAAAACTGACAGCCAAAGCCAAAAAACCACTAAACTCAATGAGAAAATGTAACACATACTGCATAACAGGTTTATCACAAGAAGTCCAAGTTGATGTGTCAAGGTCCTTTCTGCATGACTACAATAACTGTAGCTGGTTTTTCAGACAAACAGCTCTACAGTCTGAATAAGCGAAGATGCATGAACCAGTGTGAAAGAAAGGGAACGAGTCAAAGCAAACATCAAGTCCTCAAAAGCATAAACAGAAAAAAGAAAATAAGTACAAAAGAATAGATGTCAAAGAAGTACAAAAGGAGTTTAGGAGAAGACCAGAGGAAACATATGGGTAGCACTGTCAGAAAAGAAACAAGAGAGAAACTTGATATAAAAAAAAAAGTTTTCACTGGCAAGTTTGCTCTAGTTGGAGAGGACAAGCAGGGAAGGACCTTGACAACTGCAACAAAAATAAAGAGAATGGATTGAACTGATCGAAAAGCAAACATAAGGACTGAAAAGGAAGATGCATGAAACTCTTCCAGTGGTCAGCTGCCATGCATTCATGAGCTTTCTCTCCTCAACCTCCCTGTTTAAAGTGGTATAATTGTTTTCCCTTTCCACAATCAAAGTGAGCACTGAGTAGAATGCTTTCATGAGACGTTAAACAAAAGAATACCATCTTGACTGATCAAGAAGGTAATCCCAGAAAGTCATGCCATTATATTCCATGTCATAAGAACGATGCAATATGAACAATATCCAATATGAAAGACGCATTATGGACAAGTTAAATTCCAGGAAACCTAAAGGCGAAGATTAAGTCAAGTCACCAGGGCAATATTGCAAGCTTGTGGTGATGAGACCATCAGTAATGGGTTGCTTTCAACAAAGTATGGGACCAGGGCAGTCACCAGAACAGCAGTAAAACAACATAGTCAAAATACCAGAGAGGTGACCTAAGCAACTGAGAAACTCGTTCAGTGATTGACGACCTTCTGCAATACCACCTTAAGCAGAAAAATGAATTACACGAGGGAAGAAAAGCCTGCCTTATGCCTGAGAAAATGTGCATTGATCAGATTTTTATTCTAAGAATAATTATCAAATCATCAGATGGCAAAACCCCCCACTCATCCCAAACTTCAGATGTTAAAGCATTTCATAATATCCACTGTAAGTCGCTCTGAATCTTCTTGAAAAGTTAGGATATTCCAAAAAGAAATCACGATTATAAAGGTTTTGTAACAAATTGCTTCGTGACCAGTTAAACAGTTTGTTCTGCTCTGCGTCTGCCTGAATACAAATCCCGGTGTCAAGCTAGGATGCATTCTCCCCCCTCTCCTGTTTGGTATTGCCATGATTGGTCTGAAAAATATTGTGGAAGGATATATCATAATCACCTGATGACTTCCCCACCCGACCGTAAAAGAATTTGGATGGTGCTGATGATGTTGCTTCTAAGAGCTACAGTTCAACCAGCATTCAAGAAATGCCAAAGGTCTATCCAGGATTGTAAAAAAAAGATTGCTTCACAATTATTTGGGGGAAAGAAAAATAAATGAGAACTTCAGCAGCTCCCAACTTATTACAAGGAAAAGGAATTAAAGAGGCAAGTCAATTCATATGGTGAGGCAGCATTGTGCAAGCCAACTGGGATATGCAGAAGGAAATAGTGTTGCCAGTTGGCAAGAAGACAGCTGCATTCACCTGGTGAGACAAAATTTGGTCATCAGCATTCTATAATTTTAAGACCAAATGATGAGGCTTCAGTGCAACTCATGTGTTATTGCCATCTTAACATTCAGATGTGAAAATTGGAATCCAACAAAGGTATAGACAGATGTCTAACTAACTTTGAAAACAAATGCCTCAGGAAAATAGATATTAAACAGAATGAATCATTAAATAGGGTGAAACTATAACACATGCCAAGAATTGTCAGAGTTCAGCAGCTCATTATTGCTAATGTTATTCAGAAAAGAAGATGGAGCTATTTGGGATGCATGCTAAGAATACGGCCAGGGCATTTGCCATGACAGACATATCCATTGGGCAGCTGGAAGAACACGCAAGGGGCTAACTCAAAGAAGCCCTCCTTCAAATAGAGCTCAAAAACTGAACAATATAGATTATGCAACAAGAAATGCAGGAAGAACATGGGGGTCAGAGGTTTGTTCGTGGCCTGGGACAGCTTAGGTGCAGCTCATCTTCACAAGTTGGGAACGTCCCAATTAAACTGTTTTGTGGAATTTGTCAAAACACAAACCTGTTCTCAAGGAAGCAATGGTTTAAGGCAGGGCAGTGCGGGAGGGAATTGTCAAATACTTAAATTGTGGAATTAGTGTTATTTAAATGAAAAAAATCCAAGGTTTCTGATTCCAATGACTTTTAGCATAGAAATCTGAACTTAGTTATACTAAAAAAGTTGGAAATGGTCCAGCTAAATTAAACATGTCAAAATGTTTGGGGGGGGGGAAAAAGTCTTGCCTGACCCTAACTAAATCCACTTCAGAGTTTTGTCCTGAATTGGGAAGGGAAGTCCTCATCCTCAAAAGTTTATGAGGATGAGAAAATCAATTCTCACTTGATCCCTCCCAAGCGGTTGTCAGAGACATCTTATCTGACTTTTGGAAGATAGCGTGACATAGGGGCTTAGGTACTTAACTGGAAGTCAGAGGGAGCTGAGTTTTAGTTCCAGCTCTGCCACCAATTTGTAACTTAGAGCAGTTTGAGTTGCTCACCTTGGTGCCTCTGCTGTTATTCCCATCTTTTGTCTATTTATACAACCGGCTCTTTGGATCAGGGACACTTACCAAGTATTTCTGCCAACTAGTATTTTGGACCTTATGCTACTCTACTATGACTAGTGCCTTTGTACCACTTCCTCCAGAACTGTGCAACGAGTTCATTCCCAGAGTAGAGCTTGCGGGTTTTTTTAGATGTTATGATTTCTTTTTAATCAGCTTTTCTGGTATAAAGCTGATTTACCTTTGATATTTCTTCTTCCCTTGGGAAATGTACATCTGTTTCTAGCATCTGTCGCTATTTCCATTTAAAAACACTAAAAATAATTATAGTTTTGGAGACATTTTATTAGTCTTTCTGTCAAGAAATCGCCCTTTATTCTTGAGAAGAATCTTCAAGCTCTGCTCATCAGTATCATTTTTAAAGTGGGATTAGCACATAGCCCTAAAAACAGTGTCCATGGAAAATGTAGAGGTATGAGTGTCATGGCTTAACACAACAGAACAACCTTCCTAGAGAGCTAGGAAGCAAACAGCAGAGAGTCATTTTGTGTCAGTACAATTTACAGTAGTAATCAACTCTTACACAGCTTTAAATCTTGGAGAATAGATATGCATTCTGCTTGCAACTCTTGATTTAAATACGTTCCAAGGGACAATGCAGTGATTCATTACATAACCCCTCCATGGGAAAGCCTGATGCTCCCTTCAGAAGCTCTGCCTCTTGTTGAAAGGCATCTAGATCATCGAGTCAACCAACACTGGCATCTGCTAGAAAGGTGCTAGATCAGGCTTTGTAGTTACTTTGTTTTCCTTCTTCCTTGGATGGAAAAAAATGCATAGAATCATAGAAAATGAGGGCTGAAAGGGACCTCAGGAGGTCACATCTAGTCCAACCCCCTGCTCAAAGCAGGACCAGCCCCAGCTAGATCATCCCAGCCAAGGCTTGGTCTAGCTGGGTCTTAAATACCTCCAGGGATGGAGAGTCTACAATTTCTCTGGGTAACCTGTTCCAGTGTTTTACTACCCTCTGTGAAGAAATCCCACTTTTAGTCTGCCTCCCTGCTCTGTGTCTGCCCAGCCCCACTCTGTTTTCAAACTCTGGCTGCTGGATCCTCCTGGCCAAGCGAAGTGACTGGGTTATAAAAGATCCATAAGGAGTGGGGAGCTCACTCTCCCTTTGTCCTGAGTTTCCTGCTGAACAACCTGTGTGACCCTGGCCACTCCACCTGGGGGGCGCTGATGACTTTTAAAAAGATTGGTCTGCCTCGGCTAGGTTCAAATAATGCCTGCTTCTGGCTGGAGCAGAAGTATTCAAGGGTCAGATCACCTGATTTGTTTGGTTTTCTCCGGGGAGGCATTTTTGGAAACACAGACAGATGCATGGGCCTCCAGAATCCTCTGTAAGTAGCTTGACTGAAATTCAGCCAGTAAATTAGGGTTATGTATCTTTAGCCTCATGTTAAAAGGACCGACAAGCCCATTCTGTTTTGCTCAAGGTGTTGTTTTTCTAATACTCTTCTATCTTGTACTCCTTCCCCACATTCCCTCTCTCTGATTAGTAAAAACTAATGGTTACAGCACACCTAGTTGCGAATGCTTGAGAGGAGGGACAGGCGTTTTCACTCCTGGTTGAGCTTGGTTGATTATTACCTGAAAACTTCCTGGGTAGCTCCAGGCTATAAGGAACACCCAGAAATATTACCAGCAGGCAAAGCATCCCCAAAGTTTGCTGGGTCTGTGTATCCTGGGCTGCACAGAGCCCTAACAGAGACCAGAGTCCGGGTGGAGGCAGTGATTACCCCAGGCTGGCGGGTGTGCTCCAGGAAGCGGGTCAGCCTGACATAGGTGCCCTAGGGGAGACACCCGAAGCATGGTTTTGGTCGGGCACAGTGAGGTGGGTGGCTCAGCATAGTAGTACCCCGTACTGTCCCACCATGCCTTTCTAGTGAGAATGTTTTTCCTAATATCCAAACTAAACTTCCTTTGCTGCAACTTGAGACTGTCACTCCTTGTTCTGTCACTTGCCACCACTGAAAACAGTCCAGCCCCATCCTCTTTTGACCCCCCCTTCAGGTAGCTGAAGGCTGCTATTGAATCCCCTCCCAGTCTTCTCTTCTCTAGACTAAATAAGCCCATTTTCTCAGCCTCTCCTCAGAAGTTATGTTTCCCAGCCCACTCACCATGTGTGTTGCCCTCCACTGGACTCCAATTTGTCCACATCCTTTCTGTGGGCAGGAGGGCAAACTGAACACAGTACTCCAGATGTGCCCCACCAGTGCTGAATAGAGGGGGATAATCACTTCTCTTGATCTGCTGGCAGCACTCCTACCAATGCAGGCCAGGATGCCGTTAGCCTTCTTGGCAACAAGGCCACACTGCTGGCTCATATTCAGCTTATTGTCCACTTTAACTCCCAGGTCCTTTTCTGCAGGACAGCTGTCTAGCCAGACATCCTCCAGTCTGTACTGGGGTCCATGCAATTGTTCGATCCTAAGTGCAGGACTTTGCACTTGTCCTTATTAAACCTCATGAGATTTCTTTTAGTTCAATCCTCCAATTTGTTGAGGCCTCTCTTAATCTTAGCCTTACCTTCTAGCTTATCTACTACTTCCCCCAGCCTGGTTTCATCTGCAAACGTGCTGAGGGTGCACTCCACCCCATCTTCCAGGTTCTTAATGAAGGCATTGAACAAAACTGGCCCCAGGACCAACCCCTGGAGCACTTCACTTGATACTGGCTGACACCTAGACATCAAGCCATTGATTTCTACCTTCTGAGCACAATGATCCAGCCAGTTTTCTATCCACCTTTCAGTCCCTTCATCTAGCCCGTACTTCCTTTGCTTGCCTGCAAGTATGTTGTTGGAGACCATACCAAAAGCCTTGCTAAAATCAAAGTATACCACATCCACTGGTCTCCCTGCATCCACAGAGCCATCATAGAAGGCAGTCAGGTTGGTCATGCCTGACTTGCCCCTGGTGAATCCATGCTGACTGTTCCTAATCATCATCTTCTCCTCCAAAGTGCTCAGAAATGGATTTCTTGAGGATCTGCTCTATGATTTTTCCAGGGACTGAGGTGAGGCTGACTGGTCTGTAGTTCCCTGAATCCTCCTTTTTCCCCTTCTTAAATATGGGCACTATATTTGCCTTTTTTCCAATCATCCAGGACCTCTCCCAGTTGCCATTAGTTTTCATAAAGGATGGAGAGCAGCTCTGAAATCACATTAGCCAACTCTCTCAGTACACTTGGGTGCATCCTGTCCCACCTAATGGACTTGTATATGTCCAGCTTTTCTAAATAGTCTAATAAATGATGCCAGGTGCAATAGTCCGGGAGCTGACCTTGCCTGTGAAGACCGAGGTGAAGAAAGGATTGAGTACTTCAGCTTTTTCTGCATCATGTTACTAGGATGCCTCCCCCATTCAGTAAGGGACCCACACTTTCCCTGATCCTCTTGTTGCTGACTTGTTGAAACCTTTCTTGTTACCTGTACAGGAAGGATGGGATCCATCAGCCTATGTCATCAGTCATTCACAGCTCTGCAAAGTGGATGTAGGATGCAACACTTGACATGATGTCACAGTCCCTACTCATCTGCACAGGAGAGTTGAAAGGACCCACCCACCCATCCCATCTACCTCTCCCAGATTATAACTGTAGCCACAATGAGTTGAGTAGCAACTACTGTCCTGATGATTCCCCCCACCATCCCAAAACCAAGAAGCAGGGGATGGAGGGAAGGAAGACAAACCATGGGAAGACCTATGGTTCTGTTCCCTTCATGCTGGGTCACTGGCCAAACTGGTTAGGCACACAGTGGGGTACCAAATTGAATAAATTTCTCTTGTCTCACCCAAAGAGTCTGCATCTCCTTCAATAACCTTTGATTATTTAAAAAAAAAGTCCTTAAATTACCTTTATAAAAGTGTTTTCCCCTCAGCCCTTAATAATCCATTTACTTTGGGTTTTCTAATAATGTATTATTAAACTATTTGTTTAGATATTAAATAATCATAGTGTGCACATGAAGATGAATGTTATTCTCTAACAGCAAGAAAATGCATATTGGTAACAATAATTTCAATGTAAATTTAATTTATTCAAATTAAACTGAAACATTTCACCTCGAATTATTGGTAACTATAATTTCAACAGAGGAAGGTATTATAACACATTAGCAAACATACAAGAATTCTGTATCATTCTGCTTTTCCCTTATGGACCAAACATCCTCAATTCAGGGATAAAAGATGGCAAAATTTACACAAGAATATAGTTACTTAAAGAAATGTTTGTACCATATACATGTTTTTACCAGCACTATGAATTTTGTAAATTTGATTCCAAGATCAAATATATTGTAAGCTAATTTTAATGTAACAAGAAGTTACTAAAGACATAATCAAACTTACAAAAGGAGGTCTCTTTGCAGAATAAACACAAAGTTCATCAGAGCAAAGTTCTTTTCTTGGGCCAGCAGTATGAGCCTAATTTATCATTGTTATACAAATCACAGTCTGTTAATGCCAGTGTAGTTGCTTTGAGCTGGCTAATTTCTACAGAAATTTGCACAAAAATAATTAAACCATTTTAACTTTGGGAATATGAACCTGGACGCTTTATAAAAATGTCCTATTTTGTTTTTAAGTCGATTTCTTGGCGACTTAAGCAAAATCAGACTTGGATACTTGCTTGAAAATGGAGATTTTCTACTTGTTTTGAAACAATTACAGATATTGATTAAAGCCATTGTACTTATTTCAGTATGGGCCGATGGGTAAATGAGGTCTCAGAACTGTGGGGTTGCAGGAAATAAACTAGACAGTCTTTAAGAAGAAATAAAGAAAAAAAAAAAAAAAAAGCTTTTAAGCTATTTTCTGCAATCCTTGGCTTCTGATGCTGTATCTTTTGGATTTCTTTAATCATCTGGATTGGCCTGTTCTTCCTCCTGATTTATCCAGTGCCACAGAAGGATTAAATCAGCGTAATGGACACTTGTTAAGTGCCTGCATCAGTCTAATCAGCCTGACAATGCTCTGTTTTTCTTCTAAATTGTGGTATCATAAAGATGCTGTACTGTATATAGCACCACTTAGTGGCAGAAAGCCTATTTGAAATCCTCCCTTCTGGAATCTAATCCAGGAAAGTTTATTCTGAGTTGAAAAAAGAGGGGTGGGGGAAAAGTCCCACAGCCCTGACTTTTTTACATACAGAGCTTTCCGCTGTGAGATATTTTAAGGGGTGACTTACAGCATCAGTAGCAGTACATGAATTGGAGAAACAGTGCCTGGATATTTTCTAATGTCCTGTATCCACTTTGTCAGTGATACTGAATATGCCCACAAAGATGGGCCAGTACTTTTGTCTGTACAAGTTTGTGACTTTTTGGGCATGCCACTGTGCATCTTGCAGGCATGAAGGGGAGGGGGGGGGCAGTCCACCTGTGAGTGTGATCAGGTATATGCACAATAAAATAGCGGAAGACAGGAATCCAGCTTAACATAGGTTCGAAATTCATTCCCACGTACCAGTAGCCCTAAAATATAGCAGGCAAGCCTGCTCCTAAATTAGACAAAATGAAAGGTAAAGAGAAATGTTCATTGAAGGATACCATCAGTGGAAGGAAACAAAAGTCAAATGGGTTAATATCAAAACCTCCACAGAATTTCCCAGCGTCATACTGTTGTGTTTTTAAATGCTTTGTAATACCAGCTTTTTATCCGTTCGGAGCAGAGTTGGGGTACGTGGGGACCAATGCAGTCCAATAGCTGGAGCATTGAAAATAGATATGCCATTTTCTCATTGAAGCTTTCTGAACTTTGCAAAGAGGACATGCTGCTGTCAGGCTTCAAAGAGTGTGAAGTAGAAAAGAAAAAGGGTGAATTTTTGAATTCGTGAGAGGTGTTGGATTAACAGTCCTTGTGACTGAAGCTCTCTGTTCACCTGCAAGATTTTTATAGCATGGACAGTAGCAGTCCGCTGTATATATATTGCCTTGCCTTACAGGTCTTCAGTGTAGCATGGAAGAAACACCTTTGCAATGAAATGGTAATTGAAATCCTTGAGATAGCAAGACAGCATTGCAATGCTAGCTTTAGTTGTACCTGGGCACATGCTTACATACATAAATACATCCCATCTTTCTCTCTCTTTCCGTTTCTCTGCAATCTTCACGTTGCTTCTAAATGAAATGTCATAACTGACCAAAAAAAACAAGCCAGTTCATGCTAATGGTTTGTGATTTGGATGCCTGTGCACTAGGTAATGACCAAGGGCACCAGATAGCCATCAGCTATCACCTTGCTTTGGCAAATGACTTGGAACCCAAGTCCTGCCGGGCTCAGTGGATCTACTACTTGTGAGTAAATGATTAAACAAATGTATGCAGGATGCGTCCATCAGTGGGTGTTAAAAGGGCTGGAGACAGATATGCCCTGCATATGTACTCTGCCCTTTGGTATCTACTTGTGCTACTGTGAGATGTAGGATATGAGGTAGATGGACCTGTGGTCTGACCCAGGGTGGTCTATCTTATGTTCTTATGTGACACTGAGCTGTGCAAAACCCCAGCACAAGTCCAGTGCACCATTTAAGTCTCACTTAGACCCAATTTCAAAGAGTAAGATTTGGTACATTGCTACAGAAAATGGAATTTCACCCTGTATACGCATGAAAAATATTTTCGGGATTGAGACCCTGGGCAGAATGTTAACCATCGGCCTACATGCGAAATAAACTGTCGTCCAGTCCCTAGTGAAATACATTTGAAATTAGAACCAGCACATTTGAACTTCAGGCTGATAGAAACCCAACTTCTTGACAAACGGCATCATTTATAACATTAGCAGCAAGGGAATCACGGCTGGAAGCCCTTTGTGGATGATTGTGAACATATTCCCAGCATTTTTTACAGCTGGTTTTATAATCCAAAGAGAACTTTAATGCCTGAAATATAAAAAAAAAAAGAAATGCCTAATGTTTACATAGCAGAAAAAACCAAATCGTCTCTTTAGAAAAAGAATCAAAGCAATCGCAAAATGGGCATGCGGTCCCCAATGGAAACAACCCAAGCAGCATTGCTTCTCAGCGGCATCAGTGCCACTAGCTGAAGGTAAGAAGAATGATACTTTAAATTAAAATCATGTTCAGGTTCATGGAGTCACAGAGTTTAAGGCCAAAATGGATCATTACAATCATCTTGTTTGACCTCACAGATAGCACGTGTCATAGGATTTTACCCAGTAATTCCTCCATTGAGTCCGATAACAACTAGTTGCTCGAGCTCATATTGTTTAGCAAGACATCCAGTCTTGATTTAAGTCTCAATCGAGGGGAAAAAACTTACCATATCCCGTGGGCAAGATGTTTCTTTGGTTAATTACTCTCATGGTTAAAAAAAACAACAACCCATCTGATCTTTATTTCCAAGTTGAGTATTTTCTAACTTTAACCTCTAGACGCTAGATATTTAATGCCTTTCTCTGCTAGAACTTTTTTCTCTCTCTCATTGGCAGTGGGCAACACAGTTTTACATTCATTTTAGTTCAGTTTTAAAGTGTTTCTGTCTTCTTCTAAAATGTTTCGCAGACATTTAAATCCTCGCTCATGTAAACTCTGCATCTCTCAAGCCTGGCGTTTCTCGAGTTTTGTTTGCATGAACTCTCTGTTCGGTGTCGTGAGTAATTCTGGTTACACCGCTTCAACAAAAAGGTTTCTTTTCAAGCCAGGCTTTGGTTTCTTTAGAGATGACAATAACCATTTATCACTTGAGTAGATCATCACTTTGATTGTAAGTGTATTGGAAAAACAATAGTAGAAGATATTGTAAATTCTATTCTTGTTCTAAAGCTTATCCAGATTCTCCTAATAGTTCCTATCAGTGGTATTGCATTTCCAATCCTGAGATGCATCAGGTTTTTTCTATACCAGAACACACATGGAAAGGTAATTTTTTCAGTCAGTTAAATCAGGGCTTCTAAGCAACTGGAGACAAAAGACCCCAAGGGCTGTACCAGTAGGGGCCATATGCCTGTGGGCTGCACCAGGCCAAAGCATGGGCTCCCTGGGCTACATGATGTGCCCCATGGGCCTGTGGCCCCGCTCCATCCCCTGCTATACTTTATGCCCACCACACAGCCCCAGGATCACCTTCAGCAACCCACCTGGTCACGCTGCACTGCCCATCCCTTGGGGTGGGAGCCAACAAAAGCTAGAGGAACAAGGAGGAGCCCAGAGACTGGCACAGGGAGGGAAGTGGTAGCTGGGCAGCAGCCTGGGGGTCATAAGTTGCCCTGACTTAAATGTACAATTGCAGGTGCGTTTTGTGCACAAAAGGCAGGTGTGCAATTACTGAGATTCCATGAGTGCGCCAGGTAATTTCTCATAGAAATGCACCTAATTAGTCGACTGTTCATGAGGTTTCCCATACATACCTACTTATGGCAATTTTGGATGCAAATTAAACATTTGTATATAAACTGTCGTCATATTTACCAAACAGAAGCTTATGGCAGATTTGGAATGAAGCAATTTACTTGTCTGGCAATCTGCAATGGGTTGCATATGGATTGTTACAGTGTTACCAACCGGCAGTCGTTTGCAGAATAAGATTATTAGGGGCTGCATCTCGTAAGAGAGTTAAGAATCAAGGTTTAGATGAACTGTCATCTACCTTTAAATTCCCTAAAATCCATGGTTATGATCCAACCCATGACGAACCAAATGTAATTCCAGTTTGTTACGGTCAAAGAATATAATTTTTCTCGACTAAATTATATGCCTGTTAAGAGAGAGTACAGTCAAATCTGTTATATGATCTTGGGGTCTCCTTATTGGTGGGTTTGGGCAGTCTTGTTCAGGGTCCCTCGAACAACGTTACTAGCTCTGTTTAACAATAGATCCACCTGTATTTCTTACTGGAAATATATACCAAATCAAGTTCCTGCATACAACTGGCTAGGAAGGGAGGGGAACCAAGGGGCCACCCACTCCTTGCCCCATCCTGCAAACTTTCTTGGATAGTGGGAAATGCTGAAACATGGTGGAGTGACTCTAGGTAGCTGGTGCAAGGGGAAACGAGGACTAGGTTGTGTCCCAGAGGGACAATCTAGCCCTGTGTGTATGGTTTCATGCTGAATTATCTACATGGTCATTTTCTTTTCATTCACGTAGGAACAAATTCTAGATGTAATAAGCACATACAAGTTTGAACAGATTGGAGAGAGTCCAAAATTGTTTTATTTCATCCCCAGTACTACAGGGACAATAGCCACAGAACATACCTCCTGAGAATAAAATAAATAGAACAGCTTTAAACTGCTCTCTCTCCTGAGGTTACAGATGGGAAGCAGATACTGCTTTGTCTGCCTTTGGCATGTTTATTAGGTTTCAGGTGGGGAAAGGGTTTGAAAGTTTGGGGCAGGGGGGTCCCTCATTTGCAAAAATAAAATAAAAGCGTAGAAATAAAAATCAGAATTAGCAACGTTCTACTATGGCAAGGGTCATAACTTAATTCCACCGTGTGTCAGGATGAAGTATGTTCGTTTAAAGTGTGTTACTTCACCTAGGGTGAAAGGGACTTGGAAATAGGGGTTTTTAATTGACTGTACTATAGCCATTCTTGGAGTCCTGCCAGGTAGCGCCTGGGTAGTTCAACGATGAGGCCACAGTGTCTCGCATAATGGGAGGTCAGACTACACCAAAGCTGGCCTTCCTTGGTCCAACATAATTATTCTTGCTAGGAAGGAAGATTTTGTGCAGGGCTTCTGCAGTTATTTTTCTCAGCGCCGTGTATATTACTAGCTAGGAAGGGGAATGGAAAGAGTCTCAAAGTATGAATGAGAGGACTGTGCAAAAGAGGGATTTCAGATTTACCAGGCACTAGGGAACATTGCAAATGTTCAGAGTTAGTCGGAGAGAGCGGTCTCTGCTTAGGCATTGGACTATTACACCTATCTGGCAATAACCCCATGCATGCAGGGCACGCGTGGCACAATGCAGAGTCAGGCATTAGTCGAGCACATCTTCTGTTCTTGTTCTGGTTCTTTGTTCTACTTTATTTCCCTTTCACTATCTACCAGTTTTTCTTTAGATCACACATCAGGGCCAAATTCTGACCCCCCTTCCAAATCTTGAGCACTCCCTTAGTTTACAAGTCCTGTCCTGGTGATTACAGCAGAATTGTTCTTTCTTTGACAGATTTGCTTAACCGAAATAAGGGAATCCCAGCTTGGGAGTAACTATTATTTTCCCTTGGTTGTTCTATTCAGGGTTTCTTCCACCCTCTACGCTGCCTTCGGTCTGAACTCTCTCAGATGCACTTATTCCATTAGCCCTTCTTTTTCTTCATAGCTTTATCTAATCAGTGCATTGCTTCCCTTTCTGTTCAGTCATGCTCTGACGTATCTGTCATCTTTTCCATGAACTACCCATGGGGGGTATATCTGAAGGCCACTTGGAAACACTGCTTCACACTCCAGATCTGCCACCACCTATCAGTCCTCCACCATTTGCTTTTTTGCAGGTTCTCCAAGCGGCTTCTCCCTTTATTACTGTCGATGTGGACCAGGGTTAGGAGCAGCGCCTTCCCAGATTGCACTCGGACTCAGTTTTACCTGCCTCCTATTTCTGTACTAAATCTTGAGGTTCAACGTTACGATTGCACATTGTTTAATTTAATTTATCCTTTTATTGCGCTTTCTTTTTCAGACGGCTCCTTTGTTTTTATCTCCCCTGCCACCAAATGCCTTACTCAAGGAAGCTTCTAGTTGAACTCTGGGCTCTCGTGGAAGTAAGCTGATTAAAGCGAGTGGAAATCTTTTCTCGGTATGGAAACCGGAGCCAGGCCCCTGAATGAGGAAGGCACATGCCTCGTGGGATTTTGTTTTCCCACCGCCTATACATTTAATTTGTTATCCCTGTGCTTTCTTGTATTTGATGGCTGCCAGGCAAATGTATTGTGCGTTGTACTGTCCTCAGTGATCACACTTTCCCGTGTCTCATTTTCTGTCCGTAAGTAACGCCGCTCACATCGGAAACTCATCTTCTGTACTAACGGATCTATTGTCCCCTTGATATGTACGTGTAACTCCCACTGCTGTCAATAGGAATTACATGTGTGCATCAAGGAGAGAAAAATCCCTTGTGTACTCTCTTCCCCTCATTATCTTGGCACAGTCAGTTCTGTAGATGTCTCATCTAGGAGCCTTTTATTCTCTTGAGTGTTGTGTAGTATAGCAAGTTGGCTCTTAGGATCAGCAGTCTTGCTCTTGAGGTGTTTAACAAGTTGATTCAATGGGCATGTGTACTTTCCCGTATATCTTCATGCAGTCACAGCCACATCTTGCAATCTTCACACGCCAGATGATAGATCTCCTTATTTCGTTCTCATGCTTGAGACTTAATTCATAACTAGCCCACCCCGAAATGGACTGAAAATGAAGCAGGGAAAAATGTTAAATCAGTAAGGTTGGCAAGCTTCCTTTACCACATACAAGGAGTCCCAGGTCTAACCCAGACACCAAAACTCTTTTTTTCCCCTACAGCGGCTCCAGGAATAGCTACAAATAACTTAAACCAGATATTTGCATTCTCTCACAGATCTGATGGAGCACCTTTTTTATGGGCACTTTAAAATTATGTTGATTGCCTCTTAACAGGAAGAGATGGGTGCAATAGCAGCTAATTTGTTAGTAAACGTTAATTCTTTCTGAAACTTAAGTAATCAGGGGTGGATGGGACAAGACGGGGAGGGGGAAATCGTACGCACATGCATGCGCACATGCTCACACACACACTTGCTACTTGCATGCTCCATATTCAATTGTATTCTCCTTCCCAGATCACATGATGCTTTTGCAAACACCAAAGTGCTTGGAAGGAAGGTTGCAAATCACATAAGTCACTGTCATACTTCTCTAAATGGAAAATATACCCAAGCAGATTAACTCAGTCCATTGGACAATTGTTCACCCAGTAAACTGTCAGTGACCACAATTTATGACAGCTGGCTAGCAGGAATTCAATTGGTTTTGGAAAGAGGCTAGACTTTGAGACACTGAATCACGTTAGTCTTCACACTCCAAAATGTAAGGGAGATATTTTCCCTAGACATTGAAATTAGCAGGTGATGTTTTTAAGTCAAGAAGAAAAGCTGCCTGCTTTTGGGGTATATATAATTTTTTTAAAAGCAGAAAGAGAGGCAGGAAAAAAAAATGCAACTCGCCATCAGACTACAAATCTACTGTGAATACGTTGAATAAATCTTTTCCCTCCCCTCGAACTAATGCTGTGCCTTTTTTTCATAATCGGTCGTGGTGGTGGTAGACTTCTTTTGACAATAGTAGTGGAACTTGTCATGCTAATAAAGTTATTTGAGAGACCAAAAATGCATGCACAGCTACAGCTGCAGGCCAGTTAAGAGTCAACAGTTCACAAGTTTTTACAAGAAAAGACTTGAACGTTAGTCACATGGAGCCACTTAAAAAAAAAAAAATGTTTAGAAGGAGAAACCATCTCATCTCTAAGGCTCTTGAGATGTTATATATGTAGCTACAATAATAGCGGCCTTTCAGCCCATGACAATAATCTGTTCCAAAATTCACTGCTCAGGGTGAAATCTTGGAGGGTAAAGTTAGGGAAGATTTTTATTTTTTCCTATCACAGTGCCTCTAATTGTGGCGTGTGCTGTCAAAAGCAGTAATAGCACATCGTACATATGCATCTAAAAAAATGCTGTGCATGCATTTTGTATTATATAGCATTCAGATATGCCTGATCAAATGGAAGATAAAAGCTGTAACCTGCTAAGACTGTAAGCCCTGAAAACAGTAAATAGGTGTGCAGAGTTTAAGACAATGATGTCCTCCTGGTCCTTGATTAAACCGTGTAGGTACTGATGCAAAACTAATATTAATACATCTCCTCCAAAGTCAAGGATGCATTAAGTAGAATGATATATTTGTTTTATTCCTTAGGGGAGAAAAAAATTTGTGAATCCACCTGAATACTTGAAAGGCCAGCTTTTCAGCCCCGATATACACTACACAGTGTATCAGGTACGTTTTGCAAATGTATTTGCACGCATTTGTGTACATCAGGGAGCTGAATGACTGTCTGACTAGGGTCTTGAAAATATTGATCTTATATGCACATAATACACCTGAGAACTTTTCTATATGTAACTGAGCTACATCCAAAACAACGGAGGAGGACTTAAATGACGCCCCGGATTCAACATGGCTGAAAATAGTTAAAACTGAGACTTAGCATTTATTACCGTTGCTTTACAGCATCAGACTTCAGAGCGCTCGTCAAACTTTAGCTAAGCTGAGCGCAGCTCTCTGGGTCTGTTCCGAGTCTCGCACAGGTTTTATACCAAGGGATCTTCCATTTAGTGGAGTTAACTGTATTTTCCACTGCTGTGAGATCTGAATTAGGTTGAATGTATCCCATCCTGCTCCCCCCACTCCCCTAGGAGGATCTGGCCTAAGATTTACTTACGTTTTTAATAAAATTATTCTTGCTAGGTTATGGAAGCTGACTTTCACACAAACTGCTTTCCCTCGGGCAGGACATCCATCCCTGTTTCAGTCAATCCTCCTCCTCCTAAGTTTACCCACAGCAAACATAGGGCTTGTCATGGAGCTAGACCCAGGCCTATAAGCAGCAAATGAAAGCTCAGAGCGTTTGACTAACTCATTTATCCCTTTGCTAAAGAGGACCCTGAAGAGGAGCTTTGTTCCTTTGGAAGTTCTTCCCTTCTTATTCCCTCCGTCTGCTTTCCAGCATGGCTAAGGCGGCCCCGGCCACACCATCTCCTTGCCTCTGGCCAAACCAGCTGTTTCCTTCTCAGTCCCAGGGGTCTGGGACAGAAGATTCATAAACTGGTTTGACCCAAATCAGTTAAGTCTGATGGTATACAGGCAGTCCTCGGAATTACGACACAGTTGGTGCCTGAAAACCACGTCTTAAATCGAAGCGTCGTAACTCAGAACTGATTTTCCCCATAGGAACAACATTATAAATGGGGGATTGGTTCCTGATCCCAGGCCTGATACCCTGTTTTCACCAAAAATAACCCAGAATTTTGTACTCAGTCAATTATAGATGAGTAATATAACTACATTAATGCAGGTATATTGTAAATAGCAATCATATGGATTTGGAAGGACTTCTTTGAGGTGACTTTGATGGACTTTTTGAAGGGCTCTTACCTGGAGTCTTCTCAGGAGTCCTGGCTGCAGGTTTTTCTGGAGACTTGTCTGCTTTCTTAAAGAAAGTGTGCAAGGAAGTTTGGACAGACGTTCTCCAGGGAGATGGGAGACACAGTGAACTTGTTCGCTGGCGTGGCGTGGCATCAGATCAAGCATTGATAAGTCCAAACTGATGTTAGAAAGTTGAAACAGGGTGTCAATTGATAAACGTTGTAAGTGCTGTTCCTTGTAACACGAAATGTCGTATGTCAAGGACTGCCTGTATTCAACCCGTGTGTAGACGAAACAAGAGACATGTGCGCATGACACTTTAAAGCAGGTGAAATGCTTTTGCAGCGCTTTAACAGTCTCGGTGTTTGCATGCCTTGGCGACATATTGCACATGAATTCCAGCTGCTGCAGGAATTCGGCAGTGTAATGAGCCTTAAACGTCTCGGGGTGCAGCAAACTAAAACTCCTTGAAGAAGTTTTAGTTTGCTGCCCCTACAGCTGCGGAGCAAAGCACCGGGGCTCAGTGCAGCTCACGGGCTCTGCAGGAAGCCCTCCAGGCCGCCTGGCAGCAGCCTGGGAAGGCAGCTCCGCCCGAGAAAAGCAGGGAGCCTGATCTTGGGGTTTTTTTACCCCCTTGGAGCCTGCCTGAGTTGTGTGGAGGCCTGATGCTTCCCTCTGTGGCTACGGTGCCCCTGGGACTGCCTGAGCCACATGCCACCGCTGCCAGGGAGGGAAGCACCATCCCCTGCCGTAGCCCAGGGACCGCTCTGCCCGCTGGCAGCTCGCCCTTCCCTCCCCCTCGAAAAGGCTGGTTAGTCAGCGGGGTGCATGCCCAGCACGAGTGGGTTTAATCAGCCCTAAGTTAAAAGTGTTTTTTGAAAACCCACCGCTTCAATTTAAGCACCCCGCCGTTTCGTCTCCACAACGCCCCCCACCCAGTTTTGACTTAAACCGGCCCTTTGGAAACTGAACGTCTGTTCCCTTAAACAGCGCTTCTCAACCTTTTAAGTACCAAGTATGCCCTAACTTCTGAAAATGTTAATCAGCACCCCACCACTCAATTTTCCAGGGGGTTTTATAGTTACAGACTAACGTGTGCCAGCTGTTGGAAGAAGGGCTGTGTGGATAAGGCCGTGATATGACAGACGTCTGACGCGGTGTGCGGTAGGGCTGCCACCTTTTACACCAGGGGTGCACCACTCAAGTATGTACCTGATGTTGGGCAAACCCCATTATGCTGCCAAATGATTACTGGGGAACTTAAAAGCACCGCACCCCAACATTTTGTCATCGTTTTGAGAGGAGAGGGGTGCACCTACCGCAGGTTGCTTCAGCATCTGGGAACACCCAAAAGTGCCCTGCGGCTGGGGCTGCGGGTGAGCCCCTTCCTCTGCTCTCCTCCTCCTTCCCCAGCGCGGGGAGGGGAAGCCCCTGGCTCGGCGCTGCTCCTTTAAAGGCTGGCTGTCAGTCCTCGCCCGATGGGCCGGGCTTGGGAGGCGGGGACTCGGCGGGGCTGCACCGAGCGCGCTTCACCTGCGGTCCAGAGCGAGCGGAGCGCAGCGCAGCGCAGCGCAGGGCGGGCGGGCGGCCGGCCGGCGGCGGCGGCGATGTGCGGGATGCTGCTGCTGCTGCTGCTGCTCCTGCCCGTGTGGGGCGCGGCGCGGGTGAGCGGGGCGGGGCGCGGGGTCCGCGCGGCTGGCGGCAACTTTGCACGGGAGCATCCCCGCACCCTGGCCGTGCCCTGCCCGGCTCCCAAGTTGCCCGCGGGGCCGTGCCCACAGGTGGATGCGGGCGCGGGGGAGGCACGCGGGGCTTCCCCCGCCGCCGCTGCTGCCGCTCCCATTGCAGCATCGCCCTGCCGAGCCGCGAGCCCCCGCGCTTGCCTTTCTGCTTAGTAAGCGGCTCTGCCCTCTCCCTCCCGGGCATCGCAGCCGGCCGGGGCGGGGGGCTTTGTGCGCGCACAAAGTTGGGCGGCTGGGACCCTGCCCTGCCCTGCCCCGCCCCGCCCTGGGGCAGAAGTTGCTGGGGGGCAGCGGGAGTTTGGGGGCCAGGCTGCATGAGGGGAGTTGAGTGCCAAGTGGGGTTGCTCCCTCAAGAGACTCCCCTGCAGCCGCAAACCTCTCCCCGGCTGGCAGCATCAGGCCTCCGAGTCCAGGAGCGCTGTTGTCCGCTGTGGAGAATCGCTCCTCATTCCCAGCCTTTCTGCCCGCTGTCCTCCGGGTCTTGCCCCTCCGCCGTGCGGTCACCCTGCTGGTTTGCATCCCGCAGGCACACGCTGGGGATCTTACAGTGAGACCCACTTGCAAGCCTGGCTTTTCAGAAGAAGATTACACCGCCTCGGTTTCCCCGAACATCGCGGAAGGGCAGAAGTTACTCAAAGGTAAGTGGAAGCAAAAAATGATGTGTGCGCTCTCTCTCTTGGGGGGGAAGGGGGCAGTAGTGCTGCTGGCGCTGCAGGTGCGAGTCGCTGTCGGATGCTGCTGGTAGGAGGCTGGATCGTGAAGAATAGGGTGAATTACAGATGAATCATTCGGAGTCCCCGTATTGTCTGCTTCAGGTGAATGATTTGACTGTCGTACGTGAGGTTGTCCTTTTTGGCGTTTTAATTCCCCACTCTTCGCTCCCCCCTGCACCTGTCTGCAGGAAGTCCACTTTTGATTTTTTTAAAATTTTTTTCAGGGAGTATTTTTTTTTTTTTTATGGGGGAAATTCAAAGAGCCTTAAATTGATCCCCTGCTTTGAGATGCGTGATAAAGCAGACGTTGTTGCTGGAAATGTGGTAAACAAGCCTACAGACATTCTGTTCACAAATGTGGCATTCATTTTCATTACTGCCCCACTGACAACATGAAAACACAGGCACGAAGAAACTACCAATTAGCTTTATAGTAATTGCAGGCTTATAACCACTTTTGTGATGGCAAACTCTGAGACATCTTCATAATCCAAATGACAATAGATTATCCTGTGCATTGATCTACCTCCCTTTCAAGTTGAAAATAATTAAACTTTACATTTGCATGACACAGGGAACGTAGCCGTGGCTTATGCCTATGAGATTAAAAAAAAAAAACCAAAAGAAACCCAAAATGGGACACCTCTCTGTATTCTGTGGCTAATCTCTAACAGATGCTCCAGCAGGTTTTGAAGCACAATACACCGAGAAGGCTGAGCAGCGTGTCTAGCTTCGATACTGAGCGGATTGGAAACCTCTCAAGTTTCCTTTCTCACTGTTGTGGCCCTCTTTCTGGAGGTGGGATCTCTGCTTTCACACATGCACACGCATCCACCCCAGGGCTAACGCTAGCTCCATCCCTTGGATTCACTAGTCAGAGGCTGAAGGATGTTGCTGTTCCCTTTCTGGCTCCAGCAGCATCCACAACTGGGCATTTTCTCTGTCTCTGAGCTGGCAGGCAGTTTTGTTTGTGAGCCCAGTTGTCTTAGTTCTGCTGCTCAGAAATTCTCCTGGCTGACCCTAGCATCAATTAGCAGATATTTGAAACTGTAGCAGTATTTTTAATGCGGAGAGTAACTGTACAGTCCTCTGACATTAGACAAATCCAGGAATATAAGGAGACGCAAAGTTGGAGAAACGCTTCCCATTGTTTGCATACTTAATGTTGTTTTCTTCTACTTCCCGATCTGGAAGACTTTGCAGATCAGGCTGTGAGTTGAGTTATTTAGTCTTTCTGCTGTTCACCACTGGGAACTAATTTTGATTTACCGTGTTTTCTGCCTTTCATCTGACTAGACAATAAGGTCATTAATCCACTCTTTTGGAGGAGTATGTATGGCAATTTGGTGTTAATAAATTGTGCTGCCTGTTGTGTAGGTGGACGGTGGGGATGGAGCAGAAGGTCTGTTTAGACGAGTGAAAAGTCATTGCCAATCAAGGCAACACGTAGCTATTGCTTCATTTCAGTAGCAGCTGATCATCTCCTTCCAATATATGTGAAATCATATGAGCTTAGCAGTCAAGTTCATCTGAATAGAAAGATTGTTTTAATGCACACTGTTTTTTTTTAATGCTCGAGTCCAATTATGCTGCTGTTGGATTCATTGATTTTTTATTTTATTTTTTGAGCAGAACTAGCCTTCAGTTTACACAGACACGTACGCCATTTATGAAATGTATGCTATATAACATTGTTATTAGTTATGCAAAGCATTTGTCAACTGAAGCAGAAAGAAAAAAAAAAGTGCAAATATTGTGTTTGCTAATACTTAGTGTCTTCTTTACACCTTTGGAATTGTACACTCAAATACATGCTGCTGTTTATCATAGAGACACAAATATATCTAATTAATTTGTACAATGACTGGAAAAAAATCTGCCACAACATTCCACTTTGTGCTGCGTTGTTCTTTATATATACACACTAGCATGCAAAATTGGTAGTTTTCCAGTTTTGATTTTAATTTTACTTCCCAACACTTGATATGTCTGAACACACAAAATGTTTATCTCTTTCTTCCATCTGGGTGAAGTATTGTACCATAGTTCAGACCAAAAATGAGTTCAGATTGCTTATATTAGCATGTTTGATGGATTGACATATGTACAGTTTCACACTATCTAACCACGCAGAGCTTTGCTGCCAGCTACCACCATCTTGTTCATCAGTATTCAGCAATTCTGCTTTAGGCCAAATGGGACTGTTTGTGTGAGAGAGACATGTAGGATGTGGCCTGTTGATTTTTTTTTTTTTTTAATGTTTTCTGGTGGATTCAGAAGAAATAATGATTTTCTCATTTCAGCTATTCTCACAAGTGTGCAGTGGACCAGCACAAGACTTTGTGCTATGCAGCCCCACTTTGCCCTGGGTAGTACGTTGTCATAGCTTCACTTGCTCCCCTCCTCCAATTTATATCGGTTGAAAATTTGTTCTTAAGGGACCTTGTCCTTATAGGAGCTCAGTTAAGAGATGAATTACCACCAGTCTTCACAAGTTTCACAATTGCTAAATTAACTGTGTTCTGCGGCACTTAAGTCTGTGATGATGAATACAGCATTTCCGCGCTACACTTCATAATTCCAGGCCCACAAATATATAGAGCATCGTGAATATATCAAAATAACGATGCTCGTGGAAATCCTGATCCGAGTCAAGTTAAACAGATAATGACTGCTTATCATTGAGTTATTCCAATGGAAATAGCTTAGCTTTAATTTGACAACAAAAGCTTTCACAGAGTCATTGTTTTATTATAAGTATGCCATAAGCTATTAACTACTACTTTGTGGTTCATCTTATTTGCCTGAGTCAGCTCTGTAACATCCTCAAAACATACAGATTCCAGCAGGAGCTATTTGTTACACAGTAATTAACTTTGTGTATGATAAATGGATGGAAGAAATGTCATGGCATTTTGTTTTATGTATAAATGAAAAGCATTTGCATTCTAAAAATTTCGCGATAATTAGACTTAAAATAGTTATCCCCAATAGGGCTGCAGATACCATGTATTGCACGCCATTGCAATGTTGTAGCTTAATGGCGAGGTATTAGCTCAGCTGATTTGTGGAGTCTGTGGTTCCTTTAGAAATGCCTCTCCTGGCTCTCTTATTATGCATTATTGGGATGCAATGGTATATATTTTGGTCTGTTTTTGTTTTCTGGATAATAAATGTACAGTCTTGATCACTGATGCATGGTAATGCCTAAAATAGGATGGTTAAACTCCCTTTCCTTAGGCTAAAACCGAACAATCTGAAGGCTGCAGTGAGCAGGAGACAATTACTGTGCGGGTATCTTTTTCTCCGCTTTGTTAATAATTAATGCTAACTTAAACTGGTGAGAGGAGCTATCCTGTGGGGGTGGGCAGCAGTGAGATTGAGTTCGGGAACCGTTCCAGGGATTTGATCCCTGGATCAAGGTACCTTGAGCTAATATCTTAAGGTGCCTTGAGCTAATAGCCCGGCTCTCTTACGGGTAGAGCTGCAGGGCACTATAAATTTGTGCCCATCACAATTTAAGGGGACTTGTCAAAGAAGATTAAAATACAGGGCTGGTGCCTTTTATGTGTTTCTTTATAAAGGTCATAAAGGTTGCCTTGCTTTAAAAGATCTTGGGTTTTACATTAAAAATGCAGGTCTTGGCAGCACTGTGCTGGCTTTGTGATGACTGGGGAACTATTGAAATGATGACATCACAGCTCTGCTCGAACCAGATTCCTTTACAGCCTGTGTGTCCCTGGCAGCCAAACACCTCCCGGCAGGGCAATAAGCCACGTACCTAGTGCCTGTCACGTGCGGTTCACCCAAGAGTCGAGCGACCCGAAGTTTAGCAGTTGCGAGTGAAGGAGGCTCTGAGTTAGACTGCTTTATTCAGCTGCAACGGCTTCATTGTCTGAGCTCAGAATCTGCACCTGTGCTGATACAGTTGTAGCAGTAACTACCCCTCTTGGGCAGTCTGGTTGAAAGCTTAGGTTTGGCTTTGGCATGGATTCATGCCCTCTCCCCAGTTCACCTGGGGAAATTAAGGTCAAAGTGTGTGTGTGCGCACGTGTGCGTGCACAGGGCAGGGGGCATCCAGGTATTGTGGGGCCAGCTCCGAGTCGGAGGCACGATCACAGCACTTGCTTACAGCGCTGGCTTTTCATTTCTCAGCGGACAGGTGCCACAGGATCGCAGCATGTTCTCTGATGCCCTGAGATCCCTCAACTCGCAACGTGACGCTGCTTTCGGCTTTTCTGACTTGACTAAGGCTACTCTACTTTTGCCTAAGTCCTTTTTGATTAGTTTCTTTTTTAAATCTCTCTCTATCAGTTGCATCTAGCTTCTGCCGGAGAAATAATAGAAGAGATAAGGATGGCAGCTCTTGTATTCCGCAGACCCTGAAATGTTTAACATTTAAAGGACTCGGCTTCATACCGAGTCCCTAGGCCATAACCCTCCTGTTCTGAAGGGCTCGGATTAATTACTTTTTATCACAGGCAATTTTAAGAATCTGCCTGCTGCTGAAAAGAAACTACAAACATGTCATCCTGGAGGCATTTAAAGCAGTGACTTCTGATTCTCTTTGCATTGAGGTCAACTTTTTTTCTTCTTTCCTTTTGTTTTTCTTTTTTAAAGGAGAGGACTTTGAACCCTGTTTTAAATAATGACAGCTGTTTAGCTGTGGCTTTTAGTCACCCAGGAATGTGTTATACTAGGGGGGAAAAAATCTCATGCATGTAGCATCTCCAGAACCACTCGTAGCATGTGAAATAATTCATGTGTGATTTGTGCTGCTATGTGGCTTAGACCTGTAAAGCTTAGTGAGGGAGAAGAGTTCAGCCCCACTTGTAGTCCCTGGAGGCATCCTACCTGGGGAAATGTGCTGAAGGGTAGATTGCACTTAGTGGGGTGAGAGGCAGCTTCTACTTCACCTTTCCAGAAGTGCAGGATGTATTCCTCTTTCTCTCCCATTCCCCTTGCTGGTGTAAAACAGCATCTCTTTGCATTGCATCCAGAAAGCATCATCACAACTGTTGTTGCCCCTTCAGGGTTGGGGAGATACCCAGCTCTTCGGTGCTAGACAGGGCGCACTTACATGTGGGCTCATTTCTGCAAAACCCACTCCAGTTAGACCTGAGTTGGTCGACTCGTGGTAGCAAGCAGCATGCCCAGTAATGGTGCTTGCAAGATCAAGTGTACCATTTTATGCGACTTGGTAAAACTCCACTTTTTTTTGATGGCTTAAGGAGTTAGTCTTTATCAAGGAAGGAAACTTCTCTTATAGGCCTGATTTTGCACCGTTGAATGCAATGGGGGCTTCTGCAATGACTTAATAGCAGTGGGCTCCATCTGCATATGTGGGAAACTGAGTTTTTTGGTGTAGAAGAAGCTCTATAAGAAAACATTGAACGGTTCAGTTCAGTTTAGTATGTACTGGGTCATGCGTCCTTAGTATCTGAGCATCAAAAATTGTCACTGGATAACTGCAATTTCAGGGTGGTTTGTTTTGCTTTTCTCCTAATGCACATTTTTATTATCATAAGGTTATTGGAAAGTATTTCAAGATGATGAATTTGCTGGCTAATTTTATGTAGATCAAAATACTTTTTTGATAAAAAAGGGAAACTGCCTGCCAAGATCGTTCTAGTAGGTAAATGATACTTGCCTAACTTCTGAAGAGCAGTCATTTAAATGCAGAGGACCAAAATTTTGTTCTCCTTTGCCACTCGAGTCTGACCATAACCCAAGGCAGAACTTGTCTCCCAGGGTAAAAAAAAATATATCAAATTTAATCAAGAGCATGCGGCATTTCCTTTTTTTAAATAGAATAGAAGGAAAACATCTGTTTTTCTCAAAATATTTGTTAGTAATACCGGCTGCTTTATTTCCTTCAGCAGAATCTGTCCCAAGTGAATTCCTCTGCAGTGCATAAAACTGTTAGTTGAGCAAAATTTCTTTCTGCTACAGGCTTTAAAGTTTTTTTTCTTGCTTACAATAAAAAATAGAGCTGGATTCCTGACCCCTGCTTTATTTATTTATTTTTAATTACAAGTGCGCAGAAGGAGAGAGGGAAGCAAATGTTCTGGCATATGGGCTGCACAGTCATTATAAATGGAGACTTTCAGCCACTCTTGCTGCTCTGTCTCACCAACACATCTCGTAACCCCAGGACGCTGGTTCTTGGCTTGCCAGCCTGTTTTCATTCTCATCCTCTTTTCCCTTCTGGTACAAAATGTTTAATTATTTCTGCATTGCCTTCACCTGTCTTCTGCTTCTGCTCCTGCTTGCCACCACTTGGTAACAAGTTGAGCCAACAGCAGTGAGCGCTGCATACAGCAGCTAGGCCACAGCATAGCAAACCGAGGGTGGCATGGCCTACTGCCTCTGAATGTTTCCACTGCAATACTAGTTACTATTCAGGATACACAGGAGGGATGTATATGTGGGATACCTAGGAAGCAGAAAAATAAAAAAAAATATAAAACCTCCCCGCTTGATATCAAGAACCAGTCTGTACGCTAAATTACATGGTACCTGGAACACTGCAGGCTATTATAAATCAGAATAGTCAGCCAGGCTATTATAAATCAGAATTGTGGAGCAGTTTATAGATAAATCATATCAACTGCTTGTAGCTTACACTTTTCCATGCTCAGTTTTAGTCTAGTAACAATCCAGTCCTTGTATACCTCCTTTTTTTTCTTCCTTGGAAATAATTACAAATGTAGCAGTTACTCAAAGATAAGAAGCCAGCCTTCCAGAGATTATCGCATGCAAAACTGTGCGTCAATGAACTCCGTCGATCCATTTGTGCCATGGAAAGACACCATAAAGGCAGGTCGATGAAGCAAAATAAACACCACCTTTTCTTTTCTTCCTCGAGAGCAATATCGTCTGGGATTCTTGGCATATGAAGCAAAATCACCAAGACACATAGTAGCATTTGCTTTAATTGAAAAGCAAATGCTACTAAAATCTTGGTTTAGCAATTCTGAGCTTGTTGGATTTTTTTTTTTCTTTTTTAAATATATCTGTACAAGTGGCTACACTTAAATCAGCACTGATTTAAAGCATAACGTTTGACAGACTATTCGTCCATGAATGGTCAAATTACTCATGAATTCAATAAATGGATGAAATCATTGTAAATATGTTGAATCTAAGTCTCATGCCAGTGAAACTCGCTCGTGGTAGCACGTGTTGGTTCAAACTCTAAATCACTATCGTTGTTATCGGCAGTCCTTTGATATGAGGGTGTCATTGTGATCAGCAGTCCTTTGATATTTCCAGTAAATGCAGAAGCCATCGGTGAGTCTAGATGAGTGAGGAGACCGATCTGCATGTTTGACTGCAGGCATGACGGCTAGATCCAAGGGAGGAAGGAGTAGATTCAGGTGACGTTGGGTCACAACTCTTTCCATTTGTCTCTCTCATCTCTATGCCTCCCTAATGAGGTGAGCTTACTTTAAATGATTTATGCCTTGTACCTCACAGTGCCATTTGGGGAAGATTCAGTCTCCGAGGTGTTGATGTCCAACATTACATTTCTTCAGGTTGAGGTTTCTTCAGATGTCCTGTTCAATGGAATGGGTGACATATAAACATGGCTTCAATGCTGGTGCTGTTTGCTTGAGCCAGAATAGTAGTGTTCATTTTTTCTGTCCTTCTGATTGATGTGGATGATTTTCCAAACACATCACTGATAGTGATGTCCAGGGCTTTAAGGAGTTTCCAGTATGATGTCCACATTACAAAGTCATACAACATGGTAGGGATGACAACAGCCTGGTAGATGAAAAATTTGGTTTGGGTCCTGATGTTACGATCATCGAAGACGGATATAATTTCAGAGACGTCCAAAGGGAGCATTAGCAAAATTTATCCAGTGTTAAATATTGCTGTCTTTTGGGGAAAGGTAGCTACCCAAGTAGGGGAAATGATCAGCATTCTCCAAGGACTGTCCTCCAGTTGTAATATGTGGAGAAGCAGCTGGCTGGTTCAGGGTGGGTTGGTAAAGTATGTGGTTTTCGTGAGGTTGACAGTGAGCCCAAGCATTTCATATGGTTCACAGAAGCAGTCAGGAGCGACCTGGAGCTCATCAGTTGAGTGGGCACACATGACACAATCATCAGCACGTTGACAATCAGTAATGGAGGTGTTGGTTAACTTCAATTTGGAATGTAACTGGTTATTTTTATTTTATTTTTTTGTAAAGATTCCCGTCCATACGGTACTGCTGTCTCCAGATAAAAGTCTGTTAGCAGTGAGGTGCAGAATAGCAGTGATCTAGAAGGAAACGAGTCTTGGTGCAGTTGCACATATTTGTTTGACTGCAGTTTAAATAGCAAAGGGGTCTGTTTCTGAACCATTGCTTAAGACCATTGCTGTTATGCTGTGGAGTATGATCATGGTAACAGACCTCGTGTGCATGTGTATAATAGACAAGTCCCTATTTACCTGGCTGTTGGTTGCCATGTGGAATGTTGTGCTGGTTTTGATGATGTTGCCAGACCTAATGCCACATGGCAGTCAGTCCCCTCAAAGGCAGGATGAAATATCCGCGTCATGTTTTATTTCTCATGGTGCATGGTCATGCCTCATGGAATATGGGAGCTGTTCCTTGGCAATTGAGCTCTGTGACATTCCACATCTGGGATCAAGACTTCTCCTCCTTTTATTGTGTCCGTGCGCCCATTTATCTACCTCTGTGTTTGCTCTATCTTACTCTAGAAACTCATGGAGGAAGGATTCCTGATCAACGTTGGCCTTGCTTTTGAAGGCATGGGGATTTGGTTTCCTTGAATTGGCCCATGTGAAATGCATCATCAGAACTGGTGCCACTAGATAGAGGAACTGAATCCATACTGTTTCTCTTGGATAAAAGTGTGTTTTAAAGAAAACACCTTTACAACAAGACTTACTATCCAACCTCATCCTGTCATTTGTGTATCATATGTCTATACCACAGACTTACCATGCTACCTTCAGACATGCCCTTCAGGTTACATCCTGAATTAAAAGCAGGGTAGTCACGCTTGCATTGTGATACGGATGCAGCTGATACGTCATTTTGGGTAAACCAAAACATTTCCTGTGAGCCAAAAACAATCATTTCGTTTTGCTTAAAAGGGAAAAAAAAAAAGACTTTGATCTGAACCATTTTTCTCCCTGGCTTTCCCCCATGCACACCCGCCCTCCCAGTTCAACCACTTGCCCAACAAGAACATTTTATCCAGGCAGCAGTCTGGACCTTTCACTAGCTCTTGGTTCAAAGTCTACCAGTGGGCTTTGGCTTGGAAGTTTAACTCCCCTCCTAGCATAAGGGTTGTTTCCCTTCCCTTTACTCCAAGAAAGATACCAGTATCTAAAGATTGGGTTGTCTGGGGAAGCCTGCTGTGCCCAGGTGTCCTGGTGGATCCCAGGCTGTGGATAAAAGGCTTCAATTTGGGCTTCTTTTTGTTTGTTTTGTTTTGTTTTCTTGCAAACCCGGTGGATTTCTATTTAGTTTGATAATGTAAAAGAGGGAATTGGATGAGAGCTCATTTCGAACAATGGCTACTCTGCATTCATTCCTCTGATGGACTTCTGCTGTCCAAACTAACTATATCCATGAGGAGATGTGAAGACTTAGCTGGAGTTCATGCTAGGTAATATGCCAGTAGGCCTATGTGAAGTAGCAGGTATTCAATTTGGCTTCGGATTCGGCCGATTCATAGGGACAGTGATTCAATTTGGTGATTTGAATCACTGTCCCAATTCGATTTGGGCCAAATCTCATCTGAATCAAACGGATGTCGTGGCAGTGTCGGTGGTGGGGTCATGGCGGTGGTGAGCAGGCCCCCTCCTCCCCATGGCTCCTCTGCCCAGCCCCAGCTTCCCGTCACACACACAAAAAAGAAAAAAGCTCCGCACTCACTGGCTGCAGAAGTGGCTGTCGGGATCTCAAGGGGCTTGTGGCAAAGCCCCCTTGCAGAGTGGGGGGCAGCGAGGATCACCCACCACACCTGGCACCCACTCGGCAGCTCTTGCATCGCGTGGGTGCAGTGCAGCTTGGCAGGGCATACTTAACTGATTTGGCTCTAACCGGTTTATGCAATGTCTGTCCCAGACCTCTTGCTGGTTTAAATTAAACCAGACTCCCCCAGCATCATTGCTGGATGGGGCTCTCTACTCCGTAGCAGGGCTGGCCCCTCCCCTCTGTTCCCTGGCTGCAGCTCCGGCAGTCTCTGCAGGCATCTGCCTGGTTTCTGCTTCTCCCCTCCCCTCCCCTCCCTGCTGTCTGCTAAGCAGGCACTCCCCTCACAGACACCTCTCAGCATTAGCTAGCAGACCACATGCTGGCTACGGCCCGTGCTGTGGCAGACGGAACAAAGGCAGAATCAACAGGTAGCTGGTAATGTCCCTCTGGTGTTTCTTAATGGGGTGATAAACACTGAGTTGGGGGTGGTAAACATTCCCTGTTGGGCTGCTCAGGAGTGTCAGGGTGGAAACCCTTTCCTAATAAGAGTGTCCTGCCAGGGCCTGGCCATGTCCCCCTCCGCTCAGAACTGTGAAAGGAAAGGGAGGGCTGCTCCAGCACCCCCCGGCTTCTAGCCTGAGCCACTGCAGGCATGTGCCTGCATTTCTCAGATGTCTATCTGTCTGAAATACAAAACTCATTTATCCTAGCCAGATTAGACTAATCTGCAAAGATTGAATCAATTCAGGCTCAGGCTTTTTGAATGTCTGTCCCTAGCTTTGGCGTCTGAGCCTTCCTGTTTCTGCTCATCTACTCATGCTCCCTGTGGTGCGCTTCAAAGGATCTTGTGGCACCCCAGGGTGCCTTTTTGAGACACCATCTGTATCTTGGTAAAGCTGTGTTGGTAAAAAATGGTTTTAATCTTCACCCTGCAGCATTGCAAAACTTTGGTGATTTTCCTGCTTGTTGGTGCTGTTTTATAGATGCTTTAGTATTTATTAAGGCCTCATGTGGCCTTGGTACACAAACTGATGCCTGGGTTTAGGTTGACTTAAGATAAGCTTTCAAAGAAATGTAATAATCACGGAATCTGGAAAATCCAATTGCATTTAGACCAAAACATTTTGTTGCCTGATGTTTGAATTATCTCTTTAACCAGAAAGTGCATTTGGGATATAGGAACCCAATTAAATCCTAATGTATCAACTTGCATTTGTAACACAAGATGGACATATTAATTTATTTATTGAATTTACTGAATATTCACTATCTAAGAGCACGGATGCCCTGAATGGCTCAGAGTATTATTTCAGCTCCATAAATTGGTCATTGAGCCTTTAAAATGCCCGTAGACAACCTAAAAACTAATAAAAAAATCTTGGCAGTGTAAATGTGCACTTCCTAAAGTGCACAACACTAAATTAATAAGACATACACAGATGCGTAACTCTGAGGGTAGTATTGTGAACAATCATATATAAATAAAGGATCAGCGTACTTTGATTCTACTGAGCCTCTCCTGTAGGGAGAGGCTCACTGGATTAGGATGGTGTTGTATCACTTGCATAAATATATAAAACCCCCAAGGGGATGTACTGTATGTGACAGTTGGTGTCCTAAACAGAGCTCAGGTGAGAAGAATGGAGCAATGCTAAGTATTTCCAGTTGCAGCCATACTGTGAATGAGGTGCTCCAGACTGAATATATGGGGCATTATGTAATATTAAAATGGGCATCAAATAATTCCACTAACATACACAGGCAATGTTTGGCTTTGTCCTGCAATGCTCTTTCAAAGGGAAATGCTGGAGCAGAACTACTGAGAAAGCAGACCTTCAGAGGAGGGCTACACCGCTGCATTGCCACAGCTGGAACTGGGAGACATTGTGCCTCCTGGGACTCCATCCCAGATAAGTGCTGAGAGCACACACCTTGGTACACGGTTGTAGAAGACCCAACACAACGGGGATCCCATTCTGGGTGGTTTATAGGTAGTACTGAGATGTCAGTGTTCAAGAACAAAAAAAAAAAAAGAGCAGTTGTGTAAGAGGCATAAGTTTGCCAGCTGGTTGTGTGGCAATGGGGGTACAGGGGGATTTTGTGTATGAGGCTGGCTCTGTTGGCTCTACACCCTTTTTCCTGAATGAGGAACACGGAGGAAAGCTTTTGGGGAGGAGGGGAACCGGGGAATGGAATAGATTTGACTTCTGTATGGGGATGTGACAGGGGCAGGTGTGTAGGCCAGGCCCCTTTGTACCTTTGCACACCATTCGGGTGTGCATGCGTAGGAATGTGGTGACATACCCCTCCAGCTCTTTGGAGACCAGTTATCCCTGCCTGCTCATTCTTTTTCTCTCTTCTCTCCATCTTATGCTGCCCATGGAGTTGGCACAGGCTGGGCATTGGACCTCCCCTGACTTCCAGATGGGTTGTTTCAGCATCCAGCATTATTCTGACCAGTGCAGTTCCCTGCTCAGCCGCCCGCAATTCTGTATGGCAGGGTTTTTGGATGACTGTCTCTGGTTTTATCTTCATGGGCACCTTTGCTGAAGTGCCCTGGTTTTTCCTGTTGTCCATTTGAGATTAGGAAGACACTTGCTCAGATTGTAGGCTTGGGTTTTCACCCTGTTCTGCCCCCACCCCCCTTCCACCACCCTTGCCTTTCTCAAATTGCTAGCAAGGATATTTGTATTGGAGGACCTGGTACTAATCCCAACAGCCATTGACAGGGTGCAGGATTAAATGAAAGCCACTGCAGTGAGTTGACTGTGCGTGTGTGTCTATACAAAGTGTGAGGTTTTCTTTGTCATGCCCTTAACCCCACAGAGGAGGAGTGGTGGCTGAGGAGTTTGCCAGTGCCTAAGCGTATGGAGGGTAGGGGTGAGATGAAGAGAAACTCCTCTCCAAACGCTGTGGAGCTTTGCTGGCATGGCTTTTGCCCTCCATTGGAGCAGGCAGTGGCAGCCTTGCTAGTTCTCAACCCAACTCTGTATATACAGACCTCCCCAAATCCATGCCCATGTTGAAACATTGCCCTTCTGTGCCCATGCTTCGCTTGCCCTTGTGTCTCGAGTCAGGGGCTGATTGAAGCAGTTGGGGGGGGAATACTCCCCCAGGTGATGAGATCTGACTCTGGAGCATCTCGCTTGTTTGGGGGAAAGGAAAGAATCGAGCTATTCCTCTGCCAAACAGGACATTATATACATAATATTCCTTCTCCTATGAAAAATGCTTCCCTAGGGAATCAGGAAATGTCATAATTCCAGGGCCTGCATGTCTCATTACTCGTCTTTTCAGGAGCCTAATTTTTGCTGGCTGGTTGCTTAGCTCCCTGGAAAACAGAAGGTTTACACAATTACACATAAAAGGCAACGGTTACGCTTGTCTCCAGAAAGCTTAATTTTTTTTGTGTGCCTTCATTATTAGGGTGAATTATTCTTTTATTTCTTTCCCTTTCCATCGAGCTCTAGACATTTTTCTTTTTCGGTTGAATCCACATCCCTCTTCACTCTTTTGGCTGGGTCACAAGACTGGGTGAATGGTGAAGAAAACAGTACATAATTTCTTTTGCTGTGTATGAGTGGTTGGTGCAATTGGGTGGTGGGGGTTGGGTTTTTTTGCAAGTCGAGGTCGGGTTTTGTTTTGCGTTTTGATGTAGCAGTGAAATCCTTGCTCCCTGAAGGGTGGTTTCTGCTGAAAATGAGCAGAATCAACCAAGTATATCCTGATGGACTGTCCAGACTGCCACAGGAAGCTGACGCAGAGAGAGGTTTAATTGATTCCATTTAAAATGAGATGTTTGTTTAAATACAGTGAATTTCTGAGACTTCACAAATGACTCTTTATAGCTCTCTTTAAAACCGTCTGTAAAATGTGACATTACAGAACGTGAATTTTTCATGTTGGTTTCTTTTATGGGTGGCACGTGGGAAAGGAGTTTAAAAGGATGGGTGTTGCACACCAGGACCCTCGGGGTGCTCCCTTCCTCCAGCGTGAGTTGGACCTCTTCATGGCTAACAACATGCATAGACGGGGGTTATTCTCAGTGGCATTTTGGAGATCGATTCGACCATACTCCTGCTGGTAGCTGTCAGCCTAGCTGTGTGGCTGCTTCTCCGGGTTACAACCTGGTCTAGTGTGGCCCCATCTCTGAGACCGCTCTGTGTATGGGGAGATGTCCATATCCATAGAGTCACTGTGCAAAGAGCCATTGTGCACTTTGACTTAGCCTGCAAAATACAGGCAGCAACCTCTAAATATCGACTGCTTCCGGCTGGAGTCTTGTTGGACCTTGCACCAAGGCATAGGGCAGAGCAAGGAAAGCCCAAGTGTTGGTGCTTTTCGTGGGTGCTGCTCTCTGCTCCGAATCAGGATTCCAGTGATGCTCTAGGATAGCATAAGTGGTGTTACGCCAGACATGGTCTTTTCGGGTGAGTTGCAAAACAGAGGTTCACACCCATGATGATAATCTAAGAATCCGTTACATTTTTAGAAGAGTAGATACAGTAACGTGCATGTCCTGCCAAAGTCCCATGGCAGCAAATGAATTTTACCTAAGTACCCTCTTCATGTTCAGTAAGATTTGATGCTGTCCCTTTCTGCCCTAAACTGCAGCATACTGATGCTGTGAGATGGCTTGCGGAGTACCAGAGGTGCTGGCTTGACTTTTGCAATGGTGTTGCAAGTTCTGTTGTGCAAAAAATCCCTCCCCCCCCGACTTTTTTGTCTCAGAAAGCATGTTTGTAATGCAAAGTTATGTTCTTGCCCCTAACCAGTGCTGATCCATGTTCAAGATGAAAGAATGCAGCACTTAGGAGATTTACTTTGTGCGTGCACGTTACGTGTGTAGTAATGACCGCTGCGATCAGATGTTGACCAGCCTACTGCATCTCTCTGCTTCTGGAAAGAACCTAGATGGGTGAAGTGCAGTAAAGCTCAAAGGCAGGTACAGATCTGCCCCAGATGTTGTGTTTTAAGCAAAGAGAGGCTTTAAAAAACATGATGTATCTATTTAGCTGTTTCAAGCAGGCAGGCTCATCGATGCATGCAAAGAGCTAGGTTGCATGCTCAAAAATGTTCATTTTTGGTAGATGTCAATTAAATGCACCCTCCCCCCATTGAATATAGAGGCTAGGTGGGATAACATTTAATGCCTCTAGAATTTCAGAAGCCTTTAAAGAGAATTTTTAAAATTGTATTCATTGGTTATAAGAGAGCCAGATACTTGCATGCATGTTCTCCAGCTTATCTGCTAAGTACTTTAAAAAGGGATACTAGTACTAATAGTCTGTCTTTGGCATACAGGTACCCACTAACTGGGCTGAGATCAATGATATTTCATAGACTAGTGAAGAGCCACGAGGTGATAAAGACTTTTTCCCACTTGGCTCAACTCCGGAGGAATCCGATTCCCATTTTTCTCCCCCGTGGCACACACCCGATTCCCTTTCTGCCATTGTTATGGAAGCGCTAGCTATTGCACTTAGAAAAAAAAGGAAAATAAAAATCGAGCAACACATGGCATTTGTTGGTCCCAGTGATGATGCCTGAATATGGATAGCATCTGTGCTGATGATTTTTCATTATATATAACCAGCTTGGATGAAAGAATTCATTAAGAACATTTCAGGGGATTATTTTCTTTGGTGTATGAGTGGAATCTATTGCAGCGTTTCAGCGTTCACACAGAAATATGTTCCTTCAGGCTTTAACATCCGAGGAATAGCTATGCTTTTTGCCACCTCCTTGCATTTTGTTTTTAAATCATCATCTGGAAACTGGAACTTGCTGTATATAGGATCCAAATGGTATCCAAAGGCTGCTGCTGCTTAAAGCTGCTTTCCCGATTAGCTGGACAGTTATCCTACCTAACCTGCATTACAGATCACAAGTGGCTTCTCCCCCTTCCTTGTGTCTACCTTGCCCAGTACCCTCGCAAACGCTGAAGCTCTTGAAGCTACAAAATGCTGCCCAGCTATGGGGCAAAACCTCAACCTGGATAAAAACCAACAGCAGAAATTCCAGGGCTGTATCCTCAGCTGATGTAGGGCAGTGTTGGTCCTAAAGCCAGTGGGGCTGTGCTGATTTGCATCCGCTGAGTATCTACCTCCTGATGTTCTTGCTGGTCTTCTCTTTTACCTAATAGTTGCTCTACATTAAGTTGGCATTGCACACAAAGCTTCCCCTTTAGTTACTGATAGAAGGTGGCACTGCTGATTCAGCACAGCAGAGGCCATTCTCCCGATTTTCTTTGTGAGCTAGATTAAATTACCCTGCAAGATGGATCGGAGCCACGGACCATAGTTTTACAGTCCTGTAATAGGGTACGAGCTTGTGGAACCTGGGCCTGTCAATCTACATGTTTGTAAAGCTTCCCTGTTTTATTGCAGATGATTTATTTGTAGATTTGTCCGTCTCACTTAAAGCGTAACACTCAGCACTATTGAAAATATTTTGATTGTCTAGTCAGTACATAATACAATGATGTTTTATTAATTGAATAAGGGAATATAATAGGGATATGGTTAGCATGAGATCTCCACGGGGAAGTCTCTCTCTATGATAGCCTTATCTCTCGATCTGCCTTTTGGAAATGATAGATGAATAAATTATGAATGTGGATAGTTAATGGAAACTGCCACATAGTGTTATGAGTCCTGACATGTGAAGTGCGACAGCAATATGAATGAGGTCCTTAGCAAAGATCGCGTGATAGCCCCCAATATGTTTTGTTAGCCAAGAAATAAAGTCAACGACGTTTTGGGAGCCCGTTTGTCCATGCGGCTTTGAAAATCTCTGTATTTCTTTTTTTTGTCCAATCAGGCCAGGTCTGAATTGAACCTAGATGAAGAAAACATTTGGGCGCATTTGCTGCAAGATCATTAGGGACCTTCCTAATTCCCAGAGAAAGAAAACAATTTTGCGGCTTGGTCACGACTCGACGAGCCGATTTTCGTGGTGGCCCTGCCCCTCAGTGCTGATTGGTGGAGAGGCCCCCGGAGGAGGAGGAGGGACGAAAGGGTGGCCGCCACCTTGATTCCTGGCTGCCCTTCGTGCAGCTCCATACCTCAGTGCTGATTGGCGGAGAGCCACGAGAGGACAGCTACTGGCTGCTACCCTTTATGCCATCCCACCGGCCACTGCTTTCCGGTCCTGGGCAGGTTGCAGGGCCAGGCCACAGAGGCAAAGAGAGCTGTTGGCTCCTACTGAGGAGCCAGCCTTTCCTTTTTAAGTGTTTTTCCTTTGGTTGATTTCCTGGGAAATCACTGCCATTGTCATTTTTTCATAGAGATCACAGAGTTTTCCCTTTTTTGTTTTTGTTTTTGCAGTTTCCATGAAAATCGCGAAACCACGATTTAAGCAGGCCCCCATCGATCATAGTTAGTTAAAGAGTAGCGGGACAGTTGACAGCCCTTGAAAACAGCGGGTGCACGGATGAGCACTAGTTGCATGGATTTTAAAGGTGTAGTGGGCTTCGTTTCTTACCCTGATACGTGTTTTCATGATTGGAATTCGGAACAAAATACCTGTACAGCTCGGTTAATATGGATGCTGCTGGGATCTGCTTTTACGTCCCACCTCGATGCCCCGTCTGTCTGGAACGTCCTGGTGAGCCGGGAGAAAAACGCAGCGAGAAGATGCCAACGTGGAGGTGGGAGGCTACTACTGAAAGGTAAACCTGGCCTACTTCAAGCATGAAAGGGGAGTCGAAGTAGGTGCTGCATAATCCACGTGTTCAAATGAAGTGGAAACCAGGCTTAAGGAATATTTACAATGGACTGAAGCTGATAACTTTATCCCCCCCCCGCCCCCCCCCAAGCATGAGCATCTAATCACATTATTTCCTCACTTTAAAGGCCTTTATCAGGAAGACAGACACCCCATACATGTGATTATTTTTGAGTTGCCTTATTGCTTTTCAGCTTTATCAGTGTGGTAAGAAAAAAAATATTTTTTTTTATTCCCCCCCACCTGCCTCAAATACAAAGCTGGACACATTTTTACAATTAAAGTATTATCAGGTCAGAACATTTTTCATTGCAATAATCCCTTGTGTGCAATCCAGAAATGTGGTTCATATTGATGGCTTCAGTTCCAAAACAAAAGTGGACAGATCGCGGAGCCGATTCGTAACCGTTTGTGCCGTTTTCCAAGAGCTAGTTCCAGTCTACCAGTATCGGCTAGTATAGCTGAGCAAAAGGTTTTGTCTGTTTATTTCTGAATCCGTAGCACTGTTAATCTGCATTTCAATCTCCCAGTAGAAGGCGGCTCTAACTTCAATCTGGCAAGTTATTTGATTTCTGAGTTTGCTGCTGCTTTTTTTTTAAATGATGTGGTTGGATTTTGGGTAAGTGTGGTCTTCTAGCCTGACTTGCAGGGTTTGCAGCCTGTATTTGTCCCTGACAGTTGGTTCGTTATTCAGGCGCAGTGCAGAGCAGCATTACAAGGTTTGTCGAGCTCACTGCAGTTTTGCTATTTAAGTAGAAGGCTAGCATTTTACAATGCTGAAATGATAAGCTATTGCAGAGAAAGTTGCAAAACCAGTCCCTGCCACACAAAGATAAAATAATATTATAACAGCTTGGCTTGTTTCTTATAAATCTGTGTTTCAACAGAAGTTCATTCCATTCTGTTTATATTTTTAAACGATTAAACTCAAATGTAATGCCAACAATGTGTTTATGCTGTTTTCTAAGTATTAAAAAAAGCAAAGGAAATGGTAACACATATAGATTGCATAGGCTTTGCACTTTTTTTTTTAATGATCTTAAAATACTTGCAGACTGAACCTTTTGGAATAGATTTGTTAGGAGATACAGGGCAACTAAGTAGCTGGGTTTTAGTTTTAGTGAAATTCTTGTTAGCAGCAGATAATCCTTGATTTAATTAAGTTTTTAGGAACTGAGTTTAAGAGTGAGCATTATCACAGCCCAGCAAATAGACCTAGGGAAGTCAGTCCCCTTTCTCTCTTAGGCCAGGTATAGGCATTATTACACTTTTACCATTATAAGTGGTTGGAAACCGGTCTATACCCATAACAGAACAGAAGTTTGTTCACGGACTAGTTTAAAAATGGCAGAACCTGGTGTAGGATTTGCCTTCCCCCCTCAACCAAAAGGTGAATTGTATATTCTGTTCGCTCCCCATCTAAACTATGCCTTTTACAGAAAACTGTGCAACTTAGATTGCTTCTGCCTGGGGCTTTTTGAATGTCTGTACCTTGCTTTAATGGCGATAGGATCAACTGCTCTCTTAGCCTGTTGAGTGCAGTGCAGGGTGCCAAACAGGAGAAGAAAACAGCTGAGAGGAGAATTGCCTGAAAATGGGGACAAAATGAAAAGCAGAAAATATGTTTTCATTTTGCGCAGGCGTTGGGGCGCGCTCTTGCCTCCCTGAAGTCAGGTGGAGATTTGCTGCGACTTCTGCAGAAGCACGGCTTGACCCACAATAGGATTGCCCACCTCTGTAAAGAGGTTATCAAATTAAATCAAAGAAAATGGATTTATGTCTAAAAAGAGCTGCTTGGTGAATGTTCCCTGCCTCTGGAGTCCTGTAGTTGGTTAGCAGTGACAATTATTGCTTCCTCGGGTGCAGTGGCATATTTGTTGTTTTATTTATTCAGGATGTTCAAGTCTTTGGAGACGTCTTCTTAACCCGAGGCATTAGTGCGTTGCATGCTCACAAATGGGAAGCTGGAAATGAAAGGGTATGCATGGCAAATTACTTGGAGATGTGATGAAATATTAGATTACCCTGAGAGTTGGCCTTTGTTGGTCTCATTTTGCGTTCTTTAAAACCTTGCAACGGGGCCAAATTCTCTTTGCCGTGTTCACCTGAGTACGCTTCCATAGGGTGACTTGCTCGAGTACAATGGGTACAAATTTAAACCTTGTAGTGCGTCTCCGTGTTTCCCTTCATGACTGACTGACTTCAGTTGCTGTAAGTTTTACTTCTTCCAAACTCCTATTACTGTTCTGGGTGACTAGGACATGCAGGATTTGGCCAAGTGAACTCTTTCAGAGTAACTTAATTTACCAGGGCCTGGGTGGAAAACCGCAAGCATTTAAGTCTGTGCTAAAGATCCGTGTTTCTGAATCAGATAGGAAAAAAAATGATATTTTTTTTCTTCCCCCCATGTAGAAATAAGTGCTTTAGAATATCTGAAACATCCACCAGTATCATTTCACTGCTGAGAATTGGGTAACTGTGTAAAATTATATTGACCTGAGGGGATTGAAATATAGAAGTGGCCATGAGCTTAACTGTGCAGGAATCAAACTGTTTTACTGATAACATTTTATTGATTCATCTCCTCTCCGTGTTACAAGTAGCCCGAAGCCTCACAAAATGAGCCGGCAATGTGTTTTTTTTTGTATTGTGGACATTGCAGTATTGCAGGTCTTCATAGGTATTGAAATTTTATATATGGGCTGAGAGCTCACATAATTATTGTGATTTGTAATGACTGAAACTGCAGATGGGGCTTCCCAGAGGTTTCATTTCAAGCTAGATAACTGGTAATTCCTCTTTTCTGTTTAAGAATCTGTTGTCCTTCCTCACGCTCTGCAGCTGCTGGGGTTTCTCCCTGTGAAAAGTGGAATTGCATCTCTGATGCTTTTAATGATGATGGGTAGAAAAGATTGAAATTTCCCTAACAAGGCAGTGTTCTAGGCACAGGACTAATGCATATATTTTAAAGTGGAAATGATTTTTCAGTGTGTGCATGGTCTACAAGGCAGGCTTTGTCCTTTCCTTAAAAGAATGGTAGTTTCTCACCAGCACTTAAAAAAAACTAAAAAACCCAAACCCCTTTTTATGACACATCTTTAACGAAAAGAATAGCTTCACAAAAAAACAATGGCAGATTGTGAGTTTAACCTGCATGTGTTGACTAATTAAATTCTTTTGAAGGAGCTAATTTGATGTATTTTATTTAATGAAGGCTTACTGAAAATTTTAATGATGTGGGTCTTTTCTTTCCTGCAGATTGCCATATTGACTCATGACACATTTTTACACAGGCTTCATTCTACCATGAACAACAGTAGTTGAAAATGGAAGCACTTGATAAAGTATCATTAAATTAGCTGATTGTAGTTGCAGATGTTCCATTACACTAGTTCACTGTGCAATGAATTGATCGTGTTGTATTCGGTAGTTCTTAAAGTTACAGTGGTGCTGTCGATTATACTACTTTATCTCAAGTGTTTTATCAACGTGCTGGCAAGCTTGTGCCTTTTACCACTCTGTGGAGGACTACCCTCTGCCTTTATTTTGGGCTTTTTAGATTGTTGACTCATTAAGCGAGGAGATGATGTCGCCTTTTGTGTTTTACACAGTGCCTTGTGCAACGGGGCTCAGACATAGACTGTGGCCTCTAGGTAACGTAGAAAACAAAAAACACGAGGGAGCCCTTGGAAAGTGCTCTTGAACATGGTGTTGCCCTCCAGGGACTGGTCCCCAGGGAAGATACGGCATTTATTACTGCTAATAGCAAAATGTGATCTCCTTCAGCACTGATCCACAAACGCAGTACAGTGGCCTGCATTTGTGGATCAAAAGGAGCAAGGGCTCTAATCCTGCTGGTATATTTGCTATGACTGTAGCACAGCCTACTCATGCCATAAGTTTAAAAAGTATGTGGCCTGACAAAACTTTCAGGCAGTTTTCCAGTTAAGGATTTCTTGTGTGAGCAATGGAAGATTGTTTCAATACTAAATCCATTGTGAATGGAATACAGTCAAGGCTAGTACATCTAATTAAATTCCTCTGCCAGTGATGGAGAGGCCATCTTCTAGATGAAATACAAAACCACTATTCTGGCCACCAGTCTTGGTTAAAATACATGGGTTTTTAATAACCATTAATTTAAAATCAAACAATATGTGTCTCTCTTTACAAGAATAGAAGTGTTGCCCTGATCATATTTCTAATTTGAGACATTGGTTATCTTTCAGTATATTTGGCTCTAAATACCCGTTGAAGTTGCTGCTGCAGTTGGGTGCCTGTTTTATGCCTAAGATAGAAATAATCAAATAAATACTGTTATTGTAAGCTGTGGGTCTTGTGTTCTGTAGCTTTGGATAGATCAATAGTTACACGAGAGCTTAGATGCATTACAGAACAGATGGTAAAAAAAAAAAATACTTAACCCTAAAATTCAACTCAATGAGACTATGGCAAGTCTTACATTTAGAAACATCTGCATGATGAAGGCCTGAAGTAGTCCTTTTGTACCACCTATAAACTTCGTTGAGCGTATACATTCAGGTTCTTTAATATGTGACAAATGTGCATATTCTTCTTCCATCTGTTTTTGCTGGGGAGGGGTTGTTTTTCAAAGTAAATACTTATCCTTATTTCTAGCTTATTGCAATTTTCCAGATTTCTGACATAAACCCCTGACACCATTTTTATATTATACAAAAACCCCCCCTATTTTATTATAAACAAACCCCATTATGCGTGTATACGTGTGCGCGTGCACACACGCTGTATTCCTTTTTCATTATTTGTATTATGGTGCACGTGCTACGTATCCTATAGACACTGAAGAAAAAGATGATCCATAAACAATTCGAGGTGGGTTTTTTTGTTTTCTTTTGTGGCTTTTTTTGTTTGTTTGTTTTTGTTTTTTGGGTTTTTTTTAGTTAAATATATTGGGCTTTGGCAAACTATTACAGTTTTGGTTTTTTGAAACATGCAGGGGTTTTTTCCTGTTTTAAGCCAGGTTTTTTTCATCAGTGAGAAAACAAATCACTTTTCATGGGCAACTGAAAGAAAAAAAAAATCCCACTGAAAAAGCTTACCATATTTTTAAAAAGCTCTGTCCTTGTAAGGCTTCTGTGTTGACTCGACTGTTGTACAAGTATTGCTTTTCTGGAAAACCATGTGTGCAGGGGAAATTGCAATGTTAAATGGTGGAGGGGGACCTAGGTAAAAGCAGTGCACGATTAATATTGACAATGAAATTGCAAGGCAGCGACTTGCCTCTGGGAGCAGGCTTTGCATGTTCAAACTTTGGTTTTAAGAATGAAGCATCATCTTGAAATCTGCACAGCTCTCGGTCACGGTGCTCGGCTGTCCATATAGTTGGCACAAAATTGCACGGGGTTGGACATGTGCATTGTGCTCTATGGCATGTGGTTATGAGACATTCCTGTCAGGAAGAACTGGCATTTGAAATAAGGGACGAGAGATGAAAGGTATAAAAAGGCACGTACAGCACTGCACCCCGCACCTCTTCAGAAAGAGCCAAGCTGTGCCACTGCAGGCCGAACTCTCGAGCGCAAGGCGGGACGGCACAGCTCCCCCGAGACCAGCACAGGTGATAGCAGAGCAGTCTTGGAGCGGGGAACCCCGGAGCAGCCACATTTTTGGAGAGAAGGCTTGCGCTGATCTCTGTCTTATTGGATTATTGCTATCTTATTGGACCTTATTTATTCTCCGGAAAGGGAGAGTGAGGGACTTGACACAGTTCTTCTCGGCCTCTTATGGGCTCAGATCAAGGGTATTTTAAGTTACCAGGCCATGAGTTTTAAGAGAGGATTTGAAACGAGGAGAGGCTGTGCAGCTTGAAGCATGAGGACAGCAGGACACTCGGACATGGTGGGTGAAAGGCTCTATGAATAGGAAATGAAGGAGTAAAGTAAAAAGCAGAGTGCAAGTATTAGCAGGTGGCTCGGAGGCCAGGGATGGTGGTGGTGTATTCAGGATGGAGAGCTAGGATTAGATGCGTTTCAAAGGTAGGACGCCATGGCTGGAGCCACAGCATTGGCAGATGAAGGGAAGCACGGGACAAGAAAGACACTCTCCTGGACCCAGAGGGACAGCTGTCCATCTCCAGCTCCCTCTGTGCAAAAATGAAGTGTATTTCCTACCTATGGGGCCTCTTCACTGTCTTGTGCCACCTATACTTTTCCTAGAGCCTGATGAAGGGCCTTTGAGCCTGAAAGCTTGCCGAGAAAGGACATTTTTCTTGCAACTTCCCAGTTGGTCTAATAAAAAGTATCGTTTTGGAACCAGGAGTTCTAGTTTTTTGGATGTCTTCTTGTTTCAGACCAACACGGTTACCAAGTGCATCCCTGAAACAGGAGAAAGTTGCATTAATCGAGGCAAAAGGTAACCAGCACAATGTAAAACAAAATATAAGAGCTCTCGCGCTACCAGCCACTGATGTACATCTTATTCAGCCCTCGGGTTTAGTGATTTGCAACTGAAAAATCTTCAGTTAGAAACCAGCTGATTTCTCTGTTCCTTTTGATTCTGTTCCTTCTAGATAAGGAAATGAAAGGATTATTTCATAGATGTGTAATCCAAATGTCAATGTTCTGGCTCGTTAGAGAAACTTCTGAGTAGAAACAGTCTACTCAAAAGAGCAAGCTATCAAACTGATACCGTTCTGATCACCTGCTTAGACATGCCTTTCTCAAGCGTAGAAGGCCCATTAGTTGGGAAGGGAATTGGTTTTGCAGAAATTGGAAAGCCTCACCTGCGTTTGAGATTTGTAACTGGTTAGTGTTTGGAGTCGCAGTCCACATGGCAGGTGTCATTTCTGAGCTGATGATTTCGAATGAGCTTTTACTTCACATCCCACTGGCCACTTTCTTTGCCATGACCTGTCGCGTGTCTGTAGCGAGTGTGAACAGTGGGGAAGTGGATTCACTGGGGAAAATGCGAATCTACATCCCCGCTGTTCCTAAATGTCATTTAGGAAGATCTAGTAGATTGAAAATTGGGCATTCTAAATGTTACTGTATTGACCAAAACTTGATTTTTGGATTTGTCATTGGAAATTCCTTTATTGAGAGTTTTAGATTAAAGTCATTCAGGATTTTTTTTCTTGCTCCTTTTTTTGCTCAGTTAGATCGATACTGAGCAGTAAAGTGTGTGTACTTCTGTTCAAAGCCAGACGCGACTCCAGAGGCACTTTCAAAAAAAAAAAAAAAATCCCTGGGAGAGCTCAAATAAATGTCTTTTGCGTTTGAGGACTGGTTTAATTTATGCTCCTAACTTCTTTTCCATAATTCAGTTGCTGTGACCTTAAAGGAAACTTTTTAGAGTGAGTCATCTCAGTTTCAGGTAGAAGAAATGGAGCATTTTGGTCCACGAGTACACACTTTATTGCAAGAGATGCACCCGGAAAGTTCAGAGACCACAGTGCCTAATGCCTTTATTTAAAGGCCAGAGTAGAAACACACACATGACCGTGTAAAGGCTTTTCAGCAATGCTGCATATTGGCTTGGTTCAGAAGACATTAAAAACTGTAACAAAAACAATGAAAAAAGGAAGCGTCTGCCAGATTGCAGGCAAGTATCCCTGAATAGCTGACGGGTTCATTTTTACTTGTTTATGGGCAAATTACAGAGGTGCATCTGTTCCTCATCTATATACAGTCAAGCATCTCTAGTTTTTAAGACACTCTTTGACATTCTTTGAAGATTTAAAGCCAAGGAGAAGATCATTTAGAATTACAGATCCCCTAAACTTTCAATATAATGTTCTTGCATGAGAACTGTTTTACTTTTGCTCCCAACTTTAATGAGGCAAAATATAAATATCATATCACTTAAAAAGTAAAAAAAAAGCCAACCCACCCTCCCTCTTTATATCATAAACAAAATATTTGCACTGTGTTTATTCACTTTAAATGCTCAGGAATATGTTGTCTTATTGAATCCATAAACTTGGTATCATAAAAGTAAACTGATGTGCAGCACGAAGTATAAGGTCAGGACAGGAGCTGGGCAATATGAGAACTTAATTATTTTTAAACGTAGGTTCCTGATTGCCCGTGCTGCTCTGGCAAATACATGTGCAGACTAGATCGCTGCAAACAAGGAAAAAGAAGGACCAGTGGCTACAGGTGCGGTTGGGTGCCTGCAGTGAATTGGGAGACCAAAAGCTAGCCATTAGATATCAAGCAACCTGGTTTGCATGTGCAATCAGCCAGTTAGATATCCTGTAGCTAGCATTTGCAACAGCAAATTAAGTGTGCCTGCAATGTTATATCCATGAAATTGGAGGCTGTCTTTGAAATCACACCCTAAATATGAATACCTTTAAAACTATCTTACTGATTTTTTTTTTTTTTTCCCCCCTCCCTCCCTCCCCCCCCCCCAAGTTTAATAATTAATTCCAGGAAATATATATATTCTCCCCCCCAACCCGAAAGTATGGCCTGAGGAAGCTGACTGGCCATCAGTTAGTGGATTTTGTTTGGTAATTGCTTCATCTATTCAATACTATTGAAAACACCCTTGAGCAGAATATAGCTGCAGGGGAACAACACTCTAAAGCAGCAACCTAATTAATGAATCTCATTGCCACTTAGGCGAGCATTATACAGTTGGCCTTGCTTGTCAGTATAGATCTCCTCTTACCGCTTTGTGTGTCTACTATTCAGAAAAGCAATACTGTTATTTGAAAAATAAGTAAAGTGGATTTGGAAGGCCAGTAGATTATGGGCCGCAAATGAAGCAGATTGTATCTTCAACGTGTAGTCACTCTGCTGACATTACAGGTGTCTGAAATAATACACAGCCCCAGTACTCAACAACTGAAAATATCAGCTATCTTAGCTTTTATCTGTGTTCCTGCATCTAGGGTTATTCACCGTATTTAGATGAAGTGAAAACAAAGCCGTCACCAAGCAGCGTGTGAAAAGCGGTAAAGTGTGTTTTGCTGTATAGCCAGGGGTAAGCAAAATAATGTGTTGGAGACGCAAGCAAGAGGAATACTTTGGTTTCAAAGATGATGATTTTTTTTCCCCCTGTTCAGCTATTTGACAAATAAAAATAGAGAGGGTGAGAGAGGTCATGTCTTGGTGTCTGTGTTGCAGGTTGTTGTGTGCTAGCTGGACAAGGGAAGTAATAGCATCTGCAGTTGCCAGGTCACTTATCTGCCCCTGTCTGAAGATGTATTCATCTCTCTCTTTTTTTTTTTTTAAAGAAGGTTTGCTTTCATTATTTGCACAATCTAGAGCCAATTGTTTCTTAACCTCTACTTTTAAGAAAATAGGCTTAAACAGCAATGCCTGAAATTTGTCCCATCAGCAAAAACTAGAACTCTTTCCAGGAGGCAGAGCTAGTTTTAAATGCAATTTAAAAAAAAAAAAAAAGGTAATAGTATTTTTTTTTTTATTTATTTACATTGCCAACCAAATGATCATTCCACGCCTTGGCAGGTTCGGGTATAAGCTTTTTGTCTGTGTAAGTATGTGGTGATGTAAAACAACAGAAACGGTAGCACCCTTAACCACACCGGGCCCTTTCCAGAGTCCGCTGCTTCAGGTCCTTGGTGCCCTGTGCTCCCTTTGTGAGCACTAAAGGGACAGAGCTAGGTGCCTGGGGCAAAGCAGAAGTGGTGGCTTGTAGTTTGCTGTTGCAGATGTGTAGCTGCCAACAGCAGCAGCCTTTTTTTGCCCCCCTCCCCGCACACCCCCACGTACATCACTGCCTCCTGTTGCTTGCGAGGACTTGTATGAACAGGCCAAGTTCCCTCCCCGATTTTTAAAGAGCAGTCAAGTCCACAACATTTGGAAAAGGGGCCTTTCGTGACTTCTTTTCGCGAGGATCTTGAACAATCTTGATCCTAAAACGGACTCTTGTTCTGCTCCACAAAATGTAGGACTTTGCCCTGGTAGATCTTTCCTGCCTTCGGTGTTAGCGTCTCTCTTCGTTCTCCGTTCCCTGGCTGCTGCGAACGATCACACCAGTGCAGATGTGTCCCGTGGTCAGCACGTTGCTTGGGGCATGATTATAGTCCCGTCACAAGTTGACCAGGCAGTCCTTGTCTCCAGCTCTGGATCTGGCCGCTTTGTCTTTTATCTGTCTCATGAGGCATCTAGCACAGATCTTCATTTTTGGGTACTTAGTAAAATAATAATAAAGAGTCATAGATTTCTAGGGACGGAAGGGACCTGGTAGATCATCGGGTCCGACCTCCTGTTCTAGGCAGGAAAGAGTGCTGGGGTTAAGTAACCCCAGGCAGGTGCTTGTCTAATCTCCTTTTGAACACCTCCAAGGTAGGGGAGAGCACCACCACAAGGTATCAAGATCTTGTGATATGTATGGTAGTATCCCAGTGCTTTAGTTATTCATTTATTCTTGTCTATATATTGCATGATTGCTACAACACTGCTGTGTTTGATAAGCTTTACTGGGCTTCTCCCAATGTTGTAACGTGGTCTTCCTACAAATTAACTAATGTGTGTGTTCTTTGCTGAACTTTGGGTTTTCTATGGGGGGAGGGCAGGGCCTATGAGAGGGACTATATGAAAGCAGTTAAGCCAGGGGTTGGCAAAATGCGGCCCGGGAGCCAGATGTGGCCCAGCAGGCCATTCTATCCGGCCCATGGGGCCCCTAAAAAATTTAGAAAATTAATATTTATTTGCCCCTGGCTGCCTGTCATGCAGCCCTTGATGGCTTGCCCAAACTCAGTAAGCAGCCCTCTACCCAAAATAATTGCCCGCCCCTGAGTTAAGCAATGAATAATAATTTTGAAATATTCTTCTGGGGCTCCTGTGAGTCCTTGTACTGCCGGTAAAGTCCTAGTTACATGTATTTCCTTAGGTCTTTTGCGAGGTACAGGTCCACTACAAAAGGCACCGATGTTATTTTTATTCTCAGCTTCAGTGCTGACATATCATGTTGCCCATATTTGAAATTTCAGTATGAATTTGAACAGCAGACACTGGCACTTGCACAAGTGATTTCAATAACTCAGGTATTCAATGAAGCATCCTTTGTCTATCATTTGAGTAATAGAAAAATGTAATTTAACATCTGTGCTTATATATCAGGAGGCAGTGTTTTCCAGCTGTATTCTGTCACTGTATTCCTATGGATATGCAATAGCTTTTAATGCCGGGCAGCCATTCTCGAGCCAGCTAGCATCTGGGTTGGTTATTAGCTGACAGAGTGATCAATTAAGGCTAGCATGTATATGTTGCAAAGATCAAATTGAAGTACATGGATTTTATTGATCAGTTGTCCTCTACAATCAGCATTCACCCCCGAGCTATCTTAAAATTGTATGACAACTGGACAGAAGGGGTTGCTTAGTTTTTGTTTGTTTTTAATTCTTTAGCTATCTGGTTTTATATCTTGTCTCACGAGTCGGGGGCAGGGGGGAGGAAAAAGAACATGGATCAACTGTGTTTTTATAATTAGCTCTGTTTAAGGATCCTAAAATATGATAAGACAACAAGCTAATGTCAATAATTAATAAAGCATTACAAAGCACAGTTAAAATGATGCTGTGTAATTCGAGCACGCCATTGTTTTATTTGGTATATTTGTCTTAAAGTGATTTATTCTGCTTCTAATTATAAGGCTCAGTAGTCCGTTTAACAGTACTTCAAATAATTACAGTTTCTTTGCAGTTTTTCCCCCTCTGTGTATTTTCTTACACGAGTATAAATATTTTGTTAAACGATTGCTCTCTTGCCACCCGTTTCGTATGTGCATGGGGAAAAATGTATTTCGTTGTATTCGAATTCTAGTATTGCTCATTTATTAATCTTGCATCTAGTTGGGTGGTGGTAGGGTTACTGGGTCATAGTCAAATGGTATGCGTGCCGAATAAAGTAGGTTACATCAAGACAGACGATGGGTGCTTGGGGATGGATCATAGAAGTCCAGTTGGCTTTGACAAAGTCAGGATTTGTATTCTGTGCATTTGTCAGACACTGCTGGTTTCAGCCTAGAACCAATTTGGTGACTTCTTTTAGACTTCATGTGTAAACCATCATGTAGGTGGGATCAAAACTTTCAAAAGCAGCTTGCGACTAACAATGGACAATTTTAAGACATCTTTCGATGATGCAGAGCACTGGCCCTCTAGAAATCAAGGACACTCCTAGTTGGGTAACAAAAAATGAGATACCCAAAGTTTGGAGTGATTTGTGAAAGTCTTAGTCAATCTCTGTAACAGCACGGCAGAGAAACTAATGGGTGCTTAAGTGAACGACATTGGAAGTTAATGGTGATTGTTTCATGGCAAGGCAAGGAGGCAGAATTGTTTCTGAAGCTATATCTATATTTGTTTAGGATGGTATATGGACATGTTTGGTTGGAAGAAAAAGCAGGTGAAGAGCACAATCTAAAACTTAGTGATAACAGTGTCTGAAAATAGCAGTGCTGCCAGAATATCAGTATTTGAAATGGGAAGATTACTAAGGGGAAATGGCAAAAAATAAGGGGCCTAAAGAGACATGAAAAGTTGGCCATTTGATTTTACTTTGAGAGAGAGAGAGAGGGAGGAAAAAATTGCTTAGCACTACTCTTACGGTAGCTTTCATCGAAAGATCTCATAGCTATTGGAGCCAAACATCATTCCTTTCATTTCCCACTGAAATGCAGCCATCTCTGTGGCAGAGCATACCAGCTCTCTGACAGCAGGCATCAGTGCTGCATAGCAGCTCAGGACAGGAGGTAAAGGAGAATGAGGTAGTCAGCTGAAACTACAGAAGGAAGTTGGTGAGACAGGCTGTACTGAAATGCAGTCAGCTAGGTCTTGTATGCTTGGACTGTTCATCTACCGGAGTGAAAATACTTCTCCCTCTCATTTGACCTTTACATTTGTCTCTTTCCTGAACTTACCCTTTTATTAGATAATTATATTATCCTGGGCAGCCCTGGGTTAAGATTGGTAGCACAACTTAAATATTTTTGTTGAGGTCTTCAGATGATAAGTTCAAAAGCTCTGAAGCTACTGGGGCTGTGTTGTCCCTCTCACTCTGAATTTGTCTTTTGCCAGCTATAAACACCAGCATTAATGAGCACAGCTCTCATATCACAGCCGTTGAGGGGAGGGGGCAGCCTACATGAGATGGGATGAGACCTTTAAAACTTTCCGATAAATCCCTTTTTTGCTTTATAACAAAGGAAAAATGGACTAACATCTTTCCTTTAGGGGGGAATCTGTGGGTCTGGTTTTTCTTTTTCTCCTCTCATTTTTGTATCTGTCTCTTAGAAACAGTGCAAATTTACATTAAGCTACACCAGTTAAAAAAAAAAAAAGAGAAAGAGAGAGAGAGAGAGAGACACTGTATGGATGTAGAGCATATAGATGATAATGATATATGTAAAAATGCTGCAAGCTACTGCTCTCCGTGCCTAAGTACTGCAAACCAGTAACCAAAGATTGTGTAAATATAAGTCTTTTGACATGAAGAGCAGGGTTTGAATTACGGGGGAGCTCAGGGTGGGCTGAGCCTTCCCGTAGGAGATGAGACCCCTCCACCCCCTGCAACAGCCTGGAGCCCATGAGTCATGGTGCACCACCCCCGGTCCACCCCGTGCTTTTCTAAGCATCCCAGGCAGAGTCAGCAGCTCCTTTCAGCTGCACCACCGCTGACCCCAACTCCATGGTAGTGGCAGGGACCCATGCACACAACCCTGACCCCAGGCAATTTTTTTCGCAGCCCTCCACAAGAGTCGAACCCTGACGAAGAGTCCACACGCAGTCAGTTCCCCGAAAAGGGATCTTTGGTGAAAGGGTGCATGGCCAATTGAGGGCTTAATTAGAAAGGCAAAGTAGGGACCGGAGGAAGCAGGGGGTGACGGATCAAGTGAGGTGACCACAACAGGTGCACTATGTGCTCCAGGTACTTCAATTTTTTTTTTCTAGGCAAAATATCATTTACTCTGTTTACTATATAATGTCAGAGTAACTTTGTCTATCCTCAGCTCTCTTAATCTCTAGAAAGCGGAAACCTTCGAATGCCCTGTAAAATCTGAACAAAAAAACTCCAAGTACTAAATCCAGTACTGTATTTTGTTTTTTTTTTTTCTTTTTTTTATTCGGTGCCAGACGGCTCTAAATAGGTTTTAATGCAGCCCTAACCATTTATGTTGTTTAATAAATCTAATCTGTAAAACAGGTCACGTAAAAAACTGAAAACTTTTTCTTCTAATTACAGTAAGATTTTATTGAATGCACATTATACATATAGATCATAATACTTATTAAAAAAAGACTATTAAGATTTTACAGTTCAAGATTTTACAGGCAATGGGAACAGTGGAAGCCTAATGCTTTCTGAGAATCATATCTGCATTAGCAAGATAAAGGACAATTTAGGAAGATTACAAAAGCAATGATTTAGAGTACAACATAAAAAATCTGCTGAGAACTAATTCGCAATGCCAGCTGCTGCTAAGCTTCTTAATCTTTATCTAGTTCAATTAAAATCTGAATGTTTGGGATTTCATTAACAACTGGGGACTTGGAAATTACATGCACTTTTACACTGTATTCAACTGCTTATGCACATTATTGGAAGTTTCCCAAAATGTCTTCAGGTAGACTGAGATATAATTAAAACTTAAGTACTTAACGGCTAATGCAGAGGTAAAAGAGGATTATTTTAATTTTTCTGTCAGATCCAATTGACAAAAAAAAATGTCTTGAGTGAATAGGAATGAGTCGTGGACCAATGAAAAGCACGATGCAAGTGATATTTGCAGGTGATTATACAATCAGGTAGCGGAGAGCTAGGGAGCGAACATTGCATTGGAGGGCTATGGGAAGTTTTGGAATATCTTAATTGCAGCCCATTGCATTGCTTTCTCTTCCTTCTCAACTACTGTTCGCTTTGACTTCAGTACAAAAGTAACCACATTGCTATCAATTAATTATTCATTTCAAACAACGTGCAAGTAGGCCTTTCTAAAATTAAACAAAGCAAGTAGGCCTTTCTAAAATTAAATGAAGCAAAGTGAAGAACAAGTTTTTATCAGTTAATATGGCATGTAAAAAAAAAAAAAAAAAATCCTTGCCATTATTTTTCTCAAGAATAAGTGATCAAGTTTTTGAAGGATGTGATGGGGAGACACCAACAAACTTGTCTCCCTCCTCCGTCCCCCCAGTTGCTTGCTCAGTTCATTGCTTTTTCTTCAGTTAAAGGTTTTACACTATTGCACTTTTTGGCATGCCCATTATTTCAAATAAGTGAAGTGAAATACACGTTTGAGCATGTGTGTAAAGGTAGCCACAGAACAGGGTGAAGATTTGGTTACATGATAGATGATTTACAAAACATGTTGAATGGTTTTTTTTTTTTCTTCTTCCTTCTAAATTATGTACCAAATCCCAGTCCAGTTAGGATTTTAAAAGGAGCAGAAACGGTGATAAGTGCTTCTTGAAAGCTACTAGCCATGGGGCTTTGAGATCAGGGAAGTGGGTACGTGATGTGCTGTGTGCGCTTGGGGGCAGGTCCTCAGCCGGTCTAAATGTTTATAGCTTCCAAATGGAGACATTTTCCCCCCCTCCCTAATCTCTTCAGTTATAATGATCAATGGTGTGTAACATCATTACAACATGTGGAGAGAGAAATATTTTCCGAAACGAGTGTGATGTCTAGGTTTATGGCATTTGTCTTTTAAATATTGAACAGGACAGGTACAGCAGGTAATTGGCACGAGGCTTGAAAGTATGCTGGACATCCGTAAAGGAGTCACTTTTAATGAGCTTTATGATTGTGTCTCAGAGCATTGAAAGGTATTTCAGTAACAAGTTTTTTCCATGCCTGCGGAGTGATTATATCGGCTCTCATCATAGGACTTTTAAAGATTTTATTCATTTTCATGCTGGTCACCTGTACGTACAAGCATGTAGGATGTTTAGAAAAGAAGCCAGTTAGGTAGCTTTGCTGCAAAATACAGTTCTCTGCAAATGACTGTGAGTCTTTCTCCCTCTTCCTCTCCATCATCTGTCTTAGCAGAAACAAGGGATGACAGGATCACTCAAAAGAGACAAGCTATGCTTGCAAGAAAAATACGCAATCTTTCCCTTCAAGAATAAGGAGAGCTCTGTCATCCTGGGGCACGGTGGCTAGAGTTTTTCGGTATTGGCATGGGGTACCAGGCAAAAAGGCATGGGAGCCTTCCTCGTGATGCCTATGTTGGTCTTCCATGTTGAACAAATAGATACCGTGAAGGAATAGGCCATAACGTGGAAAGAAACTTGTCATTCTTTGCATGTGTGTTTAGGTTTCGCTTTGTGAATAGTGATGCCTACCAATTTATTTAATGAGGCCACAAGCTATTTTTGGTTGTGCATCTGGGCCAACATATTTTTCAAAATTAAAATTAGCCACCTGCAGCCACATTAAGGCACTGCGGTAAAAGTGGCCTGATTTTTTTTCAGAGGTGCCGAAGGCATCCCTTGGCCAAAACACGTTCTGCCTTGCCCGCTGCTGATCGCAGCAGTGGGTTAACACTGCGTTTGCAGGGGTTTCAGTTCCAACGGCGGCTTTAAAAATGATATGCTCAGTTCTAGTTGCCAGAGCCCTAGGACTGTAGGGGGGAGCTGTAGTTTGCAAGCCTGCGGGAAATAAAACGGTGTTGCACCAAGCAGCATCTCTGTCCTGGCTACTCCATCAGAAAAGGGATGTTACGCTTCCCCTGTGCAGCGAGCTGTGGCTGCATCCGCCAGAGAAACAGTATTAGATTCTCTGATGCCTGCACGCGGTGGGCGTAGAGCAAGTTGGGGCAGCTCTGTTAATGATGCTCCCTGAATGGATGTCCTAGCTGGACAAAGGTTTCCTCTCCCCTTCCTGCCCCCAGATGCCCACAGTTTGGATCGTTTCTGCTAAGTCCTACAAATTATTGCAAAAAGTGCCCTGGCATCTTGAGTGTCCGTGCAGATGGGTGCAACCTTGGTATAGAATATCTGTCTGTAAAGGCCGGAGTACAATGGACTGGAGGGGTTGGGACTGATCTGCCCTAAAATAATGCAGGGATTCGCCACTTCTGGCTGGCTTTGACCCCATGGTTTTAGGAGAGTGAGCACCTCGCTGTAACGCTGCTTAAACTTTTGGGGATATCCTTTTTTCTCAAAAAACTTTTATCATTCATGTACACTCTTCGCTTACCGTGTTACAAAGGTTGTAGAGGCAAATGGCATGATATTCTCATTTTGTATATTGAATGTGGGCTCTGAAGAGAAAGGAAGGGTAGACCTCTCTTTTTCCTTTTAATGGATTGGCATTTAGTTTTGGGATACTTCTAGAAAAGTAACCTCCATCCCCTGATCTCAGAAGAGGTCAGCGCTGATGATGCTAACTTAATGCAATGCTCTGGGTCTGCTTTTTTGGTATAGCCCCTTTCTGAATTGCAGGAACCATTATCACAGATTTCAAATAAGCTGGGAATTTTTCCTTTCTTTTTCTTGTCAAGAGAAGACAGAAATAAATAAAATGAAGGATACTGATATATCACAAATGGATAGAGTAAATGCGTCGCTAGGGAGATGAGTGGGAGTTTAGAGCCAGAGATAACTACAGATATGATAAGTATCTGTACATTTGGCTTCAAATATGAAAATCTGTGCCACAGATTGATCCTATAGGAGTAATAAATAGACATTATCTGTAATTATTCTCGAACTTCATAAACCTTGCTTTAATAACATTCATTGCACCGTTTTTTTTTTTCCTGAGATCTTTTATTTTTATGACACTGTCAGGCATTTTAATTTTAATTTAAAGAAAATTGCTCCAGCTGTTATGGATTTTGTTTGAGCTCCGGTTGCTGTCACACTCTCAGAAGTATGATAAGCTACCCCACTCCTATTTGGCTTTCATTTCTGCTGGTTTGTTTTCTGGGTAGCAGTCTGGAAGGATTTAAAAAAAAAAAAATTTTGAGCCACAACTGAATGGGTTGTTTTGGAGGATGGCAGACACCGCATTTTCAAATGCAGTTTTGGTGTAACTCCAGTTTGCAAAATCATCCAGCAGGCCTCACGGCACCAAATCTTAATCTGGAATTCTTGGCATTAATGCCAGTTACTTAATGCCATCGAATGCCAGTTTCTTATCTGAGCATTGCTCTTCTGTGCATCCCACGGTCTTATAGACCTTGAAAAGTTTTAATCTGATCCATCCCTTGTCAGCCTGGTCCCTTTTTCTGCACAGCCATGTATACCAGAAACATGGAGGTCAGTGGAGTTTTGCTGATGGGAGAGGACAATGGCCCAGTATTGGGTAAAAACCTCACCTCCTTGTTCATAAAGAAACAGCATGGACGTCTGACACTTCTGTTGGCTTTTGGAAGTGTCTGCACTTCTGTCTTGCCGTAGCTCTCTGCTGCTGCAGCTTTATCGAAATTTAGGAAGGTTGGATTTCTGAGCACCTACACCCATATGCTGGTATGTAATGCACAACAGGGCCTTTTCATTTTAATTCAGGCTTTACTTGATGTGCAGAATGCCTTATTCTATACTCAAATGTTTATAAGCTGGCATTGGTGTTCATGGGATGGCTGCCAGCTTGGTCAACCAACTCCTGATTAAACTAGGGACTCCGCTAACTGAAAGCCTGAGCTGATGCATGTTGAGCTAGCTGGGGCTACAGTAGACTCATAGCCTCCATGAATTGACCACAGATGGGCATTGGTTATATGCACTCGCTGCCAGACCGTACGGTCCACTGTCAAATCTACATTTCTTATAGATTCCCTCTGCTAGGGAGGTAGGTATTGAGCATTAAGATGGCAGCAGGGGCCTGTATACCCGAGCTCAATATATACAATCCTTCCCTCTTTGTTAACATTGCTGTTCACATTTGAGCCCACAAATACAGATCAGTCTGTTCCCAGAATTCAACTGGAGTTGCTCAAGGGAGGGGATCCCTGCCTCCCAGCAGCAAGTGCAGCAGATCTATGCAAAAATCAAACCTCCAACTCGCACAGCTTTCTATACCTGTTGCTAATATATTTGCTAGGACCTTAAAATTTGGCTCCTACCACAGCCTGCTTACCAGTGTTGTCCTTCTGACCTTTTAGCAGAGGACAAAATCTTAAATCACTGGAAAATATAGTGTTATGTATAGCATGATTTCTGAGTGCGCTGTGAGCACTAACCAAGGAATTTATTTCTATAACAGGAGTTTAGGGCGCTCCTAGGGTTTTTATTAGCATTATATTGGGTGCATCTACACATGAAATTAAGATGAAGCAATAAACTCCAGATCAGTTTAAGCCAGAGCAAACTGCTCCCAGGTGCAGCATCCACACGTACGCTCGGGATGGGAGCAATCTGTGCCAGGGCGGAGTAGGCCCCCAGCTGGCTGGGCTGACGGCACAATTTATGCCTGCTGTCACTGTCTACATGTGCGTTTCAGCACAGTAAATGACCCCCCCATAAGAAAGTACTGTCCCTGACAGTACTATCTTATGGTGAAGTTGATGAGTTTATTGCATCCTAATACTGGTGCATGCATAGACGGTGACACTTTACTGCGTAGCTAATTAGTCTACTCCCCTGTAAAGTGCACGCGTAGTTGCATGCCCTGGGAGCATCCACATGAGCACAGTTGTGTGGTATGTAGCGTTGCAAACACACTGGCAGTGCCACGTACTGCACAGTCCCGTGTTCTCCATGCTGCAAGGGCATGCTGCCCGAGCATGCACTGCACCATTTTTGAGGTTTGTTCCACGTTTTTTTGTTTGTTTTTTAAACTAAATATCTAGGGGTAAAAAAAAAAAAAAATAACCTAAAAGCGAAACTGCAGAAAAAACCCCAAAGCAGCATGCACTGCCAAAAACCGGAGCTGGGCCACGCGTCATGCGTTGTGTTTGTTTTAGCATGGTAGAATAAATAAATCAAGCGCCAAATGTTGTCTTGAAGTTTACCAAATTGTGTTACAAAATCTATTTCTATATAGACCTGGAATAGGCTTAAGGAAAACCCCTGCTACGCCTTAAAAATCTGGTGTATAATAATAAATAAATGTCCTGTTTGGGTGTGTTGTATGTGAAAGTGCACTTGTATTGATATGGGGCAATAGAGCAGGCATTTGCTATCGGCACTTTCATGACTCTATGCTGAGCCGGTGTTAGCTGGGATATTGAAAAGGTTACCACTTTTTCCCTGTTGCAAGTGACATTACACATTGGGATGTCCTGAGGTCTTCGGCAGACAAGAATTGATACTGGGTGGAATTTTAAGTGAGGGTTTTCTGAAGCATGAAAATCAATTATAGATCTCACGATGCACCTCTTGTTGCCTGATGATAGATTGACTGATCTCGCACTTTGCTGAAGGAAGGCATTCCTGTTTTAATATAGTAAATACACAAGTGTATAATTTTCGGTACTTCTCTAACAGTAATGAAATATCTGTGCAAAAGAGACTTGCAGCATAAACCACACTCTCTTTACACTTTCCTTAAGCATAAGCCATCTGCTTTTCTGTTAAGGGATAAATAACAAGAAAAGGGTAGAAACGGAAAAAACAAAATTCTGAATATAGGGGCAAAAGTGCCCCCAAAGCATGGTCCATTGGAGCATAATGCATGGAAAAAGTGTAGAAATTGTGTTCTTTGTCAGCTGGCATAAGCAGAGAAAAACAAGGTGAAGCCACACTGAAGTTAAAGGGAGTATGTGGGCCCTGATTATTCAGCTGGTTATGAATGGGTACAGTCCTCTAGGAACCACAGTGACTTAAGTATAGGGGTTTAGTTAGGTGGACGTTATCGGAGCTGGTGTACGAGCATTTATTTTGCACTAAAATGTATATATAAATAATACCATGAGATCCGCCATTCCTGCTCTGGACCCCAAGTCTAGGAAAGTGGCTCATCTCTGAGGTCCTGAATGAGGTATCCAAATAATTTCTGCCTTCAGCATTCCTTATTGGCTACCTATAGGCACCTGGTTGGTTTGTGTCTGTTTGGGAGGGGTATGACTCCCCAGGCACTGTGCAAGGAACATAGGCATTGTAGCAACTAGCTTACAGGCATCTAAATCTTTTTCTGGATCAGGCTCTAAGTGCACTACCTGTGCATTGTGGAATACTAAAATGATTGCAACGAATGGTTTAGAAAGATGATTTAAAAAAGCCCTGCTCCGCTCTTTTGGTAAAGATCCAAGTTGCAACTGAAGATGAAATTTTACGGCTGGGTTGTACCCACTTAAAGTAGGGATTTTCATGAAAGCACGTCAGATAATGGAGCCATAAATGGTACCATACTACCTGGATTTTTCCCTTATGAGTCATGCCACGAAATACTTCACTTTGAGAAAAATTGGTCTGTATCTCAAGGGTAAAATATAAGTAGCATATGATATGGGAGTTGTTGTTATACTGTAACTACTCTAGCTTTATTGAATTGTAAAGTAAATAGTCATGTAAAACCTGTGTAACTTGCTGATGCATTAACTAAAGCTGCCCTAGGGCTGCATTAACATACACATGCTATCCTAGTCGATTCCCTGTCTACTATTTTTATTTTGAGATTTGCTGCATTTTATATTAGTGCTCATCTTGTCGGATTTCTCCCCATCTCGGTTCTAGCTATTTATGTTGATGCACCGTTGATTTGCAAAGAAACCAAACAATGCGTGTTGTGTGCTTGTATCAGCATGTGAAATTTATAACTTTGCCATCTGAACTGTTCGAAAGAAATGAAATGTATAGATCCTTAACTAATGGAAATTGGCTTCCCTCCTTTGACTTCTGTGGAGCTCTCTTGATTTGCATCTGCTGAGGGTTTAGCATGGTGCATTTGTTTGTTTGGTAGACCCAGCTAGAGTTTTTGGCTGACCCAGGCAAGGTCATCCATTTCTGTATGTCTGTTCCTTCAATGTATGCTGCGGATTCACATTGTGAAACACTAAAATGGTCCCAATGAATGATTGTGTAAGCAAGAGAGTGGAAGATCAAGTGCTACATGAGGTTAGTGTTTATGATGTAGCCCGATTCTGTAACCCGAAATGAAAATGAGGGCAAAGAAGAGGTAGAAGGAATCCAAATACAAATATGTCTCCTCTCCAGCATCTCTATGAGATGCACAAACCCCTTGCAAGCAGTATATTCATCTTAATGTTACTCGTGAACTAAAGTCTCTTGTGTTTCAGGGGCATAGCAGTATGAGCCAAGCCATTAAACCAGCTTGCTGTTGTTTCTTTTCCCTCATTAAAGAAAGCATTTGTCTCAGATTTTTACCCGTCATTAGATAAATATTGGCTTTCTCAATTTTTCAGTGCAGAGCGACCCTCACGGGAGTTGAACACTCATTCCCTACCCTCTATAAACATCTTTACTAAATAAATATATGTTTACAGAGCAAAATGGAGAAAGCTATTAATATGACGTGTGAATTGACAATAAAATGCAATCATACGATTGGCAAGACAAATGCATATTGTTCCTGAAAGCTCTGAGGAGATGGTACGTAAGTCACATTTTATTAGAAGTAATTTTATGATTTTTTCAATGATTTTTTTTTTTTTTTTTTTTACTGTGAGCAGTCAGTCCATTTTCAATTAGAATATAATATGAACTGCAGTAAGCCTCACCCTTATGGTGGTGGTTAATCACAGATCAACAGGCATAAATCAGGAAGACAAGTCCTTGCTCTTAAGGGATGAGCCATTCATTAGCAGTAAAAATTACTGTATTCTGGCCTCCTTAAGTGAATGAAACTTCTATAGACCATAAAGATGTGCAAGACACACAGGGTGGCCCTTAATACCTTTCATCATTATTAGCCTTATTTACTCTAATGTGAAAATCACATCGATTATAGCAACTAGAGGAGGGCTGTATCCAAAGCAGCGAAACCGCTCAATTGCCCAGAAAACCTGTCGACATACCTATGGGGTGTAGAGGGAAGGATTATATTCAGGACTCAGTTAGGCATCGCCAGTTATTTAAGAGGTAACGCATACGTGTACTGTACCAGGGGCAATGCAGGGAACAAACCATGGCTCGTGCAACACAGAAAACGTGTGTGCTCCCGAGCCTGGCACCAGCAGTATTCCTTACAAGCCACAGATAGCTACCGACCCTGTCTTTCTGCCCTCCCCATGCTGGCTCAGCTGTGCCAGCTGGGGCATTGGGAACTCTGTTCTAGTTCCTGCCTTTTCCTCCACACAAAGGCTTGGGGTTGGAAGTAGCAGGTGCCTGGATCCATTTCCCTCATGTGCCTAAGAGCAAGGTCTAACAAAGTAATGAAAGGGATGTGGGGTAGGGTATTAGTACTTGTGTCCCAGTTGCACTGTGCCCCTTAAGCTGAATTTGTCCCCCAAAAATGTAGTTTCGTTTTGAATTGCACAGAGCTAGCTGGAGGGAAATGCACTCAATCATGTACAGAGGAAGAATGGTCTCGTATTTAGACTCCTAGTCTGGAACTTGAGTGACTTGCTATGCTGTAGGCTTCCAGTAGGACTCGGAGCAACTCATTTGAGGCTTTGAGTCCCTACAGATACAGACCTCCATGAGTGTGTACACAGGTATGAGCTGGCTCAAGTTAAGCCATGTCGGAGAGTACACGCGTGCAGCTCCTTGACATGGTAGCAGTCATCTTGAGCCCTCCCCTGCAGTAGTCCCTGCTACTAATGTAACTCAAGATAATGTACCTCAGAGGTCTATTATCTTGAGCTGCTTTTAAGTCACAGGCGACTGGTAGGCAGGGCATGGGGGGGGGGCACATGCCCCCCCTGAGATTGGCCCCCAGCTTGGCACTGCTGAGGATGGGGCAGGTTTTTTGTTGGTTTTTTTTGCTGTGTGGGCTGGCGGTGTGTTGGGAGGGGTGGGGGGGGGGCACTAAGCCACGGCACAGAAGTATAGGAGTGGATGTAGGGCTTTTGGCTTGCCCCAGGGTCCACCGACAAATTGCACCCCCCCAGACTCAGGAGGCACCAGTCACCCCTGATTTAAGTTGACTCTGTGCCATGTGTGTGTACACTCTAGCAGTTAAGACTTTAAAAAGTTAAGTCGACTTTAACTGTCAGAAAGTTGGTACACGGGTATGTACTCAAGGTGGCTAGGTTCTTTTGAAAATGCCATCTGGTAACTATCTGCTTCTATAGGGACCTAATGCCTTTAAAATAGCCTTTTGTGCCTTTCTGCCTCTGTTCTCTATCTGTAAAGCAGGTTAAGAGCACTTCTGTCATGAAGGGGTGTCGTTAGGCTGAATAAATATGCTTAAGATGTGCGGATACTACAGTATTGGGGGCAGAGAGCAGGTAGGTACCTTAGACTTGTTCTTCAACTCCTACACAGGGTACATAATGTCTTGCTCTGCAAGTAGTGGAATATCTTACTCCCACTGAAGTTTGCACTGAGCTAACATGCCACAATGGCACCCTGAGAAAAAGTTGCAGGTAGGTCAGTCATGCCAGCTGGTCCTCCTCCTTCTCATGGTGTTTATGGAAGTTAGATTTACGTGTGCTAAGCTGCTGGCAGAGGTGAGATGACACTCTAGCATGAACAGAAGTGAAATAGTAAATTGATTCCCTTTTTACATCCTGAAAGGACTTTTTTAGAATTTATATAACCGTTATTATTGGAGTTGCCCCCGAAACTCCTTCTCCGACAAGGGAAAAAAACCCCATCTTGTTTACCAGCGAGCGAGCCAAGCTGTGTCGCAAGAGCCTGTAATTAACGAAGTTTAGGACTCGACACCGTCATCAGGTGTTGCAAAGAAAGCCAGTTTGTTTTCCTAAATCAAGTCTGTGGTGACAAAACAAATTTATTGTTTCAAGCGAGACTGAATAAATCTTTGGCTGGGGGGGAGAAGGAAGAATATAAACTCATCAGCTCCTCCGCTATTAGGTTTTTGCAAGATTTACCCTTTTCATGTAATGTATGCGGCATCTTGTGGGAAAGTGAATGGCTTTGCCCGTTAAAGGCAGAACAAGTTCTCTTTTTGGCTTTGACAGTATGGCAGGCCAGGAATGTTGCCAAGTAATGGGAGCAGGGTTGGGTTGGGTATTGGTATATAACTTCACAGTTTTCACTGGTTTCTTCAACAAAGCCTGCTCCAAATCCCATTGACATAGGGGTCTCTCCATCAAGTCACAGAGTCATAGAGAACTAGGGCTGAAAGATGACCTATGGAGAGCCCTTGTCCAACCCAAGGGGTTGAGTTCAACAGACTTTGGGTTAGGCCTGGGCTGTTTACAGGATTTGCTTGAGTTTATTAAGCTGTGGAAATTGTGTGGCTGATTATATGGTGTCTTTAAGCCTCTGGGTTAGCTGATTTGAAAAGAATGTCTAACCTTTCATCAAGTCATGGGTTGGTGCTTATTATTTTCAAAGGAGGGAGTATGAGATTGAACTGCTACCTCCCATGGCAAAGTCTGCAGGGCAGAGACATCACTTTCAAGTGTCACTGCTTTCTTGCCATGGTTTCTCTCTCCCTTATCAGTTCTCTGAATGGAAATAGAGCCCTTATGCTAAGCGTGATAACCCAGATCTTATAGATGGTTTCCCAGTCTTCTCTTGATATGTGTACCAGGCACGGTTCTTTGTCTTGATGCTATGGCTTCCTCCACTGCTGTGCTGTCTGTATCTACATGGCTCTATACTGCAGTTCCCCATGTGTGCTTTTAACGTGGTCAGGGAGCTGAGCCTTCAGTAATGGCTTTAGTTTCAGCTCTTTCAGATATGGAGAACAGTTGGCCCTCAGCTGAGTTTCCACCTGGATCAGCTGCCTGCGCATTGGGAGGACTGATCATTTTCCTGACAGGTCTGTTGAACCTAATGCTTTGCTTATTATCTTCCCCCCCACTGCCATTGAGATATATAGGAGAGGAGCATTTGGCCAGTGGATGCCTGAAGAAATAGAAATGACCATTTGATACTTTATACAATACTTCTGTTACTTTTGTGGTGACTGACCCAAGCAGGAGAGAGTTACCATGGATATTTTTTTTTTCTTCTTTTTTTTTTAGGCTGTGATTTTTGGACAAGAAGCAAGACTCAGTACACGCATGAAACTAAAAAGGATTTTTTTTTTCTTTGAGTTCTTGCTATAATGTGGCACTGAAAAATAAAATTACCAAAACCCAAAAAAACCAAACAGCTGTAGTCGACCAATATTCCTTATTTATTTATTTTTTTGAAGGAATATTTTAAACAGGAAGTGAATTTGATTTTAAACACAAGGTGTAACAACAGACCTGTGGTTCCAGTACTGCGCTGGGACTCAGAAAATCGGAGTCTGTATTTGCCAGCCTCCCATAAACGTGATCTGTGACCTTGGGCAAGTTCTTGTGCCTCAGTTGTCCACTTGGACAAAAGGGATAATAATGTTTCCTTAGTCATTGGAGCGTGGTGAGGATATGTTCACCCAGGCCTGGGAGGTGTTGTGCTACCATTGAAAAAGCTGGTTGCTGCTGCTGCGTTTTTCTTAGTATTAAACAAAACCTGTATGTTCCCCATATGGGGTTCAACCCAGTTCTGTGGCCCCAAGTGAGGAATCTTACTTTGTTGAAAGGCATTCTGTCCAATAACCATTTTTACAGCATCTTCTCTTCAATATTTGGGCTACAGGAGAGGAAAATGAGGTTTTGAATTAATCATGGGAGTATACCCTCTCATACTTACTTACTCTAACAATATTCTACTTATTATTAAATTATGAAAGCCAGAAAACTATGGTACTAAATTCTATTCAAATAATACTTGGGTGGCACTGCTTATTAGTAAATTGAGATCATAGGAACTGATTGGATGAGAGCAGTGTACCAGAAGAATGGATTTTATGGCAGGGCTGACCTCATTAGCTGTAGTCTTCCCCCGTCCCCATCATTGTCTCAAGAGGTTTACCAAGAGGAGAATATCTCTGTTTTCCAGGATCTGTCTGCGCACTCAGACAAAGAGATTCTGTTGTAGACTTATGAAAGAATGTGTCTAAGATAATGGGAACCACAAACTTAATTGCTGATTATATAATGAACATGTCAGAGTTTCTGCATGCATTATTCTGGACAATGCTGCTGTTCAGAAATATGCAGCCCTTTCTTCCCTACATCCGTAAAACTGGGAAGACTAAAAGGTTTAGCAATCTTGATGATCTACTAAACTGAAGAAAGCAAGCATGTGTTACTGAAAAGCTAGTCAGTGCTAATGAAATGCATTCAGGGAAGTCCATGAAATGGCTAGGCATCAAAAGAGCAAATATCAAGAGCTGATATTTATGTAGACATAGTGCTGATGAGGAGAAAACCCTAAGCTTCAGAAAAACCTGTATTTCCACAACACTTCTCTGTGTATGTAAGGATTTATTTTATGTTGCTTCATTAACCCAAATCATGAGCCAGATGATGGCACCCAAGTTTCCTCCTTTTAGAGGAAAAGGGCGCAGCTTCATAAAAGCAAGATTTGTGCAAATTAGTTTATACTTAGAAAACCATCTTACACTGGTCCTAAGGAAAATGAGGGCCACATTTGCATGGAATTGAGCAAAATGCACGCCATGTTTTGGAGGTGCCTGAAGGTCTAGGTCAAGGTCTGCTGTGAATGAGATAATTAACCCAGTCCAGTTTTCCTGCAGCAAAGTCCTGTCTTTCTCTGTACGCTCAAAGCTGTATGGTAGTGCCCACTGGCTAGAACCCATAGGCTTCAACAGTTAGATTATTTAAATTGAATGTACGACAGCCTTGCTAAAGGGCAAGAAGGTGGTTGCGTGGGCTGGTAAGGCTACTTTGAGGTGCGGATTTTAATTTTACTAATAGAGCCGTGAAGTCACAGACCTGGCTACTGTGACTTCCCTCTGGTTGCTCAGTGACTATGGGGCAAAGGTGCAGAGACACAGTTCAGATGTGCTGAGTCCCAGGTCTGTGCTTTAATCATGACCATGGACTACAGTAATTGTACTCTAGTTTAGATGAGTGTCCTGGCATCTGCCTTAGTCCTGTTGTTGTATAATAGAGGTATGGAGCATCCAAATAGGTTCAGCCCCATTCTGTAGTGTGGGTGGCCTGCTGACCGGTTTACTCCTCCTGATCCCCCCAGGTTTATGCATTGTCACATTTCCCGTTTTCCTCCAATTTCTGGAAGCAGGACACATGGTCACTTTGGAGATTGCCATCAGTTCCACTCCACACATTTGACAGTAGGGGTTGCTCTAAGAGCAGAGCAGTGAGCACGTTCCTTCCGCTGCGGAAGCCAAAATCATTGCCACTTTGACATGCCAGCTCCCTAACGTCTCTAGGAATTAATGTTTCAAGGTCACTTGTACGTGACAACTTCAGTGTAGCAATACAATAAGCTATTACATGCACTGGGTCAGTGATATAATGACCCAGGATAACAAAATATAGCACAAAACAACCTTCTTTTTGGACCTCTGTATCTCATTAACATCACAAATGAGATCAGGTGGTACCGGTGTGCTCATTGTTATAAATGACATTTCTTTTGAAATTTAAAAACCAAAACAAGGGTGAACGTTTTGGGCAAAGCTGGGGGCGCAGAGAGGGGGATGGCATTTTTAGGTGTCAAAGCTGGGAGGGGGATGCATTTGAAGGTGACTTTTTCCACAGGAAGAAGGATCATGATTTCTGTTGTCTAGCAAGTAAATATGGTTGGTCCAACTTTTTTATGGGCAAGGAGCTGTGTTACTGAAGTGATACCATCTGTAAGTCCCTTTTGTCTGTAAAGACTTAAGATTTTTCGTACTGTTTAGTTGCTCATTGATCACTTCTTCGTGTCCTTTTTCTTCATCTTTTCACTTCACAGCAAATGTTAAGAGCTACTAACTGATAATTCATTGTGAGTGGTTTGATGGCTATCAGAATGGGTTACGTGCGCCACATCAGCACTTTACCTGTCTTTGGTAGCATTCATCACTCCAATATTTTTATGAAGACAATTTCCCCCCTTCCTGTTTAATCCTCGGGGCATGCAGGTGCATTCATCAATCTCTGGATGAGGAGGAGGCGGGAAATGAGGGGGAGATTCATGTGCACTAACCCTGGCCTTGGGCCCCCTCTCTTGGAGACCAAGGCAGAATGAGAACCTGTGTGTGCTAGGAAAAGGTGATCGGCAGCCTCAATCTCATTTATTCACAGAGCAGGTGAGATGCAGGCTCCACCAGTGTAACCTCCACTATCACCATCTTGACTTGATGAACCTTGTTTACAAAAGCACAAGTTCAGTCTCCACTGTTGCTTCAGGCCTTGGTCCCTCTACTAAGATTGTCAACAAATGATGTCATGTTGCGCCAGATGTGTCACTGGATGTGGTGCCAAGTGTGGCAATGTCTGAGCTCATTGACTTATTCCCCTGGGCACCCAAATGGCTATTACGTTGTGGGTAAAATTTGGTGGAATTTAGGCTCCTGTGTCACAGAGATTTGAAAATTTTGCCCTGTTGCAACAATTTTGGGTTGCATCCAGTTTGAGCTGGAATTGAACTGGGTACCAAGGACTCTATATATTCCATTACTAATCAGCTGAGTCTGTTTTCCACATGTGCAATCTCTGATCAGACATGACTCTGTGGGTGACCTCTGTTCAGGAGGCAAACAGAAAGGAAGAAGCAGAGATTATGGCTGAAACTGAGAACAAGAAGAGAGGTTTATGTTAAGAGGTGGGAAATCTGGAAATTCCACCTGATGCTGAAAATAGCATCTGCTTCCTCCATGGCTAGGGACAGACGTTCAAAAAGCCTGAGCCTAAATCAATTCAATCTTTGCAGGTTAGTTTAACCTGGCTAGGCTGGATTAGTCTGTAGCCGCACAGACATCCCCACTGGACTGAAAAAAATCCTGCAGAGGCTCAGGCTAGAAGCCAGGGGATGCTAGAGCAGCCTTCCCTCCCCTTCCATAGTGCTGAGCTGAGGGGGGTGTGGCCAGGCCCTGGCTGGGCACTCTGATTAGGGAGGGGACTTCCCATCCCCATCAGCCCAGCAGGGAATTGATAACTCAGTGTTTATCATCCCATTAAGAAAACAACACAGGGACATTACCAGCTACCTGTTGATTCTGCCTTTGTCCCATCTGCCACAGCACAGACTGTAGCCAGCGTGTGGTCTGCTAGCTAATGCTGAGAGGTGTCTGTGTAAGGCAGAGGGGTCGGGGATCCCTGTTTAGCAGGGAGTGGTGAGGTGAGGGGGAGGAACAGGAGGAAGCCAGGCAGGTGCCTTCAGTCTCTGCCGAAGCTGCAGCCAGGGAGCAGAGGGGAGGGGCCAGCCATGCTGTGGAGCTGAGAGCCCTGCCCAGCCCAGAGAGCATGCTGGGGTGCTGAGGGAGTCTGGTTTAACTTAAACCAGCAAGGGGTCTGGGACAGACATTGCATAGACCAGTTTGATCCAAATCAGTTTAGTCTGATACTACTTTCAACCAGGTTTATCTCAAACCAGTTTCAGCCATTTTCAAACTGGTTTATGTGCACTGAACATTTGTTCTGCTGCAGGTTTAAACCAGTTTCTGATCACTTAAGCCGGTTTATGTGTAATATCTGTCCTTAGCCCATGAGATTTACAGTCCTTGGTAAGGAGCAGTCTTTGCATTTCATACTGAATTTCCTGGCAAACACGTGTATAAAAATGTGCTCGGAGCGCACTGGCTGAGCAGAATGTTAAGTTGTTCAGCCAAGTAGGTGATCAGAAAGTGACTTGCCCTCTCCTTCAGCAATGTTTGCGAAGCGAAGAGAGAGTCAGGAAACCAAATTTCATTTCCAGGCTCCAGTTAGAAGCATGAGTCACTTCGGGACACCTAGAGTTTCTTAGCGCAGCTTAGGCAGTGCACACAGTCTAAATTTTGCTTGTCTAGACTGGATGATCTGCACGGGGGAGCAGCGCCTTTATAACATGTTGTGATGTGTATAAATAGAACCACAGATGATTTTATAACAAGTCTGGCAGGTGGAGGGCCAGGTTCTGCCGCATTATCTGTCTGATGGTGCAAAGCCAATTTAAAACTGGCTCACGGGAATGTGTAAAGGACTGTTTTGGTGGAATAAGGTTGATGTAGCAGTCTGTAAGTCTTCCTATGGTCCAGTGGGCTGCTGAGATCTGGTATAGAGTGGAACAACCTTTAGGCGGCATAATGCCACTCTCACCTGCTCTTGCACTTGCTTCGATTTGCCCAGTCACAGCTCATCTAGTCTGGAGGGGCTGAGTATAAATCTGTATGAGGATATTACTGTATTCTTTGAAGCTCTGTGTGCATTGGTTACTCGGTATATTTGGAAAACAGTGAAAAAATAATTTACTGAAAGCAATCCTTTGCAAATACACTCCTTCCACTGTGAATGTTTTTATAGTTCCAGCTCTGACAATACTTACTGTTGAGCTATGTCTATTCCTTTACTATTGATGAAGCAAATCACATTGTAATGATACCTTAAAGCAATGAACTGTTCCAGTCGGTGTTTATTTGGTACCCAAAGAGGATTAGGAGATCTCCATTTCTTCACAAGACAGTAAACTGAAATTCTTGACTTCCTGACCATGCTTCCATTTTCTTTCAATTTTATAAAGCCGTGAATGGAGCCAAATGAGAACGGGCAGCAAATCAAATAACAAAATGTTGAAAAGGTCAAATTAATATATTTTTACAGCCATCCTTCATGGAATGGATGAGGCATTAAAATTCTGATGATAGATTCTTGTGAGAACGATTGTAATGAGAACAGGAACCAGCACATTATAAATCCATTCTCCTGGTAATAATTGTAACTAGAACAATAACTGGTACAAATGTAATCCATTAATTCATGCTTATGACAATTTTAAGGCTAAAATCTGGTTGTTATCATGTGGCCCTGCAATACCATATGTAGGGCATTTCTTGTATTTATGGCATTGAAATGGATTGTAATGCAGACAGCTGTAAACTTCTTGGGGTTCCACCATATCACAGTTGCTTTCCTTTCGAAGTTACTTCTTTCAATTAAGATCAGCTTGAAATAATGTTAAATACTAGTCCTGATTAGCGGTTCTCGGGACAGATGGCTAATTTAACTAGCCTGATCTCAATTTCCTATTGGCCTACATCCAGTGATCCTTGTTAGTCTAATGTCTTGATTCAACACTTCTTGAAAACATCTGATACAAGTAGCACAAGTAATTAAAAGACCATTTGCAATTGTAAATATCCATTAGAAAAAGTGTGAAATTTTAAGTAATAACATCTGTAAAAAAAATTTTCCTACGCTGAAGAATTTTAGTTGAGTTAACAGTAGTAAGCGATGCTGTGTATAGTGTAGTGCGTATGGATGCTTTTTTTTCTGCTGCTTTCAAAATGTCTTATAAAAGATACTAGTACATGCCTACTGGTCACCAAACCTTTTGCCATCAGTTTAGCAAGAGAATGGAGAAAGGGAGTATCAGATTAAGGGGCAGAAATGTCTAGTATTTAGCACTGTCATTCTTGATGTCTTCCTCTATACCCAAAGGTCTATGATGTCCACGGCTAGGTGTAATTTTGATAGGCAGACTTGGACACGGCTGATGCCATACATGTGTGTATGTGTGTGTATATATAGTTGAACCTTTCTTTTTTTGTTGTTCTGGTATTTTAATTTTCAATAAAAGCAAATCATTTGCATCTTTTATTGCAACACATTTGCCATTTTTTTTCATGAAGTGATATGTAGTCTTTTGGGGATAGGGAGTATGCTTCTTTCAAGCAGTAAAGTATCGATCCCTTTACTTTTTCAATATCTACGGTAGGAAAAATGTGAAAGCCTTTGTGTCAACCATTACTTATCAGAGAGGGGCAGGAACACGCTTCCACTGAATTCAGTGGTGAAACCTGACTTTAATTGGGCCAGGAGTTTACTTTGAGAAATTTAGAAGCAAGGAATGTAAGCATACAATTCATGACTAACCAGCTCTGGTGTTCAGATAAGTCTGATTTATTTATTTTTTTTTTAATCGTACTGTGTAACCTGATCGAAATCATTCTGTTTCCGTTTGCTCGTGTTGGGTAATTTCTGCCTCCTACCACTGGCTCTTCACTGCGTTCTCACCACAGGAAACGCATCATTAGTAAGATGTCCTCATAAACGTATCCATGAAGTATAATAGATACTGCAGACATCCTGGATTTAACGTCCAGAGTTAGGCATCGTAACCTCACTATCCCAAGTAGCTTGATAAAGGTTAATATTTTTCTACAAGCAGCGCTGATGCTTTAATCACAGGGGACATCAGAGAATTTCAGAGGTCAAATGCCAGAAAAGAGGACACGAATATGCTACTCTGAGCTATCTTTGAAGATAATCATATATTTTCTTAAAGATGTAATTATTGGGAAGTTAATGGCACCATTGTTTATAGCACTACTAGACTAATGGGCCTTTATTAGTAAATAATAATACACTCTCATGAAATATCTTTTTTTTTCTCTCTGAAATCATACGTTCTTCATCATGTCTCATGAGCTTTTGAGATGTCAGTCTTTTGTATAAAATACTGTTTTGCATGCAGAAGTTTATCAACCTTGTAACTAAACAGTCCCCACCCCAACAAGAAAACTTATGCATGGTGCTGCACGTATAGGGATTTTTAATGCTGACTTTTTTTTTTAAGGAAACATTGCAAAAATTGAAGCCACAGTTGTGACAATTCCTGGATGCTGTTATTAAAATTCCAAGAGTATAAGCAATAAATTAGTACCCATGAGCCATAGATTAACGGAACGCTAATAGTAAGCTATTCTATCAAAAAAGGTCACTGTATAATTAGGGAATGCTTAGTGCAATGTCAGAATGCAGTTTAGGTTGGTTAAAATGAGGTGATAAATGCTGCTGCAGTGCAATCATTGAAAAATAATTTTATGCACCGGCCTGCCCCTGTGGCTAGTTTACTCCAGCAGTGTACGCTTGCTGCTGCAGTACTGGGAGTTAAAGGGGCTGAATTGTTAAACTAGGAAAATTAGAGCAGCTGCTATGTGCTGTGCTTGGATAGCACATCAAAGTGCAGCAGAAACAAAGTGCCATGCATGATTCTGCACAGGTCCCAGGTTGATATTTCGGTAGAAGAGTGTAATGCTATAAAGTTTATAGCCCCTGTATCAAAGTGACAAAAAATTAAACTCTGGGCTTGTGGGGAAACCCGGTGCGAAAACGTGCTGCATTTGATAAAAATGCCATTGTTTATGATACAGTTGGGGAGACGTCTGCATATGTCCATGTGCGTGCACGCACACACGTGTGCTCGTTTACAGGTTACCCCTTGATATTATCTGGAAAGCTAAGTACAAGTACAGACATTCAAAAAGTCTGAACCTGAATTGATTCAATATTTGCCGGTTAGTCTAAGATTGAACTGGCAAGCAAGTAAGCAGACATTCACTTTTGATTCTGGAAATGGAGGCACATGCCTGCAGTGGCTCAGGCCAGAAGCTGGGAGATATGAAAGCAAGCCCTCCAGTCCCTTCAGGCTGGAGGAAAATTGATCTGGGGGGGGTGTGGCCAGGCCCCAGCAGGCCTGAATATGACTAGGGAGGGGTTTAAACCCTGCCCTGGCCTGCAGGGACACCAGCTGGGGTCTGTCTGGCTTTCCCCGCCTGCTCGTGACTCAGCACGTCCTGGGACATCCAGAGCCGCCCCCCCCCCCCCCCCCCCAGCCAGGGGGTGATCTTGCTGCACCTTTGCAGCCACTGGGGTAGGAGTTTCACTTGGGGGGGCAACCCAGGAGCAAAGGTCAGATCAAGGTGAGGGAGGGGAGCAAAATGGCCCCAAGCCCAGGTGGGGACACACCGAGGGTTTGCGGCAGCGGTGGCTTCATCCTGGATGTGAGCCCCACCAAGCAGAGGGACCCAGGCTGGGGGGGAGGAGTGGGGAAGGGGCTCGAGTGTGTCAGTGCAAGCCCAGGGCAGAGCCAAGCTGAGTTGAGTATGCAGATGGGGGAGCAGCTCCTGTCCAGTGGCCCCTTCTACATGCTGGAGAGTGGTGCCCAGGCCAGTCCTGACCCCTGCAGCAGTGTGCATGGCGTGGGCTTGCCCCCTCAGCCCTGAGAGCCATTACCTGTGTTCCCTGGCTCCCAGACGCTGAGCTGGGCATGGACTGCTGACTCTTCCCCTACCCAGCAGTAGTGGCAGTGGCACACCATGGCCCCGGGCACCAGGGGTTCTATGCCTACAGTTTCCCTGCCACTGCTGCCACCATCAGTGGCCCTGTCCTGGCTGTACTAGTGGGTGGGCAGATGTTGGTAGCAGTGGGTAAGCCATAGGCACAGCAAAGCCCCATGAACCAGGTGCAGGGCACTACTCGTACAGCTTCCCTGCCACCAGAGCTGCTGTCTGCCTGTCCAGTGGCTGTTTGGTGGTGTGGGCAGCGCCTACCAGTATGGCCAGGGTGGGCTTCCCTGTTGATGGCAGGGAAGCCATAGGGGTAGAACCTGGTGCCTGGTACACCGGGCCATGCTGCGCCGCTGCTGGGTAGGGGAAGAGTCAGCAGTATGTGCCCAGCTTGCTGCCTGGTGGCTGGTAGACACGGGTAATAATAGCAGCTGGGGCTGAGGGGACGAGTGTGCACCACTGCAGGGTCTGGGGCTGGCCCAGGCACTGCTCTCCAGCATGTGGAAGGAGCCACAGGGCTGGGCCTACTCCCCCAGCTGCATACTCAACTTGGCTCTGCCCCAGGCTAGCAATGACACCTTTGAGCACCTTTTGCTCCCCCCTCTCCCTGCCAGCCTGGGTCCCTCTGCTCTGTGGGTCTCATATCCAGGAGGAGCCACTGCCACCGCAATCCCTCTGCATGTTCCTGCATGAGCATGGGGCCGTTTCACTCCCCTCCTCTCAATCTGGGCTTTGCTCCTGGGCTACCCTAAGTGAAACCCTGGCCCTTGCACCTGGAAAGGCTCAGCAGGATCACCCCCTGTCTGGGAGGAGGGTCTGGGGATTCTGCACCATGCAGAGCCACAAGCAGGAGGGAAAAGCTAGGCAGACCTTGGCTGAGCTCCATGCCAGGGGGACAGTGGAGGGAGGGGGTAATTTAACCCTCTTCTGTCCCCTGTTTGCTTGAGGCTTCTGCCAGGGCTGGCCACATTCTCCACTGCTCCAGCAGTGAGGGGTTGGTGGAGGGAAGAATGCCTGACGGGCTGCTCCATGCCAGCTAGGCAGACCTCATCTCAAGCCCCGCAGGGGAAGAGGGGAGGGAGGAGGGAGTAAACCCTGTCCCTGCCCCCTTCAGCTCAGGGGCCATATTGGGCCAGCATCTGACCATGCCCCCACCCATGCTCTGGCTAGAGAGCAGAGCGGTGGGGCAAACCCTGCTCTCTGGAGTAGACAGCACAGCCTGGGATGCTGGGAGACTCTGTTTTAACTTAAACCAAGAATGGGTCTGGGACAGAAGTTCCATAAAACAGTTTGATCTCAATCAGTTAAGTCTGATACTATAGTCAACCAGGTTTGTCTTAAACCAATTCCAGCCATTATGGCTAGAGACAGAAGTTACACATAAACTGGTTTAAGTGATCAGAAACTGGTTTAAACCTTTAACAGAACAGAAGTTCAGTGCACATAAACCAGTTTCAAAATGGCTGAAACTAGTTTAAGATAAACTTGGTTGAATGTAGTATCAAACTTAACTGGTTTGGGTCAAACCAGTTTATGAAACTTCTGTCCCAGACCCCTTCCTAGTTCAAGTTAAATCACAGTCTTCCAGCATGCTTTGCAATCCTGGACTTGGTTGTGCTGTCTGCTCCAGAGAGCAGGGCTGGCCCCACCCCTCTGCTCCCCAGCTGGAGCAGTGAGGGCTGGCTGACAAGGGGGTAAGGGAGATAAGACTGCCTGGGGATGCAGCCCCTTCTGTGGGGTGGGGGGGACCACCCCAGCTGGGGTTTGGGGCCAGGGAGCGGGGGGTTAAACACCCCTTCCCCTGCTCAAACTTACTGCTGGCTACAACTGTGAACTACAAATCACAGGGTACCTAGAAGCAGGAAGAGGAAGTGATGAACAACCCTGCAGAGTCCTGCTGCTGCAATTCTGGACTGCAAATCCCAGAGACCTGAGGGGCAGCAGGAAGAGGAAATGAGCACATAGCCAGAGAGCGGTGCTCTAGCACTCCCATGGCTTCAGGCCTGAGTCACAGCAGGCATGTGGCTGCATTTCCTGATTCAAAGGTAAATGTCTGTTCACTTCTGTTTCAATTTAATCTCTGTACCTTAGACTAACCTACAAAGACTGAATCGATTCAGCCTCAAGCTTTTTGACTGTCTGTACCTAGCCTCTGAAACAGGTTTATGTGCACTGAATTTCTGTTCTGTTACAGGTTTAAACCAGTTTCTGATGACTTAAATTGGTTTATGTGTAATGTGTGTCCCTAGCCCAAGGGAGACAAGATGGTAACAGCCCAGTCTCAAGGACCTTGGCTCTTTGGCTTAAGTGGAAGACGCACTTTTGATTTTAATTTGTGAGGTTCTTAGTTCAGTACCCAGCTAGGAACCAAGACTGAGCTCACCAGTACACACAGCATGTGTGTGCATCACAAATTATGTCATAATGCCATGGTGGCATGTAGTATGTTGGCTCAGCTGGACCAAAACCATAATCACCCATTTCTCTGCAAATATTTAAGAATATTAGGAAATCTAATCTACGATGGGGTATAGTTTCAAAGAATATCTGCCCTGGATGCTTGGGAGTTAATTTTGTTGTTCTTGTGATGCAACATTTTATATGTCTTGATATTAGAAAATGAAATAAATGCAAGAACTCTTTACTAGGACCTGGATGAGCATTGTACATGTCTAACATTTCCAGCTTCACAAGCTGTGGGTTGTGGTAGTTCCTGTCTTAAGGAACTGACCTATTTTGAAGTTGCCCAGTTTTTCTGGAAAGCAAAACAAATTAAAAACCAGTCTCCATAGCATGATGCTTGAGAGCTTCCTATTTTTTTGTTTTCCTTCCTGGGCTGAATACTCACTTGTGTAAAGCAGCGTAGCTTCACTGAAGTTCATATCTTCCAGCTGCAATCGGAGGGAAAGCGCTCAGTAGGTTAGTTTTGGCAGGTCTAAATTCTGAGAATCCACAGGTCCAAATCCCAGCAAGGTCAATTAAATTCTTGTAAACTGGCAAGGACTTAGATTTGCTAACTTCAGGACCAGTGGGTTTGCCAGTACCAGCGCGGACAAGCGATCCATCTCATCTAACCTACCATGTGTTTGGAGTTTTTTATGAAGCTATTAAAATAGTATATCCTTATGACAAACTATTTTTGATGCTGCTGAAGGGTGAAGTGAGGGTTGCTACTGTGAGATGCAGAAAAGACGTGGGGAATATTTGAGATTTCATTTAGCATGAATGCCAGAAGCCTTTGCAATTGGTCTGAATCCTGCAGTCTTTTTCCAAGGTAAATCTCCCATGGACTTCAAAGGGCCCTGAAAATGATCCCTGTGTTAATAGGACATGATGACTGATACTGTTGCTAAATGAAACTTAATGAGATGAAGTGTACTTGACAGGTCACTTAAATGTTATGGCTTTGTTTTGCTCAGCATGAGCATATCTTGTAAAGTCAGCAACACGAGACAACTAGGACTGTTGACAAATTTAAGAAAGTGCATTTCTGTGATTTGATGTGTATGGACTACATAATACTGTAGCTAATTTCTTAATGGGGAGCTATTAAGAGAATGGCCAGTGCAACATTACAAGATTGGGTTTTATTAAATATGTTCAAAGGTTACAGTTTACTTAGTTAAAGTATATATTTTTTTATTATAGTTCGGTTTTGTGTTTTAGGATTAAGCCACATATTCGACGTGACAAGGTGTTAGTGTAATCTTGTTTTGATTTGATGATACGTAGCACCTTTTATGTGAGCGCATGAATGGGATCACCAGTAGCATCAGCAAATCACACCTCTGGTAAAGATTTACCAGGCATGACAAACAACTGGAGCACCACTAAATCTTTGAAGGGTGTGATTGTCCATGGATAACCATGCCTGTCCCAGTGGATAATCGTTAAGATAGGTAGTGATTTTATTATACAAAGTAATTAAAATGATTTGAAAACCAGCAGTTAAATTGTCCTAGGGAAATGTACTGAAAACCACCAAGTGCAAAGCCTTCATATAAATAATCAGTTTTAATCAGCTTTTACATTTGTATATCCTTTATCTTCTAAAGAACGGCACATTTTCATTGGCTCATGCAACCATTAAAAATGCAGATTCACAGCTCAATGGAACCTTTACACTTGATTTAGTGCATCTTTTTGCTACTTTGGAAGGTACACTATAGAACAAAATACACATTTGCTTAAGCAATTATACAGTTTAATATTTACAGTTTCATCCTACTTTTGCATTTTAACATCAGCAAATGGTGCATAAACTTTTTTTGTTTGTTTATTTACTAGCTATTACATTTTTCTTCATAAGTTCACGTCCAGCAGATTCATTATGATTGGAACTAAAACGTCATCCTGATGAGATGAATAGTGGTTTCTCCCGGAGTCAAAGGCCGGGTCCCAGTGCATGTGATGACTTGGCCGGTTTCATGCATGGAGTAGCACACTTTGGGTCTGCTAAAGGATCAAGGCTTGAATGTGTTTTTTCCTTTGCATCTTTCTTTCCATAGAAGAGCATGTAGCCTGGAATCGACATGAATTAGAACTGATTTTCTTAATCCAATGAGAGAGATTCTCATTTGGACGCTCTTATTTCAGTATGACGAGAATGAAGTAAAAATTACTATTTTCAGTCAAGCACCCTGTTCTTGGACTTGAAAGTCCTAAAGTCGCATTGCATGCTGCCGACTCTAGAAATATTGGAAGAATGTTCTCATTTATTCAGTTGCCTGCTAGAGGTTATTTTTATCTGCAAGCTGTTCCAGTAGGTTAATACATTTTTACTCGCGGTTCATGCTACTTTCTCCAGTAATTTGAATGCCTTTCAAAATGTTAGCCGGGCTGGTTTAGGTCTGTTCCTTGATGGGAGACTTCCAGGGAACGTGCCGGGGAAAAGGTATTAATGATTCAGCAGACAGAACTCTTTCCTCTGCCTGCTCCAGTATTAGCTGGGTAGCTGGAGTTTCTGGTTGAGATTTTCAAAGCTGACTAAAGGACTCAGCAATCTAGTTTTCTCTGAAATTTAATTTCTTTTAAACGAACCCTAGAATCCATCTTCTGACTACTTAAGACCCTTACTTAGCATGTGTGGAAAGACTCTTGCTAGATGCCAACATAGGTAATTTAATTCTGCCTTCCTAAATTACTCTTGCTGTTTCAAGTAGGTGTTATTCTTTACATCTGTCACTGGTGATTGTATGGCTGGATGCCATTAAACAATGCCTTCCTTTCAGAGGAAGGTGAAGTGATCCAAGTGTATAATTTGGATATTAATTTTTAATTTAAGAATTAATTCGGGGTCCTTTGTGATGAAAGGCACTATGCAAGGGTAAGATGCTGTTCAAGTATCTCAACAGAATTCTTGATGGCTCACAGGTTGGATCACTGCTAAACTCCACCACTACAAAGTAACATTTTTTCCACTTAGAAAATTTTTCTCATTAAATTTAGGTCCTAATTTAGGGAGGTTGATAAGCATGTGAGTAGTTATGTTGACTTCAGTAGGACTTCTTACCTGACTAAAAGCATACACTTAAGCGCATTCCTCAAATGCAGCATAAATATAGAACCAGTTAATGTACTTTTAAAGCTTTGCTATGGTAAAAAAAAAAAAAAAAAAAAAAAACCCCAAAAACTCGTTTTCAAACCATCCTCCAGATTTGCGTACAATATCTTCACAAATGCAAGATCTATTTGCATGCATAAATTGGATAGTTGGAAGCACAGTCACTTGATCTGTGTGCTAGGCATGTTACAGTTAGCTGCAAAATCAGAAGCCATTTCTGAAATTGTAGAGTTTATCTCATCTTAAAACTTGTGACTGTGTAGATGGCTTAGGAGCAGTCTCAGCAAATGCTTTTCCCCTTTCCCCTTCCGTAACTTTCAAGAAATGATCCGATTCTAACTACCATACTGATTTTTCTATTGCAATTTTCATTTCCTAGCTTTAGTTTCCCAGGGTAGAGGAGGGGGATCTCTACAGCTTCCCTATATCAATAAGACCAAAATTCAGTAGCTAACGGTCCTACTGCACTGCCAGGCAAAAATCGTTTTAGGAATATTTGGCCTGCTTGTATAGGCAGCCCTTAACCAATCTATCCAACTGCTGGTCTCCTACGTGAGCCAGGGTCTGTCTGGAATTATGGACATCCTAGAAGTGGGTCACGTATGAATCCACAGGTGAAACCCTATTACACTAGTATTTTTAAACAGTTCTGATAAAATGATTTCAGTGCATTGCTATTGGATACATTGCTAATTACCCATGCATAAACGCTGGGTAGAGAGATGTGTAAACTTCTGAGGAGGGTCTCCTTTCAACATCTGTAGGTAATTGCGTTAGAGTATTATCACAATATACTTTGTCGTTTTCCTTCAAGAGGTTTTATAACCATCCTGCGTTGGCAGAGTTGGACTATTTGGCCTAATAGTTATTTCCCATCTCTAATTTCTCTAGTTTTATGATAACTAAGGCATTTAAAATCATAATGGGCTGGAACTTTACATGCCAGCTGCTAGACTACTCATAAATTCTACTCTGGGACCAATATTTCTCTCTCATCTTACATTTTATTCATATACTATTTTTATTCTATAGTGTTCTTGTTTTTTAAATGTTTCCCATTACTTGTTTTCCAAATTACCATGCTGCGTAATGTGGCGGTTGGAGTCATTATTGGAACACTATAAGAATCCTGGATTAGGAAAGTATAGAAATGCACCTTCTACAGTAGAGGCACTTTAATAATATATACCTAATTGTATTTTGTTTCCTCCATTTTGTCATTACCAGCATTATTACTAGAAGTATTAATAATAAGAACTATTGGTCTTAGTACTTTGGATTGCAGTAATGGTTGGGAATCCCCTTCAGGCGGATGCTGTGCAAACAGAGAACATCAATCATCCCTCGTGTAAGTAGGTTATGGTCCGAGTTTTAAGATAAGAGACTAAGTCCCTGCTCCTTGGTTTAAATGGAGCAGATAAAACTTTGGGCAGTCCATGGCAGCATTTATGCCACATTTTGATGCTATGTTGTTGGAATCTGATGGCCTGTCTGCAGTAGTTTTGTTCAGATTTGTATTAATAGGGTGATGGAAGGACATGAAGAAATACAGTGACTTTGAATTCCCACTTTATTAACGATGCAGTTTTTCCTTCGTGTGTGCTACCTTGAAACATGCTGGAGAAAAGGAATAGCAATGGAAGGAGATGGCTTTTGTCCAGAGATATAACTAAATAATAGCAATTCTGTGGAGTTGCAATCCATTGAGACACTAGATACTGTACATATCTTTCCTGTTAAATGTTTAATCGATTTTTTTTTTTTTTTTTTTTTTTTTTAATCAATTGTCGAAGCAAGACGAATGTGGTCTGTTGGTTTGCAAAGAGATTGTTTGTTTCCTAAAGTAAGTACTATAATAATAACAATGAACATTTGTGCTGTTGTGAAAATGCCATGGGCTCTTAGATGAATGCAAGAAATTGAACCTTTTATGTCTCCTCTGGAACAGCAATCGGAGGGATTGCAGAAATAAATTCAGGTTTCAGAAGTGTCAAAATTTGGTGTGATGCTGGGAGCTCTGAAATAGTAGCTGCTAGCCAGGTTGCTGTGTATCAAATACTGGGGTCTCATAATGTTATACTGGCTCCGTGCATGTTCAGGAAAGAGCTTTGCTACAACCCTGGCTTTTGCATCACCTATTCCTAGCAAATTTCTTATAGCCCTGTCTGCAGATTTTCTTCTGTTCTGAAGCACCCCAGGCAATGCTAGCTCTGGAGGAGCATTAGTATATCCTGACCATAATAATTATACAATAATGTTGTATAAGCTTATAGCCATTCTGCATCTGCTCTGAAGACTTGTGCTAGGGATGGAGAGATGCACGTAACCTTGCCGGGTCTGCATCACTTGCAACAAATGCTGTGCACAGATCCGGCGCACCCAAGATATGGTGGCTGGCATGACAGTCTGTCTTGCTGCTACTTGCACCTGGTTCAGTCCTGCTTGTGTAAGCTGTGACGGTGTATTTCTCTTCTGTAGGAATCGGAACTTGGGCAGAGGTGATATCTTTCATCAGACCACCTAGATTTTTGCAAAAAAAAATTCCTTACTTGCAAGCTTTCAGGCAGAAGCACCCGTCTTCAAGCATCGGAGAAAAGTTTGTAAAAGTTTTCTTAGGTAGAAATGAAAGTTCATATTTCATAGGAGAGTTGAAGGTGTGGTAAAATCTCTTCTTTGGAACATGGTTTCTATCTGTCTATTTTAATAGCAAGATTTCCAGTAAACAAAATAGATATATTTTAGAGCTCTGTGTGCCACTGTGTTGGGCAAAACCCGTGATGGAGGGAGCTGCCCACTTTTTTGTGAACTAACTCATAAAGAGAAGTTTCCTACTGACCTTAATTGAAGAAACCATTGCAGAATTCAGTTCTTTGTGGGATGTTAGTGAAGTGAAGGTCATGACCATCTCTGTGCTTTCTTACTCGGGATTACAGTGGTGACTCTCCTTGGAGCTAGTGTATGATTTCTCTGGTCTGGTTCTGGAAGGGGGAATTTCTCTCTGACGTGAGTTTGCAGAGGTGATGGTTGTGTATTAACAGCCCCGTGCTGCCCTGTTCCTTGGAAATATTGTTCAGTCCCTGTAAGAAGAAAGGCTGAGAAGGCACTTGCTTGATGCAATTTCAATGTAATACAAAGTGAGTCTTTTTATTTTATTTTTATTTGGAGTAGGGAAAGAAGCAGCTGTGGAATCAGGTTGGTAAATACTGCAGACTGGCAATTAAGAAATTTGATTGGGGACCTCGTTCACTATAATGTGGTCTATCTTTCTCCATGACAGTAAATATTGCCACGCTGCTTAATTCCACAGTGCTGCTAATAGGAGACCGAGTAGATGGAAGTAACTAGCAATGTGTGCTGAACTCTTCGCGTTGTCTCAATTTCTTCCTTGTTAGTTTACAGCCAAATCTTCTGAGACGGGGTTAAAGTTTAACGGCCGTGGAGCTGAAACTGAGAACTCTTAGCTTTTCAACAAAACTGTTCAGGTGGCAGACTTGGGGATAAGGAGGCATTACGCTTGGGTTTGGGAGGGGCATGGCATGTCTAACGGGCGTGCGTGCGTTCTCCCCCTCCCTTCCCTGCCTTTTTGCTGATAGCATGAGTAGATGGCAGGTTACTTGCCAAAGTAAAGGTATTTAATCCTGGGGGTCTGATCTCATAAAACATTAAAAAATGCGAAGGCAGCATTCGCTGGAGGCCCTTTGGCACCAGTGACATTGTCAGGATTATGGATTACTGCTCTTCGTGCATCTCAGTCTGAAAAATTGCGAGTTTTAACTTTCTGTGAGCACGCTGATTGTAAGATCAGTCCATACCACTTAAACTACTTACACTAGGCACTCTGGGCGCTCTGGTTCAGATGAGCTGCGTGCTGCAGTTCTGGTTTTCAGCAGAACTCTCAAGTGATTTCATAAAAGAAGGAATAAAAATGAAATCATAATCCCTAAATGAATGTATATGCTAAAGAGGATGTATACAGTTGCTTGCGTTCAATGAGTTTCCTGTTTGTTGTTCCCTTGGACTTGCAAGTAGGCAATTTACTGGGGCAAGCGCAGATTATTACTGAAGCCACAGAGAATCCTAATCAGTCATAAAATGAACTCTTCTTAAACCCTTGACTTCTGAAACCTATATTTAGCAGGAGGAAAACTGTATTAATTGTCATGAAAATCCAGGCTGGTTCAGGATGGGTTAGAGGGGCAAGCTGATGCTTGCAGTATCATCTTCGACCTTTAAAAGAACAAGCCTCGTAGGAGAGAATGGCAGTCCCAAACTCCCTGTAAAGTCACTGAAAATTTTGCCTGGGTTAGGGATCTCATTGCAGGCAGGGAGAGGTGGAAATAGGTGGGTTCATTGCTCTGCCTTTTCCTTGTCTCCCAGTCGCTTCTGTATAATACCCATATGGAGGGAGAAAGTAACACGAATGATGCTACATCTGTGAGAAGGGTGTCATACATTTGCTCACCCCCCTCCCCTCCAAACAACTGGTGACCCCCAGAAGGCATGGTGGAGAAATTGGGAATGTCTGTGTCTCTGTAGATATTCTTGATACCATCAGCCACAACCATACCTCGATTTAGCTTTCCCGTGTCTCACTTCAGGGGCATAGTTTTCAGGAGAAAGCTTATGAGACTATTTTAGAGAGTGTGTGTGTATATGTGTGTGTGTGTGTGTGTGTGTGTGTGTGTGTGTGTGTATGTATGTATGTATGTATGAATGTGTGTATATTACATACATACATACATACATACATAGTGTGTGTGTGTGTGTGTGTGTGTGTGTGTATGTATGTATGTATGTATGAATGTGTGTATATTACATACATACATACATACATACATAGTGTGTGTGTGTGTGTGTGTGTGTGTGTGTGTATATGTATAATATATAATTTTTTTTTTAATGTGCCTGACATCTCTTCCACTCTTGCTTCTAACAAAGAAGAAGAATGTAACACAGGATATGGACTCCCACGATTCATCTCCGTGCTTACTAAATATAAATATCTATGACAAATTGCATGAGGATGCTTTAATGGCAGCTGTCAGAGATGTTTAAAATGTATTAGACCTTTTCAATTTTTTTTCCCTCTAATAATGAATATTTAGTGAGACTTTTAAAGCTGTTAGCTATTAATTATAGCACCTAAAGGTAGGATAATGTTCAGTCAAGTAGGAATCAGCACATGTCTGTATGCAGAAATATGTTCAGCATCAGGCTCTGGTGACATACTTGATTAGTTTTATATTTTATCTTTAAATAAACAAACAAACGACCAATATTTTAGCAACACCAGGAGGTGGTAAAGTAGCATTACCCTTAAATACAATAGTCATGCAAAGAGTGTCCATAGCATGGAGATAAAATAGTAGGTTAATAAACAAATGTCCTGGCATTTTAAATAATATATATAAAATTATGTTATCATAAATTTAGTTGCTTTGCAGACAGTAATGCTGGTTTGTAGCTAGAAATTAAAGCATGGAAATTTAAAGTTAGTCTTTAGGTCATAAAATTGTAATCCATACTCTCTTTTTCTCAGTCTCTCTCACTCTCTGTATTCTCCCTAAATTCAGATAAGATAAATCTTCCTTCTCTTCACTCTCTTCCCTCCTTAAATTCGTTTATACCACTGAGGGTTACTTTCACACACTGGAAATAAATAGTGCTATATTTCTGCAGCTAAAATAAATGTTTCTGCTGTGGAAATAAATGACTTATTCCAACAATAGAAATCTGATTATATTATTGATAAAGAGGCTGTCAGTCATGTAATTCTCATTTATATATTCAAAAATCTTAGCAGTGCAACAGGGAAAAAAAAGCTGCAGTAGCTCTATTAAATTTGTGCTCTTCAGGATATTTTTTGCCTCTCATCTGGAAATCATCATCCCTCTGCATCTTGCAGTTACTTCCCTGAATAGACTGCTACTATAGATTGAGGGGTTTTTTCTTCCCTCTTGCCTGGAGTACCATGGTATTGGGGTGCCTCTGCTCAAACCCTCCAGATCCATTCCTTGCAGGAGGGATTGTATCCAAAGACAGAACCCATACTTTCTTTGCGCACTGCTGAGACCACCCCCCCCAGCTGCAAATTTGTAGACATTTCATGCTATCACTAACAATTGCACAGTCCCCTTCACACCTCACAGCCTTTAAAATATATATATAAAAAAATAATTTTATATAGCCTCAGCACGGCAGTGTGATAGTGTAAATATTATCCCTCTTCCCCCTCACATTGCACATGCGGAAGCGAGGCACAGATGAGCTAAATGACTTGCCCAGGGTCCCTGACGTCTGCGGTGGAGTAGGGAGTTGAACCCTGCTCTTCCAAGTCCTAGACTGTTGCCCTAACTACTGAAGTATCTTTCCTCCATTTGCCAAGACAAAGACATGGGTATTGAGCCATCGTGTCACTCAAGGCTACGGAGGCAGGCACTGTCAAGCAAGTCAGGACTCTCCTTCATCTTCCCTGTTGAACACCCTCCAGTTTCTATATCTTCCAAATACCAAGGGAATAAACCTTAATACTTTCAACCCTATGGCAATAATTCTGCTCAGTAAAGCTCTGCTGGGGCGGGCAGGAGTGGGAACTCAAAAGCTGGGCCATTTGAGATAGGGCAGTCACAAGTACTGATGAGAGCAGAGGAAAGGGGGATCCAGAAAACAACTGGAAGGCTTCTCCCTACCCCAGAGCTCAACAAAGCGTGCAGCATACTAGTCTTGTGAAAGCCACGCCAGCACCATTAAGTCGGGTGGAGAAGACCTCTAGCCCGCCACCACTGCATCTGAAAATGTCTCCCATTCTGAATGCACCCCAGATCGCGCTCTAGTGAGTAAGAGAAAATGAGAGCAGAGGTGGCATCAGGAAGAGTATAATGCGGAGCCAAGTTTATGACCCGGGGTCCTGGTTCCATGAACTGATTTAGTTATGCTTCGGTTCTGACATTAAACAAAGCACTGCCAGGCACTAGCTGAGTGCCCTAATGATAATCGTGTTTGCATTATGCACCCAGCAGCATCAGTACAAATATAAAAATAAATTAACTCCACCAGCCAGCCACCTTAAATAATCAGGAGACAACTGGTTTACGGCAGGCAGCAGGCAGTAAAAAAAGAAAAAATAAAAGAGGGAGAAACTCCCCAAAAGTCTCCATTCATATTGTACCTAGAAAATGCACATGGGTCTTGTTGTAGTGCATGAGATCACTGTATGAATATTAGGTGACTGTTCTAGATAGACACACTGGGCACGTCTACATGAGATGCTAACTGCGCAGTAGCGTGCAGGGCAAAACCTGTGCTAATATACTCCTGTGCAGTACCATTAGGCTACTGTGCAGTGAGCATCACTAAAAAAAGTTGTGCACCAGCGTTACTGTGCAGTAGCACCAGTTACTGCGCATTGATTTAGTACTTGGCTATCCCAATACTAAACTGAATGCACAGTAACTACAGTACTTTAGTGAGCATGTAGATGCACCCACAGAAGGTTATTTTTGACTAGAAAACTTACTGAGAGTGACAAAGTTAATGCTTCCTTGCCTTGCAGTATTACAACCTCATTCAAGGCATTAGGATTTGTTATTCCTCCATAATAGTAAGCTATTATTATTACACTAGGAACGCACAATTAAGTTTAAAAACAGCCTGCACAGAAGAAATAACAAGTCACAATGTTTCATGTACAAACCAAGTCCTCTTCCTCAAGACAAAACCCAGGATTAGGAAAATGTGCACGCTAAGGAGACATTTCTGTCAGAGAAAGAATAAAAACCATGTCAGACTGACTGCCAGAAGACCCTTGCCATTCAGCAAGCTGGAGGGAGCTCTCCGAATGTGGACGCAGCCCAGGCTTCCAATATTAAAACAAAATAGGAGGATTTAAAATTATATAGATATGACTATAGATATTTATTATATTTGTCTGCTACAAAGCCATTACGTGTGTGTGTATTTGTATATGTGTGACAGTTTTGTAGCAGACATTTCAGTTTGCAGCTGCCGCATGGAAACCGTTCACAGCCCAGTTAAATGCAGTCACGTTCAAGTGGTGAAATCAATGTAGCAGTATGCTGAAAGGAAAGTGGGCTTTAACCTTGAGGTCCCGAAGTGGCAAGTAAGAGCTTGTGCTCATGTAAACAGCTGTGACTTGTAACAGGTGCGAGGGGCTACATGTTTGACCTGCTTTTAGTTCACATGGCAGACTAGAGGGAACCTTGCTGAGTGCTAATTAATCGTTGCTTTTCTTCGAAGAATTCGTACCTTCAAATGGCCTTGAGCAGAGATTTCCCCCTCTTTCAGCTAAGGCAAGTTGACTTCCAAGTAAGTGAACAGAAAGAAGGTTTTACTTCAAGGTCAGAACCCTGTAAGATTTTCAGTTTGATTTTTTTTTTTCTTTAGGTGAAATAGTAGGAAAAAGTCTAATTTGATTTTAAAGTGAATCCTATCGGTTTCAGTGCCTTGATTCTACTATTATACTGTGCATCAAACTCCATTATTAAACGCCTGTGGGTATGTCTACATTGCTGTCAGGTGTAAGCACATCTGAGCTGTCTTTAAGCCAGCTATGTTGGGTAGTAGTGGTGCAGACACACCAGCTGTAGTCCAACTGGACCATGAGTATTGATACTAGCTTAGGCTGAAATCCATGCTGCCATGGCTTCAGCGCTCTCAGCCTTAAATTTAGTTAGATTAGAGCTGGTGCAAAAGTGCTTGCATTTTCTGCAGCCACATGTATGATGGCCAAGTAGACCTTGATGGCTAGAAAATAGTATTTAGTGATTTGCTTTAAGAATTGGCTTATAGGTAAAGTAGATATTGTGTTAGAACAATGGTCTAGGGGAACGGCAAGGGTTAGTTGGTTTCTAAAAGCCTGTTTGTGACAAAGTTTCACGGTTCAGCCTTCAGGGCAGATACCAGGTCTGCGGCCAATGGACAAACAGGCTGGGAAATTTGCACAGTGTTCCCTGAAAATTTGCACAGTGTACTTTTCCTCTGTGAACCTAGGACTGGTAGATAAATGAAATAAGAGGGGGTTCCTTTGTTTGCTTTGCTTGCATTACTCTTATCTGCTATTGCTGTTTATTAGTAAAATTTGCCTGTTCTCAAATGAAAGAAGAAGTTATGGCCAGTCTCAGGGTTTCGGTCTGCCCAGAATAAGCTATCCGGGTCATAAATCCAGTGCCAACAGACCTATGCTGAGAGAACATGCTAAGAGAACATCATGTGGTGAACCAAAGCTTTTTTTTTAATACATTAGATAGTGCTGAGCAGAAAATTTCTGTCAAATCTTTCCAACAAAAGAAATACTCATGAGATTCATTTAAATGTTTAATAACACAGATTGGAAATCTGGGCAGGACTCTGTGGCCAAAGGCATCCAATACGTACACAGGTTTATGGAGTAATGGGCGTAACTGAATAAACTACGGGTGCACCGATAGAGATTTTTGGGCTGATACCGATGGCCAATTTTTAAGGAGCCATATTGGCCAATACCGATCCGATTCCAACATGCAGCCCGGCAGCTTGGACAGCAGCGTCGGGCTGATATGTCTGTTGTAGAGAAAGTGGGGAGGGAAGAGGCATGGGGGGGGGCAGATTGAGGCCCCTATGGTGAGGGGGGGAGTGGGGCTGGGACAGGAGCTGCCCAGCCAGGGCAGAGCAGGACACAGGACGGAGCTGCAAGTGGCTCATCTGGGAGGCGTAGGGAGGGGATGGTGGCTCCCTCCACTGTGCGCACCCCAGGAGGGCATGGGGGGGGCATTTGCCCCCCCAGATCTGCACATGGGGAAAGGGTGGGTTGGGCTGGGTCCGAGGCAGTGCTGTGCTCTTCCTGGCTGGGGGGGAGGGGCTGACCCAGGCTGTGCTCAGGGCAGACAGTGGTGATGCTGGGAAGGAGGCTATGGGCTGGGGGGCGGGTTGCAGCCACCCCAGAATTCAATGTAGCCCTGCACCCAGCACTACCACTGCTCATCCCAAGCGCAGCTCAGTCCCCCGCCAAGAAGAGCCCGGTGCCTGCCCCACACACAGATCCAGGGGCATGTGCCCCCCCCCCAATGCCTTCCTGGGGTGCATACAGTGGTAGGAGCTGCCCCCCCGTACCTCCTGGCCAAGCTGTTTCTCCAGCTGTGTAGTGCCTGCCCCAGCCCCACTCCCCCCTCACCACAGGAGCCTCGATCTGTGTCTTCCCCCCTCCTCCACAACAGACTTACCAGCCATTGCTGCTCTCCAAACCGCCGGGCTGCACTCCTGGCCACATGCATACTGCAGCTCTCTGCATGTAAGGGGCATTTATCAGCAACATCAGGGAAAAAAAGCCGATTGCTGATGCACTCAATTTTTCCTGTATCGGTGCCGATCCAACATGGGACCAATGTATCGGTGCGCCTCTAGAACAAACAAACGACCACTGTTGGTTATCTATGCTGGAAGTTACTTAGGAGCACTGCGGTCTGCTTGGAGGCCAGTCCTAAGCCCTTTACCTAATTGCTGGTCTCTCTTGGGTCTGAGCTGGTAGGGTCTGGGGGGTGGGTGGGGAATGAGAATTATTTATCAGTGCCAGGCCTGGGGTCAGGAGAGATACTGTACAGATGTGATGTGGAAGCCCACTGCATAAAAGTTTTTATATTTTGTGAAATCGGTAAAATGTTCATATGTTTAGTCTTGAATACAACTAAGGTGAAAGCTGATGTCTTTGTTGACTCTGGTTTTTGAAGGTGGAATTTTAATATTTGCAACGTGCAATTATGTTGGCATTTCATTTGTTTTTACAGATAAGGGGGAGAAAGGAATTAAGTGCCATGGTTATTAGAAAAAAATATCCTGCTGCTTAGATGGACCCATTTCTGTTTTCAGGCCTGAAATTCATGCCCTGCTGACCTTAATGGGAGAGTTTTCCATTGATTTCAGCAGTGCCAGGATATTAGCCCAAATCGTTGACGGAGAGGTTGGTTTATTTCCTTTCCACATGGCACTTCAGCTAGCTATATTTACAAACAAGCTGGTAATGCAGAATATTGAAGCAAATTAGATCAGTTAATCTGGTTTATAAAAAGCATGGGTAACTTGCCTGGAAGGAAAAAGGCAGCATATTTTACGTTGGTTTTTTCTTTTATTTTGTTTGATTCATCATAGTATTATCAGCCCTTCTGCTGTGCATGATGCCTGTCTTTAGCTTGCTAGTAAAAGCATTTCAAGTCTCCTGAAGCTTCTTTGTACATAATGGGTGCAGCTAACTTAAAGACACCCTGACACAGTGACTTTGTTTCAGCATATCTACCGCGGTCCGAAATCCTAAATAAACGTATTGTCAGATGATAAGCATTACAGATCCGTTGGACACACATTGAGCCTAAGCTTTGTAAGAAAAAAGCAAGCCATGCATGTGTTGGGGACAGGAAGGCAGGGTTCTTTGCACTGGATTTATAATGAGCATAGGGCAAAAAGACACAGCTTTAGACGAGGTTTATGTACACATGTAAGGATGCCATTTAATTAGTCTAGTCTTGCAGTCTAGCGTGAACGTTTTCATAGTTGTTTTCTGTGTGAATCTTGCTTCATTACAAATGCAAAACAATTAGTCATTTTAGGCAAGGCTTCCAGCTTCAGTTTAGTATATCTGACAAAATGTTATCTCTTAAACCATATTTTGTATACTTAACTATCTCGGAAGTGGGAAGTTACTGAGCTTTATTTTAGTCCTTTCTAAAAATGTCAGTGTTTTAGAGGTGACATGTAAGTTTAGGATTGGCATGATAGTCTGTTAAAGGCTCTGAACATCCAGCCTTCTGCTTTTTCCAGAGAGAAGTGCCTTGTCTTAATCTCAAATAAAGTGAACACATGATCTTTGACAAGAAGTCATGTGCAAACATTGGCACAAAGTCTGCTGAAGTTATTACCACAAATTATAGGGTATACCTTTCAAATAAAGGATGTGAATAGAAAAAGGGGCTTTGCTGCTTTTCCAATGTTTTCCCAGTCTGCACTGCTGAGCCAACAGCTGAAAGCTGAATATATTGAAAAAAAATCCCAAACCCTAAGCTAGTCTTTATCACTGGAACAAAGTGTAAAGTTTCTACAGTGGCTGGAAGAGAGCATGATCCTGCAGCCTAGTGGTTACTCAAGGGATAGTAATGGTGTTGGCAGGGGGGAAGGTCACGGCCTCTATCTGTTTCTTTATTTAACCTAGGACAGACACTGGATAAAATCTGGGAACAGAGACTGGAACCCAGGGCTGCACCTCGACCCCTAGGATTTGCATCATCACTAAGCTACCGAATCGTGGTCCCTCCTGCACAGTAAATTTAATTCTTTTCTGCACGGTGACTGAGCTGTAACCAGAGGAATAGAGGGAGCCCCCATTAAGGTGGCCTTTACAGGCTGGTAGCTGTTGCATGCCCCTGATGAGAGACATCTCACTGTTTCCTGGCAGTGAGCTGAACCTGCGTCTCCCACTTCCTGGGTGAGCGCTCTAACCCACCAGGCTACTCTGGCACCACATCCTCATCATCTAGCCATGCTGTGAAGGTAATCAGTAGTCACAAGTAGGGAGCCCAATCCTGTCGGTGTGTGTTTTAAGCATCCTTAGAGCTTGCTTTTCAGAGCAAGCACCATAAGGGACTTAGGGGTGGGGAATACCTTCCGTATCCCAGCCAGACTTGGATATAAGTTGGGTTCGTAACTACTCAGCCCTGTCAAGACTGGGCATTTTCAGGCATGCGCAGCAACATGACTGTAAGCACCGGCAGTACCTACAAGATTTAGGAGCCTGCAGAATTCGGTGCACCTGTGGCCTGGTTTTGCTGTAGGTGTCTATATTCTACTTATGCCCTGTTGAGGCACCCAAAATCCTCTTCAAGCAGGGCTGAATTAATGCATAAGCAAACTAGGCACATGCCTGGGGCTCTGAGCTGTGGAGGGCCCTGTTCCTTCCCTCTCTGGAGGCAGTGTGAATGGTCCCATCCACCTTCCCCTTCCCTTGGCCTGGCTGCTGTGGTGGCGGCTTCTTAATGGTAGTTCTGAGCCCTGCTCTCTGCGGGAGACAGTGGGTCTTTGCAGGTTAAGTGACAGACATTTACCTTTGATTTGGGAAATGCAGCCAAAAGCTTGCAGTGGCTCAGGCCAGAAACCTGGGGTGAGCTGTCTGGCTGTGTTCACTTCCTCTTCCTGCTGCCCCTGAAGTCTGTGGGATTTGCAGTCCAGAATTACAGCAGCAGGACTCTGCAGGGTTGCTCATCACTTCGTCTTCCTGCTTCCAGGTGCCTCTGGGATTTGTAGTCCACAGTTGCAGCCAGCAGTAAGTTTGATCAGTGGAAGGGGTGTTTAACACCCTCCTTCTTGGCTCCAGACCCCAGCTGGGATTTGCCTTTAGACTGGGCTGCATCCCCAGCCAGGCTTGCTGCCGCGCCCCCCTCTTCCCCCAATCAGCCAGCTTTCACTACTCCAGCTAGGGAGCAGAGGGGCAGGGCCAGCCCTGCTCTCTGGAGGAGACAGCATAGCCCAGCCTACGGCTGAAAAGCATGCTGGGATGCTGGGGGACTGTGATTTAACTTAAACCAGGAAGAGGTCTGGGACAGAAGTTTTATAAACCCATTTGACCCAAATCAGTTAAGTTTGATATTACATTCAACCAGGTTTATCTTAAATCAGTTTCAGCCATTTTGAAACCGGTTTATGTGCACTGAGCTTCTGTTCTGTTACAGGTGTAAACCAGTTTCTGATCATTTAAACTGGTTTATGTGCAACTTCCGTCCCTAGCTGATTATGCTCAGATATCTCAGTACTGTTGGTTTAGATGCTGTGGTAATGAAGGCCAGATGTACCCAAGATCTTCATCAAAATTGAGAGCCCTCCGTTCCCACAGGCACCAATGGCAGCTGAAGGTGAACCAGCAGGAGCGAGGCCAGAGGAGAGGTTTCACTCTTATTGATTTCTATCCTGAAGCTGACTCTGGAAAGAAAGGGTGGAGGAAAGGATGAACTTGCTCCCATGTCTTTCTCCTCTCTTAGCATCTCTCAGCCCTTTTGCAAGAGACCACCAACCTTGTGTGGCTTGCTTTAATTTAAGTGGAGAAGCTTGCCAAAATTTGTCTTTTAATTCTTTTGGCATTGTTTGTAGTCCTTTGCTGAATTTCTCCCTCCCTCTCTCACTTTCCCCAAACAACTCTTTTAATAGCACTGGTTTGATCTGTTGTCTTATCTAAGCTTATTACAGCTAATTACTCAATAAAGACCATTTTTTTTTTTTAAGGCCTTTTTTTTTTTTCCTTTTAAGCACCATCTCACAGGGTTGAAATTTCTTCCTCTTCTGATTTCACTCCATCACAACCTTGCTTTCATCAAGACATGTCTCAGAATCTGATGGGAGCAGAAAGTGCAAAACGAAGCCTTTAGATTTTTTTCCCCCCCTTTCTTGCTAAAGCTGAAAGATGAAGGATACGGGAAAGAAAATAGCTTTAAATCCCTCACCTCCATAAGGAAAGGCACTAGGGGGCCGGCCAGTGCAGGAGGAGTTAGAGCTGCATGCTTCATTTACTGCTTTGTGTAGACATAACAAAGAATTTAGCTTAGTCCCCTTGGTGCCTTCACAACCTATTGCACTGTAGGTAGAGAGAAAGCAATGATCCTAGTGTTACAGCTGAGCAGAGAACTGGGAATTTAGGTGGTTTCTAGACAAATGCTTCCATAATAATCTTGCAATATGGGCTCAGATCCTCTCAGTTTCAGGTTTCCTGTTTCTGGCAATGGGACTTTGAATGGAATGCGATTAAATAGATTTGCCTGAGTTATCTTTCCTTTGGCAAAAACTATATAGTTGTTTCAAGATGAAGACTTCGGGAAGACGCACAGTTAATAATTCTGTATCTTTAAAAGCGTTCCCATCTGCACGGCAGATAATTCAGGATATTTTTTTTTTTTAATGAAACAAAAAGCTTGAGAATGGAAAGTCACTGACCTGACATCTGGCCTTGCTTGGAATTAATAAACTAGTCCTGCAAGGCAGTGAAAATATCGGCGTGTTGATTAGTTTCAGCTAAATTTCTAAATTCAGTTTTTTTCTTTATATATGCATTTATTAGCTTTTTGCAGAACTTCTTGAAAAATAAGAAGCACAAAGCCAGGGGCAACCCCCTACATGTGCACCTCCATGATCACCCCTGGCCACCGCAGGAGGTGCCTGCGGGTGGTCAGCGACCCATGGTTGGCACGTGCCACCCCCCCAGCCGCTGGGGGCATGCACTGTTCATGCATGAAGCATTATGAATGTGGGAAAATCTAAGGTTCTGGGTTAGGATGATCCTCCTACCTTATAGCTCTGAAATGCACGTTTGGGTCATCACAGCCATTTACATGGTGGTGGTGCGTCATTGTGTCCAAAAACATGGTAATAGCTCTAATGTAATGGAACAAGATGAAAAGGCTGATATAAAGGCAGGAGCTTCTCTGTGTACACATCTCTTATAGGGACAAAGAGAAAATACTGAAAAGGCACTGGAGCATTTAATTGAGTTTGAGAAATGCCTGGGAACATGCATGTACTTCTGGTCTGTGTGTGCAATTTTAGTAATTGTGCTTGCTGTTGCATATTAGCTGAGCACTTTGGTTTCTGCGCGCGTGCCCTTCTGAAAGGAAAAGGAAAAAAAAAACCTAAACATTTTTAGTTGCGGTTAAACATCCCTTGTTTGGGTTTTGAAAATAAACAAGAGTTCATCCTTCTCCCGTTAAAGGGAAATAGTGGCATAAATAAGATCCACTTAGATTGAATCCCCTCTCGCTGCCTTCTGATTTAAAGCCTTATCGTCTAGGCCAGACCCGTCCAGATCCTAAGCAGCTGGGGCCCAGATACCTTGTGAGCTGCACCCATGGGTGTTGTACACCTATTTGTGGTCATTTGCTTTCAAATAAGCTGTTCTCCCTAGCTGACAAATATTTTGCTCTTCACATTTCAGTACAGAAATTCAGAATTAATTTTCTTTGGGCTGTATCGTTAGCTTTTAGCAGGAGCTCTGAAGAGGTGGTGCAGCCCTGGGAGCTTTTGGGGCCAAATAAGGAGGGTGGGAAGGAAGCATGTCCTTAGCAACATGCTTTCTGGGGCTGTAAAAATCCTCCCCTTGCAAGTGTCCTAAAAAAAGCTTCCCATGGAGAGTACCCCAAAAGCTGCTACAGCGGCTTGTAAATGGAAGGAGATGTTTCTTGAGCTCTTTGTATCCGTTGCATACATGCACAGCCCAGATCTGGCCCCCTTTTAAAAAAAAAAAAAAAAAAAATATATATATATATATATTTTTTTATCTTTTGCTCCTTCAACAAAAATGAAGGAATTTTTTCCTGACTTCAGGGTATCTATTTTTCACACATATTAAAAGCAATATTTTGGCATTTGATGTGTAGGTTCTGTGAGAAAAATATGAAAACAATAAAGTTCCAGTGCCTGGTACTGTCAGAGCAATGCTGTGCTTTCCCCGTCGGTTGAATTCCCAGAGGGCTGTGCTCTAATCCCTCAAGGGCAGCTTGCTTTTCTTAATTTTATTTAAAACTCTGTCTCATAACTCTTTACAGCATAGACTCCCTTGATTCATTTTGCCTGCCTTTAAGAAGACCTTCATCCTGCTATGTGCATTGCCGTCCTTTCCATCAGGCCGCAATATGGTATCAAAGAAAAGTGGCAACAAATCCAAACTGGTAGAACAAGACGGTCCGGGTCCCTAGAGATGTGCAGAATTTAGCACGGGGAGGCTTTTTGTGTCTTTGTGACTCTTTAAGCCTACACCCAGTCTTGGCAAGTAAAATCTGCGTTTGCATTTGCCTGTTGAACTGGATCGAGAGGAATTCTCTGTTCTGACTTTGAGCGAGCGAATGCCGAACATGGATGTAGACTATTTTATTTTGTTTTTCAAGTTAAGCACTTGAGCGATGCTTAAAAAAGTGTGCTCGCATCGAATAAATTGCTTTGTAGCTCCATATGACGATGTTATTATTTGCACAAAGTTCAGAGGTCCTTTTTAGGTATTTCCCACAGGTGGTTTGTTTAACATCAGTGCCGGTGGTCTAACTTCTTGCATAGCTACAGGAGTTGCCCAGAAGGAGTGTGAAGCCTGGACATTTGTCCTAGGCCCTCACCCATCCGCTAGAAACATTCTTGTTGTCAGATCCCTCTAGTAATCATTAGGTCTGGAAATTTATTCATTTCTGTTCACCTTAAGTAGTCTTGCCACCTTATCGGTAATGTCATCCCAATAGCACAGATTTACTTTGGCTAAAAGATACAAGAGTAACAGCTCCAACAATGGCATCCAGATTGCAGGTCGAGTGTGACAGCCCACTCCGCTGAACCTCTGAAGTGCAACAATAAAAAAATATGATTTGTTTGTTTCTCTCTCCTTGAGAAAAAAATCGGTTAAAGATGGTTATTTCCCCCCAAATGATAACTTCCAGCAGAAATAATGTTGCTTTTGATTTAATGCCTTGAAATTGTGGCCGGAGATGTGCTATAGACAGTATGTGCATCACTGAAGTAACAGCAGATATGACCTGAAAACTGCCTCGTAAAGCCATTATGGGAAGGGGAAGCCACCATGCAAGCCGTCCCTGAATTGCGATGACATCCTGCAGGTTTTGTTTTGACTGTGGTTGTGGAAGTCGGGGCATACACTGTTCAGCATGATTGTTAGCTGCAGGAAGCTGGTATTTTCATTTATCTGCATGCCACTAAAGTTCTCGCACACATTGCACACCTGCGCTAGCTTGTTCAGTAGCTGTGCAGATTAGTTAAAGCCAGCTGCTAGGAAGAAGAGAGAGGAGGAGAAGTAAGAGGCACTGTATCATACTACTACTTATTTTATCCTATTACAACTGAATCTTTCTCTTGAGAGGTCTTGAGTAACTGGCAGTGAGGACGGGTCAAAAGCTGCAGAGCTGCAATTTCAGTCCTTACAGTCAGTTTTTCGGGCTCCCTTTTAACATGGCGGTGATTTGCCTCTGTGGCAGGCACTGGATGGGCAGTATTTAAATGCGGGTGCTTTGATGAGATTTCCATATTTGGATGTTTAAACTTGGGGTTGGGCTTTCACAGGAATTGATTTAGGGGTGCAAATCCTGTTGTCCAGTTGTCCCGTAGGTAAGTAGGTGTGTAGGCTGGAGCCGTGTTGGTCTAAGGACATAGGCAGACAAGGTCCTTTGGGTAAATCTGGTATCTTTTATTAGACCAACTCAAATTTGAGTTGATGTAATAAAAGATATAGGATTTACCCAATGAACCTTGTCTGTGTCGGTAAATATGCATTAAATGTACTTGCAGCTAACTATTTCATGCAAATTCCTCTCTGATTCTTTTTAAAACTGCAAACTGAATGGACTGAGCAAACTAATATGCTCCTTGTTAAAATGCCTTTCCCTTCCCTCTTTGTGGACTGCAGATAACATTGGGATTTTGTGCTTGAATGGCATCGACCCCCAGTAAGTTACTGCCAGGGCACATATTTGAATACAAAAGACTTTTTTTTTTCCAGAAAAAAAATGGTTTACATTCCTCATTCTTTTAACCCTTCAACAGTCTGACAGCTAGCCAGATGGGGGCCCTCTGCGTTGTTTCAACAGGGAGAAGGAATTGGTGATGGAGTATACAGACAACTATTCCAACTATCTGAGTTGGTCTAATCAAAGATATCAGATTTGCCCAAAAAAACCTTGTCGGAGTATGGAGACACCTTTTTCCCCCAAACAGAGCAGGAATTAAACAGGAATGTTTCTTTGCATCACAATTGTATGCCCTTCCACACCAATATTTGGTCCAAAAAGCTCTCCTGGGCTTTTCTCAGGGCCATACTCCCAGCGCTTTATTAAAGTGCTGCCTGATGCTTCCTTTTTTCTGCCTTTCCTCTGGTCTTTTTGCTTTCCCTGAGCAAGTGGACCTGTTTGTATTAAATCAAATAACCAGCAGACCCCCCGCTGTGTCCACACACGTCTTGTTTGCACCTCTATTGTGAACAGCGATTACATGCCTGTTCGGGAGCTGAAGGTTGGTTATGGCTTGAGCTACCTGGTTATACTTATTAGGTTCTTACAACTCTCTCAGATACACCCTAGTAAACTCAAACCATAAAATACTGTGGGACTCTTTGTAGCGACTCTTAATTACTTGGCTTTGTCCTGAGAGTGTGCTGATTTTAGACCAGTATGTTTACTCCTCAATCTTACTTTCCCAAAATGCATTTTTTTTCAATGGTTAGGATGATTTTAAGTTCAAGCAGCTGACATCAAGTAGGCGAGAGCATGATTATGGATGGGGGCCAAAATAGAGGTTTCATCAGGTTTTGGAGCACAAGTAATTGACAGCATTCTTGGTTGTCGGGAATCTGAGCGGGTGTTTTTGTTTGGTTGGTTTTTGTTTTTCCTAAACCTGAACCCCCCTCCAATGAGAGAAGATAATATAATTACTACATAAAACTTACATTAAAACAAGCTGTGCTGGAGGTAATACAATATTAAATTACTAAGTTCTTCATTAAACAGATGAATTGCCCCTTTATGAAAGCTGTGGAAGTAGGGCACTGCAGATTTTTCCTTTACACACCCCTGGATCTCAGCTCCCTTGGTTTATGGCGCTGTTGGCGGTAAGCCATGCTGCACCACTAGAAAAAACGTGTCAACAGGCATTCTTGCTTTACAGCACGCACACCTTTTTAATTGCCCTTGTTGTTGAGGAATTAATTTGTATGGAGTTTAAAAAAAAATGATGGTTGCTGAAGCATGTAATCTGTTTTTTGATGTATTCTTGGAACACGAACGTAGCGCTTCATAGTCCAACAATTATTGTGTTGGCCCTTATGTTCCACTGTGGTGTGCAGAGATATGGACGGAGGGAGCCTAAAAGCACAAGAAAGCAAAAAATGTAGTCCTGTGTTAACTAACTTCACTTTTTCAAGTCAATATTATTACTGTATCTCTGTTGTCATGGTCGAGAAGGCCCCTCACTTGTGAGCTCTGCTTTTGAATGCATGCATGTGCCATTCAGACTGGAGCTGTGCATAAAGAGGGCAGAATACAACTCCATCTTCTGATCTCCATTGACTCTTAATTTTTCCCCAAACTTACTTCTGGCCTGATGTTTCTAATGCTGAGCTGACTTCTAGAAAAGACTTTAAAAAAATTGAAGAAAATCCATTAAACTGCATTTGATTTACCAGAGCATGGAGAATAAATTTCCTTTGCATGTTTTATGAAGAGTGTTGAGATACTTACTTACTTACTTACTTACTTTTTTGCACTCAGAAATTGCTTTTTTCTTTTCATTCTGAAATTGCTCGGAGGAAGGATTGGATAGTTCACAGATACAGGGGCTACTTCAAATCTAACCCGGACTAAGTGACCAAGTGTTTCTGCCATTAGATAATTATTGGAAGATCTGTTGAATGAACCCACTGGCCTTTATCCATTCCCAGTAAATGTATCTGTATCAGAGTTGGAACTAATTTGTAGCTTAGTTGTTAATCTTAGTACTATTTATTGCCTATACTGCTGTCATGTCTACATGGTGGCTTACGTGGTTCCCTTGATCTGGTTTACTGCTCTAATTGCAGCAATTTGAAGAATATCAACTGTGTTATGCTGGCTCAAGGTATGTTCCTTGTTAATCCTTGCATTTACAGCTGTCCACTTGTTTGAATTAAGAGCTCCATATTCCGGGCATGTTTCCTATGATGCAGTGCTCTACCTCTCAGTTCTTTGCGTAGTGTTTCATGGTATGCCTGCTACAAAGGGCAAATTGAGGCGCCAGGGTCAAGCTAGCAAACTCCCTGGCTTCCTATCCTGGTTGCTGTTTTTGAACTGCAGCGAGTCAGGCCAAATAGGTAAATTGCTGAGCTCCATAATCATCAGAGCCATTAAAATGAGCAGGATCAATAACACTGTGCAAGACTTCTCCTTTCCCGTATCATGTGGGGTTGAATGTTTTGGGAAGACCCTGTAATTAGTTTAATTGAAATGTTGGTCCCAGCATTGCATGTTCGCTCAGTTCTGTTGGACACTGCCGGGTCAAGATGCAGTGCTCAACCTTCCTAGCAAATGGTGCTGCATCACAGCCTTTGGCCTTTCCGGGTTCTTCATCACGTCCCTTTTCTGAGTTAGCCATTCCTTTTTGGTGATCCCTTTCAACGAATGTTCTGGGAAACTTCTACCATTGCTTTGCCTTCAAGCCTGATGTTGTGATGGATTTAATACTCCTTGGAACCTGACCCTTTTGTTCTTCTTCTACCATCTCTCTTTTGGAGGTCAGTCAGCTATGCTGTGGATCCTAACTTCTCACTTGCAAGCTGTGATGTTACAAGTACTTGCTGTCTCATTTCTAGGCTCTGCATCTACTATGCTAACATACAGGGTCTTCATAAAGTCCTTGTGCACAACCTAAGATATTCAAGTTTAAAAGTGCACAAGGACTTCTTATGAAGACCCTGTATTTCTTTCCTTACAAGTTTCGAATGCTATTTCCATCCCTCTTGCTCACTCTGGGGTTCCCGTTTAGATGGTATGCCATTTTCTATACTAATTCCTCTTAGCATAGGGTCCTGGAGAACAGTCTACATATGTAGTTGACCCCTGTGGGTGTTAGCTGAGTGGGTGGCACCAGGTAAAGTGATTTGTCTGTTCACCCCTTCACACTGCGGACCGAGATGAGCCCCCAAGAGACACTGAAATAGCAAAAACGTAACAGCCAAGTCAGAAGGTTTGCTATTCACTATTTGCTTTTGCGAACAGTTCAATAGTGCCTTGAAGGTATTTGCAATATAGTGATTTTTTGGTACATGGGAATGAACGTGCAGCTGTAGAATGAGGGAGGAATCCAGATACTGCCGGCTGCCCCCTGCATTTAAATGGAGAGATGACTCCTGCGGCAGCAGAAGGCACCGAGGCACAAAGACGGGTTGATCCAGGAGAAAAATACTACATGTGGGTTAGTAGTTGGAAGGCTGTCAAAAAGCGAGCAGTTAAGAATGCATCCGCATGAACCTTAACATAAACACAATGAATGCAATACAGAGTCACTCCTGTTCCACAAACGATTACCTATTAGTACCAAAGATGCCAAGTCACTTGAGTGTGAGCCCGAAGTACTTCACGGTGAATTAACTGCTGTTTATCCAGTACAGCATCCCTCTCTATATAGTTTGTTAAAATGGGAAATACGGTAAATGCTATGGTTATTGAACGACTGTGAGTGGTAAATTTGTATTGTTATTGGTGCCCACTGTAACTGAGTTTCACTTATGGAAATTCAAATGGCCAGAATGTTGCTATAAAACTGTTCCAGCAGATGACTAAGAATGACGAGTAACCAATTATGGATAAATAAAAAGATGTTATGAATCCAAGAAGATTCAGGAGAACAAACATAGGCAGCTGGAAAGGATTGCTGATGCATTTTTGCAAACCATTTTATGACTGCTGAATGGGTGTTACAGAGGAAACCTTTCTACATTGGATTTTCAACATGATAAAATGCCAGATTTTCTGGAACACTGTTGGAAATATATATTTGGTTAATCTTTATTTCGTTTTCCCCCTTTTTTGTTTTTGTTTTTTTTTGCACTGAATATGTAGTACTTCTGGGAGCCCGTGTTCAAAGCAGTTCTTCATCTTCCTCAATCCCATGTTCACACCTGCCTGTCTGTGGCTTCTACTCCTTTTGCTCTCTGTTCTCTGGTTTTCTAGCTGAAATGTTCCTCAGGGTCAACTTTCCTTCCGTGTCTACTATTTGTGGGGAGCCCATGGTCAGGATCTGCAACTCCCTCTACCGGGAAGGTACCGGGGCAAGGTCAACACCGGTATGGTTTCACCCACCATATGCACAACCTGCTGTCTCAAGCTGTGTCTGCAGGATAGGATTTGTACTTTATGAGGAGCTTTCACCTTGAAACACGTTGGGCTGATGTTAATCTAATGCTGAAGAGACGTGCCCTATACATGAGTAATGTTTGCTGTGCATTTGAGTGAATTGCATCCCTCAGACACCATTCTCCAACGTTTTGATTATGAAGAGTAGTCAAAATTGTCCTTTTGGGTAGGAATGTGCTTTTCTGATAATAGGATGGGGACTTGTGACCTAAGTGGAGTTCTCAGCTGCTGCACAAACTCCACGAATGACTGCAAGTCCTTTAGGGCCAGGTTGTGATAAGGTTATTTAGCTTGAGCAGTGTCGTACTCTACAGGTAATCGGGCAGCTTGTTCAAATGAGTCTGTGACAATAAGAATAAGAGCTTTGCAGCCTGGGCCTTAATTTCTCTTTACTCTCCCCATACAAAATGGGGAAGATGACGATAATTCATTCCCACAGAGGGTTTTTTGCAGAAATAAATGCACAGATGTTTGAAAGAAAAGTGTCAATGATTATTAAAATGTCATAACTGCTATAATGTAAACCGTTATGTCCTTGATATTATTTAAGAAATAACCCTGAAATCCTCCCTTTAAAACGTTGCGGTGTGTATTCATTTTGAGAAGGTAAGACTAGCTGAACATTTCCAGTTTCTTTCACTGCTCGTGCCCTTCGCCGTGCTTCTCACTTCTGCTTTTCAAGCGTTTATAAAAGTTCTGTTTCTGATACCGAACACTGGAAAACAATTAAAAAATGCAGTCTCCACCTCTGGAAAAAAAATCTTTTTGTTAAGGTGGTTTAATGATAGAGGTATAGATAGAGAGATATAGATAGATGGATATCTATAGATATATATTACATTGCTACTGGGGTACCACCTGTAGTTAAATAGTTGCTGTTCTCTGCAGAGCACCAGAAAAGCTCTGTTTTCCAATTACAAATGGGAAAATCCACAGGGTGATACTGGATTAATTGACAGCCAGCCATGCATGAGTAATCTTGCACTTCCGAATATAAATAACAAGTGCTTCGCAACAGTTAGAATAAAGATTTTTTCTTTTATTTATTGAAATTAATCCAAAATTCAAAGCTGTGTCTGTGCGTAGGGAAGAAATAGCTGATCATTAAACAAATTCCAAGGCTCCATCTCTGCAGCGGAAAACTTCTGTGCTAGCTTTTTAAAAAAAATCATTGGTAGAGTAATTGGTTTTCTTTCTGCTTTAGCATATAACTACTTTAACATCAGAGTCTAAAATGGGAAGAAAAATGTGCCTTAAGTGATTTTACTTAACTAATTACATGGTTAGGCGCCTAATTTAAATAAAATGGCTTGATTTGTTAATAAGTTGTTTAAATTAATAGGGAAAAAATGCTCCAGCGGTTCCGTTTATACCCCTGCAGTTTAACATAGTATATTACATACTCCTGCTGTTTAACATAGAGTACCATGTTTAATGTGACAGCTGAACTTTTGGAAATAAAATGCCAACAACAAAGAAAAAAAAATGAAAGCCTTGGTTAGATACATTTATCTGCAACACAAGAATAAATCAGTTGAAGGAAAATCACACTATAATCTCTCTCTCTTTTTTTTTTTTTTTTCATAGTTATTCAAATCAGGCTACGGTAGGTAATTTTGTTGTAGACTTTTATTGTAAAGACTAATTTGATATTGTCCTAGAAAGATGTACATTTGAATATTTAACAAAAGCAACAATTCCAGTGAATAGATGACATTAAAAGTATTACTTTTGCATAATTTATGTTCATTGATGCTGATACCATGCTTCACTTCATCACCCGCTTACACAGAGACTGCTAGATGTTTCAAATCTCATTAAGCTATTTATTCATTGTAATGAATGATTTTAATGTACTGCATTAGGGTTATGCCACGCTGCACTGTTCAAAAATCCATCTTACTGTACATATTTTAATGTTTGCAGCCAAATTAATACCTTTATTACTGCCTCAATGGTTGAGTGGACACTGTTCATACATTAATCATAGTTGTCTCGGCGTCATCCCACTCTTACTGCACTAAAGTTCGTATTGCTGTATTTTTTCTGGATAGAGATATAATCATCTGGCTGTCCTGGTCTTTGCATGCAAGGCACGCTGTCTGAAGCCAGTAATCGCGTGCCATTCAGGTGTCGCCCGATCCACCAAAGACATGGCATTTCACTGCACCTTACAAAAAGCTGCAACTGACTTTTCCAGTGAAATCTTTTGTCTCCTCCCCCGGTCTAGTTCCTTCAAAAAAAAAAAAAAAAAGAAAAGAAAAAGTCAGCACAGAGCAAAGACATGAGATAATATCTCATTGCAGGCAATTAAAAAAAAACAAAAAACCTCCGCTGTCAAATCAAATCTGATCTACATATTGCACACTTTTAAGACCACGTAAGCTGGTGAATGCCCAAGTCTTGGGTGACTAGTTTTGTTTTGTTTTGTTTTTTTTAAATCATATTAATTTTTAATATTGCAAGGGGCAATTGTCACCTGCTCCGACTGTGCTGGCAAGTAAAGCACATTTGGTTAATACAGCGACATAAATAACGTCTTTTGAATCAGTTGTCAGTTTCTTCCCTTGAGTTTTTTACAGCTGGATCTTTTTGACCCATTCAGGATGCCACTTGAAATATTGTAGCTATATAAAATGTGATGGGAAGTAGGTCGGATGAAAATAAAATAATTTAGGGAAAGGTAAAAGGCCGATTAGTCTGAAAAAATGGCGAGGTTTCTTTTAACGATGCTTCACATCATCAAAACATGACTCTTCTTGCAGTCCAAAAACTTGAAAAGCTGTTGGAGACAAAAGCTCTATAGCTGTTAAAATTCAAAAGCTGAATAACACAGACCATCATCTTAACAAAAAAACAAAACAAACCCTCAAAAAAACCCCAACCTCCCAAAACTAAAAAAAAAATTCCAGTGAGGGACTATTCAGAACCAAACCAAAGTAAAAGCTGAACATTAACTGTAGCAAAAACCCAGCACTCAAATGTTACTTAATCACAAAAATTAATATTTCTCCCACAAGGTCTTCAGCCTGATTTAATGCCAGCTTTTTGCATCTAATAAATTGCTTAATGACTGCATATAATTACAAAGCAATACATTCCTCTTAGATTAATAAAGGGATTTTTTTTCCTTTAAATTTTTTTAGCTCAGTAAAAATGATATTATATTTACATATTGTATAGTTTGTACATTTTAGCAATGATACAGAAATACAAGCAGGAAACAGATTGCATTTAATAGCAAGCTGAGAGTCCGGATGCTTCTTGAATGTACAAGAAGCTGATTGTGCAAACACGTATTAAGCATTACAGAGAACTGAGTCAGGTAAACACATTTGCTTTATCCTGGCTTACTTTCAGAAACTAGATTTATTGTACTTTTTGGGCATCCTCACCACCATGTTCAAGTGCCTCACAGTCGTTAGTGGGATTAGGAAGTAGACAAGACTCAAATTCAGACTGTATTTTGAATCTTAACTCTCTCCTAAAGTCTCTGATTTATTTGAATCCTGCTGACTAAGGAAGACTGTAAATTACTACCTCGTATTTTAAATGACTCCAAACAGAATGTGAAACCTTCTCCGAGCCCAAGGCTTCTCTCAATCCTTCCTATTAGAGGAGAGGGAGACTGAAACTATGTTCCTATGGCCTTACAAGCAAGATATTGGGACATCCTAATGATAGACCAGATATAACCAAAATGCTCATTTTGGCTAGGTACAGATATTCATAAAGCCCAAGGAAGAATTGATCAAGTTGCACAGTTTTCTGTAAGCGGTGTACTTTAGATCGGTAGCAAACAGGACACGTCTTTACCCTTTGGGGGGAAGGGGGGAGTGCAAATCTTGGACCAGGTTTTACCATTCGTCAACTAGTCTGTGTGCATCGAACTTCTGTTCTGTTAAGGGTATAGACCAGTTTCTGATCACTTATACTGATTAAAAGTGTAATGTCTGTACTCAGCCTTTGTTTCCATTCGTGGCTCCCAGTTCAGGAGTAGTCCTGTGCTTAGTGTCGTTAACAGAGCTTTAAGACTCGGGGTGAAGCTCAAGAGCAGGGGTTTGTATAGGACACCTCTACGTAGGACTGACATTGTGTTGAGGAAGATAAGGGAAATCCCAGCTGCCCCAACACAGGCAAATTCTTCCCTTGTTGGCAGAAAGTCAGTGAACCAGGGCAGCAGATTTAAAGGGTTATCTTCAGAAGATACTGTCCTCTTCCAGGGTGACAGCTGTGTTAGAGATCAGCTCAGAGGAGCAAGCAAGAGGTCATGTGGTCCGAAGATGGACTGACAGACTTCATTTTCCTTTCTTGAATTTGTCAACTTTTCTCCCATTCCTTTTGAGATGGGGAAACCTACATGTCAAGCAGGGGAGGGGAAGCTTTACCTGAGACGAGCCAAATTTTGCCCTTGCATATATCTTGTATGCAATTCCGTTAACTTCATTGAGGAGCCTCCAGTTGTAACGCGGTGCATGGCTCGGCACTAACTGATTTGATCCAAAATAGCTCAGCACATTGCATAGAAGCTACCTTAGTGTGAGTACTGAGACGTCAAGTCATTCATTTTCAAATTTATTGAAGAAGTAACGCTACAGCCTACAAACGAAGGGATTTGTTTAGTTCAGCAGGAGACACGGAAATTTGTGTGGTGGTACTTTGGATACTGAGACGCTGGGGGTGTTTTTCTGCCAGAATGGGTCCAGCGTTTGTAAGAAAATCAGAAATACAGGATTTGTGCATGCCTTTTCCAGAGAGTTACATGACTAATAATTGTGGAATGGATTTTTTAGGTCTTTCACTTTCAAGCTAATTTGCTTTGTTTAGGCTCTGTTACATCTCCACAAATGATCACAAAAGGTCATTTTGCCTTTTTGTGCCCTACACTTGATAGGGTTGCCTCCAGTTGGACTGTTCTGTATTATTTGTTACCATCAGAAACCTCCCCCATGTAATTAAAAGGAAGACAATCCTTTGGAAAATTGCACCTAATGCAGACAATTATTTTGTAGAATTGTTTTTAGCAAAAATAATTGGTCCACTCAAAAGCGTGCCTTCTGAACTGCATGAGAAATGGCTAATCTGAAGTCTGGGGAGGGAAGGTGTTTAAAATGCTATCTATGATTTGCAGTCTGTGGTGTTGTCTAGTGGTTTGAGTGATGGGATCTGACAATGGGGGCACCTAGGTTCAGATACTGCCTCTGACACTCATTTGTTCTGTAGCCTTGTGGTAGTCATCTAACCCCTCTTCCTCGGTCATCCCCATCAGTAAAAGCAGGGTTATAGTACTTTTATACATCACAGGGTAGTGTGAGGATTGAGGATTAATTGGAGACTATTTAATTGTGTTCCCCTTCATACTGAATAACTCCTTATTCTGCTACTGGAGTAACATACTACTTAACACAAAGGCAGCACAATCTAACCTTAACTTGATCTAATCTTAATTATTTTGAACATGAGAGATGCATAAGTGTGTGGACAAGGTTGTCTGGGTAAATCCGATCTCTTTTATTAGATTAACTAAAATAGTTGGAAAAATTCTTCCTTGCAAGCTTTTGGGTACAAACAGTCTTCGTCAGGCTGAGGAAGCGTCTGCAGTCGGTCTGTGCTCTTCCTGGATGGAACAGAATAGAAGCCAAGGGCCAGGATGCATGGGAGAGCAAATTGAAAATGCAAATGGAGGCAGTCAATGGGTGAGAGATGGGAGGTGAGGGGGATGTAGACCTGGTGGTAAGAATATAGCTGGTAAATAATAAGGGGGTTACCTGGGGTATCAGATATCTAATGTGTCAAAAATGCAGTGTCTATATTTAGTCCACGATTTTTTGTATCCGGTAGGCTGATGAAGTGAAGTTCGTAGGCTCATCTGCAAAAGGTGTTTTGTAAATTCCCTTTACAGATTAGACCTGAGAGATTGGAGAGAGAATGGTTTTCTCATGGGAAATGTGCCCCCAAAGGTAATTAGGTATTCTCGTCTTTAATAGATTTTCGGTGTGTGCTCATTCTGGTGCGCAGTTATTGTTTGGTTTCTCCTACATATTTTCCATCAGGGCATGTAGTGCACTGGATGAGATGTACATTTCTGGAGGAGCAGGGGTAAGATCCAGGAATGGTGATGGTTAAGTTTTGGGGTGTAGTGATTGTGGGGGTGGTGGAGATGTGTTGGCAGATTTTACATTTCTTGTCCTGGCACGGTCTGGATCCATACGGTATGTTTTGGGTCATAAGAAGTTTGCTTCTGGTGATGAGATTGGCAAGGTTCAGAGCTTGTTTAAAGGCTAGAATGGGTGGTTCTGGGAAGGTCTCTTTAAGAATTGGGTCATCTTCTCGTATGGGTTGCAGTTGTGTGAGGATTTTCCATATAGGTCCCAGGGAGGGAGGGATGATATGTCATAACCAGCGGTGTGTGATGCATGGGGGTTTTCCGTCTGTGCTGCAGCAATTCTTCACGTGGTATCCAGGTGTCTCTTTCAAAAGTGTGATCCATCTCTCTGGAGGAGTGTCCTTGTTGAGTGAAATCCCTTTTGAGATGTGTGAGGTGATGATCACGGGTGTCCTCAGTGTAAATTCAGTGGTATCTGAAGGCTTGGCTGTATATCACAGCTTTTTTGGTGTGTTTAGGGCGATTGCTGGTTCTGTGCAGATATGTACATTGATCTGTGGGTTTCTTGTATATGGTGGTCTGTATTTTACCATTCTGGATAGTGATCATAATGTCTAAAAAGGAAGTGTTGGAGGAGTATCCAAGAGACAGTCGGTTGGAGTGGTGATGATTGCTGAATTTCTGATGGCATGTGTGTGTGCTTCCGAGTGAGAGTGAGAGAGTGTTTATTACGATTTTTCTCTAGATTTGCTGAGATTTAAGCCTGTTATGGTGCTTTTTATTCAACAAGTATGAATTCTATTAAATTACCTAGATTTTGAGTGTTACACTTTTTGAAAGACCCCATATAAATATCTGAATTCGTTATCCATTTAAAAAAACAAACCAAGGGGCAGGGAAGGAGGTTAGTTAGTGAAGTGGATCTTGCAGGTAAATCCTGAAAGTCAGAAATTATGAATTGGGAAAAGCATCCTTTGGGCTTTATACTTTCCCCACCTAAGATTTGATGCTAAGAAGATAAGTACATAGAAACACAGCCTATGATGACCCTTTAAACCAGGTATAATTATAAATTGAAGCTTAGTTGTTGTAATAATTGTTACCCAATTCCTGCTTGTTCTGTCCTGATCCTGAATTCCTCAGCATGGATGAGGTCAATGAAAATATGATGGCATAAGAACTGACATTGTGGGTCATGTGCGAGATTTGTATTTAACTTGTTAAGCTGTGGAAGTGTTCTGACCCTTTTTTATGTGAAGGGTTGAGTCAAACTGGGACTGTGGCCAGGAAGGTGTATGTAGCATCCCTTCACTGCCCCGTTCTGACTACCTGGATCCACGGTAACTTTTCTGTTGAAAGCGGTTCCTATGATCTTTTTGTTTAATTGCCCATTTTATGAATTAGATGGGAAGCAGTCAGAGCCTTGGGTCCATCCTTTCCATTCCTCCATAGACTGGTCACTGTGGCTGAGGTAGTGTGCTTGGGGAGTTTATTTCTGCCAGGCTAAAAGTAGGCAGAGATTTCATTTGGCTGTAAGAAATGAGGTATTGGGGGTCAGAGAGGGACCCAGAACTCCAGTCTGGTTCCTGGGCTGGTTTACTGCAAATGTTAATTGTAAATTAAAAATCACTTAAACATTTCCATTCGAAAATATCAAAATGGGATGTAATAACCATTTTAATTTTTTTTTCTGAAAGATGAGATGAGTTTAAGGAGACCCTTTTCCACCAGACATTTCAACCAATGTGCCTTTTCCACTTAATGTGTGTGTTTGGTTGGTTGTTTTTTTTTTTGCTTTGGGTTTTTTTCTTCTTTCTTTCCCAAAAGATTCTTGCCAGCTCTGGTCATGCAGAAAGACACGGAGCATGTATTTCAGGAGGGACCGTGCAAACTGCAACACTCCCTAATGTGAATGCTCCCATTTGTAGCTACTCTCTCTCTCTCTCCCTCTTATCTGGTAGGAAGACGGGAGGCCTCACAGACATAGTCCACTTTGTCCTTGTCACCCCTTTTTAGAGGGGTTAGGACGTGTGGGACACTAGCAGAGCTTAGTCTTTGCACTGAATTAAACGCGGGGCATGGGCTCTTGAACAAGTAATTGCAAAGCAAAAGAAGGCAGGTGCACAATGACTCTGGAACTGAATGTGTTCTTACCCTGTCACAAGTGAAAGCGAATTCATGGTAGCTTCAGCCTTCAGTGGAAGTGTGGGTACGGACATGCGTGTGGGTATCTGCCCTGGAGCCGGTGGTGTGTCGTAAAGCTTCCACCCTCCATTGCCTCGTGATCCAGCAGTCAAAGAAAGACTGCCGTTGTGACTGAGCTCTGTGCAAAAGGGAAGAAGCATAAAAGGGGAACATTCCTGTGTAGTTTTAAAATGTATTATAATGCTCTTGGGGTCAGCACCTTTTAAAGTCGGTGGTCAGGCTCCCTCTGGCTTGGTGGGATCCAAGTCCAAGAGCTGGTTGCTCAAGTCCCCCAGCCTCAGCTCTGCCCCGTGGCCATGCAGGAAAACTGTTCCTACTCAGAAGCACCTTCCACAGAGCCAGGACTTGTGACCTTGAGAAGGAATTGCTCTTTTCTCACTTAAATCCCTAGCTGACTTCCTTCCCCTGGGGCAGAGAGCTGGACTTGATGATCTTCAAGGTCCCTTCCGGCCCTAACGTCTATGAGTCTGAGTCTGAAATTTCATAGATTTCATAGACATGAGGGCTGGAAGGGACCTCAGAAGATCATCGAGTCCAGCCCCCCACCCGAAGGGCAGGAAGTCAGCTGGGGTCATAGGATCCCAGCAAGATAAGCATCCAATTTACTCTTGAAGGTGTTCAATGTAGATGCTTGAACCACCTCCGGTGGCAGGCTGTTCCAGACCTTGGGCTCGGACAGTAAAGAAATTCTTCCTTATGTCCAGCCTGAAACGGTCTTGCAGTTCGACCACGTGATCCCTTGGGGCACTCTGGTGAACAAACGTTCCCCCAGATACTGATGGTCACCCTGATAAACTTATTGGTGGCCACCAGATCATCACTGTAAATCAGGGGCAGCCTAATTAGGTGTAAAGGAAGTGGAGTTGTTCCTGATTTTACAGCGATATTAGATCAGAATCTGACCCATTGTACACTCCAGTTGGGATGAAGAACCTGCCAGTATTTTTCTATTGGAATAAAGCCTTCCTGGATAGGCATAAATGCTGCTTCCAATCTTCCAGCAGGGAAGGTGCTTTATTAAAGTCACCAAAGAGTCCTGGCTAAATATTTTGGAGGATTTGTAGCAGTTTTGAAGCTAACCGGTTTTGTGTCTAAAGCTTACCTTAAACCCCCGCAGAAACCTAACCATCCCAAAAGAACTTCTGATACTTCAACTTATCTCAGCAGCTTGCTGTGTATGTGGTTCCTGCAAAACAGTTCATCCAGATCGACAAGAACAAACATCATTTGGAGTGGGGAAAGGTGCAGGGAAGGTTTATTAAAGGAAATGGAAACTATCAGTGCTTTGCTTGGGTACCTGCAGAACACATTAAATCTGACAACTGCGGCTGATAAAGAAGGCCCAGGTGCAAGCGTGTGGCCCCACTGGCTTGTTGACGGAACAACTGCTGGGCATAACAACAGCTTTCAGTGGTGACTGATGAGGCTTGGCACTTCTGTCACTTCCTGTAATGGACCAGAATGACAACCTCCTGCATCCCATGAAAATAGTTAAACCTTTGTACCAGATTGAAGAAAAATTTAGGAAGCAGCAAAATGAGTGCCTTATAACCCCAAATGCTGTTCCTGTAAGCTTTCAGGACAAATTACTTGCATGACATTGGAGCCTCGGTGCAGCTCTGAGGCAGAGCTCCTCTTCCTTCTTGAATACAAAAGAAACGCATCTGTCTATACAGAGAGTAATAGGGTCATAGGGTCGTTGCTTGACAGATATAGATATCTATCTAGATACAGCGCAACCTCATTAATTTGAAATGCAGGGGACCAAAAAATACCGACTTCCAAATAAACAGCTTTGAAATAAACATACCGCTTTGGTCATTTGCATGCGTGCAAATTACTGTGGGTACATACAGACTTAGTTCCCCCCCATGAGGACCTTACTAATGGATAAAAACAAAGTGAGGAGTTAGCCCAGTAACTCATTAAGCAGATTTCATGGGATGTAGCACAAGGAGATCCTAATATAGACTAGCAACAATGATCTAGGGGCTTTTTATTCTTCTTGGATCAATCTAAGTGTGGCCACTCCTTAGCCTCATACTGCAAGGCAAGGGGGTCTGGGCCCCTACCCCTGCCCTCTTCCAGCCATCACTTGTAAGGCTTTTTTTTATATAGTGCTCCGGTCCCAACCAGAACCGCACCGTGGTCTATCTATAGCCTGGAATAACTGCAATTTGGCACAATGAAGGGTTGGCCCGAGGGGGGGAGTTCAACACTTGGACTGATCTAAGCAGAAGAAAAAGGGTCTACATTAGGAACTCCTTGTGTTGTATCCCATGAAATCTGCACTGGGATAACTCCTCGTTTTGTTCATATCAATTAATACAGGAAACCCTCGTTATTCGCAGAGTTGGGATTCGTGGTTTCGAATATTGGTGGTGCGCCGCGCCAACCCACACTCTTCCCCGCGCAGCATGATGACACTTTGTTACTGCGCTCTGCAAGTAAGGGGTAGTTTGTTAAATTTAAAAAGAGGCACAGCCTACATAATGTGAAGTTGATGGGGGAATCGGCATCAGCAAACCACGAAGCAGCGCAGGATTATGCCCCACAAGCCCAAACAAGCTTTCAACGCAGACGACGCAGTGCAGTAGTTGCAGGTTTTCCCATCCCCGGGGATGCCTAGAACGTATCCCCCACGAATGGCGAGGGTCTCCTGTCTGTCTGTACATGGGTGAACTAAGTCTGTAAGTAACCACAGTCATTTGGATACATGCAGAGTACTGTCGGTACACTTTTATTTTGAACCTGTTTACAAGGTTTTCCAAGGGGCCAGACAGCAGCTTTGAATTTCAAAGTAGACGTTTCAAATGATCCATATCATAATGCATTCAAAGACGTATCTTTTTGGCTCAGGAGTGGCAATAGCTCTGAGATATACCCAACACTTTGAACTATCTGGTATTGAACCAATGAGGTTTTACTGTGGATAGATCTATATAGACATAGATTTATATCGGATCGTAGGGTTGTTGCTTGGCGTGCACGTGCACGCACTCGCTCGCTTTCTCCCTCTTAGATATAGACATCTAACAATTGCTATTCTCTCGCTCTCATGCTCACACTCAACTCCAGGCTGCAGTGCCGTGGCTCAGGGGGATCCCCACAGCTTAGGAAATGTTGGCATCAGGGAGCAGTTGAAGCTCCACTGCTCTAGATCCACGCCCGCCGGGGCAATTGCTGCATGGCCAGATCAAGCTTGGTCCTCTGCCCTTGTCCACCTCATGTGGCTGGATTTGAGTGGAGCTGCTCCCCAATCCACATGACCAAACTGGGCTCCTACTGCAGCTGCCTGGTGCGCCAGATCAAGCCTACAGATGGACCTGGATCTGCCCATCTGGTCCGCATAGGGAAAAGGTTGGGCACCATTGATCTATATCTATTTGTCTGTCTCTGTCAGTATGTAGAGAGATCATACGCGCATGCATAGACAGACACACACATTTAAGTGTTTTGTGCCTGCTTTTATAAAATCTGTGGTGGAGTTTTACATGGGGGTTACATGTTTCCAGCCCTGTAACTTATTTCAGCACACATAACTTAAGAAAAGAGAAAATGAGTGGTGCCTTCTAAATAGAAATTTAAAAAAGCATCTCATATATTGCCTGGAACACTTTTCAGTATCTTTAGGGTGTGAGACTGAATCCAGGGGAAGGCCACTTGTAGACTCTGTGGTGTACATCGTGCTAGCTATTTGAAACCAAGAGGAATGCTTTACTGAAGCTAATTATTGAAGCTAATAGGAACATGATCCTGGGAGCACACAGTGGTATGGTGCAAAAGGGTTACATCAATATATATATTTTTCAGAAATATGTATCAAGGAAAATTGCAGCAGTTGTTTTTTTCCCCCATTTTCCAGGAAGGTAATGTAAAATAAATGGGAAACCTGCTTAACACTTCAAGTATGATAACTTGGAGCATGTAGGCCAAGAAAAAACTACAAGGAACACTATATATTCGAGGTTGGACAAGACCTGATGAGCACTATGTAAATTTATATATCTTCAGTCTGGGATATTCCTAATATTTGTTAACATCCAAGACTTGCTAGTATTCGCTGAATTGGAAAGCTTGAAAGTTAATCCAGTGACAGCTGGACTTGGCATTCCATTTTTTGGGACCCTTTGGTCACCTACAATAATACATACATCACTTGAAAAACATCCCCGTCCAAGATGAAATGGATGTTTTGTGACAGGGAATGGATGTGCAACAGTAACCAAATTAGCAGATTATTTAGATTTTCTTTAGCAAAATTAGAAAATTAGATCTGTATGAGCTTCGTTCATATAGATAATTTCTGGTCGACGTAATTGTAGCAGTCACAAGTTGAATTCTGGCATTGCCTCATGCTTAAGTACTTTAATTTAGCAATTTTAACTTTTTAGCATGTTACATTCAAAAGCATTATGTTAACAAGTTCAGTACTTGAGGGTGATACCTTTGAATGATACTCCCATGGATCTTTAAACTTATTTTTTTTAGTGCACAACATATGGCCTAGTGCAGTCCTGTTCTAATTAATAGCAAGCTGTAAAGGGATATAGTGTGAAATCCTGCAGTCAGGATGCTCCAGGAAGGTAAATTATTTTTCTCATTATTGTTTGGCTTGCAATCTATGTAGATTTTTAGATTATTCACAGGTGTGGGAACAGAGAATCTATTCTGTTAATTCAGTTCTAACACTTTAAGCAACTATGTATATATGTGTGTATATATATTTTTTTTATCTGTGAGGAACATGAATATAAAATAATTAATATAATCTTTCTTTGGAGGATGGTTGCAAATTCTTTAGTTGTGTAAATTTAATTCATTAAGCAACTTTCAACATTAACCTCCTGGAGAACTAAAGAAAATCTTGCGGATTGCTAGAACATTTTATAGATAAGACTATTTATACAGTCCTATTATTAGCCTAAAATGAAGGTCTCGCCATGTATTTTTATTAAAAATGACACCGTATTTAACATCCTTAATGAAAAGTAACCACTGTGATGTGAATTTAGAAACCCTGACACCTTATTTTATAGAAATGAAGTTCCCTAGAATATTAAAATTAACATTTTTTAATAACGAAAAATGATACAGTCCATTGAAGTAGGGCTGAATTTATCTTATGATTGTACTTGTCATGGCCTTGAGTATTTATTGAGTAGTTTTAAAAGTTCATTAAACTCAAGAGATTAAATATTGCCCCGAGCAGTGCTCCATAAAAGAAAAAATATAGTGCTATTACTTGGTAAAATGTTGTGCTATGTTGTTAATTTAACTCCCCTGAGTTCTCATCTTCTGATTCAAAAGACATTTCCTCGTGCTGTTAAATTTGACATTTTCAAAGAATCTCGGACTGTGTCTCCGCATTCAGCAGGAACTCAGTATTTTGCGTTCGTTTTAGACGAGGGGGGAAAGTAACTTCAGCCAACAGTTCTTCTGAAATGTCAAGTGTTTTAGTCTCTTCCATTTATCCAATTACCATTGTCCTATGTTATTTTATTTACTAAAATTTAGTTGTTCACCAGAAAAAAAAACAAAAACTTTCCCTTTGAAGGGTAGGGAAAATGCTCAGTAGTTAATACTGTTAGTACAACCAGAAATTGAGCCGTAGCCAGTTACTTTTTTCCTTTCATAGAAGGCACTAATAAAATAGAGCGGCTTCTTACAAAAAACCCACATAACACTTTCCAGTATTTTCAGGCTATGAAGTTTGGCATTTATTTTATGTTCAGTTCCCTATGGAACAGATTCCTGCCGAATCTCCACAGTAAGGTCCTTTTTATCAGTTTATTTAAAGGTGGGGGGGTGCATTTCAATCATATTTAAAATGTTGTGACATTGACTGAAACTTTTGAATTTTTGTCCATGTGCACGCTAGCCCTTGACCGGCATATGAGCTGTTATATTAGCACAGCAGGTTACCTGGAATTTGGGGGGTATGGGGGGAGGTGGCGCGGTTGGGGGGGGGTTGGAAATTACTTCTCTATAAGATGTTTAAACTTCAGGCTTGATTGTCCAACACAAAAGCTGAGCTATCCTAATTTTCAAGCTATGCTCCCTTTCTCTCAAGTCAACTAAAATAAAATGGTGGTGTGATTATTCTGGAAGGCATTTCTCTCCTTTTTTTGTAGTTCCCTTGTGGACTTTTGTGCCAGTGTTTGCTCTTTTTTGTTCTCTCTCTTTTTTTTTTAATGAGACTCATCTCCCTTGGTTTGTACCTCTCAAGTTCACACTTTTATAATAAAATGTAAGTGCTACTGCCATCGTCAGCCTGAGGTTGAAATGAGGATTGAGAATTCATTTCAAATTCAAGGAAAAGATCTAAGCATCAAATCATTGTAAGAAAATGTCCGCGCTCGTGCTGTTGCAGGTGCAGTTTGTGGGACCATGTCCATGGAGGTTCAGGGTTTTCTGACAAGTTGGTGGGAAATAGTCCAGCAGGGATGGGGACTGTGCTTGTCTCTAGTAAATCCTATGCTGTACTTCATTGATTTAGCAGCTTTGAACCAAGTTTGTCATGCAAAATCCTCCTTCTATCAAGGCAGGTTGCTGACTAGAGTATTTCTAACCAAAGTAATAAAATCTATTGTTGTATAGGCATCATTTGCAGAGGATTTAAGTAATTTTAGGGGCAGCTGCTGGCATACTATTTTTATTTTTTGATCCCTCCTTCCCCTCCACCTCATAGACGCACACAATTACTTCATAACATGGCACAGCAGACTGTCTGGTTCCTAATATGATGAGCTAGGTCCTCGTCACTGAGTTTATTGTATTGCATTAAAGCACTGCACCTACGTGAGTTCTGGATGTTGTAGGCTGAGTTTTGAATCTGATTGTGTAGATTGGTAGACTTTTACATTTTTTTTTTTTTTTCTTTTCAATGGACTTGCCTGGAGACCCAGAAATGTTGACTCCTGCCAAATTTCCTTCCCTGTGGACTTCTTCAGCACAGAAAAGACCATCGTTTTGCATAGGTTTTGGGTTCCAGCAGAGTGCTTTCTGGTTTTTGACATACTGAACTGTCTTCTGCTGACAAAGTAAGAAAGACTTGTTTTTTCTGCAGTGCATTGTATACAGATAGGTATCTCTTGGACTTATGAATGACCTTGGCTCAAGCTACCTCGAGCCCCTCAGTTTCTCCAGTTTGTTGCAATGGATGGCAGCCAGCTGCCTAGTAGCAGCGTAGCGCACATCCTGGATGCCTAACTCATCACAGATGATATTTTGGCACCAGAAGTGGCAGGAAATTGTTGTCATCTATTGAGATCTAATCAAATTTTGAAAGTCTGTCAGATGTTTCTTGCAGCCTTTTACAAGTTAGGATAATTTTTATGTTTTGAGACTTGGAAAAGCAACATAGGCTGTATCGATGCAGCTAATAACAATAGCACAAGGCATCTTCTTGGCCACCCATTAGTCTGTGCTGCACCATCTGAATTTAAGCCCACCAGTTCTGAGTTCTGCTGTTATTCTCCTTCCTAATTTTGCCTTTATTCCTTATGTGATACCATCAGCTGCCTCAGATTTGGAGTTAACTGCCAACAAAGCAGGTACGACGTTTCTCGTTCTGCACGGATCTGATGTTCGCAGTTTCTAGCTGAGCTACGGATCTGTCAGTAGATCCATCAGCAAGGACAGTAGTTAAATGTGCCTCATGTGGCATTTCTGAGACAGTTCCCCTAAGAGTTGCCTCTATAGTCTGATATGAAATCAAGGCTGTCTTGGCCAGCAAGTTACAGGGTATTTCAGCATCTCTAACACCAAAATTTTGTTCTGCAGTTGTGTATTTGGCCATGTACATGATTTCTTACAAAGTAACCCATGCTTTGTTCTTCTCTTGTTGCACTCACAGAATGATCTAGTGCGAGTATCTTCTTCTTGGACAAAATTGACACATTTTCTGCTTCCCTGAATTTCACGTGAGCATCAGAGCACTCACGTACACATCCAAAGTCACTCCCAAGACTTGAACCTACTTACAGGAGACTTGTTAAAAGGAATCTACTCGTGCTTTCTGAAAATCAGATAAAACATTTAATTTTTCTGACTTGGGATCTGTGGATACCTAGCTCTCCATGAATTCAGGAGATGGTCTTCTGAGTTTTCCATGTGCTTAAGTATACATTTCAGAGGTGTGATCTTGGAAGTTGACTAGGATATTGCTTCCAGTATTTTCCTCTACTTATTCAGGCTGATAGATCTTGTAGTAAAAAGAAATCCTATCTGGCTAGGTATGAAGCATTTTTCAAACACGTTTTTATATCCACTGTGTCTGGGCATGCATAGTTCCTACACTGAGGTTTGCAAACAGCTCCCGAGTAAATCAAGGAGTGATTTGAAAATTAAACTGACTTGCCTTGTAGCAACAGCTAAGTTTGCAATGGCAAGGCTATAACAAAGAATTAGAGAGAGGTCCTTATTCTAAAATCAAATCAAATTTCCTTTTGCAGCAAGTAATCAATTTATAGTGTATTTCTGTACAAAACTTACCCTGGCCAGCAAATTAAACTATCACTCATGCAGAAATGACTGCTTTTTTTTGTATCATCTGGCTGTGGCCCTTCGCTGGCCTTATTCTCTCCCTCTTACTTTCAGTTCAAGCTGTTTTTTGGCAGTGCTACAACAGCTGCTGCCGCCGCAAAGTTTTGCAGGCCTCTCTGAGTTGCTACACAGCATATTCTGATTTGGCTGGAAAATTGAAATTATTCCTGGTCTTGCTGCCTTTGAACCACTTGAGTCTAGCTGAAAAATCCAGACTGATGCAGTTGTATAGTGAAAAAAGATCCAATAGGATAGCTTTATGCAGAAAACTGTGTTCTGTTGGGTTAAAAAAACCCCCCAAAATATGGTTGGCCAAAGCAGTTAATATAAAGGATGAAAAGTGGGAGATCCTGAAAAATTGTTGGTACCAGTGTAGTGTAACTGTGTCTTCCGTTTCGGTCAGATAGCATGCATGCTTTCTCCAATTCTGTTGCTCAGATTAAAGAGGATACCTCTTGATTGGCTGTCCCAGGCTGATAAACTTCTTCTAAAACCAAATTTCAGGGAACCGAAGAATAATGCATTCCTTTGAAAACTAACACAAAACAGAATGCCAATGCCATGGCGTGCTCCCGCCAGGCATTCGACTATGCATTGCTAGCACCATGTTTTCTTTATGCCTTATTTGTCTCCATTTCACTTTACTGAATGTTGTTGTGTATAAATAAAAATAATTTTGTATGTTTGGCTATAAATCTCCCTTGAATCTTTCATGTATTAATCAGATGCTAGAAACTTTTTGTGGCAGATGTACTGCTTGGCAGTTTTACTTATACAATTCTGAAAAATTTTAACATTACATTTGTCTACAACTTCAGCGGGGAGAGTATTTGGGCCTTCTGTAGGGCACCAACCTTGGTCAACTCAATAGCCACCCTGTGTAAAATTCAGGCTATTTGCGTGGAATCTCAGACCAAAGGACAGCTTTTATGGTTTAAGCAAATTCTGTGCGTATTGTCAAATCTCACCTTCTTTGCAGTTTCACTGAAAGATTTTTTTTTTTTAACAATGGAAATAGTGTGTGTATACGTACGTTTTCATTGTGAAATGCTCATCATCTAAATGCTTGATTTATGGTGAAAACTGTATACTATATGGAAATTTTCAGCCCAAGAGGGGCCATTTTCAAGTCTGAACAAAAAGCAACAAGGCATTGATTTTTATAGTGATTTTGTATTCCTTTATTAATGCTTAGCAGCCCTCTAGCACTTGCTGTCATTTCTTTGCTAGTGTCAGGTTTTCAATTTTGGGGTCATTTTCCAGCAGGCATCAAATCCTAACAAGTGGAGTAAAGAAAAGTCTGTGCGCAGAAACTAGTCTCTCCATTTTCTTCCTACGGGAAAATTAGGATTAAATCCAAACAGCATAGATATTGAAATTTATGTTGTTAGGGGTACAGTACTCAGCCTCTCAGAACAAGATTCACTGCGGTTACTAGTACTTGTACTCAACTGTTGTGGTTCAGTGTTAAAATACTTGTCTGCCATGCAAGAGACCTGGGTTTGGTACCCAGACCCATGTAAATATGGCCATCGAGGCACTGAACTTCCAGATTTGTTCTGGCTTTTGCATTCTGTCTAATGGAGGGGTGGAAAGTCTGGGCAGCCTCTGCTCCTCCATACTCCTGCCTAGGAGTACTTGCTTACACCATGATGCAGAAGGATTGGTGGTTGCCTACTACTACTAGTACTTGTGGCTGGCATTGGTGGAGTGGGCCTTGTTGCATGTTGATGCTGGGCTTCTCAGAAACACCCAGCATCGACTGAACCCTGCTCCCATTACAGTCAATCAGTTTTGCTGTTACTCAGTGCAAATAATTAAATGGAAACAGGGCACTCCTGAAAAATCCCATTCAGTGTTCAAGCACACACAAATGGCTTGGCTTTTTCCCCTTTGGATGCAGATGAGGCTTCAGCAGTATGAGCGAAGGTTGCAAAAAAGGAGAGTGGTTTGTATATAAGAGCAGGCACCTCCTCTTTTGAAACTGCTAGGCCCATTTGTTCAATGTAATTTCTCCCCTCTCTAACATTCCACGCAAATTAACACATTTAGACATCATTAAATGCATCTTCAAGATAATACTTTTTGACTAGGGAATCTTATATTACATCGTGTATTTTTCTTTAAATCTTTTAAGCTAATAGATATGTTTGCACAAACAGTACTTGGGGTGGAGGAGTTTCATCGGAGCATTGGCGTAGAAACATCGTGATTTTGAATTCAATTTGATGGGGTCTTAGTCCAGCTCATAGGGAGTATTTCTGTATGAACACGGTCTCTTTCCACTCAGTTTAATGATCCATACCGTCTAGGAAGTCACATGGAACTTGATTTATAGCTTTTTTTTGCCAGGATGGTGATTGAAATTTGCTTTTCAAATGTGAACTTTGTCCATTGTACAAGAGAGAAAATAATTGTGCAGTTCATCAATTGCCATTATATCCATTTAATGCTTTTTCCAAAGAGTAAAATGTATTTAGCAATTAGAATTATGCAGAGCATTAAATTTATCAGCCAGTTGCCCTCTTCTCAACCTTAATGCGTTTTTGAACCTCCAGTTGTGGAGAAATGCATCTCCTGGCTGTAGAAATAAACACAAGCCTTTAGTGAAGGAATGTCAATAAGAGAGAGAGTTTACATTCAACACCTGGGGTTATACAGGCTACAACCGAACTAAATAGGACCAGAGTATACTTGCTGTGTGTACGTGTGAGACTTGGGGACTGTTGCTCTCAAGCAGGTAGCCAACAGAAAATCACACTTGACCACTTGGTTTTGAACTTGTAGAAACCCCGTAGGATCTGGTGGATGGGCATCAGTTAACTCGAGGGAAGTAGGTGATGCCCCGGGTCAGGCTGTTGCTCTCCAATGGACGGCTCATGGACAATACACAAGACATGCAAGCAGAAAATACCAGTTGGTTGCAAGTAAATAGCAATCATTGATTTGGCAGGCCTTCTTTGAGGTCACTTTGCTGGACTTGTTGAAGGGCTCTTGGTTGGAGTTTTTGAACGGTTCTTGGCTGGAGTCTTCTCAGGAGTCCTGGCTGCAGGTTTTTCTGAAGTGTTGTCTGCTTTCATAAAGAAAGTGTCCAAGGAAGTTTGGACAGACGTTCTCCAGGGAGATGGGTGACACAGTGAACTTGTTCCCTGGCGTGGCGTCGCATCGCATCGCATCAAGCGTTGTGAAGTCGAAACTGACGTCAGAAAGTTGAATGAGGGTGTCAATTTATAAACGTTGTAAGTGTGAAATGTTGTAACTCGAAACATTGTAAGTCGAGGACTGCCTGCATTGAATAACTAAGTGAAAATTTCCAGACAAAACATTTTTTTTTCCCATAACAATTCTTGTTATGATCTGGAAACAGTGACTTGATGAAATCAAAATGTTTCACCCAGAATATGGATTTGGTCAAAAAATAAAGAAAATCACTTTACAGTTTTACTTCATTCATACCAAAGATCTTCATTTCAATAAGGACAAAAGGTTTTGTTTTGATCCTCTTATTCTGTACTTGTGTTACCATTTAAAAATGTTATGTTCCATAATGTAGAAGTTGAAACCAGTTTTATTTCTGTTTGATTAGAATTAAGTAACTCGGTAAGGATAAAAGAGAATATTTTGTGAAAAACTTTGAGTTTCAACTTTACAGCTGATTCCGAACAAAACAATTTCAAAACGGTAGAATTTCCCAGAGGACAGATTCTGTTTTGCAACCGACTTGTATATATTAGTTAAGCAAATTACAATCTCATTTTAATTTTAAGTGTTTCCCTTGGCATATGTAATGGGACTCCCAGTTGCAGATCTTGCACCTCAGGACTGAGAAAATCATGTCCACAATTTTGGAAGAGCAATTCTAGAATGCCTGTCTATCGGTGATGAAAAGTTCAAGTTTTTAATATTCAGAGGACAAATGTGTGGATTCAAAATAGGCAGACGAGGTTCTTTGGGTAGATGTGAAATCTTTTATTAGACCAACTAAATAGTTGGAAAAATTGTTCCTTGCAAGCTTTCGGGCACAAATACTCTTCTTCAGGCAGTGAGCCTCTCTCTATGCTTGAAGAAGGGTGTTTGTGCCCGAAAGCTTGCAAAGAACAATTTTTCCAACTATTTAGCTGGTCTAATAAAAGCTATCACGTGCGCCCAAAGAACCTGGTCTACATATGTGCTTGGATCAACACGGCTACAACCAACAACCCTAAATAGAAAATATAATTTAAATTGTCTGGGCTCACACCTGCTTTCCACAACACCTTTGTACTGCAGATCTGGTTGTGCACATTAGTATTCTTTATTTAGTAGTAATTTTAAGTGTATTTAAAAATTATTCTGTCCAGAAACAAATTGTTATCTTGTGTGCCCTGCAGTTCTGCAGGCAAACTGTAGATTAAATAAGCTTTTGTAGATCAAAATTACATTTTTTTTCCTTCAAAAGATATTGTCTATTGTTCAGCGTGTGCCTTAGTTTTAATACTAATTATAGATGTTAAGAATATTTCTTTTAAGTCAGTGAAACCTGGAAATTAGTCTGTGGTCCTCAGTTAATATAACTATCTTCATGCATTATTTTTAATAAATTATAGTTTATTGAAGCAATTTGATGACAGACAACCAAAATTAAATGGAAGTGAGAAGGACATGTTGCTTTTTATTCATACTTGACCAGAACGCTTGTAGAGATGTACCAAGATGTTATAAATCTGTGGCTTCAAAGTAGAAACACAAATTTGTACCTACTTTTAGGTTTATTTGTTTTATATTTGTCCCTGATACGGCTTGGCCATATAGGACTTTTTTTTCTTCTTTTTTTTTTTTCCCTCCCTAGAATTACATTTTGTTTTTTAAATAGCACAAAAATGTCAACAGCTGGGGAGAATCCTTAAAAATGCCAGCTCTTGAAGATTGGGTTAATTTGTTTAATTTTCACACTCATCATTTTCTCCTTCAGTGGTGCCTTGTTTCTTCATGAAAGCATCAGCTAAATTTCACACTTCCTAACAGTTCAGAAATGACCAGTGACATTAAAAATGTACATAGCACCTGGCTTGGAATTAGCTATTTTTTTTAAGTTAATTGTAATTGTGATGGTTGCAAAAAATACATAATAATTCTTGACAGTGGCTTTCGAGAGAAATGGTAACGCTGTCAAGCATGGATGGAGCGCTGGAGAGGAAGTTGCTTTATGGCTTCAACTAGATCCTCGATATCTTTAATGTTTTTTTGCTTTAGGGGGTGCATGCAGGATGGATCCCAGATCGGCTGGGGCAGGTGTCATGTTCGGCACGGATCCCAGCGCAGGCACTGCGTGGAGCTCGGATCCTGGAGCAAGCCCCCGCATACCGAGCTGGTCTGGTGGCATGTGGCTTAGCTCAGACCCAGGGCCAGCCCCCCAGGCCGTGTCTTTGACACCCCTGACCTGGAGCACTGTTAATTCGGTGTCCGTAGGGAAAGAAAACTTCAGGTATATTTTTTTGGAAGGAACGTCTTACCGAAGAATGTACCGTATCCGCTCTGTCTGTGCCGTCAATCATCGTTCTTATGGGAACAGCAGAGAATCTGATGCGAATACAGTGGAGGGCAGGAGTCAATACTAAGAGCAGTATCTCGAACGCTCAGGCGCAGTCGAGAAATGCAAGAGAGCTGCAGAAGACGAGGTTGCGAGGGTAGGAGTGCAGGCCAGGGCTCCTGTGTAATCGCCTCTGTGTGTTTCTTGTGTCTAAAGTTAAGCAAAGTATGCATCCAAGCCCCGCAGTTTTTAGAAGCAAATTTTAGCAGTAATATGTAGAAAGCAGCATCAGGATTTGGCAGCTCTATTCCCACTGTAAAACTGTTAAAACAAATAACAGTTACAGGAGTAAACCTGTGAAAAATAAAGCATTATCTTTGTACTTTCCTGAGCCAATTAAAAAAAAAAGAGGCAGGGAACCCTTCCTACATGTATTAGAAATCTGTTTTAAAATCTGTTAAGTGTATATTTTCAGTTGAAGGAAGTTTTGTTGCTGCAATGTTTTCTCATTCGTTTAATCTAAAATATGTGAAACCTGCTGTTTCCTAAATAAGTAAAAGCAGATGGAGCAGACTCAGTGCTAGGTTTTGCTGAATGCTTCAACTCTGTTACTTCAATTTGCACCTATTTAATGCCATTACATTAGAGAGCTGCTTGAAGTTCTCACAGCTGCAGCACAGACCAGGAGAACTGGTAAAATGTTTCTTGGAACAAAAAAATGAAAACATTGTAGGTTTTTATGGTGTTACCCAGGCATGGTTTATTTATCTTTCTTCTGTTTTAGACTGATCATAACAGACCGCTGTAATGTATTGCCAGCTTCAAGAGTTGAAAAACCCTGAGTTTGGCCACAGAAACAGCATGAGTTTGGCTTAAAAGATTTCTTGTTTTAAACAATACATTTGAGGTTCTTTTTATCTGCTTTTGACTCTTCAGGATGCAGTTGCTTCAGCTTTTTCAGGCTTTCTTTGCCCCCACAGAAAGGCTTATACATTTTTTTTGAAAGATTTTCATGAAATTGCTTGGTTTTTGGGGTGCGGGTGGGGGGGGGCAGGAAGGGAGTTAACCCTGCCCCTCCTCTTCACTCCCCTTCCCACTAAACAGTGTAACCTCGCATGAAAAACATGAGTTGGCAACAATAGTAATTAGGGTTCAATGGATCCTTTTGAGTTTAATTCTTTAAAAAATGTATAAACTAAATTCTCCAGTTGTATTAAGGAGACTTGAAAATTCGCTACTTCTTCCAGATATGATGGAATATATGAGTTTGCTAATAAGTCCCCAAGGCTTCCTGTTGTTTGGTGATGGATTGTGCTGGGATGTGTTGGAAGGGAGTGCTTTCCGCACGCCTGTGATGGAGGAAGGGCTCAGGAAAGCAGCTTCAAGAATAGATGGTTTCCTGGTTGCTGAACAGCCGGAACCGAAGCCTAAATCCCACCAGTGAAACCCTGACTGCACTGGAGGAAGTGGCCAAGATCCTACTTCAACAAGGTCAAGATCTCACCCTACAGCTCCATTAGAGTGAATTTAATCTTGATGCAAATCGCTTGTATAGCCCAGCATTGATGAGATAAACAGGCATGGTTGAAGTAGAGATGTATGTGTTAATTAGGTACTATTGATACTATATACACCACAAAAATCCTTGCTTGGCGCATACTATATATTTTGACATTTAAGCCTTCCTCTTTCCTTATAATACATCCGATTAAGTGAGTTCCCAAATTCTTTTGTGCTGAGAAAAATCCTCCTCGAGTTAAACAAATATCTTAGCCTTCTCTATGTTCTTTGTATTGAAAATACTTGAGCCTTAAAATTTGTCATCCTTACCATCTGGCGGTCGTGAGTGAAAGATAAACTTCTCATTCCTGCTGTGAGAACTGTGAAGGTTTTATTCCGCTCTCTCTCATTTTGTTTGAATCCAATAGTTTTAGTGGTGGGGGAGAAAAAGCAACAAATAGCCAAGATGGGACTGGGCTTCCATTAGCAGGACCCTGAATTTATTTCAAGATGTGTGATGAGAACAGCAGGGGTGGATAGTGTGGAGCACTCTTCATTGCATTTGCTGTGTGTGTTCGGTTTCATTTATGTGCACAATGCCCATGGAACTAATATATTTAAGGCTAGTGGAGCAACTTGCATTTTCTTAATGGGACTCATGATAGTCAACAGTGCAGGTCTTTAGAAAGTGTTAGTGTAATGGAAGCTCTTTGTGATTGGTATTACATCTTCTTGTCTGCCTTAAAGGCTCTCTGCCAGATGGACTGCAAGGAAAATAGTTTGAATGGGGACATTGGTTCAAAATAACTAGCTTTTTAATTGCTCTCCTTCATAACCATTGTGAATCCTGAAGGTTTTATCACTAGTTAACACGGCATTTAGAGTTTTTAAGTTGTTCATTATACAGAAGCAGTTGAGTGCCTTGATCCTTGAGGGGAACTGCCTTGAATGTTTTTGAGTTACTGCAAGCTGCAAGGCGCAACTTTTTGTTGGGATTTGATACGAGCTACTAAATGCTTTGTAATGAATTGTAATGGATGCCGACCGTGGTTAGTTTGCAACTTGTTGCTGTTAAGGAGAGGTGTGAATGTAGGGAGATGCAATATTTTAGGATGTAGGTATGTTCTGCTGCTGAACTAGGGGCTGTATCCTCTGCTGGGATAAACCAATGGGACTCCACGTGTATACCATCTAGTCCAGGGGTGGGCAAAATGTGGCCTGCGGGCCAGGTGTGGCCTGCCACGCCATTCTATCTGGCCCACGGGGCCCCTAAAAAATTTAGAAAATTAATATCTATCTGCCCTTGGCTGCCTGTCATGCGTCCCTCAATGGCTTGCCAAAACTCGGTAATAAACCTCCGCCCGAAATAATCGCCCGCCTCAATCTAGTCCCTTGTTCCTTAGCAACTTACCATGGGAAGCTCTATGAGATTTACCATATACGGAGTGACTACAGGATCAGGCCCTTTTTTAATGGTGCAACAAATTCGTTGCATCTCTACCCAGACAGCACAAGAAACCCAAAATCCAAGTTTTGCTCTTTGAATAATTTGGAACGTTAACTTTGCAACTGTGTTTTCTTTTTTATTTCAAAGGAACCAAAATGTGGTCTCTTACAGATAAATATAAATGAGCAGGCCAGCGAATTTGGATGAAATCATACCTTTTTAAAGATGCAAATTGAAAATTAAGCCTCAAAACAATAGAATCCTCCCGGGCCCTTCAGCAGGGATTGCACATCACTCATCCGACTCCGGTGCCAGGTTGGAAATTTTATTTCACAATGAATTCCATGGGAAGGTTTTTGTAGCTATATTTTATGCTGGAGGCTGGATGAGCTGCTGAAAACATTATATAGTCGGTTTTGAAATCTGCATCATCCATTTAGGAAGAATGCTTACAGGGGAAGGAAGTGCTGAATATACCCCCCACTTCCTCTCAATTTGTGAATTCAGCATGACAAGGGACAATGTAATCCTGATCTCTGCTTACCCCCAATCTGCTCTCAAACCTAATAGCAAATCTGTTTTGTCTCACGCCACTGAGATGGACTCCTTTCTGCACACTGCCTTCCCCTTCTATATTTTTTGGATGAAGATTTACCGAGTTTCTTCTAACTACAATCCCTGGGCTTGGAAATCTGAAAAAGGAGAAGAATCTGCTTTGGAGCGGCTCCAGCCTGCAAAAAAGGCTTTAATTAAACTGAGGCTGTTCCCCAAGTGACAGGCCCCAAGTGGAAGAAAGACTCTGATTTACATATACAAGAAATGGCCCCTTTACAGAATTATGGTCTCATAGGCAAAGGGGTAAAATCCTTTAAGCTGACTTACTCTGATGGAAATAGTTTGCATTAACCAGACTCTTGTGAGGTACTTTACAGCTGTGGCATCCCATTTCTGCCATTGACTGCCACTTTTCATGGGATACAAGTGCTACACAAATGTGGGAGAGATGATAACAATGGATTTAAAGATGCAAATCCCAAGGGTGGGCTGGAAATATCTTATAAACGTCCAGTTGGCCATTGGGTACATTTGAAATGAATCTCAGGCGTGGACTGAGAAATGTTCTCAGCGTTTGATCTTTATCCCATAAGATGCGTATAGACGATAGATTTTGCTTTTGTGGGATATAAGTATTCATGTTTGGCATCCCACGGTGGCTGCTGATCTCAGAAAGCAACTTGAGTACGAGGAAAGGGGAGCGGAGTGCAATTTTGATTACAGATGAAAGATTCCCCTTCCTTGCGATATTATATTAATAGGATTTCTATCCTGGTGGATAGCTCCAGTTTGTCTCTGATTTAAATTTAAATATGCAGGTTGCCCTGGACATCCTTGGAAAGAAGTCAGTAGTTAATGTTGCAAAGATTCTCCATAGCCTGCAAGCCGCTCGGCACGTCTCTAATTCAGCTTGTTATAAATGCCATTCATTGACAGTTTGCTAACAAAAACGGCCCTCTAATATGCAACTTCAATTCAGGCGACAGAGTAATTTCTCTTTGTGCAGCTGCAATATTAATAATCTCATGAAGGGTTATGAGTACAGCAGTAGGCGAGCATGCAGTGGAAATAGCAACGGAAATGACTAGGTCAGTAAATACGGCTTTGCCGCTTATTTATTAGCGTGACAAATTTACTTGAACTTGCATATTTCAAAATTAATTTCAGGTGTTTGTTACCAACTGAGCAATAAAGGGACACGGGCCAAATGTGCATAGCATTGCTTTCTTTAATGAAACGGTTCAGTTCATCTTTGGAAGCTGCTTTTTGGGAGTTTCGTTCCCTTCGCAGACCCGCGGTAACGTAACGGCCAGTTGTGTCGCGTTGTCGTGTCAATTCGGTATCTGTGGGAGAGAGGCACGCTCGTGTGAAACGCAATGTGCCGAAGCCTTCCCTTCTGTCTGGCCTGTCTGTTAGCACTAGGTCATAGGGCTGATTGATTCCTGGGTGTTTTCAGTCAATCACGGCGGGCTCCCTCAGTTGATCCAGTCTGAGACGGAGGCAGGGTGTGGTGCAAATTCAGCTGGATCAGCTCCAAAAAACCTGTTTAAGGTTTTAACCATTCCAGTTGAAGGCACTCAGTGCTACTGCCGCTAATACTTTGTGATTAGAAAGTAATTGCCCAGGCATATGAGATGGAAACCCCCCGCTGTCCCTCCATGCATACAAACATGATTTCATATTAGGAGGAATCTGTAGTTTTAAGTAAATGAAATGGGAATAATTCCTAAGTGTGTGCCCAGGCATTTTAAAACTAGTGGCAATACACTACCACGCTTTGAGAAATTACCCAAGATGTATAGGCTTTTAAGGCCAGATGGGATTGTCTGATCATCTGCTCTGACCTCCTGGATAAAACATAGGTTAGAAATCCGCCCCCCGCCGCAAATAAATTGTGTGTCAAGCCTTTTTGTATTTATGCACGAAAATAAATCTGATCAACCAGCAAGGATTATTTGTGTTTGAAGCATCGTCGTTACTCTGGATTTCAGTTCCTTTGGATTTTTGTTTAATCACGTATAGCAAACAGAAGGGCTGACCTGGCAGCATCCCAATTTCAGTTCCCTGTTCTGTCATTAATAGTCCGTCGGGAGATGGGAAGTTTCTGGGTTGGTATGGGGAATTTGCTTCATTCAAAGAGTTGGGAAGGGTTAGTGAAGCATGTGGAATTGCCTAATAATGGTTAAACTTGTAGGCATCTAAAAATATTTTTCTCCAGTTGCTTTCAGCATGCACAGTGTGTGTCTGGAAGCGCTTTGGGGGACACAAGCAAATATTTATTTTGAGATACTTTTATCTTATTGGAGATAACAAATTGGTCACCTGCTTCTTTACTATACTGGGCAGCCGTTCTTCCAGGCACTAGATCCTTTTTTCTCGCATTCCGGATTCTGTGCAAGTTCTTACACTTAATAATGCTTTTTAAATTAAATTTTATTTTTTTTGCTCTTTGCTTCCTCTCAACCCCTTCCCGCATGGCATGCCCAGGACATTTGGACTCATCAGGTATTATTTAAATGACTATAAAAGACATAGATAAGGATCATTTACAAATAACTCGTGCTAAGGAATATATGAATTACCAAGTTTGAAAACACTACAATATGGATGAACTATAGTTTTTTGGGGGGGGATTCTGAGCATTGCTGTACACCACAGCTGAGTGGAGTTAAGTGATGTTTAACTTGATGCAAAATGTAACTTAAACAGGAAATCTTTCTGTATTCATTTTCATCTGTCACCACACACCAAACTTCACTGCCTGTCAGAAGTCACAGCAGTGTCTCAAATGAGCAGCAAAGGAGCATGCAGTGGACTTAGTAAAAATGTAAGAGCTATCTATGTACCGTTACCTTCACATCACAAAATGTTAGTGCCTCCAGGATTATGCCTAATTATGCCTGCTTAGTTAATGACAGCAATGCGTGTCCAAGGAGACTGGAGAGATGCCATACTATAAATGTGTTCTAGGAAGTCGACTCTCATACGTGACAACACCTGGAGACAAAGCATGTCGGGGTTTGAATTTTACCTGCCCTATTATTGCATAAAGGGCTCTTACCGATTACGTTATCGGTGATCTTCTGGGTGGTTCAGGTAGGTTTGCATGCTGAGTTGTGCTTTCCGAGGTGTGTTTGTCAGCTGGGTTAGGCTAAGTTAACCTCTCCAGGTGCTGGTGTGAGGAAGGATGCTCTGTGACATAGGATGTACCATATTGATTTTTTCAAGCAATTATCAAAAAAATGAGCAGAGCTTCATAGCTCTGGTATAACTTACATAGCTTTGCATCAACTTTGCCAAATTTGACCTATTTTCTTTCTTTCTCAGATTTTGTTTGGTTTTGTTTTACTTTGTGGTCCAGGATTGTGGAATATGAAACATGGGCAGCAAGTAGATGGCTGGAAACTTGCATTTAACTAACATGGTGCTCCTTATTGAAAACCCTTACTGACATGAATGTGGTAAGTAACCACAAGTCATGATTAGGTTGATCATATTGATCATTTCTTAGGAAAGCAAATGACCATGGTTAAATTTTACTCTGTATTTTATAGTCCAATAAAAGACTGCTGGAGATTGTGGCTCTGCTGATGCTCCAAAGGTGGAAGGGCAATTTTGCTTTTATAGCTGATTGATGATAACTTGACGAGGATCCACAATTAATTCAACTTGCAGTGGAAAGTTTTACGGCAGAACTTCGACTGTAGCATCATGTCAGAATGAGAGACGGAGCGGCCCAATCTCATTATTAACTGTCATGTAACAAAGAAGGGATTGTCTAGAGGTGATCTACCGTCAGTCTTGCAGGATCCACATCTCTTCCAACCACGCTGCGGCAGGACTTCACAATATTGCCTTTAAGGACATTTCAGAAGTTAGCTCTATTCCTCCTTAATCCGCTATTATCCAGATGCTGTCGCCTCTGACTTCTGATTCAAGTCTCCCCTCCTTTGTTGCCTCGGTGCCATGTGTAGGGTGAGAGCCAGCAAAGCCTGGTTCGAACCTGGTTTCGTTCCCTTGCAGCCTGTAGTTAGCAGATGCCATAATGCCATGCAAATGTTTTTGTGCGGGTATTTCATAACAGATATTTCACGAGATGAATCCTGACCTCTCGCATTGCAGCCAGGTGTGAGTGGGCTTTATGCAGAAGCAGCAGCTTAGCTATTATTTCCTTTCTCCCTTGTCAAACAGTCTGCCTTTGCCCACCTGTGTTCTTATTACATTATCACTGCTGCTGCCAAAGCCACTTTGTCATTGCTGAATTTACTTCTGCTACGCCTGCTATTATTCAAAATCTGACCATTATTTTGGTTTTCCATTAGGGATATCTATGTCTTCCTCCTCCCTTGCCCTCTTATTTTCTTATTTTCTTTTAGGCCTGGACGTGCCCTTTCTGTCTGCTGTTTAGTAACACATTTAGTTTGCGGCTTTCAGTGTTTGTGACAGGTTGCTCATGGAAATATTGTCCCTGTATCTATATTTGTTTGTCAGCTGCGTTTGTCACAGCTGTTCTGCATCTCTATCATGGGCTGTATCTTACTGCCTGTACTGCTGCCGTCCGCAGATACCTATTAGCATTAGTTTTGTTTTGATCTTATCCCCAGGTTTATTTCTTCTCCCTTAATACTCTTCTTCAATCGGCTAATTGGAGCCTGGCTGCTCACCTGGGGTTAGATTGCGGCAGACTTCACGTATGTGGCTTCCTTCATGTTCCTTGCTTGGATTGTAATGCTTGCTGAGGGGATGAAGGGATTCGAGCAGAGGTTGCTTCCCCCCTGACAAGCAGGTGTGGAAGAAGGGGAGCAAACATGGAAAGAAACTTGGTTTCATCCTTCCTATGCTAGAGTAGGCACCTGGATACTCAGACAAGTGCAAAGACTCTGTCTTGCTGTGTTACAAGCTCCCCTCTACTTAGGTCAGACCATGAAACTACCACCTAGCCCATGCAGTTGTGTCAATGAGTCTGTGGCATGTGTTTGCTAATTATGGAGTACTCAGGAATACTCCAGAAGTCCAAGTGTCAGCAGACCGCTGAAGGCCAGATGTTTTTGCTCCTGTTTGATCACAGACCTGTCCAGGAGTGATCCTGCTCTGCCCTGCTGGAGCCCCTGAAAACCATTAGGGTCTTCTCGAGTCTGGTCAGCACATATGGCATGACTTTCTCTATGCTTAGTCTACAGAAGATAAGAGACCTTTGCAGCTCCCCAATGGGAGAGTACGGCTCTTTAGCCCAGGCTGAATAGATTCGTGCTTTTAGCTCTGGTGCTTTCGAGTGTGTAGTCTTGCTAAGAGCTTAGACAGTGGATTTGGGTGGGATGGTTGGGATGTAGAGACCTGTAGAGAGGTCCCTTCCAACCCTGTTATTCTTCCAATTGGATCAGCCCCTAGTTTCACCAGGATGGTTTCCATTACATATGTATTTTGGGTGCTATGGTAAATAATAGGACGATATGGGCAGGCTGTACTCCTTCTCTTGGACAGCTGCATGGCAACCCACATTTCATGTGATGCTGTTCATTCTGTGCATCTGCTGTCTTCATAGCATGTTGCACATTTTCCCCATTACGTGTTTTTTGGCCCCAAGTGGGAGGATTGTGGCTTATGTTCCCTTAGGAAGAAGTAAGGGAGGGGATGAGGGGGGACATGCTTTCAAAACTTTAGAGCTACTTATTTTTTTGGAGATTTGAATTCTTTATCAAAGATGGGAATTGACTCTGGAGTGACATGAGAATTACAGCAAATGTGGTAACAATGCCGCCTACAAGGAGATGCCAAGAAAGAAAGAAGTAATCGTTTCATTATGAACAGAATATGGCAAATTTTGTTCAAATGAAAGCAGGGAACAATACCAGACTTAAAAAAAAAAAAAATCAGTCTGCTGTTGATGCAAGGGTTTTTTAAACCGGTCTCATCTGTCACACAGGGAAAAGTAGAATTCATGATGTAGCCGTGGTAGCAATGAGTGAGAAGAGCATGAAAGCGGGAGCATGCAGGCAGAATCTCCCGCCATCGTGCGGTATCCCTCCTCCGTTTAATCTCTGCGTTTTGGTAGATCCTGATCAAGGGTTCACCTGTAATAGGTGATAAACATCTAGAAAGACCCGGTTCTGCCCCAAAGAGCTTACAGTTTAGATAGGTGAGACAGATGAATGTTAGTAGTCACTCAATACAGGCAAAATATTAAAGGTATGCCATGTTTCTGTGTTGACTTCATGTCATCGCCTTGCTGACCCCTTCTGCCTAGGGTGTTTCACCATGGCTGACCCACTGTGCCGCCTTTATGGCTCCTTGACCCCACAAAAATAGAATTGGGCTTTGGGTCCAATGGGCGCAGCCCACCAGATGATGCCAGAGTTACTGAAAAGGTCTATTAGCCTCTTCTCCCTTCTGGCCACTCGATTCTCTCTTCCTTGTGAAGGGATTGGCAGTGCTGCCAACTCCTGTGATATTTTATGGCAGGGTTTTTGGTATTTAGTGGGGTTTTAAAATCTGAAAGCAAGCAAACGGTAGGAGGGCATCTGAGGAAATAGGTTGTTGGCTCTCTGAACCAGGTAGTTTCCAACGGCATCTTTACACGTGCTCCAGGTGAAGGGTGGGGGGTGCTTTAATTAGCGTGGCTTTTGCAGCGTCACGTGCATTCAGCTTCCCGCCCTTCAAACAGTGGCGGGGTGCTTTTAACTGAAGCTTGTTGAACGAGCTTTAGTTAAAACACCTCTGCCACCATTTTGAAGTGTGGGGATGCTGAATACACACAATGCGGAGGCTGCTGGAACAGGCTAATTAGCACACCCAGCGGACTCCATTAATCGACATGTGCTAATTAGCATGCATCGGAGCAGACATCCGGCATGTGTATAGGTGCCTTAAGGTGCCACCCTTAGAGGACACAGTATCTTCTGCAGTGGCACTGCTTGAGCAATGCCATGTGTGTACATCAATATTTGCAGTTCTGGGCCCCGCAGCAGGATTTATTAATAACCATCCTGTTAATTTGTACGTGGGTCTTGGAGCTGGTATCTTCTTTCCGAAAGGTTTGTGTTGCTTGTTGAGCTAAATGTCCTGAAAATAGTGACAGATCAGGCCTAATGAGAGAAAATGAGGAACGCTGAAAAAGTTGGAAAATTGACTTGAACGCTGATGTGTAAAAATATCACTGCTCTGTGTTGTAATTTATTTCTAATTAGGATAGCAACTGCAGCTGGGAATTTCCAAAGGTGGTATTGGTGGCTAGCCTCCTTTGCAATATTCGAATAAGAGCTTCTCTCCAGGCAGGGGAGGCGGGAGGCAGTGAAGTCATCCTTCGGCAAAGAAGGAGCAAAGTCTCAGCCTAGAGCTGCTGAGGGAGCTACCCATGTGCCTCTGCCTTTCCTTTGTTCGCTGTTAGCGGATGAGAGTTGCTTCTTCACTGTTTCTCCCCACTCCTCCCTTTGCCCCCTTTGTGCTGCCTGGCAGGGGAGAGGGAGAGAGGGCAATGGTTACAAGCTGCCTCTGAGGTCTGGCTCTGGAGCATCTCTTTCCCTGTTGTTAAGTAGTGATTATGGCTCAAGCCGTAGTGAGGTTCATCTTTTGGAGGTTGTGGTCAAGGTTCAGTTTTAGAGAGTCCTCTCCAAACACACCTGGAGTGCAGCCAGGGTTTCTGGCCAGTCTGGCACCTGTGGCATGTGCGGAGTTTGCAGTGCCCCAAAACTGCCCTTGGGTTCAAGTTTGCAGTGTCCCAAAACTGCCCTTGGGTTCAAGGCTCCTGTATATTGGGAGGGGGGAATAAAGAGAAGGGCCTGTGTATCATGAAGGTTACATTTAACTGACAGTTAGGGTCAGTTTTAAGGTTAGGCTGAAGCCGGACCTGCTGATCCTGGCAGCAGTTCACCCAGAGCCTGGGAGCTCTGCTGAAATCCTGGACTCCTTGCTTCCTTGCCTGGTCCTTTTCTGCAGGTCTCATGCAATGGAAGTCAACCCAACTGCAATCCCACCACTCCTTTTTCTTGTAACATTTTCTTCAGCTTGCTTCCTCTTGCTGCTGCGTAGACAATCCTAGTCCACAGGCCGTGTTCTTAAAAGGTTTCTGCTTCACAAATAAGAAATCTGCCCTGGACGTCATGCAAGCCACTAGGCAAAATGCAGAGTAGGAGCAGGGGGCCACATGGCTCAGGCTGGTTGAAGATGATCTTGGGGTCAGTCAACATGGACGTAACCAGACTATGTATTCTAGGCAAAATAGCCATTGGGCGGGTTGCTTCTTCCAGCCCCAAGCATATCATTTTTACATTAAGTAGCCGGGTCCCCTGCAGTGCATCATATGTCCTCTATGGCCCCCTGGTCCTGTTTTTCCCATATGATGAAACCGGCAAACATCCATTTGGTTTCAAGGAGATCTGGGCGGGTGGTTGGGTGTGTTCAGTAACACTTGGCAGAACGTCTGGTTTGGTTGATTGTTTAGGAAAGGCCCAATTTAAGACTTTTTAAAAGAGAAGACTAAACTACCCAGACATCTGCTGGGAGACACAGACAGCAAAGTCCCACCGTTCACGCACGTTCCTATCCTGCGTACAGGACCTCCACCTGACGCAGGAGGTACACGGTCCCACTAGGGGGAATGCCTTACTGGACCTTTTATTGGCAACGGGGGATAACATGGTAGGGGACCTACAGATCGGTAGCCATCTGGGGGACAGTGATCACCAAATAATAGAATTCATCATAAGACGTCGAGTGGGTAAGGTAACTAGTAGGGTGAAAGTGCTAGACTTTAGGAAAGCTGATTTCAATGAACTCAGGCGATTAGTCAAGGACGCACTGCAGAGTAGGAGTTTTGAAGAGATGGGCGCCCAGGAAGGGTGGCTGTGCCTTAAGGAAATGATCCTTCGGGCACAGAGGGAGACGATCCCAATGTGAGGAAAAAGAGGGAAAGGGGCCAGGAGGCTTCCTTGGCTGACCAGAGAAATTCAGGGCAGCCTGCGGACTAAAAGGGGAGCACATAAAAAGTGGAAACAGGGAGAGCTTACCAAAGAGAAGTATACCTCCTCTGCTCGCACGTGTAGAGAGGCAGTTAGACGGGCCAAAGCTACCATGGAGCTGAGGATGGCATCCCAAGTAAAGGATAACAAAAAATTGTTTTTTAGATATATTGGGAGTAAAAGGAAGGCCCAGGGAGGAATAGGACCCCTGCTAAATGGGCATAAGCAATTGGTGACGGACAGAGGGGACAAGGCTGAACTCAACAAGTTCTTTGCCTCAGTGTTTCTAAGCGAGGGACACGACAAGTCTCTCACTGGGGTTGTAGAGAGGCAGCAGCAAGGCGCCAGACTTCCATGCATAGATCCTGAGGTGGTGCAGAGTCACTTGGAAGAACTGGATGCCTTTAAGTCAGCAGGCCCGGATGAGCTCCATCCGAGGGTGCTGAAGGCACTGGCCGACATCATTGCACAGCCACTGGCAGGAATATTCGAACGCTCGTGGTGCACGGGCCAGGTCCTAGACTGGAAAAGGGGCAGTGTGGTCCCCATTTTCAAGAAGGGGAGGAAGGAGGACCCAGGAAACTATAGGCCAGTCGGTCTCACCTCCATCCTTTGCAAAGTCTTCGAAAAAATTATTAAGGCTCACATTTGCGAGAGCCCGGCAGGACAAATTATGCTGAGGGGAAACCAGCACGGGTTCGTGGCAGGCAGATCGTGCCTGACCAATCTAGTCTCTTTCTATGACCAGGTTACGAAACGCCTGGACACAGGAGGAGGGGTGGATGTCGTATACTTAGACTTCAGGAAGGCCTTCGATACGGTATCCCACCCCATACTGGTGAACAAGTTAAGAGGCTGTGACTTGGATGACTACACAGTCCGGCGGGTGGTGAATTGGCTGGAGGGTCGCACCCAGAGTCGTGGTGGATGGGTCGGTCTCGACCTGGAAGGGTGTGGGCAGTGGGGTCCCGCAGGGCTCGGTCCTTGGACCAATACTCTTTAATGTCTTCATCAGTGACTTGGACGAGGGAGTGAAGTGTACTCTGTCCAAGTTTGCGGATGACACAAAACTGTGGGGAGAAGTGGACACGCCGGAGGGCAGGGAACAGCTGCAGGCAGACCTGGATAGGTTGGACAAGTGGGCAGAAAACAACAGGATGCAGTTCAACAAGGAGAAATGCAAAGTGCTGCACCTAGGGAGGAAAAATGTCCAGCACACCTACAGCCTAGGGAATGACCTGCTGGGTGGCATGGAAGTGGAAAGGGATCTTGGAGTCCTAGTGGACTCCAAGATGAACATGAGTTGTCAGTGTGACGAAGCCATCAGAAAAGCCAATGGCACTTTATCGTGCATCAGCAGATGCATGACGAATAGGTCCAAGGAGGTGATACTTCCCCTCTATCGGGCGCTGGTCAGACCGCAGTTGGAGTACTGCGTGCAATTCTGGGCACCGCACTTCAAGAGGGATGCGGATAACCTGGAGAGGGTCCAGAGAAGGGCCACTCGTATGGTTAAGGGCCTGCAGACCAAGCCCTACGAGGAGAGACTAGAGAAACTGGACCTTTCCAGCCTCCGCAAGAGAAGGTTGAGAGGCGACCTTGTGGCTGCCTATAAGTTCATCACGGGGGCACAGAAGGGAATTGGTGAGTATTTATTCACCAGGGCGCCCCCGGGGATTACAAGAAATAATGGCCACAAGCTAGCAGAGAGCAGATTTAGATTGGACATTAGGAAGAACTTCTTCACAGTTCGAGTGGCCAAGGTCTGGAACGGGCTCCCAAGGGAGGTGGTGCTCTCCCCTACCCTGGGGGTCTTCAAGAGGAGGTTAGATGAGCATCTAGCTGGGGTCATCTAGACCCAGCACTCTTTCCTGCTTATGCAGGGGGTCGGACTCGATGATCTACTGAGGTCCCTTCCAACCCTAACATCTATGAATCTATAAGAGGACACTAAACTGGCCAGTCGTGTGGCATGGCAAGAAGGCTCCCCTCATCGCATTGCTCTTACCTCGGGCAGGGAGGAGTGGAATGGTCCAGGACACAGTGCCCGTGCAAGTCCAAAGGGCGAAGGAGACTTCACATTCATCCATGCTTGGTGCCTGCCGTCGAACCTCTGTCTGGGTACTTGTGTGGCTTAAGGTTGAAACTGGCTGTGAAATTAAGATGTGGCCCCTTGCATTTGAACACATAACAGTGAGCGCATCTCCTTGTTTCCATGTCTGCATCAGCCCCAGCTTTCAGCTTGCGCAGTGGGAATTAAGACACAACATGCGTTTTGAAAGTTGTAAAGACCTTAGCTTATCAGGCAAAAGAGAACTGCATTCATAATGGCAAAATGTTAGCGCTCGGTGGGAGCAGGCTACAAAATCGGAGTCTGATGTTCTGCCAGTGTCAGCTAGCATAATCTCTTTGGTGCTATCTACTCATCTCCTGGGGCCTCCGTGTTGAAAGGACAGAAGTAGTGAGGAAAGGACAGAAGTGACTGCATATTCTCTTACTCAACCACTGCTGCAAGGTTTTGCAAAAATCAGCCCCTCGGCATACGTGATTTTACCCATATTTCCCGTGGATAGATCGGGGACAGCGTCCTCCTGTTTATAAATGAAATGCAGCAATGCAGGAGGTGGCAAAGAGGCTGACGGATATTCAGGAGGAAAAAAAAAAAATCTGGCACGTTAAAATGGAGCAGCACAAGAAAAATGTAGCCTTGGTAACATTATGATGTTGTGAAGGAAGTTTTTGTGTACCTGAAAACCAATCTCTACAGCCTATTTTTTGAGATTTCTTTGTAAAGTGATGACAAAATAGACACGGTGTGTGTAAGGATTTAATACGATAAACAGGATTGAGAGGCAGATAGTGGCTCGCTCTGAGCATGTGCTTTACTTTCATCTCCTCTTACAGGCAGCTCCCGTTAATGTTGATATAAAACTGCCTGTTAATTGGAGTACATGGAAATAATGATAGGAATAATCTCTAAGTAAACTCTTAAAAGCTCTGGAAAAAGGGTATTTAGAAAAAAAAAAAATCTCTCCCCAAAACCTGAGTTTGCACTCTACTTTGAAGATAGGCTCATCAGTGTGCGAAGCAGACTTTTGCCTTGAGGCCATTTATAGTGCCGAAGCTTGTGAAGCTAAAACAGTTTGATGTGTAATTGCAGGAGGAAATGGAAAACCTGCTGAGCATGGCAGGATGTAGTGCCTTATCACCCTTTATGTGCATCCAGTGCTTGCTGAAATTGCCAGCGGATCCGCAACATCGACAGAACGGTGACATTTTTCATGGGCCGCCGTGTTCTGAATCAACACTGCAACAGTGTGATTAGAGTAGGTAAAGTAGGGGAAACAATCAAAGAGTTGCATGTGACAGATCAGTTTTTAGTCATTCCCGGCTCCTTATTGCCTGCTGTCTTGTGTGATATGCAAAACAGCTTTTCCAGACGCATTACACCTTCACATTACCTGAAAATTGAATTTTATTTGGTGGCCTGCATATAATTTATAGCACTCTTCCAATGCACTTCAGTTCTCATTTAGCTAAAAGTGTGTTCTTTATTTGCTACTGGCAGGGAAACACAGAAATAAAACTGAATATTCAGCACCACTTACAGTATAGAAGAACCAGGCTATTGAAGTTTTAAGCTGCTTGGATACATTATTGACAAGACCTGTCTATTCTGGAATAAGCACATGATGTATTTGATTCCCAGAGGGATCATCTCTACATAGTAATTAATTGGGAGAAAAAACACTGAATCGGAAACCCGAGATTTAAAGATACACGCTACTTTTCCAAATGCACGCAGAATAAATGGCAATCAAACATGTCGTATAAAACAGAGAGCAAGTGTTAAGTAAGGAATTTTGCTGAAGGCGGAGAAAGGCAGGCTGGCTGGTTGGTTGGTTTGCTTGTTTTAAACAATTGAGATTAGACTTCTCCTTCCAATGCACACTTAATTTTATGAAAAAGGACAGTAGCTCATTGCCTTTACTGTTCTGCAGCTAACGCTTGGTGGTTGGAGTGATTATGCAATTGATCTTTTCAGAAAATAGCTGTGTGATGGAAACGCGTTCTCCTAGCCAGGTGAGGCGCGTTTGCTTGGACTGGGAAGAATGCGTTATCCTTGAAGAGACTGTCCGCGGGGGAAGGAGAGACCACTTCTGATTATCCCGCCTCAGGTTAGGGACTGTTGCCGTAAGTCTCGGGCACAGACCAGCCCCAGAGTTTTCTTCGGGAATACCTCCCATTCACCCTGCTGTACCTGAGGTCAGTATTTGAGACATGGACTCTAAGCATTAATATTAGTTTGTATTTTTTTTCTGGGACCGGTAGGGGCAAATTTTCAGAAAAGGAGCGACTTCCATGTTGTGGAGCTCAGGTGAACCCCCCAAATCCTGCGAATTACAGATGCTCAAAATCTATTTGAGCATCTGTAATTTGTAAGTGTATATGGTGAGGATGAGCAGGTTGGAGGGTCAGTTTGCACCCCAAAGAGGTTTCTTACCCCCTCTGTTTGAGAGCAAAGTAGGTGCACGCTGACAATAAAAATGGAAGCCCTGACTGCTCTTTATACGTTTTGTCTGAATGTGCATCGGTTTTGTTCTACGCAAACTTTTTTTTCCAGTGACGTTAGAGCTGTGAAATCTTGGTAAAAATGAGCGTTCTGCTGAAATATTCATGATAAGCAAAATGTGAACTGCCTAATGTACCCGATGGCAGCGTAAATTTTGAATCTAAATGGCAAATGTTACCCTCTGCTATAAAAAAAAATGTTTGTTAGGAGTGAACACTTGGGCAACTATGTCATCATGCTGCACCCCATATCATTTTGCGAAATTTGCCCCCTAAGGTGTGTCTATTTAGATGTCAAATATATCCTTCCTGTTCGTGGCCTCGGACAGTCGGGTATAACGATCGGAACAGGATCGAAAGTCAGGCGTCTGAGCCAGAATTGAAGTCTGAAGAGGAAGCAAAGGTCCACAACCACTGGTGCACACAGGTCAGGCAGCTGAGAGCATCGAGGTGGCAAGTGTTCAGGCAGGTGGGACCTGGCGACAAGACTTAGCTTTGCGATGGCTGCTCGGAGCCTAAAGACGACATGCCGAGTAGACACTTGCCAATGCTGAGGTTGCGTAGAGGTTGGGGTGAGGTTGTATAACGACAGGGCTTCATACAGAGCAAAGCTTAGCTCAGTTATTCTCCTCAGATATTTTGGCTCCTTGGCCTCGTTCATCATGCTTCTCTCATGGTGAGGACTACCATTGCCTAGCTCTGCAAAGTAATTTTTTTTTTTTCCCCTTTTTTTTTCCCTTTGCCTCACTACTTATAAAAAGAGTCTGTTTTTAATACGCGTACGCCCTGCTGTTGTGGAATAGGACTTCAACATTTTCTTTGCAAAAGAAAGCTTCCTAGGATTCCTGTAAACTTTGTGACTCTTTATAAAAGGATCAGACTTCTACTGTTATGTTTAATTAATTCCCCTGTGCCGTCTGGAGGGTCCGAAAGAGCCAGCTTTTCCTTTATCTCAACGACTCAAAGGTTCCTGTTCTTGGCACCATATTCCAAATATATGTATTTAATTAGCAAAACTATTGTTTCAGCCAATGTGCTATAATGTGCTTTTGTGTTCTAAAGCACAGATCTTGAGTAGTGCTGCTGACTGATTCTCTCTTGACGTGTAGTTTTTCATTATCAGCTCAGTAAAAAGCAGCCTAATTTCCCAGGAGCAAAGAAATCAGTCTGGCCTCTGTACAGCATAGCCTAGGCAATGCAGTGTCCAAAGGACCTCATCAGGAACCTCGGTAGTGGACAGGCCTCCCGCAGACCACTGATCCTGCATCGCAAGGCAAGACGCAATTAGCAGGAAATATTGTCGCAAACCACTAGTAGCACATTTGAAACTATTCATTTCCCAGCAGAACTGGATGGGATGAGCTGTTACAGACTTCTCCCTTATTCCTCTGTTAATCAGAACTTTTTATGTCCAGAACTATGTAAGAAATAATTGAACAGCCCCTAGGGACCCACCAGCTATATGTGTAGAATGACCCTGGAAACAAATGTGGGAATGCATGTGAAGGCCTCTCTTATCAGCAAGGCTCAAACGCTTGCAGTTGCCATCCCTGGTGCCTCACAAATTGCTCCCACCAAAGTCCTCATTGAGTTTTATATGTACAGTAGTCATAGGACCAGCCTTCTCTAAATCCTGCACATAAAAACTGTGCTTAATAGGGCATGGCCCTCTTTCATTTTAATTGTCTTGCTATGTATGTAAACTGCATTTATCTCTGATATTATCTATACTCATTAGAAACTTGAGTAAACTTTCCATGGAGAGAGGATGCTATAAGAGTGGCATATTACTTATTATCTCAATCTACAATAAAGTGAATGGACCAAAAAGCTCTAGGCTATTTTATTCCTTCTGCCACTGAAATCCTGTGCAGCGCAATGGTTTTGCTACACATGATTAGCAGGTGCTTTTCTTTTTATTTTGGGAATATTTGTCATTGCATTAAAGATCTAAGTAACAGCAATGTAGAGCAGGTCTTCCCCTGCTAGAAATGGTCTTTTTGCTAGGGTTACCATACATCCAGGTTTTCCTGGACGTGTCCTCTTTTTGGCTTCTCCCATCTCCGCCTGGGTGTTTGTTTGTTTTTTGTTTTTTAAACTAAATGTCTGGGATTTGGGATTTTACTGTGCTCAGCATTGAAGATTTACCTGGCACTGGGCTGTAGCAGGGGAAGTGAGCAGGGGAGGAGGAGTAGGGAGCTGCGTGGCCGAGCTGCACTGGTGCCTGTGCTAACGGGACCAGGGCGCCCAGGCGTTATTTGCAGGGCCGGGAGGAGCAGGGGGGCTGCAGGCTGGGAGTGAGGGGCACCAGCATGACTGGGGGTGGGGGGGTAGGCAGAGTCAGGAGTGGGGGACACTGGGTGGGCTAGGTGCGGTTGTGGTTTGGGGCACCGGGGACGGAGGACTGGGTGGGGAGTGCAGGGAACGGGCAGTGCCAGGGGGCTGCACGTCAGAAGTGGGGGGCATCAGCAGGTGCAATGGGGGCTGCAGGTAGGGAGTGAGGGGTACCAGCATGGTTTGAGGGGTGGGGTACTGTGGGTCAGGAGTGAGGGGCAGCAGCAGGGCTGGGAAGGCTGTGGCTTGGGAGTGAGGGGCAGGGGCAGGGCATGGGCATATCACTACCCCCCCCCCATCATATTACCCTTCCCCCTCCCTGACAGGTGTCCTCTTTTCTTGAAATTGGAAATATGGTAACCCTACTTTTTTGCAGTATTCCACTATTATAAACTTCCCTTTACCATATAATGGTGAAAGACCTTTTTTTCCCTTTATCTGTATGTCAGTGATTTGCTTCCCAGTCTTAGGCTGATGGATCATCTTGCAGGTGGTAATATAGTTAAATAGGAGTTCACATCCATAAAAACAGTGTAGACATCATACTGTATGTGTTCAATACTTGTTTATAGTGCTTGCAAAATAAAACTGAATATTAAGCAATTTTTGGTTTCAATGGAAAATCAAGCAAACTAATTTCCCCTAATACCTGTTTGTATGTTTTAGATCCCAATCTGTAATACATTATGAAATGCACATTAGCAGTTTATATTCCCTTAATGAATAAACTTTTTAAAAATATGCCTTGCATTAGAAGTATTGATTCTTTAGTAGCTTACGGTTGTATTTTGCCTCCTCTCCCTCTCCCCCTCCTCCCCCTTTCCCCATTTATGTGCAAACTCTGTCTTCTGTGTAGAAGTCTCATTAGAAATGGTGAAAATCTATATCCCTTGCAATATTTGTGTGGGGTATTCCTTAAAGAAAGCTAGTCAGCCTTTCTGCTAAATTTTAGTTTTATTGCCTATGTTTTTCTTTTCCTTGAAAGTGCATAATAAATCAGTAGCATACCTTTTACTGTAAAAGAAAATATTTTGTTTGTAAAGTACTCTCTGGAAGACTTTTATATCATATTAGACACTTGCAGAGTTGCAAGATGCCATGCTTAGAGTAACTTGGCTCTCTGTTGAAGCTGGCGATTTACTGTACATGATGTATAAAAAATATATATGAATTGTAAAATATAATAAAAATATATATGAAAACAATCTTAGGTGAAATCCTAGCCCCTGGATATAATCAGGAGTTTTGCTGCTAGCTTCAAATGGGCTCAAGATTTTGTACATTTTTGTCAATGTTGTGGGGTTCCCAAGTTGCAGACATAGTACTAATACTGAACTCGAAGGCTAGTTCACAGACCACGAGAGGGAAACCTCATTCGGTAGCGATTTGCTCGTGCAAGCTACAAGGTGGAGATGTTGCAGTAAACTATAATTATATCCTCCTTATTTTTTAAGTTTCAAAGAGGGAAAAAAACACCAAGGATGGGGAGGGGGGTTTGTTTAGGACTTTGTATTGACCCTTTGTGCTTAAAGATTAATATAGTTATGTTTTGGGCATAGTATTTTTTCCTCTATAAGGACAAGTGCCACGTCCTGCACTTAGGTGGAAACAATCGCACGTACTGGGACAGGCTGGGGGCAACTGGCTGGGCAGCAGCTCTGCAGAAAAGGACCTGGGGATGACTGTGGACAATAAGCTGAATATGAGCCAGCAGTGTGCCCTTCTTGCCAAGGGGGCTAATGGCATCCTGCGTTAGTAGAAATGTTGCCAGCTGAGTGAGGGAAGTGATTCTTCCCCTCTATTCAGCACTGGTGAACCACATCTGGAGTCCTGTGAGTTTTGGGCCCCCCACTGCAGAAAGGATGTGGACACATTGGAGAGAGTTCAGTGGAGGGCAACGAAAATGGTTTGGGAGCTGTGGGACATGACTTGTGAGGAGAGACGGAGGGAACTGGGCTTGTTTAGTCCGGAGAAGAGAAGACCGAGGGGATTTAATAGCAGCCTTCAGCTATGGAGCTGGACTGTTCTCAGTGGTGGTAGATAACTGCACAAGGAGCAACAGTCTCCAGTTGTAGCAGGGGATTTTGGTTCGATTATTAAGAAAACCTTTCTCACATGGGGGTCAGTAAAGCAGTGGGACAGGTTGCCGAGAGAGGTGGTGGAAGCTCCATCCTTGGAGGTTTTTAAGACCCGGTTAGACAAAGCTGTGGCTGGTATTATATAGTTAGGGGTGGTCCTGCTTTGAGCAGGGAGTTGAACTAGATGTGACCTCCTGAGGTCCCTTCCAACCTTCATTTTCTGTGATTCTGTGGTTTGTGTTTTTTTTTATATATATATATATATATATATATATATATATATATATATATATATATATATATATATATATTGTGTGTGTGCCTGTGTTCACCCTATAGAGTAAAGAGCTCTTAGTTATGAATAGGTTCCTGAGTGGGAGCGGGGAGTGTAGAATTGCAGTGCGCTCTGCATGTTGCCCACAGTGCTTTACATATTTAAAGTACTTTTCAAGCATTAACTGATTTAATGAATCCTTTATAGGTGTCTCTCTCCTTATTCATGTGTGCTGAACACACTGAGACAGGACAATCTAGGTCAAACTCAGCCCAGAATTGAGTTCAGCCGAGTTTCACCTGTCTGCCGGGGCAGACTTCAGCTCTCTGACTGTAGAATGCTTTTAGGTCCCACTTGTGTTCTCGCTAAAGTCTGTTGCAAAAATTGTATGGATTTAAACGGCAAAAAAATTGAGCTAGTGCTCTCTGTGATTGCCACAATTTTATCAACTGCTAACTTCTAAGAAATGCACATAAATGAGTCTAAAGATAGTTAAAGGATTGTTCCTGGGGCTGGGGACTGGGAAGAAATTGTTTGCAGCCAAATTAATGCTTGCTGTAAAAGAACTGAACTAGTAATTCTTCGTCCAGGTATGAATTTGACACAGAGGGTAAAAATGCTGGCCCTTTTGAAGTCCATGTGCATTTGATTATTACCTTTGTCAATGGGGTTAACTGGCATTTTAGACTTAGGCTTGAGCTTTTATTGCTTGATCTTTCATTTCTATAAAATGAAGGCTCTTGAAACAAATTTTGGACTCATGATTGGAATCTAGATCATGTAACCCAAGATCTGGATCCCAACCCTGTGACCATCCTGCCCACCCCATCTTTGTAGAGAGAGAGATGGGCATGATCCAAAAGAAAAGATACTTAGTTTAAATACATGCTACAACAAAACTTGAAGGAACGTTAACCATTGCTTGGCTGGCAAGTATGTTGTTCAAATTTGAGTCATATTTTCCTTGTGCATATCGGAAGCCATGATATCGTGGTGACTTTTCAATATTGATGGTTTACAACGTCCAAAAAACCATAGCTAGTAAACTATTGCTCTCTAGTGTTTTGCAGTAAGGCTGTAGAAATGCAAGGATTTCTTAGGAGGATTTTTTTTTTTTTTTTTTTTTTTTTTTTTTTTTTTTTGAACCAACTGTGTAGTTGGGATAAAGTTAGACAAGCTTTCAAATGCAAAGCATTCTTCCTCGGGTCACTGTAATCCCAACTCCTCCATGTCCTAGCTGAGTGCCTTCACCAGCAGCCTGTTTCTGGCAGGTCAGCTAAGGACGAATGTCTTGCATTCAAAAGCTTGTCTAACTCTATCCCAGCTATAGTTAGTCCAATAAAAGATATCACCCTAAAAAATGCTTGCTTCGTGGAATTTCTGTATCATCACGGCTACAGTATCCCTCTTATGCTATCTCTTCTGCTTTGAGAATTGACACTCGTGTTTTCAAGCTGGAGGCAATTTTTTTCTCATTGAAAAATGCCAATTTGTCTAAAGTATACCTTTATGAGGGAAGCATGGCACTTTTAAACCAGTTTTCATAGGGAAATGTCCAAGATGGAACTTCTGAAAAAACTAGGAGAGAGAAAACCCAGCCAGGAATAGCTGGGGTACGGAGGGGTTGGGGTCACGGTATGGCTTTGCCCGCTTCAACCTAGGGACTCAAACATGAGTCATAACCTAAGAGAATACCTGACCTATCTGTGGTCTTTGTCTTTCTTTTCTCTCTCATTTTATATTTCAGCAAAAGACCAGCTTTGAAAGACTCTGATTTATTTCTTTTTCTCTCCCAGTGCAGCTCAGGAACCAATTTGAAATTTCAAAAAGTTAGGCAGACATGGAATAGTTTCCCACCCGCTTTTAATGCAACACGGCACAGTCTTGCAGTGAAAAGAAAAGAAAATGTTGTCCTTTGAAAAATGACATGCATGCCCCAAGAGGGGAAAGAGTGAAATACTATAGAGAGCCTGCAAAAATAAAACAGCTAGATGAAGCCAAAATACCAGATCTCAATATCATTAATATTTTTCCTCCTACTTTGTTATGATGGATTTGTTTCAGTCATCGACCAGTCTGTCAAATCAAAGTGTGTTTACTCGAAAAATATTTACAAGAGTGTCAACGTAATGTTTGTAAAATCTAAAGTGGGAAAAAAACCCTGTTTGTCTGAGCAGTTAAAGCCAATTAAGTGATGTTGGAACCCTTCATTCTGTTTGATGAGAGTGATGCATTGTCTGCCTTGAAGATCACTCTGATACTCTGGATACTTGACCTCCAAAATGTTCAGTTCTTTCATAGACATTCCTACAAATCCCCTAAAATAAAATCTCTGTGGTTCTATTTGTTCCCTTCTGTTGTTGGAAAGTAATGCGAGTGTAGAAACGCCCCTTCCCCAAACACCCAGCCTTGGAGCTGTGATTCTTACTGTGACAGTAATGGCTGTTGGAGTAGTATGAACGTGTCTATCTCCCACGTTACTTCTTTTGTGGAATTATCTTTGGAGGAACAAGGCATGCCATGAGAGAGTAGCTGCACTGGGGGTTCAACTTGTGCAAGTCGTCCCTGTCCTGTACATAGCTTTTAAACGTTAAGAGGGGCCAAGACCACCGTTTTCTTCTGTATCCACACAGCCTAGCCCATTGGAGTCCTAACCCGGGGTGGGCAAAATGCGGCCGGTAGGCTGGATCCAGCCCGCCAGGCTATTCTGTCTGGCCCGTGAGGCCCCCAAAATATTTAGAAAATTAATATTTATCTGCCCCTGGCTGCCTGGCAAGCGACCCTTGATGGCTTGCCAAAACTCAGTCAGTGGCCCTCCGCCCGAAATATTTGCCCCTGTTGTAACCCATGCCTTAGACCCGTCAATTAATTAAAAGACAAACAGGTAAAAGTGCTTGCCTTGGGACAGCGCTACATAGAGAAAAGTCATAAGGAGCATCGCTTCCTCATCCGAAACACATCCCTGCATTTTTGTGGTTTGGAAGCCATGCGTTTCAGTTAAGGGAAGGAGGGAGCCGTAAAGGAATGGCTTGGTCTGTGGGGGGGTCACGCTTCTCTAAGCTGTTCTTGGTTACAGGGACCCTATTTCCTTTGTCTTATACAGCGGAGCTGTTCAGGAAACCTATTTTATCCCCATGCAAAAAGTTGATCAAGTCAAACAGATACAGTTATCAGAGAGAATTTTCTTCAAATTTTCCAATTTGCATAGAAAATCCAAAATTTGGGACGGTTTAGTTTTTTGTTTTTTTTTTATTGTTAAAAAACAAAAACACCTTTTTCATTTTTGCACCTTTTGTGTAAAAACAAACTGGGTCGAGTGCCAAGTTCTCCGCCTGAGCTCACCAAAAGATAAATAATGCTTTATTTGCCTTTAGGTGGATCGTACTCATTTAATCCCTTTGTTTGCTTGAGTATAACTGGTGCATAAGCTTTCCTATGAAAACAGCCTCTCCCTTTTCCCTCCCAGCTTCTGGCTCTTGCTTCTGATCGAGAAATGTGATGGTGAAAACTCTGTAGCCGCTCTCAAAATATCAGTCTGTGGTGTGCTTGGAGCGTGCACCCCTGTTGCCTGACTGTGAAGAGACGCCTATCAGGAGAGACGAGAAGTCGGCAGACTTTCTCAAAGGATTTTGCTCTGCGGCATAGCAAGGATGGTTTTGCAGGGTATCAGGCATCGGGTGTATTTGGGAAAGTTGGGGATGGAGCAGGCAGTTTGGGCTGGTTAAGAGCAGCAAGTATAGCCTCTTTGGTGTGGGACAGGAGGGCAGGCATCAGATCCTTTAAAAATAATAAGAAGAAAGACTAAAACTCCATAGGAATCGGGTATGGAGTTATCTGGTCCCCATACAGGCTTCACCCTAACCCCTAAGAGTTAGTGATTTGGTTTAAAGCATGAGTACTGCATACAAGGTGATAATCCCCCTAAATGCCTCCCTCTCTGTCTTTGCCAGTAATTTCTATGTACCGTTTACCAGCCGATTCACCAGTGTTTCCATAATTAACTCTACCCACTGCCTTTAGGGGAAGGAGGGATTACTCTGTGGTCTCTAGCTGGGAAATCTATTAAATAGTTGAAAATTCACTTTGGTTAAACAAGTCAGCTGATGAATAGGGATTCGTCCTTGTGGTCCTCAAGTTATTTTCAGAAAAAACACCTAGATCCACTAATTAGTCTGCGGGGATGTCCAGAGGGATATGCAGTTGGAGGGGATTGCAGCACATGCAGGCATGCCTACGCCAGCTTTAATCATAGCAGTGGAACTGCAGCGGCACGGACATCAGCGCGGGCAAGTCGCCTGAGGGAACTGCCTGTGATCTCGGGAGGTTTTGTACTGCCAGCGCTGAAACCCAAGGTTTTGCAGCCTCCCTGCTATTGTACCTGAGCAATTAAAGCTAGCTTGGATGGCCCGTGTCTGCTAAGGTCGCATCTCCCAGGAACGGCATACACATACCCAGGACACGCGGAGGTCCATCATTTTGAGACGGGCGACTCGAAAGAAAATACCGTGATAGGCACGTGCCTCCTCCTGTTTCCAAAGGTGATTAGTCACTGGGGTAAATAGTTCCTTTTAAAAGCTCGATTCATTGGATACGCCCGCTTTGAAACTTCCCTGCTATTACAAGGATCATCAGACATAATCTACTGTTTGGTGTCGGAACCCGCACAACTGTTATTTAACATTGGTGAATAAATGACAGGCTGTCAGTCTTGGTTGTGAAGGAGCTTCAAGGAGCCATTGTTCTTTCAAATTAAAACATTTAAACATTTAAATCCAAAACCAGGTCTGCAGACTCATTTTAATTATTCCCTTTGTCTTTTGGAAATACTTTTCTTCTAATGATCACACAGCTGTCACGTATACATTACCTTTAGTCAGAATACATGACAGTGCTTTCCTATTAGCTGTCATTATTTTACAACAAAAACTGAAAACCACTAGAGCAGATATATTAATTTCAAAAGAAGACACTGCTGGCAAGGTTATTAAAATAAAAATATCTGAAGACTCAAATTCATTTGATTTATAGCAAAGAGCTGCTCTAGTGTCTCTGGGCAGTTCAGATGAGTAATTTTATTTTATTTTTTGATCTTTTAAAAGTCACGCTGACACACCCAGAGTCCTGTCTGTCTAATTCCTCTGCAGCAGCTCAGGAGAACAAGTTTTTCTAACCATCTTCCAGAGAATATATGGTATGTTTAGCTGCTCTTCCTCCTTTCAGCGTGTTTTTTGCTATTGTCCAGTTGGATACAGTGTAGCGCTAAGTGGTCATGCAATGGCAAGCGTTCCCATCCCATCCTCTGCTCCTTGAATCGGTCCTCTCTGCATTGAGAATACATCAAAATCACTCGCCTTTTCTTCAGGTTTAAAACTTTCCCGTCAATTATGTTCCTTCCAAGTGGCGCCCGGATAGCAGAGGTGCCCTGCAATGGCCTTTTGTGTCTGGAACGAGTGGCCAGAGTTTAAACATATTTATTCTTTTCTCCCAGTTCTGCGACTGAGCATCTCATTTTTACTGGCATCCCAGGGGGACATAAGGCAGGTAATAGGCTACAATGTTTGAGGCACAGTAATAAGGCCGGAAATTTAAAGAAATCCTGCATCCGATTGAGACGCACCTCTGCAGAGTGCTGTGCCCCCTTCACTTGCCATTGCCTTTCAAGGCCAGTACCTCCTAGGAAGCGCTCAGCACCCTTCACATCAGGCTCATTTTGAGGGAGAATGAAAGAAATGAAAGGCGACAGGCAAGAGACATATGACTGGTTTGGAGAGGCAGAAAAATGAAGAGACTTCATTATTGCCTTCCTCAAAGCCCTAATGCAGCAAATCATCCCTATTCGCTGGAGCACTAAGGCATATGCATGTCCCATTTACTGTACACCTACGCACAAATGTCTTGCTGTTGGGGATGGATGTAAGCGTTGTCAGACACCAGGGCCTAACTCCCTTAGTGTCCAAAGACTGTGGTTATTTATGCGGGAAACAATTTTGCTTTTACAAATGAAAAGAAAACCAAGAATTTATTTTTCTTATTCCACGATGCGCACAAGCTGGCATCCGGAGGTTGTCTCCTGTCTCCTTCCTTCATCTGTTTCTCTAAATGTCTTCCTCTCCTTCTCCTCTAAAGGATAATGATTTTGAATTAACTTGGGTTTTGTTCTCTATCTACTGTTTGCTCGTGTTCTTGAGCCCTTTCCAGCGAACCGCGCTTTTCCTGTCAAAGCCGTTTAAGCGGCGTTGTGATCCTTTGTCAATGCCAACACAGCTGAGTCCCATGGGTACATGAAAGTGTTTTTGTGGCATAAGTTAAAATAATGGTTCTCAAAGTGGGTTGCTTTGAGAAATGTTCTGTTCGAAGTATTTTGGCTCAGTGTGCCTTTAACTCATCGGCTGTTAAACCACAGGCTAAACAAAAGTTTACTTTAAGTCTTTCAAAGCCATAAATTGCTGTGACTGATTGTAGCACAACATATCTGGTCTTCCTACTGCATAGATTAAATAGGTGCTTTTTTACTTTCTCCCAGAAAGGTTTCAGTAAGCAAGCTTGCGCTGGAAATTTCGTCTACGTTTCCCGTGGCTATATTTTATGAGTAGAAGATACAAAATAATAACTCAAAAGTACTAAACACAAAGGCAGGATGGAGTTATTTGTGGTTGACTGTCCAGCCAAGTATGGTTAATCACAGATACCTTTTCTTTCCTGTCTAATCTTCTTCTACAGTATATAACGCTGCTTTATTTCAATTTATATTTGCTTTCTTTGTAGGGAAATAAACAGACATTATGTTCCCCTGGAATTCCTTAAGTCTGTTTAAAACGGACGAAGCAAATTGATTTAATCTCAGGTAGTGTTAGGAGGCCTTTTTTCTTTCTCTTTATAGAATGTAATGCAATTTTAGGTTGTTTTTTTTTCAGTGCCAATGAAATATTTTCATTTCAGTCTTGCATTTATTTGGGGAGAATGTCTGTGTTTAGAGAGCGAACTCTGGAATGAAAAAGCTGTCCTAAGAAGTCTAGTGTAGGAGCAGCTTGTGAAGGAGGATGGGAGCAGCTGAAATGACTTTCTTATCTCGCAGTCTGGGGGATATAAAGCTCTGAAAATGCAAACCTGCAAACTCTCATCAACTCCCTCGGAATTAATTGCCGTGGAGATTGCATTATGTAATTTCCTGAGAAGCACCTGAGTTCAGATGGATTGCCCCAAAAGGAGATGCTGATTTTTTTTTTTGTTGTTGTTTCCGTTTTTCTTGTTTTCTTACGTTTTACCGGCAACTCGGCATTTTCAAACATTGTAATAATGGCCTATTAGGAAACCTTCCACGGTTGGTCGGGGGGAGGGCGTACTAACCGCCTAATATGCCACAATGTTAGTCAACTCTTTCTGGCTCGGCAGTGTAATATGCCAAGCTTAATACAGTGTAACAATGAGTTCAGCCTAATGCCAGCAATGCTAGCATCTGCTACAAAAGCCGTAGCTTCCTCAGGAGGTTTCATACTCAAAAGCAGACACACACAGTATACAAGAGGAAGGATGGATTTAACAAAGGTCATTTTAGATTGCTACAGGTAGCTGCCATCAGATTGGGAGGAGATGGTATAATTAAAGCTTTTAATAATCCTGTTACAGAGCTCTTCCATTTTTCGGATGTAGCCTCATTTAAATAGTACAAGTTGCTCCTTAACAAGGACCATCTTCGTCTTTCCTTTATTCCCCCCCACCATTATAGTAACAAAGCTGCATGGCATGAACTGCTTTTTAAATAAAAGCAGCACCTTCCCTTTTATTAATTGCACGATTTAAATTTGCTTGACTTAGGCTTTGTTTTTAATGGCCTTAACTAGGCAGTGTTCATCATATTTATTTTGTCCTCCATTTCCAGCTTTTCTTACAACAGCACAGTTTTTTCCCCTCTAAAGGGCACTTTTTGGACAGTATACTGTGCGAGTTGCACTCGGGTTGTTGGGTTGAGATGACTCCCGCATAACATAGCAGAGACGGGAGCAAAACAATTACAAGAAATAATGGCCACAAGCTAGCAGAGAGCAGATTTAGACTGGACATTAGGAAGAACTTCTTCCCAGTTCGAGTGGCCAAGGTCTGGAACGGGCTCCCAAGGGAGGTGGTGCTCTCCCCTACCCTGGGGGTCTTCAAGAGGAGGTTAGATGAGTATCTAGCTGGGGTCATCTAGACCCAGCACTCTTTCCTGCTTATGCAGGGGGTCAGACTCAATGATCTATTGAGGTCCCTTCCGACCCTAACATCTATGAATTTATGAACAAGCTGCCCTTGTATTCAGTGTGTGTATAATACAGGTCCTACCCATGCTGCCTGCCCTGGTGTCCAGTGTACTACACAACGTGAAAATGAGTAAGAGGTGGGCTTTGGAGTTGGTAATAACATCTCATTGTCTTTAGAGGGAGTTACATTAACACTGAGCACTTTTGAAAATCTTACCCATAAAAATAGTTCAAATTAATTTCTTGAGGTCGTCATATATTCAGTGCAGCTGAAGTGCGAGTATTGCCTGCGGCTCAGCGTTTATCATAGATATCTTCCAAGTCAGATCCATAGCAGACAGGTCTGTTGCAACCCAGAATAGCATCATGGCTCTTTAACTCAGGTTGTGGTGGCTGGTGTATTTTTTGGCTGTGGAGGTCTGTAATTCAGGCTCTCCCTCTTTTTTGGTCAGGAATTATCATGCAAGCCTCCGTGCGGTGTACATGTGTCATGGGGTGTCTACTTTGGATCTAGTTATTTCAGTACACAGGTGAATCGGGTCTTTGCTCATATTGAGACACCTGAAGCATTTAAAATTACCCAAAGGACCAACAGGAGAACTTAAAAAATGATGGGATGGAGGTGAACATTGCCCACTCTTAAATAAAAAAATACATAAGATAAAGATGGACTAAGATACTGTTAAGAAGGAACCATTTTCACTCTTAAACCAGGACAGTAAAGAGCTGTGTGTAACCTTAAGTCATGATGAAGGGTCCCATAGCAGCAGGTGGTGCCCGAGTAGTGACTAGTGATGGCATGAAGTGTAGGCAGAAGGTAGAGCAGGGATAGGAACCTTAAATATAATATGATATGAACCTTAAAAACGGGACTGGATGAACGGTGCCTTTAAGGGAAGCTGCTAAAACTGAGAACACTCCCCCCAAAATGCCTTGTTATTTGTTCTTATATACATTTTGTTACAGTTGGTATTTTTTATTAACACAACCAAATCAAGTTAAAAATTGTTATGATAAAAAGAAACCAGGATGGGGATATATCCATGAACTAAGCCTCTTTAGCTGAGTGTCTGAGGAGCAGCAGAGGTGGTTAACAGAAACCAATAATCAGAGTCCTACAATTAGCTCTAGCCCTTATTCAGCACAGACAATCAAGGCTAATTTAATTTGAGCGGTGCCTGAGATTATGGAGTTATGATTAATAAATGAGCTAGTGGATACTGTAAGTTCTTGCATAGTGGATACTCATCCTGATCCTTACTGTTACTTTTAGAAGTAGCTTCTGGTGTTTTCTGATATTGTTAAATGCTACTATGAATATTTGAGGAATATTGTTCATAATAGAAGCACCCACAAAGCAAGAAACAGCTTCTGACTGAGTAAATGTCAAAGAGAGTTTGAGATGTTTCCTGAGCTGTAAAAATCGATTATTACAAGTACACTCCAGTGGTAGGATCATTATTCCCATTGTACAACATGGAAAAAGCAAGCCCAAGGAACTGAAATATAAAGAAAACACCTCTTTTTTTTTTTTTTTTTTTTTTAATTAACGAGTTAGAAAATTGCGTGTTACTGCTATTTATTTTTGGTAGTGGGCATAGGGCTAAATTAGTAAGCCCCAAAAGGGTCAGGTGGGGCAGTAAAATTCCAGCTGAACCTTTCCATGTGCCTAGACGCATTCTTGCACGATTTGCATGTGCAAACACTTGGATACACTTAAAGATTTTTTTAACATTGGGTGCACACTTGTGAAAGTTGCACTGAGTTATCAATAGGTTTTGCAGGTACAAATGATAATGCACGCATAAACGTTACCTTATTTTACATTTCCTTTCAGTGGCTCGTTCAGCCGTGCGGAACCGGCATTTGATGCCTGCACGTTCTGCCGTCTGCACGTGGATGCATAAGGGTGCCGTATTTGTGTACACACAAAATAATTTATACCCAAGTGAAGGCAAGGCTCTGAAAAACAGGCTTTTTATTTTTCTGGGAAAAAAACTTTTTGGAACTCAAAACTTTTTAAAGATGTCACATGAAGACATCGGTTGTAAAGGTTATATTAAGCAGGCAAATCAAGATGTAAAAATGAAAGTTTCTGAGAACTAACCATGTCAATTTATAATAAAACACTTAATGCCATGAGGAAATTGAAAAATGTAGTCAGCTCAGCTAAAAACCAAATTGAGGGTATTATAATACACTAAGCAATTTAAATGTCACTAATTTTCTCTGATAGTAGAGTGTCTTATATTTATAAAGGCAGGGCCAGAGTCTGATTTTTAGTAGTACCGGTGTAAATCCAGATGAATTCAATTGGCTTCTCAGTCTTTCCGCAGAATACTTTTCATCTTTTGTTCTGCAATCACCTCTTGACATAAAGCAGGAAGGAATCATAGGTCCATATTTGTTTCTCATGCTAAATAAGGGGTGTGTTTGATAGGTGCCTGTGTAATGCATAAGGCTAGTATAATCTGGCTACAGTCAGGTGCAGATGAGATGGGAACTTCTCTGTGTAGCTTGGCTAAAGCATTTCATTTCTGAATTGCAATCCCCCTGGTGCTGAAGACTTCTTAGACTGCCAATTTTGCTGAATTGTGCAGTGGCTTTGTGATGTGCACAAATACTCACAGGGGACCGGGGTAGATCTTTTGACCTAAGGCAAATAGAATTTAATCTCTGGTCCTCGGAGATTTCTTTTATTTTTGCTATGGCTTTTGTATTAAATCACCATGCCTACTGATTGTTGGAAAATGGCTTACCTTATAAGTATGTGCTAAGTGGCTAGGATACAGTACATGCAAAAATACTGAACAGTAGCTAATTTTCCTTAAGTATAGTGGTGGTTTTTAACCAGCCTTAACATTTACCTGTATGTACTCTCTCCTGAAAACTCCCTGATTATAAGGGATAGCAACTGTGCTTTTTCTAGTCTAAGATGTTATGCAAGCATTCACACTTTGTTCTATCAGAGGCGATAACTGGAAGCCACTATTTCCTTCGAACATGACAGGTTCCTATAAATAATAACCGAGGCTCTGTCTTGCAATGACTTCATGCAAATACTTAACTTACCAATGCTGCCAGTGGTCCCACTGACTCCAGGGGGAAAGCTCACAGTGCGTAAAGTTAAGTATGTGCAAAACTCTTTAAAGCTGCCTCTGAGGCTGAGGCAGTTTTGTACGTATGGATGTGTGCCTTCAAGATCGCTGCCTGCATTGCTGCATCCCTAAAATGACACGCCAGTGCACAGATAGTTATTTATGACTCTTAAGTGCCAGGTTTGCACTCAGAGATGATTAGAAGACCCACATGTGCTCAGCTAGATGCGACTGAAGACCAAGAAAGTGCCCCAAGACAGAGTATCGTTTGGAAACTTGTCCCTTTATTTTGTCGAAAGAAAGGAAAAGAGGTACAATTTTTTAAAATGCAGGTAAGAATCTGATGGAAACAAACGGGAAAAAAACCCCACCTTACTAGCTTTGCGTAGTTGCACGTCTGACCTGCAACGAAACCTCTTGTCTCGTGCAACAGCAAGGAGCTAAAACTCGATTAAGAATTGAAATGAAAAATAAAGCAGGTTTACGTCTCTGCTAAATTATTGTAAATTCTTTATTGGTAAAGATGCTCTTTTGCTTGGGTGCAGTCGTTGAGATGCAAAACTTCCCTGATGGCCCCTTCAGGTCAGAATTTCTCCACTGCAACTTCAGGGGAAAAGTCAGACTACCATCCTAGTCTATAGTCTGAAGGTGATGAAGACGCATATGAATCGTTTGGAATGCAATTTAGATATCTGGTAATCCCAAGGACTACTTTTCTAAACAATAAGAAGTTGTCAGCATCATCTGCCTCTCTGTCCTCAGCTGGGTTTTCTCTCACTAGTCAGAGGTTAATAACATTTCCAATTAATTTCTATTGTCCTCACCAGGGTTGAAATCACAGGGAGCGGGCTCCAGGGAGGGCGAGGCATCTTTTATTCAAGCGATCAAGCAACATTATAAAACATGAAAGCCCAGGCTTGTGTGGCTGGCGTTTCTTCGATAATGACTGCTGCATAATAGAGCCACCTGGTGATTTGTGTGTTGCATTGCTCCTTAGGAAACTTGAGTTCAGGAACTACCTTAGGACTCTCTGTGTTAGGGCGCATCCTAGACATGCTTGTACGGCTCATTTGCTTTATTTCTATATGGAATCATGCTGACCAGACGGCACTTCGAGTGTCCCTTAATGACTGAGCGGGGAGCGGGGTCTTGGAGGGGGTTAAGCATAGGCTTTGGGTAGAGGCTGCTGGGAAGAATGCTTTAGTAATAAGCAGTCGCTGCCATTTTGGGGAGTGCAATTTTGATGCTTTGACTAAAGAAATCAAGGCCATTTAAACTGCTGAATTGTTGGTAGCATGCATTCCTTGCCATCTTCTCAAACAACGTGGTGGTACAATGATGAGTGCCAATGCCTCTGAATAAATCCCTCCCGTTCATATTCTCCTTTCTTCCATTAGACTGCACATTTTGCTACCTATTAATGGATGTACAGCTCACCCACAGTTCAGAAGCACAAATGAGTTTTAATTTCTCCTCTCATTTCTAATGATCAGATTCTGGCCCGTTGGGTAGAGATGCAAGTGCCGTGCCTTACTGCTGAGGTTTTCAACAGAGCAGAGATGCAGTGGGCTTGATCAAAGGAGTGATGCCAGTTAATCCAGCTGAGAATTTGACTCGAAGCATTTTTCGGTCAAGGAAGGGGTCTGGAGGGCCAGTGCCTTCGCTGGGTGTCTGTCTGTGGCCATGCTCTTGACGTTTCTTTGCCTTTTTAAAAAAAAAAAAATTATTTTAAGCTGCTTTCCTACGATTTGTCATTGCTTCCTCTGACCTTCAGTTGCTACCTCTGGTCTCCCCAGTCCTGACGGCTCTGAGCAACATCCTCGGGGGCCTGAAAAGAGGTCAGTGGTTCCCCGAAAGTGGTTTCATCCCTCCCTCATTGGGGAGTACGTGAATGCCCGACAGTCATTGTGCGCCAGCTTCGGTTCTTGTTCCCTTGAGCGGGTGAAGGGGAGCCGAGGCAAGCTTCTTGGCGTCTCCATTCCCTCTCTGTAAGCCAAAGGTAATGCTACCTCCCTGCCTCAGGCATATATGCTGATGATGCATAAAGATGGGGAGGCATTCAGACCCTTGTAAAACAACCAAGGAGTATCTAAAATAAGGCCACAGTCCCTGGGTGAGGAAGGCCTTCAGGCTTTAGCCCATTTTAAGTTACATTGAAAGAAAGAAAGAAAACCTCTCAACAGTACAGGTTTCCCTCCCCTTATGCGGGTTCTGCATGTGCAAATTTACTCTTATGCGATGACCCTTTTTATACCAACAATTCGTTATGCACGAGGTAAATTCGCCCTCCTGCAATCGGTGTGGTGGAGGACCTTGCAGAAAGGGTGTTGGTTCTCAAAGAGACGGTGTCTTAATTGGGGATTAATGAACTCTAGTAGGCGGGGGAAAAAACCCAACCCAAATGGATTAAATATCATAAGTTGACAAATCGGTCGTCCAAAAGCACTCCTTTTAGGATGTCTTCTACCAAAAATGAAGAGGGACTTTCTCTCCTCTGGAAGGAAAGAAAAAAGAAAAAAAAAACCTGAACAAGTTCTGAGATCAGGCGCCCTCTGAAACGTCCGGTTGCGAGAGAGTCGAGATGCTGTGTAAGAAAACAATTTGACTACGAAAGGAATACTTGAGGAGAAGCCGGGTTGTATTCGGGAGGCCAAAACCTGCCAATGTGGACATAAATAAATAAAAAAGACTGGGGGTGCAGATGAGGAGAGGGAGAGGGTAGGTTTGATTACTTTCTTCTTTAAAGTGCTGCTGCGAGGAAATTGGGACAACCTCAGTTTGTGTTATTTCTGCATTTGTGAGGTTGTTCACTTAACCTGTGCAGTGACCTGGAATGCTCAGTGCCACTGAGACAGAAAAGAGTAACTGCGAGACTTGTGATTTTGTGGAGGAATGCTATTGAACAGCAGCAGATTTGCTTTACACTCGAGCAGTAAGTGATAAGAGAGGAATCATTCAGCGTGCTTTTCTATCCTGAGCCAGGAGAGGTACCGTAAGTTTGGAGGGCGCCAGATCGCGACGCTTCAAGTCATAGAAGGGAAACCCGTTTGAAAATAGAAATGATCGATGCCCTTCTCAATCAACGTCGCTTAAACTTCGGCACCGCTCTCTGGACTTAACGTGTTCAAGTTGGGATAAAAAAATCTTTGAAGAACAGAATACTAAACTGCTTAAGTGAATATAGCTGAAATTTTACCCAAAAATTCAGGACTGTGGTTTGGCAATATGCATACACACCGGTTAGGATGTGTCAGGCTGGATTAGACCCCGTATTTCCGATCTGTCCATGGGCAGATTTTGCTTTTTTCAGTTTTCAGGTTTGCTAAGGATTTCAGCCTGCCCTTCTGGACCCCTCAGGCTTTCCAGCAACCCAGACAAAAAGCCCGTGTCATGTAGGATTCACCTTTTCTCTTAATATTAGCTGCTCCTGGGTGGTCAGCTGGAAGCTTGATTTTTATTTCATTTTTTGCTGTTGGCTGCTGGATGGCTTGTTGCTTGTTAGATCCTCGGTGTTAAACATACAGGCAAAAAAAACCCAACCCCAGGAATCGGTCTCTCTGCATTGGATGGGGCCAGATTTAAAACAAGATTGACTTGAAAGGACAGTCAAGCATGAAAATACCTTTCTCTGCCCCTTGTGCAATGCAGTTCTGCCTCAAGTGTCCATGCACACATGCATCTCCATAGTTAGACTTCTGTATTTAGTTATAGCTAGTGCACATGCCATACAGAGGTACCTGGAAGAGTACCCTTTTGATCTCTTTACAGGTAACGAGCATTGCACTTGAAGTTCTTCTTTGCTCATGGTTTCCATATTCAATTCACACCTGTGTATAATGACACTCTATGCCAAGGGTGATGGTGCAAATACAAGGGACTGGAGGGACTTATTTTTAATGAGTTCAGCACAAGATGACACCATTAAAAATGCACTAGGCCAACAAGTCTCACCGAGGCAGTTCAAAATGCCCCACCTTCATATGTGTTTTACAACAAGCACGTTTCCCAGGCCTGTTTTAGTGTGTGGTGTTGGTATGTGTAACATTGCATGTCCTTAGACTAACATGGCTACAACCTAAACCCCTGTAACATTGCATTTAACACTCATCTTTGACTGCCTCATTTGCATCTCTTCCAGGACGTGCACTAGTGATCACGTTTTACTGAGTATCTTTAAACAAATTGGATTTCAGATTATTACCCCCCAAAAGATGACCTCCTTTCCTTTAAGCCTGGAAAAAGAAAGAGCATTGTCTGGTTCATTCTAAAGCATTTAACTGGGCTCATTTGGGTATGACGCATCATTGGGTCTTGCTACTTTTGAGCAATATGTTCATCTCGTTCTTGTGCCAGTAAACCATATCCACCAAATCGGTGTGACCTTTATGTAGGTGAATGAGCACATTGATGCTGAGGGTAGTTATGCTGGTCCAAAAACGAGGGGAGGGGGGAATATAATAAATGTCATCCTTCCATGCACATGCTACTCCATCTTTCACGTTCGTTCCTGCAAGGCCAAAAATATACTTTTTTTTTTTTTTTTTTTTTTTTTTTTTGGCAGGAAATTGGTGTTGTATCTTCTTAAAGAAAAAAAAAATACAATAGGGAAGCATCAGGTAGTTGGAGTAGGCACTCAGAGCCCCACAAGCCTGCTCCTTCTATTTAAACATAGACCACTCTTTCAAGGAGCTGGTTGCTATATAAGTTCGTGGGGCTTAGGTTTGGTACATTGGAAAACAACAGAGGAAAACTTAGTGACATAACGTGACTTGGAACATACCGGTTTGTAATTACCTTTGAGAAATTAGTCTTACTGTGAATTAAATAATACTTCTTAAAACTTTTTATTGTGCTTGGTTCTCCGTTGTAAATAATGCTGCGAAAGGTTAATTGTTTTGGGTAATGCTAGAAGCTGAAGTCCGTGATGTATCTGCTAATCTGAGTTAGCACAGAGAGCTCTGCTGAGATGTTTGTATCCAACCTTGTTAATGATCTAATAGCTAACTTGATTTCTTCTACTGTTCTCAGGGGCAAAGGGTAACCTGCCTCAGTGTGAGCTTGGCCAAGACCCTCAGGAACAGAAGCGGACAGTCTTGCCACCTTATGTTGGGTAGTTTTGTGCTGTAGCTTTGTCATGCACCAGGGAGTGTGCTAATACCAAACTCATTTTGCTAAGAACAAAGACACTAACTTCAAAAACTTACAAACCCAGCAAAAAAGAATGGTTCTTTTATCCAGGTCATGCATTTTACATTTCCCCTCTTTAATAAGCTAAAGCCTGGAGATGTAGAATTTGATTCCCCTATTAGGCAAGTCCTCGGAGTTCATGTAGGTCTCCAAAAAGTGTATTTTTTACTCTTTTAAATCTAAAAAATGTGCTTCCAAATCCCCACTGAGCTTCAGGAGAAACTTTGATCGTAGGCATTGAAAGTTAGCAAGGATGTTTGCTCTGAAACAACATGAGAGCTGTTCTTGTGGCGCATACAGTTGATTGTCCAACAAGAATACTAGGGGAAGCAGGGGGGGTTTGCCTCATTAAGTGGGGGGGAAAACCAGCACATTGGCATCCTAAATTTAAAGCACTTCAGAGAGAAGCTGTATATTTATAAGAGAAAGCATATGGGAGATCTGAAGTACACTCTTACAAGACATGACTGAGATCAAAGTGCCATGCTTTGTGAAAACCATTGGAGGTTCCTCCTTAATTACTATTTTAACTCCCCTCATTTCTTAAAGAAGTATTCCACTGTTTGTGTCTGCCTGCATCTGTTTAGACTGAAGTCGGAGTTTTTTTCTTTTCTTTTCTTCTTTTTTTTTTTTTTTTAATTAAAATGCCCAAAGGCTACAGTGAAAGGCAAGTTTTTAAGCTGTTGGCTGGTTGGCTGTCCCTAAATATAAGGCGTCTAATTGCTAACTTGAATAGTTTTCAAATGTGAGTGTCGCATTTCACACCCACAATCAAAAATGTGTTCCCGAATAGGAGCATGGGGGTCATTACATGTGCTGAAAAATGTTCATGCATCTGCTGCATCTCTCAGATTGCCCAGCATAAACATTCCCAGAGGCCTATGCAGATTTGGCAAAAAAAGGGGATTTTCAAATGGCTGTTTAAATTACTATGTTCGCCCTCGCTTAGATTCACTCGTCCCAAACATTTATGCAAACAGGTTGTGGGCTGCATGAAGATAAAGAGGATAGTTGTTCTTTGTAGAGATGCTTGTATCCCTCTCCCAACAAAGGTATTCATTCATGAGGTCAGAAATGCTAAGTATAATCCGCAGTGCTCATTCAAGTAATGAAAAGTATAAGAACAAAACCAAGATTTCCTATTTCGGTCGGACATGAATGCTGCCATTGAAGAAATGGTGTCCAATTGTGACTGTCCTTGGTCCAAAGCTGGTACATATCTGCTGGAATGAAGCGGGAAAGAGTCCTTCTGTGGCATCAACGGGAATGGGGGAGGTGTACTCGTATATTAAGATGCTTCAGTGTAATTCAAAGCAAGAAGGCGAGATTGCTGCCCGTTAGCCTTTCATTTTCTGTTTAATGTGAAGTATTGTGTCCTTTTAATTAAGGGCCAAGGTGAATGATGAATCAGTTTTTCCTGCCTGGATGGGATTGCTGCTGAATTTTTTTTATAAAGAAATTACCTGCTCCAAAAGACACAGTTCATGATTGTAGTTTTAGTCTGTCTGCAGATTCCCATACAGAGGCAGCCATCGGCTGTACATTCATAGCAAAAAAGATTTTACTTAGCAGAGGAGAATGCTAATCCCTCTTGAACCATGGGGATGTCTTTATTATTTTCACCATGCCGATGCCATCGTTATGTTCTGGTGCTGTCCCTTCACAAATGAAAAGGGTAGCCTCGTCTCTGACCTCCATTAATGTATCTCATAAAGTCTTCCTTTATAATACACTCCTCAATAGGACTTTATTCTCCTGCGAGCCATTCTTTGGCGACAGTTCAGGTGAAAGTTAAAGATTCCCATGAAACTTGTCAAATGTAGGTGATAACCTCAGACACTGAGGGTATGTCAGCTATTGTTAAGTACATATTAGATACTTCATTCGTTGGTGTGTTAAATACATATTAGATACTCCATTCATTGGTGTATAAAGTCTTTAAAATAACAGTAGCATGAAAGTAGCTGGATAAAATCCAAACATTATTGGCTCCTGTTATAACATGCAAAATACTTGGCTGTCAAAATTAGTTCTTTGGAAAGGCAGGGCATGTAGGAAACATAGTATCAAGCTTTTTGTCGGTCATTTCTAATATCTTGCCTCCAGTATGGCTACTACTGAATTCTCATAAGAACAGGAAAAATCAGAGTAAACATAATGGCTAGGGACAGACATTCAAAAAGCCTGAGCCTGAATTGATTCAGTCTTTGCAGGTTAGTCTAATCTGGCTAGGCTAAATCAGTTTGTAACTGCACAGACATCCCAGACATGTGGGCACATGCCTGCCGTGGCTCAGGCTAGAAGCCAGAGGGCACCAGAGCAGCCCTCCCTTCCCTTCCACAGTGCTGAGATGAGTGGGGTGTGGCCAGGCCCCAGCAGGATTAGTGAGCGCACCCCCCCCCTTGATAACAGAGCATTTATCAGCTCTGTTATCAAAATTTATCACCCCATCAGAAAACAAACAGCCTCTCTCATTAGTTCAAGCTCGTCTTAAACAAATAAGAAATGGAGTGAGATTACCAGCTGAGGTTTGATTAGCTCCAAAAAGCCCTCCGCCAGACACTGCTGTCTGCCACAGCATGGACCATAGCCGTGGTCTGGTAGCTAATGCTGAGGTGTCTGTGTAAGGCAGAGGGGACTTAGGATCCCTGCTTAGCAGGGAGTGATGACGGAAGTGGGGGAGCAGGAGGAAGCCAGGCAGATGCCGCTTTGCCTGCAAGTCTCTGCCAGAGCTGCAGCCAGGGAGCAGAGGGGTGGGGCCAGCTCCACTGTGAAGCGGAGCCCCAGCCAGCCCAGAGAGCATGCTGGGATACTGGGGGAGTCTGGTTTAACTAAAACCAGTGCAGGGTCTGGCACAGACATTACATAAACCAGTTTGAGCCAAATTGGTTAAGTCTGATACGACATTTAACCAGGTTTATCTCTAACTGGTTACAGCCATTTTCAAACTGGTTTATGTGCACTGAACATCTGTTCTGTTACAGGTTTACACCAGTTTCTGATCACTTAAACTGACTTAGGTTAATTGGCTAGGGACAGAAATTACACATAACCGGTGAGCAATGATGGGCTTAGGGAAGGTCATTCATTTAAGAACAATTCTATTGCCAGTATATTAAAAATGTTGGATAAACAGTTTGATCATCTATTTCCAAATGGTTAATTTTGATAGCTATGTAAAGGAATACAATTATGTTTAAGGAGAAATGAATTGAGAAGTAAAGGCATACTCCAGTAAAAAAAAACAACAAAAAAAACCTGATGTACTTGTATACAACAAGTTTTAAACATCCAAACTACTTTTTAAAAAACAAATTCTGCCCTGAGGCAGCATTCCCACTGATTTTAAGGGAGACCTGATCTACTAAGTCACTTTGAAAAACAGGACTTGAAACCTATGTAGAAGTGTCCAAGTAAGGCGCTGTGAATAACTGGATTTTCAGCTCTCTTGCTGTATGGGGGAGGACCCCAACAAAACAACATTTTAGGTTGACAAAAAAATTTAAGCAAAAATGCATTTTTAGTATTTATTCATGAACCAAGAAATTAAGAAAAAGTTTCGAATCAAATGAAATGTTTGTTCTGTTTTGACTTATTATAGTTTTATTTAATACATTTGAAGGAGGAAATTTAATTGTTTTAAATAAAAATGCTGAAATGTTCAATTTAAGAAACATTAAAACAAAATGTCCTTATGTTGGCAGTTTTTTTTTCCAACCAGAACAGTTTGGTGAATTTAGCATTTAATTAACCCGAACTGAGGGTGATAGATGCATTTAATTCACCAGCACATTGTGGTGAATATGTACCTGCATCATATTGGCAATGACTTAAAGAAATCTTCTGTAGGTTGAAAATGCCTTTTATGTAAGCTTCATACCTACGAGTATATATTAAAGATTTACTGGGCATACTGAAAACAGCAGCTGCATCTTTCTGTACATATCTGGCTGGTACTAACCCTGTAATCTTTTATTTTCTACAAGTAGTCCTAGCCATAGACTAGTTATGTTTGGCCTGGACTGTCAAAATTAAGTATCAGGACATTTGTAATAGTAACTTTTTCACTAAGCTCTGCATTTCTTGGAGGTGATTTTCCATTGTGACAGAAGCACTGGGCATGGAAAATCCTGCTTCGGTAAGTCAGAATGAAGTTGCTGTGGAGTAAATCTTATTTAATGCCTCAAAACATAAGAGCACATTCCTAGTTTGATACATATGGATGATAAATCAGGTCTTATGAAGCTGTTATCTGTCCAGAGGTAGAAAACCGTACACAGAGTAAATCTGAATTTCTATTGAATATTGGTTTAAGTGTTTGTCTTCCTGCACTTACAGGTTTGTTTTTTTCTCTTTGGCTTTTTTTTTTCTCAAGGCTTTACTCACAATATTTTCCAGTTCTTATTGCAGGAGGCCTGGAAACCCGTGCTCCAGCCCTGCAAAGTAGCTACCGAGACACGTTCTGCACTTATTGACTTGTCCCTCTCCTGTGCTTTATGTGCTTGTTGCCTGGTTAGACTGTAGACAATTTGAGGCAAAGACCTTGTCTGAAAGACATCAGCCATAAATGAGATTGTTGCGTGCCACATCCTCTATTTGTGTGTGTCAGAAACATGTCACCTTATCTAAAGACAGTGCCCCCTCTTCGTAAGGCTTGGGATATCTCTTGTATTGCACTTGTGTTGTACCTAACACGTAATATTAGCAATAAAACAAAAAGATCGTCCTTATGCCCTTGTGTATATTTAGGAATTAGGACATCTTGTAGATTTATACCCCACCTTCAAAAAGTCAGTGCCGCCAGCCACCTCCTTCCCTTGCAGGTGGCAGGAAGTGGGGGGGGGTGCCACTTGCCGCTGTGATTTGTATTCCACCCCACTCCAAGAACGTATTGTGCCTTCACAAGGGGCTGTGGCTTACAGTTTTTAGAAATGCTGAGTTAGAGGGACCCACACCTCTCTATGGCATCATCTACTGTTGACCTTCATGTAAGTCTGATGACTGCATTGACACCCACAGATCTGCTCCATGAGGTTCTTTAGAGGTGAGAGAAAGAAGAGGCTAGAGAAAGGTGGTAGAGATGACCAGTTCTCTGCAGGACTCAGCATGCTCTATCTCACCGCTGCTCCATATTTTGGCCCCTTGGGCCTGGCGAGTGCTGCAGGGCTGGTCTTTGGGCCCTGTGCTGCCCACACCTGGCTCTGTGCACCAGAATCGGGTCCTGGGGCCCTGCATCACCCCCACATGCCAGGATCGGATCCTGTGTCATCCCCATGTGTTGGAGTCAGGGCCCTGCAAAGACCACCCTGCGTGCATGATCCAGCACACAAGGCCATTCTGCCTGGCCCGTGGGGCTGGAAATGCATCGGACATGGTCCGTGGGGGTTGAGCATCCTTCCTCTATCCTAAAAGTATACGTGAGTGACACCAATCCATGGCTTACTGACAGTGTGTTATCTATGAGACCCGGTAACATTGCTTGCAGTCTTGGGAAATGCAATTAAAATTGAGACCGGTGGGCAGTGCAAAACAAGATGTTGCCTACAGCACATCATGTAGTGTTTTTTGCTGTGGGCCAGTAAAGGTTGGGTATGACTTGGTATATAGGGTTATGAGCCAGATCTCCTGCTTCTCCCATTTCTGTGGGATACCCAGTCCCATTCCAAATCTGAAGAAATTCATCGAATCACGCCACATTTTAAGCAAAGTGCAAGCCTATATTGGATCTTGCTTGTTGGGTTCTTTTTTTAAAGCTTGTCCCTTTAGTTTGTCAGAATACTTTGTTAGTTGATGCGAGCTGCAAAGCTCTCTGTCGATATTTAGCTACACGTCTTGCCATCGTTATCGTTTTTATGTTGCGTTCTGTAAACACCGGAAGCCATTTGATCATTCTTGGTGGTAGAAAACGACCGGTATGTTTTCTTGGGATCACAGATATTTGGCTTTAACTTTCTCTGCTTTCTTAACCTTAGAAAATGTTCACTTTCCTGAGATGTTCTTCTGTAATGGAATAGTACATTATTATTGGTATTCCTTGATACAAAAGAAATTCAATACCTCCAGGGTTATAAATATCATTGATTCACTCAGAAGAGAGAAAGATACTGCAATATTTTTTAGATTATTAAGACATTTCCATTTACTGTAAGATGGAAAGAATTATGAATTTAGTAATCATAATGCCCTAGGTGACTCAGGTTAAGCAATCAAGACCTCTCTTTAAAACATAATTATGATTGCCTCCAACATTTTATTCATTATTTTCCTCTTTCAAAATACTCCTTTTGAATGCCCTGAGCATTTTTTTTTGTTTGTTTGCTGTTAACAAAACTCCTCCTTTGGCCAGTGCTGCAAGAGAGCAGAGCCTTGTAGCTGTGTGGCAGATTATTTTTCCCCTGAAAAGCTTTTATGGAATTATTGAGCACTTCAAGGTGTTGTAGCAAGTATTCAAGCTAGCAGTAAGTATATAGATTTTTTTTTTCTCCCCACTGTATGTGTAGGGGAAAGAACATGAGCCTTTTCAGCCTTCACTTCTATCATTTATAAGTTAAAAATGTTTGCGGCCAGCAGGAAAAAAAAAAAAAGCCTATTGTGTGTGTGAACATGCATTAGGTTGATTGAGCTAAAATGTGGTAGACATTTTAATAAATGATATAAAAGGACTTCAGGCACAAAGCTATCTTGTAACTTCATTATTTTTATATATTATGTTTATATATCAGGAAGGACACATTAATGTATTTGAACCCTGAACTTGAGGGAGGGGGAGAAACGTACTCATTTTTGCCTTTTGATTATATTCTTGCATTTATGAGTGGTAGACGTGTGGTGTGAGAGCCTTGTTACACATCAGTTTGAAGCAGCTCCTGGAGCTCTTAACCCCTGGGTTGTACACACGTGAACACCTGAAACCAGCTTGAAGCACTCTTTAGGTGATTTAAAGTCATGCCACTCCAGCCTAGGTTTGTGTAACCCAACTCATGTTACACTAATGTGTAGCTACTCTAGACTACATCTTGGTGCAAACTAAGATTTGCCCACTGCCCCCACCCTACCTTCCCCAGCGCCCCAGATCCCTGCTCACTGTCCCCTCCCATCCCTGGGGCTCATCCCTCCGGCACCCATTTACTTGTGACTGCCTGTACTGTCTGTCCTGGGGGAGCAGGTAGGGAAGGGTTAGCCCGCCTGTCCGGCTTCCACGGACACTGCTGCTGCTCTCTGGGCCAGTCTCACCCTGGAGAAGAGCAGCAGAAGAAATAGCAGCCTGGCAGTGACGGGGGTGGGGGTCGGGCAGGCAGGAAAACCCTTCCCTGCCTGCAACCCTGGAACAGATGGCATGGGCAGCCACAAGTAGTTGGGGGGCGGGGGAACCAGGGGGCAAGGGGACTTGGGGGGCAGCCTAGAATTGCAGGGCTGGGGGGATTTATACCTTTCAGTCCTCCAGGCCCTGCTAGCCTGAAGTGTGACTGCTCCAAACTCGAGCTAGTGCTAATGTCGATCAAGAGTGGAGCAATTCGCAGTGTCACCTGTCCCAAGGCCCTGAGATGTTCCTCCCAAACCCCCGAGTTGACGTCCAAAGTCCAGCAGTCCGCATGTGAAATCCTGACTCCACTGAAGTCGGTGAAAAAATTCCCCTCGACCTCCACGGAGCCAGGATTTCCTTCCATATTTCACATTTCAAAGAGGCCTGCTACAAGTTCATCGCTCTTCTCTTATACCTGTGTTGTCTCAACGAGGATGGACATAACCATTTATTGTGTATTATGTACTTAATGGAGTGATATAAGTGTGGTGAGGATTGCCGTCGGGGTGCCGGTTTTGTTTGATGGCTTTCGTGATCTGTTTTTTTTGGGGGTTTTTTTTCCGAAGCGGGATCACTGGAAGCAAGGGGGGGTCCGTGATGGAGGTGGGCTGCAGCAAGCAGCACAGCTTCAAGAATGGGATGGGAAACGGGGGAGTTCATGGAAGTGCAGCTGGGAAGGAGACTGTGTTTAGTGCCACAAGAAAGAAGCTACTGTTTTGCTGAGGCTGATCCCTATTTTGCCTGGTTTTCTTTGAAATGCAAAGTAAAATGATAGAAATAACGAAAAGCTGCAACTCGGTGAAGAAGCCTGGACCTCACGTATACTGCTAGCAAAGAGAGCGCTGGTGAAGTGCACGCCATTCAGGTTTTGCCCAGGCACTCCAGAAAGCTGAAGAAGAAAACCTGAATGCATGCAGTGTGAGCTGAAGTGAACGAAGCCCCATGTGGATGTTCCCATTCAGAAGCAGCGTGGCTTTTGCAATGGAGCACGCTAAGGCCACTTTGCTCCTAAACGAGAGCTTCCACGCAGGGGTTTTAACGTGCTTGCATCAACGTCCATTTCTCTCGACTTTCTTGAGTGTCCCTGCATGGACCCAGGCTCTCTGCCTAATGTTTGCATTACCTTTAAACTTCAAGCAGAAGCTTTCTGCGTGTAGACCTTTCTCCGCAGATATTGCTCAGTGTCTCCCATGCATGTCAGTCATTTAATTAACCTTTCAAATGTCTCTTCAGTCCCACTCTGAAAGGGCAAAGTCCTGCGGCCTATTTTAATATTTAAAATGAAAAACTGATGTTCATCACTGATGCTTCATTTCCTGTAGAACGATGTGCCTCAGAGCCCTTTTATCTACAGGACCTGATATGCATGATGATGCCTCTAATATATTAATATACACTTTTCAGCAGCACTGTTCCCAGTTTAGGCTGATTAGGTTAAAAGAAGATCAACCAGAGTGTGATGATGATTCAACATTTACATTTTTTTATCCATAGCTGGCTAAATATATTCACAGCAGGGCACTTGGAAAGGAGCAGAGAGATGCTCTCCTCTGTTATACTTATAACTGGCTTAGGAGCGCTCAGTAAGACTGGTATCTACAGTTTGCTATGTGCAGACATATTTGACAAAATACACTGCGCCACTAAGACAAATTAATGGTCTGCTCTTGCTCTTCATATACCCAAATGTGCTGGTTAATCATAAATTTAAATAAGATACATGCAGGCATAAAGGATTAGATTCTGATATCCTAGGACTTAATGAGAGACCATTATCAATGGGAATGCAGATGTGCAAAAAAAAACCCCTGAAAGTTTTTCTTTTGGAATAGTACAATTTAAAATAACAGTTAACATTTTGTTAATATTTCTACAGAACCTAATGTATTTTCCTGGGATTACACCTAGAAATCATAAACCTGCAGAAATTAGTAGTACAAGATATTTTCAAAGCCATCTTAGACATACTTTCCAATGAATCTTAATAGAAATGATGTGTTTAAATTCTTCCGACTTCTTTGAAAATCTGCATAAATTTGAAAGTATCAATTTATAATAATACTTCATCAGCAGTTGGCTTCAGACTTGTATAAGAAGCATTACTTTTAAGGTTACTCTGACAAAACCAAATGATCATTGGCTATATTGCTTACTGTTTTGCAAAACTCAAGTCCGTATTAAAACATGGCTTCCAGAAGACAATTACAATTGCAGCAGCAAGAGCCAGGTGGCATTACAATTTTAAAATGACAGCTGTGTAGAATTTCAAGTTAATAATGTGAAACACAAGGGAAAATATATTTTATTTAAAGAACTGCAAGTGTCCTGTGATCCGATTTCAAAGTAGGACAGAATTCTTTCCTTTGAAATCCGGCATTCTTGTTAATGTTGGTGTTTCCAGGCATGAGCAATCGGGGCAGGAGGCTTCACCCAGAATAAAATTAATTCAGATTTAGCGTATGCGTTAAGGTCACTGAATGGTTCAAGAAGGAAAGTGTATTCTTTACCCAATTAAGACTACCAAGGTGACCATAAGTACTTTAGGCAGAATGCAATATCTCAGGTTGAACTGAGCCAGGATGCCACGGTTAACATCGCTACTCGAGCTAGAGATGTCATGAGAAATTAATGTGGGTAGAAACGCACGTTTGCATCTCATATGAAAGAAACTGCCCACCACTACTGAATGTCTCTTCTTTGCCCTTTACTTATTCAATCTACCCGGAGATGGTACAAAATACATGCTATTTTAATTCCAACCTAGGAATGGCAGCATGTGCTAGAATGAGAGGAAATAGTGTCTAGTTCCTCCGGTTAATTTTTTGCATCATTTGGACTACTTGAAGAGCGATGGTACTGTGCTCATTTTTAAGGTATTTGTGCTCATTTTTAAAGCACTTTAAAGCTCTTTAAAGTGCAATAAAGGTTGCATCTGTCCGTACCCTTCATGTCTCTTTCATCGTACCATATCTAAACTTAACTTCATGTTTCTGCAAAATATCTGAGATTTTCAAAGTCTTTTCTCTCCTGTCTTTCACCTTGAGGTGGGGAAGGGACTTCTACGGAAGGACCAATTTTAAAGTAATTGTGGCAGTTTTCTGCACTAAAATGCTACTGTTTCTGCAAATAGTTCTCGGTAGACTAGAGCCTTCTAGCTAATTATTGTTCTCTTCCAAAGAGTGGTTCAATGTTACAGAGCAAATTGGCAACATTTAATTTTAATTTGATGACTTTGGCAAAAGTTTTGTTTCTCAACGGTGCAGTAAAGCACCTGTGGACACATGGGGTGATGTGTGTGTCAAACAGCTACCTGATTAAAAAATATTTTTTGTTGTTGTTTTTTTTTTTTAAAGAAAAGGGAAAACATGTAAATATTTGAATGATTTGAACACCAAGTCATGAGATTTGGGCACTCTCACAGAATGAAGAAATACCTTAAAAATAAAGCAGGGAGTCAAATTCTCAGGTTACCAAGAAAGAAGAGTTTGTGGAAAAGCAGATGCAATAGTGAATTGTAGGAGGCTTGTGAAGAACCAAGTTTAGCAAGTGAAGTAAATTTGCAAGACACTATGTGGATATAGCATGTGATATCCTGACTGAAAACAGACTACAAGAGTCATTTGGAAACCAATTCCTTTGGTCTTTGACCTTGTGGCTCTCCAAGGAGAAGATGGAAAGATGATATAGAGGAAGATCTAAGGGCTCTTGAAATAAATTTACCAGCAATAAGAAAACCATCTTTTGACAGAAAGGGATGGAGACAAATTGCAACATAGAGCAAGGATCTCTAGGGTTTGTAGAGCGATGGAGTAGGTAATCAAACACCACGAAGACTGGTTGACATAATAATGGGTGAAAAAACAAGGCTACGGGGATTAAATTAAGAATGAAACATTTAACATGAAGGCCAGAAGACCCTTTCAGAGAATAAGGGCTATAACATCTTGGGCAAGTCATCCAAATGGAGTGGTGGAGCCCCTTCCGCTTTTGTACATTTAAAGACTAATCTAAAAATATCAATCCTTTAGCACCTCCTTTTATTTTGTTACTAAGGAAGAAAGGATAAATACTGATCGCATGAAGAAAAGAGGCAATTGTAATGTCTGATTTAAAAAAAAAAAAAGTGGAAAATGAATTCCTCACCATCCACTAACTTCCCTTTAGCTTTTGTTCATCACGGGGAACCTTCAAAAGGAAGGTGGTGTGGGGAACCAAAGGGAAAAGATTTGAAGGCTGCCAAGATCTGAAGAGTGGCTTGGTTGAGTAATTTCTTCTGGCCCCACATCTTGTCATCTGTGTAACTCCGGAGTGAGACGTGAATGCAGAACCGCTGTGCATCAGAGCCCTCCCTAACATCTGGACCCCGCAGCTGCCAAAGTCACCCTGTGAGAACCCATGAGAGTGCCAGCGTGCTTTGTCATTGGATTGCCATTTAAAATAGGTGTTGACAGTGTTTATAAATATAGTGTGTATATTGGAGTAAGAATTCTTGTAGTTACGGTTTTCATCTAATTCAGCTGCTTTTCAGCTGGGGTGTTCCATATAGGCAGTTTTAGAAAATAAGTCTTCGCTTATGCTGCTAAAGGTCCCACTGTGGTTTGAATTTCTCTAGCCTTAATGGATCTCCCCATCGTAAAAGAATACAGAAAGAGGAGTAAGATAGAAGAATGAAGGATAATAAATGAGCACATCAGAGGTTTGGGGGTGGGGGGGTTGTTTGCTTGTGTGGAGTTTTTTTCCCTTTTGTGGGAACAGATATTCCCACTGCTTGTAGAAGGAGAAAACTAAATGTGTTGGAGGGTTTTTGGTTTATTTTATGGCAGAGATTGGTCTTTGTTGGTAGATTAGTCCTATAGGATTTTGACTTTGAGCAAAAAGTAATCTGCTTAACATTTTAGAGCCACTGGTCTGGCCTGTCAGCTGCTCTTGGCATCTGAGTACTCTCCTGATGCAGGAATTTCCCTTTGTCGCATAATGTGACAGCTCTAGGTGTGTGCCACCCATTTTCACACAGCTCAGGCATAGAGGCAACGATGGGTGCAGTGGGGGCATGCCTCTGCTAAGCAGCACATACCAAGGGGTAGTGGCGAGGCTTTTCAAGGTCCATGGTATTGTCTCTAAGGAGCGAGTCTATCCTGCATGTCTTAAAACAGCCCTCAGGCTGCTCTTAGTTACTCCATGAACTAGTTCAGTCCCTGGGAAGTAGCTGTTTTCTCCCCATCTCTTTCTCTGCCACTCTCATTTACTAATAGCGCTGCTACACAGCACTGTCCTTTCCAGGCATGTGCTTTACCTGACTGGAAAGCATGACTGGAAGCAGAAGCCAATGTGCAGTGAATGAACTAATGAGTGACTTAGCTTGCATTTCCCCTTATTCCTTGCTATGAATCACCGCCTTAACACTCATGCGGTCCTTGAGTACGCGGAATGAGTGTCCTAGATAGCAGGCATGGCGTTGTCTTGTGCAAATGTCTAAGGACTGCCAAAATAAATGTATTCTTATCAAAGTAAGTCAGTAATTTGGTTTGCCTAGGTGGGGACAGAGATGTGCCCTAATTAATACAGTCCATTGCCGTTTTGGAAGACATGAGGAAACGCACATCTTCTCTTTTCTCTTAAGACCAATGTTCAGTTCTTAAATACAGGCTATTGCTCTTTACATCTCCCTAGGAAATGCCTCAGGGCAAGGTTACAATAATTGTATGTTATGATACCCTACTATACAAAGCCTTATTCTAATTTGGCTCATTTTTGTAACATGCATCTCATAGGGATCTGTTTGAGTAGCTGTAGCAGAGTGTAAATGTATTATTATAAAGGGTTTTGTTATGTGAGCTTTCCATTTTAAGCCGTATGAGTTCATTCTAAGGATATCTACAGTACTAAAAATTACTATTGCTTTGTAATTCTCACATTTTTAGCAGATGGTAATAAGAGTAAGCGTTCTTTCTTTTTTTTTTAAAGAGACGTTGTAAAATTTAACATTTGCAGGTAACAAAAGTCATTGTATTTGTTAGAATATTTTGGTCTAACATCCTTCAATATTGCTTCCAATTCTCTTTTTAAAGAGTTTGTGGTATGTAAGTGCCGACACCCCATGAGACTGCTAAGTTGGCGGCTCATCCGCATATCTACTGGTGCCGTTCTTCCCAAGCTAATGGTGTCCAACTGTGCCTGTAACCAACCTGAAGGTTGCCTCTAATGTAAAATGCCAGCTCAAGGGAAGCAAAGTACTGAAGCAGGATCCATATATAACATTTCTTAGAAGCTGAAAATAATCACTACTGAAATGAATGTTTCTTTTTTCTTCGGAGATATTGTCTTTCCTGGTAAAAACAAACATGCCCCATTGCTATTGAAGGTCCTTCAGTGGAGAGACATGTCCCAGCTAGAATATATTATCTTTAGATCAGTAAGCCCTCATCTTTATAATACGTGAATTAAGGGACTGTTTAAGTCGTCTCTCTTTTTTCTCTTAACAGCTTCAATCTGTACTTTGTTTCCTGGCAGGAGCATCTTTCCATATCTTGCACACCTCTCTCTACGTCCCCGTCATTTAAATTGTACTCGATAATGTTCCAGACCGAGCAGCAGTTAACATGGATCATCCCGCTTGACCCTGGCCAGACTCGTGTCCCCATCAATTCATGTTGTTTTAGATGATGATTCTCTTTTGGCTGATGGTGGGAGGACTGAAAGCATTGCATTCCCCTGGGGCTTTTATCACTATTTCAGAACCCCTTTGCAGCTACATCAAACAGTGCGCTATTATTCATTTCTGATCTGGGTACTTTTTCTTGAGAACAGTGTAATAAAACAGGGCCCAAACATGTAGTTCTTCACCTACGCTGCTTTTGATTTCGAGGGAAGTTACTCTCCTTTTGCTCTGCTCTCCTGACCCTTTTTGTCCTGGAGCCTCCAAACATTCAGACACTCAAACAGGCACTTGTATCAAAGCTCAAGTCATTACACTTCTATTAAAGAAGGGATCGTCTAGTTTAATGTAGCTGGAGGCTGTCAGAGGGTGGCTTTATGTATAAAATGGTATTTTAGCTGAAACAAAAAATGCTCTGAATGTGAGATTCATGTAGAAGCCACCAGCATACTTATTTTCCATGCTGTTTAGACCATTAACTTGAATCTTTTGCAGGGGGTGGCATATTTTATATATGTTAGATTTGCTATACATGCTTTGACTCTCAGTGGTTCCCAATCGCTGCCTACTAAGCTTTGCCCTGGCGGTTGTACCTATCCGTTCAAAACGGTGAGCATTTCTTTTTGCTGGAGCGTAGGCTTGGATGCGACACGCAGATCCTTATGCAAGCTTTCCGTTTGACAAGCTTGACTTGGGCTGGGTACGGTCCAGCCAGGAGGTGTTCAGCATCATTTGTATTGCCGCTGGACTGTAAACTCAGCTCTGGTATTTATCACTTCAATTTTTAGGCCAAGTTAGCTGTGTTCCACACAACTTCTTTCCCCTGCGGGGTTTGTCTCAATAAAACTTCATGCATAGCAGCTTCTCTGGACAGGATATGTGTGTGTGTTTCACTTGCGGGCTTGTGGTCAAGCTCTGATGAAGAGGAAAACCTCGAGTATTTGCACCTGAGTCCAGTTTACAGAGTAAAGAAAAGGGAAAAAAAAGACTTGCTCAAGACGAGCAGTGAAAACTCTTCAGCAAAACACCTCTGCATACTTTTCAGGCCGGCAGTGTTATTCTTCAAGCATTCCCACAGCGTTTGTAGCCCAACCTTTAAAAGCCCTTAATAAAGTACCTGCAATCATTTTTGGTAGACAGCTAAATTGGTGTAGACCTAACAGTGGAATATTCCACAGTGGCAGTAATTTTCTACTTAATAATGCCAAATCCCTCTATGGCACAGGGCATGTAAAACATCTCTGCAGCTTTCTATCTTTAGTGCGTGCTAGGGATCTTCATTTTCTACAAACTGAATGAAGAGGGTCTACATAAGGCATATTGCTGCATCATTTAAGCCTGCAGGAGGTCACGGATTCACAGAAGTTCAAGCCTGGAAGCGACCTCGTGAGATCGTCGGGTCCAGCCCCCCTGGCTCTGGGCAGGAAAGGCTGCTGGGATCAAATAACACCAGCAAGGTGTGCGTCCAGATTTCTCTTGAAGATAGCAGTGTGCTCAATAGAGGAGGTTGAAGCAGTGCACTTAGCAAAGGAGAGATCAAAGCCAAGTGTTTTGGCCAAATTGGAAGGGTGCTGTTGGATAGGAAGAGTACTCCAGGGTCAGATAATACCCTGGGACCTGGCGGAGGATCTGGTACAGTATTAATTTTCCTTTGTCAATTGATGACCGTCTCAGTTATGCATCTCTGAAATGGGGCCACTACTACTTAGCTACCCCTTGGATGTGTTGTGTTTAGATCAACATGCTCAAGGCTATAGTAACAGGGACTATAAAAGTACTGCAGTTAGAAAGTCCCTGTATTCACTGCGAACTTGTGTTAGAGGCGTACGCTGGCTGGAGCATTTGCAGAGTCGTTGCCACTTTTAGATAAGTGGTTGGAAGTCATCTTCTATTTTGGAAGGTGGAGGCTGGACTGCAGGAAGACGGCAGTCAGGCATTGAGCTTTGGCTCTTGTTGTGGTTAAAGGTGGTACGTAACAATTAAATAAAAATAACGTTTTACATTCAAGCTGTTTGCAACTAGCTGAATGGCATTGCGAGTGCACAGCTGCGAAGCAGCCACTGGATCCCAACTTTGAACCACACAGAAATTAGTCATAGGGGATTTTTTTTTTCAAAAAGTACAGCCACCTTTTAGGGATTTATAATTTTTTGGCCAGTTCTGCATTTAGGGGATTGTATGTCTCAGCCCCGTGACTGGGGCATAAGGGGACTACTGTGGAGACCTAATGAACTATTCAAGTAAATCACATGCACCTTCTCTGTCTGCCGGTTTCTATTTAGTTTCTTGCACAAAGTCCATTTGCTTTGGTTTGGTGCAGGATGGGAGCTGGGATGAATTTCCTTGACTGTGCACATCCCATTATAATCCATAAAATCTTTAGCAGGTTTTGAGTATCAGTCCTAGATAAATCTTGCATCCAAATTATTGTGACTCTTTGACAAATGTATCATCGCTCATTTTCACCTTTACGGGTGTTCCTTTCTGTCTGAGATGCAGAATAACCAGCTGCTAAGCGAGCTCCAAATGGAGCTTTTCATTTTCTGCCGAGGAAATAACGTGAGTTGCTGTAGTAATAGATCTTCTATACGTGAAGCAAATCTCTTTTTTATGAGTGTGGTATTTTAGCAGCAAATTTCAAAATTATGTAACAGAATAAAGAGACACTTTGCAAAGAAATAGTTCAGCAAAATAGTTAAACTTTTTGGCAAAAAAAAAAAAAGCTGTATATTTGGGACAGATTTGAACTTTTCAGATTATTCGTTTTGGCATAATGCAGGCTAACGTTGGATGTGACTCAGAGTTTACTGAAGCTAATTGAAAGGTTTTCTTTTATTTCTCAGGTTCTGGATTAGGCCCGTTGTGCTGCGAGCTGAATAACAGAAAGCACTAACATGAAGTAATTCAAATATTCAGTAAATATTTATACTGTGGTCTCTGAGTTCTCAACTACCTGTGGCTTTTTACCTGAGTTGTGTACAAATGGGGAGAACAAATACTGCATTATAAAGCAGAGTGAAGCTTCCATAGTCGGGATATAACTAACCATGCAAATAACAAATTTCATTCAAACAACAACAACAAAAAAAGGTTTACCCATTTCATAGAAGGTAAATATAGAACTGGGGAAAATTGGGCCAATCTTTCCCAAATTGCTCTCTAATTCTGTGCATGTTGACTCTGTGGGCTTTTATACACATGCTCCAGGAGCGGGGAGGGGGGAGAGGGGGTTTAGTTAGAGCCACTCTAATTAAAATGCCTGGAGTGTCACATGTATCAGCATCCCAATGCTGAAAAATGGCAGCAGGGGTGCTTTAACTAAAGCTCGTTTGAGTGGTTGCTCACTGGCTTTAGGAACATTATACATTATACATGTATGGTGGCCTTATTTTTAAGCCATCACCACTATCTCAACACTGCTTCGTATGGCATCTTTGTCATTGAGAGGGGCTGTACGGTTCCCATTTATAGCCATTCCTCCACAGTGTACCACTGTGGTTTTGAACTCGGGGTCTTCCATGTTCCCTATATTGAGCTAATGAATGTAATGTAATCTTTATGGCTAAGTACAGACAGTCAAAAAGCCGGAGGCTGAATCAATTCAATCTTTGCAGGTTAGTCTAAGCTACGTAGATTGAACCAGCCTGGGGCGAACTCACTGAGGTGGGTTGGGAGGGTCTTTAAACCCCCTCCCAGTCCTGCACAGGACCCCAGCTGGGGTCTCATGGGGACCAGGCCCTGCCAGGCTTCCCCCCCCCCCCCAGCTTAAGCAGAAATTGGGGTGCCTGGCCCAGGCCATAGCTTGGGGCCAAAACTCTAAGTTGGGGGAGGGGGGAGTTAAACTCCTTCCTAGGCCTGTATGGTTCCCTGGTCCTGGTCTGCCTGCGGGGGTGAGGACGGGACAGCCCCTGCCAGGCTTCTGTGCTTTGCTTAAGGTGGGGAGCTGTCCCTGCCAGGGTTTTCCCCCCCCAACTGGAGAGCGGGGTTGTGTGGCTATGCCCTGGTCAGGGGCTTGCAGCCCAGGTCTGCCTTGGGGGGCAGGGGAGAGCCCCTGCCAGGCCCAACCCCTGCTCGAGCAGAGAGCAAAGGCCATGACCATGCCCCAACTGGGACCTTCAGGCAGATTTGGGGAGGGAGGGGGTTTAGACTTTTACCCCTACCCCTTGCTACTCGCTTTAGTGGAGGGGGAGTGTGGCCATACTCCAGCCTGGGTTTAACCCCCCCCCCCCGGCCGCGGAGTACAGACCCCAAGCCGGGGCATGGCCATGCCCCCCACTCCCTGCTTTAGCGTGGGAGAAAACCTTAGCAAGCATGCTTTCTCCATCCTCGAGCTGGGAGCAAGGGGGCAGAAGCATGGCAGGGGCTGTCCCCGCTCCCTGGGGTAAAACCTGGCTGGGGTCTGGAACCAGGGAGGTGGGTTTAACCCCTCTCCCCCAGCACAAGACCTCAGCTGGGTTGCAGGGACAAAGCAGCTCCTGCCTGGCTTTTCCCGTGCTCATGGGGGAGTTTCAAGTGGGGAGCAGGGAAAAAGCCAGGCAGGGGCTGCTTCACCCCTGCCAGGCAGACCCCGGCTGGGATCCCATGTAGGCTGGGAAGGGGGTTTTAAACCCCCTCCTTCTCCTTCACCTTGGCATGCCAACCTGGCCGGCATCTGGCCATGTCCCCTGCCCCTCCAGTGGAGCAGGGGGTTTAAACCCTTGTTCCTCTTCTCCACCTCAGCCTGGCTGGTGTCTGGCCGGGGCCCCAGCCCCTCTCTCAGGGAGCAGGGGAAAAGACTGTGAGGGACTGCTCCGCTCCCGCCAGGCAGACCCCGGCTGGGGTTCAGAGCCACGTTTCACACTCTCACTCCCTTCTCAACCAGCTGGAGCAGTGATAGTGCTCTGGCTAGGGAGCACAGGGGCAGGGCCTCGTCCGCTCTTCTGGAGCAGACAACACAGCCCAGGGCTGCAAAGCATCCTGGGATGCTGGGGGACTGTGTTAACTTGAACTGGGAAGGGGTCTGGGACAGAAGTTCCATAAACTGATTTTACCTAAATCAGTTCAGTCTGATACTACATCCAACCAGGTGCATCTTTAACTTGTTTTGTCCATTTTGGAAGTGGTTTAAGTGCACTAAACTTCTGTTCTGTTACAGGTTTAAACTGGTTTCTGATCACTTAAACCAGTTTTTTTTGTAACTTCTGTCCTTAGCCTATAGGTTGAAACGCATCTATTTAGCTCCACTGAAAATTTCCAGAAAACGCTAAGGAACCGGGAAGCTAAACTGAAGCAGTAAATACAAGCTAGACAACGGCATTCTCTGGATGCTTGGTGTGGGCCCGTCAGTAATTTGTTTACATTACTGTTTTTATTTGCCAAATAATGAAAATATCATTGGCCGAGTTTGAAAATGAAAATTAAATTTTTAATAGGATATATAGTTGTAATAAAATAAGAGCACACAAACAAGGGTTCGCCCATGATAATTAAAAAATATAAAGTCATTACTCAGGTTTGCTTTCTGAATTGCTCAGTGAATTAAACTGCTTGTCGCCATGTAGAGTCCTCTTAGTGTTCTCTTATTAAAATTCTACATTGTCAAAATGAGTAAAAAATGCATATACAATGACTAATTTTGTTTAAACCTTGCCTTTGCTTTGGGCCTTATCTCAGTTCACAACAAAGCTCACCTTGAAGGGACTTAAGTAATGATATACATTTGCTGAGCTAAGGGGAAAAAAAAGGGAAGAAGCAACAACTTTTTTGCAATCTGTGTTCTTTCCCCTTTAGGTATTGAGAAGGAAAAGACCTGTGGGGTACTAAAGCTCTCGTGTACCATAAAATGGTATTATAATGAAAAGTATTACTTTTATGGCAACTCTACAGTATTAGGCAGAGGCATTTTTCTATAGATGTTAATCTTTAATCTTTATAAATTGCATTCTCTAGGAATAGTGGGTCTGTAAAGCACTTGTCCTGAAGCCGTAGAGGGATAAAAATATAGCAGAGTTGGTGTTACAGAGTATTTTACTAGGAAATATTAACTTATTAAGTGGAGGGAAAATGCCATGTGAGTAACAGAACAAATTTGACCCCTCTTCAGGATATCATTTAAGCAGATGCTTAACTTTAAGTACCTTCTGAAATCCTATTAAAGTAGATGTAAATAGGTGTTCAAATGCTTTCCTGAATCAGAGCATTAGTGTATGGAAGTCACAAATGCAGGACTTATCCCTGCTGTTTTGCAAGCCATAATTTCAAGGGTCAGATGTGGGGCCTGACATTGCCTCTTCACTGCCCTCCCTCTTGACCCAGCGGTAAATGGGTCATTTTGGGGCTGGGTAGTTGCAAGGTGTGTCTACACCTTGTTCCTGGTGCTTTTGGGGTGCAATGTACCCACTTGCTCCCTCCTCAGCATGGTTGTAAAGCTGCTCCAGGGACATCCCCTGGCAGTAAGGGATGCCCCTGATGTGACTTCACTACCTCATTTAAGGGGTTGGCACATATAAGCAATAGTAGATGTGAGGGCCATTCCCAAGAGTGTCCTTCTTCAAGGAACCTGTGGCCACTGTGTAGACACATCTGGAGGGAGCCAGGCACAATGACAGCCACGTCATGACCTTGTGTGCTGTTAGCTAAGTGGCATGCCTGAATTGCACTTAACTAGGCTTGGGACAAACGTTTGATTTCTGGTTTTTAATTCTGCAAACTGTTGTTTTTTGTTTTTGTTTTTTTTCAATTATTTCTATGGTATTTAAATATCCTTCACCTTCATTCTGGAAAGTGCTTTAAGCATGTGCTTAAGAGCATTATTCAGCGCAGCACTTCAGAAAGTGGAAAGTGAAGCACATTCTTGGGTCTGAGCATCTTTGTAAGCGCTGCCCTGAATAACTTGCACCCTGCATCAGAATCTAGAGTTACATACAGCTCATATGTATTGAAGTGTATATATTACATATTAAAGAAATCTTCACCTTTTTGAGTATTGCTGTTGTGCGTGTGGCTTAGCGCCAGGTAAGAAAGTTTTCTTCACACTTGTCATTAGTCTTCAATTTACGAAAGGTGTCTAAAGGGTCAGTAAAACTTAATACCTGTTTAAAGTAAGTCACGCACAAAAATTGATTGTGATTTTTTTTTTTAGGTGGTTATAAGCCTCAGTTATAGCCTATTTGATTTGTTGAACTTTTATAGAAGTGAGTAGGCATTCATTAAAGGATTCACTACTACTAATGTATTAACACTCATAAACTCTTTATGTGGAAGCTTAATAAAATTAGTATATAAAGTACTTACATCATTACAAATCAGATGCAAAATACTAGGTTTGACCGAAGATGTGTTATCATTGCACAAAAATGCAGTTCTGTTTAATGTGTCATCTTCTTTATTTCTAGGTAAGTGTCTCCATTCCTAGAGGCTGGCAGTTTCTTCATACGAGGTGAATTAAAAGGGGTAAGAGCAGTGCTGCATTGTTCCTGTTCTTTCGGTGTTGAAAGGTTGGATCCTTGCAGAAAAGTAAGGCTTGTATGACCTCCGTTTTGATGCAATTTAGTATGGATTTCCAGTGTTTTCTGAGTTTGACTATGGCTTCATCTGCTGCACTGTACTCATGCTTTGCAAATACAACTTTTATTACGCTTCGCAAATTTATGAGTCCAGCTTGAGACTGGATAAAAAGCAGGCCTGTAATCAGAGCTGAACAAAATTGAGTGCTTCTTGTTAGCAGGAAATACAAACATTTCAACATTTATTTATATTCCCAACTTTAAGAAAACAGCCGTTTTAAAGATTCTTAAAATAAAACTCTTTTAAAAAACCAAACAAACAAAAAACTTTTTAAGCTGGAGCCTTCCAGGAAGCCCCAGCCATAGAGACAAAGGAGAGTGGATTTAACTCCTTTTAAGGCAATACATTAGAAAAATGCCCTTTAATATTAAGTGATTTGAAATAAAGCACGTTGAGTCAAATTAATGCAAACACCACCTGTTGTTTTTCTTTTTTAACAACCATTTACGTTCTTACAGGTGGCAATTAGCAGTGGAGTTGACTTGAAAAAAACTAGTCTGATTACTAGCTCTAAGTATTTTTGGTGTTTAAAATCATAGAAAATGAGGGTTGGAAGGGACCTCAGGAGGTCACATCTAGTCCACCTGCCCGCTCAAAGCAGGACCAGCCCCAACTACATCGTCCCAGCCAAAGCTTTGTCTAGCCGGGTCTTGAAAACCTCCGAGGATGGAGCTTCCACCACCTCTCTGGGTAACCTGCTCCAGTGTTGTCCTAAAATAGATTGACAGGAGAAGGTCACAGTACCTTTAGGGGAAAGTATCCCAAGATGAAAGGAATTACAGGGTTTTGTACAGCGCTGTATCATAGCTGCCACCTTAAGTTGTTTCTTCCAGAGGAAGAGGTCCTTCACAAGCTACTCATCCTTTTTTTTTATGATGACTCTAAGTGCACTTCATTGTGTGACCCTTCACTCCACTGGGGTATAATTTCAGTGCTGCCTCCATAACCCAATTCCGATGTACACACAAAAGTCTCTACCTGGAATTAAGTGATGTCAAAACTTGACCTTGTTGGCATTTTGGGAAATGTGTTTTGAAGCTTGAGTGCTGCGGCTGCTGGTGCTCATAATGCACTAGGAAGTTAGCTACTGTTTCCTGCTCATCCAGTTCCTCTCTACAGCTCTCGTATTGTTCTGCACTTGAGTTAGGTTGACTCAAAAGAAGTTAAACTGTGTGCAGAAAACTCAAACTAACACCACAGCAGTAGGCCAGATTTCATAAAATTGCATGTGATAGTTACTGATTAAATTACTGATCGCTCTGCTGTCCGCTGCTGATATTTATTATGAAGAAGGTAGAGTAGATTTGGACCACGTTGACTATCTAAAATAAGTGTGTGTGTAGCACAAGCATTTATGAAGTGGAGCTCACTTCAAAGGATGCTGTGAAAGGACATGCACAAACCAGTGTATAAAATGGAAAGAGCAATTTGAATACAAAGGTCAGAAAGGAAGGGGAAAGGGGAGGAGGTAGCGGGTACAGTGCTGGGAGAAGCAACATGCAAAGAGCCCATTGGAACAAAGGGAGCACAAAATCTAATCCAGGTAATGGGATAAAAATCCCTACTCTGTTTTTAATAGTATTTATTATGTTGTTAGTGAAACAGCATGATATGATTCAGTATACAGTGGCTTAAGGTGAAGTTATATGTTATACCGGGTACTAAATCTGGGAAATGTTAAGAAGTGCTAAGGTTGGAACGTGCTGTGAGGTTAAGGTTAGACCGTGTACGATAAGGGTCGATGCTACTTCTTGCCTGTCTGGCTCTGGCTTGTCACTAGAAGGCTGATGAGCAGGGGCAGCCCTGCTTGGGGGTGGGGGGCTGGGAAAAGTGCATCCTAGGATGCTGGCCAAATGAAAATTGCTTGTTTTGTCTCTGTAGAGCAGACCTGAAGTTACCCTCATCCAAGTTAGGTAGCATGGCCCAGAGTTAAACCTCACTTGAAGTGGCATCACCTTGAGAAGGATGCCCAGCGGGCATTTAGCATAAATGAACAAGCTTTAACATGTGACTGTTCACATTTTCAATGGCAATAGTGTGATCAAAGTGTAACGTGTAACCTCACCCTCGGTGAGATGATGCCTTTCTGTGGAGGTTGTCGCTTCCTGTAAGTAATCTAAGCTGTCATTTAAAAAAGGAAAACAATTTGGATCTTTGGTAGTCATGTTTGCCAAGATGTCTAGGAACATGCAAAATGAGTAAGTGTTACTGTGAAGTCTCCTGTGTTTGCAGCCAGTCTGAAACAATAGTTTGGAGAAGTACGTGGCACTCATTCATCTCTGAGTCATTAACCATGCAGCTCAGTTATCTCAATTCAAAGGTCAACTGTTAACCATTTCATTGATGACTGAGATGCGTGAGAAACCCGTGGAACAATCCTATTAACAGTGACACAACCTACTGCTTTTGTTTCACCAGTAGCGGAGGCTGGTTTATGAGTAGTAGAAATACCACTTCTTTCACGCTCCATCTGCTCCAAAATGCAGCCACTTAAAAAAAAAAAAAAAAAAAAAAGTACCAAGTAATGGCTATGGGGGGGAAAATGGTCTCCCAGTACCTAGGCTCTTACATTTATTGTAGCATCAATGAATTGGTGGGGGTTGTTTCAAAAGTGGAGTACTTTCTTTCTTCTCCCTCCCCAAAACTCGGGTCAATACCACTGTCATAATTCAGCAGCTTCAAGACCCAAGGCTGGGTTTGCTTTTGAACCCTGTGATGAGTCTGCATGACAGCTGCAGTACCAAGCCTTGTTCTTCAGGTGCTTTTAAGTTTGAAATAGGTGGCTTTTTTTTTCCCCTCCCACAAAGGATGAGTTAAGAGATAAATAGGCTCGTTCAGCACAGATGTAAATTGTAATTGTGTCTTTACAGTGTATGTATTAAAATAATGACCTGAATTGATACTACAAATATAATTACATTGATACTTTACTGATGGCTATAAACAGTGACATTTCCCTTGATCTCTGAACAGAGTTAGTTATAAAACACATGCTCCACTTTTATATTCACACATTGCATTCTCATCACTTTTGTCTCTTGCTCCCCAAGGGCTTGTCTGATTTAATGGAAAAAAAGATGAAACAACAAAGACAGCGGTTCAGAGCATTTCTAATGTAAAAGAAGGTGTTTCCTTTTGATTTATGCTGCTCAGGATTCATTGTTTCATATTTTAATATTTTGCTTAAGAAATATGACCTTGGGCTATTTTGATTGCTGAAATTATTTTAAAATGTATATCTGTTTAATTTTGTGTAGCAGTGACTATTACTGATGCCAGACATTGAAGTGATTTGATTTTACATATCACATTTTAAAGTTGCCATCAAGATAGCAGATGCAGAAAAGCTTTTCTAGGAGAGGGAAGAAATTAGCCACGGGAACCTTGGAAATTACAATTTTCCTACCGGCGAATCTGTGCGAGTCAGAAGAATCAGAAGTAATCAGGAGCAAAACATGGATGTTTTGAGACTGACTGACTGCTCTCGCTCTAACCTTGCAGGCTTAGGCTTTCAGAGCATGTTTAGTTGGTAGACCAGAGCCAATTTAAAAATTGCAGATACCTCGAAGTACAAACAAATTTTGCATTCGTGGTTGCCTTTGTTTTTAGTGATTCATACCATCTAGTTAACATAATAGCTGAGGAGGTCTTACAGTCTTCTTTCTAACCATCCGGTGGCACAGTTCAGTGTCTGATGAAAGGCCTCTGCTTCAATGGGCCAGATACTGCTTTACTGATTTGTCATGGAAAGAGAATGGCAAAGCAAATACTTACGGCATTTGACTTGGCAGACGGCCTTAAAGAAGGACGCTGCCCATTAATACTTTGTATGCACGTTCTTGTTCATTTGTTGTGAAAACTTTGATGAGCAACTCTGCGAGCTAGGACATGACGTTGTTTAATTGCAGCAGAACCTCGAGGTCCGATACAAAAATGGGACCCCTTGTGCCAGGCATTGCGAATACTCCTATTAAAGTATGTTCACAGTCCCAGGGTGTGAGAGAGGAAGCATCCCACTTTTCTACAACTAGCTAAAATTTCCCAGTTAACATTTTTATTCACTTTCTCGGATCTCTTCTTTTCCCCTTTCCCCATAAACGGTTTCAGAAGCATTGAAAATTGAAAAGAAAAAAATTGAAAAGAACAATAAAAGTAAGACTTTTCCTCCCAATATGAAACGATTTTCAGAAAAGAAAAACAAGGTCCATAATGAAACATCTCAAGCGAAGCATTTAAGGATGTATTTAAAACTCGCACACTTGTCCAGCATCTTGTTCTAAAGATGGGCAAGTGGAGCAGGGAGATTCGAGTCGGAGTTGCGCAAAGGCGTGTAATGAAGGGAGACACCCAGTTTGCATTGAAGTTCAATAGAAACGGGACCCTTCTTCATTCCTTTGAAAGTCTCATTCTAAGTTGCATCCAAGTTCCCATAAGAAAGGCTATATTAGACTCTGAGTTCAGATCTCTGCTGTAATGAATGTCTAGAAAACGGGCATAATTTAGTCACTGAAGTATTATGTGCAAATAATATCCATTAGATTAGTATTGGACTGCTGTATGTTATGACCAGATAGGTTTTATTATTAGATGAATTATTAAATCCAGGATACCTCTAATATCTATATTCTATGATATAAAATTTGATTGTCACAGTTTGTTTTCATCCCCATGCAATAATCGATTGGCAAATGAAGATGACAGCTGTCTGCTCGGAAAACAACAGCTTTCTGCGCTCTCCCTCGCCCTCCTTCATCTGCACACAGGAAGTAAAAACTATTTGCAAAACTCCAGAGGGATTCCCACACCTGTTGTGGACCTATTTGCTACTAGAAGAGGCTTCCGTTGGAAATTCAGCTTTTTGGTTAAAAAAAAAAAAAAAAAAAAAAAACCAACAAAAATCCAAAATAAACCTCCACTTTGTCAAGTCAGAGGATAGAGCATCGTAACTCCGATGTAGCCTGTCCCCACTAAGAAACTGCAAAATATATGGTTGTAGCTCAATGATAGGCTCCCCCCGATAGATGTCAGCAAAATAAATCATTGAAAGCATTTGCTTAAAACCTGCACTTTGTTGAACATTATTGCTCTTTAAAAACGTTTAAAAACATTCTTGTTTTCTCCTTCCCGAGTTGGTGTCGCTGATTCGCAGCGGTATCGCTGGCAGCAATTTCTGATTCCTTTATAACATTGTCAGAATCGTCAGCGCTGAGAATCTGGTGAAATGCGACCAAAGTAATTGTAACTGAGAATGCTAAATATACTGTCGGTGTGAAGATCGCAAGTGTGATGACTCTAGCACTATGCTATGATCAAGCCACCATGTTTGGCCTTATATAAAGAGTGTTTTTTTCGGATTCCTATTTTAGTAGACTGCATAAAGTCTGTCAGGCTAGGTTAGAAGTTTACTAAATGCTTATAGCGCCTTGCTTGCGGAGACACTTGCCCTTAACTGATTAAACCCAGAGGTGTTTGGCATACTGTGCTTAAGAGAACTGTATATCAGACAGCCTTTAGTCCTAATGCCCATTGTCACCGACGGTCCATTATAGCACTTCTAAATAGCACCCATCTCAGGAGCTGTTTGCTTGTATTTTTGGCAGCAGATCTAATAAAGGCAGTGGTGGTTTGAGAGTTTTGTTATTTTGCTATGAAACAATAATAGCAAAAGTGCAAATAACAAAAGAGGGTTTTTTGGGTACAAAAACCGGAATAGCATTTGTCAATGCCTCTCATCAGGAGATTGTAGAGCAAAGCAGAGCTGCCTTGATTATAATAACCATCTTTCAGATAATACGGTATTGCTTTGGCACTTTACAGTGCTGTTTTGTAAGTAGATTTACTTTACTCTTGAGGCTTAGCAAATTCTAGAATCAAAATGAAAATGGCCTGCGCTCTTGACCATGACACACAGACTCTGTTCTTGCTCCTGTGTGAATGGCAGCTACCTCCGAGGAGAAAGCGTGTGATGCTTTTGGGGGAGAAGCTATCAATAACTGACATGGTAGAGACTGGCTTGGAAAATGTTGCCAGAGAGACCTTTCATCTCAAAGGAAGATGGGCATCTCTGTCTTTAGCACATTTTATGGCAGACTGGGCTAGAACATTTCCTGACCTTTCTGTAAATACTTATTAGTGCTGCTGAGTATTCAGCATGTACAGATATCCTTGGCAGCGGTTTCACTCATTGTCGGGGAGCCGAGGCTCCGATGCTTTGTGCCTGATATCTGTGGAGTTGTAAGCCATTAAAGTATTCAATGTTGTAAGACACAACCACATTTCATTCCTCTCGTGGGACTGCAGGTGCCCCGTGCATTTGCGCCCCTCTCGGTTTGTTTTTGGTGTGCGTCCTCCTGGTAATTTGAGCAATTGATGCCGCAATCCAGGAGCGCTGCTGGGATTTAAATATTTAAGTGCACGTGGGCAAGCATTGCACATCTCCCTGCGTGCCAACCCAGAAGGATACAAGTTATTGCAGCCCCTAGGTACAACACTTAGATCATAACACGTGTGCTTTGAGCTGTGGAGGTCTCCCACTGGACTGGTGCTGTCATCCTCATTGGTTACCATCGTGCTGGCGTTTGATAGACTGCCCACGGTTTCACACTGACATCGTTAGTTGATAGGCAACTCATGTCAGTAATGAGTCAAACTTGCCATGACGTTTGCTTCCCAGCTACAACGCCATCAAAATGTTTTTTTGGTGGTATTGTGGTTGGGAAGTAAAGGTTGTGGAATTCAATTAGCTTTTCAGGTTAACAGGTAGAAAGCTATTATGCAGCCGGATATTTGAACGTACTGCGATATAATAGCGGCCCTTGGCTGTGCACAGACATTGGCAACTCTGGGGAGTCCCGTTAAAGAAAATGGGACAACTCCTGTGCTTATGAAATATATACTTATTTACTCACTTCCCTGGATTGGGTCCAGGTAGCTCAGGATCCTGCAGGATAAAACCCTTCAATGGAAAAAAAGTGTAGAGGATGATTTCAGTTTTAGATTCAGCATTTCCCTTCCTGCACTGATTGCAGTACAGGAAAATGCTGCAGTTACCTCAAAGACCTGGGGCAGTCATCACAGAGTTTTAATATTGCCTGCCGTATTACTTCACTATGATTAGCCTAGTGATATATTCCGTACCCTTTGGGCTATCCCTTTGAAATGCATTACCATGTTAAAAATATAATACCATGACCATACTAAGAGGGGAATTACCAAGTTCAGAAATGTCATCATTGGCACATATCTTCTACAAATGACTTTGCACACGCAAGCTTTTTGCAATATTTATTTCAAGTGCGAATCATTTTTTGTTTCAAATATTCTTTCTGTTATCAAATTGACCCTGACTGTCATTTGCACAGCTTATAAAATATACTGTGCAGAGACTTGTGTTCATTTAAGGAAACTTTGCATCTCTGTACTTGTCTCTGAGCAGCCAGCCAGACATATCTAGAACTCTACATGGGCATGTAGCGCCTTGCATCAAAATAAATCATGTGTCAAATTTTGTTCTCAGTCAGACTGGAGGGAACTAAGTGAGCCAGGATTTCAGTTGATCCACCTGACAGAAGAATTTAGCCCTTTAAGGAAATGTAAACTGTGTATTTCCTTCCGTGTATCTTATTATATGTGACCTCCCTGTTCTTGTCGCATCCCGTCTCTCCCCGCACCGTTCAAAACCCCGGCATTAAAAGAACATTATTAAGGTTGTCAAATCAAGCACTCAAAATATAAGACATGCCAGAATAAAGGTGCAACCGTTATTTGGTTCCCTTGTGCATTATAATACAGTCTTTAATTATTTAATCACATACTATTTTTTCCACAGGGCCCTGGCCCCAGTCAGTGCATAAAATGGATGGTGCGTCGTTAATGAGCAGCTATTCAATATTTTGTTTTCTCCTCTTTGATCGATGTGTGGCCTCATGTCTTATTACTTCACACAATTCAAACCTGGCTCACAAGACAGAATTAATTTCCTCAAGGGCTTTTCTGTGGCATTCATCACTGTAGCTTTTGAGCACCTCACAAATATGGGTACATTTATTTTCACAACATCCCTGTAAGGCGAGAGGCTATTATTGTTCCCATTTTACAGATGGGGAAGTGAGATGCATGGAAATTAAGGTTAACAGTATCCATTAATTTGGGATGCGTAACAGGTGGATCGGGGTTTCACTCTGTATTTTAGCAACTGGAACACTTGCCGTGGGTTTCGTTGATGCTGATTGACAGCAGAAAAATGGTGAGACTTAACAATCATGGGATCCAGTCTAGTGCTGCCTGTTTCATTCAACCTTGATTACTTTTACCTGTCCCTTTGTGCCTTTTCAAGTGAAAATCCTCTTTTTTCTACTCTTGGCTCTACATCTATGTCCAGTGCTTCTCATCTCACCAGCTGCAGGCACCTGCGTTCTTGGGGGTGCTTGCCCCACTTCTGTCCTCCTTGCCCATACAGTCTCCGGTCCCTGGTTGGCTGGCTGACCTATTCCTCTCTTTCCCCCAGGCTCCTACCGAACCTGCCCATGTTTTCCACTTGCTTTCCTTGAGTTTGTATTCCAACCTGTGCATCCACACAGGTCTTTGTCCAAATCTCATTGTCCAGGCAATCTCCATTTTCCAGTCCACCCAGACTCCTTGTCAGATCTGTCCCACTTCCCCATGTCTCCAGCCCACTGGTTCTCAGTCTCGGGATCATTGTCTAATTCGAGGATGACTAACGTGCAGCTCAAGTGGCGCAGGCAACCTTATGTGTGGCACATGGCAGATCAGGGAGGGGGCAAGGAGCAGAAAGCAGAGCAGGAGAACAGGCAGGAAGCAGAATCGGGAAGCAGAAAGCAGGGGAAGAAATTGAATAGGTGCAAGGGATTGGAGTGGCACTTGGGGAGGGTATGGGACTTGCTTGTGGCCTGCCTGCTAAAAAGGTTGTCCCCCACTGATCTAATTATTAGTTTTCATAAAGTCTTAATTTCCTTTCTACCCACTCACTCCCTTCCTACCTCTCCATTTCCCTTCCCACCTCCCAGTCTGTTTCTTTGCCTAGCCCTTTCTCCTCTACCTCTTGACCCTTCCAGTCTAGCCTTCTTCCCAAACCCCTTGTCCCATTCCATTTAATTTCAACCAGACAGCTTCCATGGTTGGCTTTCAGGCCCACAGCAGATGCCAGAGTGGCAGTTTCATGGGAAGTCCTGCCCAGCCTGGTTATGAGCTTGCCCAGTGGACATGGAAGTCTCAATTGAACATATGGGACCTAAGAGTTTCCAAAAGCTTGTAACTTGAACAAATGTGAAATTACTTTCTCAAGAATAGCAATAGATACATTCCAAATACAAAGGCCAGCCTCGTCTTACATAAACCATGGAGGTGCTTAGAGCTTTAAAAAGAACAAGCTAGCACAATATTTTACCATGGTCAACAGGGAGTATGTTTCCACCCCCTTGTTCTTGGAGACAACCAATCTGTCATGGCTGAAATATTCCCAAACGTTCAACCGAAGGCAGATAATTGGTACGGAAAAAAATTAGCTCAAACAGTCAAGCTGTGGCAAAGTTTTTTTTAAATGACTGAAAGTAGGATCCTGAAGTGGGAAGTATCAGGCATTCTCAACCATGTCAATGCTACGAGCCCTACACAGGCTTTTGAAAGGTACTGTTTGCAGGAAATATGAGGTAGAGTTTCTGCATCATGTGAACATTTCTCTTTTGTGCTTTAATGAATTATGTCCCACCCCCCCCAATAGTGCCAAGTCTTAGAAACCTGACTTCACTGAGTTGGGCTAGCAGATGTTCAGTGTACCTTAACTGGTATGGAAGTTAAATTTGTCAAGGTCTCTCCTTTCTCGCATCCATAAAAAAGAATGGAAAAATATGTGTATTGCTATAATCATGCAATTTTTGGATGGTAGCTTCTGCTGTCAAAGCATTATGCATTTATTCCAAAACAGACTAACATAGAGTGACAGTTTCTATTTCCCTTTTCCAAAGCAAAACATGCTCATGGCCTCATTCGCACACCCCAATCCCCCCTCTGCCTACCATAACTTGATTTTATTTAGCAACCAGGAAGTCACATCTGTAGTCGATTAGAATCGATCGCATGTGATTCAAACCTTGCCATACACCCTTGTGGCATCATTATTTCATGAACTTCTCCACATCCTGTGTCATACATTATTACTGGTTTCTGAGGAACACCTGTACCATTAGTTTTTCTCACATGTCGAGCAGTATGATGCTTTTAAGAATTTGTTTAGCTATAAAATTGAATAGAAAAATAAACCAGAAAATGGGTTCAGTTACAGTGATGGCTGCGGCGTTAGTACCTATGCTGGTTCCAAAGACGGGGGGGGGGGGGGGGGGTACATTTGCCATCTGAAAAATAGATTTCAAGGGTCTTCAAAATTCTCTAGATTTAATTTTCTTCTAAAAAAAGAAAGTTTTGCAAATGAAGGGTATGTGGAGGAAACCATAAAAGACCTGCTCAGAGTTTTGGAAATGGATCCAAAATTTCTTAAAGTTGAGGAAAGTTTGGGGTTTTTTTCCCCTCCCCGTTCATTTCAGTGGACTTTGGAACAGTCTCTTTTAAATTAGGTACACAGTGAAAATTCCACTGAATTTGGAAACTCTGGCCTGCCACTGAACTAAACTGATCCTGCACTATCTATTGTTCTCTCTGCTGCACAGACACTTAAGACTGATGCAGGTTTTAGGTCATGGAAAGATTAGACCTTAAGTGTGGAGTGCATGGCCAGCCATGGGTGAGTTGGGGGAAAGTCTAGCACCTACACATTGTGTCTCCAGGGGGCGGGTTACCTGGGGCTGGGTTTCACTTTTCTGCTTTCCTTTTTCTCCCAATCATGAATTCAGCAAAGTTCAGTTGTTTGCCCTTGGCCGAACTCTGCAGCGTCCTGGCCTAGCTTAGGGTACCTGGGATGCAGGGTGCACTTGAGTCAACATTTTTGGATTGCCCAGGGCTGGGAGGGAACATGATGAGGGGGCATGATCAAGTAGGGAGTGAGGACACAGGTGTTTAAAAAACGATTTTATTGAACAAGCAGTGCAAGAGAGCTCACTGATAAAAGAGTGTGGGGCAGTAGAGTTCTGGCTGCATGCCAGAGTAGACGGTTACAGCAGCGTGGGAAGGTGAAATGGTGCAGTGTGGGATACTTGGAGTACTGACCAGCCCCATATCACACCGTGCTTGGTGTCTACACATGACATTAACCTAGTTCAGTCGGTTCAGAAGTGTACTTGATTGTCCCTCCAGGCAGCTTTAGACTGATTTTAAGAGGCCTGTACATCTCTTTGCTTTGGGTTTAAACTGCATTAAACTGGTCTAAGTGTTGCATGTATCCATACCCTTAGAGAGCTATGGAAAAGGGTCTAGTGATATCACTAGGCCAGAAATAACTTTTTTAAATTCCATCTTTGGCCCTTATTTCTTTAATGTGGACCCAAGTAGCTCAGGACCAGATTTTTGAAAGATATTTTTGCATGTTTGTCTTGTGCAAAAGGCAAGTTCTTCAGTCTGGGAGGGCACGTTTCTATGCCTGTATGCCATGACGTGTGCAGAGTTGAAGATGTAGACTTAAACACCTGTGCTTCAGGTCCCTTATCTGTGGAAGAGGGGGAAAAAAACCCGTATTCTAAAAATGCTGTACTTTCCTCACAAAGAGTCTGGCTTAGCTTATGTTTGAAGGTGAACAGAAATATATGTACATTCCTGCATTACTATCATCACCCATTATTGTCATTGGATAAAAATTTGAAGTTACTAGAGAAGCAATGAAAGCCAGACGTTTAATTTCTGAAAAGCTGAAGAGCTAAAATGTTTAGAGCTAACAACCTTGAAAGCATCTCCCTTTTAAATTTAAACATTGTATACAACCATATTAATTGATGTATGCTTTCGGTAATATTTAATACATGAAAATTTGGGGGTTGGACTAGATGAACTCCTGAGGTCCATTCCACCCCTAAGTTTCTATGATTCTAAAAAGAAGTGAAAAGACGGCAGAATGAAATTCATCCACGTACGTCATAAGGCTGTCTGGAAAATTTCAGTCCCTAATAAAACCCTTATTTGAACCTTGCATGGGGAGGTATAAATGGTACATATGCCTTATATTAGACCCCCTTGCTATGGTGAATTTCACCTATGATGATGAATTTCCATCAGAGGTGAAATTCAAGAAACTTCTGAATAACAACCTGTGTACTTTTTCCCTCCCCCTGCACTAGCTAGGTTAATTGAGGTGGATCTCACATGAAAAAAGTATATCTTTTGGAAGAGTCATATGCTGATTCTCTTAATAGTACTCAGAAAGACAGAATCTATAACCGCAGGACATTGATGCTACAATAAATTGGAAAGAACCATCCGCACATCTCTTATGTGTATCGTATATAATGAGTATCTGGAATGTTTCCACGCTGCTGATAAGCAGCCTGCAGCAAACTAGATAGTTCATTTTATCTTGATTTCAGAGCTGAGAGACTTGACTTTTGGGACTCTGAAACTTAACAGTAAACCAAATAACGCCCTTCACACTTGCTGCCGCCTTTTTTTTTTTATATAATTTTTTTATTTCATATCCGTACCAAAGGTTGAAGCTATGTTCCCAGCACTCTCTGAGCCTTGCTTCAGAGACTGTCATTGCTGATGATTGTTACAAAGATGAATCAGTCCTCAGACTTCCTAAGAGGCAAAATTAAAGCTAAGAGTTTTAGATGATTGTTCCAACATGGCTGCAGACGATGCTCTGAAATCATTGTTTAATAAATTAGTTCTCAGTGTTCTCTACAGTCATTACTAAAAGTTCAGTCTCTTCTTTTTTTTTTCTCTCTCCTTTAGTAGCTCACATGAAGCTTCTAGAGCTATGACGACACTGTGACTAGGTACAAACATTCAAAAAGCCTCAGTCTGAATTGATTCAGTCTTTGCAGGTTCGTTTAATCTGGCTAGGCTAAATCAGTTTGTAACCGTACAGACATCCCAGACGCATAGGCACATGTCTACAGTGGCTCAGGCTAGAAGCCAAGGGGTGCTAGAGCAGCCCTCCCCTCCCTTCCCTTCCACAGTGCTGAGCTGAGGGAGGGGGGGCATGGCCAGGCTCCAGCAAGACGCTCTGATTAGGGATGGGTTCCCCCCCACCCTTCTGACCAACCCAGCAGATAATTGACAGCACTGTTTATCACCCCTAACTCAGTTTTTATCACCCCATTAAGAAAACAACAGAGGGACATTACCAGCTACCTGTTGATTCTGCTTTTGTCCCATCTGCCACAGCATGGGCCGTAGCCAGCACGTGGTCTGCTAGCTAATGCTGAGAGGTGTCTGTGTAAGACAGAGGGGACGGGGATCCCTGCTTAGCAGGGAATGGTGAGGGGAGGGGGGAAAGCCAGGCAGATGCCTGCAGTCTCTGCTGAGCTTCAGCAGAGGGGAGGGGCCAGCCCTGCTGTGGAGCAGAGTGCCTCACCCAGCCCAGAGAGCATGCCAGGATGCTGGGGGAGTCTGGTTTAACTTAAACCGGCAAGGGGTCTGGGACAGAGATTGCATAAACCAGTGTGAGGCAAATCTGTTAAGTGTGATACTACATTCAACCAGCTTTATCTCAAACCAGTTTCAGCCATTTTCAAACTGGTTTATGTGCATTGAACATCTGTTCTGTTACAGGTTTAAACCAGTTTCTGATCACTTAAACTGGTTTGTGTGTAATGTCTGTCCCTAGCCTGTGTGTTTGTGAGTGACTTTAAGGGAAAAGAGCTGTCTGATGGCTTCACGGCTGGCTTTGGCACAATGAATATCTAAGGCTGAGACTTAGTAAAAATGAGATTCAATCAATTCAATTGACCATACTTTCATCCAAGCAGCACAAGCTGAATTCACGTAATAGGTTTCATTTTGTCGAGGGCACAAAAGAATGTGAGGTTAAATAACAGAGTCCCCTAAAATGCACATTACAATATTTGTTACAAACCAGTTCTGCTATTGTGAGCCTTAGAAAAGACATAGGTATGCCCTCAGACAGAGAGAAACTGGGAAAATTCAAAAGAAATGTGTTCATAATCATTTTAAGATTAGTACGTAGGCAGAAAATTAATTAAATAGACTACAGTTATTTTCAAAAGGGGGTTTTAAATGGTAAGACTCAGGTAAAAAGGTAAATGAAGAAGTATGTCATGCAGTTCATTAGAGAAGGATGGGTTGAAATTAGACATTTGTAGGCGCTGATTTAAGCAGCATGGTGGGCTAGAAAGGTCAAGCTCATTGTTGTATACTGTATTCTGCTAGTGGCTCTGATGCTGGCTCTCTAGATGGCCCCAAGCCAACAACCCTGTGCCTCAGTTTCCCCAGCTGTTCCTTGAGAATGGTAATGCATAGCCCAGGATATTATAGGAGGAATGACAGCTTAATGTTTGGATGCTTCCTTGAGTATGCAGAGCATTTTAAGTGCAAAGTTTTATTGACGAAAGGAAAATAAATGCAATAGCAAAAAGGTAAAGAGTGTGCTCTTTGTTTTCTCCTCCCTTCTACAAACTGGTTAGGGATTCAAATGTACATTCACAGAGCTCCTAAAACTGTTCAGTGCTGATCTCCAGTCCTCTTAATCCTGTTGAATATCACTTTGTTCTGTGAGTAGTTGTACTGCCTTCAGGGATCAGGGCACTATTCTTTGTGAGTGAAGGTGGCAGAATATGGCCCTTACTTTCTTGTTAGCAGGAGGTTTTGATGAAGTCTCCAGAGGTATTCTCAGGCGAAATCCTAACCACCTCTGGGGCAACAGGAGAGCTGAACAACGGTAGAAATTAGTGCAGTACGTGGAAGAGCCAGGCAGTGGAAAGGCTGTACAGGGAAGCCACATAATGCCTTTGTGCCCTGATGCCAAGCTCTACAGTCACCCTTTTTGACCATAAGAAAGATGGTTTGGTTATCGTGAGCGGTTGTGTGGGTGTGAGCAGTGGATCTCAGAGCCATACACTTCTACCATGCATCCCATAGGAGGCAGAAAGTGAGAAGGGGTTGTATGGAATATGAGACTATCACCCTTAAAATACACACCTTTTTAGGGTTTTTAAAAATCTACATATTACATTCTTTATTTTAATTTTGAATTACTACTAAGCTGATGTCAGAGGTCATGACTTATACAAAAATGAACTTAGATATAGAATGATGGATGCATAATGCTGCACATGCACACACACGCATGCATGCATGCTATTTCATTCCCAGTTCATGTGCTTAGTTATTGCACCGTGTACATGTGTGTTCACAATAAGAGCATGCACAGCAAAGCAGTCTGTAATTGTTACTAAACCACAGATACTTGGAAGGTCTACAGTCAGGAAAGCTGTGTGAGCAAACCAGGCTTGTAGCTATTCTGCAAATCTAGGCCCTTCAAGCCAGAGACAGGTATCTATAATACAAATCCAGCTCTATGGGTCTCAAAGCAGAAAACAGCCTATAATGAAATTTTTGAAGAGTTCTAATGAATTGCTCCAAGCAATGTATCACACCGATGGAGAAAAAACAGTAGAAATACATGACTGGTTTGTAAGTTTTCATTGCTTGCAGTTAGGTCCACAGGCCAATTTCTGCCCTCGAAGATCAGCATGCAAAAACCTATTGATTTATAACAAGAGCTTGGGATATTGGTATATGGCAGATCTGGTCCACAACGGGGACGTTAAAGGGCAATGGAACAAAATGCCAGTGGGTTATTTTTTGTGCTGCTGATCCCTTTGCGCACACAAACTCGGAGCAGATCTTTTTGCTAGGGAAAGATGCTTGCCATTCCTCCTGAAGCCAGCATGGATTTGCCCATAAATCTTAAGGAATTAAGTCTTGTCATCAGCTTTACAGTGCAGTAACATAGCAAAAATTTGGGAGCAATAGTAATTATTTGATAGTTCATGACAATACTACATCTTAATAGTATAACATCAGCTAATTAAGCAGTGTATAATATAAATAAGCAATATAATTCTTGTACTTTCAAACTGCAGGGTGTTCCTTGAAATATAGAATGAGATACTGAAAACATAGTCAATTAACTCGAGTTTTAGTTTTCCTGGTGACCAAAATAGTCACCTTTTTTGTAAACATCATTACAGTACGTTGATGAATAGTGATTGCTGTAATTTCCTTGTCCCCACCCTGCTTGCTTGCAAATGCCATTTGTAGGTAACATTTTCCTGAGTTCTAGGTATCCTTCATGCAGATATAATTGAGCTATATTCTTTAGGTAGAGATGTCACTGGCACTGAAATTTCGTGAACACATCTACAACAATTCATCTGATTCAGAGCCAAGCTACAGTGCCTGCCTGCTACAGGTCACTGCATTTCCTTTTTCTGTCACCAATGAAAAAAAATCATTACTTGCAATTACGAATAAATGAAACATAATTGCATTTGACTCTTTTTTTTTTTTTTTTTTTGCAAGAAAGGAAGGCATGTAATGGCCTGTTTTTTAAGCAGTTATGCCTGTAGTATATACCCTTCCACAATTTGGAAATTATATTCACACTTGGAAAATGCTGTGTCCTCTGGAGTTGAGGGTTTTGGGCAACTGGTCCTCAAACTGAACCTGGATGCTGAAGAGCAGAAGAATATGTAAGAACCTAGTTGGATGGAAAAAAATCCATTACCTTGAGGATGCAAAGTTTGCCTTATATCATCCTGTTGAGGCAGTTGAAGTAGGCTGTCTATGAGAGAGCATTTTAGGGCACATCTACACATGCATTAATGTGCTTTAGTTAATACGCGTTAAACCTAGTACCTCCATTGTGTGGTACTAGGAAAATGTGCATTAGCATTTCTTAATGTGCGTTAACTAGGCCATTATCGCATGTTTTGGGACATGGCACTGGGCACTTTAATTAGTGAGGCGTGCTAATTAAAAGTGCCGCGTGTCATGTATATCAGCATCCCAGTGCTGAAGAAATGGCAGGACACTTTGAAATAAAGCTCATCAAATGCATTTTATTTCAGAGTGCCGTGCCACCATTTTTTCAGCGCAGGCACACGGATGCACATGACATGGAAGGCTGCTGGAGCACATCAATTTCTATGATTGATTTGATCTATCAAGGCTTGATTAATCGAGTCTGCTCTGACATGCTGGATTTCCAGTGCACCAGAGCAGGCTTCCCACATGTCTGTAGGAGTCCATGGTTTTTGAGTGGTGCTTAATGAGCATTAGTTTATTTTAATACAGATTAAATAGCATGTTCTAATCATGCTTTAATGTGCGTTAAAGCACATGTGTAGACGTGCTCTTATGTCCCAAAATGACTTATTGTATTTGGGTACACTGGTTGTGGTATATTTGCCTACTGTGTATGTGCATGTTTGTTTGTTGTATTAGTGCATTTTCAGTCATTTTTTGCAATTACCTATTTCAATGCAGTGTTCGTGTGTGCTTGGAACAGTTTGGGAAGCCATTTGGGCATTCATACTTTAAAGCACCTATGCAATGTACAGAATTGCTGAAGTCCTTTATACCAGGGCTTTATCAGCCTTACCTGTGTACTTCAAGACAAACACGTGCTTAATATTTTACTAGATCAGGACCTCTGTTAAAAAAGATACGCCCTTTTTAATTCCTCCTACCCCCATTAAAACCAGCCTAGTTCTACAGGAACGCTTACGTGCTGCAAATACCTGGAAAAATCAACTTGGAGAGCCTATCATCCTTTAAAATATTCAGCAATCCCATAGCATTTCGTGCTGGAATGAGAGTTGACAGTAGAGCTTGGTGAATAATAGGAAAAAATTTACAATTATTTATTTGACTTTTCAGCCGAATCACCTGGAGCAGGATTTCATCCCTTTGGTGTCCTTTCTGCAAGCATTTGAGCAATCAAATTTTACTGTTGAAATATAAAGCCAAGTTGCCTTTGATACTGCAAGAATCCCCCAATGCAGGTCTTAGACGGAGGGGAAAGGCACAAGATGCTGCATTTTAGGAAGCTCTCAAACTCATTGTAAAGGGAATGTTTATAGATCTGGCAGTCCTGAGCCTACCATGAACTTTTAAGTCAATGGGTCTCTAGGCAAGTATGCACATCTCATTGAGGGGTTTGAATTGTAAGACCCTTCATGACTTTCAGTAGGTACCAGCAAAATGCCAAAGATCCTACTAGAAAACTTGCAATCTCTAGTGCAGTATATATCTCCAGCAGCAGATCTACAAAGGGGTGCTCTACATATATATAGATGTGGAGTTGGTGGGAACTGAGCACCTGATGGCCCACTATGCTCTTGGCGGGGAGACACCCCTCTTACTTACCTCTTGTTTCTAGCACTTATAGATTACAAGACCTGCAAACTCCAACCTGCCACTGAACCAGCCGGATCCTGGGCTAGCTATTGTTTGCCGAGCTGCACAGAAAGTTGGACTCGTGCTAGTTTTGGATCAAGAGAAGATGGTAGTCTGGTCAGGGTCTTTGTTTGTGTTGTTTCATTTGTCAAGTATTGGTTGGCATATACCCATGCAGGCCACTTGGCGTCTAGAAGCTTCTTGCTGATTTTGTTTTTATTCAAGAATCAGAGCATCTCAGGAACCTCTTTTTACATCATTTTATTCTGTTGCAAAGTTTTTTTAGCAGAATATTGTTGTGGAAATATTGGTTTAGACTAAACTTTCCTAAGGGAAAGCTAGGTGGTTGGTGAGTAAGGCACTCTCCTGGCACGTGAGAAACTCGGGTTCAGCTCTGGCTGCAATTAATATTCATTCGGACCACTGGAAATATTCAAAGAGGGGTGACTGATAAGACTCACTGGTTTGGGATGTGACATTGAAACGGTATGTCTGGAGGGGTCGTCCTTCCTTCCATGATATGCATCAGAAGGGGTCAGTTTCCTTCTGGTGAAAAATGAGATCATTGTTGAAATCTTGAATGTGTTCATGGCATAGGAAAAAATGCTTCCCATCTGACTCTAAAAAGAACACCATGTGCACACATATCTACTTATATATACATGAATCAGGTTAAAGTAATCATGGCTTTCCATCAAACGGTAACAAAAAAGCCCGCTACCCCAAGCAGCTAAGTTTACAAACCCTGCTGTTGTTTGTTAAATGGTACACTGTTTCTTCCCAGTCACCGCTCCTATAATATGGCATCTTACTGTTTTCCCAAATCTCTGCGACTTTCTTGTTCATAAAAGAATTCTCTCATTATTCTGACTCCGATGAAAGATGTCAAGCTGCTTTATAGTGTTCAAACAATAGGTTTTTCTTGCTGGTTTTCTGTTTGCGTCCCATGTATGTTATTAAGGCCTAACTTCAGCTGTTGCAGCATAGTATTTTGGAGAAATAGAGTACTTTCCTGATTTAGCAACCTCTAGCTGCATTTGGAGTCCCACCAAAGAAGCTCCTGAATAGTTAGCTCATGTGCATGGTTTTCATTTTTTTAAAATAGCAAGAAATTGTTCTTAATTTTCTCAAAAAGGGGCTTACTCCAGCTTGTTTCTGGCAGAATTAAATAGCATGTTTTATAGGAAAAATATGTAAAATGGAAAGCATAGCTTCTGTCACCTACTGTTGCATCGTTAAAGTTTAATCTGATTTTTTTTAATACTGTGTTAAAGGGTTTCCATCTTGGAATGAAGTGGTTATAGTAAGCATAAATCTGCCATGTGCGTTGCTGCTTCATTTTTATTAGCTCTTAGTTAACTTGGTAAAAGGTAATTTATTTTTATTAATTGAATCATCCCCCCCACCCCCAGTCAGTAACGGCGCCTCGCTTGAAAATCGCATTTGTGTAAAACGGTTATAGCTGAAAGCCCTGAGCTTTCTGCACTATTCACCTTCTTCCTTGCTGCCATCTGCAGTAGTCATTTTAATTGACTGTCTTGGTACCTCCATGGCCTTATAATCTGCTTCACTGCTCCCCTTCTCTGATTCTCGTGAACAGTGATACAGGAGATAAATAGGTAACACCTAACCTGCTGTGTGTGGACTCTCTTCAGCCACTGACAGTAGTTTCAAATGCATATCAAGGCAACTCTTGCAGGGCCCTACAGCTGGAAAAAAATCTACAGTCACTTCCTATGGACCCTGATCAACATAAGCTCAGAGCAGATCATAGGGAAAGCAGTGTTTTTGCTATGCAGCCTGTTCTGTCTGGGTGATATCTTCATCCATAACTTTTTTTTTTTTATATTTACTGCTTTAATATTGAACAGGAGCTGACACCTGTAGGAAAAAAAAATACCGGTGATAAAGGTAAAACTGCCATTTTCAAACCTGAACTATAGCTAGGGGTGACTAGCTTTTGGATGATAATCTGTGTTTGCCCAGTCACCGAGTTAGGCTATTACAAACCATTCGGGAGCGACTGTTACGCTCGATCGATTTTTCAGGGTAGTCAAGGTGTCTGAAAGGGAGCGAGGCAGATATGAATTCCAGCAAGGCTTTTGTTGCCTTGTTGGTGGAGGAAATGATTATATACTGATAAAGGATGCTTTACCTTTTTCTGGTTTATTCTTAGTGTGGACTTGTACAAGCAGAAATATCAGGTAGCAAAAGCAGGACACATTATAGTCCCTATTTTGCAGAAGGAGGGAACTGGCAAGCTTCAGAACGACGGGTAAAGTGGAGTAATAGACTTTCTATCATTTGTGTTCACCTTCTTACCAATGGTTGGAGTGGTAGCGCTCCAAGATGCACCAAATTAGGCTCCCTTAGATTCGGCGGGCCAAATTCTGTGTAACGGGAGGACAGGTTGCTCACTTGTAAGTAGTGTTTGAGCCTGAAGTTCTGCAAGGTACACGTTCGTGGCACTTGAAGGAAATGTGCGTTGATCATCCTTAAATATTTGCGATGTGTACTGCAGGTGAAGTTACCCTGGCCACTTCCCGTGATCCAGGTACAGAGGTTGTGTTAGCGAGTTAGCTCGGGCAGCATGCAGGTTTGCTACAAGGCTCCCTCTGAGTTTGGCCCATGTGGAAGGAGCTTGTGGCTGACCTGGGAACAGAACGAGCCTCTCTCTCGACTCCCAGGCCAGGGCTGGTACTACAGGATCAGTCTTCCTCTTTTCAATGTTCATCTTCTCTCCAGTGTTTGCTCCCCAGGTTGTGATGTTTGCCCCAGTTCCCAATGAACAAAGTTCGTGTTAGCAGTCAGCAGCTAGCCCTGCGCGCTGGTCTCACAAGCCTTACAAACTGATACCCTGCAGCTTGGGGGGAGAGAGGGGTGGTGGAAAAAATAAAGACAGGGAATTAGTGTAACTTTTCTACTACCCTACTAGTAATTGCTGTTAGATCAATGCCTCGCATTAGCAAGACTCTGCTACCAGGGAAGTTGCAGAAGCACTGCAGTGTAGGCATTTCCACTGGGAATTAACACAGCTATAAACGGAGAAGAGCTGAAGACAGAAGCAACTCGGAAGAGGGATTGTACATCTTTAATTAAAAGCCAGAGTTTGAACCTGCAGAAACACTCCCAAGATTGAGCAGCATCTTAAACGTCTAAATATTGTCCTACTTCGCACGGACTAGGAAGCTGATTTTATTTTTAAAATACAATGTTATTTGCATCCTTACATTTCACTCGGCTCGACCTGTGATGCTGAACCAGTGAGCTGCGCCTTCTAGTAATCGCTCTTAAAACAATGTTTCTGATTAGAGCTAATAGTAGCAGTGATATGAGTGGTATTTTTATTACGATAGCGTCTAGATGCCCCAACCGAGGTCAGGGCCCTGTTGTGCTCAACACTGAAATAGATGTGTATATGTATCGTGTACCTATATGTGATTGGATTGACAACCTCAGCATGCTAGCAGTCTAAATAGGCAAGAAGATATGAAAATATTCTCAAGGTCGCCTGGACTCTGGGCATCCTTGAGAACTATAATAGACCTGAGAGAAATCAAAATATTTAATGACAGCAGTGGGGTTAGAGCTTTGCAGGGAATGTTTAGTTAAAAGGAAGGATATCTGCTTTTATTTAAAAAAAAAAAAAAATTATTAGACATTTTCAAAGATGCCTCAGCCCGGTCTCTGACGCTGGACCAGGAAATGGTTGGGCCTATAGATCGTGAGGTCCAAATTAAGAGGCTTTTATTAAAAATGTGGCCAGTAGAAATGTGTGACCTAAAGAACTTCATTGTAGTTTGAAACATCTCGGGACGTCCTTTCGCAGTGTGTGCAGAAGTGGTTGAATGGTTTTTGGGCAAGCTTGGGGTTCCCGATTTGGTTTCTTATATTCAGTTGTATTCTTTCATTGATTATTTTACAGCCTTTTTTTGTCAATAGAAAAGAGAGCGACTCTTTGTTCCACTCACATTCCTACTCAATCTAGCAGCCCGTCGTAGCCCCACACTATATTGCACTTGCTAGTGTGTGCTAGATTGGAATAACAAGAGTACAGTAGGTCAGCATGAAAGTGTGGTACATGTTTGACATTTTTAATCGTATAGGTTTTCAAAACTACCTAAAAATAAATTTACCAAACTGTACCACCGCCCTGAGATGACTAGTTTTGTGTGAAATTGAAATTACTTACATGCCCATTTCGGTGACTAACTGCAAAATTATCAAATGATGTGTTTTAATCCAATTACATTCTTACTAGAGTGAAACTTGCCTTACATTTAGCATGTATACAGCAAGGGCTTTGGTCCCTGGCATGATTTGTTTTTATTATTAAAAACTCAACAGTGTTCAAAGGCTTGTAAAGCTATTGGTTATTACTTTTTGTGGTCTCAGAAAGCATCCTCAAAGCAGAAGTTGGTGGACTTTACAATGACTAGCTAAAGGAAACGATTATGAAATGTATTTTATATAATTTTGCTAATTGTGTGAGCATTTGTAGCATTTATAAAGCAATACTTGGGAGTTCTCTCTAGCCAGAAAGAAAGTTAATAGTGGAACCAACTTGTTTCCTTAGATGGAGTTGCAGGCAAAGGGAAGTGAAAATCATAGCTTTCGAAAACCTTACTTAAGAGATAAGCAGCTGTGAAGGAAACATAAAAATTAAAAAATGAACGGCACTCTGGGGCATTTGGTCATACTTGTGTGTGCTGGGACGTATGCATTCTCCAGTCATTTGGAAACTAATTGCACAGCTGTATTTATTTTTATTTTGACCGGGCAACTTTGTGTGCATTACAGAGCCCTGTCTTTTGGTAAGGTTGCCCAAGTTTTTCATTGTAAGCCTTTGTTTTCGGTTGTTTGTCGTTTCAGCAAACTGAAACCATGCAGGCTAAAAATTTTCCATGCTGGTGTCTGCCCCAGGCTGATACATTTTAGGAAGTTTCAGCAAAAATGTTTCAGCCCTTTCCAAGAGTATGTCTAGGCAATGCTTTGTTCTTTTACTCGTGTTTTAAAAAATAAAGAAAACAAATCGCGCACCCTTTTCGGTGAGAAACTCTAGCGCCTGCAAATGTCAGTGCAAGGGCTTTGACGTGGGGAATCACTCTTAAGTCAGAGTGCAAATTTGCACTCTGCAAATTGCAAATTTGCTCTAATTGGGCCAAGTTGTGTTCTTCCAAAAAATTCTCGGTTTGCATACGGTCTGTTATGGTTTCATTGAAGGTTACATCTGTATTGAGCGTGCCCCATCCCATAGAGCTGGGCGTGCACAGCAACTGCTTGTGCTCCACCCTCAGGAAGTAGCTGAGTGTGGTGCATCCTGGCCCGGCAGCCGCGAAGCAGAGATTCCTCTGTACTTGGTCCTCAAGACAGCCGGGGGCGTCCCTAGCACCAGTACGTTTTTTGGCATTTCCTGACTTTTGAGAACTTGACTTGAAACTGGACATTTTTTAAAAACATAATACAAATATGTACCTAGCCTAAAAGTAAAAAAAGACCAGATTATTGTAAACTCTTTTTGTTCATGACAAACATCCAATCATACTGAGATTAGCCTTGGCCTGTCCTTTATGTCTGCCTGTCCATGTTTCCATCCGTCCTTTCTTCGGTCTTCCTTTCTCACAGAAAAGATGTCCTATGACTTGAGATTATGGATTTGGGTTGTTTTTTTTAACCATTGTGTGCGAAGAGGGTGCTACTTTTTCCTAATATTTTTATTTTAACCTTTTGGCGGATCAAGAATGATAACTTCTTGAGATATATTGGCCCAGATAGGTACACAGATCCTGGTTTGAATATTTGTGCGTGCCCTTTATATTATGAGTTTTAAATATCTGAAAGAATTATAATGAAGAGGAGCTAATTATAAAACAGGTAATAAAACAGATTATTCAGGTGATGCTGTTTTATTACCATCTCATTATAATGAAATAATTCCTATTAAGTTCTGGATCAAAGAGAAATTTCTCACAGGAGAGTTTACAGAGTACTTTAATAGAGTCTATTTATTGTATAATCCCGTGGTGAGTATTGGTTTTTATGCTGTCATATTAACTTATTGTGACAGCGCTCTGCATTGTATCTAGAAGAACTCTGGAGGATTTTTAATGTTGTCATCCAATGGACTACAGAAAAACTATTAGCTTGTTAGAGTATTTTGATTCCCACCTTGTCTATTTTTAAAATAAAACAATATGGGGATATCCAGAGGCTCTGCCACAAAGTCGTTTTTTAAGGGTTTGCATCATTTAACACCTTTTTGCAAGGATAGAAGTGTGGGATTCTGTCCATCAAGAAGATTGGGAAAAATTGACTTTTTTTTTTTTCTCAAGACCCCATGCAGAATGTAGACCTGTTTATTCCCTGTGCTTGATAAGCCCTCCGAATTCTTCTTTTCCATTTAATTTTGAGGGTCTGTCACTCTTTTTGCAGATTAGCTTGTGAAATCTCAGTCTAGCCTGAAAGGTCACAATTCTGCAGTTGCACACGTTTAGACTCTCCCGCTGCAAAGCAGAGTGACAGGTGTCTCTGGCAATCTGGAGCTGCTGGAGAGTGGATAAGGATGGACACAATAGCAAACAGCTCCTGCAGTAACAGGTCCTGAAGAACCGTCTGGACATACAGCTAATGGATTAGATGCTCTAAAGAGAGCAAGGCATTCAGGCACGCCCCACCAAGTTGGGCAGATGTAGGAGCTGCCATGCATATTTGCATCCTGGCGTGCCAGGAGGATCTGCACCGTGCCAAGAGCCAATCCTGCTTCCCATGCAGTTCTATAAGACCAGCTGAACCAGTGAGTTGTTGGCACCTATGGAGATGAGTTGTCCATGGAGAAGAAGCAGGGCCAGGACCTAGCTCAGGTGAAAGCAGCCTCCTGTTATTTTGGGACTGCACTTCTCCAATGTGACTTGAGCACTAGACACCATGACTGGGCTTTACAAGGACTGGAAGCTTGGCTGCACATCAGCACCGGGCTCATTGTAGGAGGATGCAGCCGTTGTCCTTCAGGTGAACACTGGGATGCAAAAACAGGGGCTGAAGCAGCAGACTGCGTGTTCCTGAGACCTAGTCCTTCTGCAGCTCTTCAAAAATACAGATTGTCCCAGAGTGGGGGGGCACGCAGGCAAGCCGCTTTGAATTCTAGGCTGCTGGAGTGACGGAAAAGGGACTTGAGGTTGCCCGCTTTGGGGATGCTGTAACTGGTGTCATGGAAACCAGTAGATCGAATAGTCTGGTTTTCATTTGGATCTCACTCAATTGCAAACTGATTCCAGGGACCTGTATGTTTATCATTATACAAAGAGAATAAAATGAAAACCGTGCAAAGCAAAGCTTTTGCATCCTTCAACTGCAGACCACAGCTTGCTATATACAATCATCACATAGCCAGCCTACAGAGCCAGTGAGAGAGGAACTTCAGAAGGGTTTGCTGTGTGAAGGGATATACAGGTGATCTGCAATCACCTGTATTAACCACCAGGCCTGAGAGCCCCCGGTCTGCACTCAATCCACCATTCATCCTTTCTTATAGCATCACCTTATTGGAATGGACCAGGGTCTGCTCCCTTTCTTTGGCATTATAAGTGAGTAAAAATAGCTTCCCCCTGCCAAGGGACCACTATTCAGGGTCTCCTTGACAGCCTAGATGATGGTGTGGTTTTCCTGCAAACTGGCTTCCTGGCCTTCCTCCCACTAAACTTTTTTTCCCATGGAGGAACCAGCCACATTGAGATTTTGACATGCAGAAGAGTAAGATTTATTATTGATGGCTCCACTAACTCCAGCTCTACATGATCAGCACAGAACAGTGGGGAATCAGCTCCACTTTTATGTTAACCTCATTATTAATTCATTAGTATATTTAGCATCGCATTTTATTAAACTTGCCCAAATTTACTCAAGCTTGCTCAGCAACATTGCCATCTGGTTTCACATCTGTGTCCCTAACCTTATATTATCTCCCATCCACCAGCAGCTGTCTGAACTCGGCCCCCCCTGGCTATTGCTCACTTGTCCTACCTCCTAGCTCCCATTGCTTGTGCCGTTGTCGCTTTTTGTTTGAACCGAGTTCTCTGAAGATAGCTGGTCCAGGTGAGAAGTGCCCATCCATTGCTACCCCAACCAGTGTCACAGTGACGCTCCGTGGAGCCTCCACCTGCCGTGTTTTCCCCATGAGATCACACGAATTGTAACTGCTCCAAGGGAAGCAAATCAAACAGGCTGTTGCTTATCCCGCAGTCAGTGAACAGCCAACTCACCAACTCTGGTAGATTCATCAGGACTCATGGTATTTGGTGTTTTCTCTCTAAGTCTTAGGATCAGCAGCCGTGTGATTCGGAGAAAATGTCAGTACATCTCCATAATTCTGGGGAAGAGCTTGAAAGTGTGAATCCTACAAGCTCAAAGGCAGCTATAAAGAACCCAACAAATACTTTCTTGTTTCAATCTCATTTCTGATGATTTTTGATGAGCTGACTTCAAGATGCCTGAGGCTTGGGGCCAGCATCACTGAGACTAGGACCAATACCATATGACTAATTAAAACTAGCCTGGCTGTTCATAAAACAGAGCAGTGCAAATACTGGCACGTAGAGGTTTGCTTTCCTCCGGCTTGCCAGAAATATTTACTCAAAGTTTTAATGCAGAACTTCAGATTCTCTGCAGCTCGCTCCTGTTAGTTCAGAAACTGAGAAACAGGCATATATTAATGGGGAACAACATTCATTGCGACTTCTTCTGTCCTGCTCTACCAGCTAATTTCTCAGTAACTTGTCAGATTACACACAGTTTAATTAACTAGCATTTTTTGTTGATTCCCATTGTTCCTAAAAGAGGAAAAAAATATTAACTCTTCATTTACTTCTGCTTTGTAATGGAGCATTCCAGCATTTAGAGGATACTTGCACTATAATCCAAAGTTTAAAATGTTCTGTAGCTCAGATTTGTGTCACAGCAAAGTGCTGCAGCCTTCTTTTAGGCCAAATTTAATAACAAAAGTAGGTGTGCATGTATGCCACGTTTGCATGTACTATTAGTGTGACTGCCTGTGCAGATTCAGGTCATTCTGTGTACAAATACACCCAAATAACCAGAGCAAACATGCCGTTGCAAATTTGTTCATGCAGCTTCTTGAACTGAGTGCACAAATTAGATGCACAGTTTTAAAATGCAGCTCTCTTTGCAGCATAGGAAGTGTTATTGCACTCTACTGGATGCTCTGAATAAATCCAAAGCCCTCTATTGTTCGTAGATCAGAGCCAGTTGGAGTACAGCATTGTGGTTCACACTTTAATCTTCCAAAAAGGATAGAAAATAAAAATTGAAGCCAGGCAATGGTACCACAATGAAAATGTATTTGAGTCATGATTGATTGTAGACCAGCTAGGAATACTACTACTGCACTTAGCAGCTACAGTGTAGGTTGCTGTAAGTCTATGCACAACTCTACAGTGCAAGTGTAGTCAATATAATCACTTCACTGCTTTCCAAAGAGCTTAGTGTGAAGGGCATGTCTGGCATGGAAATGCCTGCCTCTCTGGACTGCACATTTTGGTGTTTCCTGCAAGTAGTGCCATAGATTTCTAGTAAGATGTAATAGAATAGGTCTGCAAGCCTGCTGAACATTTGCACATGCTGTCACCATGACTGCATGTTCAAATCAAGGTTATTCTACACATAAATATACCTCATTAGCCACATTGGCCCATGCAGTTACCCAACTTGCCCAGGAGGTGACTCACTTAAGTTCGATTTAGGGTTCTGCTTTGGTAAGTCGCTTAGTCTGTCCTGCTAAAAGAGGTCCGCTGCTGGGGTGTTAGTCTGGGACTTGGAAGACTCGGGTTCCATTCCAGGGTGTGCGACGGGGTTTTTGGGGTGTGCAACAGTCATTCGTCTCATCTTGGCCAACTAGTCTTCTCCCAGATCTAGAAAAGGACATGGGTGTCTCTTGTAGAATTTAGTCCCACCTTCTTCAAACTCCTGCCTAAATTTTCTCTGCTACAGTGGCGTAAGCCAAAAGTTCTGCTTCTACACACTCAAAGTTAATTCCAGCTTGGCCAGCTTGATACCTATGCTAGGTTCAAGCCCAGTAATGGTCCTCAAACTGACTGTTCTCCTGCTGGTGCCCATTTTGGTTGGGGTGGGGGGGTGGTGTGAACAAACTTAATACATTCCTGCAGGATTCGGCTTCACCTAGGAAGCAGGAGTGAGTGGTGGTGGCCCCTTTCATTTGAAAGCATTGGCTGTTTTATCCTGTTTTTATATGCTGTATCTGTGGTGAAGGGGCCACTTGGGTTTTGACCTCTGTACATGCACTTTATATCCAGTGCATAAGCTGTCTTTGGAGCAGGGCTCAAGACCCAGGGCTCTCCTTTCTCAGGTGTCTACCCTGACCTCTGGGGTGAAATTCGTGCTTCCTCTCTCTGGCCCAATGCATTTGAAATTCTGCGGTTTGCAAAGTACAAGTTTCAACAGGGAGATGAGAGCTTCCCGCACGTCCCTCTCCATTGCCTGAAACCCCATCCAAGAACCACCTGTAGCTCAGGCGTTCTCCAGGGAGGTGGGAGATGTCGGTGTGAAGCCCCTTGTCTAAGGGAAGGGCCAGAATCCAAGCCTGCCTGTTTGAAAAGAGAAGTGCGACCCTGCTCTGTAGTGTAAAGGAACGACTTGGGCGCCAAACTTCAGGAGAGTTTTTTTCCAGGCCATGAACTCTGACCTGAACACCCTCTTCCCGTCTAGAGCTACGAGCCCCAGCCTTTGAGAGAAGGGCAAGATTTATACAACCCCTCTTTTTTTCACCATTTCCTCGTGGCTAGTTGAAGTAGTCCCCCCTATTCGGAGACACCTGACTCTCCCCAAGAATTGTGGAAAGACTTTGGGTATCTAAGCCGAGGCTAGAGATGACACTGGAAACTAGCTGCCCCCAAATTAGGTGCTGCGGTGCTGAGTATCACACTGCCCAGGTCCTTTGATGGTGCTCACACTCAGCCTTAGCTCCACATCTGCTTTAAAAAAAAAAGGTTTACTGGCACTTTGCTATCTCACAGGATACCTGCGAGGATAAATATATTAGAGTGTGAAGCATTATGGCACAGGAGCTGTAAAAGCACCGGAGATATGTAGTGTAGTATTGTCACCAGTGAGAGCTCAGGTTAGCCAGTTCCTTGCAGGAAGGGGCCTGGAGTGAGCTGGAGTTCGAATTCACGGGAGAGAGGATTGAGATAAGACTTCATAGCTGTTGAGGCGGAGAGGTCCATTGAGCACCCACGAGTTGGCAGGGGCCGAGGTTAATACTTGCTGAATGCAGCTTGTAAATTGGACTTGGTAACTTCCTTCCCCTAGCATCACTCAGGGAAGCACAATTTTTTTTTTTTTTTTAAAGAAGGATTTAGATAAAATTGCTTATTAGTAAAGTAAGGATTATCTGGGATTTTAAAGTTTGTTCTTATCTGCAGTGTTGTTCAAGTGTGGAAACTTGGGGACATTTCAGTCCTTCATCGTGGGTCTTCAGCTGTAAAGAGAGGAGCGGTCTTATTGGAGTGAAACCTGCCTTCAACCTGAGGGTTTTTGCAACAGTAGGAGGAGATGATAAAAAAAAAAAAAAATGGCTAAAGTGTTTGTGTATAAGAGCAAGTAAAATTATAAGCAATAGCATCGTCCTGATTGCTATTTGATTTCTTTTCTTCCTGGCTATCAGATAGATTATTGCAATTGTAGAGTGCTCTAGTGCAACAGACCTCTTTATCACTGGAACATTTTATTTTTCTATGAAATGCCTCGCAGTTTAATGATCGAACCCTGACACGTCCTCCCCACATTTTCCATTGTCAGGAGGTCTGTAGACTCTGCCTCGGAAACGCCAGGTGACTTTGCGTGCGAAGGAGAGATGCTGATGTTATGCTGCCTTCCACCCACCTGGACCACTGCCCCCTTGAATTAAAATTAGAGTGAAGTGAATGTGCCTTCATCCCAATTTTGATGCTTTTTGCAGTGGTCAGTTTAATATGATAGTGCTTCTGAGAGAAGGCTCCAGTCATGGCAGATTTTCTAGTACCCTGCGCTGTGCAGACAGTAAACTTTCCACTGAAAGCCTCTGACAAGCCAGTAGGTCTTCTGCACAGGCACCTGCAGCTGAATCCATCGAGCAATCCACCATTCCCCAGGCACGCTTTCCAAAATGCCTGTGGCTAATGGGTATACGGGTCAACTACAGGTCCTCCACACATCCCACAGTTGCCCCCAGGTCGGGCTGTCAGAATAATTGAGTTTGTAGCTTGGCAGCCAAATCGGGGAGGTGGGGATGGGGGAGTGGGGCAGGAATTGCTTGGATTTAATTAGGGCTTCTTTTTCTTTTTTTTTCCATTTCCTTCAGTAAAAAGAAAAAAAATCATGTAAAAAAAAAAGAAAGGCATTTGTTCAACCTGAACTGAAATGTCAGATTGCCAAATGCACAACTGGAGAAGGAAGGGGTAGCTTTCCTTACCAGACCAACCTTTAGGACACCACCCAGAACACAGGCGAGATGGGTACAGTTCTCTTCTCTGCCTATACGGGGACTTGAACTTGCATTTCCTGGGAGAAGTACCCAAAGACCAGGATATAGGTGCTTTCAGGCTGGTGTACTCTCCTTCCTCCCTGTTGATATTATTCTGCTCAATAAAAATGCTTGAATATTCATGTAAACAGGTGCTAAACCTCGCGTGTCCCCCATCCCCAGTAAGTGCTATATGTACCAAGCTAGATGGCCTCTCAGTCAATATACCGCACAAAGTGCAATAGCTGCAGTGGGAGAGCCTGAAGAAGACCCACCTAAGGATACCCTGTATAGTTTGATGCTTCAGATACTCACCTTAGGCTAGAGATTCTAGTTTCTTACCTCTAAGCCTATAAGTACATCCGCGGGGTGCATCAGGATCTGGGGGAACGCCTGTTCACCCAAGGCATGACAGGGTCCAGTGGTCACAAACTCCTCCAAGACCATTTTAGGCTGGACATAAGGAAAATCCTCTTTACTGTCTGAGCCCCCAAGGCCTGGAATAGACTCCCTCCAGAGATGGTACAAGCACCTACTCGGGACACTTTTAGGGTACGTTTGGATGCTTATCTTGCTGGGATCCTTTGGCACCCCGCTGACTTCCCGCCCCTGGGGCAGGGGGCTGGACTCGATGATCCTCCAGGGTCCCTTCCAGCCTGAATGTCTATGAAATCTAAGTCGGACGGATAGTGGACTTAAATTCAAATCTCCCACTTCTCCAATGTGTTTCCGGAGCAGCAGACTGAGCGCCTCCTTGTCGGAGTGGCTCCGTGCTGCACAGAATACTCAGATATTTGTTAAGCTGCATTTTTTTGGCAAATTTACTCTTCTTGGACACAATTTCATCTCCCTCAACTTGCGGCATATTCAGACTCGTATCTCCCATCTGGCATGAGACTGCAGGAGTTAATCATTCTTTCGAAGAGGATGTGATGCGCAGAACGATGTTGTTTCGGCTTTGGCAGAGAAGCAAGCTAGAAAAGTTAGAAAGGAGCCTACCTGTTTGGAAGGGGGTAGGATAGGGATTACGGGGTCTTTTGAAAGCTGTCGCTTCTATTTCTACAGCTGTGGTAGCAGTGCAAGCCACTTGTTATTGCCGCTGTCTGTCTCCTGCCCCGAAGGGCGAGCATGTCGTGTTACAGTCCTGTAATTCATTCTTCTCGCGTAAAATCTTTCTCCTTCTCTTTCCCCATCCCCCTCCCAGCCTCACGCTTCTGTTTCTTGTCTTTCCTTCTTTCTTGAAGACTAATGCACTTGGTGACAAAACTGTTACCATCTCTCCTCTGTTGTTAGCTACATGCTATACACGCATAATTTCTGTCTCCATCTATTACATTATTGAGTAGGCATCTTATGGGGCTAGATGGATCTCCTTGTTTTTCAAGGTAGAAAATAGGGTGAATGTTGTGCTTTTATGCAGCATAACTTATCACAGTGAATATTTTGCAGCCTGTGTTAAGTGATCAGCTGCCTGCATTTGGCATATGCTACACTTAAAATGGGAATTTTTTTTAAGGATGATTTGAGTTTTGTTTCTCTGCTTCTGTTGCAGAAGACAGGAATATATATATATATATTTTTTTTGGTCTTTTGTTTTAACTTGGCATAGATATGGATTGATTTAAATTCACTTGAATTAGCATGTTCAAGTATAAGCATGCACAGGAGAATGTAAACTATTGTCTTTTTAAAATTATTGTTTTATTTAGTGTTGGAACATAATCATCCTGTTGGTACTTCCAGCTGGAAATATTGATTTTTTTTTTAGAAGACGTTTATATTTCACATTAAATGTAAGTGTGTTTGCACTGTTCCAGCGCAATACTACCCTGTGGATTAGAAATATTATTTAGACTGTTCTTCAAGCAAATGATAGATAATAAGAACAAATGCAATATCGTCTCTCCTGGCTAAGCTAGCGGTGGATCTCAGAGGAAAGCTGCAGGAGGAATAGAAAGTATAATATAGACAATTGGTAAAGGTTAAAATGGAGGAGAAAAGAACTGGTGAGCGACAGTAAAGATCACAGAATCTGGCCCTTGTTTCTACATATGTCTTAGTAACAACCTGCTTTAATGAATCAAAAAAACCAGATCTGAAATGAGAGAGTTTTCCAATTTTACAAAGAGCAGACTTCCAGAGGTGGGTTGATAGCCAGTGCAATTCTCCTTCTCTTCCTTTTCTTAATCCAAGACTTTTTTTTCCTTATTTTGTGTTCCCTTTTTCCAGTAGGAGCCCATAGCTCAACCTAAAGCATGTAGAAAATGCGGTGCCCTCTTCAGATAGCCTCCAGCGTTTTATCAATTGTTAGAAGTATATCCATCACCTTAAGTAGGCAGGGGAACATGTCTTGGAAACGGATACATGGTTTTGGAGTAAAAAAAATATCTTTTTCTGCCTGACCTAATTAGTTAATCTGTCCAGTCATTAATTGTGCCCTTGCATACCTGATGCTAACAGGGGTGTAGGGTGTAGGAACCTACTTATAATAACCACATTTGTTTGCTTAAGGTCACATTTTCTACAAAGCATATAAGCACATGTAAGCTTGGTTTAATTGATTAATTGTACTAAATGTACCCATGCTTAACTCCCATTAGTATTGACCAGACTTAAGTCTGCATTTATAAGTAAAATGACTTAAATAAAACTTAAAATGCATTGCTAAATCAGGAATGAGACGTGTATGTGCCATTGGCAGTATGACGCTGTTTGGTTTCTAATACGGAAACCATTGGTAGGACACAGATGGAAGGAAACACTGGCACAATTAGTTGTTGCCAAGAAGCAGTCTGATTGCTGTAAAGCGAGTGTGTTGGCTGCTATAAAAGCTGGGTAGAGAGTCTCCGTGGTGGTGGCCTTGCTGTCTAGGCTTTCTGGGGATTTTCTGCAGGGTTTTTTTTCATTCATCACTTTTTGCTTCATCAGTTATCGGAGACTTCCCCTGGTAGCAGCCCCAGCAGAGCTGGGATCGAAGGGCAGAGTACCGGCGTGGGGCCAGAGCCATTGTATTGGAGCTGTCTCCAGCTGCCCTTGAGCACTATACTGGTATATGGTATAGTGCTTCTCTAAATGAATCTGGGGGCCAAACCTGCCCTCTGTCCCTGGGTCAGGGGAGGAATGCAAAAGTAGCTTTAAGCTGCTTCTCCCTAGCTTATTCACAGCCCAGTGTTTCAAGTCCCAAGAGTTAAAACCAAATGCTTTAGCTACATTTGCAAAAGGAAGATGGTTTTAAGCCAACAGAATAGAAAGCCAGGTTTTCTGAGTCTAGACATCAGGCAGCAATTCAAAAGGAATAGCTCATGCCATTCATTCTCCGCCATTTTTTAGGTGCATCGTAGGGAAGATTTATTTTATTTATTTATTTATTTATTTATTGTTGCCTTCATGCAAAGCAAGTGCTGGCCACCCGTTAGACGGAGGATCCCAAGCCTGCCTGGCCAGTATGGCAAAAATGCTCTCTCCTGCCTCCTTCCTGCTTCTTCGCCCTACAAGCTCGGACCTTTCCAAAGGTCTCGCCAGGGAAAATCCAAGTGCTGCCCGATGAAGGTCAGCAGCGAGAGCGCGCACGGCAGTGTCCAGCAGCGTAACTTTTGCTGAACCTTCAAAATGTGAAGCAATAAATAATAGATTCCCTGGGTGAGGGTTGTCCCCTATCTTTCACATTCCTCAGGAGGTAGCGGTTGCTATGGCAACTCCTCATTTACTTTTTTTTTTATTGATAATTATCTTAAGCAGCATGTAAAGGCTGCTTGCTGGTGCATATTTGTATCGCTGCCCTGGAGCTGTGGTAAACTCTGCGCCCTTGGTTTTGAAAATCCAGTCCTTTATTATTTTTGCAGCAGGCTGGCATCCTGTGCTGGCCTTTTGCCCTGTCTGCATGTCCAGAAGGGGCCGGCGGTGGAGCCCTGAGCAAAATTAAACTACAAAATTTGTGTTTTTAAGCTATTTTGTTCAGATGGCCATTCCCCCTCTTCTCCCCCCGCCTCCCTTTTTCTTTTATGCTCATTTGAAAAAATGCAAAGATATTATTTTTTCATTTCTAAGGGATCCCTCATGTTCTCTCATATACCTGCTCATTTCTCTGATAACTGCTGCTTTGATAAATCCCTGGCACCTGACACTTGTTTTTTCTAATGTGTGTAGGGCTTCTTGACTTGCACCTACAAGTACATGCCTTTATGCCTGCTGAAACTTTCATGAGATATCAGGGAAAATTATTCCAAATGTTGCAGCAGGAATTGGCACCACGGTGCTTCTGCTTGTGTGAAAAAGTTTGAACTGGGTTTTTTTTGTGCTTGAATTTGCATTCGTGCAACTAAATACAGGTTCTTGCACGCATGTGCAAATAGATCCGCTGTACTGGGGGTTCATTGAATGGAGACCTTCAATGTGTTCAGTATTTGGGGGAGCTTTTTGGCTATGTTCAGTATTTGGGGGAGCTTTTTTGGTGCTCCAGTTCCTCATTTCATGTTATTTTCCTGGAATGATTTGCTCTTTGGTAACGATGGCTCCTGCCGCTGAGGCCCAGAGAGACGTAGGCCAGGTACAGACATTACATTTTTACTGCTGTAAGCGGTTGGAAACCAATCTAGACCCGTAACAGAACAGAGGTTCAGCGCACACAGATTGGTTTCAAAATGGGAGAAGTCAGGGTAAGATTTGCACCCGCCCCACCAAAGGGTGAATGTCTTTTCTGTTTGCTACCATTCTAAACTCCACCGACTTAGATGGATTCTGCCTTGGGCTTTTTGAACATCTCTACCTAGCCATAGTTGGTGCATGTTAGTCTGAAGTCAAGAAGACAGGCTAGAGTTGCACTTTGAACTAACCAAAGTAGAAGTGTGTGTATGTATATGCACATGTACATTATACATATTGTATACAGCACAAGCTTTCATGTGCTGATGCTCACTTCATCAGATGATCCACACTTAGATAAAAGCCGGTGATTTAATACACGTTACATTTGCCCTCCTTTGACGAGCTATTTTAGAGCCCCTTGACTGTGCCTTAGAGCAAATGAAAATCCTATTCACAATAGGCAAGTACTTAGTGGAGCATATCAAGCTCAAATAAGAGCCTAAGGAGAGCCCTTAAGGCAGCGGTTCCCAAACTGTGGGGCGCCACCCCAAATGGCATCAGCGGACGGGGTCACGGGGGTGGGAGGCTGTGGGTTGGGAGTGAGGGGCCATGCTAAGGAAATGGAGTCGTGCTGAGGAAAAGTTTGGGGAGCACCGCCATAAAATTTTGGGCAACGTACCAAGGCAGGGAGTGGCCTGAGAAATTGGACATCAGGGTCATTCCATGCTGCGGTTGTGGGAGCATCCGTGCAGAACAGAACAGACATGCAGGGTAAAGAGAAGTAACGATCCAGCAATTTTAAAGTAGTGCCAGTAAAAGGAATTGAAACCTGTTGGAATTTGTCATAAATTGGGTCCGAATTCTTAATAATTTTGTACGCCTATAAAATTAAAATAATGTAAGTAGTTGAACTAGGCTTAACTATAGGATTTTTCTTGCATCCAGTACCAAAAGGTCTAAACCAGTGGTTGTCAGCCCTTTTTTTATTTATTTTTTTTTTAGACCCGAGGCACCCCTTGGAAAATGTCAGTCTTTACACAATTTTTGACCACAGAAAGAAAATAGAGAAACTCTTAGGATCTCAAGGCGCCCCAGGGTCCCATGGCTTTCACAGAGGAATGTATGTGTCTATACCCATCTCCAGGAAACTCTGTGGAGCATATGGGAAATGCTTTTTAAAAAAAAATAAAAAAATCATCCAGTTGCACTGGAAGATTTTCAGCATATTTTAAAGGCTCCTGCAGCATCTGATCACCGCTGGTGGCTAATACTGGAGCTGAAGTCCTCCCCTGGGTTTATAGTGTTTTGTCTTTGGCTCTTGTGTCAGTTTGGGTTGAGCTTCATTGTCCTAGAGAAGCACAACTGTGTTGATGAATCATGGACAGAGGGGTCATTGCTATTATAACTGGTCCTAGACGAGTAATGGTTATTGAAGATGAGACTAAGACTTTGGATTGGCAATGGATGCAGTTGAGAGCTAGTGGGAAGTATGGTTTGCTGTGCTCTGCCCATGCTGCAACTTCTGCTTGAGGTCCCTTTTAACCTTATGATTATGCACTACTCCTGCTGTCGGCCCAGATGTATGCATTACAATCGGTAGCCTCCAGGAGCTCAGCTTCCTGGTCACTGAAGTCTGATTCTCCTCTGGGAGAAAGGACCAGGGCCTCCTAATGAGCTAAACATGAAGAACTCCCCCCCATCATTTCTTTCTGCTAACGCCACCTGACACGGAGGGTTAACAACGCATCCAGCAGGACACAAAACTTCACACATGAGTAGCATTTTCATCCTCCATTCAAAAGCTATTCACTATCAGCAGATGTTCTAGCAACTCATTTAAAGCACATCATTTGGATATTACGCCGTCATTTTTGTGATACTATAAGAGCAGTATGACTGGGTACGGATTATTTTGTGCGTCTTCTGTGCCAGTGACTCAGTCAGCAACCTTAATTGCTTTGGCAGCATCCCATTAGTACCAGAATTAAGTGGCTTCCAAATGATTACATCGACTTTCAGTTGCACTGTTATAGTAATAATCAAATAAACAGGCCATTCGTTTAAAAGCTTTTTGCTGGGCTCTTGAAATCCATTACATTTCTAAATATCTTAGGCAATGAGTCTCATCAAGGGGACAGTAACAAAAGGAAATGTGAGTGGGAAGAAGGTAAGGAAATCTGACCATTTTCCTCTGTGCAAAATAACTTGTATAATTGCAGTCTACCTAGGTACTCAAAATCAAAAGCTGTGTTCCCAAATGGCTAAAGTGTTAGGGACAAAATGAATGCATTTTAAAATAGTCATCTGAGTCATTGTCAATGTCTTTGACATTTACTGTAATTAAATTCCTCTTCATTTATCTGTTTAGTGTTAATATGGAATTGTTATATAGTTTCATATAGGTCCCATCAAGATAAAACAATAAATAATCACTGGATACTACTTTGACAGAAGGAACAAATATCCATTTTTTTTATTGACTGTGTTTTGAGTTGAAGATATTTAAACTAAGTTACAGCATTTGCAGTTATTTAAAAAAAATACATTATATTCTGATTCCTGATGTAGTTATGTGAGCGGCAGCATGGCGTCATGTGACTCGGACAGGTAAGTGAAACGTGAAGCTGGTCTTCCTGGTGGTAAAGTTATGAACAATAATCTAAATTTGGGGGGGGAAGAGATGCTAATTTTATCAGTGTTATTTTTTTCTTTGCTGATTTCACAGTCTTAAAATGCTGTCCTTATGCTGTAAGCACGGTACTAATCTCTGCTTAAGTTTGGTGACAAAATTTTAAAAAGTAGATTGCCGAACATCTGTGATTTGTGGGTGCTAAAAAAAAAACAACAAAAAACAAGCCAGATAAGAAATATATTTTAAAAAACTGTAAGTGGAATGGCCTATTTACAGCTATATAGCAAAATAGCACTAAACTCACAAATAATTTCCTTAAAATGTTTCTTTCCTAAACAGTGTGTGATTACAAGTAATCTTGGAAGTGTAAATTGGCCTTTTGTAATGTTTATTTCAGTTCAACTGCAAAAATGGTACTTTCTTTTACCCTAATGCTGTTACATTAAAAAGACAAACACAAAACCCATTTATCATGGCTTGCAGTGCTAATTTTTCACAACTACTTGAATTATACTCGGTGTTCAAATGCAGTTTGAGAAACATCAGGCAAGGTTTTGACCTCGCTTCCTTCCTATGATCAGCCAAGTTGAAATTAAAATATCAAGAGAAACAATTTCTGTAGCAAAACTAAAAGTTAATAGAGTTGAATCTACTTCTGCATTCATGTTCCTGTTGAGTCAGTTCTCTGTCTCTGCAGCAATCCCTTGCAGTTGAGGATGATCGTCTTCCATGATTATCTTATCTGTGGGTCTGAAGATGGCTGACGAGGCCAATTCAGGACTGACACACCCTGTTGCCACTCGAGCACGTGTTTCCATGCAGGGTGGGTGGCTCCAGATTCTTGATTCGGTTCACCATGTTGTTTTTGCCACTCCCGGTTTTCTGTGTCCTGTTGTCATTGGAAGGTCTCAAAGTACTGAGATCCTTGCAGCGGATTCTTTCTCTATTTGGGGTAGTCCTGGGCAGTAGTCTCGCATGAACTGAGCTTGAGGACATCCTTGAACTGCTCTCTCTGCCCTCTTCTTGAGCATACACCTTGACTGAGCTGAGAAAATAAAACTTGCTTCAGGAGTCGGACATCTGGATGATGTGACCGGCCCAGTGAAGTTGATGTTGGATGATCATCATCTCGATGCTCATGGTATTTGTTTGCGAGAGGACACTAATGTTGGTGCATCTATCTTCTCCCTGGGGTCAAAGGATCTTCTGCAGGCAGCATTAATGGTACTTCTACGACACCTTGAGATGTCTCTTGTACATTATCTACATCTCAGCTTCACACAATAACATGGGGATCACAACTGCTTGATAAAACATGAGCTTGGTTTTGGATCTGATGTCGCAATTTTCAAACACCCATTTCCTCAGGTGTCCGCAGGCAATGTTGGATTTTTGTCGAGGTCAGCCTTCTGCGAGAGATGGCTTCTGAGGTGCAGGAAATAGCATTCTCCAGAGAGTCACTGTGAATCTGGATTACCAGAGCTGGGGACTGCTTATTAAGAGGTCGTTGAGGAGCTAAATTGTTGAGCAAGTTAAGCATCAGTCCCATTTTTTGTATTTCTCGATAAAGATGTCAGCGATTTGCCTGAGGGGCTGCTCCCAAGTGAGCAGACTATAGCATTATCAGCATATTGGAGCTCAGTGATTGAGGTTGGGGTGGTCTTGGTTTTGGCTTAGAACAAAGCTTACCATCCATTAAACAGCTTACCATCCATTTGGTTAGTTCCACTCCACATTATGATTCTGAAGCACATTTAAAAAAATAAAATAAAGCCACTACTCCTGATTTTCATGGATATAACAGATAAAAGAAAACAGTAAAGCTTTTATATTAAATTTCCTAGGTGCATATTTATCTTTCATATCCATAGATCCATAGATGCTAGGGTCGGAAGGGACCTCAATAGATCATCGAGTCCAACCCCCTGCATAGGCAGGAAAGAGTGCTGGGTTCAGATGACCCCATTTGATGCAAGTATTTTATATTAAGAGGTCATGATTAAAATACATTTATTATGGTTTATTTATTGCGGTTTAGCAGGTCTGTGTGTAGGCCCATGCTGACCTGCCACATAGGGATGGCAGGGGACACGTTCTGTGCTGATCTCCACTTATGGCACTCTCAGGGAATGTAGCACTCTGGATTGGATTCAGCCCCACTCTTAATATTCATTAGGCCTGTGCGAATGGGTAGTATTCGCTTCGGCTCTGGGTTCGGCCAATTTGGGGGACAGTAATTCGATTTGGTGATTTGAATCACTGTCCCAAATTGATTCAGCCAAATCTGATTCGGAGATTTGGCTGCTGCTCTGCTTTGAGCGTGGCGGGCTCTGCACAGGCCCCTGAGGCCACTGCAGGAGCGGTGAGTCCTGGGCTTTTCTCTGTTTTTTTCCAAATCTCCACTGAATCAGGCCGACTGTCCTCAAAATCGAATCACCACCCAAAGCTTCGCACAGTCCTAATGTTCATTATTATCGTAAACGTGAATAATCCCTTTGAATCTAGTGGGACCACACAGAGATATTAGTACTGCTCAGTACAGGGGAAAGTGGCATATGTTTCCCCTATTTACATCTGTAGGATTGCTGAATTTGACCCTTTCTGGCAAGACGCATGCCTCAATGCTTCTAGATGTGGGGCAATTCCCTGGTTTTCAACAGTGCTCATTCAGCTGTCTGCGCAGTGGTACGAAATATGTTTTAAATTGTTATTTTCAGTCTGGCTTTATTTCATACTGCTGGGCTGCAATGATACTAAACTGCCACATATTAAGTTTCTGCTGATTATTCTAATAGGAAATTCAAGGGAGAACAAATTAGAAAAAGGCTTGGTAATCTGATGGATGTGTGCATGTCTGTGTGTGTGTGTGTGTGTGTGTGTGTCTGTGTTTTAAGGATATGTACAGCAAAGCAAATTATACTTGTCGCTGGCTGGATCAATACTTTCAGCAAATCGTAATAAATGGCATTTACTTCTACTTAGCAAAGCATAATTAGTATTCAGTAAACCAATATTAAAATGTATGCTGTGCTTTAAACTGTTTGACTGTATTAGCATTTAAATACCCTATTGTGTACTATGCTATTTTTTCTCTTATTATAAAACTGTATTCTCCAGAGTTCGCAATGATTAATTTCTTTTAGAATATGTACAATGCGAGGATTTAGAAATTCCTTGTGTTTAATAATTACTCAATAGCCAGGCTTATTATTTCACATAAGCACTTGGGTCAATCATTCTAATAGTGAAGTATGCAGTTGGGTTTCCCTTCCGCTGTCCTCTGCCCTGCTCAGAGCTTCTCGCCAAGAAGGGTTTCCATCACACAAGCACTGTACAAATTCATTTCACATGTCATCCTTCATTTTCTGGCTACCAGAACAACTGACAGCCGGATCGGGTGCTTGACATGTCTTTTGAGAATTCTGCACACCTCGGCATTTGCAGACAATAGCAGAGCTCTGTCCTACAAACAAAATCTTTTTGCAGCCAGCTGACTTTTTTTCCCCTCTCTCTCATTTAAGAAGAGACACTCCTTCCTCTTCACTTGAAAGAGACATCAGACACCGCCAGCATAATTTAAACTCACACTCTGAACTACACCTGTAGAATGTGTTACAAAGTCCTTTCTCTCCAGTAATACTTCATCGCTGTATTTACAGCAAGGCCAGTGTGAATCTAGAAAATTGTTGCCTGCTTTCCCCTCTCTACTCCCCACCCCTAGTCTGATCTCATTCCCATTTCCCTCCCACCATGACAACTGTGAATAAGTTCTTAAACACCTAGAGCCAGGTATAGACACTACACTTTTACCAATATAAGTGATCAGAAACCAGTCCATGCCTGTAACAGAACACAAATTCAGTGCACACAGACTGGTTTAGAAATGATGGGACCTGGTCCAAGATATGTGCCCCCTTGACCACCACCACCAAAGAGCGAATCTGTTTGCAACCAGCCTAAACTACGCTACTTATAGAAAACTTGCATTGATTCCACCTTGGGCTTTTTGAATGTCTGAACCTAGCCATGTTGTGACTGAGCTGGTGAAGCGATTTACCTCCTGCTTGTAGGCAGGCACAGCCTTGGATATGATAAGTTTGCCTGTCTAAAAGATTTAAGGAGAAAGTTTTCCAAAAGGTTGTGGGACAAGTTTTCTGTTAGCGGGTTGTTGAAAAAATCTAGTAATGAAAATGTCAGTGGAATCTGGCTGCCCTTGAGGGCAGTTCATTATACCTCCAAGATGTCTTGGGAGAAAGCAAGACAAGGTTCTTCGGGTAAATCTAATATCTCTTATTAGACCAACTCAAATAGTGGGAAAAAGTCTTTTTAGCAAGCTTTTGGGCACCAACACCCATCATCAGGCTGAGGACACTTCCTCAGCCTGATGAAGGGCGTTGGTGCCCAAAAGCTTGCAAGAAGAATTTTTCCAACTATGTGAGTTGGTCTAATAAAAGATATGGGATTGACCTGAAGAACCTCGTCTGCCTGTGTCCTTAGACTGACTTAGCTACAACCTACATTCCTGAAACTTTGCTGAGTGCATTGCTTTCTCTTATCTCGGAGGAAGAAGGAAGGTAAGGTTCCTCCTGTGGAGCTTTCTCCACGTCCTCCCACCAGAAGAAGTGTTTGTCCCCATAGGACCTGTCCTTGTACATGGTGGGTCCACCCCCGTATGCAGAAGGGTCTCCACAAGGCTGAGTCCTGTGCAGTTTACTTTCACCCTGAAACCTCTGCTATGGGTTTTCACTGGGGGAAGAAATGATTCAAGCTTAGAAAGGAAGGCAAAGTGAAAGTGTTGGCATCTGGCATGTGCAGGTGGCAGTTAATGCTGGGGGATAGGATGTAATGCAAAGTCAGGAAATGTTTAACAGAGTTCATGTTAAACCTCACACAGAGAACATTTTTCTAGAGTCTTTGTCTCCAATTACGTGCAGCACTATTTGCATACTTGCCGTTTAGTGACAGAATTTATCATTCTGCCGCAAGCAGGCCTGTGCCTCAAGTTGCTCTCTTGAAGCCAGGCAGAAGCATTAGGGGTCTTTTTAAAGAGTCGAGGGTCATCCATGTTTGCAGCATCTCATCTGGATCACTTTTTTTTTTTTAAGTTTAGTATTTTTGAAGTGCATGTACTTTTTCAGGTGTGTCATTGAGAAGAGCGTAGTATGTGCAGAAGTGGCAGCACTGTTGGGAACAGAATTAAATGAGACAGTTACCTTCTCTTCCCGAGGATCCTTCTTTGAAACCTTGGCGCAATTTGTCACCTCGGTGCATTGTGTGCCCCATGTCAAGCAGCGATGTTCCAGACTCTGGCCATGCTGGCATTTATTCCTGTGAGGTAAAGGTGGGAAAATGGTCCACTGGCCTGAAAAGGCAGAAATGTCAGCCAGAGCTCTGCAGAGCATTTTTGGCAGGGGAGATGTAGACGATCTGCATTGCCCTTTTCAGAAAATACATGAAAGAAGAACTCTGCAGACCTCTTCGGGCTCAAATTTGAGACCAAATGTTGTAATATGTTACAAAATCCACCGGTGGATCGGAAGAACGGATTCAGTGGAGCAGTTTTTTTCTGTTTCTTTGTTTTCCACAGGCTACTTTTCTGCTTATTAAGGCGTGGGTTTTGCGATTCTTTTTCATTCTTGTTGCAGGAGGTCCTCAACATTTTGTTCTTTTAGATGTCCACAATTGATCGTTTTGACTTAATCATTTCTGGACTTGGCTCTTCTTTTAATTAGCCCACGTCCAATTTTATTTTGATCTGGATTGAAGACAAGGCAGGGAGGTGCATTTTAAGATGCACCCTGCGACTTTCCTATGCTAGCAGGCCAGCGATCGTTAAGTGGATTCAACACCAATGTTGCATCACTCCATCATATAGACAGGCTTCGGTTTACCTATATGTTTGCCTGAGCATTTTTCTCCCTCCTCATCTCTGCTAAGATGAAAAAGGGTACTCAAGGGTGGAGGGCTGTGTTTGCAAGATCCCCTCACTAAACATCTGCTGTTGAAATTCCTGGTGTCTTTTACTCCTAAGACCTTGCTTGGTTTCAGTGAACTAAGTATTAAACTTTTAATGCCGTATTTATTTACCAAACTGTGCTTCCGTGAACTTATGAAGCTGAAAGATCTCCAGTGGAGGGAAAAACATCCTTCTAGGCCCTTTTCCTTTAGACTAGGAAGGGGGATTTGTTCTTTTTAAGAATTCATGTCATAGTAAGATAAGAGGAAGGCAAAATGGCTCATAGGAAAGTAGGGCTGGAAGGGAGCTCACAAGGTCATCTTGTCCAGCTCCCTGCTCCAGGCAGGACCATCCCACACTAAATCATCCCAGCCAAGCGTCTGTCTAACCCGCTTTTACAACTTTCCAAGCATGGCGATCCCACAACGTCTGTAGGTAGCCGGTTCCAATGCCTGACCGCTCTTATAGTCAGAGATCCTCCAGCCTAAGTTTCCCATCCTGAACCTTGAGGCTGTTGCTTCTGGTCCTTTCCCCTGCAGCCACACAGAAAAGCCCATCTCCATCCTCTCTATAATCGCCCGTTATTTGAAGACGGTATCAAATTCCCTCTGTCATCTTTGCTCCAGGCTAAATAACCTTCGTTCTTTGAGGCTTTCCTCCCAAGTCTTGCCTCCAAGGCCCCCAATTCTTTTCTTGTTGCTCTGTGCTGGACTCTTTGCAAACTGCCCACGTCCTTCTTGAAATGTGGGGCCCAAACCTGGGCGCAGTCAGTACTCTAGGTAAAGCGTCGGCAGTGCTCAGTATAAAGGAAGGATCGTTTCCCTTGATTTGCAAACGACACTCTTGTTAATACAACCCAGTATGCTGTTGGCTGCCACTTTTTTGCAACAAGAGCACAATGTTGGCTTGCATTCAGTTTCTGGTCCCGTAATTTCTGGGTCCTTCTCTGCAGTACAGCAGCCTCTGCCGTTCTTGACCTCTGAGCATTGCTTTGTGGAATAGTAGTTCTGTTAAAGATAGCTTCATGGCCTACCAGTCATGTTTTTGTACTTCCACCAGAGAAATTAGTGCTTTATATCCTCTCACCATGTGCTGCTCAGGGATTGGTAGTCCTGAATCAGCCTGCCAACTGCTTAGGGTGTATTATTGACAAATGCTAAAGGAAACCCCATGTATCCTTCCTTATCAAGAGGGACTGTGGCTCTGCTATGGATCAAACAATGAGGGATGGTTGGATATTTTATTTGAACAAAAGGGATATTTCTAGCCTCTTATGACAAGGCATAGGATGCAAGAAAAGCTTTATGGAAAAGTTATGTATGATCATTATAATAGTGAAGAAAGAAGAAGCAGCTTTTTTTTTTTTGCTTTTGGTACCTTATGCAGATAAGAAAGAAAAACCTTATCTGAACTTAAAACAACAACAAAAAAACCGCCTCACAATTTATATAATGCTTCAAACTAGCAATTTTTATTAAGTGTTTTCAATTAATGCAACTTATGGTAAAGCATGGGTCAGAAAAGTGGTGTTTTAATTGGCAAATTACAATTGATTTCCCACAGAAGCATACATTATGGTCTTAATAATACCACCATGGCATGCCATAATTAGTATTATTATAGTGAATTCCAGATTTATTAGTCTCCTTGTTTTAATGTCTCAGCCCAGCTCCTTTGCACTTTTGCCTTGAAACTGGCATTATAGTCCACAACATTTATGGAGGTATTTTCATAAGAACAATTAGCTGAAGATCTGCTTAAATTGAATCTAGCATTTACTTTTATAACAAGGAAAGGTTATTCAAATCGCATTCAGCTCTGATGAGCATGCCAATAAGGGTGTCAATTAGTGCCAGTTGTAGTGATGATTTTCTTGATGCACTGAGACCACTACAGAATGTAATTCCTTGGGATTATTACTGGCCTGGGGAGCATCTGAAGTACTAACCTAGAAAGGCTTTGCATTTTGTTCTTAACTTCATGAACCCTGCAGTGTGCCTTCCTAACAACTTCGCTGTTTTTAAATCCTGCAATCTGTATATCCTCAACGGGGAAAAGGAGAACCAAACAATGGGAAAATACTGTAAGTATGTCTGAATAAGTATGGTGGTTCCTGGTGTGATAGCCTCATGTCTTCTTGGGAGCTATGCAAATTTATGTCGTCTGAAGATCAGGCCCAGTGTTATGTTCTAGATAGCGCACTGGGTTCATCAAAATAGGTGAGGGGAATTATTGAGCATTAGAAATACTCAGACTGCTTCTCTCCTGGGTTAACTATAGTGTGAGAGTGTTTGTGTGGCTTTCAGCCTCTTTACTTGGACTCCAGTCATCCCTCGCTGAAGTGAAAGCATCCCTTGTTAGACTCCAAGCACCCTTCAGAAAATGTAGTCCTTCGGTTTTTTTTACATAAAAAATACAGAGCAATTCTTATATTGCAAAGGACTCAAAGAGCATAACAGGTCACAAAGTTTTGAACAGTATCAATTCCTTTTTTAAATCTGGGGGTTTATTTTGTGAATCACGTTTACACGCACGACAGAGCCAACTTTGTGTGGCACCCTTGAAGATCTCAAGATACCCCCAGATTCCCCTGGTTGGGAATCACTAGTGTGTGTGTGTGTGTGTGTGTGTGTGTGTGTGTGGATGGGGGCGGGGGGTACACTTGCATGCATGCATGCATGCATGCATGCATACACACATGCGTGCACATATGTGTGTGTGTGCGCGCGCGCGCACACACACACACACACACACAGTTAAACTATGAAGAGGTAGAAAACAATACGAGACAAATTTTGTTTTCTCTTCTTTATCCCTCTCATGAGTTTATCATTTAAGCTGCTTTCCCCCCATTGCTTTTCTGTATCTAGTAATGTACTACTGATGTGTATCCTTTATTACAACATGAATTAGTTGTCATTTCCCATAGCCACTACACTTTTTGGGGAATTCAAAATTAAACTGTAACCTTAAATCCCCAAGTCATGGATTCCTTAAAAATGGCCCGTATTATAAGACTCTTGAAAGCAAAAAATATCTACTGTTAACCATATTTCCCAACCTGGGAAACTTTTTAACAGCCAGCTATCTGAGAACCTTATGATACCAAATAAATAAAAGCTCCTTGGAGTAATATCACTAAACCAGTGGATAGATGTGGCTTATTCCTAATAATGAATGGTAGAGTTGAGATATTAGAGAGCAGAAGTGATGAATTCTGTTTTTCAAATTAGAAATGATTCCAGTTGTCGAAGGGAAGAGATAAAAGCAGACTGGGTCAGTAGATTTAGGCCTGTAGAAATTTCTTATGCAAGAACATTATTGTGTCTGAATCAATTTGGAGGAATGTCAGATCAGGCATAGCACTGAAGAGCTAGCTTTAATTACGAGGAGTTTGTTTATGAGTGATAGGGCATTAATTGTGTCTGTTAGGCAATGTAGCATTATGGCCAAGCGAAGGGAATATGGTTTTTGTCAAACGACAAATTAGGCCATTTTAGACATTATCCACTGCTTTTTGACATGCGTGTGACAATTGTTTTAAAACTTATTTTCATGATGGCTGGAAAAATGTCAGTTAGAAGCAATTGAATCTATTGCGTTTGTTTAGTTAGTAAAAGTCTTGAAGAAAAATATTTGAAAGAAATCAGTACCGTGTAAAAGACAGTCTTTGGGTTATTATAAGACTGTCTTTTAAATTGGAGTTTATAATTTTAAAAGGGGGGAAAAGTCACCGCGAGAGAACTCCATCTCCGAGAGAGATTCCATGGGAACTCTCTGTTTGTTTTCGATGAGATAGTTAATGCCACTGGTCGTTTATGGTGCTGTGTGATTGGACAGGATGCAGCAAGTGATTTTATTGCATCGTATTTGAACATTTAAAATCCAGCACCTTGTTGTAGCTACATTTGGATTTCTTAACTTTTGTCATGGGGGGGAGGCAGAATAAACTGACGTGTGTCATGGAAGCAGTGCAGATGGGAGGCGCACAAAAATTGCCCCGATTGCTGCTTGCTAATTCCCGAGCACTCACTTGTGGTTGTGAGACCTCTCTCTCACTTTTTCTGGCAGTGGGCTCTTTTCATTGATAGCAAGGGTGTCAAAACTGCCGCCTGCATAGCCCTCTCATCTGGCACCCAGTGCTACTTGTGGCTCTCAGAGTTGACCCAATGGCAGTATGTGGGGTGTGCCAGGTGGCCCCATGCACCGCATGAGACATCCACACCAGCACACCGTGGCTCCACGCCAGGTCCAGCGGCACCGTGCGCAGCATAGCCTCATGGCCCCAGAGCGGCTGTGCTAGGACATGCACTGGATCCGGCACTCGGTCCTGGTCTGTGGATCCGATCTGGCATGCACATTGGCCCCATGGCCAGATGATTTTGACATCTAATTTCTAGCTTCTGGGTATGATTTATGAGCTGGTTGTGATGGAGTTGCATCAACACATAATAAGAGCCCTCACAATCCCCATTTTTTTCTGGTCTTTGGTATCAATGTCACCAGATTTTGGATAAAACCAATGCTTTCTACTTCATCCTTTCCATGCCATGTGCTCTTCAGTGGTCAGAAATGGTCTGAGCTAATTCTGTATGATAAGCTTCCTCATCACTGGGGCCTACACAGGATCTCTAAGTTAAAGCAGTATTTACTATGAGGATCTTTTGCACAGACAGTTAAAAATGTGACAAGAAATGATCCACAGGTGAAACGGTACAGCGTGTTTGCAGCTTTCCAGTTGGCTTGAAAAACTAGCTGTTTGATCTAGTCTTGTGGTAGAAAGCTAGATCGGGGGTTTACTTAATTTTCAAGGATTTTTTTTTTTTCTTTAAATATCTCAAGAACATTTCTGACTTTTTCCTCAATCATGGTTGAACTGGAGAGACTTCTTGACATTCAATCTCCACCTCCTGCTTAGCTCTCTGCTGCCCAACCCATGTAAGAAAGCATGAAAAGACTTCTGTGGCCTGGCCAAATTTTTTATGAATAGGTTGTGCTATTGCCAAGCCAGGGTCCATGGATTTATGTTGCTTGGAAGGCTACGGATTGTTTCAGATGAATAGAGCCCTAAATCTGTGTAGTTTGAGTTGTAGGAGGTGACTGTGCTACAGATATTAATCCCCAGCGTAAACATTAGCTCCTGTAACAATGAAAACCAGGTCCATGTTCTCAACAGATGGCAAATGTTTTTATCTGCTTTTTTTACTGTCTGAGTCGATGTAATCCCTAAAAACAAAACGAGAAACCCCCGCGTTCTCTCAACCAATTCTTGATGTTACGTGTACTAAATTTTCTTGGACTCTGAGCAGTCTTTTTTTATTTATTTATCCATTTTGGTTCATCTTTCATTGCAACAGTCATCTTAAGAAATGTGTATTTGTGCCTCTTTAAATAGTGTGCCATCAACATAACATTAAACGTTTAAAAAAAATGATGGTGTAGGGCAAGATTGGAAAGTAATTTCTATAGCATGTTTCAGTCTGTGTCTTACTAGGAAAAAAGTCTGTGGTTGTGTTGAAAACAGTATCCGTGAGGGCTAAAAAGCCCTTACAGTTGTCTTTGTCTTGCAAAGTTAATCGTCAAAAGTCAAATATGAACTTAGGATGCATTAAATGCCAAGACAAAATGGAAGGCGTATTTTTTTTAGTATAAAGCTCTTGAAAGGTTTTTGCAATGGAAACTTTATATTTCCTTTTGCAGAAATACATTCTGTCTAATAACTGATGATCAAACAGATTGCCTGATTAGCCACATACAAAGCTACAAGGGCAGAATCCTAGATTAGGCTCAGCAAATTGCACTATTCTAACTGATTAGCAGACCAAGGAGGAAACCATCGAATTCATAATTTCTCTTTTCATCAGAGGGACCTGTTGCTTTCTGCCATACGTCTTATCTTCAGTCTGTTAAGAGCACAATTTTGACCGGGTTTTTGTGGTTATTTATATAGTTATTTATAATTTTCCTTAAATTTGCAATATGGAGAGAAAACTGCAGAGAGTCCAAGTGAAACACAGACTTTGCACATCTCTTGCCCCCCAAAATGTCTATGCAGTGCAAGGAAATTTGATTCTTGACATTTCCATGGTCTTCAATAAAACCCAGCCTGCTAACTCGACTCACACCACTTAGAAAATTGAGGGGCGCTGCCTGCAGAAGGTAGCTGACACTGACTTGGTCAGAGACATGAGCTTTAGTAGGCAACAGACTACTTTGTCAGATGTTATTAATGAAGTAGTCTATTAGCTATGGCCCCTGGCAGATATTTTGCAGCAGGCTTTTTTTGTTTGTTTGTTTTAATACCAGGACATCCCATGGTGCACACTTGCACGGTCGTTGCATGCAGCTTGCGACGCCACAGACAGGTTTGTGGCACTGCAACCCGCACATGCACGTTCGTCTGGATATGTCTGTGGGGTGCATTGTGCAACTGATGCTTCGGTTGCCTGCTGGATTCATCATAATAAAAATCTTTCCTAGATGAAATTTTTCCAAAATGGTCAGTGAATCCAGGTCCCTGCTGACAAGGGGTTCAAATGCTTGTCTTATAAGCATAAGTTTTGAACCTACACTCGGAGATAATCTTCCTATTAAATTCAGGGAGTGTTTAACCAGGTTCAGGAAGGTCCTAAACAATATCAGCATTTTCTTCATCCTAATAATGGTGTGCGTGAGATCACTGTGGTGCAGAACAAAACAAATGGTATGGAAATTTACTCTTCTCCCCCAAAATTGCCTGTAAGTGGTGGATAGGATGATATTTTTCATAATCTGAACCCACTGAATGAGCTATAGCATCAATAATGTAGTAGAAAGCATTTTTTCTCCCTATAAAGTGTATTTATATCACGTGAAGTAAACACTTTTAAAAGCAATTTATGTGGACCTTAAGGAATAATCAATATTGGTTTAGAAGGAAGAATTACATAATCTTGATTTTTCTAAGGGATTCATGTGATTTGCAATTATATGACAACTTGATTCTATTATGCCTTACTTGCAGCAACAGACCATAAAGATTGATTATACATTAAAAGCAGCATTAAAAAAAACAGATAGCATGTACATTTCCTTGCTCCTTGTAGCTACACTTTTATTTCCCCCCTTTCAGAAATACATGCACGCGCCATGCATATTTTATAGAGGCCACATTCATAGGGGTAGACATCACTAATAGCAGTAATCCTTCTCTCACACACTGCTCTATACTAGTGGAAAGCTGCAGAAACATTAATGATTTAAATTTATGGATACCTCACATGCAAAAAAAAAAAAATAATAATAAGTCTAATCAACAATCATAACACCATCTTTTCTTGGGGGGGGGGGGAGGTGTTTTTTCAAATGTGCTCCCACTAAAAATGTTCATGCAGACAGAAGTATTTGACAGTTTTGCAATCTCTTTCCAAGCTAGGAGGAGCTGGGGGTCATCCATTAAGGTAACCGAAATAATATCATGTGATTTTGGGTAGCCAGTGCATAGCTGTAGGTACAAGGACCGTGTTTTCAAAGAATGTACTCTCTTGGCAGATCGGGCTAAAACTCTGGCTCAGTGACCTGATACTTTTCTCCACAGATTGCTGCATGTGTTTCACAGTCCGTGTTTTCTTAATTCAGTAAAAGCTGTGTTAACCGGCATTTTAGTAACTGGGATACTCTATTACCTGGAATTTCCAGCTGGCCGGGTAAACGCAGCGGGCTTGCACACAGCCACCGCTGCCGCCACCCATCACCCTGCCCTGCACTGTCCCTGCTCCTTGTGCTGCCACCACCCCCCAGCTCTGCATCCGGCCGAAAACCCCTGCCTCAAGTAACCGTAATTTTTAGATAACTGGCACCCCGCTTTACCCCATTCATGCCGGATAACAGAGTTTTTACTGTAGTTGACCAAAAAAAAATGATGGTGGGGGGGCAGGTTCTCTTCATTTTGGTCACAAACTGAACTTTCAAGATAGGAACTAAATGGTGATCATTGATCTACTTAGTCAGCTATCCGAGTGATACACCAGCTTTACAAAGTAATTCCCATACCATTTGTTTTGTTCTGCACCACAGTGATCTCATGCACACCATTACCAGGATGAAGAAAATGCTTACATCTTTTAGGACCTTCCGGGGCCTGGTTAAAAGCTCCCTGATTTTAATAGGAAGATTATCTCTGAGTTTAGGTTCAAAACTTACACTCACAAGACAGTTTTAATTGCTTCTTTTCACTTCACTGAGGGTGTAATTCTGAAGCCTAATGTTGAGGACTGAGGAGTCGGTATTGTTTGTTCTTTCACTGAGATAAAATCTCAAAAGAAACGGAGAGGGCAGTGATGTTATGCAGACTAGCAGACTTTACTAGGCATAGCTTCTGTGTGTACCAAAGGCACAGAGGCATAGTTTGTCTGTTCTGGTGCTAGTTTAGTGCATGCAGCTTTCTGCGCATACAGACAGCACTGATTAGAGCTGTCCTGTACCATATGGACAATGGCAATTAATTCCTTAAGTGCTCTAGGAGCATATAATTGAAGTAGCACCAGTATGGTCCAGCGAGCATACCATGATGACAGAAGCAAATTGTTCATTTATCAGGAGATAATGCATTAGTGTTAATGCAAGTGATTGTGCAATTATTGTATTATAACATGTTATCTACTGCCAGGAAACATGTTGGCTGGGGTCACCTGGATCAGAAACAGGTAGAGAAACTAAATGCAGGAGTCGTAGCTCACATGGCGAGATGCAAGGCTTATTTAAGAACTGGCTGCAGAAGGAATAATCTGAAAGACAAAACAACAAAAATGAATGGGGTCATGACTCTTACAGTACAAAGGTTGCAGGGTAAAAAGGGTTTCTATAGCCAAAGCCCAAGGCTGGAATACATGAGAGAGTCTTGCCTGTCCTCAAGATTTCAAACCAGTTGTGTGCTTTCACTGTTGCTGTTGCTGAAAATAGCTTAGTAAGGTTCATCGGCCTTCTCCCAAAGAGCCTGCTGCCCAATTACTGTTTCATTATACAGTTGTCAAAACATTAGATACTTGAAGCCCTTTGAACTGTAAAAGAATTTATAGGGGTGTTTATTGGTGGGGGATGGAGTTTGCCTAGGTATTGTGGAAACCAGATATCCCATCACATCGAGCTTTATTTTACTGGTCAATACTTAGATTGGGTGCGTTTACCAAGAACTTGCAAACCACGCCGACCACAAATATCAAAACGTTGCCATTTACAAAATTAACATCAATTTATTCTGTTGTGTATAAAGTTCAGTTTGTTCTGAAAATTGCTGTGGATTTCTTCTGGATATAGTTAGTTATTTTAGGTTCATTTGTATTTTAAGTCTATGGTAAGGGCGTCTGCATTTCTAGAAAGGAGCATTTTAGCAAGGTGTGTAAAACAAGTCTCTATATTTACTGGCTGAAAGTTACAGTAAATGCTGAGATTTTTTTTAACCTATTGCTTTAATATTAAATTTAGTCCTTGGTGATCATTTTCATTTATTTATTTAGATTTATACAGTATGTAAAGAAGTGCCTGTCTAGAGGTCTAAACACCTCTGTCACATTACTTAAAATGCAAGCCAGCCTAATACAAGCAGAACTATATTCTGCAGCCTCCCCAAGCCCTAGGTCACTGGGTGATATTTTTCCAGTCTCAATACTTTATGCATACGAATCATCCCCCTGAACTTAACTTTATACACATGAGTAGTCCCATCGACTGCTTCTAGCACAAAATTAATGACACGCATAAGTATTTGCAGAATCGAGCCTTTGCTGCGCACATATGCAAATCCAGCTGTTATTACTGTTCAGCATGTATTTTGCGGTAGCACCACTGGGGGGTGGCCTCCATTGTGCTTGTTGCTGGACAGATCGGTGCGATGGGGAGAGTAAATCCAGCCGTAGCTCCCAAATAAGGTGCATCACTGATTCTAATCCTATGACGAGGAGAGAGAACTGGGGTTTAGCAACTGGACCTGAGAGATCCGTTAGCCATAGAGATCCAGTATTGCTAAATGGGTAGCTATATATTATCATCGAGGTAATTCAAAAACAAATTTCAAGCTGTGATCATAAAATTGTTCTTGTGGTAGATTAGACATGATTTTTTAAATGGGCTTCTTTGAAATGAGGACAGCTATCAGACATTTCTATTTTTGAAGTCTGGTGCTTTAATTTTTCATTGCATTAAACTCCTGAAGAGTTTTACCTTTTAAGTTCAAATAATATTTTAGTTTTGAAATAAACGCATAAATGTCAAAATAGAACAAAGAAAGAATATCAAAGCGGAATAGAAATGGGTGAGGGAAATACGAGTATAAAATAGAAAATTGAATTCAACCCTAATCACTTATACCATATTTCCACATGTATGTGATTAATCTCTTTTAGCTTGCTGAAAGTACCCAGACTTAAAAATAAGCATGTGTTTAAATATTTCCAGGATTGCATTCTACATTGTTAACACCTTCCAGAACTGTGTAACCTAATGCATATAGAAATTAAAATTCAAACAAATAGGAAGATTAAGAATGGAAATGAGTACACTGTATTATTAAATATCCCAAGGTTCGTACCCTGTTGCTTAATTCCAAATTGAAAATAATTAGAGTTCCTATTTCGGGGATATAGTAAATAGAGTGCCCAATCTCTTGAGGATTTAACAGAAGGAAAGAACTTGAAAGTCTCAAAAAAGCATCAGTGTTTTTCCTTCTGTTTTAACCAGCTAAAACTGAGTGACAGCACGCCTATTGCTTAATAACTTGTATCTGTGCAGCATGGCTAAAATAGTGGCATGGGAGTTGGGAAGCCAGGCAATCCTGCGTGTTGTGCCACCAACCTGCTTGGGCAAGTTGCTTTCTGTTTCCGTACAGCTTTATAAGTGACCAGGGGGTGATACTGGAAATAGGAGCCTCCATTTTACTGAAATGCAACAGAATTTAGGAAGTCAAGTCCATACTTGTGCTTATGTCTGATTTTATAGCTGTCCCGATTTCATGTTGGTGATGCCCACCCAAAGGTTTTCTAACCACAAAGCCTATAATCCAATGAGATTTTCTCTTTGTGGTACTTTTATGCTGGTGGTGGTCAGGTTAATAAAGTCCTCCATTGCTGTAGTTGGATTCTGCAAATGGGGATGGGAATTAACAAGGGGAAACTAACTTTCTAATCTGTGTCGTGTCAGCATTTTCCGTCCTATTTGTTTTGCATGTTTTCCCTTTCCTGCTGAAATCCAAAGAAGTAAAACCAATAAAAGCAGCCACCAGTGGTTATGTAGATTGGAAATGGGGAAAGTGTGATCTGGCTTGCTGGAGAATGCGAGAGGTTTTTTTTCCTACAGAGCTGGAAGAGCGGCTAGTTTTTAATCATTCTCTTTTCTGCTCCCGTTGCTCCCCCTTCCCTTCAAAAGTCTATATTGAGTGACCTGGAGCCGAAAGTGATATTGTAGCGCCAGTCAGTAAAATCACAGGGATATAAATTATATATCAGGTATGCTTGGGCTGTACCATAGAGAGGTCTGAACATGAACAACAACATTGCCTAGCGAGTCACCTGTCTATAACAGTCAGCAAACTGCTGTCCCAGAGGTGACTATAATAGACAGGCTTCGGATGAGTTTGTTTGGCAGCCAGCTGACCCCAGCCTCCAGTACTAATCTCTGATCAGTAACCATCTGTTCAATGCAACTCTAACGACTAAGCACTTTTCTAACTGTCAGGGATGACCTGGAGAAACTCAGCAGGGAAATAAAACCATCAGCCACTGATTGGAATACTGATGGCCATCATTTAGTGAGGTGCTGCAGGAAACCAAATTATGCCTGCATTCCCTGGGTCGCTCCTCAGTGATACTGTCAACTTGATGTTAAAGCCTCTTGATCAATATGGTTTCCATTCTGCCACCTTTTGTTGTATTGAGCTGTGCTTCCTCATGGGAACAGTCTCGTAGAGTTGGACGGTGTACATCACGTAGCATGAGAAAGGGTAGCAGAACATGGGTGTGCGTGATGTGATGTTTTAAAAAAAATAAATAAATGATGGGTTTTCTGGCGTCCATTGGGCTCCATATTGATCTCATTGACATCAGTGAAAATTTGGAGTAGCTTCCCAGAAGTGAATGCATCTTTCTGTATTTTCAGTGGTGCAAAAGAGTGTAGGGTCTGAGCTGGTTTCATTGATCGTATGTAATGAACAGGATTTATCCCGTTCTTTAGGGACCTCCCAAGGCATCAAGTCCTGTTGTGTCCATTTCCAATTAGCCATGTGTCCAAAAAGGCCCCAAGAACATCCATTAGAGCCCTTCGCAACATCATACACAGCTACAGAGCACCTGGTTTTAAGAAGAAATGCAGTGTGCCACAGGCAGGGTGCAAAGACAAGGGTGCATCTGTAGCATAGATCTGTTTGCTCACCTGGGGCACATCCAGGCAAGTATGCACATGTAGTTTGTGGTACTGCAGACGCACACACCAAACACACAGACATTCGACATGTTGCTAATTGGCAGCACGGCGGGTTTTTCTGACACTGGAAGATCCCAGTGTCTCAAAAATGGCACAGCTCACGTGGCGGCAGCGTGCACTGCCTGAAACCAGAGCCTGGCTGGCCAGAGCCACGCTCCAGCTGCCAGCCAGGCTCCACACACCTGGATCATTGCTGCTGGAGCCCCGGGAGACCCCCAACACACCGAGAGAGGCTGCTGGGGCCAGCTCTGGTGCTGACCCCAGCCTCCCCTACCACACCCAGGGCAACTTGCTGTGTGCCAGAACATGCATGCAGGGGCATTGCCCCGGGACAACTAGCAGCAGCACGGATAAACATATTTGTGCCGCTGCTAGTTGCCCCCAGAGAATGCACATTCCCGCTCACAGGGATGTGCCCCTCTAGACAACCCCCCCCCCCCCCCCCAACAGCCTCTCGGCTCCTGCACATCAAAAACCATAGAAGCTAAACAACCGAGATCCAGATCCTTTGCCAGTCACCATCAATTAATATACACCATTTCCTAACCATCTGTTCAGCCGTTACCCTATTAAATCTAAGTTACCTCGGATGTCTGCATAATAAATTAGAGATATACATTTTAAATGCCCTAATTGAGTTTAAACATCAATTCATTACCCAGGTCACAGAATGCAAAACAAGGGACATGATTGTTTATGCAAACCCTGAACCAAATCCTGCCGTCTTCACTCAATGCTTATTTGGGTAAAAATTCAATTGACTCCTATTGGGGTTTTAATTGAGGAAGTTCTCTGTGAAGGCTACTATATTTAGCCCCTGGTAATAGAAGCACAATAGTAATGGACATGTAGTCCATGGTCGTTGTAAAGCAAAGCAATTTAATTTTTATAAATCAGTCATGGCTATGGATGTATTTCTGGTCATGTTCGATTTTTGGAAAACATAAATGGATTTGTCACAGTAAAAAGGTCAGACAAAGCAACAGAACGTTGGTCCAAATGTTTAAACAATAAATCACGTATATATCTATGTAGTGAACTGTCACCTTTTTCATTGTCCGACTCTTGGTCCAGGTCATTTAAGCTAAGTTTACTCATGATGTTAGGTGGTAATTTATAGCTGTATCATTTTTCTGTGTCGTCTTAACGCCTTTCCCTTGTGATGCTATAACAATAGATAGCCTGTTAAACAGCCTCTTTTCTAATGGTAAAGTGTATCCTTGCAACATTTGCTGATTTATCCTAAGATGCTCTTATATATCAGGTCTGTTTATGTCTAAGTAGCTTTATAAATACTGGGGCCTGGACATTTGTCTAAGCAAGACTGTAACTGTTAAATAGCCAAAGATGGGGTAGATATTCCTTGCATCCCTGATGACCATTACATTCCTACTCTAAATGGTAAAACACCATCATTAGATCCTGCAAGAAAAAGAAAGAATGAGCGGGGAGAAGGTACCAAGATGGGAAAATAAAGAAAGAGAAGGGCAACATGACAGACTGAGTGGGAAGCAGAGAGAGGTATACAGTAGAACAAATCAGGCATCACATTCAGAGTAGGGTGGGCACAAAGAAGACGCCAACAGAGCTGTTCAAGACAAGGCGACGTCTTTGTTCTGTGTTTCTACCTTGCATAACTCCTGGGGTTCTTTAGGGCCCCTTGGATCTTGCCATATTTCAAGTGATTGGGACTGGGTGGGAAATTTCCAAAAATGTTCCTGTTCCACATCAAGATGGAAGTGTGCTCTTTTGAAGGTTTGTTGCTTTATTTGTGAAAAGCCTTAGACAGACGCCCACCCTAGTGGTATGAACATGCGTCTGAAAGGTGGGAAATCGGATCAGCCTGATTCAGATCAGAGACTGCGAACCAAAGTGTCATCTTGGTCCTGGAAAATCTTTCCGATTGAAAGCACGAATGAGTTTGTTCGTGTTTACACGTGTTCTTTCTCTCGCTCGTGCACATCCTCTCCCTCTCGGTCACGTATCCTCTCCTCTTAGGACTCTACGTTTCCATCAAAGTTCTTAATAAATAATAAAGAATAGGCCGTGTCTGGTTTGGGGCTTCCACGAGTCCGCCTTTCCTCCATTGCTACTGTCTCCAGGCTGTAGTGTCCTAATCCCGGTCCTTTCAACCTCGGAGCGGCAAATGCTTCGAGGCCAGCACTGCACGTGACATCAGTCAGGTAAATGGGGACAGGTGGAGGGTAAAGTCCACATCAGCCAGTAAAGTCTGGCCTGCATTAAAGGCTGTATAGGCTGTACCCTGCATATGAATATAGTAATCCCTCTCTGGCTTGTATTTTGAAAGCTCCCTGCCTGGAAGCGCATATCGCTGGGAGTTCCCGTTGGAACAAATAGTCTCTGTTACCCCTTACTCGATATATAGGATGTAGTGGCATGGACTGTTGCTCCCTTAAACCTTTCAACACCTCTGTGTGATGGCCAAGAAAGTGTTACGCCAGTCTCGCAGATGGTGAAACTGAGACACAGGGAGGTGAAGTAACTTGCCCAGGGCTACACGGTGAATGGCGACAGATCCGGGGTGAGAGCTGAGGAGTCCTTGGCTCCGAGTTCCTGCCACAGCTACTCAGTTTGGTCATGCATGCTGCTCACGTCAGAGCTCGCTCAGCCAGAAAATCTCGTCTTCCATCTCCAGGGGAAAATCCGTCTCCTTTCTCTACACTATCAAATCATTTAGTGTGGCTTTATTCCCCTCCCCCCCCCCCCCCAGTGTTATTTCCACATCTCATACTATTCATTTTTTTTCAGGATCAGCTAGTTGCTTATACAGGGCAGTCGGTCATTCATGCGGCACCTGTAAAGCCCATTGGTGTGGAATGGATTGCAGTGTTTGTACGCGATTTCAAAGCCTTCTCTGCATCGTTCCACCAATGTCATTTCATAGGCTAGCTATGGAGCAGTTTTTTTTACATGCACATCCCCCAATAAACAGATTGGCAGTTTACAAGGGGTGGGTGGGTATGTCAGCATGCTCAGTCATGCTGACACAAGTATTAGGCTTGTCCTCACAAACGTTTCTCTTTCATAGCTATTTCAGGCTAAATTGGCAACTTCCTTTTGTTCCACCTGATTTAGTGTTTTGCCAGTTTAATTCCCGGCTCGTTCAGATATACTCCAGCTGGCCTTGCTGGGTTGTGCTGGGGAGGGGATGGCAGGCAAACCGTCCCCTAACCCAGTGCGTCCAGACTCGAGCAGAATTCCTTTAGTGCCAGAGCAGGGGGCTGGACCCGATGATCTCCCGAGGTCCTTTCCAGCCCTGAACTTGTGTGAATGTGCCCACTTAGAAACAAAGGCTAGTTCAACTAGAAAACCTCATCACTCCAGTTGTCCTGGAAGAGCCAGACCCACTGGGCTGATGAAGTGGTTAGGACCCCAGGGCCCATGGCATATGTTTGCTAGTGCCTAGGAACAAAGGGAATGCATCCTGCTTGTTTCTGTTGCAAAGATTAGCCGTACTATTCAAAGCACTCTTGGGCTAGGTACAGGCATTCAAAAATCCAGAGACAGGATCCATCTCAGTTCTGTCATTTTCTGTAGGAGGCATAATTTAGGTCACTAATGAACAGAACGCGCGTTCACCCCTTGGTCGGGTGGAGGGGCAAATCTTGGACTTGGTTCCGCCATTTTTAAACCAGTTTGCATGCCAAACTTCTCTTCTGCAATGGGTATAGATTAGTTTCTGATTGCTGATACTGGTCAAAAGTGTAATGTCTGTACCGGACCTTGGAGACCCAGATTCAGGAGCACATCCCTAAAGCATTTCAGCATACACTGAAGTCCCCTTGGCTCCAGTGGGATTATGCATGTGCTTAAAGTGTGGTATGTTCTGCAGCCTTTTGCTAAACAGGGGCCCTGCCACCCACATCTTTCCTACCTACCAGCAGAGAGTGCTTCAGATCACCACCATTGGGACACAGCAGTGCATCCACATGAAATGCTGTTTGCATGGGCAAACCTGCTGTTAAAGTGTAGACATCTAGGTTTTAGGATAGCATGGGGAAAATGGAGACCATCGGTCAGGAAGTGTATCTGCAGCTAATCGTCCCCTTCCTGACGCTCCTTTGCGAGTGTATCTTCATGCCATGCCCAGGTTGTAAGCTATGGACCGTAGCTCCTAGGCACCCGTGCTTTCCATTCAGTTTAACTACAGTTTCTTCCTTGTCCATTCTCCATGCGGTGCATCTTTGCAATTCCAGCTTCCTCCTGCTGCCATGATATGAAATGTCAAAAGAGAGCGATTGTTCTTGTATTTCCAGCCCAACTGGAAGCGGGAAGTGCCAGAAATGTTAGGAGAGAGGCTGTTCTCACCAGACTGCCAGCCTCATTCTACTGCCCCAAGAGGTTCAGGTAGGTTGAATAAGCTTTGGATAAGTATCCAAACTTCTGGGTGTTTATCCAAACTGAACAGCCAAACTGTTTGAGGTCTGCCCATCACTGCTTGAGACCAGATGTAAACCCATATTGTGCTTGCTGAGATAGTGGGAGACTTGGCATGCCTCTAGATACCTACTTAACAGTTACCAGCCTATAAATTACAGTTACCTAGGAAAATATCTTCCAATTGAAAGCTAGCTAAGTACAGCTAGTTCCAGTTAAAGGTAAAACATGGCGCTTGGCTTCATCCACCCTGCCCTAAATTCATTTCTTATCAAAGCTGAATAGATAAACTATACTGCACTTCATTTGTCGAATCCCCCCTTTTCCCCTCATGAAACAAATGCTCATGAAAAGATCATGAAATCCTTACTGTTGTTCAGTTTGAAATGTTTTGCATTTTTCTTCAGTAGGTTTTTGGGGGTTTCATGTTTTCGGCATATATCAAATATTGCCAATTTATCCATGTTGTTTTTCATTGTGTAAACTGCAGCCTTTTGTTTAATTTTCCAAATCAGACATTTATGCAGTTAACCAGTGCGGTGTAACCTGTATACAATGTGAAGTTATTATCTGAGCGAAAACTTTGCTTTTTTCCTTTTTTTTTTGAGTGTTTGTTGCAAAGCTTGAGCAATTCAATGTTTATGGAAAGTAAATAGAAACAGTGTTTGTGCATATCGTTGAGTTGGAAATTTGCTTTCAAATTCAAATGATATTTTTTCACCGTCTCTCCAGTGCCAATTCTTCTTGTGTCCCAAATGTATTTAATGGATCCAAGTGCATTAGTTTCACCTTTACCTCTCAGTTTGATAGCATTTACTGTAGTGTAGCTTTCTGCAGTGAAAATCTAACCATATATTTCTATAAAAATATATGGATGTACTCGGCTTCTCTGTCACGGTGTGCGACAATAGTTTAGAGCACAGAAAGTAAGTACTTGATAAGGATTATACTGCCCCTTCAACACATGGAAGCACCGCTGTGTCCCCGTTCCTAGCCACCCGGGCTCCTGTGCTATGTAAGTTCAGCTTGTAATAACACAGCCATGTCAAGGGAGCCAATAAAACCTTCTGGTCTAAAAATAAATAAATAAGGCCCCATTTATCAGTTAGAGGTAAAAAGAAATACAATATGGAGTAGAATGAAATTCAAACCTTAGGTGTGCTGTAGGCACTTCCAGAGCCCAGAACTCCTTTATTCTAGGTGAGACTCGAGGGAAGCAGGTGTCCATCATTTTCCATAATGAAATACTTGGATTGAAGAGCACAGGGTCTGTGTCTGTGCCTGGCATGCTCTAATCGGAGACTGGAGCCATTGGTTGTTTTGCAGCATGCTCAAAGTATGCTTAAGTGTGTCAAATAGAAGGTGTGAATGGCATTTATATTGCAGACTATTAAAGAATTCAGCAGCAAAATGTACTCCAGTTACTAAACACACTTTGGGCTGGGATAATTCTCTCTGTTTTATGGTTTTTAATTAGAGTCATTTAAGCTTTAATTAAGAAGTTACATGTGCTGTCTTTTTAAAATAGCACAAGTGCCTAAATCAGTTATATAACACAAAGCATAGTCAGTCTTATGTCTGTTTTCTAGTATGAGATTGTACCAGCAGCACCTTGCAGATCTCTCCTAAATTGCCAAGCTGAGTGAACCTTCCTTCAAAATGTTAGGTGTGCAAAATTGCGCATACATTTGCCTGTGCAATTATTGTAATTACTTGATGTGCATGTTTAATCACTTTAATTGCTGGGGCAACCTAATCCATGTATTATGTAATTGTGCACGTGCGGTTCAACTGCACATGCAGTTGTACGCTCAAGTATTTGGAAAATCTGACCTCATTATGCATTTGTGAATACACCCAAGCATATTGTAACCATTCTGTATAAATGTAATGAGAAAATGATCTGTTCTTAGAGTGAAACTCTAGTCAGTAAAATGTACTCTTAAGATTAAATTAAAGGCCAGCAATTCAAAACCTAGGCATCCAACGTTCTTTGACATTTTTTTTTTTTCCCTTTTTCTCTTACTAATTTTCAAGGAAAATAAAAAAAAATAATTATAAAAGAAAAGATAACACAGCATTTTGCTGTTCTTGCAAAAGATTAGCGTGGGCCTATGTAATGTCCAGTAGGGCCGTGTGAAGATTCGGGTGGTGATTTGATATGGAGGAGATTCGGCCGATTCAGTGGCCAAATCTCTGAATCTGAATCAAATCAGGGGACCAGTGTAAAGGTCTGAATCGATTCAAAGCTCTCCAAATCTTTGGCAAAGATTCGGAGAGCTCTAATGATTCGGGCAGTCCCTGGTGGCTGCAGCAGGGAGCTGCAGCCACTCAGACCTGGTAAGTACTAGGGGTGGGGGAGGGGACCATGGGGGACCCCTGTCAGCCCTCCTGACCCCCCCACCACTCCCCCAGCGCCCCCCACGGCTGCCCCTGTCCATCCCAGCTCAATACTTAAAAAGGAAAAAGCCCCGGTGCTCACCGGGTGCTGCCGGGTGGGGGGCAATCCCCACTACCCCATGCTGCATGGGGGGATCTGCATGAGCCCCCTCGCCCCCCACTCCCCCGGCCCCCCCACGGCCCCCTCACCTGCCAGGGCTCTGGCCCTTTAAGGAAAAAAAAGCCAAGAAAGCCCCAGGACTTATGGCTCCTGGTGCAGCCTCAGGGCTTCAGGGGCTAGTGTCGAGCCCCCACATGGTGCAGAGCAGCGGGGATCGCCCCCACCGGCAGAAGCGGTGAGTCCCAGGGTTTCTTCAGGTTTCTTTTTTTTTTCTTGAAGGGCCAGGGTGGGACACCCGTGAGGGGGCTGGGGGAGCAGGGGCGGTTTGGGGGCTCATGCAGAGCCCCCCCATGCAGTGGGGCAGCGGAGATCGCCCCCTGCCCGCAGCATCTGCTGAGCCGGGGCTTTTCCCCCCCCAGTGCTGGGAGTTGGGGCAGGCGGGACAGCCATTGCTAGGCTGGGAGTGCGGGCGGGGGGCGGGATGGGCCTGGCCTGGCTGATTCGGAGATTCGGGCTGCTGCCGAATCTCCGAATCAGATTGGGCCAAATCAAATCAGGACAGCGATTCAAATCACTGAATCGAATCACTGTCCCCCGAATTGGCCGAATCCAAAGCAAATACTAACCACTTCGCACAGGCCTCATGTCCAGCTGTATGACACAGGTTTGTCTTCTAGAAGAAAATTACCTTTTGTAAGTCCACTTATTTTTTTGCATTCGGTTGTTGGGTGTGAACCTACCCTGTTTGAAAGTATGTACAAGCTAGCTATCTCACAGGTTGTCTCTGTTTGCCTGCCAAAACCCGTGGGAGCAGGAAGTCAAAACGTTGATGTGAACTTCCCATTCGCCCCTGGCCACTCAGACACCGATTGTGGGGTATCTTTTCTGTTTTTAATTTCTTTGGCTTCATCTTGCCTGTCTTCAGTGCCGCTGTTTCTTGCTGCTTTTCAGTGTTTGCCTTGGTAAATGATATGATTCCATTATTGGTGCGAATCTTTGTCATTCATTAGATGATGTCACGATTTCTAGGCACTGCATATGTTGTATTGCTAGGTGGCACTTAGCAATGTGCAGCTCCCCATCTGCTACCTCCATTTGGCATTTTGTGCCCGCACTTTAAACTCTAAAATGTTATGACATTGTTTCCTCCGTTTCTGGGTGCCAGGTGGATGAAAGCCATTCCTCGAAGGATGTGCATGTGCAGTGGAAGAGAGTAAATAATTCAGAACGGGCAGAAGTCCTTATTGTTAAGGACCGAGCGTGTCATTGTTTGGTTACTGAACACCATCCGTATGCCAGCGACTTCCTAGAGTGTTACAAGAGCCCGATGCTAATTATTTACAGACACATGATAGCTATTTGGATATTGCTGATGGTTGAATATGATAATGTGTGTTTGTTCTAGTAAACTGCATGTGTTCCTTGCATTGTATGGAAGGTGATTTTCCATTACTGCATCTTAATCCATCACATAAATGCATGCTTGTATTATCTCGGCAGACTTGACAATATGTATCTGTTTGTTTTTTTCCCCCCCTATTTGAATCCTGTTTGCAGTCTACATTGTGTTTTCCATGTAAAACTGGCATGAGTCACCCACATTATTTTCATTTATTTGGATGAGCCGTTTCTGTCAGCTTAATGTGGTGAAATACTAAGTATTAAAGCAGTTTCTCTCTCCTTCCCCTGGGCTGTCATCACCATCTCCCTCTTCTTACAACCCACTAAACCTTTCAAGCCCTTTCTTCCCCTTCCTTCTGAGATTAAACCATCTCTCCTTCTTTCACACGCACAACCCTCGGAGTCCTGGTGCTGGTGTCAGAGAAGACCTGCGATAGGTACCTTCACAACCAGCCTAAACTTCGTTCTTTTGTTCCTGTTTCTGAAGTGCTGTGGACCTTGATTTTTGGGGAGGATCTGCTTGATGGATTTACTAAATCTCAATGCAGTCTGTACCAACAGCAATGCAGGTTAAATCTTACTGTTGGACCCCTGAACATTGTTACCCAATCCCCTTCGGTACAGGAAATTTCCAGGTGACATAGATATTTTGCACTTCTGGTTTCCTGGCAAAGGAAGCAGCATATCTAGGCCAGCATGCTGTTTGCATCCTTGGCTGCCAAAAGAGTCCTTGCACAATCACTGGAAGCTGGAACCGCTTAGAGCGGACTCTGATGGACTCGATGACCCAAGGACCCAGGAAACTCAAAGTTGTTACAAATCCAATTTCAAGCTGTCCCCAAATGTGGATTGCGATGATCTGACTTGTCATTTTGAGGACTCCCATTCTACCCAAGAACCAGCGCTATGTGGAACCGTTACAAATTTTGCAGTTCAGTAAACAATCTAGGAGCAGGCTCTTGTTTCATAGGGGTGTGCGAACTGGGCCCTATTGGATTCAGATTCAGTTCAGTTCGAATCAGGGACCGTGATTTGATTCGTTGATTCGGATCACGGTCCCGGATTCAGATTCAGTTCGAATCAGGGACCGTGATTCGATTCGTCTATTCGGATCACGGTCCCTGATTCGATATGGCTGAATCCAAATCTGAAGATTTGATGCTGATTTTGGAGAATCAGTGATTCAGATACAGACACAGCTTTAAAAGTTTTTTTCTATATACCTCGAGGTATCAGCATGGCTCATGATTGCTGCAATGCTCAGCAGTCAGCCACAGGGCGACCCCGGGTGCCCCCACCCAGACCCAGGAGGCACCAGTCACTGATGGGGGGGGGCGGGGGAGCCTCCTTTATGCTCCCCAGTGGACCCGTATGTGGACCGAAAGTGCTTCTGGTCCACTTCTGGGTCTGCTGCCAAGTGTGCTGGGGAGCCCCCCACACTCCTGTGGGATGCTCCATGTGCCTCAGCATCACAGCATCCATGAACCGCCTGCTACCAGAAGTATGTAGAAAAACATTTAAAGCTGTGTCTATGTCCAAATCTCCAAATCTTTCCAAATCTCTCCGAATTGATTCGGAGGGTTCCAATTCAATTTGGAGAGATTAAAGGGTCCTCTGATTCGATTTGTATTTGGAGATTCGGCCACTGAATTGGGCCAGATCTCCACGGAATCTAATCGGGGACCAAAGCTTCACACAGCCCTATTATTTTACTTAAAATTAGTTATTAGGGCTGGCCAAACCTCCTTCCCCTTCTCCTGCTCCACAACCCCCCCCCCGCCTGAATTTCCATCCTATGAGAATTTGATATTGTCCCAAATTGGGACAAACAGTTGAAATCTCTCTGAATTTTTTTGTTAAACAAAATTTTCCAAAATATTTTAGCTTTTCCACCTATATAAAATATTTTAATTATGTTGAAATATTAAGGTTCAATTAAATTGATATACCTTGACAGTTTTTTATTGAACCACATCCCGCCCTACTTTTTCAGATAGCAAATGTTTCCATCACAAGATTTTCAGCCGGTTCCGTTCACAGTCATTTCCCCACCAACAGCCCAGACCCTCAGTTGTATGATTGCAACTTACCTGGCAGTTCATGGGAACTCACCCCTTAAGGGACAGCAGGCAGAGTTTATTTAATGTTTTTCATGCTTGTGCCAGGGAATTGGGTTTAAAAAAAGCTGTGAATTGGAGGAACTGATACTCTCTGGTTTGCAGAAACAGTTCAGCACTGACCCATTTCCGACACATTATTTTTAGTGTGTGACAATTCACATCACTTTGCATTGAGATCTGATGTGACACTACTCATAAATTTAAAAAAAAAGAGGGGAGAGCAACTTTTTTTTTTTTTTCCAGGGCAAATATTACTGAAACTGCAGTATTTGGCAATGGCCAAGAGTGGAGGCTGGGCAAACATTACCCTTCAGGATTGATGTTTCCCATATGATCCTTATGAGAGTGTATAAATGGCACAAATAACAAAACCTCTTGAAATCATTTTATAATTGAACAAGTCACTGCTTGAGAAGCCCAGGGGATTTAAGCACAAATAACAGGTGAAGAAGGCAGATTTCCATTAATGGAAAGGGCAACAGGACTAGAAAACAGAACATTGCTTTTGATAAGGCTTTAGGTTTGTGTTGGTCTTGCACATGTCTCTTGATGGCAGGGTGATTGCTCTGACCTAGAAGGGAGTTGAAGATGAACTGGTTATTTTGAATCGGACCATATTGGTAAAATAATGATAATTGAATATACCTTTACTGAGCATCGCTATAGTGCCAAGTCCTGAGAAAGGCAGCCTGGGTTTGCTCATAGGTTGAAGAACATCCTTACTTTTAGCGTGCTGAGAAGTAGCTTCAGTGGGGCTCCGTGTTGACATAGCAGTGCACTCATGAACAGCAAGTTGCTGGATCTTGTCCTGCCATGGCAGGGATTGTTTTTATCTGGGTCTGTGATCACCCAAAGATGTATGCATGTACTGAATTTTAAACACTGTAAGCACTCCCCTTGAAGTCAGTGGGGCTGCTTACAGCATCCAAATGTAGGCATCTATATTTGTACAGAGGCTAAAGTTAGCAAAGTCTCAGTACCAACTTTGGAGGCTGCCATCATATAAATCTTTTGCTATGCCTGAGAATGGTTTGAAGTCCCTCAAATAAAGTGAGAGGAAGAGAAAGCGGGGGCTTGTTTTCCATGCATGAGGTTCTCAAGACCTTGCACAACTTATTTTGAATGGAAGCTGGCTGAAGAGCATCCTCCAAAGAAAAGCTTTCCTCGCTAATCATTTTAAACAACTCCAGAATAATATCCGAGGATTATCTGAGTGTGTGTAAGAGACAAGTGGAAGTGACAATCTCTGCCACTTGAATCTGCCAAAGTGAGAGTGAAGTGCAGCTGGGCTGCAAAAGTGAATTAGTCTGTGAGAACACCAAAGAAAATGCTCCGTTTTTATGGAAACCATTAAAAGTCTGTTCCAAAACCCGCTGAAGTTAATAGGGATCCATGCAGTGACATTGATGGGCTTTGGATGAGGCCCTAAATGTAAAGCAAGTAAGTATGCGTGTCAAGCAATGTACATGAGGAGGAATTATGAGTCCTATTTTATAGGTAAGAGAACCAAGGCATCAAAAAAAGTAAATGAGTTTCTTGAGGTCACCGAGTAAGTCATTGGGAGAGTTAGGAATGAACTATAAATGTACCTTGCTCTAAGTATACCAACCTTAAGTAACCTGAACGGCATTAATTCTCAAGTTTAAAAATGCTGGTAACCAATGATTGATGGAGAAATCAAGCTGCCAAGTACTTGGAAGCGTTCCAACTCTTGAAACAATCTGCTTTATTTCTACAGATCTCCCAATAACTGATCACCTTTGAGGTTGGCACCAATTCTCTCAGGATCCAGGAGGAGGCTCTGTGCCAAGAGAGCGACCGGCAAACAGTCCGGCTATGGCACTGAGCTGCCCACGGGGTGAAAGTGTAGCTCTCCTGTTAACAGTATTGCAGACAACCAGAAACCCAATACAGCGCATGTAATGGTAATGAAGCCTTTCTCGCCAGCATGGCTCCAAATTGTCCTGCTCTTAAGTGTCTCTACTTAGGCACTAAATGAAGCTTTAATACCCTACAGAACTACCTACCATTTAGCTATGTTAAGCGTTCAAAAAAGGAAAGTTCACTTAGAAAGAGGAAAGGAGGAAAGAGCTCCAGCGTTGGGATCCTGCGGTGCAGAATGTGCATCGAAGTGTGGCTCCCGGGAAGCGAGCGACACGGGGTTTGCACCCCGGAAGTTCGATCAGGCGAGGAGTTATTCGGTCACTTTAAATTTCAGCTATCTTTTCAGGCCTTGCCCCTTGTTTTGCCCCCAGAAACTGGAACCCAAGTGAGGTTCACGCCCCATCTTTCAACTGCTATTTAAAACAGAGAGCTGGAAAATTAGAATGATGTTTATTTTCATTAGTCTCAAAGTTTGCTTGCTTGTGCCATTTGCAGAGTTTGTTTTGTGCGGTTGTTAACTCTGCGCAGGAAATAACGGAGTCCAGAAAGCTGACTCGGAAAGAACTCGGGTTTTCTGAAGGCCAGCCCTTGCTCCATTAAACCACGGCTTTCTCCTCAGTGGGAGCTGCCACCTAAACAGAGTGTGAATGCCTAATTGAATTGGAAAACTTCAGCATTCGGGCAAGCGTTGAATGGCTTTCGTTCTGTTCAGTTTTATTGCTACTGTACTAAATGCTAATTACTTTCTTATTGTGGCATTGTACAAGGGGAATAGTGTGTACTTTTTGAAGTGATCCAAAAGTGGACATGGATGGGCTGTTAAGAAGTCTGGCATATTTTAGAGGGAACCATATCGCTCTCGACTGGTGTAATGAAGAGGGAGAACAGCGATTGTGTGGCTGAAAAATTGCATCGTGTTACTTAGAGGCGGCAAGCTCAGCATTTCACATTCCCTTAAGCACCGTGCGTCTAAGTTATATTTGGGTTTTATTTTTTTTTTCCATTGTGCTGGTTTGAGAGTAACATAGCTGTACTATGGTTTGGTGGTCCCCAGCCCTCCTGGTTCATCTGCTCTAGGAAAGGCACTCTTAAATTTTCTGTTCAGTTGATTTGGTGACGTTGTAGAGACTGACGGGGAATACGTTTGTGCACAGAGGCCTCTTTGCTCATGTGAAATAGGAACAAAATAAAATAAAATACACAGTTGGGCATATTTAGTGGAAGCCAAAGAATTGACCAGCTTGAACCCGGCCTTTTTTTATTTAGGGTGTCATAGCTTGAGGAAGGTGCATGGTTCCTCGGGGATAAAACCTTGTAGACTTGAGAGTGTCTGAAGCTGAGAGATTATATTGGAGCATGAGTGAGTTGTTGGTTCCCGTTTGGAGGTTAGCATCCATTTAAAGTCATTTCTTTAACTTTTTAACTAGACTTCTGGTGACTCCAGAGCAAGTATTTTATAGCACTGTGAATTTCTCCTTCTCTGTTAATGGTTTTCTTAACTACTGTAGACTCGCCTGTGGATTGTAGTTAAGAGGCAGCTTTGGTCTGAAGGCACTAGCATTTTGACATTGGTAAATTGGTCCTGTGTTGTATGTACTGCTTGCAACTGTAAGGTCAAATTCAGCCCTCTTCTAAAATCTAGGAGGATTGCACCCCAATACATCTGGACTGATTTTTTGACCTGCAGGTAGCCACTACGAAAGATGTGGGGCAAGAAGGAGCTCAGTCTGTAGGAAGTACCTTCATAGTTTCCTAGTAGCTAGGCTCAGGAGGGACCTGAGCAGATCATCTAGCCCGACCCCCTGCCACAGGCAGGAATGAATGCTGGGTTCACAAGACCCCAGACAGGTGATCGTCCAACCTCCTCTTGAATTTGCCCAAGGTAGGAGCAAGGACCACTTCCCTGGGAGGATGGTTCCAGATTTTGGCCACCCGAACTGTAAAATATTGCCTTCTGATCTCTAACCTAAACCTATTCTCCATCAGTTTATGACCATTATTCCTTGTCACCCCAGGTGGTGCTTCGAAGCACCAAGATGCATGGAAGATTATGCTCACTATTACACCCATACATGAGGTGCAACTTAATTGCCTGCACCTTCCATATCGTCTCCTTGTGCTCACTCTTCTCCCATCTAAGTGTCCTGATGCAGGGGGTGGAGAGGGAACAGCCACAATGTTTCACATGCCCAGGGACTTCAACTGCCTGGCGCTGCCATGCCATGCAAGCTGTATTAAGAGCAGGAGAAACAGCTCCTTCTCACCACCCCTGCCTTGGCTACACCCAGGTAAGGACCAGGCAAAATGTTACCCACCGTGAAAAAAGCTAGTCGGGAACAGATGCCTAGCCCAGGATGTTTATTTCCCCTTTATTTTTGTTTCCTGGGGGTTTGTAACGTTGTCTTCGAAATATATCCTAACGTGCTATTTATTCTGAGATCTCTTTATGTGGATTGTCTCTCCACAGTGCTGCAGCTAATAAATCGTCAAATGCAGAGCAATATCCCATAAGCACAAACACAGATTCCTGTTTGAGATGAAAGAAGTCGTTCTGCACTAATAGAAGAGTCAGTGGATTCCTTCAAAATGCTGAGCCGCCAGCTCAGCTGGAGTAAGCCATTGTGAGGCTGTGCCAGCTTCGCCCAGCTGGGAATCTGGAGCAACTGACAATTGCTTTCTCAAATGCTATGCAAACTTTCCAAAAGGTTTTTAGATAAAAGCAAATAGAAGGGAAAGGGTTGTCTGCAGTGATATAACATCTTATGTACTTCAAGCAGCTTGAGTCCCTTCTCCTCTGCTCAGATCATCTTAAATTCACTTCCTACCTCTAAGTAAGCAGGAGCTGTGTTTTAATTGTGCCTGCCTACGGGTCAGATGTAGCTTGGACTTGTGATTGATTGGGTCCTCCAGTGAGAGCCAAAATGAACACAGGATAGTCAGCAGGAGTAAACTCAGGCCAATTAGTTCCCACTGCTATCGGCAATGCTATGGGAAATCCATTTTTTATCAGTAAGACTGCAGCTTGCATCAGTAGGCCTCCATTTCTCATAAGCAGATCATTGACTTATAAAGTCTTCTGGTATCCTTGGAAAATTTTTTTCTCTCTCTAGCCTATTGCATGTACTAAATTTAAGAGGACATATCACTAGCTGTAGCAGTGGCAAGGCTAATATTTTCTTTCAGGATATTGTGTTAAGTGTCAGCTGAAACAGCAAATGCATTTTTATGGCATGCTTCACTGTCACTGGATTGCATATGAGAATCAGTACATGCTCCAACTAGCAGCCTATTTTTGCCCTGATTTAATGGGATAAATGATCAAGTTTTTCTAAAAATGGATTGAAAGTTTGTGATGTATTTCCCCCTCATTTAGAAAGCATTAAAGCTTGGCAAATCAAGACAGCTGATAGAATTCCTGTCCTGAATTGGAGCTGAAAACTGATTATTGCCCATGTTTGTGGAAATGGAGGGCCTCAGCTTCCCAACATATCACTGAATAATCCCTTCCTGGGAGCGAGTGCATGTTACTGGCTTCTTAAATTAAAAGGCACAGTACTTCATGAGACATAAGCACTGGATTTCCTGATGACAGAAGCTGTCCTTGCCAAACGGTGGGCTGGAGTCCAGCTCGTGGCTGGAGCTGGTGCGAGCCAAAACTGGCTGCTGAACTTGTGCGCATAAACCCATGCAAAGCAATTAATTGTATGCCCGAGGCCACGTATCCGCTGGGAAATTGGCCATGTTGTGCAACAGCTCTCCAGCAATCGATCTTGAGAACAGTATCGGGTGACGCGGCGAGTGGCACTAGCCTGCGCGTACCGAGTGTGATGCTTGACAGCAGGTTGTGGAAAGCTGTCATCCACGACTAGGTGGCCGGCTGGTTTTTAAACCGGTTTTGGGAGCTGGTTCCAAAAAATGGCTATTCTGAAGTGGGCCCGGTGTTTCAGTGCATATTCGAGCAGACAGCTTAGGTAGCTGGTTTCAACTATGCGTTATCTGTGCGCCGCCTCATCTGCAATTGAAAACCAGGACCCGCCACGCTGCCAAATGAGCTATAGGGAAAGAGCCATCTGACTTTGCCAGCAGGAGCTGCAGAATATTCTGCTTTTCTCAGCTGGAAGTCGCTCTCGCACAGTGTGCGTGAGAGAAGAGATGGAGCCATTAATGCACCTAATCCCCACAGCTTTGAGGTGCAGAGAATTACTTGTCTGTTTTTGAAACACGAGAGTTTCAATAAAAGTTTTATTTGCCCACACACGCACCTATGCTCTTCAAGGGGAAAAAAAAGAATGCATCCTTTTAGGGAACATGCTATGTAACATGCCCTTGGCATCTTACAATAAAGTGCTTTGTTTTCATTGCGGTTTTGAGAGCTCTGCCCAAAAGGCTTGTTTGAAAGTGAGGGAGGAATGGGAACCGATGCTTGACTTTGCTAAGCAAGAAGAACCCTGCGGCTGGCTCGGTAGCACGGCCGAGCACAAACCTCCCTTTCTCCAGACAGCTCGTATACGGCGTAAGCCGTAGCGCCAGGTAATAGTCTGACCTTGACAGCGCGTCTCTTCTTAACCAGGGAGAGAGAACGTATGTGTGCATGCACATGCGCGCGCAGTGATGCACGTGCGCACACCGTTGCTCCTCCAGTTAGGGTTAACACGAATTGCAATGTGAAGTATATGGAACATTTTTTTAAATATAACTGAAATAAAAGCGCCGTTAATGAAGAGCTTCAGAAGAAGGTTGTATTTAATGCACTTTCCTGGGAGATCTGCGTTCAGTTCTTAATTCTGCCACAAACCCATATGTAATCGTGGGCAACTGTTTCAACGGAGCCGGTCAAAAGAGGTGAAAAATTACTCCTCACAAAATGGTGTTCCCTCGTCTCATCCGAATATTTCGTGTTTGTGTTGCTTTCTGTTGCTCTATCACTTGCTGTCGATAGCTCAGTTTTCTCCAGTTACATGGAGCTATTTCTTCCAGTGCCTGCTTTGCTTTGTAAGGTCTATTTTTTTTCTTGTACGGCTGTACAATGCCTAGTACAATGGGTACATAATGTCGGTTGGAGTTGTCCTCCAAATAATAAATGATAGTAATAAGTAATATACTAAGATTTTCTTCTAAACTACTAAGAAAAGAATCAATCAACAGCTGAAAAGAGGAAGGTGAAAATGCGGTTACGTGTATCATCAATGTACGTATATTCTATATAGAGATAGATGGGTATTTGAAGGGAAGAAGCGCTGTACCGCTGTTATCAGTCATTGTCAGTTGGAACCAAGCTACATTTCCTATCTGTTGCACACAAAACAAGGGCAAGCAGAAGGAGGTTTGTGTTTTCTTGAGTTTGTAGATTAGGCAGTTTTTACATCCAGAAATCCTTTTAAAAAACTGCTTATTGCACTAGCATTTTCAAGATGTTCCCCAATGTAATGATTTTGCCTCGGGTTGCTTGAATCAGGCTTTTAATGCAATCAAGTTATGGCACTGAGTGCTAGTCATACTGCATTCCCAGGGGAATTCTGCAGCCTCGGGACACATATCACAGCACCATTATTGTTAATAATTATGATGTTATATAATTATATTTTCAACAGACTCTTTGATTATAGAAGAAACCAGAACAGTTCACCCCAACATAACCTTTTCTTTTCCCACGAATGTTGGGATAGCAACAAACTTGTGAAGTAAGATCAAGTGTGCCATACTTTTTTAGCTATGCAGTGGATCTGTGGCTAATTTACACTTTGATACTTTGCTTTTATCGCAAACAGTGGTGTGAAAATAATGAATAAAATATGCACGAGGTTTTGGTGGGTTTTTTTTTATATTTTTTTTTTTTTTTACTTTTGACAACGTGTCAGTTCAGATGTTTTAAATTGGGTAGTTTCCTTCAGTGTGGGTGCTGCGCTGAGTGGATTTGACTGACAAGTTGTTATCCATTAGCAATTAAATTCCATCTCTAGATAAAGCCTACACAAGGTCCATGTGCCCACGTTCTGCTCAAGGCCTAGTGTATGCACTCACCCACAGCAGATCTGCGGTAGGGGAGTTACTGTACCTCTACCACTTGAAGTAAAAGCTCTTGCTGCCGGCTGGCAGCTGCCACAGGTAGCCGCTCCCATGCATCCTGCATCCTGCTGGCTGCAGCAGACGGGACCCACTGGCTTTGTCTGGATGCTCATTCATGTGGTCCGGTGGGATGTCAGCAGCAGCTGCTACCTGTTGGCAGAAGGAGGCAAGCAAAGCCAAAGACTAGGTTTTATTGTATGAAAAGCAGCATAGGGCACATCCAGATGTGCATAGACATTTGGTTCCCTGGGGACAAGTGGCGCTGATGCACCTTGCACTGCTGCTTCTTGTCCCTGGGGAATGCCCATGCCATGCACGCTTTGGCGCGTGGCAAGTTGCCCCGGGTGGCGTAGGGGAGGCTGGGCTGGCCCCAGCAGCCTTACCTGGGGGCTGGGGAAGCTACAGCCACTTCGGTCCTGCCGGGTGGAGACTGGCTAGCAACTGCCACGCAGCTCCGAGCAGCCCGGCTCCACTTTTTAGCAGCGCATGCTGCCCGCACGTGCGCTGCTTTCTGGTTTTTTGATCCCTGGATATCCAGGGGTCCAAGAAACCAAAAAAAAATGGGGGGAAAAATTAAATGGAGCAGCACATGTTCAAGCAGCATGGAGAACTCTGGACTGTGCAGTATGCGGCGCTGTAGACGTGTTTGCAGCACCACATACCGCACAACCACGCTCGTCTGGAAGCACCCATAGAGGCCCTACATAAGATCTCTTCCCACTGGTGCGAATGTTTCATCTTCAGGACCTTGAAAGGGCCTTTGGCTTGATGCCACTGAAGAGTAAACCTTTCTTTACCTGAACATCTTGGGTGAAATTCTGGCCTCACTGGTTAAATGGACCTAGGATGTGACACCTTGGCTGCGTGCACCTCAGAACAGCTCTAGGTAAAAGAATCTAGAATAACTGTCTCGCCTCTTTTATCCGTGGCTTCCATGCTGGTATCGAAAGCTGTGAAGGGTTTTTAATCGCATATACCTCTGCTAGGAATGAGATAGGAGACGATCTCTTCATTTTTTAGAGGCTACTTCGCATTATCAAATTTTAGTTCCTATTTGCATTTTAACTAGACTTAAACCAACGCACGGGGTCAGATGCTCAATATCTGGCCACCGGCCTCTACTCAAAGCTAAGTTAGAGGTGCCTGTGTGTTGAAATGTCGGCAAAACTGTAGCATAATGCTAATTTTGCCTGCACGTACCCACCCCCCTCGTATAAACATCCCACTGCCACCCCCTGCATTAGAGTCATTCGAAGGCTGCTGGTGCCAAAATGTATTTTGGTAAAATAAAATGGCTAATTAGATCACATAAACTTTCGGAATGTAAAAAATAAAACTGTAAAACAAACAGCTGTGCACTTGAGGTTCATCCAACCCTTGCTGCACAAGTTGCATATTGATTAGAACGTGACTGCTAGCTCTTCACCCTTTCCAGTCCAGAACCAACCTCAGTAAAATGTGTTGGGGGCTCATTCCTTGCTTTACTTAATAATAATTAAAAAAAAAAAAGCCAAACAAACAAATCCTAAGTGACTGAGAAAAGGGGGGAGACGGCAGATTTTCCCCAAGTGCTTTATTAAAAATGTCAATACAAGTGCATCTGTGCTCAGCGTCTCAGTAAAATGTTTTTAAATCATACCCATTGCGCCGTACTGGGGTCTCAGGGGTTCCCTTTCACATCGGTAGCACACGCTTCCCAAAGCTCTCCCTCCCTTTCCCCTGTTAAGAGTAGGCAGAGGAAGCGATTTGCTGTGCAAAACAACAGCAACAGGTTTTATTGGTCCTGCAAAATGCAGACATTTCTGGCACCTTCGCTAACACCTACAAATGTTGAGCACTCCCACCACAGCCCTGCCTGCCTGTGGAGGGCCTTTGAGGCCCTTTCCAACTCTGATTCTATGATTCCCAATGATGGAAAAGGACCGCTTTATGTTCTGGGTCAATGGTGGTGTAGCCAGCGTAACCGAGGTTGCTTGATCCTGGCTCTGGAGGGTTCTTTGCATAAGAAACTGGAAACCACAAGCTGATCTTAAACGTTCAATTTAGTCCCGATCTGTATCTGCAGTGCTTGGAGCTGGGATGCCCTATGTCTGCCTCCACACCAGTGCCTCTTTCTTCCTCTTAAATTGCTAAGCAGTTTTGGAATGGTGTTAACTCCAAGTCCGTGAAAGAAAGGAGAGGAAGAAACAGGATGTAGAGCCACAGCCATTCTGCAGCTCTGTCTAGTTGCCGTGGCCATTTATAGACAAGCATTTTTCTAGGTTTAATACAGGCTACAGCCCTCAGAGTATGCACATGGATGTCTATACTCCAAATCAAAATTGGTTCCAGTTCGAATCAACTAATCCTCATTGAAAAATTAATGCAGACTAAGGCAGTCCAAACTAGGCAATTTAAGCTGTATTGATTTAAACACCATCTGGATTAAAAGTCTGATGCTGAAGCTTGCAAAGATTATACCCTGCCACCAAAAACACCTGATTTGGACAATGCTGAGTACTAGGCGGCTGTATGTCCATTTGGATGACAGTATCTGCTCGCCCTTGGTGTCTCAGCAGCTACAAGGCTTAGTACTCGCACCAACACGCGATATGTTGTCAACAGTTGTGCAGATTTGTATATGGGGATGACCTTGCTTTGGCAATGCAAGCAGCCACCTTCAGTGACATCGAGTCCATCTTGAATGAGGACTTGAATACTATGCAGGAATATTTTCAGAAATGGAGACTGAAGCCAAAAACCCACAAAACAACAACCACTTCTTTCCCTATTGATAACAGGAATGCTAAGTGTGCCCTGAAGGTAACTTCAGGTAGTAACACCGCAGCATGACCCTACTCCATCTTAGCTTGGAGTGGGGCTAGACCACATGTTAACCTTTCATGGCCACCTGAAGAAGGTAGCTGCCAAGACGAAGATAAGGGTCAGTTTGGTCCAGAAATTGGCAAGCACAAACTGGGGGGGCATCAATCAGCACCAGTATTATGGACATCAGTGCTAGCCTTGCACGCTCCATAGCTGAGTGCAGTGCACTGGTGTGGACCAGAAGCAGTCACACTTGACTTGTTGATATCCAACTGAACTCTGCAATGCAGTGCATCACTGGGACCCTCAAGTCGGCACCAACACGTTGACTGCCTGTGCTTTTGCACATCACTCCTCCATCCATTCGTTGTAGGGTAGGTCTCTATGGGAAAATCAGTCTCTCCCCATCCACCAGGACCTCAACAGTGCCCCTCACCATCACCTGCAGTCGTGCAGGCCCTTCTGGATCCACACGCTTCACTTTCAACAATGCAACTTCAACTCTTGTGAAGTTCGGAAAACCAAATGGGTTCACAAGAAGTCCCAAGTAAACATGACAGGTGCTTGTACATGTGACGGGGGTTTAGCCCTCGGGGTTTTATTCTATGCTTCCTAAATTGAAATGTGGGTTTTTAATTGAAACTCACCACTTCCATTTTTCTATCACATTACACTGAGGGGTCCAATCCTTTTTTTTTTAGCTGAAGCCTTCCCGTGGCCGAGAGGCAAGCTGTGTCAGTGGGCCAAGTGGCCCCTGAGCTGTGGGAGGCCCTGGTCCTTCCCTCTGCAGTGGTGGTGTCTCCTGGGGCTGCCTGGGTGGGCTGCTAGCAGGCTGGGTGCTGCCCCAGCTCAGAGGGAGCACCTGGCCCGATCAATCCAGCTGTTCCCCGAGCCCGCCTGGGGAGCAGTGCCTGGTGGGCTTCCAGCGGGCGAGTTCAGGGAACAGCTGGATAGGACTGGCTGCTGCCTCCAAGGTGGGGCAGCACCCGGCCCTCTAGCAGCATACCTGGGTAGCCCTGGATGGCACCACCACTGAGGAGGGAAGGACCAGGAGGTCCCACAGCTCTCTCCCTGGCCATGGGAAAGGTGAGCAGGCTCCGCTGGGGGAAAAAAAAAGGATTGGGCCCCTTGCTGTTTCTACCTTCATCAGACACCTGCTGGAAGCAGAAGCAGCGGGGGGCCCAATCTTTTATTCTGCAGAGCCTGCCCGCCTCTCCCGTGGCTGGGCAGTGAGCTGACAGCTGTGGTTGTCCAGATGTAGTTTAGCTTGCAATGTTGCACACCCTTCTAAACCCTCCAAACTGGCACGCACGTAAGGGCATTAAGCCACACACATTGCATTTTCGTTATGTGTACATTGTGACAATTGTCACGTGTACAAGCACCCTTTGTGATAGAGCCAACACAGAAGGTCCCTGGCTTTGATCCCCCACGCTGCTCATGGGCAACTCTAAACCGTATCTGTACAAACCATGGGAAACGTGGATACTTGATGCACAAATGAAAAATTAAAAACTCTCCTGTGTGCAACTGTGGTCACCCAAAACATCCCCTGGAGCATATAACAATTCAGTGCCCGATCCACGACTATGAAGGAGGTGTTACAGCGATACGTTCTGCTGCTCCTAGCGCAATTAGCTCAACCACTTCAATGTAAAATTATAGTTTATATCACATCAGCCATATAAAAGAAGACTGTATTAATCAACACACAGATGGCAGGTGTCTAGGGCTTGCTCTTGCTCGTGCCCAACCCCAGGTGTAGCAAGTGAGTGCAGTTTTGTGGCCCTGAAGTACAGAAATGTGGGGAAACCTCCCTCATGGTCAATTATCATCTATTCACGCTTAATTCGAATTGAAATTTGATTTGAACTGTGTGATTTGAATTGGCTAACACACTTTAGAAAACAGTAAGCACATCTACAAACGGCCCCTGATTTCTGCTACACGTGCACTGGGACCAGCACATGCCATTTCTTGGAACAAGAGGGCCCCAGGAAGCCCTTTACAATGGACAGAGCTGGATAGGACCCATTTGAGCTTAACACTGTTCTTGTCATAGTGCCACTATTTATGTCCTTTGTCAATGCCAATTACTGTATTTTCTCACCTATGACAGGCCCCAAAATTAGATATCTAGCTTGTTTGTGAAAGGCAGAACGAAGAAAAAAAGATCTTTCTTTGAAAACACTGATAAATAGCAGCAACTAACTGAATAGCAGCTGCTAGGAAGCCCAGCATGCTTATAATGTGCACCCCAATTTCCAGCAGATGGTTTTTGGAAAAATAATGTGCGTCACATGTGGGGAAAATATAATACTCTGTCCTTAGAGTATATATTAGCACCATTTATATTATTTTAAATAAGATATTTATTTTTACAAAATGAACACACTCTACCAATTAATACCCTGTATTCCCAGAAAAACAAGAGAATCTGAAAGATACAATTATCAGTGTCAGATTTTGGAGCTGCTATATTTTTTTTTAACTCTAACTGCTAAGATTGTAAGTGTTCATGGCAGCAGCAATTATAGAGTTCTTCGATTCACACTGCAATCAACAAGTCACTCACTCGTGGTCTGTCTTACTAATTTAACACGTAAGTTGAAAAGAGAGGGTCAAGTTTGTACGTGTGGGTTCTGATGTGTATATTATTGCAGGGATTTTACATTTAGTCCCTGTTTCTAATGCAATTTAGGAAACTTGGAAATATTTGTCTTGATTGGGCTTATCCTCTTACATTGAAGGCAAATACTGATGTTTGTCATGGAATATTTCCATTAAACTTTGCAGCGATAATTTTCCACCTGTCATTTATTCATTGTCCTATTTTGATTGCTGACATCAGAGATGATGCTGGTGGCATCCTGGATGCTCCTGGAAGCACTCTGTGCACAGATACCCCTTGATGTCAAAGGCAAAACCTAACTTAGAATAACTGCAAGGTTGCACTTGTGGTATGTACAAGGGAGCTTTCTCTGCACAAAGGATCATAAGAGCTCCAGCTCCAGTATTATCCTCATCATTTTACAGATGGCAAAACTGAGGCAGAAAGGTTGTGATTTGCCCAAGGCAAAAATCCATGGCTGAAACTTGGTTATTGCAGTTCCCAAGCCTATGTCTGGGCCACTGTCATCCCCCTCTACTGCAAGTGTGTCCAGCAACCCATGGGCTGGTCTGCAAGTTGGACCAGGACTCACCCCCTGTACAGTACTTTTTAGCACTGGATCCACCCCATGTGCCACATACGGCATGCACAGTCGTGGGGCTTGCCATGCACATGGCACGTGGGGTTGGCACAGGGCATGTGCTGCCCTCAGTGTGTGGGCTATCCCTGGCACTACAGGCAGCTCAGGGGGTCAATTTAGGGTGCTGCATACAGCCTTTTCCCCAGCCCCCGCGTCCCATGCCTGCCCTGAGTGTCACATGCAGCGAGTCCCGGGGCCGGTGCATGCTGCACATAGTGGGCCAGGCTGGATGAGCCACGTGCCCTACACACAGCACAGGGGGACCATCATGGGGCACAGCATGCACTGGCCCTTTGCACTGGCTCAGGTGTGGCCCCATCCAAACCAGTCCTGGGCCTAGTGCACAGGGCTGGGCTGGAAGGTTGCTACATGCAGTGCGTGTCCCTGTGCTGCATGCACCGGGTCCAGTCTGTGCACTACATGCTGCGTGCAGAGCTAGTGCTGGCACGTGGGGTCGATCCAGCACCCCCATGGACCAGATCACGTGGCTCCACGGGCCAGATCTGACCTGCAAGCCATGCGTTTGATGCCCCTGCTGTGCTGTACTTCCATTCATGAGCCTGCAGAAAAACTGTAGCTGTGCATGGTCTGTCCTTGTCGACACGTAACTTTGAGTGCACTTAGTGGAAGCGGCAGCTCTAACCAAGGGCATAATTTGACCTGTTATCACAGGCACTTTGGTGAATTACAGGTAAAATGTACTCCTCTGAACCATGTTTTTGCAGTGAAAGGAATTGTGGCACAGTAAAAACAATTGAGCTGAGGTGTGGGCTGGTGAGGCAACATAACTCGCTTGTGAAGCAGTGAACCTGAGTGATGGCCACGCTGTGGTACCCCAGGAAGGTGTGCCACAGGTTTCCACTCGCAGACTTTGTGGAGGTGGTGGTGATCACAGTTCTGCCGCTGCTGATTGATTGCAGACAAGGCCTTGGCGACAGCCCCGGTGGAACCAGCAGAACTGGTACTTCATGCTGCTATAGATTTAATGCAAGAGCGGCTGTATTAGTCATCTGAGGAAAGATTGCTGCCACACCCAGCCAGAACGCAGTCCATCTTTGTTCTTGATACGTGATGGGGGGCCTGCTGTCAAAATAGCAGTTAAGAGAAAAATAGGGGGAAATATCTGCCTCTTGTTGGAAAAATAAGAGTGAGAGACAGAAGCTGATTTTCCAAAGATTTCACACTGAGACAGACTCAAATGGAAAGTATTTCTCAGTATGTTAGGCCTAATAAGAGCATTTAGTTATTTATACAGAAGAGCTGAGAGTAGCTCACAAAGAAGAATAGCATTAAATTACTATAATTCTTCCTTCTTTCTTTATGGGGAAATGTGAAAGGGAGCTCTAGGAGCCCAGGAGGAAAGACCAAGCAAAATTTTAGCTTGAATGAGAGATGGATTCTTCCCCCTGACCCCATGAGCAAACGTTTTGGAGGAAATGTAATTTAATATTGAGGTTGTGGGAAGCGATCTACTGCCATAGCCACTACAGCATGTGAACGGTGTTCCATGTGTGCCATAAAGGTGATGGCTGCAGATTGCTATGCTTTTTCTTTCCTTTTAGAGGCCGAATTTAAGTCCAAATCCTACAGACTTTAATACGAGCGTTGCTTGAGAAAAAACCCCAAAGAACTGTAGAGCTGCCTTCAACCTGAGCGCTGCTTGCATCGGTTCAGAGGTCTTCTGTCTACCTTTCTATTTCATTTGTGTCGTTTCCTTCCAACTGTACGTTGTGATCAAGTGAATGTGTGGAGTTTTTGCACTTCTTAGAAATGGGGCACATTTGTGTTTGCACAGACATGTGTGTGTCTGTGTATACATCTACATGTGAATCCTCTATTCAAGGACCTGACCCAATTTTTAAACGAGACGGCAGAACAACCTGCCCTGAAATCTGAGTGTGTTGGAGCCTTAAATCTGCATTTCAGCACGTACCATTCAGCAGAAGATATGAGGAGGAAGGGTACCTGGGGAAAGGGCAAAGACCTCCTGTATATGAGTTGATTATCGTTCTCTCCAGTGGAACCGGGAGTATGGCAATCTAATCCCAGTTAAATACGTGCAACCTAATGCTTCAGTTCATAAGACATATGGGTCTATGGACCTGCTTTTAAACGTAACAAGTTGGCAGGTCAGTAGGCCCTGGTCATTCAATTAAATTAAAGTATTATTTTTTCCAGTACTTTTACTGGTTGGCTCCAAGGCAGTCCTGCAGTAGGGCTCGGGCCACAGTTTCCCAGCACAAACGACTCTTCAGCTTATCACCACTGGCTCCTTGGAGAAATAGTATCAGGATTTATTTTATTTTATTTTTATTTTTTTTACTGTATGCATTGAGTATGGCTTCCATGTGGCAGTAAGGCAACCCCTGCAACTCCACATGTAGTTTTCTGTTTGCAACGGGAATGTGTTTGCTACAATTCACCTAAGGGTGAATATATTGCTGTGGCTGTTTGCTTAACCCTGACTGGCTCAGGGGACCCTTGAGTCAGTCGGGGCAGAGGGGCAGAGTATCACTGGAATAATACATGGTACTTCACTAAAAGTTGTAAACGAAGAACAGCTTAGTAACCAGTTCAATTTATTGAACTACACGCAGGAAAAAAAGCTAATGCAGTTTGACTGCCAGCCACTGCCGCTGCCACGAGTCTTAGACGAGATGCCCTGTTCCAGGTAGAAAGACTACAGAAAGTGGAAACAACTATAAGAATAAATGCACACAGTCATTCTTTTGCCTCTGTTTGTACAGCACCCGGCACAAAGGAGTCCCAAGCTGCAGCTGGGCTCCTTGGTGTTACTGGAGTACAAATAATAGATGCTAGTTATAAAAAAAAAAATACCAAGAAGAAAGAATACAGGGAAGGAATAATTGAGCACACTGCAACAATTTCAGGTTTTCATTACCTTTCGAAATACAAGATAAGCTGCAGGTATTTATTTGAGTCTTTTGATCATAAGCCATTGTCAAGACAACGACACTAACGTGCATCTTTGATGCCTTTAATTGTTGGGGTGGGGGGCAGGGGATCCAAGAAATAATCTCTTCTCCAGGAGCATATACAATAGTAACAGCAGAAGAGTTAAATATTTTTAAATTGATTTTTTTTTTTTTTTTTTGGTTTGGTACAGTTAAAAAAGCACGAGACAGGCTTCTTCAGCACCATGTAGGTTGCAAGAGAGCAGGAGTAACAAGAGCTCATTTAAATTCTAAATGCGTCCCCGTCTGTGTAACCAGCTTGTTGTTATTGTACTCTGCAGAATTGTTTGGTGTGGATTAATTTTGTTGACTAAATTCAGAGAGCGCATTGGGGGAAAGATTGAACTTTGTTGGGGCTGGATTTTCCATGTTCCTTGAAAGGAGGGCAATAAATGCAGAATGGTCTTGAAAATGTTTTCACATAAAAAAAAAAAAAAAAAAATCAGTGTCTATTGGCTGAGGGCAGAGAGAGGGCACAATTTGCTTGAAGTGATGTCGCAACACTTAAGCGACTGGAGGAGCAAATGCTTGGGAAAATCCACATGGTGTCGAAGCGCTCTCCTTTTATTAAAAAGGATTCGGTCTCTGAGATGGAACGTTAATTCATGCAATGCAGAAATCGCACCGAACAAAAATGAAATTCGTCCCTTAAATGTGCTATTTTTGTTCTAAGACTGCAGCCTCTCTTCTCCACTTGTGGGTATGTGTGTTTCTCCATCTCTTAGAAAACTGGAGCAAATACATAAATATTGGCCACATGAAGGCTTCCCTTTCATCCCGAGTCTTGGGGGGAAACGGCAATGAGCCTGTGAGCTTTTCCAAGCCGACCTGAAAAGGGCTGGTTCACCAGAGTTCGAATTCCGGCGAGAGTCTATTTGCAGGTTGCCTGCAGAAGCTATATAACATGTCCTGGTTGAGACGGCAGTAAATTGTCATCTCCTGACATATGCTTTACACCTTGGCTGGCCAACTGGCAACTGCAACAATGGTATGGAAAATGGCAAGTCTATACAAACAAGGTGTCTTTAGCCCCTGAGAAATGCCTCCAGTAAAACTTTTGATGTAACTTAATATGCACATAGATTAGCTAATTATTTTAATTCCTTTCTGCCAGTCACAGGCAGTTCAATTAAGAGGATGGGATGATGATAATGATGGCCTGGCGTCTCCAATGGAGAATTCTTCCTAGGTTTTGAATAACGAGATAGTCAGTGAAGCCGAGAGGCCCCCGGAGGAAAGGGTTTCCTGCAGTGTGCAGATTGACCCGTGGAACTCACTGACACAAGATATCGTTAGGAGGATTCCAAAAACCCGATTGGACCGACCATTGAAATGGATAATAAGCACGTGCAGAGTTGCAACAGTAAGGATTAAAAAAAAAAACCCACAAAGGAGGCCCATTGCCAAAGAATTTTTGGAAGCAATAAAAACTCTCATACTTCAGTGCTTTTGCCAAATTTTAATTAACGGGATTATGAAGAAATTTTCCCTGTTGGCAGATTATTCTATAACTGACAACTACGGCATATTTTGTACCTTCTCCTGAAAGTCTGCCCACTGTCAGGGACAAGAAAATAGGCAAGATGAGTGGTTCTCAACCTTTTTTAGACTCGAGTCATTCCTCGTTAGAGTCAAGGTACCCGTTGGAAAAAGTCAGCACTTTGTTTTCCTCGGGTTTTTTTACTATGGGAAAAGAATAGAGCAATCGTTCTTTTGTAAAGAATGATAAAGATCACAATGGGTTAGAATGGTTAATGGTATGGATTCCTATATGCAATCTCTGAGCTTATTTTGTGAATGATATTTAAGTGGTTGCTCACCTAACGACATTACTGCTGTGCAACAGCCCGTGGCACTCATAAAAAGATCACGTGACACCCCAGGGTGCCATAATGCCCTGGCTGAGAATCACTGGGATAGATGAACCATGGCCCGATCCTGTGAGTAAAAAAAAAAAAAAAAAAGGAGCGTGGGAGGAATTTGTGTAGCTACAGTACTATGGATAACTGGAAAAAATGGCAAAAAATGATGAAACCCTAAAGCTGGAATACTGGTGCGCTGTCACGTTTTCCCTGCATAAAAACCCTTCATTAATGTGCAATAGCAGCTTTCCTGGTTTAAAAAAACCCAAAGAAACAAATTCAATTATTTTGGGTTTTGTTTTTTTAATTGTGTGTTAATGCTAGTTGTTTTCATTTGTCATCTCTCCCAGTGAGATCTGTCAAAGCCACCAGAGGGATGTGATCTATTGTAAGTCGGTAGAAATGTGCTCTAATTGGTAAGAGAAAACTTCTGGATGCTTCATCTCCATTGTCCAAGGCCTTTGCAGTTGGTAATAGGGACCCTTTCAAATGAATCAGTTTTTGATGCCTCCCAAACCAAATCTGATTCTCTTGGTGATTCTCAACCAGGTTACTATGCACGCTGGGGTGCCTTGAGATCCTTTCAAGGTTGCCATATTGTGCCACATAGCATTAGCACTGGTAGGTGTGCAAACGTGATACACAAGAGATTTCAAGTAGGAATCGACAGTATTAAAATCATTCTGCCCTCTTGTGGTCTTTCGGACTACTTTCTTACTACTGTGCAGCATCCCGTGGCACTTGTGTAAAGATCACGTGACACCCCGAGGTGCCATAATGCCCTGGTTGAGAATCACTGGGAAAAATGGTTTGCTCTAGTATTTTTCTGTAGTCAAAAAACAAGTAAAAACCAAGTGTCTGCACTTTCCAAGGGGGACCTTGAGTCTAAAAAGATTGAGAACCACTGCTCTATCTTCTGTCCTCCCCCAGCTCCTCATCTCCCTAGCTCTCTTCTCCTGGAGGATGTGGAGCTAAGCCCTCTCCTTGCTGCAGCAGGAAGCTTGGTCTGCAGACTTCAGGGGTGGGATGAGGGCTTTGTCACCTGCTCAGTCTTTCTTCCAGTGCCTGTGCTCAAAAGGCAGTCACACAACATAATATCTTCTGACCTGTTTGCTGGCTCAAGAGTTACCAACCCTGCAACTCCCTAAAATGTTGTGCCGCAGGCTGTCATCTATTCAGCTGGTGCCTAGAGGTGTCTCTGGCTTTTCCGTGTGCTACCATGGCTCTTCTTCAGTGTGGAGACAAATGGCAATGGGTTTTTTTTAACCTTTCTCTCTTTTCTTTCACCTCCGGCAAAATGCTTCCTCCTTCTGTCATAGTCCTTGTCCAAATGTGTTGTCCTTATTGCAACCAGAGCCATGGAGAGAAGGAGAAACTTTAGCTCCTGTGATAGGAGACCAAGCTAACAGTCACAAAATCAACTCTTCTTGGCACATGTGAATAGGCCCAGAAATACGATGATGTGCATGGTTAAAATGAATGAAGAATGTGAAACAGGTTTTATTATAATTTTCAATTTGCTTTTGAGCCATACAAGCTGCATGAACATCCAGACATTTCTCTCTATTTGTCAACAGATGAATGCTCTCAGAATTGTTAAGAGCAACATTTTGCAAGCGGAGAAATGTTAGCCCCCGGCGTCTTGGCCAAATTGCAATTTGGGTAATTACATTTTGCCTACCTAAATTCCCCCTGTAGCTTCAGTTGGATGCAGTCCTCTTCTCTGATTTCTGCCCTGAACTGTTGTGTAGTCTTACTATCCACTATTAAACAGCTGTTGCCAACAAGTAGCTGAAGCATTTTGGGATCCTCCGGGATGAAAGGCACTGTATAAATATAAAATTATACCATTATTGTGTTTGAAGTGAGATTTAATACAAACAAACGATTGTTTCGGTAGATGGTGCTCAGCTGAGTTATAGCAGTCAAGAGGCTCTGGGGAAGGAGCAGAATACCAGCAGCACCCACCCTGCTTCCCCTCGCTCGGCTACCGCTGTGAGATGTTGGGAGAGGGGCCAGGGGAGGACAGACGGACAGAAAGGTCTTTCTCCCTTCCAGCTCATAGGGGAGCTGTCAGAAGCTGCTAGCAGGATGAAGTCCTTGGGTAAAATTCAGGGACACTCTCCTGATGTAATCCTCAGCATCCTCTCTGCTGGGAGCAGCTGGGGTGTCAGGGGCGGGGGCATTGCTCCTGCATCTCAGTGAATGAGGTTCATTACCCTCCACTTCCCTTGCAAGGAGGTAGGAAAGGTCCCCCAGAAGAAGGTACCTCTGACCGAGAGGTTCTGTCTTCTGGCTTGTTAGGCACCTCGGTATATTTTTCAAGCTCCGGTTTAACGAGCATTAAGGTGCCTTCCATATAGATCTTATCACAGGTCAGTTTTCATAGCTACTGATGAGTTACTACAAGGCAGCGCAGCAGTAATGAGCCGACTGGCAGCTTTCAGACGCTGACCTCTCTCGTTTCTTGGAATGGCTCTTCCTTAGGAAAGTGGAGGATGTCACTCATTTTACACTAATGAGGGAAATTGTGTTGTAATCTACAGAAAGGATTTGCTTATTTCAGGCAGTTGATTATACTGGACAAAACAAGGCTTTCCAAACCAAATAGACGTTTCAGTGTCCCTTCGGTTGCAATGCACCAAAGGTGACACAGCAGGTGCCTTTTAAAAAACATGCCATGTACTGATGCAGTGAATTAAATGCTCATAATGTTTTTACTAATTAATTAAGGGAGCCACCCATACAATGGCATGGACATATCATATTGTCTTTTCTAAGCATTACTAGGAAAGAAGCAAATGGCAAGTATGCAAATAAAATAATGGAGATACAGGGAGTCGATTTCCTGGGATACATTTCTGTTCCATCGCCTGCATTTGTGGAGGTCCCGAGATATAGGGGCATGGGTGCAATACAGCTCCTCATGGGCTGTACATTTTTTGGTACTATGTGTAGGGGCTCTGCAGATTGTTGAATACCTACAGGCTCAGCTTCTTGAGCATTTGAATATAATAAGGTATAAGGTGCGTCAGAACCACATGGAGCTCTTAGCCATGGTGAAGTGGGAGGAGGTGGGAGAGTGCAGCTGCAATTCCTTGATTATAGTGCAGTTCTGGGTATACTGGCTGTGAAGAGCAGCTTCCTCCCTACTTGGACCTATTGTGGGAAGCATTTTACCTCCTACAAGCTCAGTAGCTAATCCAGTATGCACAAACAGACAGAACAGATAGAGCAGCCTCTTGCTTTTGCCTCTCTCTCTATATATGCTCAAAGGAGACCAAAAAGAGTTGCCAGATTTACAGTCCCGCTCTAACCTTCAGCAGAAAGCTACCTTTATGCCTAGATTTATGTTACCTGCCTCCAAACTTTAGTTAAAGTGCCCCTGCCATTTTTCAGCATGGGGACGCTGATGCACATGATGCTCTGGCCACTTTAATTAGAGCGGCTATCAGAGCTGCTTTAAGTAAAGCTCCTGCCCTCCCCCACCCCTGGAGCATGTGTGTAAATGTCCCCGCTTTTGATTCAGAAAATGTAGCCACATGCCTGCAATGATCCGGGGCAGAAGCTGGGGGGCGCTAGAGCATACCTCTGCTCAGCTGGAGCTGACAGCTTGGGTCAAAGCTAGCTCACCCACCCTGTGAGGGGTGGGGGGTTGCAGGGGAAAATGCAAGGCATCCTGGGATTCTGGGGAACTGCGAGTTAACTTGAATCTAGAGGGGATCTGGGACAGAAGTTGAATAAACCAATATAACCTAAATCAGTTAACTCTGATGCTACATCATCCAGGTTTACCTTAAACCAGTTTCAGCCAAAGCAGTTTATGTACGCTGAACTTCTGTTATGTTACAGATTTGAACCAGTTTCCAATCACTTATACCGATTTAGATGTCATTTCTGTTCCTAGCCAAGGAGGCTGGGCCAGGTTACACCAGCTGAGCATGCCGCCCAGACAGAGTTACATCCCAAATGCAACTGGACCAAGTTGTGAGCAGCTGTGGCTTTCTACCATTTGTTTACTTTTATTTGGTCTAAAGGCCTCTTTTTCTGAAGGTCTCTAGAATTGTTTAAATGCTGTGTGAAATGAACACTGACTGTTTTTGTACATGCTGCTTTTTCTGAAAGACTTTTTTTTCAATAGCAATTTGTTATGACATAATCCAACAAAAATAAGACCTGCAACAGCGAGGGCAAATATTAACATTATTAGGCCTTAAAATAGACCTGCCTTGTCAAGGTTCCCTTCTTTGTGTCCATGTGTCATTCAACACTTTACAGAACTTAACACGGCTTTTGGTGAAGCTGACAATCTTCTTGGCGACGCTCAATATTACTGCTTGTGTTTTTAGTGGTTTTGAGCATTTACATTTGTAAATTATTAAATATTAAATTATTGGGTTTTTTTATGCAACATGTCACATATTGGGTTATAATCTTGGGAATCCGATAAATATTTTCCACCTCCAATATCACAAATTGGTGAGTTGGTTTGGCCACATCGTAAGATATCCTTGTTTGGCTGATACGGTATTTCCAGAAAGAGTGAAAGGAAGGCCACCCATGGCAAATACAAGATAACAACATTGCTGAATGGACAGGAGGGACCATGGCAACTTCTTGGCTTGGTCCTAAACTGTCAACAGTAGAGAGAAGTCATAAACCCATGAATGAGACATTATGACTGTGCTTTTATAACATGTTGTGGCTTTGGAGGTTATGGGAAATGACGAAATTACTATCTGTACATTTACTGCTGTGTACTGTGGCAGTGCTTAGAGGTGGTCTGTACTGAGCTAGGCACCATATAACAACATACCTTAGAGTTCACAAGGATGGGGGGCAAGAGAGGACTACCATAACCAGGACGAGCACAAATAATGAAACCGTTAGAGAGTAATGAGCAAGGCAGCTTAACCAGTGTTAAAGGGGTGTAGGTTGTAGCCGTGTTGGTCTTGGGACATCGGCAGACAAGATAGACTTCTAACTTTCTTTGAAGTTATTCTGCATAGCTGTGAAGTATATTTGAAGTTGTGTGTAGTACTCTGAGGATTGTGGATGTCTAGTCCTCTGGGAACAAAGTTGTGTTTCTTGCGTACACTCAGAAAATATATGTTGTGGTTGAGTTTGGCTGCTTTCTTTTTCATTTTTTTTTTTAAACTAACCAGTGTTAATGCTTCCGTGAGCATCACAGCTGAAGCTTGTGTTACAGTGATCCTTTAGTAAATAATACGGTGAGGTGTCTTTTGAAGACTGCCATTGTGGTAAGAGAGCGCTGAAAAAACTGAAAGTGAAAAAGAGAGCACTAAAATCCCAGCGATAGCGTCAAGGCCTGTTGGGCAGCAAGGGACCCGAAGACGTCATGTAGACCAACCCCACTGCACTGAATAACGATCAACCACACCTAGACATTTCCCAGCAGAGTTTTGCCTAACTCGTTCTTAAAAACCTCCAATGAGGGAGATGCCACAAGTGACCTAGGACACCTGATCCAGTGTTGCACTACCCTGATGGCGAGAGAGTTTTTTTTCTAATATTCCCATCCAGAGTTTTGTTGCTTAAATTATGCTGATTTCTTTTTGTCCTTCTCTCAGTGCAAAGAGAGAAACAATCATCACCATCTTTTTTTTTTTATTTTTCTAACAATCTGCTATGTACTAGAAGACTGTAATCATATCTCCCCCTTTAATCTTCTCTTTTCTAAGATAAACAAACCCAGTTTCTTCTGCAATGTTTCCTCATAAAGCTTTTTTTTAAAAACAAAAAACAAAAAAACCTACTGGTGTTTTTTATTATTCTCCTCTGGATTCCCTCCAAATTGTCTTCATTTTTCTTAAAATGTGTACCCAGAACTAGACAGAGGACTCCAGCAGGGGTCTCACCAGAAATGAGCAGAGAGGAATAATTGCCTCCTATGTCTTGCACAAAATATTCTGGCTCAGACACCCCAGAATGAGATTTGCAAATGTGAGTCCTCGTAACATCGAAAGCTGCACTTGCTCATCCAGGACCGCAATTTAAGAACTGGTGCGTTCCATATGCAAAGAGGGATTGCAGTCCTCAACCAAGTGTACCTCATTTGGTTGGATAGAAAAATGGTCTCGAGACTAATGAGTTTGCCTTCCAAACCTGAACCAGGAGTGAACATTTACAGCAAAATCAAAGTGTGCACAATAGCAGGCAGATGTTGAGCGTTAACTATTGCCTTGTAAAAACGGCTGCAGCAATCAGGTTAATGTATGAAGCAAATTAAAAACTCTGGTGTGAGGAATGAATAAATGGAAAGTTCTGCAAGTGGGGCAATTTTAAACAGGAGCCGAGTCACGTCTGATTAGTTAATAATTTGGGTAGGGAGGTGCACGCCAGATTTATTTGCAGATAGAGGCACTGCATATTTTTCTTTGCAATGTATTGTTTATACAGGGGGAAAAATGGAAGCCAGCACATATTATGAATTATTGTCAAATGCAAAGGTGAAATTGGTGAGATGTCCTAAAAAAAAAAAAAAAGCAATAAATACTAAAGGCTGCTCATTATCCTGGTCTGTCACAGATCTGCACTAAATATCAATCTTGCTACAATTGACCACCTTCTCCAAACAGCACATTTAATTTCTGTTTTGGGACGCACAATTTATTTATAAGCTATGAACAGGTTGGCAGGGTGTTCCTTAATCTTGTTTTGGAAATGCTAGCAATAAATTTACCAAGTGGCTTGAATCAAATCAAGATTTTTATGGAAGGTGCATCTGTCATTTTTATAGTGAATGGAGAATTTTGAGAACGATGCAAAAGTATCAATTAATTAATTGTTGAAACTCCGGGAAAGGTTCTGCAGATTGAGAAGACTGTGCTATCAAAGACTCTTGAGGCTTAAAGCCAGATTGCTCTAAGAGAACTCCCAGCCATTATTTTAAAACAGTCTTTTGGCTATAGGCAACTTGCTTCAATTATTTAGTCCATGTGTCCCCTCTCCAGCAATCCCGAACATGATGAAATGCAGGCAGGCAGGCAGGCTTTGTCTCTGCTGGAACTTTTATTCCAGCTATTCGAGATGGAAACTCGAGAGCTCCGCTGTTGCAGTAGCGCTGCTTGGCAATAACGCTCTAGCTTTTGCAGGTTTATTTACCTCCCCTCTTCTGGGAGGATAAAAGCTGATTTTTCTATACCTTCTGGTGCACCCTGTGCAGTAGGAGCCCCCAGACTCCTGAGTGTCACCAAGCCCTTCATCTCACGTGTGATGGAAATAAAGGAGAGGGTATAACAGCATAAGAAAATGAGTCATCGGCTCGTTGGCTTCTTGATGCATGCGTGAGACCTTTTTGAGAATGTCTTTGGACTTCAGGGGACCCAGTGGTGCCTCTAATCCTGCTGTCTAACTACAGTGACTGGGGCAAGGCTTTTAACTGCCTTTTGCTGCAAGCAAGACATGTCCTGGCCTCTCAATCTAGTGACTCTTAGCAGTCTATTTTCCATTAACTTCCATTGCAGTATTTTGTTTTGGAGAGCAAGAAACCTATTCCTGAGGGTAAGAGTGAATATCTGGCCACAAATACTGATATACTGCTGAGTTTCCTGAGCCTGGGTAACAAAAGTAATTGATCTGCTCAGTCATTAGGCCATCTGTCCCTTTCCCCCTGTTTTATGGTTGAGCCTCGACAGCCAAAGCAATTCCAGCCAACTGCAGCATTAACATGACGCTCGGAGGACCACACGCGTTCTTGGATGTTGGATCCTTATTCTGACAGCCTCGTGTCTGAGACCGAAACGCCATCCTGACCTTAGCTTCATGTGAGCATAAGCTTTTCTGCCCGTGGTACCCTCTGCTATAGGTGTGTTCTCCACTCCCCTGGAAGCTCCACATTGGGTTGTGATCACTGTTTGTTTTATGCCTTCCAGGGCCAATCCCCTGACCTCAGAGTTGCTCTCTAAATGGACTGTCCTTACAGTCATGTTATTTCACCACATCTTTGCCATTCAGGCAACCATGGAGTACAATAGTACTCATGATGCATCCTCTTTCCCCCAGCCGAGTCCCCTACCTCTGCTGGGTTCAAAGGGGTGTATTACAGAACTACTGCATCAGCCCTCGAACTACTTAGGGGAGCCTCAGTCTACTATCGGGATCTATTGCCATTGATCGTCCTGGAGGTAGAAGAATTGCAAATGCACAGAGGAGTTCACACTAATGCATCCTGATACAGATTCAGGGCTGAATGTCCTTTTTGGAGAGGGTAGGCACGTCGGCAAATTCACTGTCTACACTTGACATGTCTTTTAATACGCGAAGAAACTTTATTCCAAAATTCTGGCAATTAGTTACTTATATTTAATATGAGTTTTAGAAAGGCAAACATATGGATTTGGCCTACTTCCTAAAAAGTATTTCTGAAGATTATATAAGCACGTTGGAATGAATCGCTGTCTGGCGGTGTGAGCCCACATCCTTCAAAGTGAGTGGGATTCTGTCCACTGGCTCTTCAGGACCCAAGAAACGATGGATACTTGTATTTGCTCGGATTAGAGGTTTTAGTGGGTTGTTAAATCAGTAGCTTAGTGCGACGAGGGAGGAGTCAGTTAGGAGTAAGGTGCCTGACCGCCAGTGTTTCCTAATTTTGAGTAATTCTGTAACTTTGAGTAATTGGAACAAATTGGGACTTGCCATAGTTTCCATTTACAGCCAGCTTGCTCTATTTGTAAAGTGTAGGGATGTGGCTTGCAGTAAAATGTGATAATTATGATGCAACCACTGGCTATTGCTGTGGGCATGACTTCAGGAGGTACAGAAATAAGCAGAGCACATTAAGCTAAGAGAGATAACACAAAATCTGTCTCAGGTGATATAATTCAGGCCCGGCCGCAGGACAGAGCCTGAGAATACACAGAGGTGAAAGGTCAGCTTCTGCCCTCAGTTCCACCTGTAGGAGTTACAAGTTAGGACCGAATTTGGTCTAATTTCTGTGGTTTTATTAACTCTTGGTTCAGAAGCCCATTGTGTTACGGTACTTGTCCACGGTTGCAATTATATTAGAGCTATTAACTCACCAAGCAGTTAATATTTTAAAGCTTGTAAGAATTCTGCAAAGGTTTCAGACCCCATCGTACACAGTACATGAGTTTGCACCTTGCTTTAGTTTAAAAATATAGCATTTCCAATGCATGTTTGACAAGCTTGGGGCTATTCTGAGGCTGGATCCTCAGAGGATACAAACTACAACATTAGGCTTTTAATATTTTATTATGAAAGAGCCAAGTTGTTTACAAGCTGCGTCGAAAAAGTGAATGCCATTTTCTCAGTGCAGTTCTTCACCCAAGCTTAAGTACTGCACTCTCTATAATAGGATAGATGTTGAGCTCCTCCTTGCTGAAGGAGTAACCCAATGGGGGCGATGCGCACAACTGACATGCTGCATAATTAGAATATGAATGTGCTGAAAAATTTCCCACTGACCATATCCTGTCTTTAAGTGGCAGAACAAACTATAGCACAACGCAGCTTCATTAAACCAAATGTCTTGGAGCATTTGATTCATTGTTATGGCCTATATAATATCTGTGTTGTGTGCCGTCTCAGGTATGTTTGTATTGGATCTCAAGATTGCATGGTAGCATTGATGGTACGAATGAGGAGTCTTTGACGGTTCTGATCCAGCAATGTTTTTAAGCATGTGTCTACATTTTGTTTAAATTAAGGGGACTTAAGGTTGTATCTAAAGCAGGGGTGGGCAAAATATGGCCCCTGGGGCAGATCTGGTCCATGGGGGGCACCTGCCAATTGATTGGATCCGGATTGTGGTTGCCCCCTCCCCATCCCACCTCACCCGGCGTCTCAAATGGGGCCAAGTCCCAAACAGGGCAGCCTGCGCCGCACTTCAGTCCGTACCCGCCGGCCCCAGTCTGAGCCAGTATGCACAGCTTACAGGCAGGGCTGCTCCTGGTGTGGCTCCAGCTGCCCGGGTGGTGCTCCACTTCCCTCGACTCCAGCTGCAGCCCCTGCTCCTGCCGCCCCACTCTGGGCTGGGAGGAAGCTTCAGCCAAGCGGCTCCTGCTCCCGTGCATGGGGCTGCAGCTCCCGGCTGCCTTCCACCCACTCCACTCGCCCGGCGTGGACAGCCAGCACACGGGGCTTCAGCTACAAGTCCCGGGTGCCTCGTGGTGGCGGTGGGGTGGGGCACAGATGGGGTGCAATGACCCGGCTCACGACAACTCATCAAAACTCCCAATTGTATTAAAAGGCTCTTGGCTACCTGCCAGCATTTAGGGTCCAGGATGGGCCCTACCCCCTTTCAATAGGGGCAGAATGGAGCAGAGCTCCCCTCCTGCCGGTTTCTGCCGTCACATCCCTTCCTACATCAGGAGTGAGGCCCAAGGGGGATGCTTAGCACCAGGACCTGAATACAAGAAGGCACTAACGGGGAGTTCCCCATTGCTGGGAGGTTTCTTTGCTGGTGACTTTTCAGACCGATTATGACCCCTTGGTTCCAACTGGAGTCGAGCGAAATGGCTGTAACTCAGCTACAGAATCTGGCCCCGTGGCTTTTATTAGGGGGGTGGGGGAAGGCCCATAGAGGACATTGGATTTGTCCTTTGTTACTTCGTAAAGAGTGCTCGATGCATAATTTAAATGTGTTCCCAGAAATGTCATTCTGGTTTGTTAAACATGCATTTCAAGCCCTTTTTTTTTTTTTTTTTGTACATTTCTCCAACTCACCTTAAAACCTCCCGTTTCTTTCCCAAAGAGCAAATTCGTCTTTTGAAAATCTATTCAGGCAGACCGGCTGTGCAGGAGTTCCTGCTCTACCTCACCGTTTCAGTACGCAGGATTGTTGTGCATTAATTGGGTTTTCTATTTAATAGTTTCTTGGGGCTCAGACAGTGCTGACTTCAATGTTTAGGTGAGATTGTTAACATCATCTCCAATAACTTCCTTAGAAATATCAGTGCTTGGTTTGGGTTTTTTTTCCCCCCTTCTAATAAAAGGCAGCCATTGAAAACTGAGCAGTCTTAGTGATTGCAGCCCTGTTATTATAGTGAATTACAGTAAGTAAATTTATAATGTACTACAATTTCAGACTTGGATAATAAAGGCTTAGCTCAGATCTCTCTAGATTACAAAGATGTTAAATGATTTTCTTTCTACGCTTTTGTAATATTTCAAATTTCATAGTAACATTGCTGTCAAGATCTATTTGACATTCTGTAACACTTTCTCAAACAACAGCCTGTCTCTTCTCCTGACAGAGAGCATGCTTTGAAAGAAAGTTCATTAGTCTATTGAAACATCTCAGTTAATTGCAAAGCTAGTACCCAGAATTGTCAAGTTCATATTTCCATCTGTGCCACAAGCATAGCAATAAAGAATTTTTTTGGACAGGTTAATTTGCTTAAAATACCGTGTAGTCAATCAGAGTAACAAAGTTGTTGATGGGAGCATCTGTCAAACTAGAGCTTTCATCAGAGCTGTCCCTCTTTGCAAGACTAACATCGCTGGCTCCCACAAGTTGGCAGAAATACAGCAAACAATAACAGCAGCTGCAGTAGAATAATGTTATTCCGATGCTAAACACCAAACAGCTGGGTGTTGCATTGGTAAGAATGGTTTATAGTTCAGCCTCTTATGAAAATAAAATTCACTCATTCAGTTATGGTATTGTTTTAATATTTAATTTAGATTGTTTATATTATTTACATTTTGTTAATTTTACATTTCGTATAATTTGCTCGAAAATAGTACCCTCTGTGAAATCGCATGTGTAGGCATAAAGATCCCTAATACACGGCACTTTCCTTTATAAAAAAAAATAAATAAATAAAAGCAGACAAAAACAAATGTCTGAATTAAGACAAATTAAATGTATGAACTCAAATTATTAAAATGAGCTTCCTATAAAAGCTGGGAACTTGCCTTGAGATTTCCAAGGCACGTACTACATGGCCCACAGTGTGCCATTAATTTTCTGACAATCAAAAGCATCGTTTAACAATTACGTTCCAATCTCCTACTGCATTTCTTTCATCAGGGGTAGTGCATGTGGTGACTGCATCCAATTTTTGTTATATGTCAGAAACGCATCAAGCAGTAACAGAGACGGTAGTAGAGTGGTTGTATTTTGATACACATAGCACAAGGTTATGCTCTGTGAAACCAGCATAAAACTGGTATAAATCCAGTTAAATGTGGTCTTACCCTAGATTTAAATTGGTACGACTCATAACAGGATGTGATGTATTATATCCACAAATATAGACTATAACATTGATAATATGTGATGAGATTTGGAAGCATAAAAAAACCCTGATTGAGACCCTATCTGTGCATTTTCAGTTCTGCTAAGCACAGCCGAAATTTTAATTTCTGTATGCCTGTAAAAACTCGGAGATACATGTGCGAAGCACGCAGTTGTACACACAAGTGTTTGCGTATGTGAATGTAAGCTGGGCTTTTGCCTACACAAATTTTAGGGTGCTCCTTTGAAAAACTGATTCATGATTTTCAGGTGACACAACTGCAGATGAAGTTCTGATTTCCCTATTTCATAAATACTAGGTCAGCATTCAGCATGCAATATAGACTTCTTAAATCTGTAATATTAACCAGAGTAAACAGTTATGACTGCCTTTCAAAATAGATTCACAGATTAATTGAACATTGTAGTTTTTGGACAGATGAAGCAAAGAGTTCTTCTGTAATTTTTGTCATTTTGGGATAGCTTTAAAGACATTGTCTTTTTGCCCTAGCTTCCATTGTTTATAGAGGAAATAGTACCTGCGATATTTCTCCTGCAATAAGAATGCATACTTTTATTTCCCTTCTTAATTAATGATTTTAATATTATAGCCCTGAGCAGACGATAAGGAAGCTGATGCATTACAAGGTATATCTTCATTATTTTAGAGGAATGTCATCTTCCCTAAAGGATTTTGAAATATCATGACCGCGATAGCAAATCTGAATGAGTACAAATTCAGCAACTAAAAATATGATTACAACAGCTAAAGTAAATGAAATGAGCTGATTGATAAAGAAATAGGCAGTAATCTTATGTATGCCTGTTTTCAGCTGGTATGGTATATTGAGGATATTAATGGAAGATATGAGGTTGAGGATGTCCCATGGTAGAGTCCTGATTGACGCTAGTCTTTAGTCATATAAAGAAACTTCATTTCCAGCATGCACATGGTAAATCTAATCAACTGGAGACCTCCACCAGGCATATGTACATGTATTTGGGGCAAGTGTGAAGAGATGAAGAGTTAGGATTCGCACCAGGATGGAAAGCAGCTCTTGACGGGTAGACCACGAGAGGTGAAATCCTAGATTGAGTCGGAGGTTTGCTGTTGACTTCGGTGGGGCAAAAAATTTTCACCCGTGAATACAAATGAGTTTGATGCTATTGAGATGATATAGGACAAGCTACGATAAGCTCTGCAGGGCAGGGACAGTCTCTTTGTTCTGTTATGGTGCAGTGCCTAGCACAGGGCCTCTTTGGACATCAGTGAAGTTAGTAAAGAAAGCCCGTGACCCACTATGAGACATTTGCTCCTGGAATAACCAGAGCTGAAAGTCATAGGGGAGAGGTGAGCATCTCCCCATCCATTGGTAAAAGCAGGGGAAAGGTCCACCCTTGCACCGCAAAGGCAGGCACAAGCTATTAGGCAGTTGACTCTGTAGAGCAGGTTTCCCTTTTTCATTTAAGGGTTTGAAAGGTTTCAGTCATCAGCACGAAGAACAGGAAAGCCTCAAAACCCTCTTGGAATGAGAAAAACCTTTTCCTCCTCTGTATGAAGGGAAATACAAGGCGTGGCCAAACAAAATTAGGGGCTAATAATCTGAGATGAATAGTATTTGCAAAGCACTTGGAGATCCTCAGTAAAACGGTGCTATCAATATAGCAGGCATTATTGCTGGGTTTTGTCGTCCCTGACAGAGAGCTTCCCTCCAGCTGAGCCCAGCTACATCCTCATCATGGCTGGGTTCCCTGGCAGTCTCTGCACTGAGGACAAATGCGTGGGTGAATATTTTGCTTGGGCTGAGAGTGCTGTAACCTTCTCTGGGGTGCTATATCTGTTCTTGCAGCCCCCTCCTAATTTATGGAGGGGCAGCAGACTGAAGAGCAGAGGAGGACATTATTATCGGGAAGATTCATGGGACTTTTCATTCGACACAACTGTCCTGCTTATCTCCATGCCTCATAGGAGAGAGGAGAGAAAGCATTTGGCATGGGAAAACTTCACCGCTGTGCAGTAAAGCCACCATATCAAGAGGAATATAACCCTGACAGCTACTCAATATTCTAGAAGGCAGAGTGCTGAAGGAATCACTTAACATGTCTTATTAATAATGACATAACCACTCACTAGCAACAGAAAAGAATATAATAAGAAACAAGACCAGGAAATGTTGGAGTTTGGGGCAGAGAGAGAAATGTTCCGAGTAGGATATGGACTTCCATACAGTGTATCAAGTTTAAGTCTCTTTCTCTTCTGTGTTGGGGGGTCTATGTTCTTGGTAAAGCCCATAACAGATGTCAACACACTTCCCTGCAGTTCTCACTTCCCAGGAAATGTGACTGAATTTTGAATTTCTGGAAACCCCACTCTCCTAGATGTCTTGCACTGCAAGAATGTATTCAACTCCAGGTTGCATCCGTTCATATAGCTCAAATGCCTGGGCTTCCCAGAAGAGCCGTTCATGCTGTTATGTCTTGGTGCTTAGGCTGATGTCAGAAAGTCGACATGGAGGTGGTGACGCTGGTGTTTTACACAAGCCATTTCATATCCTTATTGCAAATGGCTGCTGTTACATTCTGCCGGAGCAGTCTTTTCAAAGCTTTTAAAAATATTACTGACAAACTTGAGAGGGTTCAGAGAAGGGCTACTCGTATGGTTGAGGGTTTGCAGGTAAGACCCTATGAAGACACACTGAGGGATCTGAATCTCTTCAGCCTCTGCAAGAGAAGGCTGAGAGGCGATCTTGTGGCTGCCTACAAACTCATTGGGGGGGCCAGCAGGGAATAGGGGACACTGTTTACCAGGGCACCCCTTGGGGTTTCCAGAAATAATGCCCACAAACTGAAGTAGAATAGATTTAGATTGGACATAAGGAAGAAGTTCTTTATAGTAAGGGTTGCCAAAATATGGAATGGGCTTCCAAGGGAGGTGGTGTTTTCCCCTACCCTGGAGGTGTTCAAGAGGAGAATAGACGGGCATCTGGCTGGGGTTACTTAACCCCAGCGCTCTTTCCTGCCTGGAGCAGGGGGTCGGACCCGATGATCTCCCAGGTCCCTTCCGACTCTAGAAATCTCTGAAACGCTATGATTGCACCCATGATGGAATGGAAAGTTACTACATTTGCACATGAAAAGACAGAGTTTTGCACGTATGGAAAGTAACTCGGGTGTATCCGTTGCATCAGGCTTGGAGAACAGGGCTCTAAGACGTAGAACTTTCCCAGATTAAAAAAAGGAGTATCAAATCCAAATTGATCGTACTTTGACACTGGGGAGTGATCTCCCCTCTTCAATCTAGCTTAGAGATATGCAGATCCAATGGCTTCAGTGCTGTTACTCCTACAAGGCTGGTAAAACAGAGCAGGATCAGGCCTGGCAGATTGGCAGACAATAGATTGAATCGTTCTTTCTTAAATGAAAGCTGAATTTTGAAGGTTTATCTTTTGTACTTTGATTACTTAAATTGAGTTCATGCACCTTTACACCCTTTGTTTTAAAAGTAGAATAATTGACCAGCTGTTAATGGCTTCCTTGTAAAAAGAGGGCTTGATCTTTTTGTCAGCTTCCAACTCACGGCATCCCCCTTTGTTGCTAATGATTATTTTGTCTCACTCTCCCATTAGCCTCGTAAGCGCTATTAAGATACAGGGTCCTGTGCTGTGATTAGTCAATGCACGTGGTTCCCATTGTTTAACATCGGGGCCCTGTGCTGGAATTGTGTTCAGTGTGTGCCAAAAGAAGTCGCAAGAGGTTGAGAACAGGTATAGACTTAAAGCACTTCCCTTAGTAAAATACCGTAGCTTTTAAAGACGTCCTGGGTTGGGGAGGGAGAGTGGAAAACAACAGTCAAGTCAGTTTTTTACTCGCAAGGATCCAGAAACAGGGATTGCAGCGATTCTCTGAGCTCATGTAGCCCAAGTGTTGCATCCCTGTATAGCTCAGCAAGTTCATTAAGGGTATGGAGTGATGAACTAGTTACTGAACATTATCCGGAAATGAGGGGTTACCATGCAAACATGGTAGGAGAAGCAACGGCCTCAAACTACAGAAGGGGACATTTAGGTTGGAGAATAAGAGGAACTTTTTGACTCCGAGGTTGGCCAAGCACTAGAACAGACAGCCTAGAAAAACTAGAGTCTTCATCCTTGGCAGTTTTCAAGAGCAGGTGAGACAGACATTTAGCTGGGATTGTTTAATCAGGGGTGATTCTGCCTTGAGCAGGGCTTGAGGACCTTGGGAAATCCCTTCTAACCCTACTTTCCCATGATCCTGTGAACATGCAACACCACAGCAACTACCCACGTGGGCTTCCTCACCCTGTGATAAATTAAAGCAAAACAGTAGCTTGCCATTCTCATTGAAAAAGGGCTAACCTACCACAATATAGCTTTCACCTACTGCAGGGAAAGAGCCTACACGCAGGCAGTTACCGAGGAGCAGCTAGCATGCAGCAAATCCAAGCCACCTTTTACCTCATAGTAACTGTTTGGTCTGCCCGTGCCTCTTAGTCCATTGCCAGAATGGGGAATAAGAGAACTTTAGCTACAACCATTTCCTGGGGAGCAGAGAAGAAATTACCCAAAGCTCAAAGATGATAACTCTAAAGCTAATGGGAGCGCTCCATTTATGTTAGGGTTAGCATCTCAAAGCCTACTATGCCATCTTTAAATTCTCCTTGTGCTAGCAGCTGAACGCAGCTGTATAGCATCACCGTTTGCGACTTGTTCTTCTAAAGACCTTAATTTTTTCATTATACATTCAGGCTTTAATGGTTTTTAAGATTAGATGGGGCCACTAGATCATTGGATCTCCTGTGTAGCCCAGGCCACAGGTTTCCCGAGTTACTCCTGCATTGAGTCCTATAACGTGCGGGTATCTAACACAGATCTTCCCAAATGGCATCCATATTTGTTCAAGACTTCAAGAAGTGAGGAATCCATAATCCTGCTGGGTTTTGTGTCCACATGGTTCATCATCCTCACTGTGAACATATTGTTTTTTTCCAGTTTCAATCCATTTATCCTCAACTTCCAGACTTGGATGCTTGTAGTGCCTTTCTCTGTCAGGTGAAAAGAGCCTTTTTAGGTACCTGGTGGTTTTACCCTGTGCCATTGCTGAGGTTTAAGAGAAAGCTAATGTTGAAAGCTTGACCTGTCACCTAGTCTAGACAAATATCTATACGTTTCCTCTTACATTAGCACACGTGGCTTAAATGTACCTTTTTGCTGCCACATTTTTCCCCCACAGCTCATTTTCCTTGTGGCACTACAAATTATGTTTTACAAGAATGATAGTATTGCTTTCCTTCATTGTCCACCCAGGAAGCATTACAGGTGCGAGTCTAAATTAATCTTTATTGTGTTTTTAAATTTCCTTCAATTCCTTGACATATCCTGCTACCTCAAACTTTGCTTTGTTGGCTACAATCAATTTATTATTCATAAATTCTCTGTTTTGACAGCAGTAGACTGGATTCAATTACTGCCAAAAGGCCCAGTCGTACTAGGCTACATTGGTTAAAAAAAAAAAAAAAAAAATGAATTGTTCAGTGATGCGATCTGTCTTAGTGAACATTAAGTGTTTCTTTGATAATTATATATATACATACATATGCAGCAAGAAAAAAAAATGCGTTAAGAACATTTTTGTTACCCCCTACAGGAAGAGACGGCGAATAGAGGAGGGGAGGGGAAAATAAATTGACAGATTGCTATTAGCAGTGGCATCGTGTAATGTCACCTAAAGCCCATTGCTATTGCTATACTTTGCACACAGCTTGAGTGCAAACAACTGCAGTGGATTGTCTGTCCTTGTAGACAAAGTGATGTGCGGCATTTTTTTCAGGGTCGTCTAGAAAATAGGAAAGCTTAAAATAAGTTCTCGGTGACAGAGAGCCACCGTCGTGTCCCAGAATCTTGCATTTCCAAATGGGGCAATTATACCATTTTATTATTTTTATGTTGAAAAGGAAGGAAGTAGTTTTGGACCCAGGCAGGTTGTCTTTGTCTGACGGGAACTGACGGTAGGAATTCTGAAGGCTACACAGCGCGGCTGTCAGAGTAATAGCAAGTTTTGCTGACAACATCAGATTTTCACACATGCATGGAGTCGCATGCACCAAGGAAAAAGCTAAATCTTGGGCTCCTCTTTCTTGTATCCATTCTCGGATGAATTATTTCTACTCGACTTAGAAAAATAAGGGGGAGCAATGTGACAGACCCCAAAGAAGGGTGCCAGTTCTTCTGCTCGTTCTGCAGAATTTGTAGGTGAAAGCTCTGTTTTGCACTTGTTTGACTGTTAAGTTTATTTTATAATTAATGCTCATCTTGAAATTAGCCTTATTGGCTTCTCCTTGTAGAAGTGCTTGTGCCCAGTTGTGCTGCTTTGTAAAAGGCAGGTAATGAAATGTGTAGTCCTTACAAAGAAAAGGACTTTTCTTCATGATCTTTCCTTCTGCCTCTGTTTTCTGGAAAGGATGAAATGTTTATTGTGAAACCATAGGTGGATTGAGGGGGGGGGGTACAGTGGTATGGATGCACCCCCTCTTTCTCAACCATGCAGTGGTGGAAGCAGCCAGGGAGGTTTTTTTGAGCCCCAAAGGAAGCCAGAGGGAAGGCGCATGGGAAGGGAACCCAACCGTTGCCTTTCTTGTCTCTAGTCCAGTCTGGCTCTGGAGCTACCTACCCCTACACCTGCCCCTGGGTCAGCTGGTGACGGTGGCAAGGTAGGGAGAGAAGGGGAGGGAACATGTTGTGAGCACAGAGGACAAGGAGTTTTTTTACCGACTTGAGGGACTTAAAGGAAATTCCCCACTGCTGCCTCTGCGGTGTGGTCTGCTGCTCTGGTCGGTGTAAGAGGAACAGGAGGAGGAGCCCCTACTGCAAAGCAGGTCACTGCTCCTGCACCCCCCTTTTAGAAAATGCTGGATCTGCCCATGTTTGAAACCCTGTTATAACAAGGTCTGTTTATAAATTTTCCCCCATTTTCTAGCATGCAAGAAGTGTGCTGCTTGCTAAGGCTTTGTATTTGTGTTAAAAGACAAAGTGCAGTAGCAGGAAGTGGACTTCTAATTAGGCTCTTCGAGGGTAAACAAGAAATGCTATTAAAATAGTTAAGAGGAGAGAGAAGATGGTTTCTGAGACAGTAGAAAGCCCCATGCTCATTTGTCACATAGCTGGGTATCTGTTTAAGCTAAAAGGTTTTACTTTTTTTCAGTGTAAAAAGATGTTGGTCCAGGTTTTCAGAATGGTTCAGTAACCACAATTAGGGCTGGGTTTCCAGGAGAAGCTCGACTCTTATAAATGAAGTCACCAGATTGTCCAAAATGTTCTCAGTGAAAACAAGAGGAGGTGTTCGTACAGAGATCTTTTTGGAAACATGGCCCTTCATTTAGGTGTCTACAGTCACAGCTGGTGGGTGCTGAGCTCTTTTGAAATTCTGGTCCAGATTTTTCTATCGGCATTCTCAAAAGTGCAACCGTAAGGAGGAAAAATGACTTTTCATTGCTGAGCCAGCTGATTCATTCCCGGGCTTACTGTGGCTAGCTCAGAGATTAATCAGAATTAATATACCCTCCTTTCATAGCATTTATCTACAACTGATTTCAAGGTTATTTTACAAAGGAAACCAGTATTGCATCACCATTTTACAGACGGGAAAACTGAAGCCCAGGAGACAGAGACTTACTGAGGTCCTCCAGCAAGGCAGCACCGTAAAATCCTGGCCTAGCCTTTGTCTGTTAGGTTGCATTTAGAGAAATATGTGAGCATCTTGCGGCAAAAAAGGGGCAAGATTTTACAAATTCTTTAAGTGCAAGCATAGTCCTTGCTGATGGGCTTTTAACTTGGAATGATGACTAGCTTTGATGGGAATACTTGTTCTGGTATCCATGGTGTAGCTAAAGCCTGCCAAATTATTAAACAAGGGATACATTTTTTCATTCAGTCATCTGTTCAACCCACAAAATATTATTCAGGAAATAAACTATTCAACTAATATTAATTGACCAGCTCTACTTAGAATCCTATGATGAAACTATGCTACCTAGACTAGCTAGGGGCAAAGTAAGAACTGATTTCTATGCAAATGTTTCTTATAATGAAAAAAAGAGTAAAAAAAAGGTTAAAAAGAAAGAGAGAGACAAATCACCCCGCTGTATATTTCCTATATTAACCGTTCCTTCTGTGAGAGAACAGTGGGCATTTAAAAACCCATCTTTTATTTCTTGTTACTGAATAAGCTCAGTCTCTAATACAGCATGCATTGCTTTAATTGTCAATTATGACACCTAATGCAAGACTCTCCCCACCCCTGCGCCCCCCACCATCGCATGGTAGCTAGTCTCCATTATAACTAGGACATTCCAGCACTCCCATGTTTGGGTTACCAGGTCTAATGGATATTTCAAATTCTCCATGCATAGTTTGGACTCTGCTTGCATCTCTGCCTTTTAACTGATTATCCTGTACTTCAAATGATGAGTCCTCTAACTAATAAAAGGGTTCCTGGAGAGGCTAAAACAGAATATGAAGGGAATCAAAACCCTTGCCAGAAGAACAAATGTTTTTTTTTTTTCTTCCCCCAGTCAGGCCAGCATTGATTGAGCTATAGAAAAGGGACAGCAGCTTAGGGAATAGCACATCCTGCATATGCAAGGTTAAGCAGCGTGTATTGTTCGCCACGGACCCAGTTGCACCAAAGCAAGTCTCTTTCTACCACAAAATCTTTTCTCCTGCCCAGCGACTGCGGTGCAGACCACCGAGAAAACTTGTCTCCCCAAAAGATGTTCTAGGAGGGTGGTTGAATACTCCTTCCCTCTTACTAAAAAGCAAATGCTCTAGGGGAAAGAAAAGAAGACTAGAAAAATCCTTTACCAGTTTTCCTAATAAATTTGGTGGAAAGCACTGTTTTCCCTTCTTTGTCCTTCTTAGAGTCCATCCAGAAGCCTGCAAGAGAAAAGGGTACGTCTGCACTGCGGTCACTTTTGGGATGGCAGCATGTTTTAAAAATGTCTTGGGCACCTCTGAACTAGCTTGCTCAGATATGGGTAGCAGGGTACATTTAATTAGCCTATGCTGAACTCAGTGTTGCCATGACTAGATTTCCACGGGGCCGGAGCCAGCTTGCTAAAAGCTAGCTCGTGTATCCCTAACGAGACTGTAGTCACTGCTCTGGCCGTAATGTAGACATGCCCTAGTTGAGGCATAGTCAAATGGCCAGAGAGCACAGATAGTGTCAAAACGTCACCGCACAGGCAGCTAAGGTAGATACAGGGAGTAACAACCGAAGGGGATTGGCATTGGTCTCAGAGGAGACCTAGTTGGTAAAGATCACGGACCAGAAAAGGGGCTCTGGAGGGTTTAGGAGGACTATGAGCTTGTGCTCTGGAGAGCGCTAGTAGCCCAAATGAACTTCCCAAAGACTCATGATTGTTAAGGGTATACTTTCCTTCCTGGGTTAAACAGCCATCTGTATCCCACTTTCTGCTACCCACTTGTGTCAGTGTTGAGTAGCCTGGCTGGAAAGGGAAGGGGACGCTGCTCATCTGTGATACGTTCAGCACCACCTCTCTAAGGATGTGTAGTTCTTATCTTCTGGCTTGCGGGATCTCCCAGTCAGAGCTGTGCTCGCTAGGCACCGCGAGTGGCCACTGGTAGCTTGCATTTATCCAAGTGTCTTCAGACTTGCCGCTACAGCTAGAAAAAATGTCCCTTTTTTGTCACAGAAGCATTTCAAAGCTTTTGAATTTTTTGATCAGCTCTGTACAGGGAGAAATATTCCAGCACGACTTCAGATGCCGCAGCGTTTGTCTTCTGGTGCCATAACAGCCTGATCAGAAATCCTTCTTTACCAGCTTAGCCCTTTCATTTGCAGCTATTCAGCTGGCTAACGCATGCTGCTTTCCCTATCACAATCGCCACCTTCTTTTGTATACTCGAATGTAATCCAAATTTCACTGGCTTTGGTCACCCACTTTCCTGGCTGCCAAAGCAATTCCCCCAACTTTCTGATAAGGGAATCATCATCAACATAAAACTGATTGCAGCATTTGCATACCCTCTAATGTTTATGACACCATCACGTCTGGCTCTGTTGATAGAAAAGAGAGAGAGAGAGAGACCGATTTCTTGCAAGTGTCAGAAAGTTAAACCACCCCCTGCTTAATAATTGGATTATGGGTATCAAATTTAGTGTTACTGTCAGAAAAAATGAGATACACATTGACCATTTCCAAGTAGATATATCACCATCTACGAAATTTGGCAGCTGTTCTTGGAGTTCATCAAAAGCAATGAATTGAATATGCTAGATCCACATTAATTTTTAATATGTCTAACTGACCCCTCCCACAGCTGGAGTAATCAATACAATTATGATCCAGCCTGTAACATGTCTGAAATATATACAGGGCATTCTGTGACATCCTACTGTAACAGTAGTAGAGGCAATTACTCAATAGGCCAGTGATGATAACAACTGGCTACATCTACTAGTATGGTAATTTAACATCTTGTGTCTCACTGAATTAATTGATTTCCTGCTCTGGCTGCATTCATATTTTACTGTGTTTTATTATTTTCTTTCCCTTAACAAGAAAGTTTGCACCTCGTGGTTTCCTGGTGCACTATAGTAAAAGAAAAATCTTGTCCTAATTGAAGTGTAAACTCATGAAAACAAAGGGGATGCATGGTAGTTTGTAATTTTTGTCTCTCTTATTTAATAATTTCATGGTCAAATTAACCAAATCGGTTCCAAATTCTATCAACTGAGCAGAGCTCAGTTGTTTGTGTCTGTGTGGCACGACCACTGGCAACTATCCTATTTCCCAGACTTTTCAGCCTGGCACTTCAGGGACTCCCAAATCCATGACAGGCACCCTACGTGCAAGCCCCAAACTTGAACCTTGGATTTCAGGTGTCCCCTAGTCTCACTTGCCTCTAGCCAAAAAGCCATAGGAGCAAGCTAGAGAGAGAGCCTGAGAGCAATCCCCCATCACCATAAATTGTGTAGCCGAGATCCTCCTATTGGGAGGCTGTAGTAGATTATCATATGGGTGCCTGCCCACAGTGCAGTGGACAGGTCTCCATTGCAGCAACACATACTGATGGGAACCTACTACAAGAATGGGGAGATTAATGCAACCCAACTGAATAATGGTAGTTTCTAATGTATCATTGTGGCCTTTGTTTCATAAATAAATTTTTTGTAAATAAATTACTTTGTTTTGTCTAGACAAATATCTGTTAGCTAAGATCTTGAAACACGAATCCAGTTGTCCTGATTCCCCTCCACCTGTCCTAATAAATTGGGTGGCTCACCATGTTTTTCATGTACTGCAAAACACAGGCTGGACCTAACAGCAGCTCTGGAAGCGGGGTGGGGTACAGTACCCATAATTCAGCAGAAATACTGTATCACAACTGGATGTAGCAGCTGTTGGAGATAATGGAACTGCTCTCCTGTAGCAGTTTCCTGTGTGGAATGGTTGAAGGGGTCTTGACATTGGGAAATAGCTGGGAAGGGCCATTCCCAGTAGTAGGTATCTCCCAAACCTGTGCTGAGCTGCAGGGGGGAGCATCTGCTCCTACGTGCCAATTGCTGGGTGAAAATATGTGTTCTTTCCCTTGCAAGGGCTAACACAATTTGCTAGTGCACAGTCCTTTTAGCAGACCGTGTGAGAGGGCTCTGGGGCCTGTTTAATAATACACCAATTCCATTGTGTTTAAAAAGAAAACAAGACCTCTTATAGGCCTTGTAATCTTCAAAACAATTTACAATAATTAAGCAACACACATTACAGTTAACATCTCAAAGAGAATGGCGTGGTATGGGAAAAGGTTTCGTTCATCTGTGTGGCATGAAAGGAACTGTTTCCATGGTCTAGTCTGCTCTTACCAATTCATCTCGCCACGGTAAAGAAAGGATCTTTGCACTGAATCTTCCTAGAGTCTCGGATGTCTTGCCTCAGTGTCTGAAGGTTGATTTACAGCATCGTTGGCAGGGGGTTGCAACAATCTCCACTTATCCACCAAAATCCTCGTAGTGTTTTTCAGCTTTAGGGTCATTGGCTTCACCAAAGTAGTTTCATTCTGTTCTGAAGTAATTACCTTCCTAAAGAAACGCGTGGAGTTGTATCACGCTGAGCTGGGTCAGTGAAAATATTGTGTGTATGTGCATGTACTCGCATGTAATACATGCACACACACACGTGTACACGCACACATGCGCACAATCAGTTTCAGATTAAATAAATTGTCTGTCTATTGGTTGCCAAACATTACCAGAAGCTTTATGGCTTAAAGCTTATATCCATGTAAATGAGGAGATGCCCAGGTATCTAAGGAATCACAGGGAGAAATGCATCTGAAAAGCCTGGATTTCTTGTTCTTGGCTTAGCAGTCCATTAGAGGTACCGTGCGAGTCAGTCATGTGCAAAACAGGAAGGAGCACCTCCCCATTCAAACCACCTTTTCCAAGTTAGCCCCTAAAAGTACATGTAGCAGTTAGCTTGCTAAATTGGCTCAGTTCCTACAACATATTACATCCCTTCCTGAATTATTTAAAGGAACTTCTTTTTTTCCCCCTTCTGTAAGTTGGAAATTTATTTGAGAGCTAATACTCTTATGTCCCTACAGTCTAAATTAACCCATTTCAGAGTAAAAATGCAGACTTCAAGGTTAAGAGTAGGTTGTAAACAATGGTTTAGTCACTGCAGTTTTGTCCAGTTTTGGTCATTGAATATATTTCTAGCAGTCCAGCCCCCTTTCTGTCCCTAGAAGGAGTTAGGCTGTATGCACCTCTGGACTTCAGAGAAGCATTTGGAAGTCTTGAAGGGGGGGGAGAAAAAACTTTGCTACGGTCTTTAATAACTAGCCTCAGAAAGCATCTTCCATACGCTAACCCAAATGTTTTGGGTCAGTGCCATAAACACCCGCAACCTCAACTTGTGAGTAGTTGGCTGCCATAGGCGGACAGCAGGGGAGCTGCGAGGGGCCCAGTCCATGTTGTGGCAGCACAGCCCCGGCCCCTTCCCTGCTGCCCACCCTGTGGCACGTGCACCAAGCACAATGTCTTTGCGTGCCATGCTCCGGCACCCGTGCTGGGGGTTGCCTCCCCCTGTTCTAACCTTTCTAACCTCTTTACAAAGCTTCCAGTATTCGGAGGCTGCAATTCAGCATGAATCCTTAAAAGTTTCTATAAGCTTTCTTGTAGCTTCTAGTTAGCAAAATATAAGACACTACAGCCAAAGCATTACAGTGATAGAGATGAAGCTGATATAAAAAGTGAGATATTCTGGCAAAACAGGCGTGGTTTCTCTTTCTTCTGAAAGCTCGGTTTTCAGCAGGTCGGTCTGATGATCTATTGCGTTCTGAAGTTTCAAGAGAAAGTGTTTTTGGCCCGTCAGACAACAGAGGCATCGATGCCTGAAAGGGGGGACATTTATAGCTCACCTTTGATTCCGCTCAGCATCTCTTGTCCTTCCTACCACTACTTTCATGCTAGACTTGAGGGATCAAGTCAAAAGAGCTAGAGAGCTGGGTACCTTGTCAAGGAGCAACCTTTGGTTCACTTCCTGTATCTCTTCCCTTGAACTGGTGTGCCTCTTGCCTTTCAGTGGCTAATGAATAGCTCTGTACAATTTTATTTTATTTTGTATGTTTTCATTGCACTTGAGAAGAGGAGCTCATTTTATGCTTTGGAAAAACCCAGTTCTCTGATGTAACATTGAAGAGCATTTACTCATGCATCCCAATCCATTAAACCCAATAAGACTACTCATCTGAGTCGGCGCTACTCAACAAAATTGGTATTGTAGTGAAGATATGATCTTAAAACTACTGCTAGACTCTTACGCCTAACTTAACTTTACTCAGCAAGACGAGCGTCTGCTCTGTGGCATATAGGCATGGTTATAGTTACCGCATCCCCGATGGTAAACACACTCCTCGGTTTGGCTCTTTAATTGGGAAATATTCACAAGTTTTAGCACTGAGTGCAGTCTCGAAGAACTGAGGTGTACAAATTCAAAGTATGTTTTAAAAGCAATGCTGATACATAGGAGAATATCTACAGGTGTTTCCAAATAAATCAACTGTTACCGTCACAGGCAGGTGGCTTTTCTACAGTAAGAGTTTAAGATATTTCATACCCAGCAGGGGAAAAGCTGCTTTTCCTTTCCCTCCAACGACAAATATAATAAAAAAAAAAAAAATTGCTCAAAAAGCCTAATAATATAAAGAAGAGACGTCCATTACTACATGTAAGTCAGTGGGAGAGAATCGCAGGAACAGTCTGGTAGCTGGGTTTTCATATTCATTTATTTTTCTATTCATGGAAATTCTACTTTCATCACCAAGTGAACTCAGTGGTAATTAATTAAATATGAACTATTGATTAATGTATGAGGAGTAGTGAAGGCTGTGGCTACAGGATTGGTCTATTTTCAGAGACTCGCAGTTCTATATTTTAACTAATAACTTCTTAATATTTTATAGTTCTGTTCTGAATTAGCAGAAATAAACAACCATTTTAAGGAAGATGGCAGGCAGACGTAGCGAGCCACAGCTGTTGGTCATATACATATTCTTGTAGCGGAGCTGTATTCATGAAAAATTAGAAATTGTGCAGATCGGAAATAAAATGGAGGCTGTCTTGGTAAGGGAACACCAGAGGTTATCACCCCTGACATGGGTTCAAAGTGAGATCAGTTTTTGTAGGAACAGGATGGACAGTGCTAATTAAATGATTATAGTGCACTTGGCATCTCCTTACCAGGCAGGAATTTCATTGGGAAAACTGGCAATGTTGGGACAGATCCTTCCTTCCTGAATTCAGTGAGACTCGGCCTTTTTTCCTCCATAGGGAAATGGATCCAGCCCATTGCTCCATGCCTTATGTTCCTCAAGGAGAGGAAAAGAAGACCGAGAATGGATATAGAGCACAATCTCGGGAAGGGGGATAAATCTGGGCTAAACTTAGGGGCAAGTGGCTGTGGTTCCAACTATTTCAGAAGACTGGTTACATCAGGTAAGAATCAGGCCCAGAGGTGATAGAAACTCTAGCTACTTAGAGCTGTATTGGTATGATTGGATCCACTTGCCGTAATAAGAGTCAATCAATACACTAAGCCCTGACCCCTCCAAACCAACATGTTCCCCAAATCTACAGGCTGCCCAAACTTGTTTGACCCATTTCTGCTTTTACACCAGTGTAAGTCTTCACTGAAAGAAATGGTGCTCCATTAGGATCATAATTTCAGGGTAGTTCTCTGCATCAAATTCTCTTTTAAAGGTTGCCCACTGTAGTTTAGGGTTGAATCAGTCCATTAACTTTTACATCTATAGCTGGGCCAGATGCTGACTACGTGTTAATGGAGCCATTCTAAGCCAGTGGGCACATCTACACGTGCAAACTCAATGCGCAGTGACTGGCGCTACTGCACAGTCGTGCCCATTGGCGATGCATAGGGGTGCACGCAAGTCCATATGCACCCCCCGAGATTGGCATTGCACCCCCTGCAGTTGGCCACTGCCGACTTTGCCAGTGGCACCTGTGGGCAGTCGCTGTTTGCCACCCTCTCCCCTCACCACCGGTGGCATCTGTGGGCCGTCACCTATCGCCACTGGCCACCGCTGCTGGCGGTGTCTGCAGGTGGTTGCCAACTGCTGGTCAGCACTTGCCACTTCCTGCCACCGACACCACTTTGGCCACCTGCGGAAGCTCCCCGCTGCCACTCCCCCGCCACCGCCATCATGTTCAGGTGGTCGCCGTGCCTCCCCAGCCTCCAGGGACACGCATCGTTCATGGTCGTGCCAGCACGCATCTTTTTAATGACACTATTGCATAGTAGACTACTTCTTCTGCACATTAGTGTGTCATGGTAAAAGTCATGCTTTTGCACTAATGTGCAGTAAAATTAGCATACTGTGCATTTAACATTTCGTGTACATGCACGCAGTCAGTCGTACACAATTTCTGTTTTGACTTTGCAATATAGTATAGCCCCGTCAGGATTTTTTTCCAGGAACTCAATATACTGCTTCAGTTCATCACAGCCTTGTCTCTCATTAAGTCATCATATACCATATACAACCTTCATTCCCCTTCCTCCACCCAGCTCCCACGCCCTTATGCATTCTCCTGTAAAACTCCTGATTGGCCTAGAAGCACCACTGCAGAAAAACACAAAGCTAAATCTCCTTCTCCAAGCCAGTTCTGAGTTATTGGTAGTAGTTTATGGCTTTCTCTAAGCCAGCCCTTGCATGCTACTGCAATATTTTTGTTCTTTAAAGCAGCCTTAACACTTTGGCAGGCCTGTTGGTAATAGGTAATGTAGTAGATTGAATTTAATGCAGGTGCTGGGACGTGGGTTCCTATCTTTTGTGTCATTCTTCCCCGCAAGCCTAATGGATGAATGAATGATTTCAACTCTACAATGAAAAGTAAAAGTTAGCCAGTTAGCATGAAGGGTACTGCAGTGCTAATTAAGCCCTCAAATATGTTTTAGTGACCTTCTTTCTGCTTCTAAGCATTGTGCAAAGGCTCATAGTCAGGTGAGAGTAGGACAGAAAGGTTGTGCTCTGACATACTAAATATCAGTTCATTAAAACAAACCGACCCTGGAAGAAAGGTTCAGAACAGAGGGTTTATAAGTTAAGCTCCCAAATGAACTAAGCACATAGGGTCTGGATGCAAAATGTATTTGGAGTCAAAGGGAGATGAAGATGTTACTTAGCTTTCAGAGAAGGAAAATTAATTCAGAACGAGCCGGGCAACGTGTGATAGAGTTGTCAGTGGTTGGTTATTGGACAATCATGTACTTCATAGATGTGCTCTAAATTATAGATGCTTTCTTAAAATGAAACAAAACAAACCTCAATAATAGGCAAGCTTTTCCACATCTCCCAGACTTTTATTGGACCAACATATTGACACATTTTTTCCATATTTTTTTCCAATTGTTTAAAGCTCATTGTCTCGCAGAAAATGTCCTCCTACATTTTTAATGATTTTTTTTACAGTAACATTTATAAGAAAATAAATTAAAAACATTTAAACACAACATACTGAAAACATTTGTTCATGGCTGCCAGCCAGATTGAGTAATTATATCCTGCAGTCTGTTACCTAAATTTTTCCTGCGGTTTCAATTCAATGCAATCTCTTTCTTTAGTTTCTGCATAAACTGCTTTTATTGTTGCTTTGCATTGTTGTATGGTAGCTAAATTTTATCCTAGGGATAACTGCACTTCTTTAGGAAATGTGATCCATATGACTTATAATAATAGTTGGCGGAGTAATTTGGGATTCTTCAGATAAAAGACACTCTTTAAGTGTAAAAACCAATACCAGTAAACTATTCATATTGATCCCGGTGCTGATATTGTAGAACACATTCAATACCAGGATGAACTTGGAAAAAGAGATAAGAATGTCCCTGTGGTCACAGCACCAGCCAGCGACTTAGGAAGTCTGTGGATAATTCCACACTCTTCCACAAATGTCCTCAGTTCTTCATTTATACTTCTTTTCTCTGCCACTTTCTATCTATCAAGATTGTAGACCTTTCTGGGAAGGGCCTGACTTTTACCATATTGTTGTACAGTGGGATCTGGATCTCAGGTGGGTAATAGAAATACTGAAAAATAGAGAGTTCTTGTATATAAATCTCCATTGGAACATAGCTACTTCATGGGATCTTTTTTGCACTACCCTTTTATTGCTGCTCTCTACAAATGAGCGCGAGCACTTTGCTTAATATAAAACAATAGAGTATTGGCGGATCACTTTGTACAGTCACCCATAAGGGTTGATTTCTCCCAGTTGATTTTCCGCTGCGCAGTGTAAGCACCTTCTGTCTTCCGTTGCCAATTTCTTTTTCTTCTTCCCCCCTCCCTTATCTATTCTAACCTTGGAGAGCAGTATGCAATGCATGTGAATACGTATAAAATATGTACTGCTATTTCACATACAGTACACCAGTTCCTCCTGGCTGTCCTTCAGTCTGAGGGATGTCCTTCACTCTGTACTCAAATTAACCTAAGTTCTAGTTAAATCCGATGTTATCTCTCTCTTATTGGTGTGAATTATTTATATCAGAAGTGTTGAATCATCAAATTGCGGTTACAGAGAGACTGTTGTTTATACTAAAATATTAATTCCATGGTCCTATTAAAATTCATTCCTCTGTTCTTTATTTTGGGTCTTTGAATCGCACTTCATCGCTCCATCTTTGGCTGTGGCAGGTGGAATGACATGGAAACAAAATACATAACTAGGTTTGCACGTTGTATAAGAATTAGTGTTTGGAAAGGTCATCTGAGGTTAGGTTCAGCCTCCTTTCTGGTAGGATAATCACACAATCTAGAGAAGGTTCCCTGAAGTAAAGTTTGCATTTGGATTGGTATGCAAAGATCATGTGTGTTCAGATCCCGGGTTAAGGGTGGGCCTACTACAAGCATGGCATAAGCTATGAAGGTCATATGGACATGGAGTTCTCCAAAGTTTGGCATTGTCTAGATATGAGGTTTCTTGTTCAGTATTATTTCTTCCTGAGCTTATGCAGCAAGAAGCAAGACGCCTTCCAGCACTTCGAATTGTGCTGGACTCGAGCATGACTGTCTGCAGCCCAGCCTTTAACATTTGTGGTTCCTAAATGATCATGTTTTCCTAAAAAACTGAGGATACTTTGATTAAGCGCATGTCTATGCAACATGGCAGGTGGAGTAGCTCCTCAGCCTTCACATCCCTATTAACCAGAAATGCTAAAGCTAGGGGGAGATGATCTGTGCTCTGCACTACCTGTCAGGCTTACAGCTCAGCTTTCCTCTCTGGACTGTCCATGCTGGCCTTGCAGAATGGTGCTTGCAGCTGGACACGGGTTATCAGGCGTGAAATCTGTCCCCAAGGTGGGGAGAGAATCCCAGTGACCACACACGCGTCGCACGGTGCTTATGCCACTAGCCAAACGTCACTCAACCCCTTCCTCCTTTCCTTTTCCCTTCCATCTCTCTTCTTTGCTATAAAGCTATGGGGGAATGGGTAAAGATGCCAGGTTTTTTTGAGCCTCATTATTGTGGGGTTCTTTTGCATATAGCTTCCTAAAACAGCTGCTCCCATCCGCCCTCTATTTTTCTTGGCGGTTGCATTATCTCCACCAGAAGAAATGTTGACTGTTTCTGCCGTTTCCCTCCAGAGAGAAAAATGTCCCATAAGGATTTTCTATCCACACTGAAGTAAAGGGGCTGTCCATCTCCCCTCTAGCTCTGAGGTTTATGCAGGGATAAGGTTGCTTCACAGCCACTTGGCTCCTGGGTCTTGCACAGAGGAGGAGCCAGAAATCAAGTCCGTACCTTCTCTATCTCAGGAGAAAAAAAGAATCAATCAACCTAAGTATTGATATTTTAGCAAACAGTGGTAAAGAAAAATCAAGCATTAGAAGGCCAATGTTTTTCTACAGCCATAATGTACAGTTCTGTGTTTCTACCCTGAATTAGTAGATTGGATGTATCCAGTGGTCTGACCCTCCAAACATTTTCTCACATGCAACTTTCTGTGGGTGGACAGGAGCTCTGTAAGCACTGATATAGGTTGTATTATTGGTCTAGAGGCAAAAGCAGTAGAACTCATGGCAGAGGTGATATCTTTTATTAGAACAACCAGAGATTTGCAACAACAAAAAAATTCGTGCAAATAAAGAATTTGCTAAAATATCAAATAAAGAACTTATTTGCAAGAACTTTTGTTTTGCAAATCTCTGGTTGGTCTAGTAAAAGCGATCGCCTCTACCCAGAATTGTGATTCCTGTATGCGTTGAGGCACTGAGCCTGGCTGCGTAACCCCGCGGCCATTCGCTGTTGCTATATTTGCTCTTTCTCTCTGCCCCTTCCCCCACTGGGACTTCAGAATTGTGCATGCCTCTGAGCCTGTCCACAGCATCTTATTTTAAAGCATACCTGTATCTAACAGTGGTATTGCACAGGGATATCTTGTTCTTGTCTAGCTGGCTAGAGATGGTGCTTTTGCATTACAAACAGAACTAGAGAAAAGGCCTGAACCAGCACCGTGAACACAAACGCGCCAGGAATTTGGGGAAGTCCAGGATCGACACTCGAGAGCGGTGGTTCTTCTCTAGCGCTTATCTGCATTATTGTAAAATAAATCTCAATCTGAATGGACAAGGAATTGGACAAAAATTCTCCCCTTGCACTACGTATTTATCTAGTTTAAAACCTTAGGGGCATATTTATGTACTCACTGGTGGTTTCTAATGGCATGCGCTTATCCAAAGTCAGAATGAGGCCTTTCGTGTTGTATTACAAACAGCACCTTCCCCAGGGGATCGCTAGTCTTTCATTGTAGCCAGAGAACAGATCTAAACTCAACAACTTCTTCCCTCAGGACAGTGGTGCTAGACAACCTTTGATATCACGCAGTGGAAGAAATGAATGCCAACAGATAAATGCAGTCCACTTAAAACCATTTCTAATGATTTAAAGTGGGAAGAATATCACCAAGAAGAGCTGCTCGTATGGTTTTTGAAAGACTTCCTACATCAGCTTCCTGATTGATGTGTTGGGGCGCGGTTCCTCAGCCTTTTAATCATTGTCCTCTTTGTAGTGATGTGCATCAGTGCACCGCATTATTTCCGTGTAAACTGGAGTCCTCAAGGGCGGTGCACGGCACCACTGAAGGGATAAACTCCCTAATGTAAAGCAGATATTTTAGGAGATCATTAAAAACGATATGCAAAACGTTCGGCCACCCACATACGTTCCTTCCAGTGACCTTTGCACTACTAATGTTGGGTAGTTTGATCGTTGTGACGAGTATGGGAACCTTTTAAATTGAAGTTTGGTTTCTTAGCTTTATTTTAAATAGAGATTCAGAATACAGTCTGTTTGCATTGCAGTATGCAAATGAGAACAATATTTAAAATGTATAGCGCTTTACATATTCAAAACACTGTAAAAGATTTACATTAATCCTCACAACACCCTTGTGAGGTAGGTAAATATTGTAATTATTATTATTTAATCTCCTTTTGCAGACGAGAGAAAATGAGCTGCAATATTGCCAACCCAAGGCATCCCAGAAATGTGAGTCAGGCCCCTTCTGCCAGGGCTTGACCTCCAAAAGCAAGAGACGTCAAAAACAGTACATTGGCTCTTCTTTTCACTTACTTCCTGGCTTTTGAGCCTCCAGAGATCTTTTTTTTTCAAGGGCTAGAGACCTGCTTTTTAATGTGAGATGAGCTTTTCTTACAATCGCGGGACTTGTGACGGTAGAGCTGTCTGAAGATGGAGAGAGCCATGGAATAGCATGAGAGTCCCAGAGGCCTGAACCAGCTTCTGTTGAAATGGGTGGAAAGATTACAATTGATTTCATAGGCTCTGGATCAGACCCTGAATCAGCAGCAGCAGTGCTGTTGTTGGGACTCAGAAGAGCTGGGATTCGGGTCCCAGACTTCTTAGACCTGCTTCTGAATGAACGGTGTGTAAGCCCTGCCTTGGAGTCACTGAACCAAGAAGCATCTTTGCCATTGATTTCAGCAGGCAGGATCTGGTCCAAAATAATGACCCTGCGTGTTTTATTTTACTCTTTTTAAGGTGTAAAACCTTAGGGCCATATTTATGTACTCACTGGTGGTTTCTAATGGCTTTGGCCATGTTAAAATTTTAACATGCTTTGGCCACGTTAAAATAGGATGGGTTTCAATAGAACAGGATGGGTTTCAACACTGACAAGTGCAGGGTACTGCACCTAGGGAGGAAGAACCAGCAGCATTCCTACAGGCTGGGGAACTCGCCTCTCGTCAGCACAGACACAGAAAAGGACCTTGGAGTCATTATTAACTCCAAGATGAGCATGAGCTGCCAATGTGAGAATGCAGTCAGCAAGGCAAACCGCACCTTGTCACGCATCCACAGATGCATCACAAGCAGGTCCGAGGAGGTGATCCTCCCCCTCTACACGACATTGGTCAGGCCACAGTTGGAGTACTGCGTCCAGGTCTGGGTGCCGCACTTCAGGAGGGATGTGGACAGCATGGAGAGGGTCCAGAGTAGGGCCACTCACATAGTCAGGGGGCAGCAGGGCAGGCCCTATGAGGAGAGGCTACGGGACCTGAACCTGTTCAGCCTCCACAAGAGAAGGCTGAGAGGGGATCTGGTGGCCATCTATAAACTTATCATGGAGGACCAGTAGGCAATGGGAGAGACCCTGTTCCCCCGAGCACTACTAGGAGTAACAAGGAATAACGGCCATAAGTTGACTGAGAGTAGGTTCAGGCTGGACATCAGGAGGCGCTACTTCTCAGTCAGGGTGGCTAGGATCTGGAACCAACTTCCAAGAGAAGAGGTGCTTGCCCCTACCCTGGGGGTCTTCAAAAGGAGGCTAGATAGACACCTTGCCGGGGTTGTTTGACCCCAGCATCCTTTCCTGCCATGGCAGGGGGTCGGACTTGATGACCTGCTCAGGTCCCTTCCGACCCGACCAACTATGAAACTATGAAAAATCGCTTGCAATTCTTACGAATCCTTTACACTACCCAAATATAAAAAAAAAATCTTAAACCAGTGCTGAATTATGGAATCTTTCTATGCATCAGACACTGTGGTTTTCATGTTGAATTTGTTCCCTTTTCCATGCTGAATTATTTCTGACCCATCCTCTCCCCACCACTAGTTGAGTTTTGTGTTTTCCCTTTGCTTTTTCTTTTTTATCGGGGGCAGGTGGGAGGCTGGTGAAAGTCCGACGTTTTAAACAAACTCGGCAAGAAATAATAAGTCAGCAACACCTCGTTGTTAATTTCCTCGCTGGATTTCAGCTCTGGGGGGAGTGCTTCTTGTTGAGGGTGAACCTGGAATAGCTAGAAGTCAGTGTATTAAAGCAAAACGAAATAATAGGTAAAATGTGTTTAACTTCAAGTATTGACAGAGCCCTCTCTATAAATTGGTTTAGAGATGGTGTAGACGATGTGCTGCTTTTTAAATTATTCTCTTCATTAAATGCTGTTTTATAAATAGATCCTTATGTAAATCATGGGCAGAGATGACAGATTTCACGGTCTGGTCATGGTAAAAATATCAGATTTCATGGCTTGCCTGAGATTAATAGAAGAATCATATTAATACTGTGCAAATTATTTATATAACTTATATAATTATTGAAGATTATATGAGTTCTGTCAAGGATAAAAAGTAGAAAAGGGAATCAATCTACATGCTGCCATGTTATTAATCTGTTCATTCTCCGAATATATATCTTCTTACTGCCTCCCTCTATCCTTGGAATTGCACATAAATGCACATACGTATGCATATTTACATATATTTATATAATATACACCATATTGGTTGTGGTCATTGGTGCTTTATTCTGCTGCACCTGCTAAAACTGTGTCCTGTGGATTTTTTTTTAAGCAGGGTGCATCATATTGAAATCAAAATCTCCGAACAGGGTGATGTTGCGTGAACATATAGGATCAGGTTGTTGTCTGCAGTTGGTTGGAACGGAGCAGTTCTGTTCTCTACTCTCGTTGATTAGCGCTGATCTTGGACAATCCTATGCCTGTTTTTGCCCCTTTGCTAAAATTACACTCAGTTACGGGACAACACCCACCCTTGTACAATGCTCCGAGATCCTTAAATGCAAGCTGAGTAACTACAATGATTGTAGCTCTCTGATGATGAGGGTTGCCTGCATATATGTCTGATCATCCAAGCGGGGCTTTAAGTTGGGGGGAGTGAAGAGAAATCTCCTATCTGTGCAGTCCGGGAACATTTCATAAAATAAAACCAATCGATGGGAGACACTTAGTCATGGAGTTATCTTAGGTTGTATCTACTTTGACTTGAATGCATTTGCCAAATCGTAGCACTGGTATTAATTAACCTATTCAGAGACATGAAAGGTGTTTCTAAGGGGGTTGATGGAATGCTATTTAGGCCCCTTTTCAAGTTGTTCTTGTTTTAAAGTAGAAATGAGCATATTTATCCATCTATGGTAGGCATATGTCCTTCACTACTGCAAGATCACCATGAGGTGGAGAAATACTATCACCCTATTTTATTTCCTATTTAATGGAGAAAATAATGGATTTCCCAAGGTCATAAAGAAGTCTTTGGAAAGGCAAGGAACTAAACCTGGCTTTCTCTTGAGTCCCAGGGTAGTACCCTAGCCATCAGGCCAGCCTTGCTGTCTGGGCTCCCAAATTGTTTGCTGTGACAGACAGACAGACAGATGGACAGTCTCTTCACTTTTTTTCTTTTCCTGTCACATACTCACCCATTATTTTTCTCTCTTTCTCCCACTTACTTAAAAGTTATTAAAGTTGTTGAAGCAATATATATATATATATATATATATATATATATATATATTCCTGAATGATGAATTATTGATCATTTATTTTGCTAAATTAAGCACATGATATGGATTCGGTTTTGCACAACTCTATAGAGAAGCAGCACCTTGTAGGATGCACTGTGCCTACTGTCAGCTTTTACCATGTTTTAACCTTTTCCTTATTTAATACATATTTAATGTATGAAACCGAAGGTTCTGGAAGGTACCAACTCTTTATAACCTTAGTTCATACACTATGATGATTAAAAGAAATAGTCTTGTTTTACACCATAATAAAAACCTTTTCACACTCACTCAAACTATAGTGTCAAGCATAATGGAGTCCTTGTCAATTATTGGGCCCTCTACATGGTACAGCTGTGCAAGTTTTAAAGAATAGTGTCCTAAAAACCATGCCTCGTTCACTAATCTTAGGAAAAGGAAATCTCAGTATCTAATCTCCCATTTTGCTCCCAGTACAATACACGCATGCACAATGAGTATGGGTCTAAGCTTACCCATTTCCTAGGCTTCCCTTTATTGTGAATTAAGTAATGAATGTCCATGTGAAAAAAAATCTATTATTTCATCTCAAACTTCTCTTTTCTTTGTGCTGAAATCTCCCTTGCCTTAGACAGGCTGTTAACCATTTGTATTTTGGGTTGGAATTTATCAGACTCATCTCACCTGGCTTGACAGTATCAGGAGAATTGTTTTGTATCACTATGCAAGGTCCTAAGACTTGGCATTCTGCCAAATACTTAGTGATTTGCCTGGGCTTTATAAAATGAACAATGCCACAGTGTAGCTCGTTCCCCTTTTCACTTGTAAAGAAAGCAATTAGCCATAAGAACACCCGAAACCAAGTAAAACACACTGGGTCTTCAAGTTAATACATTTCCCTCTTTCTTAACCCACGAATTGTTCTTTGTATCCATATTGGATAGAGAATTTTGTTTTGGAAAGAGTCCTTCAGCCATAAAATAAATGGGAAACCAAACAAAGAATATAATGGTGGTCTTTTCATTGTCTCTTAATATCAGCTCTCAAATTAAAACTGGTAGCATAAAAACTCCTGCCGTCTTGCCAATATTGGAAGAGTATTCAGTTGGTTACCAAGTAACGAAATAACCCCCCCCCCCCAATCAAACAAACCAAAACACTTATTCTGTACACTGTGAACTGTGCACCTGTGGGTATTTGAATTACGTGGTTACTGTATATTCGAGGGAGAGAAAATTCTAAGTAAATCAAAACTCCCTATTGATTTGTGGAGGATATTTAGGAGCGAAAAATTCTGGAGGATTATTTGGATCATTCTGTTTTATGATCCTCTTTACCAGTGGAAAATTAAAGCGGGTAATGTGAAGAGTGCTATTGACTGATATTAAGTAGTTGCTTTATTTCAGGCTGTTCTACCCGCTGGGGAAAAATGTTGATATTTGCTTGGCAGTATTTTATGTTGCTAAATTTTTTTTAAATTTCTGCTTCATAAAGTTATGTGGTTAAAACATCCTTTACATTCAAGGTGCCTTCCATGAGTTCATTGCTACGCTCCCATGTAGAGGAGGACTGCTCCCATTTCACTCTAGTTCATTGCTACTCTCCCATGTAGAAGAGGACTGCTCCCATTTCACTCCAGTTCATTGCTACTCTTCCATGTAGAGGAGGACTGCTCCCATTTCACTCCAGTTCATTTCTACTCTCCCATGTAGAGGAGGACTGCTCCCATTTCACTCCAGTTCATTGCTACGCTCCCATGTAGAGGAGGACTGCTCCCATTTCACTCCAGTTCATTGCTACTCTCCCATGTAGAGGAGGACTGCTCCCATTTCACTCCAGTTCATTGCTACTCTCCCATGTAGAGGAGGACTGCTCCCATTTCACTCCAGTTCATTGCTACGCTCCCATGTAGAGGAGGACTGCTCCCATTTCACTCCAGTTCATTGCTACGCTCCCATGTAGAGGAGGACTGCTCCCATTTCACTCCAGTCAAACCAAGACCGTACCCTTGTTACATAAAACAGCAGCTGCCAAGTTTTGTGCTTGCAAATTCAGTTAATCTGAAGTTCAGATAATTTCCTAATACCAGGAGAAGAGTGAACAAACTGGATTTTTAACTTGCCAGCTAAGTACGGTACGCAAAGAGAGAACCTGTAATGCAAGCATCTACTACCATCCCACAGGTGCAACATCACCAATACCTAACATAGCATAAGCACTGGCACAGAAAGCAGACAGCAGGGCATCCTCAGAAGCTGTCACACTAGGGCTTTTAGAGGCAATAGTGGGAAGGGTATGATACAGTAGTCAAGTACTGAAGATATGTCAGGTATGTGACAGAGATTACGGTGCATCTGGAGACTAATATTGTGGCTGATGGGAACTGACAGTTTAGCACGAGGGTGGAGAGAAAGATTTGAGAGGGACCAAACTCCAAATTCCCAAGGGAAAGGCAGAAAACATGACAGCGCTAAGGATAGTCAGTCTACTATTGGGCTTCCAGAGTTTTGAAGAGTAACCTGCCCTGGCCAGCAAAAGAGAGAGAAGAAAGGAAAGAAACACGAAAACCTTGAGACTTTTCTGCACTGTGAAGTTGTGACAGCAGAAAGGGAGGAGAGAGACTGCTGGGGTAATCAAATGCTGAAAGAAGAAACAGAGACTCCAGGGCAGCTACAGCTCTTTCCCACTAAGAGAGCTAGGCCCACAGAAGAAAAAAAAAAAAAAAAAAAAGACAGGAAATGTGGCTAAATTCATAGAGTAGGAAAGGAGAGCCTTTCACAAGCCATTAATAGAATTGGCATAGACACAGCGAGCTGAAGAAAGAATTGGAGCCAGACAAGTGTGTGCAAAATGATTTCCCTTAACGACTTTTTATCATCCGTAATGCCTCCCGTTTTCTTTAACTTACTGGGGGGAAAAAAAGATATTCAACCAAATCCTCAAGTCTTTACTCAGCAAAACTCCCCTTGGATCTCAAATCTCTTCCAACTCTTCAGTCGGTTTTTACTCATTTCCTTCTCAGTCCTTCCAAAGGTAAGCTTCTCTTTAAGTCAATGGAAATGTGCTTGAATAATGACACTGTAAAAACCAAATAAGTCCCTCAAGATTTGGCCCGTTGATTTTAATGAGAGTTTTGGTTGAATGAGAACTTAATAAAGACTCCTGGTTTCTGAATATAAAGAACCAGCTCCAGATTGAGTTTTTACCTAAACCTTTTGCTGACAAACTCCCTTTGACTTCAGTGCCGGTGTAAGGGCTGAGTCAGGCCCTCCACTGAGAACAGCCAGTGTCTGCCTCTTTTAATCAGGTTGCTGAAAAATGTCAGGGTGGAAACATAGTCGTTACTGATGTAATGACAACAAAAGCGAAGCGTGTGCTTGCATCGGGACTACGCTGCGGACAAGTGCATACGGTACGTACCCTATGTGCATATTGACTCTGCGTGCTGAATGCAACCAAGGCACACGGAGAAAAATCCCGTGACTCAAAAGACAGCGGCATGTACATGTCATTTCCATGTAACATCACGTTGAAACATTATCTTTGGTGAGGATGTTGAGACTAAAGAGGTCCTTGTTTGCAGTAATGCATCTTTCACTGGGCACTTCTACAGGTGTATTTAATGTGCATTAAAGCATCACAGTGGAGGGACAAAATTTAATGTGCATTCGCAAAAGCACATTAATGAACTTATAGACACAGCCACTGACTAGTAATGAGCCACTGACCACAATGCAGAACTTCCTGGGCTGTTCTCAGCACCCAAGTTACGAACAGATGCTCTCGTCTTAGAGGCAGAAATCAAGCCTGCTTTCATATGGCTCTCCAATTAATGATCTCTTCTTTTTTTTATCTGTTGTTTTCTGTATTCTGTTCTCTAGTTTTTTTCTTATCGCACACCCATGTTTATACCTTTCTGAAGGCATCCTTAATGTGTCCTAAAAACACCAGCTGCCCATCTGAGATTGGCACATGTGTCTTTGTGCACTCTGGTTGTCACATGCAGGCAAGGCGATTCATGTTTTTTGGTGGTAGTGGATTCTTTTTTTTAAAGAAAATATGGCTTCACATTTACCTTTTTTCTGAAATAGAAAAAAAATGGGTATTTTATAGTCAAGGACTAATAAGCCAGCAACGTTTTGTTTAAAAACACAAATCTTTTTTTTTTTTTAGTTACATAAGCACAAAATAGTCTCTTAAACATTGTAAATCGATTTTCTTTGCACTCTTCTAATTCAAACGCCACAAAATGGATTTCTTTCAAGTTTTCTTGTATGCCAAGTTTCAGCCCAGAGGGATTTTTATGGCTGAAATAGGGTTTTGTAATGAAAAGCCTGACAGATCCTTTACTATGCTGTCACTAGGCACAATGCTTTAATATATAGTATGAGATTAACTCATATTTTAATAAAGCATCTTGAACAGAACAAAGAGAGCATTTTAAACATGTTAGTCAAAAGCTCTGTCTGTGCATCTGGATGTAAAGGAAAAAATCACCTTTTTATTCACTTGGGGGTACAACTGACTTTGCAGTGATCTCTCGTGCACACATGCAACACAAGTAAGGCTTTTTTTCTGTCTTCCAAGGGGTTAAATATTCTCAAACTGGACTCCACGCAAGAGCTTGCTCTATAGAAAATGTAGTTCTTCTGCAGCCTTCGAAGAAATGATGCAATTCCATCTCTCTATTTTCAGGTGGCTTTGCAGGAAAAAAGGGACATTACTCTGTACCCTGCTTACTTCGGACTTGGGAGGAAATGGGCAGACTAGAATTCTGCTTACGGAGGATTTGTTTAATGGCTATTAAAGCTAATGCAGTCATTTCTAGAAATCAGCAAATGAAGTTATGGTTTGTTTCCACCCAGAAATAACAGGCCCTTGCAGGATGGCTGAGCGAGTGGACCTTGGGGGGGCCAGCCCCTTTCGAAGGTGGAGGGTCAGCATATAATAATAACAGCCCGGGATCCTCATGTTGTGTCGGAGTGTTTTGTGGCAGCCCTGTGGCTGGGGGAGGGGTTAGTGGATCACTAATCAGAAGCAAGCACTGCAAGTAGGTACAGCTTTCTAAGTATCACTTCTGTAGGCCATAATCATGAGTCAAAGGAGCCAATTTTAGGGGCTAATCCAGTAGGGGAAAAACCTTCTGGCAGGTGGACCACAAATTAGCCCTGCACCTTCCCTGGCTGCCACTCCAGTCCTTTTCATTTGCCAGATCTGCTGCTCAGCTTTCTGCTCTCTGCTCAAGCTGCTGCTCTGCTTTCTGCTTCCTGCCCTGTGCTCCCTGCTACTCTGGTACCTACCTCTCCTCAATCTGCCATGTGCCATACGCAGAGGCTAACTCTGCCACAGGTTGGCCACCCCTCAGCTTGTCTATCTGCTAAACACAGGTGTTTGGACCGGGTGTGAAAATGTAATGGAATATGAGACCCGTCATACAACCCAGAATCCATTAGTACGTGTCCACATAGAAGTTGCTGGTTTTCCAAATATGTGCTAAATAACTGGCATTTAAATGTGTTCAGTATAAAACACTATTCTTCTTGTACCTTCCTCTGAAGCAACTACCAGTAGCTGCTGGCAGAGACCGGATATAGGGCTGGATGAACCTCGGGTCCAGTTCAGTCTGGTGATCCATATGCAACTAAAATAGCTTGGTCAGATATAAAAAGAACAAGATGTTTCCATAGCTAACAGGAGCATCCAGCACTATGAAAGTAAGTGTTATGAACCTTAATCTTTGGAGCAATGACTAATCAGAGGAATGAAGAAAATGGGAAGCCGTTTTGGGGTTTAATCCCATTCCCTTTGAAGTAATTGGTCCAACTTAATGTTGAAGAGAGTTTGGACCCCTGGTTTAATCTGGAATAGCAATTCCTATCTAACAGCTCATGTGGGATCTTCTGTACTAGTGTAAAGCTAGAGTAACTTTACTTAGCTGTCTTTCAAACCTACATTGGAGTATCTTGTTTGAAATCAGAGGAATATGGGAGCAAAAGGCATCCTTACAAAATGCCATGCAGCAAACCTCCTGAGGCATATTTCTTTCTTTCCATCGGACACTGAAGCAATTAAGCATGCATTTGAGCAATATTTTAATTGAACTGGGTGCTACAGACCCAACGTAACATTTTGCACGTTCCTCATGGGACAGTAATGACCCATGTGCCTGGCCCATATGGTACATTCGCAGCGACTTGGATTCAGTGGTTCAAAGTGGAATCCGTAATATTATGCAAACAGTAGCTAATTTAACTAGATGTAATCTACCCCCAAATTTCTGCATTACTTATCTTTATAGAAACAGTTCTTTTTTTAAAAATCCTTAAAATAAGCCCTGATTTAAATTGTATGTTTAGCTCACAGTGAAATGACTGGTAGTTAACTTGAGCTGTGGTTTTTCTGTGCGTTGCACTGTTGATTTACTGAAGTTGTACAAAGTAATTCCCATCAGCAGGTGATTGAGAATGTCCAGGTTTTGCTTTTCAATTAATTATGAAACAATCTGTTGTCAGCATTCCCAGCAGATAGTGAGACTTTGCCATTCAGAATAAATGTGGATGAATGTGGATGCACAAAGACTCAGGGAAGAAAGGCTGTAATGAAATTCAAACTGAAATGAACTGGAGAAAAGGGGGAGAAGAAAAAAAAGAATGAACACATTCACATCCTGGACAAATAGAGAGAAAGAAGAGAGCCTGATGAATCGTTTAATTCAAGCAGGCAGCATGGCTTACTGAACTCTCAGGGATTTGGCATGAGCGGGGAGTAGTGCAACATCTCGCAGGGTACAAAATACATTCAGGCTCCATAAATTAATGGGATTAGGGGAATGGTGGCAATGTAGATAAGTCAGGCTGGGAGCCACTTTCTATAAATTAGGCTAGTTGTGTGCATCTTTGTGGGGGGGGGAAGGAAAAAAAGAGTGGCGGGGTGTGCACATACACAAAGAGAGAGGATAAGAGACCTGACTGGATATTTTTCTTATGACTTTTCAGAGGAAAAAAAAGTCCCTGTTATTTTATCTGCTTTAGTACATGCACCATGTGTGTACTGCATCATCAAAGTTCCTATACAGACATTTAATGTCTATAGATCCCATCCTGAGACTGTCTCTACCCTACAAGGACCTTATACGTGTATACGGGCCTGCACAGATGGGTGCAGTTGCTGGATGGGAGTCTCAACACACACTGCTGTGTGTAGCTGCATATGGCAAATGATAAAGCTGCGTAATAGAAACAGATCCTCTGTAAATGAGATGTTACGCAAGCCATATAATAGATATATGGATGTACAGGGTAACATTTTCTAAAGTACCGTAGCTAGATACTTAGAGGCATTTTTGCCACCTCAAGACGCAGATGGATGACTTTATGGCATTAATGAAGGTTTCTCAACAGGTAAAGTGCCTAATTCTTTAACTGCAAGATTTACTAGGCACTTACTTGAGTCATCAGGCCCTTATGAAAATGGGGCCCTAAATCTCTCTAAAAGGATTTAGGCTCCTGACTCACCTAAGTCATGTCATGCACAACGTACATATGTCACGTGTTTGCTTTTAACTGAAGTATTCTTCTCGGTAGCTTTAGAAGCAATTCTCCTCCTTTATTTTTCCATGCCAGAGGGTTTGTGCCTGCTGAGAAATTAACAGAAACCCATGAATTCCATCTATCATTTGTTATTTTTTTTTTTACATTGTATATTGAAATCCGTAATTAAGACTAATCTTTTAAATGCCTGTGTAAGAGAGAAACACAGCAGGCACAGAATGGAGTTTTTATTAAAATTAACAAAAGAAATAAAATTCCAACAAAAAAATAATTACCAAACAGTCTTGATAATGATAATTGCTTCTGTAAGCCTGTTAGTTTGGATACTGAATAAATAAAAATGCTATTTCTTCATAGATCAATAGTGCTGGCAACAACCATGTATAATTTTAGATAAACAAGTCTTCCAGGGAACACTGTGAAATATAAAGGCGTATTTTAAGCTACCTACGTATATACTATTCAGGTATAGGGAAGTTATAGCAAAGAAAATATATTAGCAAATAAAACATACCTGTCAAAGACCATTCAGTCAAGGTGAATGATCAGTCAAGGTTTCGGGCATTGTAATGGCGATTTTATTTATAATGGCCCCATTCAGCACTTAAGCACATTTTTTTTTTTATGTCTGCTGCTCTTTAGCATGTCAACATGTGCTTAGTTTTAAGTGCGTGCCGAACTGCTGTCTGGAGTAGGAATACTGCCTTGCACGATTTGAGTTAGGGTTGGTAAAAATAGTGCTGGTGCTGTTTATAGTAACCATGGACGAACGCCGTATATGGTGACTACAGGGATAATACTATTCATAATCGTTACATTTGTGAAGGTCTCAATTTAGCAGTTTGTAGCCCTGCATTTCATAGCCAATAAAAATGCTTTTGGTTATATTGGCGTTGCTTGTTCCAGAGCATATTTCCATCTTCTGGAATAGTTCGATATGTCTTATCACTTTCATATGCAGGTTTAGTAAAAATCAGCTGTAAGATTTTAATCTCCCTAAAAAGACATGAATGTGCAGCAGCAGAATTGATGCATTTCTCTCTTGGGTGAGACAGTTGGTTATTTTGCTGATCGTCACCTCCTCTTCAATGATACTAGCAGCTACCTAGGAGAGGGAATCTCCCAGATGTATCTTAGCAGCTGATGAATGCTTTATAAAATATCCTTTCCGGGGGCTTAGGCAGTCTGGAAAGATTCATAATAATACCTCAAGATTACACTGAAGGTACCTGAGAACCAGCAGACAAGCGTATGTTTATTCATCTTTTATGAAGCATGTGTATAGCCAAGGAGAGTAAGGTTGTCTTCTGATCAGCGGGGGTCACATAACATCAGATATGGCCATGACCTTTCAGTGTATGATGTGAAGTCTGCACTATTGCTGTGTGCAAAGGGCGAGCTGTTAACTGACATTGACTGTAGTCATATTTCGTGGTTATTTCTTTTTCTTTTCTTTTTTCAAATCCTCCCAGATTATATTATCTGACAATGAGCTTCACTTTTGAACAGAGAGTCGCATTGACATGGGGTAAGTAGTAAGCAAAGGATTGTTGCAGGCAGTCATATTAAGGTGGGGATTGTTTTAAAAAGTAGCTATCGCTCCCAAAATAAGTGTGATGTTGTGTAACCTTGGAAGTTGCTCTCTTGAGCTGTGCTACATCTGTCTCACACTCAGGTGTCTTTCTTGCCCTGATTTATATCACTTTGGAAATGATGGCTCCTGCAGCGGAGAGAACACACATCTGATCCAGTAAAGTGCTTAGGCAGGTTTTTAACATCCAGTACGTGGACTCCCATTCAGGAAGGTACTTAAACATGTGCTTGACTTGGAGCATTTGATTAAGCCCTGTCGAAATCACATGTGAATAAGTGTTCTAATGAACTGGGGTCGACTTAAACGCATATTGGAACAGTTTCCTGAACTGAGGGAAAGAAGTAGCCTCAGTGATTTCAAACGTATTAATGAGATTCACATTAAACTTGTGCCTCTGTATTTTCCTGGACTGGGCCGGCATGCTCAGGATACCAATATGAGCACTCTCCGTAGACCCGAAGGGTATGCATTAGAAAAAGTGCCAATTGTGGGGATATCTCTTGTCTTCTTCCTGCATTATTTTCAGCATCCATCCCTTCCTTTTACCATAGTAAAACTACAAGTTGAGGGAAAGATACCATTATTACTTTGGAACTTGTATAACCTCTTGAGCAATAAATGCATGAAATAGTGCCATCCATGTAGCTATCTTTTATTTTTATGGCATGGATATCTGCCGTGGAATTTAGTTGCCCAGCTTTGTTGTATAGGATGCTTTTCCTTTTAGCGTGCTCTCAACATTATGTTTTTCTTTTCTTTGAAAAGAGGACTGCCAGTCCTCTTCTCCCGCCACCACCAACACGCTGAAAGGTTTTAATGAAAATAAGTTTTGGCAGCTGTGTTTGAGTGGCCAATGCAGAATGGGAGATGACATCTGAGCATAAACAAAATGTATAAATATATGCAGGACGCAATACTACAGCTGGAATAAAAGATTCAGATGTCTCTTCATTTTGACACATTGCATTGTAAGGTCAAAAGCGAAGCTGAAGAAGGAACTTGAAATATGAAAATATCGAGGTTGATGCAAACTGGTTTTAACCCCCTGAGTACCTCAGGACAAATAGCATTAAGTGAAAGAAAGCAAGAAAACTCTTCATTTCTCTCTCTCTCTCTGCCGTAAAATTGTCCACGAAGGGATTGCTTTTAGTAGAATAACCCTAGACCAGCAGTTCTCAACCTTTTGCACCTTGCGTCCCACCAGCCATTTTGTCAAAAAAATCCTGATAAAACAAAACCCCACTTTTTCCAAGAAGTGCATTTTTACATTTCCGTGCCTTTTAGTATTATATTAATCATTAATGGAAATTTTCAAATGAGTTGAAGTCCTACCTACACGACCTTCGCGTCCCACCAGTCAGATGCATCCCACTGGTTGAGAAACACTGGCGTAGCCCACCTGCAAATGAACAAATAATAGTGATGTTGGCGGGGTTTCTTTTTTAGGATCTGTCTCTTTAAAATTAAAGAAAAAGTTGGGCAAATATTGTAAGTAGCAGCGGGGATTTTTTTTTTTAGCTATCTTTGCACTATATTAATTTAAAACTCCTTGGTGAAATGCGACATGTTGAGATCAAAATCACTGCTGTGAAAACAGTAAGTTTTTTACAGTTCAGTCCTTTTTTTTCCTGTACCTGGCAAGAAAAGTCGTCATTAGGAAGACTGGCAATTTTCACCTCAAATGAAATGTCAGGTCTAATATTCCACATTGAGCATCTACGTCTTTGTTAGGGTCTCATTATCTTGAGAACATGTGGACCAAGTCCGAAAGAACTATATTTTTAATATTTGCCTATCAGTTTTACATCCTGTCTGCTGCTTACAGGGTTGAGACAGAGAGGGTTTGTTAACATAGAGGTTACTTCATTAGTTTGATTCAGCATGTCTTGGATTCATAGTGCTTCCAAGAGACATCATGAAGTAAATTCAGATTGTGTTATGAGGATGCCCACAGAGAAAATAACATGGGCAAATTACCTCACTGCTAAAGGGAAAATAAAAATCACATATCTACTGCAGACAGGATGACAAAAATAGGGTAGCATACGGGGGGGGAACAGCTCCTGTAAACATTGCACTTCCAGATATTTGGCATTAAAGCAGTAGAAACCATTTCAAATTAAACTTATCAAAAGATTATGTTTTCTAAGAAACAGGCTAAATAGTAAAATATTGTGGAAACAAATTGAAACCTGTAAAAATGAATGAGTCCTAAATGAGTAAGCTCACGTTATGTTTGACTTATTGGTTTGACTTACCTTGTGGTCTCCAGCAAACTCAATTTTAGTGAACTTGTAATTATAGTCTACCATTTAAGTGCAACGCATTTGGCAATATTAATGTTTTAACTAAGATTGAACCTTTGTAAAGGTTGTAACATTTAATTCATTTGAAAAGTATCCCTATGTGCTATAGTGCATTTGCAAACTTGCCCAGCCTGGTTAGTAATTCCTGCAAGTGGGTTTTGCTTTAGATGCCATGGCTCTCGTATTTTATTGATTTGTATACTCCCTTCTTAAAGTGTTGTGAAGTAAATCGATGAAACGTCACGTTCAAGCACCCTAGTTTGGGAGCCCCAGGTTTGGAGAAAAACACAGGTAAAGGTTTGACGGGCATATATTTTGTAATGGCGACGTGTGTAATGTTTTGTGATGGGTTGGGCATTCTCAAATACCTTTCTGCTGGTGGAGAAGAAAGGGAGAAAATACATGGTTGATGAAATATGCCCTGATTCTAAACTAACCAGAGTCCGTACAATTTTACCAGTGACTTCAGTGGTAGGAAGACTTGGCGCTCAGCATTTTATACGAGGCTGATCTCTGAAGATGCCTCATCCCCAAGAACAATGCAAAATGTTTGTGCTTCAGGGACATAACTGCTTGCTCATATATCACTGATAATGTTCAGGTTCATGGCCTTGTATTGCTTGCACTTGCTTACATTGCAGTCTATTTTTGCCATTCCTTCCCCTTCCCCACAAAAATATCCCATGTCTTCTGGGCTATGCTATATATTAGTTTGCCATGCTAGATGGGGCACATCCAATAAAGACAATGAAGGTCATCTTGATAGGATACAACTTGTCCATTTGAACCAATTATATCCATTATCTTCTGCCTAAATACAAACCTTCTAGGAATTGGGACCACAAATTAAGTATGGACTTTTGAAATGATGTCTGAGTAAACAGAATCCTAGCTGGAAGTATATGCCTGTTCCTATGGTCAAAGTGCATGTTGGTGATCAAAAGAGACGGCAAACCAAAGTAGGACATGATTATCTGTATCAAGGTTGTCTCTTTACATTACGTATGGTAAGCAGCCAGATACTAGAGAGTATTTCTGTTAACATTCAATTAAGTCTAGATGTAACTGTACCATGAATAATTCTAAAATTGATAGAAACTGGGAAATGCTTAGCTATATGCAAAGCATCACAGATGGTAACAGGGGCAGAATTTTCACAAGTAACCTCTACCGCCCCAGTCCTCCTCTGAAGTCTCCTCAGGTGTACACATAAAGAGATGATTGAAGGATCAGGGCCCTGCACTGGAAAGAAATGATTTAACATACAACTTTTAACGGGCGAAAACCTTAGTGGGCAAGAATGCCTGCCGTTGTGATTTGGTTCTTCAGAATTAGGATGCTGAAACAAGGCCGTCGGCGGTGTAGGGAGACGTGGTATGTGAGCCAGTGTAAAGACACACGCTGCAATCACACAACTTATTTGATTGCTTGCACTTGATAAAAGTAAAATATGCGACATGCGAAGTCAGATTCAAACGGGGTGCAAATGCAAGTGACTTGAGAAGGCGATCAGAGGAGTTTCGCTCTCACAGAAGAGGGTCGCATTTCCCTTCTCTCCCTGACAGGGACAGTTGCCACCCCTGGGGAACAGTTAAGCAAGTACATTTTCACACTTATGCATCTGTAACAAAGCTAAGAGACTAGTGTTCTTCCTTACGCTTTCCCCTTGGGGGAGTGGTAACTCTTGTTTCCCTCCTAGATAGCCAAAGAGAGAGGGAGGAGATGAAAGTCTTCTCCAGATACAGCCCTAACACCTGATGCAGTAGAGAATAGCATAAAGCAGGGATGTGCCGTAGGGAGAAGGCCACTTCAGTAGAAGAGATGTAATGCTGAAGAGTTCGAGACATCTGTTCTGTTACATTTGGGGCATTTACTATAACCAAGTACCATATAAGTCGGGTTTACAATATCTTTTCAGTTTTCAAAACCAGGAAACCCTTATAGATTTGTGCCTCTAAAATCCATACCTTCAGAGAATGACCTTAGGGTCCTCTGTTTCCACATAGGCTTTTCTTGAGGTGGTGTTTCTTTCTGTAATGTGAGAGCCAAAAGAGAATCCCACTTGAAACAGCCTTGACCTCAAAGTTGAATGCTCAGCTGAACCTCTATGGGGCCTCCGCATATGTGCTGAAAATCGCATAATGGTGAACCTGTGCTTACATTTTGCAAGCACTTGCTAATGTTGTAACACTTGCACGCATCCTTTAAATAGTTTAACACCTACGTGCCCAAAAATCTTCATGTGGATTAGCAGAAGACAGGATTTTTTGCAAGTGTTAATGCTAACACTTGCACTCTTTAAAGGGCATGCCTGAGTGTTAATGCACAAGGAAAATGCAGATGCAAGCGTATGCAAACTGACATGGAAGATTGCGAATCCACCCTTCCTTCAGGATAAGCCAGTAGTTGCCTCGGGTCAGTACTTAAATGTATTATTATAATGAGGTCTATCCTTGAAAACGGGGGGGGGGGGGGGGGGGGGGGGGTTAAATTTGAGGCAATTAAACCAGTAAATATTATATATTTAATGAGGCAAAGATCTTTGAGATTACTATCCTGACATCTTGGCGCACGCAAGTTCAAACGGATCAGAACTCAGACTTTGTTCCTGAAAGACAAAGTGGTTAGCGATGTTAGTCTGAAGTCAGGCGAGGTAAAGCAGGGTAGTACCCTAGAGACTAACTGGTTCGGAAAGACGTGAGCTTTTGTGGGCAGCAACCTACTTCATTGGTTGCTAACATTTGTTAAAGTAGGATGTTGCCTACGAAAGCTCATGCTTCTCTGAACCAGTTAGTTTCTAAGGTTCTCCCCTGCCCCATCATGTGCCTCACTACTGAAAGAGAATTTTTTTGCAGAGTATTATGTACGCTAGAGAGGAGAGATTGCATACGCATTTGGAGCTAAACCTTGACCTTCTTGTAGCCATTGGCAAACCTGCTATTAACTTACCAGGATTTAGCCCTGGATTAGAACATCCACTTCCCTTTAAATTGTGTGGAAAGAATGCATTATTACATAATAGTCACAAAATCTGCTCCATGAAAGAGTAACATTGTCATTCTTGAAGGCATACCTTTTGTTCTGTGATAGGTAGTGAAATGGGAGATATAATTTATGTGAATTACTTGCAAATTGTATACAGTACCACTAAGTACCTCTTTACAATACACAATATGAATTTTCTTTCTTTTCCATCATAAAACCTACAGCATGCTCTCTTGGAGTCTTTCGTATTTACTCTAATGCATACGAATAAGGTTAAATTATTGTGAAGGTGACAAAAATGTGTTCGTTCCTGAGTCGTCTTAAATGTTATATGTATGAAAACACATAACTGATGGATTTCAGTACCTCTCATTGTAAGCACACCTCACGATCCTTTTTCTACAGCCGTGCTGTACATTGCAACTTTATCTGATCTGATCCCATTGATCAGGATGCACACCTTCAGGATCTGGAGCAGGGATTCCTATAATTACAATACAGTCCTTAAACTGTAGCCAGTCGAATCAACAGATCCAGACTCAGACCCTAAGACAAGGACAACGGACCAAACTTAAGACAAGGACAACAGAATCCCTTTGATTGTCACCTACGGCCCTCAGCTTGGACACCTGAGACGCATCATTAATGACCTCCAAGCCCTTCTGGAAAATGACAACTGTCTCCAGGTAGCCTTGGAGGACAAAGCTATCCTGGCCCACAGAGAGCCCCCAACCTCAAAAAATGTCTCTCCAGCAACAGGCTCGTATTCTCACCAAGACACCAGGCCTTGCTCTGGATCCAGATGCCAGCTGTGCCCCTTCATCAAAACAGACCACATCATCATTGGACCAAATAACATGGATTATAATACCCAAAGTTCATTACCTTCACCTGCACTAACATCATATATTGCCATCCACTGTTTCCAGTGCCCCTCTGCTATCTGCATTGGACAGATAGAACAATCCCTAAGTGTAAGAATGAATGAACACTGATCTGACATCAATACCAGAAAGATGGATAAGCCTGTAGCAGAATACTTAAACCTCCCTGGATATCCCATCTCTGACCTCAGAGAAGCTGTTCTTAGACAACCGAACCTTAAAAATGAACTTGACTGGGAAATTGTGGAACAAGAAATCAGCCACAGACTGGATTGTATTAAGTATGGCCTAAAACAAGGCTGTGGATGCTTATCCCGTTGCCTTGATTAGCTTCCATAATCCCTATGAGACTCAATGGGTGAACGGCTTGGTTTTTCTCTCTCCTACCCACCTTGCCTCTCGCAGCATTGCCTTCTCCTTTTTCAGCCCTTCTTCCCTGCCCTCTGTATTCTAGTCACTGCTTTCTGTGTAGCAGCTCTGCTTCCTGCCATCCCTTCACAGCATCTGCTGAAGTAAGCCACTGCTTTTGAAAGCTTATGCTATGCAGCTCCCCTGTAGTCAGTCTATAAATGTGCAAATCTCCCCTGCCTTCTGCCTGACTTCACAGCTAACTACCTCCCTTCCAGTGGGAGCCAAATGCCTTAATACTTTTAAAGAGTCCAGGTCTAAGTCATTTTGAAAATGGGACTTAATCTCCTAAATGACCAAAGTGCTTCTAAAAAAAATACCCAAATGTCATTCTTGGATACTCAGGTACATATAGCTCTGGATCCTGGAAGATATGCTATTATATCTGCACATGAATATGCAATAGCAAAATCCTCAGTGCACATAATGATACCTGTCTGCTCACAGAGTTGAATCCATTAAAATTGAGACAGTGGTTACTTTTAAAAAAAAACATAGGTTCTTTTATTAGAGCGTATAGTAAACTTGTAAATTTTGGAAAGCCAGGAGAGAAATGGGCTTTCATATAATCAGTTTTGTCACTTTGTCCCTATTGTAGTATAAAAGAATTGCTGGAGCTGAAAGTGCTCTTGTTGTTGGGATGCACCAGCTGTGATCCAGCTTTGTGCTTCTCATTCTGTCATGACTCCAGTCCATAAATAACTGGCGTGCTTGGAACCGCGGATAACCCTTAACTCGTGCTCAGATCTTACCAAGAGTCACATGTGGTCTAGTGATCTGATAATAGACAAGGGATCCAGGGACCTTGGGCTATAATCTCAGTTCCCTCAACACTGATTTTTGGATCAATGAATCGATCATTAATGTTCTTTCCCCCCATTCGTAAAATATGGGTGGTAATCTGTCTTTCGCAAACTGTGTGCTATAATTTGTTGTGTATGAAGTACAGCATAATGCACTCACTTGGTAGTGTGGAGTCAGGAGTTGGCGTGGGCTGAATTGAGGACAGAATTTGGCACATGTTAGAGAACTTAGTCTTGGCGTACTTTTGTCCCTAGTAATGACCGTCTTAAAAAAGTTACCAGTGACCCACCAGAGGCCGGCTTCAGCAGCAAGCTCCAGGGAATTGCGTTGCAAGTCCATTTAGAGTCCCTCCTCAATAAACAGATAAAGATAGAGCTAGGGTTATGTGAACTTTCCATCTCGGAGCGCCGTACCACTGGAAACTCAGCTGTTCTCAGGGTTTCTTACAGACATACGGCCTGGCCCAGGATCACTGAAACATTCTGAGTACTTTCTTATCTCTCCTTCCCTGCCTGAAAGGACTTGTTTTTGTTTTTTTTCGCCTGAAACTATATCAAGCTTGTGATTTTTGGGCTGAGTTTCACTTTTGGACTTTTTCCCAAGCTTAGACATTGCAAAACTGTAGAACACAATTCTGTTCCCTGGCAAAATTAAACTGAACCTATGTGAATGAAACAGCTGTTTTGTACAGCTCTAATAGCATGATGAGTAGTAGAAACCTGCAGGTGTACGGCTCACAAATGATGCATCTGGCTTTTATTACAGTGTGTTTCTACTCTGGGTTTATCTTGCCCTATTGTAGCAATGAGCTGCATAGTGGGTCTTGGTGCTTTCCACTCGCTTTCCCATTCAGCTGTACCTGCTGCAGCCCAGATCAGAGAGTCATTCACTCCAAATCACTCGGGCTTTGGAGTAGATCAAACTCTGCTTTCATAGTGCAAATAATGCACAGCTAAATGGGAAGTAACACAAAGTAACTGGTCCAGTTAAGGCTTTTAGTTTAGCCAACAGAGATATTATATCTCAAGAATTTCCAATCTTCTGAGACTGCACAGCAACAGATTTCATACGTTTCAGAACTGTTTCAGAGCTGTATGGTCAACCACAAGCAAATATTGCCTACAGAGCAGCTCCCAGAGAGACTCTTTGCTCCCAGGTTCCTCAATCCCAGTGGGCTGTGGCTAAGTACAGAGAGTAAAAAAGCCTGGGGCTGAATCGATTCAGTCTTCGCAGGTTAGTCTAAGTTGCATAGACTGAACCGCTAAGTAAGTGAACAGACATTCACTTTTGATTCCAGAAATGCAGCCACATGCCTGCAGTGGCCCAGGCCAGATGCTGGGGGAGTGCTAGAACATGCCTCCCTGTTGGGCTGGAGCAGACAGCTTGGGCGAAAGCAAGTCCACTCTGAGATGGGGGATTTGTGGGGTAGATGCAAAGCGTCCTGGGATGCTGGGGAAACTGTGAGGTAACTTGAGTCAGGAGGGTATCTTGGAGAGAAATTCAGTAAATCCATTTAACCTAAATCAGTCAAATCTGATACTACATCCATCCAGGTTTATCTTAAACTAGTTTCAGCCATTTTGAAAGCAGTGTGCACTGAACTGCTGTGTTACAGATTTGAACCAGTTTCCAATCACTTATACTGGTGATCTGCTCCTTCGGGTATGGTGAGATCCTAGTGCTTTAAAACATTGATGTTCAATCTTTATTTTGACACTGTACTAGAATTTTGCTGACAATGTGATGGCGGAAAATGGTGATGTCTAAATGCTTGGATTTTTGCCGATTGTGAACAGAATTTCATGGACTAGGAAACCAGCCTTTAAGGCTTTCTGTCTGATGAATTTCAAAGGATTCCTGCAAACAGTGAAGGTGTCAGAGCTCAAAAAAAGGTTGCAAGAATATATGGAAGGTAAAGTGTTAAGCATCCTAAATATAGGTGTTGCAACCAGCTTTCCTTATGAATAATACATATAAAGAGAAAAGTGGGGAAGAAGAAAAAAGGGGAGAGGGAAGAGAGAAGAGCTGTTGTTCTTGCTAACATTTGCCAGTATCATTTCAATGGGAAATAAAAATACAGCAAAATATGTGAAAGTCCAGAAAGTGGTGAATACTTTTCAAGACGCTCTTGAGAAACTCAATGTCTTTTTATAAAGATGGGAATGACAGTTCATAGTACATTAAAGTGAATAGCGTTCCTGGGTGATTCAGCAGTGGCAGAAATTCACTTAATCTCAGTTTGATATAATACAATTTTTTCTTCCTACAGAAATGATTGTCTGGATATATATGCGCTTTCCCCCTCCAACCTCCAGCTTCATATATATGAGAGGGGGATAGATAGTTACAAGTGTATTCTATATTTAATATAAGGAACGTACAGTTGATTATATTCATAATGATGTTTAGGCTTAAATACTTAGAAAATTATTCTGAAAAAAGGAATAAAGTAACATATTATGAAAAGCTCATGTATAAGGAAGCACAGGCAACAATGCAAAGTTAACTCTGCTCTGACTCTATCCCCTATTTCTTAGTACGTATGGTCCACAACACCACTTTTAATTGATAAACCCTGCAGGACCTCACTGACAGTGGAATGAGTTCTGGTGATGGAGCGTTAACCTTGAACTTACCTGTGTTTCTGTTACTGGGTGCCTTGATGTTGAAGGTAGCAATAGTTCTAGTAACGTAATGCCAATAACAAATAGCTGGTGCTTGGAATAACAGATGAAAACAGTTGTGCAGATCCTGGAAGGCCTTTGCCCAGGATAGTCTGCTTAGAGGAAAGGTGATCCTGCACTGCAGCTCCTCTATAATCTCTGTGATCACTCTAGCAAACTTGGGTGGAGAGGGAGAGGGACATGTGTAACTGAGCTCCCAGCCTCCAGTGATGTTGGCCCCAACTGTAAAGATCTTCAGACATCCGATTGCAACGTCAAAGCTGCCTGAAGTTAATTCTCTTTATTTCAGTAATAACTCATAGGCATGGCCATGGGGAGAGTTCAGCCCAGGGTCTGCACTCCAGTTGTCTCCCTTCTGTGCTGTTTTCAGTATTTCTAGCTTTTGTGATATTCCTCACACCCAGGGGAAGTGGGGAATTCTGAACTCAGTTTAATTGCAAAATAGTTAAGCAGCCTGTTTTTAAGTGTTTGGATTTGGAGTTTCAAGCCAGTCCTAGTAATTGTATGTGCACATACTTGTATACCTAGTAACTGTCCAGGCATTTTGAAAACACAGGTGTCTGTCTGGTTACCATATTTACTTGCATACCACATGCATATTTCCCCCCCGAACTCAATCCTCCAAAATGGGGTGCCTGGAGGAAATGGAGGTTTTTTGGTGGAACAAAAGCGTGGAGGAGTAGAAGGACGGAGACGCTGGGCACATCTACATGCAGCAGATCGCATAGTTGTTACTGTGCAGTCATTTAGTACTTGCTGAAGTAAGTACTAAATGACTGCACAGTAACCGGCACTGCTGCGAAGTCCCAACGCAGCTACTATACCGTAGCAACAAGATAGTTCGCGGTAGCATCGGCGTGTTCGTGCCCAGCACCGACTGCTATGTCGCCGTAGAAACAAGCTACAGCAACGTAGCGTCTCACGTAGATGCGCCCACCGTGCTGCAAAACGGCTGCTGCTGCTTTCTCAGCAAGCAAGTAGCAGGGGAGGAGCCCAGTGTTAACTCTTTCATGGCTGCTACTGAATTGGCAGTACCTGTGGTCTAAGCAGCCAAAACCTGCTACTAGTTTGTGAAAAGGTTAACGGCAGTAGCAGCAGCCACCATTTTGCAACACAATCTTCCCATGAAAAGCCAACCTTAGTCTATGGGTCCGGACAAATGTTTTTGTTTGCATCCTGCCTTCCAAAAACAAGGTCTTGTTGGGGGGGGCATGTGGCTAATACAAGCATATTCTCAGTGGCTTGCTCTCAAAAAGATGCATGAGCAAAACACGGCCGGGTAAATGCCCAGTTGACTAGAGCAAAGAAAATACATAACTGCACGTGAACAATGGGCATTGAAATGTCTCGCTGTCCAGTATTTGGGCAGAAATGAGGCTTTTTTTTCTTCCAGGAAATTAATCCTAAAAGCAGTTTTGGCTGGAAAAAATTTAAATCTCTAGTGCCTAGAGATTTTTTTAAAAAAGAATTTGGGGCCATAACCTTTTTAATAAAAATAGCCTTTCTATTTTAAGGCTTAGCTACAATCCATTCACGTCATACTTCACATTCTACAGTGCACCGTATATAGCAGAATTCATTTGCCAATTTCTTTGAAATATTGGCAACTCTGATATCCTTTTAATATCAGAGAAATTTCCAAGACTCAGGTTTAAGAACTACATAAGAAAAAGAATCTGATCCAACAGTATCGGGGCTTTTGGAAATTTTTTTCCAGGTGGAAATAGACCAATATGTTCTCAGATTGCAATTTTTTATATGTTTTCCTGCCAAGATTCAGGAGGGCTTGCCAGTTTTTACTAAAAGAATAAGAATTTTCACAAAACTCCTGTAGATCTGCAAACTGTTCATAAATTTATTGACAGTTGGCAACCCTGCTGTGCATGCTCTAGTGTTATATATCTTCCTTCTTCACATCTGCTTTGTTGAGGTATGAGACATCGAGTGAAAGTAGCTTAAGGTTTCAAGGAAGCTTACAAGCGTCTGTAAATAAAATGAAAAAAAAAAAAAAAAAGCTTTATTTTTCTCCCTTCGTAGAGATGTTGCTTTTATGTCAAAAGCATTTTAATGAAATCTTCACGCGAACGGACAGCAAGTATAAAGCAAAGGGGTGTAGTCCCCCTTCATTTCATGTGAATCATACCCATTGACATAAACATGAGGGAGAAATGCACGGGGGCGGGGGGAATATACTTCCAATGCTGAAGGCAAATGTTATGGCATTCTTCTACTTCTCAGTTTACTGCTGATTAAACCAGACGTACTGGAATTACAATTAGTTTTAAGGAAAGACTCCGCTTTGCTTATGGATGTTATTTATACCTCACTAGAATCTTGAATATTTTCTTTCCCATTCTGTATAAAAAGGCTATGGATCAACTGCAGTGAAACAGCTTGAGCCAGGAAATCAGTGTGTTTTTTCAAATCTTTCATTTTAAAAGAAAATGAATGGCTTTACTTTCCCACTTGTAGAGTTGTCTTGCAAACCGACAAGCTCAGTGAGGTCCCTACACCTTGCAGTGCTTTGCACCGCGTACTCTGCTGACCACAATGCATAAATTGTGTCCCTCCCAGTCTAGCAAAGTAACATTTAACTGTTAAAATTGAAGTGGGGCGGTAGCGAAGCAAAGCAAATCCTTTCTGTAAACTCTAGAGGTGACCTTTTAAACCACCTCCCGCACCAACCCACCGACTTTACAGTTCTGACACAGGATGTAAGCCAGGAGCCAGGTTGGTAAGGGGACCATTACATTTTCTCCCTACTCCCAACTCCTTTTAAACGTAGTTTCAGCAGAACTAGAATCTTTCCTGTCTGTGATTTGACCAAGTGAGAGGGACTTCAGTGCCATGGAAAATGATAGTATTAGCTCAACAATCTAATTCAGGTGAACAGAGCCATTGGCAAGATTTGTTCCTTCTTCCTTAGCCGGTGGATAAATAGAGAGCTACAAAGTTGCTGAATCAGGTAATAGTTTAAACATCTGCTCGATTTTTAATTTTACAAAATAAACCTAAGAAGTATTTTTAGGGAATGTTTAAAGTACAAAGGAGGACTTGGTTTAAAAATAGACTTTGACAATGTAAAATAGGTTAGTGCTTCCTTTGAGGCAAACAAAAAACCCACTTAAGAATTAAAAATTTCCAAGTAAATGATTTGGAAATCTTTCCTTCTTGAAGCATGATCAAAGTAAAGTCTTGACAGGTAGCATTTATCACAGGTAGTACCTTCTGCTCAGTAAGTACTCGATGAGGCAAAAAAAAATTAGAACCGTGGTTCATAGTTACATGCCTAACTATTGTATTTAAAGCATAAAAAGGCAGAAAAGAACTCGCTCGGTACTGAACCCGCAACTCAACGCATTTCGAATCTGTCAGCTTCTCGTTCCACAGCCGATCTCAGGTTCACAGAACTGGAAAAAATCGAGATGGAAAAGCACTATTACGTCATGTTGTCCCACCTACTTTCCATGGTAAGATTGGTTGTTACAGTGTATCAACAGCTGCCTTGGCCAATCTAGTTTTACATGCCCCATGTCTATAGCGTTTCCATCATTCGTCTTGGAAGATGGTTCCATTCTCTTATGCTCCCATTCAGCAAAATACTTGAAGCAAATGCCGAACTGTCAGTTTATGAATGATCTCAAGGAACTCAAGGGTTTAAGGAGAAAATTTCCAAAGGCATGAGAGAGAGAGGTGCCTAACTCTCTTTGAAAGTCAGCAGTAATTGAGCACCTAATTCTCACTGGCTTTGACTCTCTCTCAAACGTTGCTTAAGTGTTGTGCTAAAATAGGACCGAAGATTGGTCCCTCCTGACCCTAGCTACTATGATACTTCACAGTTAGGAAGCATTTTCCTAATATTCATCCTATATTTCCCTTTCTTAAATTCACCCCACAACTCCTAGACATAGCTGCTGACACCCTTCAGATATTCATTTTGCTATCTTTTTATTTTTCTCCATCCTCAAGCTTTGAATCAATGCAGTGTGCTGTCAGTGATGAAAAGTATCCAGTGAGAGGACATTTTTTTTTTTTAAATGAGAATCTTTTCTTCTTTCTTCCTTCTTTTGCTTAGCAATACCATTAGGATCTGGCTCTTCCATAATGTGGGGTAGGCATGATCTGTTTTGTTTTTCAGGACATTTTTGGATATTTATCTTGCTTTGAACTTTAACCTTATTTTCTGAACATAGAAATTGCAGCAGAGCTGGATTCTGATCTCACTGACAGTGCAGTAAATCTTGAGTAAATCACTGTTGAATTTAATGGTATTAGTTTAAGTTTGCAGCCGCATAACTGCTACCAGAATTTAACCTGCTGTATTTGCCCTTTGATACAGTGGATGTATAATGTAGCCCTAATAATGCTCCTCTGGATCCAAAGTAGGGGACTTTTAAGAAAAGCCAGGTTAAAGAAGTGTGAGCACTGTAATTGGTTATGAAATATAAGCACTGTATGTGGAAGGCATCCAAAAAAAACCCTATTTCAGCTCATCACATCCACCAATCTAGACTAATGGGCATTCCTTTCCATGCATGAAGGACAGGGTCTCAGAACAAAGTACACTGATGATATTTTTCCTGCTGAGAAGTGATCTTGCTCTCCATTTCACTGAGCAGGCTAGTCTTAAAATAACTGGGATAAGTTGCACAAAAGGTTTATTGAGCATATCTGACAATTCACAAATCCACCCAAAAGCGCAGCAAGGACATACAGCCCAGGTGAGCCCCAGCATGATGTATCTGCTTGCAGTAATGCTGTTTAGAATAAAACCTCCTTTTCCGCTTCATTTTTCCAAACTGATGGACTTCAATTATCCACGTTCTCATTTTGCTGTTCCTCCTTTGCTATTCCTCCAGCAAAGGGCTGTCTGCCATTGAAGTCTCCTGGGAATCTGCGAAGTGGAAACCATGAAGCCCCGTGCACATTTCTGTGGGCACCTGCACCCGTGACTGATGCTGAAGGTTTAAAATATTCTGGGAGGTGTCGTTGTAAATTGAATGTCTGAGAATTTCCCATGCAATGCTTTTAATGGTTCTGCTCTAGGCTGCAAGGCTTCACTCTTCTTAGGAGAGAGTCCAGGCTAGCAACAGCATTTAAGTACCCCAACATTCATCTATTGCAAAGAGTAAAAGCTGACCCAAAAGCTTCACTGTTGCAAACACTTAAATAAAAGTCACCTGATCATCAGAAAGGCTGAGCACCAGCAGCTCCCATTAATCTCTGCAAGTGCTGTGGGAATACAGCCCCTTTTAAAACTAGGCCACTTGTATATTTAGGTGCTTAACTTCAGGAAAATGAGTTTCAAATATTTTGCCCTTCAAATTTAGTTGAAGTGCTGTGCTTTTCTGATGAGGTTAAGCTGTCCCTGGAAAACTTGGCAGATTATTTCATGGAGCAGTACCGTCTTCAAGTGATGTTCCTGTACTTGGCTCTCCTTTTAAATATGCATTTGGGTTGGCTTCAGGTGTGTTCTTTGGCACCATACTCCCTGCACTGTCTCTTCTTCTCAGTGGGTAGACTTTTTCTTCCACTGAAGTCAGTTTTGCCATTGATTTCAGCGGAAGCAAAGTGGAGGACCTATATAAAGAGCTTAATTTTTCCATTCAGCGGAAAGGAATGCGATCACATCAACCGCGGCAGTTGTCTACTTCGCCACTCCTCCCTGTCTTTAAATAAAGTTTATTTTGATCAACTTGTCTGCATAGCATTTATAATATGGCTTAAATTGTCCTCTATCCAGCATTAGAAACACTTTCTCTGAACTGTATTTGATGCCTATATTTATCTATGCTGTAATTTTCTTGCTTTTAATGTTATCCAGATCTGTGCCAGAAGTTTTTAGGCTTCTGGTCCTTGAACCTAGAGTTGTATTCCTCCAGGTGCTTTTCAGTTTATGGTTACTAAATATCCTTTTTTTGGTTTTATATCCCTATAATGACAAAACTTTACATATCTTGAGACTGAAATGATATTATCTGCTCACAATCATTCTTTTTCACTATTTTTAGCTTATTGTCCTCTTTCTTTGTATCAGCCATTAGCATCACCAAACAGCAACTCCATGTAGTATATTCTTTCTTCCAAATCTTTCCTAAGAGTCCAAACTCCTCTTGCTCATGTGCATATAAATCTAGAATAATTTTAGTACAACTGAGCCGATATACAGCAGGTCTGAGAGCCTTGGACAGCACCGAGGCTCCAGTTGGGAACACGCACAAGAAAGCATATGTCCACCAAAGGATCGTTACCTTGCAAAGATTTGGATCACAGAAATGAGGATGAGCATTGGCCTGGAGCCATAAACCCATTATTTAAGAGCTTGAATTCATTCAAATAAACTTTATTTGGAACAGAAAACAAGCCATCTTTCTTGAGAAAACTCTACACTGTCTGAGCTTTCTGGGGGTATGGGACTTCCAGATTTATATTTATACTAGCTGGCATTTCATCTTCAATCTATTATGAGCTAGTGTTCATTTTAGGAGAATGATTACATTCCTTCATGATAGGGAGGAGATTTAGCTGTTCCTTTCAGTACTCAACAAACCTTCCTTGATCTAGTTGGGTTATCTGTTCCTCCTAAAAGAAATCCCTTTTTTTAATGCTTCTTAGAATGATCTGAATTTTTCAGCTCTTTACTTTAGCGCTTTAGGAGTGACCTGAGATTGTTAACAGCCAAAATGGGCCTGGCATCAAAGCTACCTTGATCTCCAAAGTTAAATATCTGCTTATGATTTTTTTAAAAGGGTAGCTATCATATTTATCATGTGGATAATGACCATCCTGTTTCAAATGCCAAATATGCAAATAGATTTGAATAGGATGGATGTGAAAAAGTGGCCTTATTGACACCTTTATATGATCCAGGACCTTAACATGAAATTTTCCTGGAGTGTTTTTAGGTGAAGAAAGCCAAACACCAAGTGTTTTTTCCTCTACAAGTATTCCTTCAGGTATGTTACTTAAAAAAAAAAAACCCAACATGTTCGTGGTAATGCATACAGAATAGCACACTTGTTTTTTTTAATTATACAGCTAAATGAGGGGAAAAAATGATCTGTTGCTGAAGAAGTCCAGGGTGGTATCCAGATGAATGTCTAAAAAAATATATATATATCCATAGCTATATCATAGATATAGATAGATATCGATATCTATCTATATCTAGATATAGATAGATATCGATATCTATCTATATCTATATCTTCAGCTTACTATCAGGTTTTTTCCATGAAGTTCCCTGGCTTCTTTGAAGGAGTTGTGGTGTTGTGGGCATCAGTGGAGACCAAGAATATCAAAGTGGTGCAAAATATGATGCTCTTGTCGGATGTCCACCAGGCCTGAGATATTAGGAGACATTGAAGAGGTCATGTCATGAACTTTCAAAAACAAAGACATTCAGACAGCCTGGAAACTTTTAGCTCCCTAACCTGGGGAGGTTTTCCAATGCACTTAATTAATTTTCTTTGCAGCCAACAAAAGGCCACGAGTTACCTTTCTCTTGTGCTCTGCAGCCCAGGATCCCTGTACTTTGAAAGATGAACACTCCTAAATATTTCAGTTATGGCCTGCTAATTTCCCCAGGTAGACACATTTTGGCTTCAGGTTTAGTCATTTGAAGACTTGAACCAGTCATTCCTACCTAGATATCATCACCCTTTTCCACCTCCATCTCCGAGGCATCACACTCCCAACTCTTTAGATGAAAAGCTGCTTGTAAGTCATCTATATATTTTTTTTTTAATTGAATTTAATTAGAATATGCTGTTGCTGATGTCTCGGACTCCTGCTATCTCTACATATAGCAGCACCTGCTGTGGTCTCTTTAAGCCCTACACTGCAAATGTTTTCAGAAACAACTATAGCACAAAAGCAGGCTTCTTTTTTAAGGCTGTTTAAGAGACTGATGCAAAACCCATTAAAGTCAAAGAAGATCCTCATTTACTTCAGTGAGCTTTAGAGTCTGAAGAGCTTTAAGACCTCATCCACAGGCCAATAACACAAAACTAGTATAGGCACAGCCTAAAAAGAGAATGATAGAACAGAAGGGAATAGGATGCAGCAAAAGAAAATTGATTTTGCTTCATCAAATGCAATTTGGAGTTATGATATTGTGGCATTTATCTAAGAAACACTTATTTTCTGCATGAATTTCAGAGCTACAAAAAAGTCTACCCTCCCCTTTTGTCAACGTCTCGGTGAAACGATCTGGCGTAGGCAGCCAGACGGGCACTGATCTCTCTTTAAGTCTACAAAAGGACGGCTAAGAAAGAAGGAAAACAAAATTCTTTGAGTCCTTCCAAACCCAAGTTATTTGCTTGGAAGTATTTTCTGGCAAATTTTCAGATCTTTATACACCAAACTGGGAAGCTTCTGAAACTGGGTCTATCGACTTCAGAGTCTCCGTTCGTTGAGTATAAAGGGGGAAATTTGCAAGACCTTCCGCCACTTCAGTAATCCTGCTGTGTTTAATGTGACCCTACTTACATGCCAAAACTTCTGTAAGGTCTGGGGAGGGGCTCCGTCATTCAGGCTGAAGGTATATTTGGTCCAGTGTTAGATTCAAGGGTCAAGGGCAAACACTTTCACCGTGGTTTTTTTTTTTTCACACTACGTAAATGGACTGCAGGGCTCCTTTGCACAGGATGTAGCAAGGGTCTTCGAAGAGAGTGTGAGCAGTTCTGTGGATAACAAGTACGTTTAGATTGATACAGTAAATAAAACAATAGGCAAGAATACAATATTACGGGCCTTAGGACACAAGCCAAGCTCCAACCATTAGGAGTGAAGAGGACTAGACAGATTATCCCTCGTTAGCCCACCTTTCGGTTCCCTTTTGCTCCTTCTCATTCATCTGGTATTGGTCACTGTAGAAGCCGATGGATGGATCTCTGTCAGCACCCAGTTGAGTCGGTCATTGATCCATGCTAGATCCTCAATCTGTAAAATGGGAATGGTGATTACCTACTTCCAAGGGCTGGTGCAATAATTGATTGACTGACATTGAAGTCCTTGGATAGAAGACCTTTGTAAAGACAAAGGCATTACAACACTTTATAGCATTATTCAGTCTGCTATTACTGTATCATCACCAATGCCAGAAAAACCAGGCTGATGCACACATGAAAATGAAGGGGTCTGAATAATACCAAGCCATTCTCTAACACAGGGTGTGTCTGCTCTCTGCTTTCTGCTGCGACTGCAGGGGAAAGGAGACGTATCTGCATTAGGTTTAAACTAGCTCCCTTGGGTAGCAGTGGCAGCCTCGCTGCAGTGTTGCGGCAGCCCAGAGCTCAGTGCAGTCTGAACTGCCAGAGTCAGAGTATTTATCCGGCTGCTCAGGCACATCCTGCAGCCCATGCTGAGTTCTGGGCTGCCACAATGGGCTGCTGCTAGTTAGCTAGTTTAACACTCGCTTGGGCACAACTACACCCTAGTATTAGCAAGGTACTGACTGCAGTGTAGACACAGACAATCCATCCACTGATTTCAAACACTTTGCTAGAGAAGGGGAATATGAGGGAAACTGAGGCAAGCAACATGAAGGGATTCCCTTGAGGTCACAGAGCAGACCACTGTCAGGGCTGGGAAGTAGATTCCTGACTCAAAATTGAACCAGTGCAAATGCCAGTAAAGTTGACTTTTTGTCCACTGTAGATGCAGGGCAATCTATTTCTATACAAGACCATTAGTCAGGTAACTTGGCATTTTCTAGGCCTGGTAGAGGTCAACCAAGGAAGAGCTTGCCTTGGGAGGCTTACCCTGCTCTCCAGCCTCTCTCTCCATTTTCCCTTTGATATGAATCTGCTGGATATCAATAGCAACAAGACAGAAGAATCTACAGTCTGGATAAGCTTAGTGCTGGAGATAGTTAACATATGAAATCTTCCTTCCATGGGAAATTCTGACATTTTATCATTTCATTTCACACCAAATCAGAACAAGCACATAGAAATTTCCTGTGAAATTAGATTTCTGAAAAATTTCATTTGGGAAATATTGAAACAACCTTATTGGGGGGGAAAAAAAGTTTCTGTAGAGCAAATGCTGCACTTTAATTTGATCATTTTGACATTATAACAGCAGGGTGGCACTTGCAGCAGATTTTCAAGCTTTGTTACTTCCCGACTGAAAAATTAAGTTTTCAGACATTTCTACAGCACCGGTCTTCATTGAGAGCCACATCCAGGGACAATGTGATGTCTCAAAAGCCACCTGCTTGTGAGTTAACCAACTAAATTAACATCCAATAAACAGCCTAAGTGGCAGGAACGGAAAATCGGATAGGTTTTTAATATAACCCTGCCAAATATTTCCAAGCTTGCCAACATCACTCACTTTTAGGTTAAGATTACACCCAAAAGGAAACATTTTATTCAAGTTACAAGTGCTGAAAGCCAGACACTTGCAAAAGAAAGGTCACTTTTCATCCTATGGCAACAGGGTCCCTAACATGAGCCGTAAGGGTAAACCTCCAACATTGCGTTTCTCCAGACACAGGGTGGGCTCGGACTAGACACGTGAAGTCAATCAAACTCCAAATGAAATGCAGTCTCCCTGTGATTGCCAGCTGGCCCCATTGAGCAGTATCTCTAATTCCCATTATAGTGTGTAATTTCATGGTGCTTTTAAGTGTGAAGTCTCAAGGAGCTGGCCACATAAGCAGCTTTCACGTAAACACTTCAGTTCCGCTTCACCGAAAATGGCTTAGGTGCTGGTAAGTGAAGCTACATGCTTTGACATGGCAGAGAGAGCTGGTTTTGTGTCTTGCAATTAAATTGTCCCAAGCAAGTTCAACCCACCAAGTGTGCATACTTCACACGTGCTGCTTCTGAGCTCCTCACCGCGACCTCCTCCTGACATGCTCTCTAAGATGTGGTTTGTCCTTTCAGAATAAGACCTCTTCTGTCAGCCTATTTGCCTGTTTTCGGGGCGGACCCAGAGCTGCATGCATGCTATAAAAACATATTATCTTCTGGGAATATTTATTTAGGCTCCAGTTTTCAATAGTCAGATGTACACATCTGCACATAAAAATCCACGTGCTGCGATGGACACAGTTGCAGTGACTGCATCTGCTAATGGGGTGTTTTCTTGCAAGTGGCAGCGTCCCATTTGGGAACACAGATGATGCCATTAAAATTGTGTGCAAACTAAGCCCATAATCAAGTGTGCAACCTTCAGAAAATTCAGCTCTTAAAGACTTAGAAAGACGTTTTAAATCTGCACAGGGTCCAAGTTAAATGATACGGTTTACAGTTTTCTCACTAATTTCTCTAGGGCTAAATTATCAAGTCCTTATTGGTACAAAACTGGAGTTTGGGCCTTTGTGCAGGATTCACAAGTGGGAAGGCAGACTCATCATTTGCCTCTTACCTTTCCCGTCTGCATCTTGCCAAGGAAGCGTCAGTCCCAATCTTCATCTCACTTTCCAGAGGTGCGGCAGAAGGCTTCGATGCTGTCACTTGGGTGATAATTAAACTTTGAATCAACAGATGTTTTCTCTTGTTCAAAGTCTCCTTTTTAACTGTCCTATCACACTGTCTAATTTTGTTATGCCAACATACCGGTAATCCTTTCTGCAAATGTGCTGCTCTCTTCCCAATCGTCATCTGTGGACCAATTTTGCAAAACTCCTCGAGGACTGACACACTCTTGGGCAAGTGGTTGTCTTCAGGTCTCCTGTTCCCTGCCCTCCTCCTAAAGATAGAAGCCACTAGATTCTGGGACAGCATTACTGCATTATAGCACATCTCAAAATGGGATTATCCTAACCTGGGCATGTTTCCAATGTACTTCAGGAGTATTAGCAACTCTGGTGCTTATGCAGTTGTTTCCATGAAGATTTACACTCCAGAAACTGTGGAACAAAAATAAGGATAAAGGCAATGCACTTGACAGCCACAGTACTGCCTATATGCCTCAGAGACCTCCTCTTGCCTTGTGCGATAGAACAGCATCCGAGATTGCTTGAGCCACTTCAGCTGTCCTCCTGAGCCAGAGGATATTTTCACTGAAGAACTCTCCAAGCCAGGATTTTGCCCCTCATATTGGCTAGCTAAAATGGACTCTGAGTCAGCTGGCTTTTAAGGGCCTGCTGCAAGTTCCATTTTGCCCAATTTCATAAAAGCAGGTTTTTTGTGGAAGGGGTTGGTGGGTTGAAAATGGTCAGCAGTGGTTAATCCAACGAGGCTTGGGGAAGGTGAAGACAGTTAGTTCACTATTGAGACGAGCGCATTTACTAAACTGTACAAGTGTATGGATGTTGCATGCTGCCAGAATTTAAATCTGAAATATGCCTAGGCAGAGAGTGTTTATACGTGGGAAGTCCAGCACAAACACGAGCGCAGAGGGAAAATGCTGTGTATTTTCATCCATTTTACATGCATGAAAAAAAATCTCAGAAACATTCTGGGTCAGCTTCCTTTCCCCGTTTTATGCTGCTTTGGACAAAGTAGCTGCTTTTCCCTTGATGGTGATTATCCCAGCAGAGCCCCCTGAAATCATGGAGCTAGCATAGCCACTTTCCTACAGCATTCGGTTCAGTCATCCTATTGGGGTGAGAAGGATCATGTCCAAAGTGTTCAATGCTGCGGCTTTTCGCTGCTGGCGGTGGCTCCCGTGGGCTGTTCTGATGTATCCAAGGCTAATGTCAGCGTAGAATTAACCTCAGCATCGGGAACCCTGCATCTGTCTCTCCCCTAAAGAGAAGTTGGGAGCAGTTGAGAATCAGGCCCTGTGGGTTGTCCTTTTACAAGTGGATTCAGCCAGCTCTCTTTGAATAAGGTAGGGTTGGTTTTTTTCCTTCTCCTAGATTTGCTGGTGTTACCCTACATCTCCAGCTCATATGGGAGGTGGCATAAATAATATGCATTGACTCTGAAGATTAATAAAGATAAAGTAATTGGAATCCAAATGGCTTCAACATGGGTGGCACGTCTGATGTAGTACAATGTGCCTGTTTGGGTTGGGTTTGGTTTTTTTTAATGAATTTGGCTTTCTAATCCTAACCACGTGTTGCACCGGAAGGCTTTGCACAGAACACGGGTTTAACGGGGCTGCAGAACGCAATGCTTTTCGTCCATATGGAAGATTTAGCATGCCCTTTTGTTGTTAAGACAGGTCCTATAAAATAAATGCATTAATACACATAAAAATGGTAAGAGAGAAATGATGGTGTTGTCACTGAAGGATTAGTAGTCCCTTACAAGTAATTTTGCATCAAAGATTTTGCTACTTAGAGATTTTATGCCTAAAACAGTAGGGAAGGGGTCTAATTAAAAATGTCATTTGATTTAATTTTCTAATTTTTCTCTGACTTTTTGCACATGCCTCACCTACATGAATGTGTAGGAATGTGCTACACTAAAGTTTGGGTAGAAGAAAAATGAAAATTTTGTGTCAACTCTTAGAATGAGGTGTCGGGCAAAACCAACAAGACAGGCCACTACCAAGACTGATCTCAGCACATTGTTTTTCAGAAAGTTTCAGTTCTCCTTAAAAGGCAGAGTCCATGAATGGTGTCTGTACTATGGAATATTTTTTTAATTGAAAAAACCAACAATTCTGATACATAAATAATTTCTGTCTGCCTTTGTGTGTGTGTGTGTCCATGTTTACTAAGTCGACCCTAAATTTAAAATAATCCCCCTAATAATTAAATTCTATATCTGGAAAATGTATACATTGGTTATAATTTCCCAGGTGTAGAATCTGATTATCAAAGAGTTGTCTGAAATTCATCCCCCTCCCACTCATATCGGGCAATATAGTGGCTGGAGGTGGAGTGACCCCGTTCCCCTCTCCCTCTCCCACACTTCTTCCCCTCTGTCCTTCCTGCCCCTCCCTTCTGCCACTGGTACCCCTCCCCACGGCCTCTGTCCCTCCACCCCACAATCTCTGCCTCTTCCTCCACCCCTTCCACAGTCTGCCCCTTCCCCCCTCATTTACTGTCAGATGCTCGAGCTCTGTTCCCTCCCAGAGCACATGGAAGTTCAGCCTTTGCAAGGCCATGCAACAGTGTCAGCATTGCTGATTGTCCAGGGAAGCAAAGCAGCAGTGTAGATGCTGCTAATTGGCCATGTAGGTGCTGCTAATTGGCTGGGCAGGAGATAGAGTTTCCATGTGCTCTGTGCCTGGGAGGGAATCCAGCCCTAGCCTGAGCTGAGATGCACCTGACAGTAAGTGGGTGGAGAGGGGCAGAAGCTGTAGCAGAGAAGTGGAGGAGGAGGCAGAGACTGCTGTGGGTCTGAATCTGGCCCTGATCTGGGATCAGAGCCAGAGCAGCCGCCTGCCATACAACAACCCCCCCCCCCCCACACACACACACACACACTGCTTTGTACATCTATCTAAGATGAGGGGCTTTCCCCCACATGCTGACTTGGGAAAGAAACCTAGTCTTAGATTCGAGTAAATATAGCTTCTAGTTCGTAAGCTGTTTGGGGTTGTGACCATCTTTTTGAGCTGTCTCTGCCCATTCTCTAGCACCTTCATCCATGGCAAAGGCTCCCAGATGCTGTGGAGTTACAAATAATAATAAGGGTGGGTGTGTGTATATTTACATGCATTATTATAAATAATAATAGGGGGGTATGTACATATGTGAATATGTACATACCCCTCTATTATAAATAATAAATAATTAAATATAATGAATAAATTATAATATATATACACACACCTTATTATTACCTATAATACCACAGTATCTGGGAGCCTTACCCTACTGTATAACTGAAATGTGTTACACAAACACACACACACAATTTTGTGTGTCTAGAAACTGCAATTATGTATTTATAGATCAGAACTGTTTTGTATTTGTATACCAGAACTGTCGATGTATTTCTGTATTTGACTTATGGCTAAAAATCAAGAATTTCTGTGGAAACATTTAATGAAATCTGCTTTTTAATTTTTTCTTCAGTGCTTCCCATGAAAAATAAAGTATTTGGCCAGGTCACCCATCTCTTAGAAATATCAGCCTCTGCAACCTGTGGTAAAGGGTAAATTCTATTGACTGTAACAGAAACGTAACTTCGGTGAGCCAGATAAATTGTGCAAGAGGTGTGTAACATGCAGTGAGCAGTGGGTTACTTGAGCATTAGAACAATGCCATCATTCCAGAGTAATAAATGACTAGGAATTTCACTCCGCCTGTTTTGTCTCTTTGTCCCCCATGGCAGTCCTGACCAGGTGTGACTTGCATGGCTTAGCCCACATGATAACAGAAGATGAACAGGAAGGGAGGAGGAGTGGTGGTGTAAAGTTTCCCCTCCTCATTGGCTAAGAAATACAATGCGGATACATAACGTATGTGTGTTCCTATATTGGAACTATATGATGCATTTAGAGTTTAACCCTCCCACTTCTCCGTACCTTAAAGAAATGATTAATGAGTGTTTTAACCTGTGCATATGAGCTGCCTATCAGGAATATTTTCCATAGTGCACCAGTGATACACTGCACATAGTGCTGACAGAAGCTAAAGTGAAATGTCATACTTTCAGATCTGATGCTGTGTAGAGTTGGAATGGGGCCTGTACTGCCTTCAGAGACTGACAGCTAAATCCTTCATTCTTTCAGCTTCCAACATATGGCATGAAGTAGGGTGTGAAAGATAAATTTCTTTGAATAGGTGCAGAAAATATGTGCACCATTTTTACTGGTTGGCTGCAGAGGGAAATCAAAACAGCCATGTTTTCTGAGAGCAGAATTGTAATGCTTTTTTGAAATGAGGTGTCCAAAGTGGTAATGTTAATGATATACAGTTGATACATGCTTGGGTGATTAGAAGTTCACTCTGCAAGCCTAGCCGCAGCCATCTGATTAGGATGGATTGGGGAGAAGAGAGGATCAGCTCTGGGATAGATATCCCCACCCCTTTTGAGACATCAAAAGTGTCCTGTATTCCTTGTGCCACAATACTTTTCCCGATTAAATGGTTGGAGAAAAGTTCAAGATAAGATGCAAAGTTTCTTTCCCAGCATTTGGAACTGTCCGTGGTACCAGTAGAATCCTCTTTTACTCGAGCAGCATTTTGGTGCTGGATATTTGAGGATGGTGGCCATTACGTTTCAGTATGAATCTTGTCCTAATCAGAGTGATATATAAACCATTACAAGCTTTAACATTCATGCAGTATTGTTTTTTTATTTAACACAAGCAGAATGCTTAGCAGATGAGGGAATTATCTTGATTAGCCGAAGATCAACTGAAGTTTTCTTATGCCATCGTACAGACATCATTAACCAAGCATGCAGTCATCTTGGTTAAGACGACTTTGCAGACATCTTAACCAAGCACAAAACAATGCTTTAATGTGTCGTATCCAGAGACTATAAAAGAGTAGATGCAGAAAACAAAAGAAACAGTTGCACTGAAATTTAACATTGGAAAATATATCAGTGCATCACAAAAGATAAGTTTTGCGTTTATAGTTTATACTGTTTGTTCCATAAGTACTGGCGCAATGGCAGTAATAATGTGCTGAATCATAGGAAGGTTTCCTGTAGTAGGCTTCAACAGCTTTATTATCAAAAATAAGCCCTGGCTGTTGGCCAGTGTAGCTTCAACTCTCGCAATGATATGTTCATACCAGCGCCTCCTTGTAAAATATGTAGTCAAATGTTATCCTTGCTCTAGATGCAGGAGATCTGTTGCTTTTCTCCTTAAGGTGTTTTTATTATTATAAATGTGCCTCTAAAAATGGGAGTTCAACTTGAAAAATGTGTCCAGGTCTGAATCCAGGCACATCAAGGGATGTGCTCTGGTTTGGATCCACAATGAATTTTAACAGGCCACACTATGTTAAGACCATTTCCTATCGCACTGATGATTATCCCCTCCAGGTTTACTTATAATCTGCTCCTATCTATCCACCCATAATATACTGTGTTTTATTTAGTTTGTAAGCTGCTTGGGGTTGGGACTGTCTTTTTATCTGTCTCTGTCCATCACCTAGCACCCTGGTCAGTGGGTAAGGCTTCTAAGTGCTGTGATACTATAATTAATAATAGGGTTCTTTGTGGTTTGCACACACACATTCTGCCTCAAATTGTGCTAGTGTCAGGGCATGGCCCTCCAAAACCTTTGCATCCCAAATTTGCACACAAATGCAAGCAGTTGGATTAATACAATATTCCTTTTCACCTGCAGATTGGTCACATGGGTACTTAATTTTGATGTGTAAAGTATGTAAATGCAAATGGGTGTGCATTCCACTTTGGCGTGTGCACAAATCGGAGACCTGTGGAAGCGAGGACCTATTAATATCGTCACTGTTATTTTGTAGCACTACAGCATGGCCATGAGATTGCAGATTTCTTGGAATACTGGGGGAAGGATTATATCTGTGCCTCTTCTCTACCTTTGTCATGTGAAAGCATACATTTCATGCTCTTCTGTGTGCTCATTACAGTCTGTGTCATTGGAATGATTCATTAGTATTTTAATATGAAATACAATAATGTGGGCTATACTTTGACCTTCTCAGTATTCTGTATTTTAATTGGTGGACCACTCCAGTCTTCCATAAAGGTTACAGAGGCTGTAAACAGAGACATGGACTGGTCAGCCAAACAAATTATAGAATACTGATAAGGTCAAAGCAGAGCAGCCCATTGCTATAATTCAGAAAATATATGGAGCATTCAAAGCCTGCTGTCCTAATACTGTGATACATATGGCAGTGAAAACAAATATAGCACCCAAATTAATTGTTGTGACATAGATTGTAATAAGGCTGGGAATATATATAATGTTAACTCACTCTTATGTACAGCTTCAAGATTGATTCCTTGCTCTTTCTGCTTGGGTATCCTCTAGGAGTCAGAGTAAGAATTGGGTGCCGAATTGGTGCATACCATTGTGACTCAAAGAGCATACTCATTCCAATGCGTGCTTCTTTGTTTCTCCCCTTTCTGGTTACAAACCTGCAGGATTCCCAGAGATAAAAGAAAAGAAGAACTGTTATCCTTTCAGAGGAAAAAAGAAGCAGCCAGAAACCCTTTCAGACACGTTTAAGGGAAATATGAATTATGCAGTTACTGTATTTTCTCACGTACAACACCCCCCAATATATCAATTATGCAATTACTGCATTTTCTCAATTCTAACATCCCCTCCCCAATATAACACACACTTTGTTTTTGAAAGGCAGAATGAAAAAGAAAAGATTTGTCCAATGCTATGCCTGCATAGTGCAGAGTCAGAGCTTAATCTTCAATTGACTCCTCTTCCCTTTCCTGTACAAATCCCTAGCTGCCTCTGAAGACTCGTCTCAATGGATGGATCTCTGATTTTGAAAAGAGCTAAAGAGTCTGTGCTAAGCAGCTAAAGAAGCTGTGAAAAAGAGACACAAGGAGCATCTAGCAGACAGCATAATTGTCCTTAGAAAACGTAGCTTGATTAGTGCAACATCAAAACTATTTGAGAGAGACAATTGTTAATGCCTGTCGAGTGAAGAACAATGAGCCACTAAGTCAACCGACCCCCTTAGCTCTCTGAATGGTAACACCAGAGCTGCTGTCTTGATGGAACAGGAATCGAACCAGGTTGCTTCCAATGGTAGGCAGAAAATTAGCTTCTCTGCCTAAAAAACGCACTCCAAATTTGGGGAGCTGATTTTCATAGATTTCATAGACGTTAGGGCTGAAGGGACCTCAAAGATCATCAAGTCCAACCTCCTGCCCCAGGGGCAGGAATTCAGCTAGGGTAATTTTTGAAGGAAAAGGTGTGTGTTGGATTCAAGAAAATACCGCATTTCTCACCGCTGTGGGTTGGGAGGTGGTGTTTTCCTGAAACTCGGAGTAAGGAGTTGGAAATATATTGAATTCAGTGGCAACCTATAATGTTATGGCCATTTGATCCATATTTCTTTAAGTGTTGTGTTTTTTTAATCATGCACTGAACTTACTGCTGATTAAAAATGCCAGGTGAGAAGCTCTTGAGAAAGAAAAAAAGAAAGTTTTCCAGCAGCAGAAAAAATTCTGCTTGAATACCGGTGTTCAGGCTTCTGTATACTTCTGAAGCAATGTACCACCAAGCTCATTTGAGCTATTTTAGCTAAAAGAAATGTAGTCACAAGAACAAATGGGTGTGCATGGTCATCAACAAATAAGGGCTGGGTACTTAAGAAGGTGTCTAACCATCAGTTCAGCAAAGTTCTTAAACAGTCTCCAAGAGAAGTATAGGGTGAGATGAGACACCTAACCGGGTTGAGAATACCACTAGGATACATTTATAAAAGAGATTACCACCCATGTTTATCTGTGATAGCTGAGATCTGAGCTTGGTGACGCAGAGCATCCCTTCCAGCACTGTAATCCTTTATTCAATGGGAATCAGCTTGTGAGATGAGGACATTGTTCACTCTCCTTGCAGACTTTACTGATGCTGCTCTCTGTTGTCAGCTAGGACCAGGTGTGATGTGGAAATCTGTCCCCTGGAAGCCAGTCGTGACCTCAAACTAATGCCCTGTAAATGTTCATCTGACACGATAAGGGTTTATGAAATATGAAATGGAAAAGAGAAAATAAATGGGGATTTTTTCTTTACTTTCTCTCTCAATACAATAACTAGGGGTTATAAAACTAGTAATTAGTAAGTTTAAAACTAACAAAAGGAAGTTCATTTTAACACAGCATATAAAGTGTGGAACTCATTGCTACAAAAAGTGGAAGCTGACAGTTCAGACAGATTTAAAAAAGGGATTGGACAAATTCTTGGAGGAAAGGGGCAATGGTAGCTACTGAGCACAGAAGTTAGGGATACAGTCTCTCAATTAGAACTTCCTAGACCTTAAAGACTGGAGGCTGCAAGTGAGAGAGGAACAGTGGGGGAAAAACCAAAATACCGGTCATACCCAATTTACTTTCCCTTTCAGCATCTACTCTCTGCAGCTGTGGTACATGATACTGGGCAATATGAGCCTATGGTCTGACCCAATAAATGGCAAGTCTTATGGTCTTATAGCTCAGGAAAGGATCAGATGATACCAGCTTCTGTCACTGCTGACCTGGATTGGACCTGAATTGGCAAACGAATGAAACATGGAAGACCATTGTGAATCTCCTTGACCTCTTCTGTCCTCAGAGCTCCCAGCTTACCACTCATTTTTAGTTTGACAAAGTGGAGTCAGGAATAGAATAGAACAGAAATGGGACTTAGGACATTTAGATACAGTTCCTGACTCTGCCAGAGACACTCAGACTGATCTTGGCCCAGTCATGTAATTTTCTCTGCTTCTACTCTCTGTCCCTGCTCCCTGTCTCTGCACACTGAAGACACCAGGTCCTCCACCATGCGTCTCTTCTATTTAGCTCAAAAGCTTTGCACGATGGGAATTATCTCATACTATTACAGCTGGTTGGGAAATGCCTTTTGTTAGAAAATGCTGATTCATTGGAACTGAAACAGCTTGCAGGGAGAGATCGGTTTCAACAAAACCCCTGATTCAAAACATTTTTAGGGGAAAAAAATGTTTTACAGTTGTCAGCACATCCAATTTTGATATTTTCAAAACAAAATAATTGGTCTGCAAGCTGAAAAGAATTTTAGTTGGGCAATTTGTTCTAATCCTTTTTTCAGGTTAATGGTTCATGAACATTTTTGAGAAATAAGCTTTTTTGGTTTGATTTGCGACAGAGCCATCAAACAATGTTTCCTGCATTACTCAGTGAATATACAGTCCCGGGGGTAGCGGACCCAGATCTCAGTTGCAACCTCTAGGATTTAAAGCAATAAAAATAAAATGTAGGGATATAGATCTTGTTATACTGAATCAGGGTCCAGGTCCTGTTGCTTGTCTCAGCTGTTGAGCAATACTTGGTGCTTAAGGCTAATTTCAGACAGTCATAAAACCATAGAAAATGAGGGGTGGAAGGGACCTCAGGAAGTCGCATCTAGTCCAACCCCCTGCTCAAAGCAGGACCAGCTCCAACTACATCATCCCAGCCAAGGCTTTGTCTATCTAGGTCTTAGAAACCTCCAAGGATGGAGATTGCACCACCTCTCTTGGTAACCTGTTCCAGTGCTTTACTGCCCTCCTCATGGGAAAATTCTTCCTAGTATCTAAAGGAAGACAAATGTCAAGAAGACGAAGGCTGAATCGATTCAATCTTCACAGGTAGTCTAAGTTGCATAGATTGAACGGATAAACAAGTGAATGTACATTCACTATTGATTCTGGAAATGCAGCCACATGCCTGCAGTGGCCCAGGCCAGGAGCTGGGGGTGCTAGAGCATGCCTCCCTGCTTGGCTTGAGCAGATAGCTGGAGCCAACGCTAGTCCACCCATCCCTTGAGGAGAGGGTTGCAGGAGAGGTGCAAAACATCCTGGGATGCTGGGGGACTGTGAGTTGACATGAATCTGGGGGGAATCGGGATGGAAGTTCAATAAACCAATTTAACCTAAATCAAGAGAAGTCTGATACTACATCCATCTAGGTTTATCTTGAACTGGCATCAGCCATTTTGAAAGCAGTTTATGTGCACTGAACTTCTGTTGTGTTACAGATTTGAACTGGTTTCCTATTCCTTATACTGGTTTACATGTAAGTTCTGTCCCCAGCCAGTGTGTGTGTGGTTCTGGGGACATAAGGGCCAGCACAGTGTTGTATGTAGCAGGGGAGAAGGGGATATGTTGGGACTTCTGCAGCAGCCTGAACCACAAGCCTTGTTACCTTTATCTTCTTCTTACTGCTAGTCATGGACTTAGTCATCTCCCTTTTAAATCTAGCTGCAGCATTTTAATTTTAGGGCTGTTAGGCAGGTTGAATACCAAGAAGCTGCTGCTAGGTACAGTGGCACAATAAGCAAAGGGACTAGGGCAGATAATTGATTTCTGTAGTTGGTGAATGTGCCAGTGAATGGTAGCAAGGGGTTAGTAGCACATATTGTTTTAATTGTTTGAAAAAAAAATCAATCTTTTCAGTGTCAAAGGAGCTACAGTAGCATCAATAAGGCCATGAAGGTGATTATTGAACAGCCCTGTGAAAAGGCCAGGAAGAGACGCTACTATTGACAGTGTTATTGGCTTCTGTAGGTGTTATGTTTTGCCCAACCCGGACAATAAAGTATTCTGAAGGATTTTATCCATACCATAATACAGTAAGGTTTGTTAACCAGGACTTCTTTAAAAGTCACAATAGTATGAAATCCCATAAGAATTAATAAATAGGTATATACAGAGGATTCTTTGTCCCATTTTGTAAAACCTAAGGTTGAATTTCATATATACTGTGCTAAAAATCTGCCTTGGAGAACTGAGGATTTGTTAGAAGAGGGGATGCCCAGATATTTAGAAAAATGAATCAGCATTTTTATCGGACTCTTTTATTTACAGAATTTCAAGACACTGCTGACATGTGGCTTGACATAGCTTAGATTTCAAGAGACCAAAGCCGAAAAGCAGCTGTAAAACCAATGCAGTTGGTATGCCTGCTACATACATAACTTTAGAGGATGTTATTACCTTAGAAGTGACATAAGTAACTGTTACTCTTTTCTTACTCATGGGCCGTTTTGGAAAACAACTGCACTTAATATTTAAAAGTTAAAAAAATGTAGACATTTATTAAATAAATAAATAAGGCTGGGATTTCCTGAGTTTAAGCCAATTAGATTTCAAATCCCATTGAAATTCAGTGAGAGTCAGGCATCTGCAACTCTCTTATGCCCCTTTGAAAATTCGAGCCATAAAGACATCAAGCCCATTTTTGCAATGTGAATTTTTTAATTAATACATTTAAATGTTAAATAATGCAGTAGTGCCAGTGATCTTGTACAGCTCTCGGTGGGGAGCGGGGTGTTTTTTTCACCTTAAAGGTGCTTCTTCACTTTGGAAATATTTTCAGATATGGGTAAGGATTGAAGAAAATAGCTGTGATTCCCTTGCAGCAATAGGCATAAAGTAGGATTAAGAGTAAACCTACCCATACAGACAAGAATTACGGGTGAAATGCTACAACCTTCCTCTTAAAGGAATAGCACAGAAATCATCACTTGGGGAAGAAGTCCAGTCCTGAACTGTTTTAGGGACTGAAGGAGACCCAGACTAGTACAGATCCCCCCAGGGTCATACAGGTTATAGCAGCATCTGCTCTAGCCTCCTCTGTTTGTCTTCTTTCTTAGGCCTTGTATAGAAGTCTTTGGAAAGACAGTCTGTAGCTGTCCTCTTTTGTGCTTCTTCAGCTTAAATTGGGACTTTTGCTGCTGAAGCTGGGGCATTAGGTTCATAGGATCATAGGAAAGTAGAGCTCAAAGGGATCTCACCTAGTCCAGCCCCCTGCTGAAGCCAGGATCATCCCTGACTAAATGATCCCTGCCATGGGTCGTGTAAATGGCCCCAGATCTCACCCTTTACATTGTCCTCTCAAAACAGTCCATTTATTGGCCTGTAAATCTAAAGCGTTCCCTGGAATATCACCAATCCCCATAATGTTAGAAGGTAATTTTTTTCAAAAGTGTCAAAGAATATAGACAGAGGCATTAATTGTGCCAGTATCAAAGAATACTCACATCAGCTGTTGTGAAACCCTGTTACTGGATCCACTCCAACTTTAACCATGCTTAATTCAGAATCAGAGTGAGGGTGATTTAGTTAGCTTGTACTAACATAGGAGCATGCAGTCATATCAGCTTCCAACTGGCAGCTCCCTCTTTCCTTTTGAAGTGGTTAAAAGGAACATTTGTCCATGTGGCGGGCCAGTAGGGGCCGTTCCTGCACTGAGCCACCCGCCTCACTGCACCCACCCAAAAACCAAGCATCAAGTGCCTCCCCTGGGGCACCTACATCCACCCGACCCCCTTCCTGAAGCCCACCCACAAGCCTGGGTTAACCGCTGCCACCACCCAGGGTCTGGTATTTGTTAGGGCTCTGTGCCCCCCAAGGTACACAGACCTTGTAGACCTTGAGGGTGCATAACCCACCATGGGAGTCTGAGGTGCGTCCTTTAGCCCGAGGCATCCACGAGCCGCCTTCTGTACAGGAGGAGTGTAAAAAGCCATGCCCACCTTAGCCAGCTTAGTAAGGTGAGCTACCAAGGCTGGCCGCTTCCCTCTTAAGCACACACTGCAAGGCGTGCTAAACCAGATAGATGGACTCTTAGACACCTGTCATGACCTCATCACTAAGTTCCAACTAGAAGCATCCCCATTGGCTGCTGATCCATGCTTCCAAATGACATCAGCCTGACCAGGTGAGATGACTAGTCACGTGACCTGCAGTGGCAGGAACCTGAGACGACAGAGGAGCAGGTTCCCTCTCCCATTGGAAGATTTACAGGCCAGCTGGTCTCACAGGCAGGGAGCACAGGGTGGGGTTAGGGCTGTCTGCTTACAGCAGTGAGGCAGACTGGGTGGTAATTTCTCCCTTGGTAATTTAAGACCATAAGTTTCATGGAAAGCTAACGGGATTTAGGCATATGTGCATTGCAGGAGGCATGATGGTACGACTGTGCATTAGATCCCGTTGTACCTTATTGCCTGTGTAGGGGGAGCCTGATCCCAGGCTCCCCCTGCACTGGCAAGAAGCAGGCTCCCACAGCTGGGAACCCCCTTTAATGATGGGGTTCCTAGCCATGGAGGCCATGCGCAGCCAGGACTAAGATTCCCCACAAGGGGCAGGGCTCTTGGCTGTGGCTGCAAGTGAGGTACAGCCAGGACTGAGAGACCCCGCAGTAGATGGGATTCTTGGTCCCAGCTGTGCAAGGTGCAGCCAGGACACAGAGCCAGGGGTTTTACACACCCCCAAGCTTTGGGGATCAGGCCACTGCAATCCCCACCATTCAGGGGTTTCATGCTGGGCAAGGTAAACCCCTGCAGCTGGCAACCCCATCAGCAGGTGGGGCTCCCAGCACTAGGAGACCCTGCTACACATGCAAATTAAAGCTCCATACCAACCAGCTATGAAGTTAGTACACATTTTTGAGGTCTAACTTCGTAGCTGGTTGAAAATTTGAGCCATAAAGACATCAAGCCCACTTTTAATTTTATTACTTTTTATTGTGTGCTGTCTATTTATTTTATTGTGTGATATCTAGTGTGTACATGTAGTTGCTCTTAAGGTAATTGCACAATTAATCAGTTAATTGTATGATACCTGTAACATGCAGGTTCTCTGATTAGGTCGGCTTGGGCACGGACATCAAATGTAAAATAAATGCTTAAATGCTTTTATGAATTAGGACTAGGAAAAGCTTTCATCTTCTGCTGTGAGAAGCACAGCCATCTACCAGAATGAGATCAGTACACTTATTCCAAAGCACTTGTAGAAAAACAACAATAAATGACTACATATAATAAGCTGTTCCTTAGAATATTTTATACTGCATGGAATTATTTTTAAATACAGATATATGAAACCTCCCCCTTCATATTTTTCTTGGAGCATGGAGAGCTGCATTTGAAACATAATAATTTCTTATAGCAGAGCTTTAATTATATGATTTATACTTCTAAAATTAAACATACAGGCACCAATAATAATAACAAAAACGAAGTGTTCTGGCTAATTCTAAAATAATCCAGCTATTGAGCAGATTAGTGTGTTCTTTCTGCAATGCTGGAAATATTTTTCATGGAACAATAGCAGCTGAGTGTTGCCAGCTTAATTTTGTTCCTAAAAGGATGCCAGTTGTATGTGTGTGTTTCTTAACATACTTTTAGTTTTATAATCATATGCAATTATGCATTTACTAAAACATATCCAAACATATTTACTAAAGAATATAGATGCAACCATGGCTCTGCATGGGAATCCAGAAGCCTAGTGTGTTAGCTGGGATATTTTACAGAGCATCTGATTCTTGTCTAAGGGTTGTGTTCAGGTTAAACGTCTCTGCAGTAGACCAGCACAAGAATAATCAGTTATTAGATCTGATCCTCTATCCATTAAAATCAGCAATTAGACTCCTAACAGTTCCACATCAGGGGGGCAACTCACATAAATGAGATGAGTGAACTGAGCCACCATTGTTTGGTGTGCATTTGCTTTAAAAGACCCTCCCAGAGATCCCCACAAAAACGTTCTGCAAAATTTGGCAACATTTCACAAAAACTCGCAAATGATGGCCCATTTTAGCATGATCTTGCTAACAGATTTAGGCAGAAGAGCCTTTGCAGCCACAAAGAGTCCTCCTGAATCCATTTGAGGTTCCTCATAAGCTTAAGGGGTTACATTAAAGCCTTGGATTTTAGGTTTACACCTGTCTGCACCAAACAACCAAGAGTTTAAAATAAGGTTTATGTCAAGAGTAACAGACACAGGGTACATCTGCATGTGCACCTAATGTGCAGTAGCCTATTTTACTGTGCATTAAAGCGTCATGTATAAAACCATGTAATTACACTAATGCACAGTAAAATAGGTTACTGCACATTAAGCAACACTTAAAAACTGCGTGCCTTTGTTACTGCGCATTAAGGCAGCCTAATGTGCATTTCTTTAGTACCTCACATTGGAGGTACTAAATTTAATGCATGTTAGAAAAAGCACCTTAATGCACATGTAGACATGCCCCTGAGTAGCAAAATGAGAGGTTTTCCACCCTTCAGAAAAATTCAAAGACAAGTGCAGTTAAATCCAGTTACATCTCTCCTTGCAAATGAGAAAGCATCACCATCCCTGTCCTGATGCTGCCAGCAGAACTATTTAATCCGGTGCTTATGCATATTTTCCGATTCTGTGTTTTATTGCTTAACCTTGTAGGCATTCTAATTTTGCAATTAATTATTCCACTGTACATGAAAGCCCTGCACAGACTTGATTTAGTGCTGCTGAAATTAAACAAGGAGGCAAAACAACTGTTTATAATTATACAGATTTTATATATCAGTGTGTGCATCTAAAAGAACAAAACTTTCTTTGTTTGCACTGGAGCCTTAGATTTGGTAGTGTTCAGCAAATCTCATTATAAGGTATGGGAATTTGTGAAAGTCCCTGAATGTTTATGTACAGTTTACCATTTTTTTTCCTGAAGTTCTTTGAAGAGTTTTGCAATTAATCTTTGATTTTTTATTTGATTGGAATTCAGAATTCTTGATCTACATCTGTTGCACGTTGCATAAAGCAAATATACCCTACAATGTTTAGAAAACACGGCCTGTATTAATTCTAGTGCATATGTTTTTCTTACATAATAATGGCATTTGTAATATGTTTCAATCAAGAATAGAATCAAAGAAATGCCGGTTTCTTAATTCCAGAAAGATCTTTAGTCCTACAGGCATTGTTGAGGTGGGTACGATAACAAGGGAACAAGGCAGTCCAATTAAATTAACATTTCTTTTTAAGGTTCTTTTTTTCAGTCTCTTTAGTATGAAATAAACAATCCCATTAATTTTGAGCTGAATAATTAGAACCCGTGGAATCCTATGGCACTTCAGTCAATTCGAGGGCAGACTTCTTTAGAGAAGAGGAAATTTTTCATCTGGAGCTCTAGAAGAGTCTTACTCATGCATTTGCCTGGATTGTTTCCATCTCTCTTCTTTGTCTGTCTCTGGTTTCTGCTGTTGCTGAAATAAATGGCGGTTCCAAAGCATTTTGTTAAAAGAAACAAGTGTATAATGAGCAATGTCCTCTGAGCGTGTCTTGTTGGGAAGGAAGTGTAGTATAGCGAGAATGAGGCTTACTCTGCAAGTTGCACCCTTAGGTCTGGGACAGACATTGCATAACCCAGTTTGAGCCAAATCAGTTAAGTCTGATACTACATTCAACCAGGTTTATCTCAAACTGGTTTCAGCCATTGTCATACTGGTTTATGTGCACTGAACATCTGTTCTGTTGCAGGTTTAAACCAGGTTCTGATCACTTAAACCGGTTTATATGTAATGTCTGTCCCGAGCCTTATTGTCAGGACCTGTCTAGAAGATCTGAGATCCCTTGCACTTCAACTTCGCGTCAGTCTTTGACTTCTACCAAAAGTGCTTCATTTTCCAGTATTCCAGCCTGACAAACCCCAATAACATCATTTTGAATACTCACAACATCCTGATGCTTCCACTCCTTTTCAGCCCTCGTGTTTAACTCTTTTACATGAGGATTTCTGTTGTTTTCTCTGAAGAAACTTGGTGCTTCATCCTGCTTCTGGTGGATGCGCTGGTCAAAATTCTCTGATCCTCCTTTCCTCTGCTAGCAAAGGAGAAAGAGGAAGGGTAGTTGTAAGCCATTCTTTACCTCCCAGATGTTGGGTTTTACTGACGTTGCAGCCGCTTTCCACAACTCTGTTCAGGCAGCTCCACTGCTTTGTAATAGGGGGGAAAAGAAGAGCTTGAGCAGAAACTACTCCAGCTGAATTCTAAGGAACCCCTGACATGTTTTTCCCTTTTTTCTCATCCCCACTTGAAGCATGTGTTCCCATTAGGAATTCTCTTTATTCCAGATTATTTCGGAGGGAGGATCCAGCTAGCGGCGTTTCAGTGGGGCCCGGGGGCAGCAACAGAGTGTAGCGTTGGGCTCCCTGTTTTAGTGGCGGACCGATTCATGTCTTCATCCTTCTTCTCGGCCGCACTTCAGAGAATATGCAGCTGTCACCAAATCGGAGTGTAGTTAAGGGTCAGCCGTACCGTGGTTGCAGACGTCGAGCGCGTCACTCCATGCCTACGCTGACGCTAAAAGCGCAAGTCTGATGTCATAAGAGAGCGTCCTTGTGAATCTGTAGCCAAGGATCAGGCTTGCTACTTGCCCAGGTACTGTCTGGAATGACCTTCTGCATTTGAACATATTGTGAGGATGGTGCTAGCAAGATGATCCCTGCAGTGACTTTATAAATCTTAGCCAGACATGACGGAGAGCAGTTAGCTGAACCAGCAGGCAGAGAGTGGCCTTTGAGACACTTAAAAAGGGACACTCTGACATGCTATCCATCAGCATGAGGAAGTCACTTGGGAGTTGCTTTTATGTCACGGCAGGGGGAATGAAAGGAGCTGCTAAATAAAAGGTGAATTTGATCATAGACTTATTTGGTGATCTTTTCACCTCACCCTCTTGATTGCAGCTTCTCAGTGAGGAGCTAGTTAATTTTAATGACAGAAGCTCAGAATCATCTTATTGAAGTTTAAATTAGGTTAATGACTAGTGATATGGCCAAAGGGTATAATTTACAAAACACAAATCCCTATGCAGAAGTGTGTGTGTTCAATATCGCACATGAAAATCCCATAATTTTGATTTTATTCATTTAAAACATTCATTTAAAGTCCCAAATTCACACGCTAGTATCTTGTTAACTTTTCTAAGATAGAAAATGCACCAGTGAGCCTGTATTTGGCTTTGAATGGAGAAAGACCCTTGGCTTTGAATGCTGGTTTTCTGGGAAACGTTATTTCTTTTTCTTCTTCATCTCTTATTCAGGGGCAGGAAAGCCACAACACCCTAAGACGGGGCCAGGTTTTCAAAAGAGCTCAGGGTCAACTACTAAATACCCACAGTGGGGGCCAGTTTTTCAAAGTGCTCAGCCTCAGTTAGGGACCTGATTAAGTGGCAAGATTTTCAGAAGTGCTCAAGGTACTGGGCTCCTCTGAACATATGGCCACGTGTCACTGCAGGCACTAAACACTTCTGAAAGCCTCGCCTCCTAATCTGGTGCCCGGTGTATCAGAACAGGAGCAGCCAGATCCTGGTCTCCTCCAAAAGTCTGGCATCAGGTCTCACACCTAGTGGAGTCAAGGGCCCCCACCATTGACTGGTAGAAGGAGACACCAAGGGGAACTCTGCTTGTGCACGGGAAGGTGAAAGAGGGAGATGAAGGAGATGATAAGTGCACTTTTGATTTACCACTGCCAGAAAGTGAGAATTTCCTAAGCCTGCCAGTGTAAAGGGACACAAAGCCTTTTATATGCCATGTTTTTGAACAGTGCCTGAATTGCTCCGTCTCCCTGACATTTAAAACAACATGGAAACTAAAATTTCTTTTATGTACAGTCCTTGTAGTTCAGTGTGTACAGCAATTCAGACTTCCATGAAAACATCACTCATGTGGGATACTAATGGCCAGTTCAATTCTGCAATGAACATCAGTTTCCCATTAGAATCAAATGTTTCATGGTATCTCTAACAAGCTGAACAGTGCGTGCAATAAAACCACTGTTTATAAGGTTCTTTACCATCTATAGCAGCAAACGTTTACTTTTAGCATCTTAATTTAATATGGGCATCTTATTTGCATGGTATGTTCAGTGGCATACTTGGAGTAACAGGAGTTGCATTAAAACACCATATTGAAATGCCTGTAATATGTATAACCGATCTTGTTCCGTTCTTATCGTCTCTCTTTTGAGGTGACGTTGTGAGTCGATTTGACTTCAAAGTGCACTTAGAAGATTGCAATGTATGCGAGCTTTCCCCAGTCATCTCCGAATGCTGCTAAGCCACTTTCCCTAAGGGGAGCATGTTCGAAAAGAAAGTTAAAAAATAACAGTAAATTAGAAAACGTTGCCTCACCTACACGCTCCCTTTGCGTAAAATGAAAACATCAAACTGTACAAATGATAGTTTGAAGAGATGAAGGCTTAACTTTTAAAACGAAAGGGCAAAAATAAACATTATGGGCACGTACAGGCGACTGAGCGTGTGCGGTGTGCAGTGCTGCACATCCATCTCCGGCACCAACACTGCACGTGCTGCACATGCAGGTGTTCCCCGCACTGCTAATGTGCAGCATGATGGGGGGCAGGGGTAAAAAACAAAACAAAAACAATGCCTAAAAGTGGGGTAGCACGTGTGACAGCAGCGTGCACCACCTGAAGCTGGAGCCTGGCCACTCAGAGCAATGCTGCTGGCCAGGCTCCCTGCTGCCAGATCACCATGGCTGCAGCTCCCGGAGGGCCCCGGGACCCCAGGTAAGGCTGCCTTAGCCCTACGTCCCCAACCCCGCCTGTGGCAATCAATGCGCCATGTGCAAGAGTGTGCGTGCACAGATGTTCCCCGGGGACAAGTAGCAATGGCACATCTCATGCCACCGCTGTTTGTTCCTTGAGAAATGCACATTCCTGCTCGCAGGGATGCACCTTTCGAAAGATAGGTGGGACATGAAAGTGGGGTCAATTGTAGAAAGAGATGGACGCTAAGATCGAAGAGTGCTACATCCTAGAGCCAACCCAGCAGAAAAGGACCGTCCTTCGGTGGGAGCATGGGATGGCCTGGGTCAGTGAGGAGCTGACCTTTTCGGCAGGTGTGCCACAAATTAGCCCTGGGATCTCCCCAGGTGCCACTCCAACCCCCTTCTCCTGCCTGATTTGCTGCTCTGCTTTCTGCTCCTTGCCCTATCTGTTACTCTGCTACCTGTCCCCTTCCTCATCTACTGCTTGCCATGCAAGGAGGTTGTCTGCACCACTTGTGCAGGCACCTGAGCCACGGGTTGGCCACCCCTGGCCTAGAAGATAGGGTATGTCTGAGCACAACACTTATCCAGAAAGGAAGCTCAAGGAGAGGTCTCTGTTGCATACAGATTGTCCTCTGCTTAGGGATTGTGACGTCCACCGTGTCTTCTACCCCACCAGCATTGTCTAACAGTGAGGGTTGGCTTAATTGTGATCCCGGTTGCTAAAATGCATGTCAGAAAGGAACAGTCTTACATAAGAGTCAGATCATGTACTCTGTCCCCACAGCGAGGGGACACCACAAAGAGTGAGGACTACAGGGGTTGGACTCTTACTATCTGAAAAATAGTCCCCTCTCTTGTTTGTGTTGTGCACACGCAGCACCTGTTTCTCTATTCCATTCTCCTGGTTTCATGTCAGCATAACACCAAGGAGAAGAATAGCTGTTAACAGGTGTGAAACCTGTGTGACAGATGGAAAGTAAGGACTGCGAGTCTTTTGTTTACATGTGCTATAAAAGTTCATATTCAGATTGCAAGGCAAGCAGTAAACATGTTATATGTTGTAATCTTCTCCAGATTGCAAACTGTTTGGGGCAAGGCGCTCGTCTTCTGTATCTCATATTGCACAGAATGGAGCATGCTATGGGCGCCTAGCAAAATAATGATCATGTTAAATCAGCAACGTCGTATTGGGTAACTCAGCTACCAAGGTTTATTGTCCATATAGCAGATTTATGTAGAAAATGTGTTTTGTCAAGAAGAAATACTGGGTTGGCGTGGGAGCTTGGAGTTTGAAAGCTCTTTGCAGTTGTCTTCATGTGAACAATATGCGACCTGAGTCGTGAATACAAGTATGTTGAGGATGGGAATGCCATTCCTTCATGTTCTGGCTGATTTTAAAGCAACAGCCTTCCTGTTCTCAACATTTTATAGAACTGGCATATTTCCACGGCATACTATTTGTTTTCATTTAATATGAAATGAAAACCGTTAATATGATAGCACTTCAGAATTACACTTCAGCGAGAGAAGCTGAATGGTACAAGGAAGAATATTTTGCACATGAGGGTTTGTTGTTATGAGGCGGGGATGCGGAAATGGAAATGAATGGCTTTTCTGAGCATGGCAGAGATGTATGCATAGTCCAGGCCCTCGTCTAAGGGACACTTACTGGTTTTCTGAGGGCTCTGCCTGGTCCCAAGCTAGGCTGGGGAAGCTATTTTGCGTACTCTCCATACTGACTTCATTAGAACTGGCAAACCCTCTTCGTTCTCTGCCCGTCTCTGGTTAAGGAGATCAAAGGACCCTTGATGATGAAAAGTTAGTCTAGGGGGGTTTTCTCAGGCACTGGGATCCACTTGCCATTTGTAGAGCTGGGGCCTTGGGTTCCCCTCCTCATTTCACTACAAATGCTGGAACTTGGCACGTCTTCTTCCGGTGTGGAGGAGAGGCATAATCTGTAAAAGGCTTCCTGATCCCCCTGCACACGGGAGCGGGCAAGAGAATGGCATGTGCATCCCGACAGACTGGGGCGAGGCAAGATGTACGGAAAGAGACAGCCATCCTCTGCAGATTTGTGATGCCCACATGGCATAATCGCATGAGGCCCCACCTGTGCACATCTCTCGTGTTTAGATGTCCCTTAACGATTCTTCATAGAACCAGATGACTCTGATTTCTAGACACTGGCAATTTAATGCACGGTCTCTGAAACCCACTTTGATATGGACCCATAGTGACTATCTTTTGATGCTTCCTGGAGGAATTTGCCTTTGGACAGATTTATCAGTTTACTGTACTAAGGTGTACTACATGCCTTCATTTTTTCACATAAAGGACCAGAGGAGTGTAATGGATCATCTGCCGGGACAAAATAAATGCAAGTACAAAACTCCACGCAGAAAATGCAGTTTGTTCTCAACTGTTAACAATGTTGAGGATTCAGCGGCAGCTGCTGCAATCCACTTTGGCCAGTTCCCAGTGGAGTCGCTGTGAATCTTGGTCACTTGTGAACTCTGTCCACCACGAAATTGGGAGTGGGATAACGCTGATGCATTAGCCAAGTATGTTCAAAAGTGCTTCACAATCTGCAGAATGAATCAGTGAATTGTCAGACAGCTACAGACTTATTACTTTTTAATGGCATTTTTTTTATTACTTGCTAATTATGAGGTGAAAAAGGTGCGAGGCGCGTCAAGTATTATAGTTCCTTAAGTAAATTAGAGCAGAAGGTCTCAATAAATTGAAAAGTTATTAAGTGCATACTTTCCAAGAGACATAATGCTTATCATTATAAAACATAGGAATACAGATCCTCTCCTTTTTTTAATGTCCACAGATGGCACAAGCTAATTATTCTCATTTGTATAGCACCTTCCACCTCTGTAGATTTTTTTCAGAATGTTGAAAAACAGATGATCACGTCTGTTTTTGTAGCTGTGTGAGAGTTTTTTCATTAACAAGATCAGGCAGGACCATCTGTGTGTTCTGGTAAAAAGTTTACCACCAACAGTGCATTCAAAACTTTCAAACAATGGATGAATGCATAATTTGTCATGTGTGGATTCAGTGCAGTGGCTACTAGTCTCTGTCGCTCAACCAGGTATGGCTAAGTGCAGTTCTTAGCTGCTTTGAATGGAAAAAATATGAGTCAGGCTTTAAATTTTAAAACTTGCCTAGGCCCTAGTTCAGCAAAATATTCAGGCACGTGTCTGCCTTTTTTTAAATATATGGAAGGGGACTGCATGAGTCCAATGAGGATATCCCTGCACTGAAAGTCAGGCATGTCCTTACACGCCTTGTTGAATGGGATTATTGCGACTTCATGTAGATTTAATAAGACAATTGATGTAACAAAATAAAAAAGTTACTTTTTTCTCACCCGCCCCACCCCGAAAAAAGAAAAGGGAGTATGGAAAGACCACCTAGAAGAAGTGTAACAGTTCATTGCCTAGGAAGGGGACGTCTTCAAGTTTTGTCCCGGTGTTTTTCACACTTCTTCTGCAATTTCACACCACCCCGCCATCTTCCTCACTTCATCAGAGCTCTATTCTTAGAAGTTTCTCAGGTTTCATGGAGAAAAGTGAAGCGCTTCAGCTCTGTGCCTGTGTCTCGTGAGGTTACACATGCAACCCAGAGGCCCGTTGCTTTCCAGCTGGGTCATTGCATCGCTAAAGAAGGCAAATAAACTCTCAGAGAAACATAGTTACTAATGCAAATCCTCCCACACCTACCCACCAGGTCCTCCCCAGGAGAAGGGAGAAAGAATGAAGGTTAATTGTAAGGCGGACCGACGCTTGGGTACACTGGATTAGGAAATGTTGTCAGGAATTTGGGTTTTTGGCTGTTTAATAATAGAAAACTGTGGGAGTGACCTGATATAGGCTGCAGGCATGGGTATCCTATCTGCTCTTGTTTGATCTGTTCGCTAATTTTGTTCAGTCTACTGGATAGGGCACTTCTAAATATATCACCAGTAACAAATAAGTGGTAGTGTCTGGTCCCCGTTGATAAAGAAGAATGTGAATATGGTCCATGCATCTCCCTTGTGAAGTCTTTGAATGAGTGTTGCATAGGTCTTAGATTCATAGATGTTAGGGTCGGAAGGGACCTCAATAGATCATCGAGTCCGACCCCCTGCATAGGCAGGAAAGAGCGCTGGGTCTAGATGACCCCAGCTAGATGCATATCCAACCTCCTCTTGAAGACCCCCAGGGTAGGGGAGAGCACCACCTCCCTTGGGAGCCCGTTCCATCTTGTTAGACGTGGTGTCCCCTCTTGGTTCAAGTTGCGTTTCCACCTTGTGTTCTGCGAGTTTTGGGATTCATTTGAGAAGCTGCCTGCCTTCTCAAATGGCAAAAGAGCACAGGTCAGATGTAGCGTATAGTGTCATTTTCAGCAAAGCTACACCGATTTACCCTAGTCAAGGAATTTGCCCCATATGTTCTAGCATGGATCCTCAGTTAGAAACCTTCCTCGCAGAGTGCCATATAATCAGTACAGCCTGCAGTTTGGAGCTCAGTGGCTCTATGGGTTGGCTTCCACACCCGTGCCTTCCCATGATATTGAAGGGAGGCTTCAACAGCAACGGAGAACTTCTGAGTATCTTATGAAAAGTTAGAACAGGAGCAAGTCTGAACTGCCTGATAGACTGGGGGCCCTGGGGCATGTTCATACCACCTGAAAGCCATCCTAGTATTGCAGGGAAGCACAGCATGTGCACCAGTGCCCTAAAACAAGTGTAATGTAGATGTCGTACTGCAAGCCAAAAGAGCAAGCTTAGTGGCCAGTTCCTAGCACTGCACTAAGGTAGTTGTGTTATCTTTGATGTACATGTGCTACATCCTTTGTGTCACTTGGTTCAGGCATATTGTCCTTCAGTGAGGTGCTCCTGTTTTTCTGTTGGAGTGGGCAGGCAGGGCTGCTGGGTTCTGCTCTGCCGTTGCCTACGTTGCCTGTTCTGCCAGTGCTTAGGTATGATTTGGGAGGAATCATTTAACTTCCTTATCTACTTTACAGGAGCTTTTGTGAGGTTTATTCAGTTGTCGGAAAAATGTTTTGAAATTATTCTGTGATGAATATGTAAAAATATCACTTATTGACTCGATGCATTGTGAAATCAGTTTGGGTTTTTTAGAATGGCTTACACATCATTTCTTCACTGACCTTTGGTTCATTTGCCCAGGAGTTGTATTCTTCATCTGCTTTGTTCGTTTGTACAACACATACATTACAAAATGTACCCTTGAAAAATAAAAATAACGAGTGGACTCCTTTAACCCTACAATATATTAATTTTATTTTATTGTTGGTGGTGTATTTAAATTGCACCCAGATGCCCGAGCCATAGATGGCAATCCCGTTATGCTTGATGCTGTATGAATACAAAGCAAAAATCAGGTCCATTCTTCTAAGGAAGAATGTCACTTAATGACAATTCTTATTGTCAATTGTCAACTTAGTGACAATTCTCACTGTCTCAATACAAGACACGAGGTGAGTACAGACAGATGGGGAGTGTAAGCAAGCAATAAGACAGCATGCTAGGCAGGGGGCTTAGCACACCGGCTGCTTAACCATTGGCAAGTTTGTTGGAGACATCATGGGAAAAGAGAGTTTTAAGAAGGACTTTGAAAGGGAGCTGTGAGGTGATCTAGAAGCCCGAGGAGGAGCTTGGGAGACAACGCGAAGGCACCTATTTGAAAATGTAACGAGTTAGGTGATAAAGGCTGTCATTGCTGGCTGACAACTCAGGAACACATGAGAGAAGGTAGGGAGTGTGTCGCTGTATTGAAAGGAAGGGTGTAAAGACAGAAGGGGAGCATTCAAAACAACAACCTAAGAAAACTGTATCATGTGGAATACAATGGAGCCGTTCAAGATGTGATCATTAAGGTGTGAGCTTGAAAATGCATGAGTGGATAGGAAAAGCCGTTCCCAATATTTATGGGCCAGGTCAGGTGGATGTAACATGTTTCTCTGGCTATAGTCTATGGCTGTGCAAAGCTTCGGTCTCTGATTCAATTCAGCAGAGATTCAGCCCAATTCGGCAGCCGAATCTCCAAATCTGAATCGCATCAGAGGACCCTTTAATCTCTCCAAATCGAATCGGAACCCTCTGAATCGATTCGGAGATTCGGACATAGACACAGCTTTAAATGTTTTTTCTACATATCTCTAGGTACCGGGCAGTTCACGAATGCTGTGATGGTGGGGGAACATGGAGTGTCCCACAGAAGCATGGGGGGGTCCCCAGTGCATTGGCAGCAGACCCAGAAGTGGACCAGGAGCACTTCCAATCCACTTCCAGGTCTGCTGGGAGCATGCTGGGGGGGCCCCCTGGCTCAGCGACTGGTGCTTTCTGGGTCTGGGGGGGCACCAGGCTCCCCCCATGGACAATCGCTGAGCCGGGGGGAATGGGTGGCCCCCCAGCACGCTCCCCGGCAGACCCGGAAGTGGACCAGAAGTACTTCTGGTCCACTTATGGGTTCGCTGCTGAGCCATGGAGGCCCCCCACCCCACTCCTGTGGGACACTTCATCCACCCCAGCATTGCAGCGATCACGAGCTGTGCTGGTACCTCAACGTATGTAGAAAAAACTTTTAAAGCTGTGTCTATATCTGAATCAGCATCGAATCTTTAGATTCGGATTTGGCCGAATCAGTCACTGTCCCTGATTCGGGCTGAATCCAAAGCAAATAGGGCCCGCTTCACGCACCCCCTACTATAGTCCTTTGGTGTAAACATATTGGTATCTGCTAGCTGCCTTGTCAATAAACTAGTTCTCTCTTGGTTGATGCTAACCCAGATCAATATGTTTATTACCTGGAGCATCATCTGGTTAAACAAGAACGACAATCGCCTAACAACATCAACGAAAAGGGGCCGGGTGCCAGCTGCTTCCTGTCAGGCAGGATCAGAGAGCTCACTTTCAGAGTCTGCCACAATTGGAAAAAATTCACCAGGAAATAATCGATGCCTCCTACTTTTATTATTATTACCCCAAACTTGAATTTGCCACGATTCTTAACCTTAGCCTATGGTGAACCTGAATGCCTGACGTTCTGCTTTCTCGCTCAAAGCGTAGGCTACAGGCAGATGAAATATTTTCACCATAACTTGTCACAGAAGGAAAGATGAAAGCAACCAAAGCCCACCATTTGATTCTCATTTGTCCCTGTCATGACTGAATAGATGTTGCCAGCCAAAGGATCTGTTTTCTTAAATGCAGAATTGAGAATCTTTTGCAGGGTCGCCTTTCCTAGGTCTTAAAGAAGGAAAAAAATAGGTTAACCTTCTCTTTCTTTCTCTCGTGCACACACACATCCATACACGTGCCCACTGAAAATTGGTTAGTTTTCAGTAAAGTCTCCCAGCCTTAATAGTTGTGTTGTAGGAAGATCAATAGCCTGGTAATGAGCTAGCTTTTTGCCTCTATGAAAGCAGCAGAATATTACTACAGGCATGATTACTTTAACTCTGTATTGTGAGATGATAAACTACCTTTTAATAGAACATTAACATTAATCTAAACAAGATTAGTGGTGCAAAGCATTGTACGAATAAGCTTGCTCAATTAAAACAGATGGTCTTCCATGCTAAATTCCATTATGTTAATATACCCTACACACTCTCTCTCTGTCTCGCTCTCTCTCCTTCTCTCTCCAGTTGCAAGGAATGTGGTACATGTAAATTTGCCTGAGCTTAACTGTGTGCTGCAGCCCTCATTTCATCATATTTTATTCTGTGAGCTCTTCAGAATCTCATATTTATCAAATTATTTCTGAATGATTAACAAAAGATCTGTACATTTTCTTCTAATTATTTGCGTGTCATTAATCTGCACCATTTCTTTTGCCCCAAGCATTTTTGAGAAGGTGGAGAGAGATATGATTCAGCAATTAGAATTGGCTTTAAGCATGATTAAGGCTGTCTAAAACAAGGGGAGGGGAAAAAAAAACATCTAAAGCTGCAGCAGCATTAATGTGTAGTGTTAGCCAAAATTAATGATCAAACCCTGCATCCCAGCATCTTAATATTGTCTCAAGCAAAATGGCTTTACATTTAGAAGCAATGCACAGTTGCAATCTAATCACTAGATTTTTCCCCCCAGACAAGCTTTTACTGTTCATTAATAGAAGAAACACGGTTTTGTTGCTCAAAGTACGAACATTTTTTTTCCTTGGCAAAACACAACAAAATATTCAAATGTATTAGGAGGCCTAAAGCTTTTTCAGGATTTCTTTTAACTCCTTGCTTCAAAAAAACTCAGTCAAACAGATTTTACACTTGGTGTATTTCCATTGGTTCTAGTTGTCCAGAAGGGCCACATTCAACCCTGATGGAAAAGGATGCGGCCTGACCTCCATCTCCCATCCAAATCCCTAACGAGAGAGTGGAATCTACTAAAATGTTATAGCTAGAAATGGCAAGGCCCGTGCAACTGCCCCCCGCACATGAAAAGCTGGAGAAGGATTACTGCTTCCCTTCTTGCCTCTTCTGCAGTCTGCAGATACTGGATCTCTTTGCCCTCTCCTATCATATCAGGTATCTGCGTTAATGAGGCAGCTGAGGTTTCCGTACCACGGGAGAATCCCCAGATGGAACAGATGCCACTGTAGCTGCCGTCACTATTTGCTTTCTAGCTGCATAACCGCACTTAGTATTTGCTTGGTTCCGGTTTTGACTAGGCTGGGTTTCAAAAGGTGATGTGATAGGACTTGGTTTCCCTTTCTTTATGGTACACAATGAGCAGAGGTTGACCAGACCTAATGAACAGGCATCTCCCCCCTTTTCCCATTGTGCCATATGATTTTATTCGGAACTAAAGGCAGCCCTGTATAATTGGGAAGGCAGAAGGTAATTGAGTGCTATTTTAGGCCACGGTCGTGTGTAAGGTTCCTAAGAATATCAAGTGTCTCCCTGGGCAGATCCAGGATCGTGGCGTTAGGGGTGCGGCCACACTCTTCAGTGGTGTGGTGCATGCTCTGCAAAGAGGCAATAGCAGCGGGCTCCAGAGCTGCTTAAACGCAGGGACTCCAGGCAGAGCAGCCAGTGATCTCAGAAAGCTCACGGCACATGCAGAGCTCCCAGCAAGAGCTCCACCAACATGTCCATGAGCTCCAAGTACTCACTGCACTTGCAGTGCACAGCCCGACCACACCGCTACACCTCCACAGATCCACCCCTGAATGGCCCCAAATTTCAGGGCAGGTCCTGTGCATTAGGTGCTTGGACACTTTTCATGGCTTGTTTTATTTTTGGTTTGAGATGCTGAAAAGCTGGTTCCAGCATTTTGACTCCGTTTGAAGAATCACTCTATTAATTCCTGACACACTGAGTTATGTACAGTTTCCGGGCTGTTCAGTCTGGATTTGAACCTTGTTTTAGTTCCTTTTGAAGTAAGAAAGGCCAGAGTGTTGTCCTCAGTTTACAAATAAAAAGCTAGTTCAATATTCAGCAGATGAATAGAAATGCTTGTTTTTCATATTAGGAAAGGTTTTTACTGTGCACTATCTGGTATGACTCATTTTCTGGCCACATACTCTCACTCTGTTATTGCTGTTAACACCAATGGAAGTTGTACATGTGGATCTGACTGATGTCAGGAGCAGGGCTGTGGGGTGAAGGGAGCTGTTAATTAAGCACTTTTATTGAAGAACAGTTGATAGAAGTTAATATTGTTATTCAACCACCTCAAGCTTAAATAAGTTTATTTTAAATGATTTTTTTGAACAACCCAGAGTCTTTCATGTATGAGCTAAAGACTTCTAGTAGGCTGATAGGAGTTTTGGCTTTTCATAGTTAGTATTTCCTCATGTTTATAATGGACCTGGCACATCTGTAGTGCCAAATATCCCCAAAATATCCCCCACAAATGTGTGTGTATGTGTATGTAGGTATGTATATGTATATATATCTCGCAAAAATATCCATCTTCTAGCAAAGGTACATGAGCTGTAAACCATTGCAAAAAAAAAAAAAAAAAAGTGTTTCATGTAGGGATGATTAAGCTTGACAAAACTCACTTGAATAAGCTTTCCGTTCTCAAAGTCCATAAGGTTTGTGAACTGAGGGTTAGCTCACAAAAATAAAGATCCATTCAGTTTATAGTGCTAAACATACCAGGGACCTCGATGCAAATGCTCGTTTACTCGCTGTCACACGAGAGCTACAGCCAGACAACACAAAGTGTGCGAGGCAGTGGGAGAAGGACTGCGGATAACACCTGGGCATAACTGAAGAGGGTATTCAGTCACTTGCTGCTTAAACAATCAGACACAACAGGAAATAGTGCTAACAGCTAATATCCCCACTCCATGGGTGCCCCGGCTGCCACAAGTACACAGCAAAGAGGGCAGTTTAAACAGTTGACAGCAGTTATAAACAAGACAGCCTGTATTTTTCTTTTCAGAAACCACTAGGTGGGTGGACTTAACTCGCAATGGATGTATTCTTCCCGTTTTATTTATTTATTTATTTTAATTTTACATCTTTGAGTGAGCATTGCTCCGGGAGCTTTTTGCTTTCTCATTTTCAAGCCAGGCAGACTCCCAGCAGGAGCTATGGACATATCCTGATGAAGTCCCCCATTGTACGTCATTGGGATCATTTCAGGTAGCCGTGCATACTGTATTTTGAGGAATCTGCGGGTTTGCAGCTAGGTCCCACTGATGCCCTACGGTGGGTGTGAGCAAAACCCAGGTGCACCAGTTGGTTGGGAGGAGACAATGCAGGTTGGATGAAGGAAAGGACAAGGCATAGAAATGAGACACCACAGGACAATCACGGGCAGATCAAAAGTTTCTTCTCTGAGGGAGGGAGTGGGGAGAGGCCAGGGGTACGGCCTGTTGGGCATCAGGTACAGCACTCTTTGCCCACTGCTATTGGAGAACTCTGAGCCCACCCACTTGCATTAGCTTTCCTCCAGAGATATGTGAAAGGGATGGATGGAAACAACAGCTTCCTTCCTTTTTTGCGTCCTTGTGACAAGGTATTTAGCAGAATTTGCAGATTTGTTGGAATCTGACATGGCCGCACTATGAGCACTTCTGCTACGGCCTTGAATTTGCAACCCAAAGCCTGTCAACCATGTGCCTTAGTGCCCATGCCATCCCAGTCCCCAAGACAATAGCTAAAAGGCCTTTATATGGTAGAGTGTTGAAATGGAAGACGACAGCTACACACCGCTGTTATCATTCGTTTTTCTAAAAATTAGGAAAAATCTCAGCATGAACCTCAAAGATCTGAACCTCAAAAATTTTTTTTTGATATTTGGGCTGGTTCTGACTAATCTAAGCCGGTTTGTCCCTCACTAATTCCAGGGCTGATTTTCAGGCAAGGTGGGCACGCCAACCTCACGTGCATATCAGGTGATGGCAAGTGCAAATGGCTCATTAGATTAATTTGCAGTGTAATTAACTGATCTGCACGTATCATCATAATGATTGTGCATGAAATCGGGCATGCAATTGAGCTGCTAAATATCAGATTGAATCTTTCCAATGTTGTGATAGGATGCATTCATCAAAGCTCAGTATCACGATGTTTGAAGTCAGTATATATTTGTGACCCTGTCAAGGAAGACTAATCGGACTATTTGGATGAGGTTTGTCTTTGTTCTTGGCCATCTATCACCAACTGTAATTCCATAACTATGCTGTAGGGAACCGAACGAACCGTAAGCTATATCCCACCCCCATTTAGAGCAGTATCATGCCTTCCGTGCCTGCTTATCTGAAATAGGTCTGGATGTTTTGGTAACCCAAAGAACAGTGGGATGATCATTCACTCTGGGGGGATGAAATCACAATTCGGACAAGAAGGTGTTTCTCTCACATAGCAACTGAAGCAGCGGTCTGTGCTGCATTTTTGACAAAGTAAGAATTTTGTCTCGTTAGAGACCAGGAGGAGCTGGAGAGCGTAGAGATGATTACTCGTTTGTACTGTTTGCTGACAGGCAAGCAGATTCTCTGCTCTTCTTTTTCTTTTCTTTATTCATCCTATAATCTATTGTAGGTCTTTTGACTTTCTGAAATTTTAATTTAGACACTGCACTAAAATGTCATAAAAATGATATGACATTTTATGGACTGGGTTATATTCTTCCTGCTTCTTTGTTAAATCTTTAACAAGGGTTTTATGTCAAGATTCTTCAAAGGATAATTACTTTTGAATAAACAGTTCATTTATTGTTAAAAAAAATAATAAGCCAATGGTCAGATTTTTCCAACAGGAAAGCAGTCACTGGCTACATTATTGTTTGCTGCTATAGGAGGTAAGGAACAGTAGGGGAATGCATGAGAGATTTCGAACTTCTAGTCAGGGTTCTTCATGAAAGAAAATTGAGTTCAACAATATGAACTATCCAGATGACAGGGGATACTATAATATTTATAATACTATAGGGGATTTTTTTTCAGAAATTAAAAGACAAGTGTTCCCTTCCTTGTTGCGCCATGCAATCCTTAGTCACATCTGTACACCTTACAGGTACGTCTATGGGCCTAATTGAGTCTTTTCCTTCAAGACGGCATGTAGGTCCTGCTTTTCTACAAGAAAAGCCATTGGATGTTTTGTTTTGGATTTTTTTTTCCATTCCACTGTAGGAAAAGCAATATAATTAATGAATCACTTGAATTAATTGCAACACCAATGGAATGAAATTACCCATTTTTCCTCATCTTGGCATATTAGCACAAAATGAGAACTGTCCACAGTGAGATATTATGTACCAAAAATCTGAAACCTGTAAATCAGGGGTGCTCAGCCTCTGGCATGCAGGCCAAATACTTCCACATTTCCCTGCTGCTAAAGTCCCAAGCCCCACATAGAGCTGGGTCCTCTCCTTGTGGAAGTGGTTTGAGGCCAGCCCACACCCTCTTCTCCACCGCCTAACCACAGGTCCAGGCAACACCCTCTCCCTCCACTTGGCCAGGATGGGGTGCCGCAATGCACCCTCCCCATGCACAGCTGGTTACGGGCCAGGCCACACCACCTTGCCCCCCCACAGGGCTGGGTCATGCCCCTTCCCCCCGTCCCCTCACCAGGGCTGGGTTGAGGCCAGACCATACCCCCTCCCTGTGCACGGATGGATCGGAGCCGGTCTACCCCCTGCCCCCTCCATGCAACCAGTTGGGTCCCTGCTGCACCTGCCCCAGAGCTGGATTGGGCCCACCAGTCGGATCCAGTCCTGCAGAAGGATCAGGCACTGTCCATCGGGCCCATTGGATGAAGGTTGATTACCACTGCTGTAAATAATCTTGTCGTGCCAATGAATGCAAGTGTTCTGTAAAAAGGCATATTGTTAAGTGCGGGTACATTATATGACTTCACAGCAACACAATCAATGTGAGAGGAAAATCTCACTATAAGAAAGGAGTCCGTTAACTCAGGAATAGCGTTGCAATATTTTAATATACTAAGTATACATATAGTGCCATATATTATAGCATATTTATATTTAGCAAGCTCAGACTACAGAAAACAGTATATAGATACAGGGGTGAATTTACCCCTCTGCTGCCATTTTACTTTGTTTTCATATCTCAGTTCAAACACCTGGGGAAAGTGCAGGAGGAGAAAGAACTGGAGAGTGGTGGTGCAGCTGAAGGCAGGATTTGTCTTTAGGAGTGCTAGTTTGAAACTACTGTTGGGACGTTGCTTTGTCCAGATACAAGCTGTCGCTCCCGTAGAAACCTGTTCAATGGAGTCTATTAAAGATCTATAGAGCATTGTACAGTATTTATAGCTCACCTATGGATTTTTAAGAGCACAATTTTGCTGCTTTTTTTTCTCAGGTTGGAACCATCCTTTGGTTTTTATACAGGTGCTCAGTAGATGACTAGCTCCTGATGGGTCGTGAGGTTTACAGAGGTGTTGCACCTATCCAAGCATGTGTATTTTTAATAAAAAAACCAATCCCTCTCCACTGAATTAGCATTCTGAGAGGTCCAGGAGTATCGTCAGAGAAATCCCACGTTACTTGAGATTTTGCTCACTGTCGAGCTGGTTCAAACCAGTGACCTAGAAATGAAAAGTTTCACATCCCATTATCAGTCCCCAGAGCCACCCATTCTCCATGGAGCCTCGCTCAAGGGGGAATTTAAGCAGCTACTTAGCTCTATCCTGATTCACAAGAACAAGACAAGGCCAACTTTCAACTGACTTCAACGGGAATTAGTCATGGCCTTAAAGTTCAACATGTTAAAGTGCTTTTCTGAATACACCTCATGTGCCTATATTTTAAGTATATACTAGATGCTAATATACCATAAACAGCATGTAGTTTTAGGGAACGGCTCTAAATACGACTGGATGGACGGATACGACTAAGACGGTCGTTAGGAAGTGTAGTGACGATTATCCTCTACAGAGTTTAAAAAAAAAAAAAAAAGTGTGATAAATTAAATATACGTGTTGCCGGTGTTTCACGTTGTGTGTATTTGTGTTAATTGTGGGTGGGTCTTCCAGACAAGGCCAATCCTTTGTAGACGATGAAGTTCCTGTGCAAGTTTTTTCCGGCAGCAGGTGTTTGAGTTTTGCTTATGCCTAAATACATGCTCCCGCCATTGTGAAGTCTGTAATCTGCTGCTCTGCTCCCTGAGGGTGGTTGCAAGTTGGTGCTGCTGGTTTTATGTAGTGTATGTTGCCCAAATACTTGATTTGACTGCATGAGAGTGGTGGAGAACAACAGCCCATTTTTTGTAAAGGAGAACAAGATGGGAATTTGCTGAACAACAGCTGTCTGTTGTGCAGTTACGCTCATCTGACCACATAGAAATATATTCCTTGGGGTTTCCATATTGAAAAATAGTAATAATTCAGTTTTTAAATGCAAATAAACAGCTTCTGCTTGCCTCTGGTTGCTACGTATTCTCAGGAGCACCCTGCCCATTTTCATCTAGTTACGTATCTGTCTTTATTCGCCTTTAAGTCATCTCCCTAAAAATAGAGTTTGACCACGAGACTATTTACAGTGGTCTTTGCTATTAAACTTCTTAATGACACATCATAGCTTATCTTTATCCCAGCATGTCTGAGAGACCTTCTGCTAATGCTTATATTATTAGCTGCGCTCATAGTCTTATCTGGAAAAATTGCAAATAATATTGCCTGGAAAGCCAGGGACCGGGTAAGGTATATACTTGCAACCAGAGTTTCTTTTCGGAGCATGCAAGAAATGCAGGTAGAAGCTGGTTACTATCCGCTTGCACGAAGAAGTAGATGGGAGGCTACCAATGGGTGGCAAAATACATTTCTCTTGTCGGAAGGCAGCGTTTCCCTTCTGGATGCTGGGTTTAGTGTACTTTTGGAAAGCATTTGGCAGCCACAGCAAATATGTTTACAAAAAGAGCAGAACTGGTAAAGTTCAGGTTCGTGTTTGGATTCAGCCCCAGCAAACTGAAGCTGAAGCTGTGCCAGACGTTTGAAGCTGCCAGACGACAGTTCATCTCAAACAGAAAACTGAAGAGGGGGAAAGAAATTTGTCAAATAAATTCCATGTGGAATTTCAGGCAGTTTAGTTTGATTTGCTGTATTCAGAAATGTCTTGGACTCTCCTGTTGTTTCCTTACTTAACCCGAAACGTGATGCCTGCCGTGATCCTCCCGGCTTCTTGCTACATTTTTCACGTCCTCTGATACGCTGGCTTTTGGCATCCCTTTGTTTTCACAGACGATGTTTGGCCCCGCAACAACTCGCTGGTGAATTTAAGGCCAGTAAGTTGCATACTAAGGTCCTTCCTCTGGCAAAACTCCCAATTAGTAGGAACACATCATTTGGCCAAATCATCGCAAGGTTTTGCCTGCTGTCTACATGATGGATCTGTTGGAAGTATATGCAGTGTTTTATGCCTCTTCTGTCCTAACTGGAACCCAGGCAACTTGTCATCCTTAAAAAAAATCAACCCTTGCCAACTCCTTTGGACCATTTTCTTTTCTGTGTAGAATAACCAATCTCAAATATGATTCATGGGGTAGTTGTTGATTAATATCAACTTTTTTATAACAATCACTATAGTAAGAAGGAGAAAGAAAGGTATGAGAGAGACAAATAAGAAAATTAGGAAAGTCCTTTTTCTGAACACCTCCAAACTATTCTGTGAAAGCCCATATAACCATGTCCTACAGGAAAAAAAGTCCGTCAGTGTAGATACTAGTTGCAAGATAACTCCAATACATAGGAATAGAGCCATGTTCAACAGGTGAAAGCCCCGCATTCAATTCGATTATGCTTTTGGTTTTTCTCTTCATATTCTATTCAGTGGAAGAAGTGCCATTAAATTTAATTGGCTTTGGATCAAGCCGTCGGTCAGGAGAGTTATGATACTAAATGGTACTATGTGAAAAGGAAGTGCCCATCATCTCTCACCGGGTCCGCTATTTATGACTTGCTGAAATGCTGTGCTGACACAGAGGCAAGCCAGACTTGGCCTTCATTTTCACTCCTGGGCTTTCTGACTGCTTGCCTGAAATTGAGCCCAAAGCTGCAAATCCTATAGACATGGCTTGATTTGTTTAAAATGTCAAAACAGACAGACCCAGCAGATACTGGATGCTGCTGTGTTTGGTAGAGTACCAGTTTCTGTTCATCTTTTTTCATTTTCCGCAGCGAAAAGCCCACGACCACTTGCCATGAACGTAATGAAGCTGAACACCATAGTAACTGTTGTATAAATGTAGGCAGTCTGTCCCGATTCATTTGGATAAGAATCATTGCCAATGCTAGCACTCTCATTTTCAACTACATCGGTCTCTTGTTCTGTTCTTGCTTCTCCGATTTAAATAAGTGTAAGTCCACTGCTTCAAATGCAGTCTCTCCTGATCTACATGAGGCTCAATGTTTTCCATGCTTACATGTCAAGCAGGACCCCCAGGAGATCAATTTTCTGCACTTGTACTCTGATTTTTCTTCCTTTATTCCATGGTGTTTTGGTTTGAATCTGTCTGTCCTTCTCCTTCAGAGAGGATGAGGGGCAGAGTCTGAGATTCTGTAACCTGGATTTTTTCTTAGGACCTTCCTTTCAGGTTCACCCCCCACCCCACCCCTCTGTCTCCATCTTGCTGAAAATGCCTATTTCAGGGCTGTCCAACTGGCTTCCCATGGGATGCGTGCAACGTGCAAAGGCTTAACATGCTGCTCCTGAGCTCCCACCCAGCTGCCGCTGCCCCAGCTCAGCAGCAACTGCGATCTCAGGACTTCCCATCTCTCCCCCAGCTTCTGCTGCTATCCCTACCACAAGGGAAAGAGCAGTGCAGTGCAACACGGTGCCTGGGAGCCAGCAACCCGCAGTGCCCATACAGCAGAGTGCCATGAGGGAGCTTGCATGGAGCTGATGGATGAGGATTACTAGCCTATACATGCAGTGCAGCAGGGGGGGGAGGGCTCACCCCATGTGCGTGCATGGGTTGTACATCCTGGGGAGCCTGTGTGCCTCCACACATTCCCCACAGCTGTGACCCCCAGCCACTTTGAACTTGCACAGACTTGGCCTAGATCACATTTTCCATTCTGAAAAGTTCCAGCAGCTCTCAGCGCCTCTGTTTCATACCCCTGCCAGCTGAAGGATACAGATCTGTAGCTGAAAAGAAAAAAAAATCCATGAAGTTAGCAAATGAAGTCTCAAGTTTTACCTAATCAGGCCATACGTGGTCTAGAAATGGTCACTTTAAATCTTTATATTGGATGTTTATGGCTTAATAGGCTTCTTTTACCTGCAGCGAGCAAACATTGTTATTTCCCAAGCAGGCATCTCCCACACCGTCGGACACTCTCACCCCTGAAACTTATATTGATGTTTAAAACATTCCCCTTGATAGCTAGCTTGACAAACATGTGAGTGTTGTGAAAATCATTAGTACGACAGAGAAGACCTCATATCTTTTCTTCCAAATTAAGTGCACTGGGATTTATTTACTCTGCGAGGAAGTAATAATAATTAAAACACATGCTACTGCAGGTAACTCCCACAACTTGCACTTTGCTCTGAAGCAGAGAAACTCATTGATTAATCCATGAGGTCAATCAGTCCATCTTATCTGGAGAGTTAATCATAGAGAGTTCCTGCAACGAGGCCGGCAGCAATACTGGTTTATTTACTGCAGCTTAATCCGAGAAGCCAAACTCTTCCGTAGAGTGGAGAGAGGTTTGTTTCTACTTAGTCTTTAATTGGAAAATGATCTCATTAGTGCCATAGTGACTTTCAATACTATAATGAGATGGTGTAGAATTTAAAGAAGAGCAAAGATAATACAGCAGTAGCCCGTAAAAGCTCAGCTTTGGAAGTATCACACCGCTGACAATGATATCTCCTGTTTTTAGCATTAAATCAAACCCTGCTCCTTTTTCTACATTAACAGTTTTATTCAAAGCTAAAATAGCAATTTTAGGTCTCACTGGTTTTTATACCTAGGATCAATAAACCTTCCTCGTTTCTAACATCATTTTCCTGTTGTTATCTTTTATATGGTAACTGTTAGGTAAATGTTAATTCTTTAATGAGGACTCACCTACTTTGTGAACCTCACTTACCACTATGTTCCTCTGATGTTATAGTAGTGGAATTCCATGGATTTTGTAGGATTTTAAGAGGGCGTGAGATGAGATCAGTGTACCGATGAATTGGTGAAAATAGGCAATCTGAATACGAGAAGTATGTTGTTTCTGTCTTGCACACCGCAGCGTGAATTCTTCGACTTGATGCATCTTCTGTGGGAGAAATCATGAAGTGTTTACCTCAAATGCTTCCTCTGCGGGCGTTCATTTGTTCAAACAGTAGTCATAAAAATATTTTGATTGTATTATTGCAGTTGTTGTCTGTTTGGATCCCATTGCACTATACGCCATACACGCACAGACCAAAAGGGGTTGGCAAAAGGGTTAGTAATCTGAGCATAAGCGGTCAGTGGTACAGACAGAATTGGAAGAACACAAAACAAGCAATAAGATAATATTTGCGGCGTAATGCACAGTCCGAGTGCCATTGCAATTTCTTGTGATGCTCCAGTGAAAATAAGGCCCTTCAAAGTAAGTGCAGCACAGACATTCTCCACGTGAGGATTTTTATCCCCTAGGTTTTAAGTCTTACTTCTCTGCAGGTTGGAGATGAGTACTGAACAAGGTTGTCCCAGAATTTTTTTAGTAAAACAATTATTGGAAAATGTTGATTTGCCAAGACTGGAGCAACTTTGAGGGGATAATTTAGATCGCACACTCGTGGGAAAGATGTCCCAGGTCCGGGATGGAATTTCTTCTCAAAAAAGGGCTCAGGTCACCTAGCTGGTAAGTGAGAGATGGAAGCTCAAGTTCCTACATTCAGATGGGATTTTTAGCTTGGTCTCCCACATCCCAATCAAGTAGCCTAACCACTGGACTGTAGCATGAGTTCTTGACTCATCGAATAACAGGAGGGATCAAGAGAAACCAACATGAGAATAGCCAGTAAAACAATCATTAAGGCACTTCCCTGAGATAATGGTGAGCTGAGGCTCAAGTCCAACCTTTAGTTAGGACAGAGCAATGACTTCAGCTTGGTCCCACTGGGCTCTTTTGAGGTCTCTCTCTTTCCCTTCCTTCTCATGAAATGTTTTGCATGTCACAGGTTCATCTCCCTGTGGCATGGGACCTTTTTTTTTAAATAGTAAAACTCTTTAAAATGTTGGTGGCAAGGAAAATCCATTTCCCACCCAGCTCCAACCCTAACCACCACTGAGTGTGCACCTAGGGAAGTCTTCACTAATTCCCAGTTCTTATCACACAAACAAGAGATGTCATAGCAAGGAGACCCATTCCAACTAGCACAACATGCCAATTTATCAAGACTTTTCCACGGTTGTTCTCTTTTTGAGGCAGAGCTGACACTATGTTGTACAGTACAGCTAAGTAAATTGATTGATCCTAAATAGAAATGCCTTTAGGGTCTGCCACTGATGCATTACATTTTGGGGGGGGGGGCAGAATCTGAATAAAGAATATCAATGTAGAAAAAGGAGTCTGTTTTAATTGAACCAACTCCTAACTTACTGAAAATTAATGGCTAGCTGTCTGCTGCTCCAGTGATTCATCTTTTCTATCATGTTCTACTCATTCTCTCCAGGGGGTCTGTACTCCTCTCCAATTCCAATACTAAAAGTGAAATATATATTTTCTTCCTTAAAAGTATCTATTTTGGTTGAACTGGATTACAGTAAATGAAAAAGAGCACAGGTGGGAATGTGAGGTAGACAAAGCAGCATCTGGGAATTGGGTTTTGTTTACTATAGGACTTGTTTTATTTTGTTTGAATGGGAGTTAGATTTGAAACTATATAAGCTTTTTAATGTACTCTCAGCTCTTCATTGCTGTCGGTTAACTAAAACAGCCACAGAATGTTTCAGCTTTCTTTCTGAAGGACCCAGATTTCCATGACCTAAGGTGCGTCGGGCCCGTTCTTTGCAGCTGGCCATGGAAATGGAAATTCTGAATAGGCAAGAGCTATTCAAAAGCACTATGAAGCTTAAGAGGATGTTGAAGGCAACCATGGAGAAGTGGTAAATGCTCAGTAGGGCCTCCTTCCATCCCCCCACAGGCCTTTTTCAAGGTACCCGTGGACAAAAAGAGCTACAGTTTGTATAGTAAATCCTATTGGAAACAAGGTGGGGTTTTCTAGATGCAAAATATACTTAATATAAAATGTGCATCAGGTTTTTAGAAATGTTATCTTGTGCTCAGAAATCTTGTACTTCAGGAGTACCTGCATGATGTGTTTTCACCAATGAGATCTTTGAAATCTTAAGTCTGAATTTTTAAAGTTAAAGTGTAAAGTCATTTTTAAAATGCTCAGGTGCTACATGGCATGGAATAGGTCTAGAATTTACTTATTGCCAGGGATCTTGGCTTTCTTTGTTTAAAAATCAGAAATACTCTGATTTAGAGAGAGAGGGGAAACCACCCACAAATTCTCTGATTTAAAAACCCCCAAATCCTCATTTTTCCATTGTTAAAATTAAACGCCACTGTATGTAAGTATCAATTGAACACTATTTTATGGATATATTTACAATTTTAAAGCAATTTGGAAGCCTACCAGTGCCTCAATCACTATGATAAAATAAATTCTAAAGGCCTATAAATGTTGGCATTTGATTTGGGTTTTTTATCATGGAAATTCAGAACTTCTCTTGCCCCTTTTGCTCACCAGGGCATGGGTCCAGCTCCAGCTGTCCCCGCTCCCCTCACTGCTTTGTGGCACTCGGCAGCCCTGATATGCCAATGCACTGCCCGTGCCATTGCCCCCCGCTCCCACCCCCACCCAGCCCTGCCAGAGGAGCCCCCAGCTGCCAGGGCTACAGGGCAGGGACCCAGGTCTGCATTTCTCCTGCAGCAGCACCCAAGCCCTGGCTGCCTCATGTGGGAGGCAGCGGCTGCTATGGCAGAGCAGAGCACGGAGCCCAGCTCCCCCTCGCCCATGGGTAGCATGGCCAAAGTGAAGTCATGCCACCAGGCTGCCCCAGGAGTGTGTGCAGCTGCAGGGAACCGGCGCCCCCCTCCAGCCATGGTGAATAGAAAACCCGCATCCCTGCTTATTACTTACTTGCTGTGGTAGTACAGCCAGTTGATGGTGAAATAAGATCACCAGGTTTACCACAGGTTATACTATGAATATCAAGCAGTTTGTACTATTGGATATGCCATATATGAGTATTCACTATAAGTGAAACTGCAAGAAGATAAATAAGAAAGGTTGTACTTCACCTGGGAAGGCATGCACTGGTAACCACAACCACAAAAACCATGTGTAATGCACGAGGACAGCAGGTGTAATGTCTGACATGAGCTACCAAAATAAGGACATGAATCTAGAACAGCAAAACCATGAATATGCCTTATCCGTTTGATTTTTTCTCGCTGCCCATTTGTATGCAAGGTGAGCATTAGTCTTTCTGACAGGTCCTGGCATGCAGTATTATAAGCACATATTGATGCATACAGAGAAAAAAAGAATCAAGATTCATTGACCTGAGAGAGAGACGCCAGCTAACATGGCACCAGAATCCATAATTGTTGGCTGCTAAGGAGTAAACACAAGGAATGTCCTGACTCTTTCCACACGTGTATTTTGCAAATGATAAACTAGGATGTGCTTTTATCACATTTTAAATCACTTCATCTATCTGTGAACAGTTCTGGACTGGCAGCTGGAGAGTAGGTTTCAAAGAACAAGTGATGCCTAGATTGTAGCAGTAGAAGTGTCTGTCTCCACATTGCCATGACAGTGTTGAGCAGCTGTGCGTTGAAGGAACAACTATCACTGTATTTATTTAAATCCAAGACGATCATTTTTTCCCCATTTAACATGCTTGCCCCAGCCCGGCCTGGTAACAGCTGTTGCAGCTGTCACGGCTCTGGCTGACCCTGGAGTCCAGGCCGGAGCTACCACTGCTACAGGGCTGGGCTGGGGATGGAGCCATACCTGAGCCAGGGGGAAAGCAGCAGAAAAAAGATGGCAGGAGGGCAGATTGGGGGGCAGGTAGCAGAGGGGAGGGACAGACCTTGAGGGGAGGGCAGGTGCCAGGCATGGAGGGGGCAGTGGAGGGGAGGCACAGGGGGCCAGACAGCACAGGGAGCAAGTGGTGGGGGGACAGGTGGCAGAGAGAAAATAGAGGCACAGGGGGCAAGGTTCAGGCTGCTTGCCTCTCCATTGCCTGCCTCCCTGCTGCCTCTCCCACCACCTGCCCCCTCGTCACTGCTTTCTCCACTGTAGCAGTGGGGAGGACAAATTGAAGACAGCTCTCCAATAATTAGATTCTATACATGGAAATTGATGACAAATTTATAATATTTCCACATATGGAATCTAATTAGTGGGGGTCATCTTAAATTAAGAGCCATCAGGTGAATGCAGTAGGTCCTAGGGATGGATTGGTATCAATAATTCAGCTTGCTTCCCTGCTGTGGCTTGCAACAAGGGAACTAACTGTGTGATATGGAAACATTTGCCTATTGGGAGAAGGGCTTTTTCATATAGGCCACCAAATATCCATCAGACAGTGGCAGCTTTTGAATGCTGTTGGCCTAGAGGGAAAAGCACAATCCCATATTTTCTATTCACAGGTAGCAAAAGTGTTTGACTTCAGTCACTTCTCACTGTGAAAATGAAAAATGGAGCTCAATTTGATACCCACTGCAGCCACTTGATTTCATTGTCTCCAGTGGGCATTGGTTTGGGCCTGCGAATCATGTCGCTGTTAATCATGTTCTCATACATGAATGGGAACATGCCAGTCTGGCTACTTTGATTACCATCTGGATTTCATGTCTCTCACAGTAGTTGTTATGGTGATGGTTTGGGTAGTATGACAGAAGCTATGTACACCTTCATCCAAATTAAGATTTATAGTTTTAGGTATGGGGGTATTTTTTTCTTCCTCATTTATACTGAAGAATTGGTAGGATTTATCAATAATAATTTTCTCTCTGAGACAGAAATGCAGTTTGAAAAGGAAAGCATATACATATGCATCCATCCACAAATTGCCATTCTTTCTTAACCCATTGAGGCTAGGGACAGACATTACACATAAACCAGTTTGTGATCAGAAACTGGTTTAAACCTGTAATAGAGCGGAAGGTCAGTGCACATAAACCAGTTTGAAAATGGCTGAAACTGATTTGAGATGAACCTGGTTGAATGTAGTATCAGATTTAACTGATTTGGCTCAAACTGGTTTATGCAAGGTCTGTCCCAGACCCCTTCCTGGTTTAAGTTAAACCAGACTCCCCCAGCATCCCGGCATGCTCTGTGGGCCAGGAGGGGCTCTCTGCTCCACAGTAGGGCTGGCCCCTCCCCTCTGCTCCCTGGCCAGAGCTCCTGCAAAGACTTGCAGGCACAGCAGGGTTTGCCTGGTTTCCCTTCCCCCTCCCCTCCCCTCACTGCTCATACAGGAAATTGCCTCCTCCCTCCCTCCCATCTCACACAGCACCAACCCCAACCCCACAGACCCTAGGCATGTGGTATGCTAGCTAAGGCTGAGAGGTGTCTGAGTGTGTCTCTCTCTCCAGTTTCACTGGTGCAGGTGGACAGAACAGTGACTGCTTAGGGATGTTTGGAGCTAAGCAACAGGTCAGCTGGTAAGCTGTTTAAGAAGTTTGAAGTAATGCAGAGAGGCCATTGTTTTGCTAATCAGGTGATAAAAACTGTTTTCACTATCAGCTCCCAGCTGGCTTGCTTGCCTGTCAGTTTGCTGCAGACAGTATAAAGAAGCAGGGAGGGAGATGGAAAAGCTCTGTATCATCAACAGATAAATCCATCGCACCTCCTCCCCTTCTCCCCTTGCCTCAGAGTGCTAGCCTGGGGCTGGGGGGCTGGCAACACTCCCGCCCCTTGAGCAGCCAGTGGAGAAAAGCCTGGGATGGTGCAGGCAGACCTATCAGGGTCTGGCCACACCCCCCACAGCTCAGCACTGTGGAAGGGAGGGAGGGCTGCTCTAGTGCCTCCCAGCTTCTAGCCGGAGCTACTTCAGGCATGTGCCTGAATTTCCCCAATCCAGAAAGCTTGTCTGTCTGGTTTCAAACCAGTTCAGCCTAGCCAGATTAGACTAACCTGGCAAAGATTGAATCCATTTAGGCTCAGGTTTTTTGAATGTCTGTCCCTAGCCTAATTATTTTTTATTGTTTAAACTCAGGACTATTAGCTAATAATCCAGTTGATTTTATTAGCATCATGTGTGCATGAATAAGGATATACATGCATGCATGTACATATAGATACATATGCATATATATGCAAATACATATACCTATAGCTCTTTCATGAAGTACCATTTTCCTAAACTGCATCCTTGTAAGCCCGATCATAGGAGAGATGATCATTAGACACTTATCATTTTTTTTTTGTGCATCCAAAAAACTTGTTTGTATTACTGCTTTTTGCTTTCACCAGTGCTATAAATATTAAAGACAATAAGAGTTTATTAATGTAATATTTTTTATGGAGACATGGTTGAAAAAAGAAAGCATAAGATTAATAATGGCAGGTTGATATCTGGCAAAAAGATGCATTGTTTCCATTTTTCCTATTTCTCTTTTACCAAAGGAGGAGGTCTCTGAGCATTTCATTATCTGTGTTAGAAAGAAATCCAGTTATGGTATTAGATTATAGTTCTATATTCATTATAAACAGAAACTACGGGAAAGAAGGCTTGGGGCGGGGAGAGGTTGTATTGCATCTTCAGTAAATGGAATGACTGAGCTTTTGATTTTTTGTATTAAAAACACAATATTGCCAAGAAGAACTCTCAGTGGTATCAAGAAGACTATCCCATCTGTATAAGGAACATTTTAGAGGTGATAAAAATTGCATGGAGCTAAATGCATTCTCTCAGGCAAAAAGGAAAACAGAAGCCTCTTCCTGAGTTCTCTTGTCTTTTCTTCAACCTTACATCAGTAGTTTTTTGTTGGGTTTTTTTCTTTTTAATTCACACACATCAATCCCAGAAGAGCTCCACAAAACTCGACTTCCTGTGTTTACTTACAAAGCTCTCCATATTACCGAAGCAATTGTGAGATGACTCAGACACTAAAATTGATGACAATGAAGTGGGTGAGAGAACACCTGGCTGATGCCTGATGCACGAACAAATGAAGTGCATCAAGACACCTTTGAAAATTGAGCCCAAGAAGTTGATCTGACGCATGCATTTCCCCAAACTGATTACACTTTACACTGAGATACACCCCTGTTCTTAACACTAGCAGATAACAAACAGTGCAGGACTGGAAGAAGAATTAATTTACAGCATACTTGCTTCCAAAGTGCTTGAGAAACTTTGCCAGTCAGATCGTGTGAGGGACTGAATGTGCTCACACTTTTCAGAAAAAAGATGCCATTTGGGGCAAGAGATTGCCCACCAGTACTTACGAGGTAATATTTGTATTTAAATGTGGTGACCTCTTTTTCTTCCCTTGGTGTCTAAGCCAAGTCTTGTCCAGATGCCTTATTTGATGCTAATGCAACTGGCAGATAAAAGCTATTAAGGTACCACTAAATCAGGGGTGCTTAATCCCTGGCATGTCACCTGGCCAGTGCAGCTCCCCAAGGGTCTGCAATTTTGGTGACGTGGGAGCACCACTGCCACTGCTCCACTGTGACATTTCCAAGTCCCATGTGGCTGGATCAGGTCCAGGCCTCGCCATCTGCGCACAGTTGGGTCAGGCCCTGGCTAAGCCTTTGCTGTATGCTTTGATTAGGCTTCGGCCCCACCAGCCCCATGCAGCTGGATCAGACCTGGGCCATGATGTTCCTGGGCAGCTGTATCGGGCTCTAGCTGAGCTAGCACCATGCACTGGACTGGGTTCACAGAATGACCTGGCTCCACTTGTCTGGCCCGCAGGATGAAAACTTTAGGCACCGCTGCCCTAAATTGTTCCTTGTCCACATGTTCATTGACATCAGTAGGAGGTTTGAATTCAGATGCATGGTAGCACTGGGACAAAAGAAGCAAAGCTAGTGATTTGCTCAAGATCACACAAAGAATTAATATGAAATAAACACATTCACACTGTAAAGTCCTGTGCTCAGAAATATTCAGCTGAGACCGTTCCATAAGTGACTGAGACGTTCAGTGGTTACCCCCTAAGGCATGTTTGCATTAGATCAGATTTATCCATGGTGAAACTCCTTGATTTCATTGCAATGATAGCAGGATGAATTTGACTTAGTGTGTTTATCCTATAAGTGTAACATGCGGAGGGAGCTACTGTTTGCAAAGAGATGACTTTTCCAGTTTGGACTTCTAGGCTCTGAGCGATTTCTTCTTTAGAACGAAATGGTTCCATACAATTAATGAAAATAGTGTTTCAAAAACTTTTGATACCTGGGGCACCCTTTTTTCTGGGTAAAAATTGGCAGCGCACCTCACTTTTACACCAGAAAAGGCATTTATATGTACATACGCAGTAGTGCCCCAAAATTTTGGCCCCATGGGCCAAATGAGCTGTGCCAGGTCAGTCCTCAGGCCAGATCCCAGTCTCGTTGCATGGGGTCAGCGCAGCCAGGGCCTGATCCTGCCACGTAGAACTTGGAAATTTGGCAGCGGGGGACTGGCAGCAGGATTAACTGCCACTGCTCCTCCTCCACCAAATTCCTGACCCACGGGGAGCCCCACGGGCTGGATGACCTGCTTCCACAGGTCAGATCCGATACTGATAAAGTTTCACAGCACACGCTACCGCTCTCACAGCCCACCCTTTGGGAATCGCTGCACTAGAGAGATGGTCCCACCGTCACGGTTAGGGAAAAAAGGTGGCTGAGCTAATTAGTTGATCAAAGTTAGATTTATGCTGTAAGTGTTTAATTTTGGAACTTAAAGATAGAAGCATTTATAAGACTGCTTTAAAATCTAGGAGAAGAGAAACTGTTTCTATCTGGATAATATGACTGGTTTCCTTAGGCAACATGGAAGAAAGCAGCGCTTCTCAGGGGCTAATCATTCTGAATTGCAGGATGCTATCTTGCCAGGGGCAGCTCCTGGGAAAGGAAAAGAGTCATTCTTGGATGTAGTGGCCCTGGCCGGTTTGGTGGAAATTTGTTAGCAGGTGAAAGGAGGACAAATGTGCTTTGTCTTGAACCCAGAAAGCAAGGCTCAAGGCTAGTCTTTCAGTGTATTCCATTCAATATCATATTAAACTCCAGCAAACCTTCCCCAATCAACCTCTTCCTGAGATATCTGGGGGCAACTAAGTTCAGTATCTGACCATAAATCTAGCAAACTCTTTGTCTGATCATTTGACTCTGTCCAGCTAGTCTAACAAGCTACCTAATAAAAAGGAACAATACATAAACTTGTTGGAGGGGGTTGGGGTTTTTTTTATCCTATGTCGTTTTTGAAGAAAGATACAACTCATTTTTTCTTTAGATGCCAAACAGCCTGCTGCAGCTTCTCTGCCCGTCATTCACTACCTATTTCCCCATATCAAATTGTCATATTGCCTCCTTTCATAGAGCAAGCAATTAAAAATGATGGGGGTAAAGGGTTAAACCTAAAAGCCTGCTAATGAGGGTGCTGTCCTGGTTTTCTTTTCATCGGGCATTTGATGCTGTTTTCAACATAAGCTTTCGATAAGCATCACTGAACATTTTTCCACAGTATATTAAAAAAAAAAAAGATTTTTTTTTTTTTTTACCATCCTGTAAAAATGATAGATGTGGGGCTCTGCTGTTTATCTGCAATCCTAATTACTGATGCCGCTGCCTTTGAATGTTAAATTCATGCAGTGTTCCTTAGACTTCAAACTGGTCAAAGAAAGATAGATTCAAGTCCACAGAGATCTGAGCTTGGTAAACAGAGCCAATGCTTATTTATTTATTTGTGAACTTATTTTTTTAAGTCCAGAGTTGCATCCACTGCAAATTACATAAATTTCGAGCTTTCTAAAGAAGAAAAAGACAAATGTCTGACATGGTGTGAATATTTAACTTACAGTCTACATCACTTAAAGTGAAAAGCTGGGGGAGGTATGCAAGGATGGAAGGTTCTTCCCATTTATTAAGCAATGCTGTTCATTACAGCACAATAATGTGATATTTGTCAGGATTGATTCTATAAATGTTTTGAAGAAAGGATGTAAAATCCCGTGGAAACGCACTCGATGTGTGGTGGGGAAGGAGGAGTGCATGAGAGCTAATGAGGATAACAGAGAAGAGAAGAGTGCTAAGAATCTGCTCGACTGCATGGAAACACGGTTGCATGTCTGTGTGCCCGTATGTATCTGATAGGTAGATCATTGATAAGGACCCGCTGAAAAGACCACAGGATCCACACCTGTTAGACTACAAATCCCAAGTACGATCAATGGGAGTCTGCTGAATTCACTTGCGAATAAAGTGTGCGTAGCATTCATTGCTAGTGTCCTAAAACATGCTCTTACAAAGCCAGGGTTCGATGGATGCGTCATGCTAGTACTTATAAGAGGCACAGTGTATCCTGTTCCTGTTGAAATGTCATTCTGAGGTTTGCACTTCACACAGTACATACAGATACCTTGGTTCAGACCAACATTTGAGCAGGGGTTTAAGTTTAGCGGAGTTCTGTGGAAGGCATGCCTCAAGTGCACAAAATAGTCAAAACGTATGGGCAGTTAAGATCACTAAAACAGCCTTAATTCCAGCTCCATGTGACTAACCCACCCACTTCTGAGACAAGGTTATTTACCCATCCTACTTCCTTAAAGAATTTGTACGTCGTGTGCAATCCTTATGAATCTGCCTGTTGGGATTTTCCATTAAAGGCACTTTGTTTTAATTGTTATGATACAAATTGTCGGTGTGTCTCTACCTGGATTAATCTACACCTCTCATTAGGCTATGAGAGTTTGAATTAGGTGCCCGAATCTTTGTGCACCTTATAGAAAATATATTTATTAGGGCTGGCAATTAATCACAGTTAACGCACACGATTAACATGTTAATTGTTGTTTGCGTTGATTTTTTTTTTTAAATCATTAACCCAGGCACATGGTTTTGGAGCTCTGCTCTGATCACTGCAGTTTCCAGGCCACCCCACGGGGCAGTGCTGCCAGTGGAGAGGACCGCAGGGCAGCCAGGGTACGGGCTCCAAGTGGCTGCAGCGGGGGGGAGGGGCACACATGGACATGGACACACAGCCGTAGCCTGCAGGCAGCCAGGAACATAGCCCAGTATTGTGTGGAGCACTGCCCAGCAGACAAGTCTGTGAAGGGGAAAGGGGGTGGGGGAGGCAGATCAAGGCCTCCACGGTGAGGGAGGGAGAGGGGCAGGGACAAGGGCTAGGGTGAATGGGGCCCTGCGGTGGATCGTGGGATGATTGGAGCCATGGGCCACTCATCCAGGGGCGCACGGGAGGGGCTTCTGCTGCTGTGTGCACCCCAGGGGACCTGCCCCCGGATTTGTGCATGGGGCAGAGGTAGGCTGCTGCTGCGGGCAGGGGCTCCACGCCTCACTGCCTTTGCCCAGGGAGCATGCAGTGGCTGCTCCATGTCCCCTGCCTGCCCCGATGCTGCAGGCATCACCGTGTGTAGAAGGAGGGAAAATCTGCAAGGTCCCTGATGGGAACACTCCTGGTGGGAGGCACAAAGGGTCGTGTGGCTCCTGGGGCAGTGGCAGCCAGGCACAAAGCCCCAGCCTGCAGCAGCAGCCCACCACCTCCCCACGCACAAATCCAGGGACACATGCCCCCATGTCTCCCCTGTGGTGTGCACAGCGGTGGGAGCCTCGTCGCACACCTGGATGAGTCACCCACAGCTCACAACCCGCCCTGGGATCCCTTCACCCCAGCCCTGCCTCTGCTCACTCCTTCCCTCACCTTGGGGGCCTCCATCTGCTCCCCTATGCCCCTTTCCCCCACCCCATACACTTACCTGCTGGGTAGTGTGTGTGTCTGCCCCTCACTGCCAAGCCACAGCCCCTCCAGCCCTGCTGCTGCCCCTCGCTCCTGAGCCACAGTACCCCACATCCTGCCAGGGGGTGCAGGGACCCCCCTCCCTGGGCTCCAAAACCCACACACACCCCCGCAGCCCCCAACACCTTCACAAATTCCCCCCCACACACACACCCCACCCCCAAAACATACAAAATACCTGCATAATTTTGCACAACTTTGAGTTTTTCTGTGCATAATTTTCAATTTTTAGCTGTGCGATTTAAAATTGTGATTAATTGCAATTAATTTTTTAATCATGCAACTAATCGCAATCAATTTTTTTAATCGTTTAACAGCCCTAATAGTTATGTGTTCACCTGAGGTCACAGCCGAGATTATACAGCAAAGGCTGATAGAGCTGCCATAGAAGGGGGTTTTTCAGCGTGGTGTTTGTCCTTTGCATAATTTGCTGAAGCAGTTTTTGTAGCATACAATCATGTATCATCCGATTGAGGACATAAATAAATTCCTATCTGTCATCGGCATGATGTATTGGTGAGAGATGAAAATGGTACAGAAAACATTAGTGTGTTGAGTCACTATGGACTTGATCCAGACAGGTGTTGAGCACTCACATCTCTCACCGAAGTCAGCAAAGGCAGAGTATCTCTCAGGATTGAAACCTAAGAGAGCATTATAGGACATACAGAAGAGAACGTAATAGCGATTGCTCTGGCCAGATTGTGAGCCCTTTGTGCAAGTATTCCCAGTGAAGCTAGAAATTGCATGGACGTTGGAGTATATCACTCTCTCTATCCACAGTGCACCAAATGCATCCCCAGTGCCATTCTGCTTCAGCTAATGAAGTGATACTAAAGTTGAACTTGGCCTAATATATTTAATCATTATTCAGGCAGCTGTGCAAGGCTGAGATCTCCATAACGGCAAAACTTTACAGATTCTGGTGTCCTTGAAGTCTTCTCTCTTTTTGCTCTCCTAAGACCTCAGTCAAGGAGGAGTTCCTCATATTTAATTCATCTATCTACGGTATCGTGTGTGGAACAGTATGGAGCAGAGACTTTGCTTGTTTAAAAAATTAGACTTAATTTCTCTCAGGATCCTCTCTGTCTCTAGTCAAGTTTGTTTTAAACTAATGGAAGTAATTAGTGAATCACAGAGGGACTTTGTCTAAGAGGTAGCCATTTTTAGATAATGGAGCATAAAAGTCGACACAGTGACATATGACACAAGAGCAGCATATTGGAGCAGTGCACTGTGTCTTAAGCAGATGTTTAAGTATTTTGAATACTGAATCAGTATGAACATATAGGAAGGCTTTCTTTTCACCCAATTAGTAGTACTTTGTGTATTTGTTTAATCTTTACTAAATTAGAATAAGCACTGAATTGCCGCAATTATAACGTTCTTGCTTTGTCTGTCTGTCTTAATTATCCATTATACTTTATGCGTATGATATATAGGTATTGCAGAAAACCATACCAATTACAGAACTGAATTTGATTGCTTTTTACAGGGCCCTGGCATAAATGAAAGGCTTAATCATTCTCCAGTTTACATAATGTTTACCTGCACTGAACAAAAGAGAGGAGTTTTCTGAAAACAACTTATTAATTGACCATACTACAAAACACCATAACATGTTTCTATATATTTAATGTAGCTATGAGTAAAAGGGGAGATTTTCAAAAGTTCCTAAGAGATTTAGGAGCATCAATCCCAGTGGAAGTCAATCTCTAAAGCCCTTAGGTGGTATTGCAAACCTGCCCTTAAAATGCTAAATACATCCCGGTTTTCTGATGACATCACGTTTACAAGCACTTATCATGGCCTGTTTCTGATACTATCAGAAGTGTTGGGTGTGCTTCCTTCGGGCTGCAGTTTAAAGCTCATTGAAACCAATGAAGGCCTCTATTTGAGTTCAGTGGGCTGAGAGCGACAGTTCTGTCTTCATGCAGTAACTTGACAGCAATTTCAATATAAAAGCAGCATTTCATGGGCTTGAATAAGGCTCTTCAATCCAGACAGCCACAAGGTGAAAGAGCTTTGATTCAAGTTCCTTTCCATGTCAGAGCTCTTGCGGCCCGAAACAATCCTAACTTTTTTTTATTGAAATCAAGTGAGGTCTATTCCTATGCACTGCCCACATCCCCGGGTCAAGCAGAACTCCCCTTGAATGCACAAGCTTTGCTTTTGCAAGAACAGAGGGCCTGAGCTTTCATTTTGCTCAACGTCTTCTGTTTTCAGGGGCATCACGGACTGGACCCAAAATATCTAGACCTTCAGAAAGTGGGCCATAGAAACAGTATTGTAATACTCTGTTTCTTAGATAAACGGAGGAATCATTGTCATTAGCACCCAGAACAAAGAAGGAGATATCAGCTCTTATTACATAGAAAAACGTGTTATTGTAGTCTGGGGTGGTTTGGGGGGGGTTATAGCAAATGGGGCAGACGCCTAAAGTGAAAAACTCTAGACAAGAAGATGCACATAGAAGTTTATTTATTGCAAACCTAGCAATAATGAAAAATGAAGGCATAGAAAAATAAATGTTATTAAACAATATATCAAGGAGCCCCCCCCCCCCCCCCCCCCCGGGCTTTAGAATAATCAGTAATTAAATCATGTAATCTGTGACAGTGAAATTACCTAAAAACAAAACCCTCCCCCCGTAATTGCTTTAATACCCACTTAAAAAAAATACTAGGTAACTTTATCCATCTTTTTTTTTTTATCAGCAAAATGTGACATTTGCTGTTGGTGCCTCATAATTTACTGCAGCGCTAGGTGACAGTTCCAACAGCACAGATATAAAAATGTACTAATGTCATTTAAATAAATATGCAGTCTGGAAAGCCTTTTCAAGCCAGCGCCGTTAAGAAACAAACTCAATACCGCGCTCATTAAGGGATGCATTGTGCATAATAAAGCAGAAGGACGGTCCACTGGCTAGGCCACTAACTGGGGACTCAAGAGACTGAGATTCAGTTCCTTGCTCCACTACATAAGTCCCATGTGACTTTGGGAAGTGTTTTTGTCACTCTGCACCTCTGATCCCTGTATAGCAAATGAGGCTGGCAGTACTTCACAGTGGTGTTATGAGGATAAATGTATTAAAGACAATGAAGCACTGAGATGCTACAGTAATAGGTGCCATGTAAGTACCTTAGCTGTATATCCATTTGCACTTCCTTGAAATATTTTATCTGGTGTAATATATGTGCATATTATCCAATGAAGTAATGGTGCAGCAGAAGGTGATCTAATTGTGTGCAAATGGTTGCAGGTTCAAATCCATCTAATCTGTCAATTTTGCTATTTCACAGATAAGGATATTTTTTAGCCCAGCATTTGTGATGTTCAGCCAGGTGTCAGCAAAAAAAGTACTTGTTAACAAGACAATACATTACCATCATTTGATTTTAAGTGCAAAATAGATTTCGACATTAAGGGACCCTTGAGCAGACACCCTATTTTTTAGGCTCCGTGTTGTATTTTTGGACCTGTTTCGGAGTTCTGCCCTTTTCACAGGAATGTGGTATAGAGAGCGGTCAGATAGCAGATTACTGTGCTGCCTGCATGTATGACACTTCAGCACAGGGATACATTTTCTAAAATGATTTTTTAATTTCTCTTTATTAAGTTACATATTGCTGATAATTGAATTGTTATGGGGCTTTACGTTTCAGTTAAGCATGTACAAATATCTTATCTAGTGGGTAGATTGTTGAAGGATTAAGGAAACAGAATACATTTTGTGCAAAGAATACCCACAGCGTGGGTAATAGACTCCAGTTGAATTTAAAAGATAATGGTGACAAGGGAGAAATCCACTTGTAGAAATGGGGAACAGCTGCGTTTTAGATCTAATGAAACTGTATCAAATACTTTAAAAACGGCTTGCAGCTCCTTCCCCTGGGGCTGGAGATAAAGCGCAGGAGCATTCCTGAAAGGTCGAAGAAACAGTTAAATCATTTCCTTGATGGTTATTAGAGATATAGAGCACATCGCTGAAAATTAAATGTCTGAAACTTGTGTTTGATTGCTTTTCTTATCATACCCGTCTCACACGTCTCCTCTGTCTCTTGCCTCCTATTCTAGTAAAATTTAATGGCTGTGTCGGGAACAAGGGAGTTCGGTACGAAACCAACAACTTGGACTTCAAGGTGAGGACAGATGGGACTGTCTATGCTGCCCATCCGGTGCATACCCCTTCAAAGCAGACAATGTTTGTGGTGACTGCATGGGACCACCAAACCCTAGAGAGATGGGAAACAATGGTCAGACTGCTGGTGGGAGAGAAGTCTCAACACAGTGGTCACAAGGTAAAGAGGCTGTTTTCTTGACTAAATCTGCATGTGTTCCCTACTTCTGTAAAAAGATTAATATAATATAGGCGTGCATTACACAGTCTGTCTCGTCATATTTACAGGGCAGGTTTCTAAATAGGAAAAGCCACAAACAGTGGCCAGCATCTTGCAAGCTTATTCCCTTCCTTGCACATGCTTTCACTTGGCATTATTAGAGAAGATGCTCCTTATTTCAGACTTGCATGTTTTTAACTGATGACTTAGTTCTGTTATATAGAGAAGCTTCTTGCCTTATAGAGGATTTTTCAGATTGTCATGTCTTTGCTTTTTATTGTTCACCATTTCCCTCCAATTAAAGGTATGGCGAATCGATCCTGTGTCTATCTTCCTGCCAGAATTTAACTAGTCTCTTCTCAAGCGACACGGGGTAAAATTCTGCTCTCTGGTGAAATAGTTTAAAGCTTGAGTTGCACGTTGACTCCGTCTCCATAGCTATAGCTGAGAGAAGAATTTGACCTGTGGACTCTTCTACCAGCATGGTACGATGATAAATTTCTTTCAATGAGCCATCTGTCTCTTTCCGCAGCCCAGTGGAAGAGCCGAGCGCTCTCATAGAGGGGATCCAGATTGGAGATTTAAGCTTGTTTTCTTCAAAAGACAACAAGGACTAGGAGCGTGGTGGCTGCCTGATAAGAAACACATGCTGGCACAAAGCCTCCCTTGGCCAAAAGGGCAGTCAGGCACAACATGGCACCTTTGTGGCAGGCATCCAGTCCACTGAGTGCCCATGTCCTCCCTTAACTGGAGTTGAATAATGCAAGCTGGTGCCAAAGGCTTACAATACTCACCAGTCAATACTTAAGGGCTCTTTCCTGAAGCAAGATACACATTTATTATTGTTGTTGTTATATCTTTATTGTCCTGGATATGTGCAGAAGAAGGCACCATCCGAAGGGTGCACTGTGCCATTTAAACGCAACCCTCTCTTGGCAACAGCGTCGATTCACTGCACTCCCAGGGGCCGATCAGAGACACATTATTTTTCTCGAGGCTTTAAGGTGATGCCAGAGACTCATGCAGTGTGTCTAGCTCTCTCCATTCCCTTTGGGCCAATTTTTACCTGCAGAGAGAAATGAGGGAGGGGAGCATTCAAAGGAATTGCATTCTGCATGCAGTCACCCGGTATATTCTCCCCAGAGCTAGGGTGAGGCATAGATCTCTATAAATATATGCTTCCCCTCCACCCCATTCCCCAGGACGACTTTAGTTCACGCTAGACATAATTAATCCCCGCATATTGTATCATCTGTGTTTCCACTTAGTAACAAAAGGAACGCTGCTTCCCTGTTACAGGATGCGTCTACATGAGATGCTAATTGCACAGTAGCCTAAAAGCACTGCACAGTAGTGTGCCGGGCAAAAACCATGCTAATACTCTACTGCACAGTAGTATCGGGCTACTGCGCAGTAAGTGTCGTTAAAAAGCTGTGTGCCGGCTGGCGCTACATAACACAAGTTACTGCGCATTGATTTAGTACTCGACTAACCAAGTACTAAATTTAATGCATAGCAACTACAGCGTATTACTGAACGTGTAGACGCGCCCGCAGTGATTCAGTCCTGGAGGAACAAAGTAATGTAACTTATGTACGACTTCAAAGTTTCAGCTCAGCTCAGCCGAAAGCACAAAGAAAACTCGGTGAACACCCATTTCTCCTTTAGCAAAATATTTGGAAATCCATCTACTCATAATATAAGCTGAACTCTGGTTCAACGCGGAGCTACAGCTTTTTAAAATTCAGATCATTCCTTTCTAAAAGCCTTATTAGTGTATAGTTTGAGGCTGAAAAAAATATGGAAAACAAGACTAATGACAAGGTCACAGACAGTTTTATTGTGGGTCCACATTACCAGCATCTAACTTGTGTTTTATTTCAGCACTCGTGCTTTTTGCAAGCAAAATAATGCTTTGTTTACCAAAGAAACAAACATGATAGCGGGATTATTTTCAAAGATAACACTGCCGCGCTGAAAACCAACAACATCCAGTTCGATTTGTTTCAGGTCGCGACCCTAATAACCGGCATTTCATAGACCTTCCAGGGAACACATTTGACAAGTATTCTTAGTAGATATAATATGACTCAAGCGAAAATGCATCTACAGGCAACTGTGTTAGGGACTTTTCTGACTCTGGCAAGCTTTTTTTCCCGAGAACTACAAGCCATTATTGTGCAGTCTCCAATTTGGTGCGGGCAACCAGCATCCCTCATTTTCCTTTGTATGCTTGTGACTGATTTATGTACATGATTGATAATTTGGGATAACTATGAATCTGTCCCCCAGCATCCTGCAATCAGTGCCTGGTTGTTTGCTGGTATGTAATTTTGGAGGAGGCATGCCCTTCTGGTCTGGTCTGATGAGCACTCACCTGTGCTCCTCCATCCCCCTCCATCGGATGGCCATCTGCTGCACAAGTACTCCGAGTAACAAGGTTTCCTTCCCCTCTTCTCCCTAGTAGCGTGTTCCTTTAAGGGGAAACAACATACAGCTCATAATTTTCAGCAAATTGAAATTTCTTGAGGAAATGATTGCGCCACCTGGAATGGGCACCACTTAAAAACCAGCTTGTAGTAATGGTTACTATGCTACACGCATTAGAGAGAGGAGAATTTATCCGAATAGCGAGGGCACTAGTATAAGACTTGGGAAATTGAGTTTCCAGCCCCAGCTAGGAATGGGCTAGTGGGGCACCAGCCCCGGGTGCAAATTTAGGGGGTACATTGATTGTGCTGCCGCAGTGGCAGCAGCAGTAGCCGGGGTGTTCGAGTCTCCAAGGCCGGTAACACTGAGACCCCCTCCCCTGCTCTCTGTCCTCTCTGTCCAGGGTGCAAACACACTAGTTATACCTCTGTCTGCCAAAGACGGTGTGCATGTGACCTTGGGCAGGTCTGTTAGTTCCTCGGTGCCTCAGTCCCCCACATGTAAAATGAACATAAGCACTTTTCTCTCTCTCAGCAATCAGGACTCGTGGTAGAGATGATATCTTTTATTCGACCAGCTAGATTTTTGCAAAAAGAAATTCTTTAATTGCAAGCTTTCAGGCACAAACACCCTTCATCAGGCATCAGAGAAATAATTGTAAAAGTTCTCCTGGGTACAGTCTTTTCTCCAATGCCTGATGAAGGGTGTTTATGCCCGAAAGCTTGCAATTAAAGACTTTTTTTTTTGCAAAAATCCAGTTGGTCTAATAAAAGATATCACCTCTACCACGAGTCCTGATTGCTTTTGCCACTACACCAGTACGGCTACAACCTGGATACCTTTCTGGCTCACAGAAGTGCGTGTGGTTAAATACATTAAAGAACGTGAGATGCTCCTGTCCTGTGGTGATGGGGGCTGTAGCTCTACCTACAAGACAGGGACACTGCTGAATTTCAGAAGCCCTGAAATAGGATCTTGCAGACCGCTGTCCCCAGGTGGAGTTGGCACTGAATTCAAATAATCCCTCTGAGCTTGCACTGAAGAATCAGAGCTTCTGTTACTATACACGTATCTCAGCCATCGCAGGGTGGTTGCTCTTGTTGAAAGCTGACGTTTTAATGGTGAGCCTAGTACCCTGACCCTGTTTCTTCTTTATATCGTACCCTTAAAATGTGCTAATTGTCTTAGATAACTGCACAGTCTGATTTCAGTATGTGCCCCGTTGATTAAAGGAAGGGTAGGCATTGCTGAATAAACATGAGGTAACTCTATCCGTTTACCACAGCAAAGCGGGCAAATTTCCAGTGGAAACCATTGTAGTAGAAGGATTTTAATGACAATATCTAAGTTTCATTAGAGTAGGATAAAATTGATCGCAAAGAGGGTAAGTATAAAAATCCAAGGCAATTTACGAGCCATAAAGAATAGATTTCTTTTTCTTCCTCTCCTAGCAACCACTTGAAGGTAAACCTTTTTCTGGTTAACACAAGTGGTGTTAGTAACTGTAGGAACTTTTTTTTTTTTTTGTTCAGTCTTGCAGGAAACCTGATAGCAATTCAATTAGAAAATGCAAATGAGGTCACATATTTCCCACCGGAGTGCTGAATTACCCCAGAGGAAACTGAGTGATATTCTAGCATAACAATAAATACTTAAGATAAAGTTTCTTACGCCGTTCTCATCTGACTGGCTGTTGTTGCAATTGAAAGTGTCAATGGGACCTGTGGGTATAATTTGCACACACACAAAAAAAAAAGAAAAAAGGAAAAGAAACTGTTGTTTATTAAGCCCTTATAGCTCACATCAGCATTTATGAAAGATAAACCTGAATGGGATAATACTCCAAAAGAAAAAACAATCAGCTTGTTAGGCTTTACTTATCTGGAATTAGCTGTGTAGCGTCTTCTTCATTCCAGTATTCTTCCCCGTCAAATACCCATTGACTTAGTTTTCATCTTAGTTTCCATCTTTTGCTTTAGCGTAATACTTGTAAGCAGTGATATATCTGGAGGCGTCAATCTTCAACGTATTCTACCTTCCGCATGTGCAGAAACTGAAATTGCCCCGAGTCTGAATGTCTCCATATCCATCTACCTTCTAGCCCACGCGCTGCCCCCATCAGTCTGTACAAAATGAGCGCCTGAGCCCCCCTCAGTCTCCATTATTCCAGTCATCCCTTGAAGTCAGTGACCCTAGGGCCTGAGCCATTTTGCAGCAGGTGAAGAGTTAGACCACAAAATGCAGTCTGGCCTCCCTCTCTTCTGTACCCGTGTCCAAGCATATTAAATCAGTTGTAGCAGACTGCTTTTTCTTCATTGCTATCTTGTATTTAACTGTCATTATCACTTCATAAATGAATATCAATATCACAGAAAGAGATTGGGAACAGTTCTCAGCAGAAGAGGCTCCAGAAGACAGAGACGTTGAGAGCGTATGTGCAAAATGACAGCCATCTTCTCTGTTTATTCTGGGAGAAATCTCGTTCTATACTCAAATTATTATCTTTGCAAGGCTCAATAGCTTATTGTCCTTCCCTCCCAACTTTTCAGAGCTGAAGGCAGGGTTGGCCACTTGAAGACAAGGGAAATTGTAGAACTAAAACATTACAAATTATGTACATCTGCAACCAAGATGAACAAGACTGTATTGAGGTCTGTGCCAAAATGTCACTACTGATGTAAGCCCTACCTACATCATGTTATGTCCCATCTTATTTTGCCGTTCTTTCATGAACCGGGTGTAGGATCAGCCACCATGAACATGACCGTCTCCTGGAACTAGACTGTTAAAGGTATTTGCCTCATTCAGAGTCCTTAACTTATCATTGCTGCCGTTTCATTAGAGTAGGCTAAAAGTGTTTTTAAAAAGCATTGTTTTGACTGGGTCACAAAAGGACTGAATTAACTCAACCAGATCCTTGAAAAGGAGGAGGACATTTAATGTCTGTGGTAGAGTTGACTAATAAAATTAATAATGTATAGCTGTTGACAGTGAGACTGACCATGATAATTGGGGAAATTTAATGCTTAAATGAATTTGACCACCCAGGATTTAATCACAGCATCAGCTGCAAATCCCGTTCATGAAACTGTGTGCACGCATTCAGCCTGCTCTTGCAGAGGGATTGAGAAACCAGGCCTGCCGTTAAAGTCGGCATGAGCTTTAAGTCCTCAGCACCTTTGAAAAATGAACCGGGTTTCATACAATTTTAGAGCCAAACTTACTAATGTTACCTTTTTATGTAGTCTCCATCCTACCCTAGGGACGGGCTCAGAAAGATAGTAAAAGCCCATCCCAAAGCGAAATTCATTCATCCACTAATAAAACGGGAACAGAGCTAACTACACAGCAAAAATCTCTTCTTCCAACAAAAGAAAACAGTTGGAGAGATCCACCTTACCTATCTATGATTTATGCTTTGCTCCGACTCGATCAAAGCCCTTAACCTTTGTTTCAGTGTTCTTTGTTGTTAACTGCCGAAATCTGACTACCGGGTCGAAAAGATGTTCTGAACTATAGCACCGAAAAATAAATGTCATGTCTGTGGCAATTCGTCCCAATCATTGTTTGTAAATATGGGTCTAATTCAAGGACAAGCATCATTATAGGCATGTTGATGAAGGGACATCTCTTAAAACGTATTCAGTTGGACCAGTGGGAACCTACCCATTTCTCATCTTCTCACAGGCTTGCCTCTCAGCTGTTAAACCCTTGGTGGCAAAGAAGGATTGGAGTTCTTTCAAACTTGTCAGTGTGACTCTTTACTTTGCTGAAAGTGTATATCACTGTTAAGTGACTTGATAGTCTCCCTCCCAGGCTTTACCAGTCCAGAGGGTGACAAGAACAAACCAGTGAAACACAGGTGTCCCGCCTGCATGGACTTCCCAAACCTTTCTAATTACCCAGAAAAAAGGTATCGTTTCAACTGCTTAAAACCTTCACTCAACAAAGCAAGTGCTGGGGTGCTTTGCTCAACTGAGGAATGAGAGAGGAAAAACTTCATCATTGCAAGATCCTGCTAAAATACCAGGGGATGGCTTGAAAGGGTTGGAACCCAAACACTGCATAAAGGGCCAGAAATAATTTTTTTACCAGTTTATTAAAAAGCCGGTAGAAAAAGTTACTAATGTATTCAAAACAGGGAGTGCGTACAGCATTTGACTAGCTCATGCTATCTTCAAAGTACATTATGCATACATATTAAACATAGAAGGGATGTCTTACAATGTTAAAGCTTTTTTAAATAAAAAATTGGGGCCCTCTGAAGTAAAGTTCACTTCAGTACCTAAACAAACTTTTTAAGGGGCTTCTTTGCTTTTTATTTCTGAAGGCTTATCATCATTGTTGGCGTTCATAGCTGCAGAAGATAGCGTATAATGTTCTGCCTGAGTTATTGAGAATGAGTTGATGAGCCCAGTTTTTGCCTGGAATGGTTGGTTACAGACTGAACTAATGATAGTAGGTGTGCAGGACTGGGAAAGCTGATCTTGATGCTGAAACTTTTTTGTAGCTTGGCTGCACACGGCATCTCTAATGCGTAAGTACTCAAAAACTGGTCATGGAATAGAATCAGGGGGCTGGAAGAGACCCCGAAGTATCATTGGGTCTAGCCCCCTGCATGAGCAGGAAAGACATCTGGGGTCAGACAACCCCAGCCAGGTGACCGTCCAATCCTCTCTTGAAGACCTCTAGAGTAGATGATTGCACCACCTCTGGGGGGAGCTTGTTCCATAGCCTGGACACGCTAGTTGTAAAGAAGTTTTTCCTAATGTTCAGCCTGAAACTGTCTTCCAGCAGTTTGTGGCCGTTGTTTCTAGTTTTCAACCAGGGTGCCCAGTGAATCACCGAGCCCCTGATGTACACCTCTGATGCAGTGGTAAGCCACAATCAGGTCCCCTCTCGGCCTTCTTCCACCAATAGTTTCCACCATGATGTGCATTCGTGATGTAGTTCACAGAAATTAAACGAGAATTCTGCACTGATACAGGATCATTTTAAATGAGTCTTGTTGCCAGCCAGATGAGCATGTATCCAGAACACAGTTCTCCATAAAGGATTTTCTTAGGGAACTGGTTATCAAATATCTTAACTGTATGATTAGGCTTTCATGATCATCATGGCATATTTAGTGCATTTGCTTGTGTGAGAAAACCCCACAGGATTTGGGATTCCTGTCTTGCCATCTTAATTTGCATTAGCTTTTCCAGATAACTTAGGTAGGAACATTTTACTTCTCTTCCTATCCCTGAAATCTGTAAGCATCATCCCTCGATCAACAGCCCCAAGTAGGATCAGCTCGATTAGATGAGCCACGTGAGTGAAGAGAACAGGATTTCATTGTTTTAAAACTTTGGCCCTAATATTATTTGCTCAAAGTCATTGAGGAAGTTGGTGGGAGAGCAAGGACAAGAGCTCAGCAGCTTACGTCTTCCAGCTCGGGTATTTCGTGCCCCCCTTTTGACAAGATGTTTGCAAAGTTAGAGAGTTAACATCAAGTTGCAATGGTGTTCTTATTTTGTAATAAGCAAGATAAGAATCATAGAGGTGCTCTCCTTATTCCATCATACAGCCACATAAGTGTCTGAGCAAATAACATGGATTCAGGCAATCACAATAGCAGATGGGGTTTAGGAGTTCTGTAATTTAACAACCAAGTTCTTGAGAAGCACTAGTACTCTGAAAATATTGTGGCTTGTGCCAATTATGGGAAGGACTTTGACTTGACGAAGGTAAAAGTGGCTTTCATAAACGCAAGAAAAGAGAAGAATACAAAAGTAATATTGGTGTTTCTTAAACACTTATACCTAAGTAGCACTGGTGCTTCAAAAGGGAATGTGAAACAGGTCAGGTTGGTGTAGGGAATTATATAAGGAAGCATGATCTCATCAGACTTTTTCTTGTTGGGTTAAGATGTTCAAACCTTGAAATGAAGAGGGAAAAATACATCAAGATCTCTACTTTCAGATGATGTTGTCACCTCCTGCTAGTCCAATAATTCAAACAGCATTCAGAGAGTTGTACAGGAAAGAAAAAAACCCATGGATGAGTGTTTGGAAATAGATGAAAGCATAGCAGGGATGGAGCCAGAGCCTGTTTGGCAAGGTATGTACCTGTGAGAGGAAGGAATCCTGCCCAGGAGGAAAGTGGAAGGAAAGTTTGACAGTGAATCTTGAAAGCCAACGTGATGACTTCGGGCTGTACAAAAACAATTGGCCCACTTCTAATGATCCTTTCTTCATAGTCCTGTGTGGTTTATTTGTAGTAGCTCTCTCCCTCCACTACAGCTACTGTGCCTCCTGGTTCCTGACACGTTTTACTTATTATTTTGCATGGGAGACCTCTGAGGGAAACCTTGTCGTTGGTGAGTCGGTAGAGGAACCAATGCTTTAACACTGTGAGTTCCATTAGAGGGATTTGCTTAGAGGGATTGGCCAACAACACGCTTTCTTATGCAAAAGAATGGCGTTCTGATATCGTGGCCAAATCCCAAACCAGATAATTGTATTCCACCTAACTAAAATTGTCCTCTCGTGCTTTCAGCTGGCTCAGACATTCTTATTTTGCTTTCTGAATTATTTTATAGTGATGTGAAGGGCTTGTATTTCTCAGCAAAGCTGATGGCGTTTTAGTGATGAGTTACGTGGAACCACATTTTCCAGAACTCATGGAAACTGCCAGCTGCATAATATGCATCATGATCATTACTGCAGAATCAGAAATAAAGAAGCAAGATGGGGTTGGTAATATCTTTTGTTGAACCAACTGTGTAGTAATTCTTTACTTTGTCATTGTGTGTCATTGCCCTACCTGCTATTGCTGCTTTACATGTCATTGCTCTACCCGCTATTGCTGCGTTACATATCATTGCCCTACCCACTATTGCTGCTTTACGTGTCATTGCCCTACCCGCTATTGCTGCTTTACATGCCATTGCTCTACCTGCTATTGCTGCTTTACATGCCATTGCCCTACCCGCTATTGCTGCTTTACATGTCATTGCTCTACCTGCTATTGCTGCTTTACATGCCATTGCCCTACCCGCTATTGCTGCTTTACATGTCATTGCTCTACCCGCTATTGCTGCTTTACATGCCATTGCCCTACCCGCTATTGCTGCTTTACATGTCATTGCTCTACCCGCTATTGCTGCGTTACAGATCATTGCCCTACCCACTATTGCTGCTTTACGTGTCATTGCCCTACCCGCTATTGCTGCTTTACATATCATTGCCCTACCCGCTATTGCTGCTTTACATGCCATTGCCCTACCCGCTATTGCTGCTTTACGTACCATTGCTCTACCCGCTATTGCTGCTTTACATGTCATTGCTCTACCCGCTATTGCTGCGTTACATATCATTGCCCTACCCACTATTGCTGCGTTACATATCATTGCCCTACCTGCTATTGCTGCTTTACGTGTCATTGCTCTACCTGCTATTGCTGCTTTACATGCCATTGCCCTACCCGCTATTGCTGCTTTACGTACCATTGCTCTACCCGCTATTGCTGCTTTACATGTCATTGCTCTACCCGCTATTGCTGCGTTACATATCATTGCCCTACCCACTATTGCTGCGTTACATATCATTGCCCTACCTGCTATTGCTGCTTTACATGTCATTGCTCTACCTGCTATTGCTGCTTTACATGCCATTGCCCTACCCGCTATTGCTGCTTTACATATCATTGCTCTACCCGCTATTGCTGCTTTACATGCCATTGCCCTACCCGCTATTGCTGCTTTACATGTCATTGCTCTACCCGCTATTGCTGCGTTACAGATCATTGCCCTACCCACTATTGCTGCTTTACGTGTCATTGCCCTACCCGCTATTGCTGCTTTACATATCATTGCCCTACCCGCTATTGCTGCTTTACATGCCATTGCCCTACCCGCTATTGCTGCTTTACGTACCATTGCTCTACCCGCTATTGCTGCTTTACATGCCATTGCCCTACCCGCTATTGCCGCTTTACGTGCCATTGCCCTACCCGCTATTGCTGTGTTACATATCATTGCCCTACCCGCTATTGCTGCTTTACATGTCATTGCCCTACCCGCTATTGCTGTGTTACATATCATTGCCCTACCTGCTATTGCTGTTTTACATGTCATTGCTCTACCCGCTATTGCTGCCTTACATGTCAATGCTCTACCCGCTATTGCTGCTTTACATGCCATTGCCCTACCCGCTATTGCTGCTTTACGTGCCATTGCCCTACCCGCTATTGCTGTGTTACATGTCATTGCCCTACCCGCTATTGCTGCTTTACATGTCATTGCTCTACCCGCTATTGCTGCTTTACATGCCATTGTCCTACCCGCTATTGCTGCTTTACATGTCATTGCTCTACCCGCTATTGCTGCTTTACATGCCATTGCCCTACCCGCTATTGCTGCTTTACATGTCATTGCTCTACCCGCTATTGCTGCTTTACATGCCATTGCCCTACCCGCTATTGCTGCTTTACATGTCATTGCTCTACCCGCTATTGCTGCTTTACATGCCATTGCCCTACCCGCTATTGCTGCTTTACATGTCATTGCTCTACCCGCTATTGCTGCTTTACATGCCATTGTCCTACCCGCTATTGCTGCTTTACATGCCATTGCCCTACCCGCTATTGCTGCTTTACATGCCATTGTCCTACCTGCTGTTGATCTTAGACTTCATCTGCTTCTTTCCCAGGCCTGAGAAAAGGCGTTTTGTGTCCAAAAGGTTGTCTAACTTTTCTCTCAGCTATAAGGTTGGTATCATAAAAGATATTGCCTAACAAAACTTGCTTCTCACATATTCTCTGGACCATCGTAGTTGCAACACCACTATAACATTACTGCAGTTGAGAAGGAATCTTAAATCGGCATGCACACATCCTTTTTCTTGCACAAATACCAGGTAATGGGCTGTGCATAGAGACAGTGGCTCAGCTTGGTCGCATAAACGCACCAGTTTCCTTGAGCAAGTGTAAGTGCTTGGCACGCAAAATGCATGTGTGTGCGTTTCACCCACCTCGTTTTCCTCCTTTGGGGGAGAAGGCTCTGTGAGAATCTTGTTCAAACTTTTCCTTGTCTCTCAGTTGATATATTATGGAAGCCTGTGCACTTGCCAAATCTGACAATTTTTCTTACTAATTGACTCTAATGTGAACTGCTCTATGCAGCCCCACTGCTAACTGATGAGAAAAAAAAAAAGTAATGAATTTTTGCTTAACTAGCTGATTTAATTAAAATGTTTTATACTGTAATTGTATGGTTTCTATAAACGGAGAGGTAATTTTGTTTAATGAGTTCCTAACCAAACATAACATTCTTGACTGTATGTAGCCAGATTTGATAAAGGTCACAAATACTGAAATTCCACTGTTTGCTTTTGTAAGTAGCAGTGATCAAACAGCTTGATTTGGCACTTGAAATACCCTGGCAGGATTGGTTCCCCTTATTCCTGTTTATACCAGAAATTATTAGTATAGTTTTAGGAGCAGAGGGGGTTCTTGTGTATATCTGAACACTGTTCATTATCTTTAAAGTGGGAATATGCTGCCAAAATCACGTCTCATTGTCAATTAGTGGCTTCTCTGCAAACACATTAATTTAATGCCCCCGCTGAAGTACTGTGCACATTGGAACATCTTGCTGCTAAAACGCTAGTTTTTTGAACACTTTGACACAAATCGTTCATGAATAGCAATTTATGCTTTGATGCTAATGGGACGTGACGTGAAGCTATCTTTGATTAAATTCACCACCCAGCTTTACAACTATTTGTAAATATAACGGATAGGCAGCCATAACAGCCCTCCGGTATGAGGACAATTGAGAGAAACAGATTTTGGGATCCTCACCTGCGCCGTTCCAACCCAACAGCTTCGCTAAAGCTGGTCTAAAATAAGAAGTATCATCTTGCATCAATACTTTTTTCCTTACCTTCAGCTTTGGCGAATTCAGCAGCGACCTAAATACAAAAGAATCAATTACCCTAAAATAAATAAATTCCTCTTTTGTTCTGCAAACCTTTCATTATGCTGCGTGAAAACACAAAATGAAATACCTTTCCTGACTAAAAGATCAAAACGTAGGAAAATGGTGTATTTTGGGAAGAAAGGGCTCATTCTTCCTCCGCTACCGTCACTGATGTCAGCAAAATGTTGTCTCCTCAGAACAAAATTCATGCAAATGTTTATTTAGCATCACTCTTATGTTTCCTTTGTTAAAGAGCTCAGATAAATTTTCATTGTTTTATTTTGTGTTTGGTAAATATTGTTTTCTTCTGTACTTCCCATAGCTACCATGGAAACCAGCTAAAATGCTTCAGATTAAATATTTTTAAATATACATGAGGGGAGGTAGGAAATGGTGCCACTTTTCAAAATACGCAGCGGTGGGGTGAACGTAGAAATGATAGCTCTGCAAAGGTTTGTGGTGTTTAAAAAAAGCCAGCCGTCTATCCTCAGGAAGACAATAAGATTGATACTAACCCAGACCACAACCAAATAAAAATATTAGTTGTTTTCTGAAGGGTGTAATCCAAAACTGTTAAGAGGCAATGAAAATGAAAAGGCTGACAACTCGGTAAGCCATACGTAACGTTGAGATTTTGGAAGTGAAAGCCTCTCGCCGCTCCTCCAGTCACGGTTATTGTTTATCCCAAGACGCGGGGTAATATATTTCAACGCTGAATGGAAAAGGTTTTATGTCCACGGATGATCACTCTAAAATTAATAATGTTCAAAGAATATACCTTAAGACACAATGCTATTTATATGCAGAGCGTGGTGACTTATTGACCCAAGCATTAGCATGATCCAAAATGTTCTGCTAAGCAGGAACACAAAATATGATATTATGTTATGTAAATGGGTTTGTGATACGCTCTGCTGGATAATAACTTCCAGATGTCTCTGTAGCCAGAGGCTGACTGATATCAAAGACAGGTTGGCTGGAAGGGGAGAGGTGCCAGCTGGCTGGACTGGTTACTGCTAAGTGTAGCGGAAGGTGAAAGCTGGTATTATTTCACACTCACTGATTTTATTTGTGGACTAGTGAAAAGACTATGGCTTGCAGCCTTCTCTTTGCTGCCTGAGATGGGAATTGTGGTTACTGGAATCCCTGATGCTGTTCGTCTTATGTGAATTATTTCCTCTTTAGACCTGCTTTGAAAGCGAGCGTTGAGCTTATTAGCACAACAGACCACCTGTTAAAGTTTGACACGCCACAAACTAACAATGGCAAGGGTTTAAAGCCTGGCATCAGCTGGATAAGTACTTTTTGCCATTATTGCAAATGCAAAATGCAAACAGGGACTCTCCATGAGTTCTTTATTTCAAGAGCTGAACAGTAAAAACCCAGGGTAGCCGTAACTCCAAGCACTCTAGTGCCATCCAAAATAATATCGTTCTAACTTGGACAGCCATTTAGCATCAGATCCTAGTCTACATATTAGACCCCGAAATATGATCCTCCTCCACCATCTTCAAGTCCCTGAGGACCTATTAATATGTCTGCTTTTGTAACATGATGTCATCTTAACTTCAAAACTAGACTGCAAAAAAGCAACAAAGAGGAGAGGGGGGGCCATCATCTTTCACCTTAACTCTTTTAAGAACTCAAGTAACTTGGAACAGGATCACATTTAGGTGCCCAAGTTCATTTGGGCACCTAATAAGTGGAAGAGGATCTGACTCATAGCATCTTGACTCTACTAGTGTTATCTGCTAGTGTTCAGAAAAAGGCCTAGAGTGGATAGGGCTATACATCCCTGACCATTTAAATGCAATCACGAGACCCAAATGTACTCTCATAAAAGTCATAAAATCATAGAAAATTACATTTGGAAGGGACCTCAGGAAGTCCAACCAAAGCAAACTCAAAACAGGACCAGCCCCAACTGCATCATCCCAGCCAAGGCTTTGTCTAGCCAGGTCTTAAAAACCTCCAAGGGTGGAGCTTCCACCACCTCTCTGAGTAACCTGTTCCAGTGTTTTACTACCTTAGATAATTCTTACTAATATATAACCTAAACTTCCTTTGCTGCAACTGGAGCCCGTTGCTCCTTGTTCTGTCGTCTGCCACCACTGAGAACAGTCCAGTCTTTGCAAAGCCCTGCAGGTAGTTGCAGGCTATTATTAAATCCCCCTTGGTCTTCTCTTCTGTAAACTACAACCGTCCAGTTCCCTCAGTCTTTCCTCATAAGTCATGCTCCCCAACCTCCTCCCTCCCCCCCCACACACACCCCATTTTTGTTGCCGTCTGCAGGACCCTCTCCAATTTGTCGACATCCTTTCTGTAGTGGAGGCCCCAAAACTGTACACAGGACTCCAGATGTGGCCTCACCAGTGAAGAATCACTTCCCTGTCAAGTCAGTGACAAATCTTCCTTGAACTCACTGAGACCAGGTTGTGAACTGGGAATGTGAAATTGCTTGTTTAGTAAAGTTTGAAAGGTCCTTGAAAAAGGACCACACTCTTTATTTCATTCATCCAAGAGATTCATGTTGCCCCTAAATAGGGCTTGACCAATATTTGTTGCCTGAACAGAAGGTCTCCCATTGACCTGAACAGGCTTCAGGGCATCCCCTTGACAAGTAGCAATATATGTACATATATATTAAATATTGAAAATACTCTGGAATCATTTATAAATCTGTTTAGATTACATGTCCTACAAGGAAAATGCAGAATGGAAGGTAAATCATTATAAGTGTGGGGGAGATTCATCCACCTTTCCACAGTCCAGTTTCTCCAGGAGTCCTAGAAGAATGAGGGGGCTCCTAAGGCTGCAGGTCTCTCGCAGAGCCTGAGCAGGAAGGACGGGTGCAGATAAGGCAAGTCATTGCTCCATCCAAAGTAACAGAGGTTTACCCTGACTATTTTGAGTGTTATTTTTCAGAGAGCAAGAAATATTTTATTAGCACAAATTCTGCATCCTCATCATTAGTATTGTTTGTTTGCAGCGCTGTAGCATCTAAGAGCCTTTGTCACAGATCCTGATCTCATTATAAAACACAGATCAAAAAGACAGGCCCTACCTGCCAAGAATGTATACGGTCCATAGTACAGCTCTCAGTCCTTGTACAACTCTCAAGTTGAGTCCTTTGAGTTACTTGCAGTAGCAATCCTTTCATCATTTTGCTCTGATACCTTTGAATGACTAAATATACCTATATTCCGTTATTGCTGGAACATGAGTATATGATTTCACTAATTGAAAATTGGTAACAAATTTGCTTCCCCAAGCAGTCTGCCCTGCAACTGTTTCCTTCAACCCCATGTTTTATCTTCACTCGCCTTCCTTTAACTTGAGCCTGTTCATCCCAGTTTTGGTTCCTACCTGCTTTTGTTGAGCATCTTTATTGAATGACTACATCTTCTTTCTGTCTTCCTTTTATTGGCTCTGTTGTTGAAGTCCTTGTTTGCCTGTTAGATGTATGGAGCTTGACCACAATGCTACCCATTTTAAATGTCATCTTTTCACAAGAGATATGGGAAGGAAACTTTAACAGAAAGTTGAATTAGATTTCCTTTTTGACCAGTACTCAAGCTATGCCAGCCTGTTTAAGAGCCTTAGACATACCTAAAATAGAAAGCTCCTGTGACTGTCACAATGCGTTTGTACCCACTGAGCTGCATAGAGAATCAGCAAGAGAAAATAGGATACTTTGGGGCCTGCAATTATAATAATAAGGGACAGCTTGTTCCTGTCTGTGGAACAATTGCACTGGTTTGGAGAGAGCAAGAGGAGGGCCTTCTTCTATACATCTAATGCACAAGGGCTAAGGACAGCCATAGTCCATTTTCTTAGGGGAGCATGGACTCTGCACTCCAGAACATGCATCCTTTTCCATTCCAGATAATGAGAAGGAGTGAGAGTCCATAGCCACCTTTCCCCTCAGATATCTATGGTGACCTGCGTAGCTGGCTGTCAGAGGCAATAATAAGCACCAGGAGGCACAATTCTTCCCTGAGTCCATATCTGTGCATCTTGCTGAGTAGGTAGATGGAATAATGAACTAAGAGTTCGAAGGCCTAATTCTGCATTTCATCGTGTCCCATTTATCCTGCTTCAAGGAACATAGCCTGGAGGAGAGGGTGCTGCTGTTCTGTAGGCAGGCGCTCAGTAGTCAGCGCAGAATTACAGTTGGACTCGGCTTTTCACATGGACACCGTTGCCTACCGTTGTTCCCTTGCCTGTTCCTGAACCAAATCCGGCTTAGGCAGAAGTAAAAGTTGGGTCCAGAACATGGCCTTACCGAAAACGCAAATTGGGGGAGAGCGAAGTGGAGTTTACGGTACAGGCGGTCCTCAGACTTACGACACAATTGGTTCCCGGAAACCGCGTCTTAAGTCGAAACGTCATAACTCAGAACTGATTTTCCCCATAGGAACAATGCTATAAATGGGGGATTGGTTCCTGAACCCAGGTCCGATACCCTATTTTCACCAAAAATAACCCAGAATTTTTTACTCGATCAATTATAGAAGAGTAATATAGCTACATTAATGTATGTATATTGTAAATAGCAATCATATTGATTTGGAACGACTTCTTTGAGGTGACTTTGCTGGACTTTTTGAAAGGCTCTTGCTTGGACTGTTTGAAGGGCTCTTGGCTGGAGTCTTCTCAGGAGTCTTGGCTGCAGGTTTTTCTGGAGTCTTGTCTGCTTTCTTAAAGAAAGTGTCCAAGGACGTTTGGACAGATGTTCTCCAGGGAGATGGGCGATGCAGTGAACTTGTTCCCTGGCTGGCATGGCGTAATGTCGGCTCAAGCGTCATCAAGTCAAAACGGTGTCAATGAATAAGTGCCGTTCGTTGTAACTCGAAACGTCTTAAGTCGAGGACTGCCTGTATTAGAAAGTAGAAAGAAGAGTGGTTCGTTCTTCAGGTTACTAGTGTGGGTTGTGGAAGACGGGCATTCAAGACCCTGCACAGCAACAAACTCTCTTTGTCGCCTTGCGGAAATCTTTCTAACTGCATGTATAAAATGGAGGATCTGTTACCTTGCAGGTGTGTTGTGAGATGGTGCGAGGCACCAGAGCTTGTGGTGCTCCAGTATTTGAAGAATGAAACTGTATAAGTATCCAGATAGATCATTAGCAGTCAGGTGAACCAGAGAAAAATAGAGGACCATTTTATTTTCTGTGAACCAAAACTGTATCTGTCTTATTCCACTGCCTGAGAGACTCTAAAAAGCACAGAGCCAGTGGGTTCAAGTGGGAACGAACAGTCGTTTTGCAAAGTGAAAACTGTTTCACAGCAAAAATAAAATTGGAAGCCATATTAGCAATTAGTTTAATTAAGCTTCCATATTTACATTCTGAATTTTAATTTGGGCTGTAGATCCTCACATGTTCAAAAGAACATGGTATTTTGTTGGGGATTATAGTTAATTGTTGCTGCTATTCCAGGGATGTTCTTGGATATTTCAGTCAGAAGGCTGAATAGGTCTGGCATTCGTTCTCACCAGACTTTGTTACTACATTTGTCTCGCAGCTTTTAAACAGCAGAAAAACATGTACAACTTATTTAAACAACACACGAGAAATTAAGGCTCTGAGAAACATATCAGCAACAAATGAAGATGAAAAAGTTGGGTTTTTTAAAAAAAAAAAAAGAAAAAAAGATTGTTGTTGCAAGGCGGTTTTGAAATTCCACATCCCAAATGCAAAGTCGTGTCAACGATTTATTCTAATGTAGGAAAACATCATCAGGAGTGACAAGCAAGCTAGGCACTGTCTAGTCACCTGCCAGCAAATATTTCATAAAAACTAAAAAGGCTGGTACTGCCTTGCTGAGCTGACACTAATTATTTCAGTATACATGGAGCTTTGGGATTTGTTTTAATTCTCAAGTCTGTCTTTAGTTCAGATTCATTCCACTGTGTAAACTCAACCAAGCACAAATTATTTGACCATCCGTTCATAATCTGTCCCCATGTTCACATGCTAATTACATAAACCGATCCAAATACCTGTTCTCGGAGGAAGCCCAGGAGGGACCAAAAGCCAACTGTAAAACAAAGCCAAAGGGGTATAAAACTTTCTCCATAAGCCTACTGAAAGAACCATTTCTGGTGTCTTCTTTGGTACTATTGGTTTTTTGTTATGTTAGAGGAAAAAAGTCTGAGATGAGTTAAAGAGGAAGCCACTGGGGTGAAGCCTATTAGAAATACTGTACTATTCAGGGCCTGCCAAAGCTGTCTTCAACAGCACCTACGCTGATCCTAGTACAATACCAGAAGTGCCTCTCATGGCTACATTATGACGCTGTTCCCATGCTCATCGCTAGCTAAGTAAGTACTTTAGGAAGCATATACCAGTGTTGGCCAGTCAAGTACGGATGCTGTGACAATGCAGGGTATGAACAAATATGACAAAGCTTTGTGGCTTTTTCCTGTCTGTGACGCACAATCCTGGCCATGACACCTTCCCAGTCCCACCATTTATTTGTTGCCTTTGAGAAGTACAGAAAATGTTTAAGTTTTGGAAACATTTGTCTTCACCAATTTTTGCATTTAACCCATCTCAGATTGGGGGAACTGGCTTGCTAACCTCTTGAGGTTGTTTCCTGTACTATATTTCTCTGATTTGGCCTTGTGAAATGTTCACATCTGCAAATCCAAAGCCATGATTCTAGCATTTCTACCAGTGGCAACAGCCATTTTCTTATGAGTAGGACCAATATTTGCCATGGGCACAATCTTTTTTCTTGAACTGGCCAAATGCAAATTGCTGCAAACTTTATCTCCAGTATCTTTGGTCTTTGTAAGATAAAACTGAAACCCACATTTTGAAGATCACCACATGGTTCAAAACGAAAGCCATTTGCAAGCTGAGATATAGTAGACCGTTTCGCTTTTCACATAACTGAGGACATATATATTTATGCAGTTTAAAACCCCATGTTTAAAACAAAAAAGACAATTGCCATGGAGCTTGAGTTTGAGCTAATTAACCTTTTCAACACAAGAGCAGGATCATCTTCTATCCCTGATTTGTTGGACCATCTAGCACACATCTGTAAAATCATATAGTGCAAGTCACTGGAGCTGTCTTAATGCCAGAGAGCAGGTGAACTTGCTACAGTGGAGCTAAACCTACTGCTGATGTTGTAGAGAAACTTGTTGGGTTTTTTCCTTTTTTATTCCTGACAGATTGCATTTATGATAAATTTGCAGACTCCTTTATCCAATGTGCTGTTAAAGCTTCCTGCAGTTGGCATAATGAAGACAATACATTCTGGAAGGCAGCTTGATTTAATAATGACAGCTCCGTACGTTTGTGAAAATGAAGTGGCAGCAGAGATGCCAATATAGTTTATTATGCCTTTGTTATGCAGAAATGTTTACATCATGCTAATAATAATTTTTACAACTCCACGCGACCATGCCATGCAGGCAAGCGCCACTATGGAAATAGTTCTCAAAGTGACGTGTTTTTTTTCTAAAAGTATTTATTTGGAAGGGACTGTAATTGCTCTTTGGCTTTCTTGTTCCTCAAAAACAGCAAAAAGGAAAGAAGAATGCATCTGCTGACCTCATACAGCAACAGAGTGACACTTTATTGCCATGGCGCCAGAACCAAAATTCGAACGGGCTGAGACGGCAAAAGAGAGACTGGGTCATTCCACCAATCAATGTACCGGAAAACTCGAGAGGTCCTTTTCCACAACAGTTGGTTCGGGTGAGTAGAACAGCTGAAATAATGAGAATAATAATGATGGTTGTGGTGATGATGATGATGATGATGCCATTGGTTTGGTCAAGTAACAGACACTCACCAGACCTGCAAGATAAGTTGGGTCTGTCCAGTTGTGCTGAAGTCGAAACACTTATCGTCATGTGAAGCGGATGGTCCAAGTTTTCCCTCCCCCATAGACTCTGACTCAACAGTTGTTTAATCCCCTGCTTTCAGCCACTCTCTCAAGAGACACTGGCTAAGCTGCGAAGATGTTGGGTTTTCAACCCTCTCAATCAGAAAGGGACTGTAGATGCATAGCAAGGAATGGTGATGCCAAAAGGGTGGTGGGGTGCTGCATCCTTAATATCCTTCCGCAGTGATCAGGATGCGGGTGATTGTTACCCATCTGGTAACAGTCTACAAATGCCCGCAGGGTGATTTAGAAAGGATAGAAGATGGTCTTTTCTCTGTTGCTGCAGACAAGACTAGGAGCAGTGGATTCACGCTGCAGCAAGGGAAATCTAGACTGGAGATTTGGAGCAACTTTTTTGATTATGCGGGTGCTCAGGCTGGAAAAGGCTACCTAGAAAAGTTGTGGAGTCTCCATCCTTGGAAACATTCACAATCACATTAGACACATGCTTGGCTGGGATGATTTGGTCAGGGATAGTCCTGCCTTGAGAAGGCTGGACTTGATGACTCTGTGAGGTCCTTTCCAACCCTACTTTCCTATGATCCTTAACATCCTTCCTCAGTGATCGGAGTCAGGATGCAGATGCATTTTTGGATACCTGAGTAGGGCATCAACATGGAAATCTAAATGAAATGAATCCTTCATTAACATGCTGGGGGTCATCTAAACCCAGCACTCTTTCCTGCCTATGCAGGGGGCCAGACTCGATGATCTATTGAGGTCCCTTCCGACCCTAACATCCGTGCCCCTCCACCCCCCACTACACATATTGCTAAGATGATTTTAGAGATCAGCTTTAGCCTGATGGTATACAGTGATGACATTTAGATGACAAAAAAGAAGGGACTACATGATTGATGCATTGTATTGATTAGATTACCATAGATAAATGTAGCAAAATAGAAACCTATTGAGATGTATTTAGTGCTATGATTTTTGTTTATGGAGTGATAGAAGAAAGCCACCTGTATTTAAAAAAAAAAAGGAATGAAGACTCACTGATAGGATTTAATTCTTCCTTTTGAAGACAATTGAGACATAATTGCAAAATTTCAGAATTTGGAAAAAGTGACAGTGCGTGATTTGCTTTCCTTGTCAAGAAAGTCACCCTGCTCTTCCTGAAACAATGCTTACTGAGGCCTTTCCTAGATTAAAATGAATTGCCATCATTACATGTTCCACACTGATTAACTGATACTTTGCTGCACATGTAATACCTGGAAGGAAAGAGTAATTTGCTAAACACCACAAAAGCATGTGGAAACTTGATAACAACTCATGCAATATCTGTAATGGAGAAGACCTCTTTGACTCAGAATGTGTTGGGTCCAGTTGGGTTGTTGGAACAGCATTGTGGGAGACGGTGCAGAGATGATGTGGGATAAAATATTAGAACTCAGTTAACCTGGTGCCTAGTTGTTATTTTTTTTTAAAAAGGAGTTTCTATTGTATTTGGAGTTCCTGTGATATGAAAAATACTAGGGAAGCATATGGTTAGCAGCACGCGCCTGTAATGGTATTCAGCGAACATGTGAATTAGATCTCAGGCTTCAGTTTCTGAAAATTGGGTCCATGAAATGCAACACAGGATTAAGAACCAAATTGTGCCTGTCCACTGCTGAGGTACATAAGTGGGGAAAGCACAGTACTATACACTTTCAGAACAGTCTGGTCCTTTAATGCTGTGCCATATTGATCTTTAGTTGAGTCACTCAAATGTGTTAAGAGGAGAATGACTCAGTAACTGAAACAATTAATTGAACCAAAGGGATCGTTTGGGTTCTTTCCTGAAGTCCAGGAAATAAGTGTTACAGAATGAGCAGGCTAATTGCCAGATGAAATGCTTTACACCGATTTCTGCGCGAGTTTTGCTTGAGCAACGACTGGATGACTTGACCCCTTCTTATTCAACTTCAGCAGATATTAACATGATTACTGCTAACGTCCCACTTTACAGCGGCTAACATCACTGAAACGCTTGTCCTCGTGGCGTGGAGAGGAGACTGGAGAAATCCAGAAAGTGAATATTTCCGTGTATGTGAATGTAGCGCTTGTTTTCTTTTATATACAGAGGAGTCACTCTTCATACCTTAAATCAGGGCTGTCCAACTAGCACCCCGTGGGGTGCATGGGGCCTACAAGGGGTTCAGCCATGGCCCCCAAGCTCCTGCTCAGCTGTTGCTTCTTCTCTCTGGCTATATCGGCAACCAGGGTTTCAGAGCTCCCCCATCCTCCTCCAGCTGGTCCAGGGGGCAGGACCATGGAGAGCACAGGGAGAGGATGATGAGTCTGGGGCCATGCAGGCATGGAGTATGGTGCTGGGAGCTTGGGAACTCATGGCTCACCCTAGCACAGCCTGTACAACACACGGTCCTCTCTAGTGTGGCCCCTGGCTGCTTTGAAGCTGGACAGCCATTCCTTAAACTACCACCAACCTTGAAGAAACCAGCTAGACAATGCCAACAGACGGACTCCTACCAAATCACAGAAATAGCCCCCAATATGTTTTCAGGATCTCTTGTATAGCCGGTATAAAATTTAGCCATGGTTTAAAATGTGGTGGGTTTCTTTTTTCTCATAAAGCCCAGGACATGATTTAATGGAGGGGGAAGCCATACATGATCAGCATTAAACAAGAAAGCCTGATGTTTTTGGCTCATCTTAGCTATTTTTGTTTTTCGCTGGGTGCACTGGCCCATTTGGTAGTGCCAGTCAGTGGGGTTTGGGTGAGCTCTGGCACAAGTTATAAGTTCACTAACTAGACTTTGTTCTTAAACTAGGCAGAATACGATGAATCTGTGTTTTTAAAGACCAGAACCGGGCACTGATTTCAGCCCCCATAAACTTCAGATTGCCCTGGGGCGTTTTGCTAATACGTGTAGGTGACCAGATCAGCATGACCAGAGCATGGATGACCAGATCACAGGTGAAAAGTTATGATCTGATTTTCGAATGCTTATTAGGAGTTGGATTTTTTTTCTTCTATCTGTTTCACACACTAGAGCAAAAATAGCACATGTAAAGGTGAGGCCTTGAACCCGTTTGTGTGAAAGGAGGCAGCGTCATAGGATTTTTCTCTCGTAGGCTTTGTAAAGCTTTCCGAGCTAACGATAGTTCCTAGACTCTGAACTTCCCTTTGGTCCAGAGAGTGCTGAAGAGCGTGCATTGTAGATGGTGGTGTAGGTAATGAAAAGAAGTCCATACATTATGATATCTGTGAATGGGCCCTGTATATCCAGGATGAAGTATGGAACGGCATGAAAACCTGAACATCTACCAAAAAAAAAAAAAAAAAGTATCACTAGAAGTACATTTTTATCCCACTACTTGCTGTTTGCGTTTTTATAGGTCAGACTAATTTGAAATGCATAAGCAAATCTTTTGGGTTCCCTCCTACTCCTGCTTTCTATTGTGAAGGGAAAAATTCCATTTTATGGAAGTTGATTAGTTACTTGTCAGTATTTTTAGCAAGGCTGTGCCTGAATGAAGTTTAAATCATAGCAAAGGTGAATGCAGCTTGATGGGAGCCACATAGCTCGAAATGCAGTCCTATCTGGTTGAGCTGGGATCAGCCGTAATTCTTTGCTCGTTAAAGCATTTCATTCTGATAAAATATGTTAAATGAAAAAGTTAAAAAAAAAAATGAAGAGGAGAAAGAAGCCACAATGTTATTCCTGCCAAAAAAATCCTCCGTTAATTACAGGGTTTTTTTTCTTTCAAAGAACATTATGTCTGTTCTTATGCGTCAACCAGTCTAACTAAAGAGAGGAGAATACAAAAAAAGAGAAAAGGAAATTTCTATTTGGGTTTGCTGCTAGGGAAACATCACCAGTGCAAATACAAATTGTGGGCCATTTCCTCGTGTGGTGTAAAACAAGGGAGTTAGTTCATCTCGCGCTGGATGCGTGTGCATGTATGCATGCACACATACATGCATGTGTGAGAGGTGCACACACATTTAAAATGGATTAGACTTCTTCATAGCCCATAGAATTTCAACAGGTAATTCCTGCAATACAGGGCACCCTTTTTCCATTTTACATCACTGAACATTATCAAATCCAATAACCGGTTGTCGAAGCGGAGTTCACTTGTTTGAAAGCCATCCAGTCTTCATTTAGCAACTCCAAGTGACAATGAGTTTGCCACTTTTCTTGGTAATCTGTTCCAGTGGTTAAATACCCTCAGTGTTTAAGCTGCATCTTCTTTCCAATTTGATGGTTTTGAATTTCAGCTTCCAGCGTTAGATCTTATTATTCCTCAATTTGCTAGCTCATGGAGCCCTATAATGTCAAATATATTCTCCTTGTGTAAGTACTTACAGATCACAACCAATTCAAAGTTCAAGCCCGTATCATTTGTTAGTTGTGCAAAATACAGCTCCAGGCAAGACCAGCATCCAGTTCTCACCAAGAGACCTGAATGCAGGTCTCGGACACGGGCTCTCGCACAACAGGCCAACAGGGAAAACCCTGATTCTGAGAGGTCATTCTCCCGCCCACGTGAAAGGAGGTGGTCAGCCATGTCAGTCTGAAGCCAGACAGAAGGTAGGATGGGTACACCTTGGAGACTAACTGGTTCAGAGAAACCTGAGCTTTCACAGGCAACAACCCACAGGTGCAACAATGCAGGAAAAAGGTGGTACAGCCATGACCGGGGCGGATTAATGCATAGGCAAACTGGGCACATGCCTAGGGCCCTAAGTGAAGAAGGGGCCCAGTTGTGCTTATTTGGCATATTTTAATTATTGAGTGAAAAAGTAGGGGCCCTAATGCCTAGGGCCCACTAAAGGGTTAATCCAGCCCTGGCTATGACACAGGGGCAGTGGTGACTTCTGGCTCCTGCCATGCCACCGGCACGAGTGTGCGGCTGCAGTGGCAGATATTTGTTTTCTGTTCCCTTCTCCCTGCCCCAAGTTGGTGCCCAGGGCAGCTGCCCCTGTTGCCCCACCCGAGTTATGCCACCACAGCAGCCTGCTTTATCAGAGGCTTTGAATGGACTGTGGGAGAAGGGCTTAAATAGAAAGGAAGGGCACGGGAGGAAGTGAAAGTGCTCAGAGGCAACAAGTGTGTAGGTTCGATCATGGTGGGGGTGTCATCTGGTCTTTTATTACCCATATCGCATGAGAATGGCAAAGTGCCTTCTTACCCATTATCTGTTTCCCAGTTGATTTAATAAAAGGTGTCGTTTTGGAACCAAGAGTTTTTTTGTATGTCGTCTTATCCGTGAGTCACTGAAAAGGAGGTTACGCAGAAAAACATCTACTCATGATAAACATTTTCAAATCACTGGGTCCTGATAACCCGTGCCTGATAGTCACAAAATTGCTGACTGAGGACATTTCTGGCCACGTAAATCTTGAATGCTGGTGAAAATCCAGGAGATTGGAAATAGTGCTGCTGTTGTACCAGAGTTAAACCGTTTTGAGCAGCGCGACTTCAGGTAACTGTGGCCTGACATCAGCTCTGCACAAAATAATGGGAAGGGGGAGGCGAGGTTCATTTAATAAAGAATTAAAAGACAGGAATGTCGTTGACGCCAGTCAGCATGGCTTTGTTAATCAAACCTGATTTCATTCTGGGGTGAGATTGCAGACTTGGTTGGGGCAGATGAGCGAGTAGATACAGCGTATTTAGACTTAAGTCAGGAGTTGGACTTAGAACTGTGTGGCATCCTTTTTTGAAAATAGTGTACAATATTGATAAAGTGTGTGTCGAACAGATTAGGAACTAGCAAACACAACAGTCGTTAGGAGGAATCGTCCTCAAATGGGGGTTTCCATAGGGACCAGTGCTAGCTCTGACGCTGCTCAACACGATCGTGAACCATCTGGGCACAAATATAAAAGCACTGTTGATGAAAACTGTAGATGGCAAAAAGTCTGGGAAAGTGCTCAATAATAACTGGACTGGGCAGTCATTCGGAGCCATCAGGATGACTTGTTACATTTGGCCCGTTCCAAAAATTCATTTTGATGCAGATAAATGCGGAGGTTGAGATTTAGGAGCAATGAATGCAGCATCTGCCTGTAGAGAGGGGGTCCGTGCCCTGGAAAGCTGTGATTCTGCAGAGCGGTTAGGCATCATAGCGGAAAAGGAGCTCAGACAGTAAAGGGCAGCGACCGAAAGGGCTCAAGGGATCTCTGGACATCTAAAGAGAGGGGTAGCAAGTCAGAGTAGGGATGGGATTTTTATATCGATCTATGACATTTGGTGGAATACTGTATCCAGTTCTGGAGTCAGCATCTTATTTATGTATTCATTTCTGTGGGTTAAAATTCCCTGCTACCGTTATGTCTTAGATGCCCGCATTTTAAAGGACGCTGAAAAATTGTCTAGGGTACAGAACGAAACTGCAGAATTTATTAGAGGAGGACTGGAGAGAATGCTTTATAGTGAAAGATTTAGAAAGCTAAATCTGTTTAGCTTATCAGAAAGAAGATTGAGAGGTGACTTGATTACCATGTATAAGTTCCTTCATGGGGAGAATATGCTGGGTACAAAAATGCTGGCTTTTTAATCTATCAGAGAAAGGTATAACATGAACTGGTGACTGGAAGCTGAAGCCAGAAGAATTCAAATGAGAGGGAAGGCACGCGTTTTTAACAGCGATGGTGATTAACCATTGGAACGCACCGTCAGGGGAAGGGATGAATTCTCCATCTCAATAATTTCAAATCAAGATTGAAAGCTGTACTTGCTGGCGTTTTGGAGGACATGTTTAAGTTAAGCACAAGTTTCCGTACAACGGTTAACTCATCTAGCTCAGCCGGTTTTTATTACCTTTCATTTATTTTTGATCAGTCCCTAGTCAGCATCTGCCTATTTATTTTTACATGCCTATTTGTGAAAATTTTGGCTTGGATCTCTCTGCCTGCTCCTTCAACCTCCATAATAGGGATAATGCTCCCCTATGACGCAGAAGTGTTGTGAGGGTACATTAATTAGTTTTCTGTTAGGTAGTCATACTGCGGGGATGAGGACCACAGAAAAACCTTATAAAAAGAAAAGACGAAAACTCTGTTCTGAAGACCAGGTGGATGCTCTGCAGAAAGGTACGGCAGAGCACACGTGTATTTGCCTTGCTGACTGAGCACCGTCCATCCTGTGCACTGAATGAGGCCTACAGAAAAAAAATGGTGTGTTATCTTCAATAAAATATTATTTCCTAACACATGAGTAAAATTTAGCTGGAAGGTCCTGCGGCCCAGCTGAACTGCATACACCTACAGAGATATTAATACCCAGCTCTGCGCACCCTCGGTCCTGCTGCTATTTTTTCTCAGGACAGTTCACCTCTTCAGAAGGAAATATGAGCTGCAAGGAGCCCAAACAAGCCAAAATTACAGCTGGGAATTTATATGATAGGAGGAGGAGGCTCTCTTGATCTCAATCTCTCTTACCTCCGCTGCCAGCAGCAGAGCCTTGGCATAGAAGTATCTGCATCGTGCCTGACACCCGAAACACTTTCTTGTTCTGGGTTGATCCTCCAAGAAGCTTAGGGCATTTTTACGTGTGCTCCAGGACATGGTGCTGGGTGCTTTAATTAGCGAGCTGTGCCAATTAAAAGCACCCATGTGACATGTGTATCGGCATCCCTGCGCATCCCTGCACTGAAAAAATGGCAGCAGGGCGCTTTGAACTAACGTGTTTCATTTCAAACTGCCCCAACATCATTTTTCCAATGTGGGGACGCCGATACACATGACACAGAAGGCTGCCGGAGCAATTTCTGTGCTCCAGCGGACCCGATTAATCGAATCTGCTCCAACACACACATCAGAGCAGGCTTCCCGCCCGTCTGTAGGAGCCCTTAGGCTTTAGGCTGCCTCTAGATACTATTAAATGCAAAACAGGTACACCGTACACAAGAACCATCCAAGGTTAGGCCATTCACTTCAATATTATTTTATTTTTTTCTTCTGTGAGTGTTTCACTTGGCACCCAACAGGCGCTTGCAAAGTAGTTTTTTATTGTATAGAGTCCCTGATACTTTCTATACAACCTGCACTGCTTACTGCTGTGGCATCGACAGCTCAGAATCCATTAACTTTTAGCTGCAAGATAGAAAAACAACAGATGGCATTTGTCTTCGGCTAAGAGAAGGTTTGCTGAGTAGAAACCTAGCAAGTGCTTCTCAAAGGGACATCGCACCCTGCTTTCCTTGAGAAGCATTGGTCGTCTTGATCAAAAGTAGACCCAGTACTGCGTGTGTGCATTAACCAACCAGGAAAAATATTGATCCAGCCCTCACATCATATCCCAAAACTATCACCGTTTTTCTGGGCTGTCATCCACCAGGACTCATGAATTCTGCACTCTGGTCACTGTTCAGAGGCAGACAGCTTGCTCCAGATCAAATAGATATGTTCCTGAACGTGTCCTGAGTGAGAAAAGAATTAAGGTGGACTGAATGGGAGGAGATCAGGCAGGTTTCTTTTTCCACCCTGCGCACCGCACAGCTTGGCCGCACGTGGCGGGAAGTGTACGGTGCCAACAAAAGTCTGACGCAGCAGGTATGTACGAGAAGCATCACAGCACCTTCCTGAGCCACAGCGCCTCTCCGAGCTGCTGTCGGGAGCGTCTACAATCCTAACAGCTCAGGGCTGCTTCTCCAAGACATGGTCCGGGCCAAAGTCTGTACAGGAGGAGATGAAGCACAGCAGGGCTCGGTTTGGGGGAGCACAGGGACCAAGCCAAAGCCCCCAGGGCAGTGTGGGCTCGTGCCGTGTGTGTTTTACCAGGACCCCGAGTGACTAAAGAAAGCAAAGTGATTCAGCCCATTGCTGTTCTGTTGATACACCCATGCTAAACTGCTTATACACAATCAGGCTCCTAAATATGCATCCTAACGTGTAGTCGTGGAGCTACAATACGTTCCCCCCTTTGCATTCCCCCTGGAGTGTGGAGACTAGGTGTCAGTTTAACTCCCCTGTCGTTTTGCAACGTGAAGACTCGATGTCAGCTTAACTCTGCTATCATTTTGCAAAAGTATCGGGCCGGATCCTGACGGAAATTCAGCACGCTGAAGCTGGCGGGGCTACGGCCGGGTATGCCACCTGGGAATCTGGCCCTAAAAACAGCAGAAGGCTGGTGCTCCATGGGCATTCACACAGCAGTATGGATTGAAAAGTGCAGCTACAGCACAAATGCTCCATTTGAAATTCTCTTACAACAGCATTCAAGCCTATGCTGTAATTATACATATTGTATTTCCTTGTATTCAGACCCAGGGGGAATTTATATTGTCCTTGCTAAAGCCAGAGGGACTGGAAGAAAGCAGTCATTTAATGATTCAGCTGTCTTGGGCTCTATGATTTAATCAATCATATGAAAGAAATTTTTAGACTCTTTGTGTTTAGACTTCTCTTGTCTGAGCAGAAAATGTTCCCTTTTTGAATTGCTTTAATAGCTGTATTTATGCAGCCGAAAGTTCCTTAAGAAATGAAAGTAAAATCAAATTGCTGAGAATGCCTAGATAATTTATTGGAGAATATTCAATTAGAATATATTAATATTTTAGATTTCCATCATTAATTTAATATTCAGAGATTTAATTTAGTCATTGAATTGCTGTAGTACCATGCGTGGGTAGATTGTTAGGCTGAGTGCTTAAAACACCTGCCACAAATGGGTGAATTTCACTTCGATTCCCAAGAGCACAAATGCTTTTCTAGTGACATAAGTCTCGCAGCAGAAATCAAGGCACTAAATTCTGCCTGTGCCCTGCATTTTCCAGAAGTGCAGAATGAAATGGTATAATCCTTTAGCAGGAATAAATGCAAGATCTTTATTTATGTCTCCAAATCTAAGTTTGGAAAAGAGATCAACGAGTTGCGGTTCCATATTTAGCTGTGTATGATTTCAAATTTCATTTTGCCCATGATTGCCGTTTTTTAAATTAGAACTGAGGAGTGCCCAATTCAGGTCAGGACCTCAGTCTATTCAGTATTGCATAAATATACATTGGACACAACTGGCAATATCTGAGAGAGCTTAAAATGGTGACCTTGATATTTTGCTATTGTCCAAATTGTTCTGGAAATGGTAACATGGCTGAAAAATATAAGAAACTGTGAAATGTCACATCACTTTGCCATGAATTGCATAAAAATGGTCCCAGGATCATGGAAAAAGTGGCATGATAACGGAGCAGTTTTGAATTTGCCACAAAACGTAATACGTGGACTTTTCAAAAACATGCAGCTTTGGCTTAACTCTACCCCATTCACTTCAGTGCTAAAACTCCCTGATTTAAATAAAAGCAGGTTTTAGGTTCATGGCAAAAAAAAATCCCAGGGTTAAATTTTAAGAATTTTGCATTTATTTGTGATAGTTTTCACATGCTTTAATCTCAAACAAATCCTCTGTATTTTTATATTCTGTTACATTATATTGTATTACATGTTCATTTTACACTATCAAATGCAATAGAAAGTGGTTTTGTCTGGTGGCAAATTCTGGTCCAGCCTCCATAATTTACAGGATAAGTTTTGCTTACAACATTTGTATTTGCATATTTTTGTGCCTGCAACCGGCCGATAGGCACATACATATCAATTGGCATGGATAATTATCCCATTTGTTAATGCAAATCTGGACTGTGCAAGTGCTAATATATGTGCCGCAAAATCAAATGCAAAACGTGAGCCCAAATTTCACCAATGCCACATGGGGAAGGGGTAAGCCACTGAGAATTTCATTTTTAAAATGCTTGTCAAGCATCAGTGGGAGTGTGGGACAAGTCGGCATGCTGTGACCACAGTGCTCACTGCTGCTGGCTGAAAAAAGAGGAGAAAGCGTTTAAAGCTGGAGCCATGGCATCGCTCCTTGTGTTCGGTCCTGAGCTGATCTTCGCAGCTTGGCTCAGTCCACGAGAATGTTTCCTTGTTTTGCAAATGCGAAAACTGAGTCTGGAAGGTGGCATGATTTGTTAAACACCACAGCGAAAGCTGTTCCTAAAGCCAGGATTCGAACTCGTGAGTTATTGGCTCCCATCCTGTCTTTAGTTTACTGTATCACAACTGAACATCAAAATGGGCGTGTTTTTCGTTAAGCGCTTGCCAGTCTACCTGATGCATTTATGATGATTACATTCAGTTTTGAGGCTGACTGCTAGGCCTGCACAGAAGTGGCAACCCCCGGATGTCAAGTCCCTCGATGAGACGTGCCACCTAACTTGATCAGCAGCTGAGAACCCCAGCCCCATTCAGTCGAGGTTCTGAATAGATTCACCCACCCTCTCATCCACTCCCTGCCTTTGAGATTCAGTTCTGGCTGAGTTCACCCTGAAAGATGAAAAAGTTGGAGGACCTGAAAGATAAATACCGGAACCTCCCCCCACCCCCTTACACATCACATACCAGGCATATTGCAAAGAGATGATCAATCACTGCAATGACTATCTGGCTGCAGTAGCCCATTGCACATGCTGCAACATATCATTACATCCCCCGTCCTCTAAAGAAAGCGACACAAGTCTAATAATCATTCAGTACATCTGTCATCATGCGCAGAGGCAGAGATATGAAGGCATCCGTGGTGCTGATGTGCACTGCTCATAAAAGCTATTTAAAATGTGTGAAGTCAATGTCTACACAGAGACAGTAGGTTAATTCGATAAGACAAAAAAAATTGTTTGCTGGTTCCTCACCAAAGAAAAAGAAGGCAGGGATGCAGCCTGACACAGAGGGCTAAATCTGCCCCTTTGTCAGAATAATTCATTGCTTAATACCCATCACTCACGGTAGTAATGGGTTATTGTGGGACTGGGTGTCTTTGCTGCCTTGAGGTGGAAACAGTGGAACCAGGTGGGTGCGAGTCTGGATTTGCTGAATAACGGTGCAGCTATAGCCTTGGCAGAAAAACTGTTTCTGAGGTGCATCCTCTTAGGTCCGTGCAACTTAGGGAGAGCAGAAAAGCCCACCCATTTTTTTTCTTTATTACTTCTGTTTCATCTTTTTAATCTGCACTGCTAAAGAATTAAATCCAGCACCCTGGAATTTCAGATGTCAGCTTTTAAGATTCAGAGAACTTACTCTTGGGTTAATTTTAAGCTTTCACTACTGCAGTTAATCGTTTTATTTATAGCAGCTGAGATTTTCCGTGATGAAGATGTTGCTGCCTAAATCATTTGCATCCATTCCTAACAGGCTGGTTGAGGTTCATAAACCATGTGACTACAGCATGGGGCAGTGAAGTGCGGCTGTCTAGCATTTGTCTTGGTTTGATTTTAAAAAACCCATCTCTCTGCAAATTGTTCTTGATGAGAGCTCCTACAGGACAGCTGATCATAACTTTTATGACATTTGGTATTTGTTGTTAATTTCCTCCAATTAAGGAGGAATTTTTTTTTTATGTGAATAATTAGGCAACTGCAAAAAACAATTCAGACAGCATTACGGGATATGTTTTTGGCCAGCCTCAAGACAATTTGAGTTTGATCCTGCACCATACTGAATATTTTTGCTCAGAGCTGGCAAAGCAGTTAAGCCCATGCTTAACTTTCAGCCCTTAATTAGTCACAGTTACTCCAACAGAACTTCTCTGGGGCTGAAATTTAAAAATGTGTATCCATGCTGCAGGAGATTAAGGGTAATGTGTGCAGCACTGGGCAGGACTGAGATTTCTGTGAGTATGTCCTCTATTTTGTGCAAAATGGGACACACGTTTTTCTTGTGCATGTGTTTCAGGCATTCACACGTGTAGTGTGAGCTTTACCCATGCAACACAAAAGTGCACTTACTTTTGCAAGTGCCTATAGTTTCATTTCAAGTGGACTTAAAAAATCGGAGGACAGGACAGAAAAAAAATCATTACCACAAAGCTGGGAAAGGTAAAGTTGTTCATGGTGGTGTATTAAAACCTATTGGAACTAGTGCTTGGTTTGTGTAAGTTTTGAAGTTTGTGACCGGTCACCCATTTCTGAGGATCTTTGCAAAACTGTGCAGGATGAGCCAGCCGTCCATGGTAAGAGGGGGGTGGGGGAGAGAGGAGATGAGAATATAGGGCAATGGGATGGGGATTGTCTGAGATGTAGAGACGTACATTGCCCTCTTCCCTATGAGGGGGGTGAGCATGGCATATGACCATCTGATAAGGCAAGCGGATCTAAGAGTGGGAGCATCCTTCATGAAAAGGTAACAGCTGCCAGTGAAAAGGCCTAGGCTGAGACATCTTAACTTCCAGCCTCAGGGGCAATAAGAAGGCTGGAGGGCAAGGCAGATAAAGTCTTGTCCCTGCTGAGGCAAGGAATCCCTTGTGAAGGAGGGATGAGCAAGCTATGAACGTAGGTGAAAAAGGAAAGAGGAAAAAGGGTGAGAGAGGAAAGGCTGTGGTCCTGAGTGAAAAGAATAGAGCCTCTTGGGGCTGAAGGGAGACCACAGGTTTGGATTGTCTGCCTCTGTTCACTTTGAAGCTAGATTCTTCCCAGTGGTGACAGATAACAGAACAAGGAGCAATGGGCTCAAGTTGCAGCAAGGGAGGTTTAGGTTAGATATGAGGAAAAACTTTCTTACTAGGAGGGTGATGAAGCACTGGAACAGGTTACCTAGAGAGGTGGTGGTGATGGCTAGAAAATGATATTTGCTTTTGGGAATTGGCCTGTAGGTAAAATAGCATGCATTAGAACAATAGTCCACGGCAACAGCATGGGTTAATTGGTTTCTAAAAGCCCGTTTGTGACAACGTTTCCTTCAACACCCACTGTGTCTGAAGCAGGCAGACACACAGGTTGGGAAAGTGAAGACATGTACCACACTGTTCCAGAACATGAGATAAGGGACTCTGCTCCGTTGGCCAGGTCACAGTGCTCAGTTGCAGAGCCCATGGGATTTCCGGTTTTCGTAGATGGACCAAATTAGGAGAAGCCAGTAAACAACCAAATTAGGATGTGTGCATGTAATGGGTTTGTTGGAACAAAGGAATATGCTGACAGGACAGAATGTGGGCGGTATGACAACCACAGGGAAAACAATCAACGATGCCCAGAGACAAAGACATCAGAGAAGAGAGAGAATACAAAAGGAGGGATTTCAGAGCAGCAAAGAGTTCCTGAGAAGGCCACCATGGACAGAGAGCGCACCACCGCCTACATCAGCCACCCCATGGGGAAGGGAGGGGGTGAGCCTCCGCCTCTAGCCTCAAGGCTGCTGACATCTGACATTGAAGAGAGAACCTCAGGGTGAAGCTCACATCCTGGCTAGACATACCTTCCCTCTGATGACAACTCTAGAACTGGTAGATATAGAGTTGTTTGCATTATTCTTATCTGCTATCACTGTGTATCAGTAAAATTTGCCAGTTATTGAATGGAGAAATTGTGGTCAGTCTGAGTGTTTGGGTCTGCCTGGAACAAGGTATCTGGGTCATAAATCCAGTGCCAACAGTGGAATCTCCATCCTTGGAGGTTCTAAAGGCCAGGCTTAACAAAGCCTTGGCTTGGATGATCTAGTTGGGGCTGGTCCTGCTTTGAGCAGGGGGTTGGACTAGGTGACCTCCTGAGGTCCCTTCCAACCATAATTTTCTATGGTGAAGGATAGAGGTTCTGCTGAGGTGGTTGCTGTATGATAAACATACATCTCTTCTAATAACAAACCAGCAGCATGGCACTCCTTCCACTTACCCAGTCTAGTTTCTTGTTCTTCTACAGTTCTGAGATCCCTCTCACCAGTCTGGCTCCTCTTGCTCATTTCCAGGCATACTAAACCATGTGGCATTGAACACCTGAGTGGGATTCAGAAAGTTGGTCCCTTTGCTGGCTGACTTTGGACCAGCTCAGTGTCTCAGCTTTCTCATCATCATCAAATAACAGTGACCTCACTTGAAAGACTCTTTGAGATCCATGACTGAAAAGTGCTGTATGAAAACCTAGGTATTATTGTTAACTCTATCGAGTTGCTCATTATAAAGCACATGAAATCATTATAGACCCCCAGTGCTGCTTTCACAGTAGAAATTCATATACATGTGTGGGATGCACATTTTAAACTTCAATTGCTAGTTACTTTCCTTTGAAACGGATATTCAGTCCCTATATTGGACTAATAATCGTTAGAACTCATTGTAGAAAAAATATATTTTTAAGTGAAAGAAGGAAAAGAACATTTGAAGAATTCTGACTTGGAAAGAGACCATTGTGATCTGGGTTTCAACCTGCCATAAGTATTTATGGTGGAATTGGAAACTTCTAAGGATTTATAAAGGAAATACTGACAGTCCTTTAACTACGCCAGTGCTAGCAGGCATCTCTGTAACTGTTTCCAATCACTAACTGCTTTAGCTATTTAAAAGAGAATCTTTTTCTTTTTTACTCTTGATCTCCATTTTTTAATCAAAACATTAAATGGCCTGAAGATGAATTTGCATCTGTACTCGGTTTTATGGTCCTTTCAGACTGTTTTGCAATTGACTTATTTGTTTGATTTGTGCTTCAAGGCTTCATGAGCTGTAACATTTAATTTAAGCAAAGAAGTTAAATTTATTTTCATAAGATGTGGGGTGATTAAAAAAAAACAACAGGAAGACGCACTGTACAGCCTCATTGTTTGTTCCTGAGATGCAAAACGTAGCATTGCATCTCTGAGAAGATCAGAACACAAGGACAGATTCCCACTCCTTTCCTCTTCCCTTCCCTGCATTCCCCAAACCAGTAAGTAGTTTTCCCATTGAACTGGCTGATTTGGGTGAAGTGGCACAATACAAGATGAAATGGCACAAGCTTCAAATGGCATTTACAGTGGGGCTACTTTAAGACCTACAACACCAATTCACTTGAGTGTCCATCTCTTGGATAAGACTTATATGGGGCCTCACGCCCAGGAATATGGCCAGGTATCTTTACTTCCAAGGCCCTTCTGGAAGTTTTGCAGGTAAAAGGCAATACTTCCAGCGATATCATTGGCTCTTCAGGATTGACAGTAATTGTTACAATGTTGTTGGAGGAAGAGCTTGTTAGGAGGGTGAAGGGAAGAATTTAGGAGAAACTAGAAAACTTACCATGCTGAAAGTGAATGACAGACGAAACAGTTGTTGGACCCACCTGGCCTTGCTGTGGGAATTCCTCTAGTTGGAAAAAAACTCTGGTTGGCCAACTTACATTGTGATTTACAGTGAAAAGATGATACAATTTACCTACTAGTAAATAGCGTTCAGCAGTCTCTAACAAAAAATCATTTGTAGGGTAGAAGAATCAGACATCATCAGAACATAAATCATTTACAGCTGCCTATAACAGTTATTTACACGTTTGACAGCAAAGAATTGAGAAGTAAGGTGGCAGCTTTCCTTCACTGAGGGAAAATACACTCTGTAATGTGTCTGTGAAAAAAAAAACTATTGCACAAAAGCATTCAGATTCAGCTTCATGGCAAAAAGGACATTTGGGTAGCATCTGTTTTTTCCAGGGAAGTCCCCGTTAGAGGGGAATTTAAATAGCAGAGAAAGCATTATCATAGCCATCTAGGTTTACTAAGTATTTTGCACCCAGCATTATGTTTATGGTGCAGTTTTCCACACATTAGAGAGAAAAAAGGCCATTCAGAATTTATGAAATAGCTGGTAGGCCTTTTGAGCCTCTAAAGGACAGACTGGCATTATATATAAGTATTTCTGAAGTTATTACAAGAAAAAAAATTCTCCATTATTCCTTTTGAATTGCATCTCTCAGTATCTGCAGGTATTAGAGAGAACATTTTCTTATCATTTTTTGATTAGACATGAATACAAAATTTAACATTAGAATATAGCATGCTATTAGGAAATCAGCTGCTTCCCTCTCCTTCTCTATCTGTCTAGTTGTTAAAATGTCCCTATTTTTTTTACTTCTTGCTCCTAATGAGACTTCCTCCTTCTCCCCACGATTCTTTATTTAAGCAACCTTAGCTCTTGATTAATCAGTAATTAGAGAAGGAGTCACACTGATTTCAAGCCTCTTACATCTTACTTTCCAACTGAAATGCAAGACTTAAATCTAAAGGCAAGTTAGGATGTCAATATTATGCCATCTCATTTCTCAGCATATGACCATGCCAGCTTACTTGAAACAGACTGGCCAATATGGATGTGCGAAACAGGCTGTATTCGATTCGGATTCGGCCCGAATCGGGGACAGTGATTCAATTCATTGATTTGGATCACTGTCTCCAATTCAATTCGGCCGAATCTGAATCTGAAGATTCGATGCTGATTCGGAGAATCAGTGATTCAGCCAGAGACACTGGGGCTGTGTGAAGCTTCGGTCCATGATTCGATTCAGTGGAGATTCGGCCCAATTTAGTACCTGAATCTCCAAATCTGAATCAAATCAGAGGATGCTTTAATCTCTCCAAATCGAATTGGAACCTTTTGAATTGATTCAGAGAGATTTGGAGATTCAGACATAGAGACAGCTTTAAATGTTTTTTCTACATACCTCTCAGTAGCAGGCAGCTTGTGAATGCTGCAATGCTGGGGCACATGGAGTGTCCCACAGAAGCTCAGGGGGCTCCCCACCGTGCTCAGCAGCAGACGCGGAAGTGAACAGGAAGCACTTCTGGTCCACTTCCAGGTCTGATGGAGAGCGTGCTGGGGGGGCCCCTGTACCTCCCTGGCTTGGTGACTGGTGCCTCCTGGGTCTGGGGGGGCACCCGGGGTCTCCCTGCACTCCTGTGGGAAACTCCATGCGCCCCAGCATCGCAGCAATCACGAGCCGCGCCTGCTACCTCAAGGTATGTAGAAAAAACTTTTAAAGCTGTCTGTGGCCAAATCGCTGATTCTCCAAATCAACATCAAATCTTCAGATTCAGATTCTGCCGAATTGAATCAGGGACAGTAATCCGAATCAACGAATCAAATCACTGTCCCTGATTCGGGCTGAATCTAAATCCAAATTGAATAGGGCCCACTTTGTACACCCCTAATAGACACAGCTTTAAATGTTTTTTCTACGTACCTCAAGGTACCAGGCACAGCTCATAAATGCTGTGATGCTGGGGAGGATAGAGCATCCCACAGGAGCAGGGGAGAGCCCCTACGTGCTCAGTGGCAAACCTGGAAGTGGACCGGACTTCTGGGTCTGCCAGGAAGCACGCAGGGGAGCCCCCCTGCACCCCCCTGGCTTGGCAAATCAGCCCTGGGGCACCCCGGGTGCCCTCCCCAGACATCAATCACCAAGCCAGTGGGTGCAGGGAGGTCACCCAGCGCACTGCCCGCCAGACCCAGAAGTGGACTGGAAGCGCTTTTGGTCCACTTCCAGGTCTGCTGCCAAGCATGCTGGGGAGCCCCCTGAGCTCCTGTAGGACGCTCCATCCGCCCCACCATCTCAGCATTCACCAGCCACCCGCCACCTTGAGGTATGTAGAAAAAACATTTAAATCTGTGTCTATGTCCAAATCACCAAACCTTTCTGAATCTCTCCAATTCGATTTGGAGAGATTAAAGGGTCTCTTGATTCAATTTAGATTGGGAGATTCAGCCACCGAATCGGGCCAAATCTCGGCTTAATCGAATCAGGGACCGAAGCTTCGCACAGCCCTACCGGGCAATATTTATATGTATAGGCTTCAGTACGCTTCTCTAGAAACTGTATAACCCACATAACTCTCTTATAGCCTCTCATTTGTTTTCACCGTGGCCTTGTATCTGCTCACAGCATTCACTGTTTCCACACAGGGTTCCCGATACTCTCGTTCCTCTTGTCTGCCTCAAAGAGCAGCTATTGCATCGCTCTTATGTGTATACTGAGCCTTTTGGTCTGCTCCAAAGCCTCATGAGCCCCCATTGACTTTGGGGAGCTTTGGACCAGACCGTCATGGTCTAACATAATCATGCCAAGGTATTATGGAGTTAAGAGCTACTATACAGTGGTCAAGGGATAAAGTCACTGCAGGTGTGCAGCTTAATGGGATGTTAATTGGATAGTGGGTATTCATAAGTGCAGAGCACAGAGTGAGTATGTCGATGACGGAACGACATAAATGCTCAGAGGCATGATCTCAGACTAAAGTACAGGAAACTTTACTTCCCTTTGCAGCACAAATATGCTCGTGGCCTTCAAGGAGTTAATCAAGATTTGAGAGTGTTTTCTGAGCCAATTTAATGAGTGTTCTCACTTGCAATTCATCTTCTCCATTGTGATCCTGACTAAAGTCCTTCCTGTGTTGGCAACATCAAAACCATTTCTCAAGCAGCAAACTGTTCTCAGAAAGGTGGTAATGTTGGATCGGATTCATCAAAGGGAGCTGCTAATTATACTCAACAGATTTCTTATTTCACTTTTTTCTCTTCTGGGAAAGGGACTTTAAGCAAATTATTAAAAATATATGATACCACCACATTTCTGATGCTGGTAAACTCAGTGGGACGAAGACCCTCGAGATATGCAAGTCATTAAGGACTTAATTTATTTATATGGACTTTTCTTAATATTGGCTTGAAGTTATGTCAATGATAAACATATAGCCATACACCTTAAAACAGCCAAATATTTTCTCCTCTTATTATTTATACTTTTACAATAACTTCTGGAGATACTGCCTTTAGTACAAAACATGGGCAGGGATGTTGGGGTCAGGTTGGAGAACATAGGGAAGGATGGTACCATGTTTAGGTTATTCACCCAGGTTTTCAGAAATGTGGGTTCAAGTCCTTGCTCCCACTTTCTTCCTGGCCCAGTAAGTCACTTTTTCCTATCTGTAAAGTGGAAATAAATACATGAACAGTTCTGAGGTGCTCAGATCCTGTGGTGATGGGGGCTAGGCAGACTACAAGAGGCAGAGCTCAATGTGGATCCTTTGCTGACATGGTGGATGGTGAATGCCTGGGAGGTTAATGAGCAGGGGATGGATCACTCAAGGTTTACCTGATTCAGTGCTCTGCCTCAAGGGCTTCCACTCCTACCACTGTCAGAAACAGGCTGCTGGGGTGGATAGCCTATTAAACTGGCCCAGTATGGCACTCCTTATTTATTTAGCATGTGTGGTTTTGACATATTGGTTCAGCCATCTTAAAGCGGTGTCATCATCCGTATGAAGAGCTTGAAGGCCACCAGGTAGCATAGTAAATGGACACGAATCAGCAATGTGGGACATGATTTGAACTTGTCTACAAAGGCATTTGTTATCGTTGCGGCCCCATTGGTATAGGTTTGAGGCACAATGAGCCCGTCCAGTCTGAAAACAGTTTAGAAGTGCAAATAACGGCGTGGCCAAATAAATCCTGGTTGACTGACTGTAGAGTCGGAGATGCTGCAGTGATTGATTGGTGCTTGTGCTGCCCGTTTTGGGGGCATTGAGTAAAGAAAAGTCAAAGGGTTTTGAAAGGGTGGACCATACTGGATGTCTTGAGGGGAGCCAGCTGTTGGTGGGTGGACTATCCCCATGCACTGGCAGTATAGGATTAGCACAAGGTAGTAAGTTTGCCTCAGCACGTGTGCAGCGGAGATGAGGCAGAGCAGTGTTACTGAGGACTGGTCTTATGGTTTTATTTCCTAGCTTTCCATGGGTCAGTGTATCAAAAAAGCATTTTCAAAATCACCAAGGTTCCTGTCTCCCATTGAAATCCATGGGATTTAACAGCTTTTGCAAATCCCCTAGATGCCTAAATAACTTTTTTTTAAAAAATCTGACCCTATGGGACTTATAGCCATCTTTTCCATCCGTTTCCCTTACTTTTGGAGAGAGGAAAGTGGCTGTTAGTATTTAAAAATACGGGACCAGCTTTTCTTGGTATTTTTTTTACTGTTACAGGTTTGAAGCAGTTCAAAAGGCCTTTTTAGAAAATGAAAACAGCCCAAGTATGTCCACAAATAAAACAGTGAAACCCAGGGGTAGGGGCTTTACTACCTCTCAACTGCAATTACACTCCTTCAGCACCTTCATCCAAGGTGGTCGTGGAGTTGATTTGGCGCTTCGGTGCATCCTGCATCATGCTACAGGAGAGACGGAGGATTCAAGCACGAGCTTCTTAAAAGTGCTAACACAGAGCAGAGAACAAGAAAACCCCACTCAGTGCCGGCACATTGGTTTCCCCGGCTGCTTAAATCCCTTTGGTCCTGACAGACTGACTCGAATCAGTATGCAGAGGCTGTAGAAATGGCAAGTCCATAGAGCTTGGGAGGAGGGTGGGGAATGTGGGAATGTCAGCACGGTTAAGATGGTTCATGGAGCTAGAATTAAACACAGCATTGGCAGGAGCGCGCTGCCAGAGCTCCCAAGTGAAGCAGGTTGGGAGGATGGGCAGAGCTTTGAGCAAAAATCAAATGATTTAAACAAAAGCCTTGGGTCCTTCTTATTTCACTGCCATGAGATTCTATCTTTTCTCCAGCAAATGATTTCACATTGCTTTCTCCTCCCCTCCTGCACCTCCCCCTCCCTGCAATTCTGTATCTATACGATAGTGATGTCTAGCTGCTGCTTTCCAGCAATTCGCTATAAATACACTCATTTCTCTTCAAAAATAGCTGTTATTTTCAAGTCACTTGCGTCATCAAGGGAGGGGGGATCAGTTCATTTCACTTATTTATTTTAGACATTTTCCATATGTCTTTGGCTGTGCTCTCTTACCTCCAGGAAAACCACAGGCAAAACAATTTCCATCTTTCTCCCATGCATGAGGGCTCTTTTTCACTTATTCCAGAGATAAGTTGCAAATTAGTACCTTCTCCCCTCCCTCCCCCACCCCAAGTAGTTAGAAATAGGAGCAATTGCATCTAGCTAACTTCTTCACAAATGAATTTTTGCTCAGAACTGTAAACTGTGCCTAATCTGATGTCCACTGAAGTCAACAGGAAGACTAAAAGACGCTGAGGGTGAGGCCTTGAAGTAGACAGAATAGGTCTGCATGGGTCTTTCTTACACTACGCAATGAGCTCTGGCTTAACCGTGGGTTGAAGAACTGGTTATGAAAATGAAGATGGTTTCAGGGAACTTGGTATTGCTGACCACTGTTAGAAGACAATCTGCACCTTCATCAAGGCCACCTGGTTTCTGAGTGGCACCAGCTGGGTCAAGCTCATTAGCTGCAGAGTAGGCTGAACCTTGTATTTAAATGCAGGCCTCTCAGTTGGGCTTTGGCTTTTCAACACTTCACAACCTGCAGCAGCTGTACCTGATCCCCTCCGGCTGGCTCCTGCTTACCCTGCTTGATGTCCTGAATTCCTTAGCTCCTGACTTCTGGCACTGCCTGCACTATGGATGTGGATCCTGTTTTTTGACTAGGATTTTGATTTGGATGCTCTAGTTCTCACCTTTTTGTGCAGCTTCGGCCTCTGATCTGGATCCTCCTCTGGCTCAGGTACTTATCTGCCTTTGTGCTCCTCAAGCTGGCTGACAACCCAATCCTTTCAGCCACTGCAGGCCCATGTACATCCGTCACAACCTGGTTTTTTATTTTTCCCAAGCAACAGGTTGTGCAGTATGGTTCTCCAAATTACCCAAGCCGGCTAGCATCATGGTTTTCAGGATCAGTTCTTGGAAATGATTTCAGCTTGTATCTACTGGGGTTCATACCCTGGGTCTGAATATGTGTGCGAACGCATGGCTCAGTGCTAATGGCTCAAAGCTAATGCATGTGAGCACATGGCTCAATGCTAATCTCTCTGTTCTTCAAATGGTTAAACAGGCAGTTGCTAAAGCCATCATCCTGTTCAGCCAGTCTAACATATTGATATTTGCGGTGTTTTTCTGCATCCAGTCCAGATGTCCCCTCTCTTCCATAACTCTCCCCCAGCCTATATGATCTCATCCTATGTCTTCTTTCATGTCCTATGTTTCATCTAGACTTTCTTCTTGCCCCTTTCCCCCGTTTTATGTTCCTGCCAACATCCGTGTCCCAGTTTGTTTTTCCTGCTGCCCTACATCCATAAGATAATCTCCCCACTAACATATACCAGCTTACTTCTGTCTGCACCCTGGAATGGAGTATTATCTGCGTCTCCAGTCCCCAAGCATTCAAAATCATGAGTCGAACCTGTCCACAAAAAACATGAGGTTGGCTTAAGAATCAACAGATTTGTTTAAAAAAAAATAATGCATCTTGGTTTATCTTTCAGTCTAGTTTTTGAACCATTAGTCTGCTCTCCTATCATGTTTCTATACCACGACAACTAAAAACTCCTGTTAATAAAAGATAAAAGCTGAGATTCTTGTGCATTCACATGACTCTGGGAGCCAGGTCTTTAAGAAGCATACCTATCATGAGACTTGGGATAAAGCCTCAAGATTTGGCAGGACATCCGCATGGATCCCACAGTCATTCCTTCTCTTAAAGGGGAGACATAAAGTCTTAAAACATCACAGCTGTGACTTTTTTTTTAAAAGGTTGCAGTGGTTTCTCGTATGGGGGAGGAGGGAACATGTTACAACATAATATGTGGCTTTTGCGGGTAGGTCAGTGTGCGAGTCTGAGAGATTTGACATAAATATTTTTTTCAGATACTTTTCTGGCTGCACTTTATTTGTAAAATACATATATATGATTCAGAGAGATGTTTATTCCATTCAATTTGGTGATGAAGGATCAAGGAGAAATTATGGGCAAGATGCTTTAAGCAGCCTTTCAACCCTGCAGCTACTAGTATCCACTTATACTGATGGCAAGTGTTGAAAAATGGAATGTAAATCAGAAGAAAACATAGAGAATAACAGGAGGGATATGCAGAAGCCATTTTTGATGAGTTATACTAAGCCCAAAGATCTTCCACTTCATAGAGAAATTATTTAAGTTTCATGCAGCTTTCCAGATTATGACAAGCTGAACAACTTGTTCTGGCTTGGTGCTCAAGCGCCATATGGTACTACTTCAGCAATTTGATGTGATATTATGAATAAGAGTGCATGAGTAGTGAAATGGTTTGGTTTCTTTGTATCCAGTTGGCCTTCTACAGTAGATATTAAAAATGAATCCCATTTAGAATAAACGGGCGGGGGGGGAAGCCAGAGCAGCGGGTTTCAACAGCATAATTGCAGCGAGTTCAAGAAGGGTGGATTTGTGACTAATGAGTCTGATGGCTAGGAAAAACAGGATCTGTTGGGTAGATGAAAGCCGTTCTCATCCTAGATGGCATGACCTTTTTCTGGACATTGACATCATGGTCACCTTGGAGAACTATTCATGTGTCCTAACTAAATCATTGCAGTTAAAAATTTCTATAAAGAAGAGTATTAATAATCCAGGTTTTAAAAAATAAAAATGAAACGTAAATTTTTTGGTTCACCGTGTAATCTCAACTAAATCAAAAGGTGCATGAAAATACTACAGTGGGCAGAAGGACCTCAGCAGAAACTTAGTACACAAACCCAGATCGGTAGCATTGCTATTTTTTTTTTAATTTACATTTTTCTCCTGGAAACGGCAGGTCCAATCCTGACATAAATATGCCAAAAGCTTCGATGCACCGCACATAGGGAGAGTGTTTGCAGTGTTTAATATGATGATAAAACACAAACAAAGATATCTCCAGGATCACTTGATTTAAGTGAGCCACTATGCATTTACTTCCAAATTAAATATTTGAAATATGGATGTGAGGGACAGAAATTTGACATAAACAGGAGTATATGATCAGCAACCGGTTCAAATCTGTAACACAACAGTAGCTCAGTGCACGTCAACTGCTTTCAAAATGGCCAAAACCAGTTTAAGATAAACCTGGATGATGGGTTTATCTTGTGAATTGTTTTTACACATCTAAGAGGGCTGAGATTGTGCGGTGCTCCATAGCACCCTGGAAAGGCTCTCAAGGCCACCCTGCTTTATGCATTGACTCCCCATGTGTTTTTGATAATTCTCTAACCCTTGTTTGCAAAAACCCACTTAACGCATGATTGATGAGACTTAAAATATTAGGCACTCATAGTTCTTTTCGTTCTGAGCAACTCACAAGCGTTCCTGAGATATACTCAAGAAGAGTAAGATTATGAGGGGTGATGTTTATAAGTTTCTGTTGCTTGTTATTCACAGCATTGATTTGCATTTGTGCATAACATTTTTAATCTACAAAGTTTAAAGCATTTTACAAAGGATTATTATTCCCATTCAACATGTGGATAAAATGAGATTCATACAAGTTAAGTGGCTTAGCCCAGGCCACCCAAATATGTAGCAGATTTAGGAATGGAATAGAAATTTGTGTTAGCTTATAGACAGCGCTCTGTATTTGCTGGATAAACACCCTCCATTTACTCAGAAAATATTTTTGGAGGGTTAATGTAGAGAAAGTTCTGTACACATGTCAGAATTAGTTTCTAATCACTGGTTTTGAAGCAGATGTTGAGACAAGTTGTCTGTGATGGACTGGCTAGTGTCATTTATCTAAATTGTATTTGTTAGATGGTGGCATTTTGGAGGAATGGAAAGCATGGGGAATACTATGCCTGTACATTTAAGATTGGAGATGAGTCCTGCCCAGCAGAGGAGAGAGAATTTTTAATGGAAAAAGCTTTAGAAATTGTAGAGGACACTGAAGAAAGAGGATGGATAAAGGTTAATTCATTTCCTAAGACGATACACTATTGCATGCACAAGCCTTATTGTTCAGATGGAAAAGCAAAGGATTGCTTCATGACCATGAGCATGTTGACATCTGATCACATCAGAGCATCTGGAGGCTATAATGGACAAGCTGACAGAGCCAAGGGGGGACCCTAGTTTTGAGCAGCTGAAACACTGATAGGCAGAATGCTCAAGAGGTGGGCAATTGAAACACAGGCCTGCTCAAGATGTGAAGCTCTTATTTTCCCTTTAGTAGTCAAAAAGGCTTTGGCCTGCCAAAGATGGTTGAGGCAGTCTGGCAAGGTGGTCAAGACTGAAGACTAAACATTTGAGGTGATGTGGTTCATTTATATTGATCTTTTCTTCATTTTCAAATGTATTTGATGGGTTCTGTGTAGTCCATCCCAAACAAAGATCCCTGAGGACAGAGTGTATGTCAGGGACACTGAGGTGTTCACCCAAAAGGAAGGACCTAGGGCTATTAATATTGCCCTAGTTGGGTGCGTCCCCATGAGCATGCACTTGCAGGGGCATGCATTTCACATGGGACAAATAGCAGCAGCATGTATGTGCCACTGCTATTTGTCTCTAGGCAGGTGCACTTCAGCGTGCAGCAAAAGGACCTCCACCTGACACAGGAGGTACACGGTCCCACTAGAGGGAATGCCATACTGGATCTGGTATTGGCAACAGGGGATGACATGATAGGGGACCTCCAGATCGGTAGTCATTTGGGAGACAGTGATCACCTAATAATAGAATTCAACATAAGACGGCGAGTGGGTAAGGTAACTAGTAGGGTGAAAGTGCTAGACTTTAGGAAAGCTGATCTCAATGCACTCAGGCGATTAGTCAAGGACGCACTGCAGAGTAGGAGTTTTGAAGGGATGGGAGCCCAAGAAGGGTGGCTGTGCCTTAAGGAAACGATCCTTCGGGCACAAAGCAAGACGATCCCCGAGTGAGGCAAAAAAGGGAAAGGGGCCAGGAGGCTTCCATGGCTGACCAGAGAAATCCAGGGCAGACTAAGGGCCAAAAGGGGAGCACATAAAAAGTGGAAACAGGGTGAGATCACTAAAGATGAATATACCTCCTCTGCTCGTGCTTGTAGGGAGGCAGTTAGGCGGGCCAAAGCTACCATGGAGCTGAGGATGGCAACCCAAGTAAAGGACAACAAGAAATTGTTTTTTAGATATATTGGGAGTAAAAGGAAGGCCCAGGGAGGAATAGGACCGCTGCTAAATGGGCAGAAACAATTGGTGACAGACGGGGGGACAAGGCTGAACTCCTCAACGAGTTCTTTGCCTCAGTGTTCCTAAGTGAGGGGCACGACAAGTCTCTCACTGGGGTTGTAGAGAGGCAGCAACAAGGCGCCAGACTTCCATGCATAGATCCTGAGACGGTGCAGAGTCACTTGGAAGAACTGGATGCCTTTAAGTCGGCAGGCCCGGATGGGCTCCATCCGAGGGTGCTGAAGGCACTGGCCGACATCATTGCAGAGCCACTGGCGGGAATATTCGAATGCTCGTGGCGCACGGGCCAAGTCCCGGAGGACTGGAAAAGGGCTAACGTGGTCCCCATTTTCAAAAAGGGGAGGAAGGAGGACCCAGGAAACTATAGGCCAGTCAGTCTCACCTCCATCCTTGGTAAAGTCTTTGAAAAAATTATCAAGGCTCACATTTGTGAGAGCCCGGCAGGACAAATTATGTTGAGGGGAAACCAGCATGGGTTTGTGGCGGGCAGATCATGCCTGACCAACCTAGTCTCTTCCTATGACCAGGTTACGAAACGCCTGGACACAGGAGGAGGGGTGGATGTTGTATACTTAGACTTCAGGAAGGCCTTCGATACGGTATCCCACCCCATACTGGTGAACAAGTTAAGAGGCTGTGATGTGGATGACTACACAGCCCGGTGGGTGGCGAATTGGCTAGAGGGTCGCACCCAAAGAGTCGTGGTGGATGGGTCGGTCTCGACCTGGAAGGATGTGGGCAGTGGGGTCCCGCAGGGCTCGGTCCTTGGACCGATACTCTTTAATGTCTTCATCAGTGACTTGGACGAGGGAGTGAAATGTACTCTGTCCAAGTTTGCAGATGACACAAAGCTATGGGGAGAAGTGGACACGCCGGAGGGCAGGGAACAGCTGCAGGCAGACCTGGATAGGTTGGACAAGTGGGCAGAAAACAACAGGATGCAGTTCAACAAGGAGAAATGCAAAGTGCTGCACCTAGGGAGGAAAAATGTCCAGCACACCTACAGCCTAGGGAATGACCTGCTGGGTGGCACAGAGGTGGAAAGGGATCTTGGAGTCCTAGTGGACTCCAAGATGAACATGAGCTGGCAGTGTGACGAAGCCATCAGGAAAGCCAATGGCACTTTATCGTGCATCAGCAGATGCATGACAAATAGGTCCAAGGAGGTGATACTTCCCCTCTATCGGGCGCTGGTCAGACCGCAGTTGGAGTACTGCATGCAGTTCTGGGCGGCACACTTCAAGAGGGATGCGGATAACCTGGAGAGGGTCCAGAGAAGGGCAACTCGTATGGTCAAGGGCCTGCAGACCAAGCCCTATGAGGAGAGACTAGAGAAACTGGACCTTTTCAGCCTCCGCAAGAGAAGGTTGAGAGGCGACCTTGTGGCTGCCTATAAGTTCATCACGGGGGCACAGAAGGGAATTGGTGAGGATTTATTCACCAAGGCGCCCCCGGGGGTTACAAGAAACAATGGCCACAAGCTAGCAGAGAGCAGATTTAGACTGGACATTAGGAAGAACTTCTTCACAGTTCGAGTGGCCAAGGTCTGGAATGGGCTCCCAAGGGAGGTGGTGCTCTCCCCTACCCTGGGGATCTTCAAGAGGAGGTTAGATGAGTATCTAGCTGGGGTCATCTAGACCCAGCACTCTCTCCTGCTTATGCAGGGGGTCGGACTCGATCTATTGAGGTCTCTTCCGACCCTAACATCTATGAATCTATGAAAAGGACCCAGATGGGGTAAGAGAGGCTGGGACCGGCACCTGTGCTGGCCAGAGCAGCTTTGCCTGTGGTCCCGGGGGCCTCCCAGGGCAGCAGTGGAACCGATCCAGTGGCTCGAATCCTGGTCGGCAGCCAAAGCATGGCTCTGGCCGACCAGGCTCCGGTTTCTGGTGATGCACGCTGCTGCTGCATGCATCGCACTGCTTTTTTTAGCAGCATTTTTTTTTGTTTTTGACACCAGATTTCCGGATAGAAACAAAAAAACCAAACCCGACCATGCTGCAAATTAGTTGTTCAGCACACAGGTGCATGTGCACGTTCATGGGGACGTGTTCATTGTGCCTGTCCTAAACTATAAGAAAGGCCTAATGACTTCAGACAAAAAATGAGTTTGGGGTGGAGATGGGTATCGGTATGAAACTATCACCTATTTATTGAGGCCCAAGTCTTGGAACAAACTCTTGCTCCCTTGGATTCCCCAGGACAGTGGGAATTTAATGCTTCTGGTTCCCCTGTTCACAGTGGCCTCTATAGCTTCAGAGTCATGGTTCCAGCTATTCCCCTACATGGATGGGAAGATTGAGTGTTCAAGGTGTGTATTTGTGGATCCACTGACCCCTGCATTAAAACTCGTAATCTCTGTCTGCTGTAGCAGATGGACCCCTACAGAGCATGTCTGTTCGATGCAGTAGAGTGGATGACCTCCTTAGCCCCTTTTATCCTGCCTTGACCCACAAAGACGAACTGCATTGCTTATGCTGCATTGAGGCATTTAGAAGGTCCTGGAGTATACATGACATTATTTTTTGGTTTACCATTTGTATAGTTTAATCTCCACGACGTAACTAAATCTCAAAAAAAAAAAACGTGTTAGTACAACTGAGTTACAACACAAGACTGTGTGGAAAAGTGAATGTTCAAAATTGTATGTGCATGTGTAATCACTATGACTAGAGAAATTCTAGGCAGTGTGCAAGCAAGCCCAATGCATGTATATGTGGACAGGCAAGGTTCTTTGGGTAGATGTGATATCTTTTATTAGACCAACTGAATAGTTAGAAAAATTGGTCTTTGTAAGCTTTTCGACACAAGCACCCTTCTTCAGGCGTAGGGAAAGCCTGCTGGTGTTTTGTTTTCTCCTGGATAGAATAGATGCCAATATGCAAAATGCAGGTCTGTGAAAATGCAAATGCATGGCAGTGAGGATCAGAGGCCATGGGAGACAAGAGATGTGAGACAGATAGGTGGGAATGTTGATCTGGTGATATAATATAGTTAGTAAAACATAGAAAGGTTACCTGGGGTCATTGGATGGCAGGCAGGTTATAACGTGCCATAAACCCAATGTCTATAGTTGGTCCATGATTTTTTGTATCCCGTAGTTATGAAGTGAAGTTTGTAGGCTCGTCCACAAAAGGTGTCTTGTAAAATCCCTTTGAGGATTAGAACTGAGAGATTGGAGAAAGAGCGATTGTCCTGTGAGAAGTGTGCACTCACAGGTAATTGGGTATTTTTGTCTTCGATAGATTTTCAGTGCGTGTTCATTCTGGTGCGCAGTTGTTTGGTTTCTCCAACGTATTTTCCATCAGGGCATTTGATGCACTGGCTGGGATATATTACATTTCCGAAGGCGCAAGTGTAAGATCCAGGAATGCTGATGGTTCTGTTGTGGGGTGGAGTTATTCTGGCAGTGATGGAGATACGTTGACAGGCTTTACATTTCTTGTCCCAGGTCTGGATCCATTCGGTGTGTTTTGGGCCATAGGAAGCTTGCTTCTGGTGATGAGATTGGCAAGGTTCAGTGCTTGTTTAAAGGCTAGGATGAGTGGTTCTGGGAAGATCTCTCTAAGAATTGGGTCTTCTTCTAGTATGGATTGCAATCGTTTGATGATTTTCTGTATATTTGGATGCGTTGAAAATCTGCACCTACATTTTTAGGCATAAGAAAATGAATAAGTATATAAACTATATAATTAGGGAATTTTAAGGAATACCGCCATTACTTTGAACATGGAGATTTTCTGGGGGGGGGAAATCACTTTTTATACAAGTAATTTCTTGGCTTGGTTTGGCTGTTTTTCTGAATAACCTTTCCAGTCTCTAAATAACTGGCTTTTGTATTCCAGTGTGGACAGTGTCTCCATGCCACCGTTCCTGTTGATTTTTGCTTGCTGTGTTGCATTGGTTTTATACTCTCAGGATTCCTTCTCTTCTGTTGTTTCTCGTTCTTAATATATTCCCAGTTGGAACTGAGTTTGCAAAAGATTTCGGCATTGATGTGATGTTTTCTTAACAGTCATCGTATCCTTTTATGCATCATTCTCACACAGTGAGAACATTTTAACCTTTTCTTAATGATTAACATTTCCATTCCTGCTGTTCATTAATCTATACTGGGCAAGGACCATGATGTCACCTAGGGAGGCTGCTCTTTTAGCCATTCTCTTTCTGCGCTGTGGAATTCCCTGCCCACAGAGATTTTAGCACGGCATCTACCAGTTCCCTTTTGAAGTCTGGACTTAAAACTGATTTATTTATTTTGTAATAGATAGGTAGGCTTGCTGTCCTAGTCAGTTATCTCCTTTTGTTAAGCTCTTTGAAGCACTAGATGTGCTAAAATGTTTTATAAATCCAAGTAGCTGTTACTGTTCTTGAGTAGTAAACAGTGCATAGCACATTCATAATACAAGTACACAAAGCCAATTGCAACTGAATTACAGCTGACACCTGGTAAAATATAAAACCAGTAATTGATAGAAATTAGGCAGTAAATTTTCCAACAGGCTTGTGGTCCAGCTTTCCTTCCTATGACGGCAATTTTCATACTTGCAAATTGAACTATAGAGCTAACTGCAAATGCTTGTAGCTCTCGCCATCTGACTTCAGTCCTGGGTCATCTAAAGATAAAAGAACTCGGAGCTGCAGTTCCCATTACATTGAAAGCTCCAAAATTCACTTGAATCTGCCCAAACCTACATTATCTGCAACCTCCCAAACTGACTAGCAATGTTGGATGCCTCCGTTTCTGAGATGCCCACGCTGAGTCTCTTTAAAAGAAAAAGGTTTTAAAAGATTTTCAGAAAATGTCAAAGCTCTGCCTTTTGGGACTGAGGCCCCTGGATGGAGGCATCACAAATGATTGAGGATTTTTGAAAATTACGGTCGTGGTTCTCGCTTTTGCATCGAGTGCAGGTGTGGCTTGTTTGGAATGGAGCATGACTTTGCTAGACTTTGAGATGTACGTTGGTTAGTGTTTCTTCTGCTTTTCAAGGCAAGGTTGTGGCTTTAGTTTAATAAGTAGAGGAATGTGGTTTTCTCAACTAAAGGTCTTGAGTTAGAATCTTTTCTAAGTACTTACATTTCCTCCATCATCCTAGCATCTAGGGAGTTCACACTCTTGTGTATAGTTGCCCTGACAAGATCCCTGGGAAGTATTATTATCTCCATTTTACAGACGGCAAACCGAGGCACAGGAGGCTTGCCTGACTTCAGATTTATCACGTCAGGCAGCAGTCTGCCCAAGCACGCTGTGGCACGCCACATGCCCTGTCTCACAAACCAGAAGCAGTTGCAGCCTTGTATACTCCAGCTGACTGGCTCTGCCTTTCGGCAGCACTAATTCGCACACCCATCGTGTCGTATAAACACGTTGCTTCCAGTTTGGAAAGTAGCACGTGGAGCAGAAAACTCGTGAGCTCACTGCTGTATGGCATGGTAAATTCGCAATATGGATATTCCTGGATTAGGGGATTGGATCCAGGTCTTGCAAGGCTAATGCTAATCCTTCTTTTCCCAGTACTCGCTTTTGGGTATTCATGGGCTGTTGGTTATAGGGATTTTTTCACTTAGTGAAAATTTTCTATCTGAACTATTTTTAGAGAGAAGGGGTTGTTTGTTTTGTTTTGCTTTTTGACTAAATGAACATTTTTTATTTTTTTTGTGGAAAGCATCTACTGTCCCTAGGAAATTGAGCCCTTTTTTTGTTTGTTTAAAAAATCCCGAGTGTCCAAAATAGCCAGATGCCAAAAACATTTTGGCAGAAAATTTTATTTTCAATTCATTTGTAAAATGGTACGTCTACGACCATCGAGGCACTGAACATATGGGCTTGGTCTGGCCTTTGAACTTTGTCTCAGTGGTCGAAAGGGGGGATGTCCACTCCTCCATACTCTTGCCTAGGCGTACATCTGTTCAAACTTTTGGAAACACAGCCTTGCAGCTGCATACAACATGCAAACAATGCAAGGGAGGCCAGAATTTTCTTTAAGAAATAGTAATGGTCTTCAGATGTCCAGATGCTCCCTTGAATGTAAGATTTATGTTATTTTCCCTGACTCTGTATTTTTCTTGTATACATCCTAATCTTGGTATGATGAATCCTGTTTATAACAACTCCCCGACTTCATAAAAATTGTTTGTGCTATTTTAACAATTATTATAATGCAGGGAATACTGACTCTAGTGTAGCAAACTCTGGCTTCTAATGAACTTTTCTCCCAGCCCCAGCGACGGTTGTTATAATGAGGTTGCACTGAATCCTCTCCTAACTTTGTTTGGCATCTGCATGCACCGAAACAGTTAAGAGTCTAATAGAATCAAATCCCACTCTTTAATTTCTTTCTGATTTATCTTCAGGCAGAACTATTTGAACAGCTTGCTGCCTTTGTGGCTTCACAATGTTTTGAATATGTTACCACGTTTGGATGGCAGAAGGTTATAAAGACATAGCAGCACTCAGTTACATTCTCTGCAGCGAGGCGCTGCTTGACCTTTAACTCTTTGATTTCATGCTTAATGCATCACATTTCCCCATTGGGGAAAACAGATATCAATTAAGTACTGGTAATGAGAGGTTATTTTTAAAGATTTCTCTTAATTGAGAAACACAAAGGAAAAAGAACATCAACACTACAAAATTATATATATATATATATATATATATATATATATATATTTCCTCCTATGCTTCTAGAAGCAATGCTACCAGCAGGTGCTGTTATCACTTAGTTCATTTCACTAGTATTTCCCCAGGGATTTTGGACTGTTTCAACTCTTGCCAACAATCTCTTCCTTTATTTGAATTCATTAATTAGCAGGTATCCCTATTTATTTAATGAACTGTGGGAGAGCTTTTACCAGCGTGTTTCCGTATGGGGTGTCACAATGTTCTCTCGGCATCCTCTGAAGCAGACTATAAATGTTGTCCGACCAAAACGTCCCACAAATCTGGGTGTTTTCTGTGACTCATTAAGGCTTGCTGTTAATAATGGCGCTGTTGGAAAACACAAGACACTGCGAGCTCTCTACAGTGTAATTTCCCAATGCTTAAGTATTTGAAAGTCAAAAGCCGTTAATATTTTTATGCATGCAGTATTAAATTAAACTCGTGTTCCCAAATGAGACGTTTTAGTTCAGCTACTCGGTTTTGCTTAGAAATATGAAACTGTCATTTGATTGCAAGTAATGATAGCTGGGAATTATAGCTAACACGTACAAGAGTGCCCAGGCTTGCTGCTGCTTTAGTGCACAAATCTAGGTTGAAAGATTGTATGTATTTTGTATCAAGTTGATACCAACTGATAAGTAATTTCAGCGTGGATGGTGAGTAAAAGGTGCAGATATGGGACCTGCTGGCAGAAATATTGCTAGCTACTGGAAAACCTTGGGCCCACTGAGAAAAGCTAAAGAAGAATGATTGGGTAGCCAGCAAAGCAGCAAGAACGCAATGACAAATAAGAAAAAACTGAAGAAAAGTTCTTCAGAATTTGCTTCCCAACAATTAGGGAACTCTTGAAAGAAGGGATGAGTTTTGGTGCCTTTTTAAATCGCACTAGTCTGCACTGGTCTATGCAATAATGCTTAAATTACCTTTTGCCTTGGTCTCCTCCTGTTCGTTTCATCCAGTTGTTGCATCTTGTCATTAAACCCGGGCCTTGTCAATCTTCCAAGTGGCACTAATTAGACAAAAAGGATCTTTTAAAAACAATTTGGTTAAAAGGATATAAAATACAACGTGGACTGTCAAATCAGTTTGCTTAGAAGCTGAATTATGTTACAGTATGCTAAAACAATAGAGCTGGGGACAGAAATTACACATAAATCAGTATACGTGATTGGAAAACAGTTCAAATCTGTAACACAACAGAAGTTCAGTGCACATAAACTGCTTTCAAAGTGGCCAAAACCAGTTTAATATAAACTTGGATTAATGTAGTATCTGACTTAACTGATTTAGGTTAAATTGTTTTATTGAACTTCTGTCCCAAATCCTTTCCAAATTCCAGTAAACTCACAGTCCCCCAGCATCCCAGGATACTTTGCATCTCCCCTGCAAACCCCAAGCCCCTCAAAGGGTGGACAAGCTAGTCTTGGCCCAAGCTGTCTTCTTGCAGAGCAGACGTGCTCTAGCGCCCCCCAGCTTCCGGCCTGGGTCACCACAGGCATGTGGCTGCATTTCCAGAATCAAAAATGAATGTCTGTTCACTTGCTTGTTGGTTCAATCCACGCATCCTAGATTAATCTGCAAAGATTGAATCGATTCACTCTCTGGCTTTTTGATGATCTGTACTTAGCCTAGATGCCAGGTATAAATCAGTTTTCAGTGTCCATGTTAGATTTTGCACCAGTTAAATTAATCTTCTTTGACAGATAGGTGTTTGGTTATGTCAGTGTTGGACACGCTGGCTTACAGGTACCTACATCGTAGCATACAGTATATGAATGTTGGAATCTGGTTTAATCCAGTGTGATGGTGGAACCATCTAAGTATCCGTGTATAAGGGATCATATATATTTTTATAATTTCATTTGCTGGGCTTATGACAAACACATTATTTAGATTTAACTTTGTTTTCTGGTTTCATGATCCAGAATGATTGTGCTTAGAGAATAATTTCAGTCAATACCCATATTTAAAAATGATCATCTATGAAAAAAAAAACTGTTCTTAAAGGTTGGGAAGGAGGTAGTTTAGTCTTTTGAAGTCTGCTTCCAGAAGGAAGGCATGCATTTTTCCTATTTTAGACTGAGATGTTTTGAAAGGGTTTGGAGAAGGAGTTTGCATTTTCCCAGCCAGGTGGAACTGGTGTCCCTAGCTTAAAGTGGTTTCTTCTAATTCCACTTTGCACAGCCATTTAAAAGCAGGAACTCTGCTCCGTGTCTGTGGAAAGCTAAAGCTGAGCTCCTCGTGCCATGTGTTTCAAAGTGGCTGATTGGGAAACAGGAGGATTTTGCATTCACATGTCCTAACCAGAATTCATTTTGTAGAGCTTTGAAAGCAATGACAAATAGAAGCTTGTGTGGAGTACGAGACTCTGCCGAGCTGCTAGCACTCTGTAGAGAGGGATCCTTTGTGCAAAGCTAAAAATGTCACCGGCTAGAAGCAAGTGACAATATACATTGAAATGCTGAGACTTTCCTTTAAAAAGACAGTCGATGGTTTCTAAGCAAACTCTGCAATTTTAGAGTGGTGTAGGTCCAGCCCCCAAAGATTCACTAGTAGTGGAGCCCTTGGTTTAAAAAAGAAAAAAATTTTTAAAAAAAGGAATATGGGGAAAGAATGCAGATTAAAAATCTTGCAACTGCCTTGGAAATGCAAGGCTAGAAAACCCAGCCCAGCTACCCAGTTGTGCAAGAGTGATCTGGAACCTCTTGCAGCCACATTTACACCCGTCCTATGCATCCGCCTGCTGAGAAGCCTGGCACCGTATCAAGGGTGTGCATGGACGGATGTAGGATTTCCTAACGAGTAGTGCAGCACACCGCCCCTCAGACCGTGGTGGGATGGGTTGGAGGTGTGGCTGGAGCCCCCAAGTCAGCAGGGGACACGAGGGAGCCTGGGCAGGGATCAGTGAAGGGAGGGGGCACCTGTCCCCTGCTAACACTGGTGGCACTGTCGTTAGCCAATCTGGGGCTGGCGGGGGTAGGAGAGGGGCACAGTTTCCTCCCTCCAGCCCCTACTTTCTGCCCCCTCCCTGCCTCCTTCCCCATGCTGGCCAGAGATGGTGCTGGAGGGAGGACGCTGCATGCCCCCACCACTCTCCGCAGCCGAGCCCTGTTCCCTGCACAGCTGTTCCCTGCACCAAGACAATGGCAGAAGGGGGCATGCATCTGCACCTCTCCTGGATCCACCCCCTGGTGTGCCTAGCCATCTCCTCAGCCTCTTTTCCCATTCTGGGGTACAGAAATGAAGCAATCTTAGTAGCGCCCTGAATTCAACATCTCTCCTGCTGCTTGGCTGTCCTGCTGGGTCTACAAGGAAGAGGGAGGGATTCTTCCATCTGCCCCATTCTCCTGCTCACCGCAAAAGTTGCTCACATTCTGTTCCTTAAAACGCAGCCAATAAACTCAGCTCTTAGTCTAGAGGAAGAGAAAAAATATCAAGCCGAACACTTCAGCTCTGTGGAGAATTTAATGTACTACCGAACTGACCTCACGTGGAACAAGCCAGACACATCAATGCGCTCGGGGTGGAAAAATAAACCTCAGCAGAACTAGTCAAGTCCCCAGTCCTGCATAGCTTACTGGCTGAAATTCCAGCACACTTTGTTACATGCCTTAGTGAATTAGGGCTGATTTCTTTCCAACTAGAATACACAAGCCTATTTTCACCTTCATAAAAGACCTCGCCATTTACTGTTTTAGAAAAAGCATAACCACTTAGTCTGTGAATATCCACGCCATTTGAGAAACCAGAACAAGCCCTCACTTCCAGCAATTCAAATATCAAACCTGGTTCTTTGCATAATGGCTTTAATAAATGTTCTATCCATTTTAATATCTAGGTATTTCATTTACAAGGTGATGATGTGTTTGCAGAACATGCAGTGCATTTCATTTAGCAGTTACATGCACTAAGGGATGCATTGAATTAAATAGATGATTACTTTAATTCTATATACAGCCTATCTGATTTGATGTATATTGTACACTATTCAACAGGTGATGTTAACTGCTGTAATGCAATTCTCCATGCCATGTAATTTTTTTCCACTGTGTGAGCCCATGGTATTTTTTTAGTGTGATTTGTTAATGTATTCATTTTAATGTGATTTAAATAATAAAGAGAATAATTCGACCACAGGAATTGATTGTGCCATGAAATTAGGTTTTGATGGTGAGTTTTTAAAGAGAAATATGGTCTACTGTAATGGACCTATTTGCTTTGTTAGTGAACCGCTGCTCCTGAGGTATACTTACTGGCATTGCATCTGCGTGGATGGTGGATAGTGCAGCATAGAAACAAATGTAGCAGTGTCAGAGGTTCAATAATACTCAACAAGAAAACAAACATTTGGGCTAAGTACAGAGAGTCAAAAAGCCCAAGGCTGAATCAATTCAGTCTTTGCAGGTTAGTCTAAGCTGCACAGATTGAACCGATAAGCAAGTGAACAGACATCCACTTTTGATTCTGGAAATGCAGCCACATGCCTGCAGTGGCCCAGGCCAGACGCTGAAGGGTGCTAGAGCACGCCTCCCTGCTCAGCTGGAGCAGACAGCTTGGGCCAAGGCTAACTCGCCCACCCTGAGAGGGGAGAGCTTGAGGCGGGAGGTACAAGGTATTGGGATGCTGGGGGACTGAGCGTTAACTTGAATCTGGAAGGGATCTAGGATAGAAGTTCAATAAACCAATTTAACCTAGATCAGTTAAGTCTGCTATTCTATCTATTCAGGTTTATCTTAAACTGATTTTGGTCATTTTGAAAGCAGTTTATGTGCACTGAACTTTTGTTGTGTTACATTTCACTTATACCAGTTTATGTGCAATTTCTGTCCCTAGTCTATGGGGCAAATCCTTCTCCCATCTGTTGGCATAGGAGACTGTAAGGATGGGGAGGCCACACCCAGGGCACCACACTCCCTTGCAAGGGGAAGCTCACCTGGGCAGATGCTCTTCTGCACAGGGTTGGCAGCTGAAAATGCAAGGATGAGGTGATTTCCATGCCCTCCCTGGCATGGTCTTGGGCATGTAGAAACTACCAGTGGTGGTACCACCTGAAGGTCCCAAATGAGAGCTCTCTTACTGCACTTTTAATGATATTTTTGCATCTGGGGTGAAACAGCATTATCAGTGTTGGATTGGGGCCAACTAGCCATCTGCTTTCCACTTCTTCTACACATTACCTTGTTCAGGAGTGTCAGGAAAGAGAAATGCCAGCATTCAACTTTCATGCTACATGAGTCACTGTTATTGAGTCAAATAAAGACATGAAAAAAGATATCCAAGGGCTTCTTGGGTTCTCACACCGTCCTCAAATTTTGTGCTGATGTAAGAGTCCACAAAGCCTCTCAAGTACCTACTGGCACAGTTCCTAAGCCCTTGAAAGTTTCCTTCCTGTGTTGTTTGATATGTTATCCAACAGAATAAAATATTTCCAGTTAATGTTTAAAACATGCATGGCACAAACCAGCTAGCACGGAGGTGCTGCGAGCAACCACAGATGAGACCAGCTGCATTCAAAACTGAATCTATTTGAAATGTACCTTGTGAAGAACTGCTGGAAATTGCACTACATCTCATTTGCTGCCACTGCTAGTTGCAGGGAAGGAGGAAAGGGAGGCAAAGTTGAGCAGAAGAGGAAACTCTCAAAGTCATCGGCCAAAGCTACAGTCTTTTTTAGACTGTGTGTGTGTGTGTGTGTGAATATACTGCTTTTTGTAGTATAAACGTTTTATTGGAATGAGGTAGGGATGGCTGCATTTATATAACAAACTCATATATAATATTAATATATGAATAAACTCTGCAGTATATCATATGTTAGTATTCCATCCAGGTCACTCTATTTTCCATCTGAAATTCAGATAATAGCCCCTATATGGGCCAAGTCTGGATCCTCATACATGGAGCTGTGTGCAGGATGGCGGAGGGGGTTAGATCCATTACTAAAATTGAGGCATTTTTATGGTTTATTCTGGATGAGTCTGCTGTCTTTCTCAAGGCTGTCAGGTTTCCACATTTTGAGTGGAAATTTTACGTTGTCTGGCAAAGAGAATTCAGTTTCAAGAAACTTCACTTGAACTCCAGTTCATCCTTGACTTTTTACAACGGGCTAAAATGTATCCGTATCTGAATGCCAATCTCTAAATACTACGATTTCCCTTTCCGAAACCGTTTTTCTACAACTGTTTCTCAACATTGCATTATCAGGTGCTTTAGTACAGTAATTTATTTATTTTTTTTTTTTAAGGAAAATCTTTCTCTGCAAGCCAAACTGTAGCTTTTGATTTTAGCAGGAGAAAATCATTGTCTGAATGGTGGTAGATTGGCTTAAGCAAACGATACTTCTCCGTGCCCTTGTAGCGTGATTTCTATTGCTACGTGAATGATTCTGTGAAACAGCAGCAGGTGTTCGGCAAGTTTCAGGCAGATTGTTCGGTGTTTTATAAATCAGCCGCATCTTACAAGTGTGCGTGCGTGCGTGCGTGTGGCTCGCTGGATTGAAAGATGACCCCAGTGAAGGTATAGGAGTTGCATCTTGGGATAATTACATTAATTATATTCTGAAAGATTTCTCGTTAACTTCTTTTCCTTGTATTTAAGTGGAGTATAACTTGGTTTTTTTCCTCCTGGGTTGGTTTTTTTTTCCATCCCTATTTTTCCATAGCGTGTTGCTTATCTAATCAACCACTAGTGTTTTCTCTTTGACAGTCTCACAGCTGTAGTGACACTTAGTCTCAGTCGCATCAAACAAGTAAATGGCTTTCATTCACAGCACCTTTTGTCTGATCAAATAGGTAATTACTATGTGAAATTAAAGGCTTCTTTAACAAAAAAGTTCCATATTGTTCATGACTGACAGAGGCAATACAAAAAAGAAAGTACAGTGATTGGAGCCCCACGCTGACACCAGCCCCATCTCTGAAAGTAATCAAAGGCATTATTTATACACATTTCTCTCATTGGAGTGAAAATACAAGCGGAGCTGAGCCAAGCTGACAATCTTTCTTTAATCTAACCCCCCCACAACACCCCAACCATCTCTCTCTTTTTTTTTTTTAACAGAACATCAGCTTAGGCAAATTGTAAATCTATGACCAGCAAAATCCACATGTGTGACATGCATTAATGGAACAAGGAAAATTCTCCCCAGCCAGTAGCAAGGTCCCTGATTGCAAAAGGCTAACCAATTAATTCATGCTGCTGCTTTTGGGACTGCAGGTGCTGGTTTCCTCGATGCAGAAAACAATACAAAGGGTGTCTCCGAGTGAGAGAAGACTTTCAGCGTGGATCGAGGCGCATCTCTTTAAAGACAGTTTCATCCTCTTCCCCCCCCCCCCCAACGCACCCTTTTGCATCTCTTCCTCCCCCCTAATCACTCTCCCTGCTGATATGCATTATTCCTTCTCTTTGCATTTGACCTCTGGGAGAGGTAGATTTACCACCGTGGTGTTTTCAATCCCACTTTTGCGAGGGCATACTAGGCTTGCTGCTAGAAAATGGAACAGACATCGTTTCTTCAAATGCATCTCTTTAATAAAAACCAAAAGCTGACTCCATTCAGCAAAACGAATCAGGCGGCCTAGTTCCGGCAGCATTAGCTTGCAGAGCAGAGGTAAAGAGAAAGGTAAACACAAAGTAAATATGCCTTGCTGTTTGTCTGCGGGTTATTAACAGCGCACGCCTGCCAGGAGGCAAGTCAAGGTCACATTTGAGCAAGTATCTGTGACAAGAGACCAGTTTTGAAGCACGCCAGCAGTGAGATACGGTATGATTTGCCCCAACCTTTCAGGCATGGCTGGTCACTGGCCAAATGGGGAAACCTTCCTTCCATTTTAATGCTCAGTTTCCAAACTGGGATTTACAAACCCGGTCTTCAGTTACAAGCGTGGGGGCCTCCTAGGCTCCCGAATCCAGTCCCCGGCGCTCGGAGGCACTCGCATTTACCCAGGAATCCCCAAAATTGCCACTTCAAACTCTCACCCACAACTGCAGGAAACAACTGTAATAGGTCACGTATAAAAACAGAGGAGATGAAAAACCTGCCACTGCCATGACTAGGAAGTAATAGGTTAGTAGAAGAGAGGAAACACTGCCGTGAGTGGTAAGTAATAGGTTAATACATGTTTGGAAGATCATGGGGAAAGGACCATTGTCCCATGCTTCAAAACCGGAGATTAGATCTGGGGTACTAAACCACATATTGTGCATGTTGGGTATGCACTTCATTTGCAAAGAGCCAGGCTCACATCTTTATGTAGACTCATATCTTACTCATGTGCACACTTCCATTGACCACAGTGGAACTGTCTGTACACTTATGTACTGCTCCAAGTGTATCATAATAGGAATATGTCATTAATATCATTTGTAGTAGCACCAGCTATGAGTGTGTAGTGGATATAGTCTGTACGTGTGCTAGATTCAGCACAGCTCACATATAAAGCATAACCGATGTGTTGTTCATCCATGCCTGTTTCTGAAAAAGCGATCGTGGCACAAGCCAAGATGTTTCTAAGCCAAGTTTCTGGAGCTCGAGAGAAGTATCTTCACTCCCATCTGCAGAAACCATCACTGTGAGCCACTCCAGGGCTGGTACTGTCGAGTGTAGGCAGAAATTATTGGCCACAAGCCCCAGTACATGCGACTTTAGGTCATAAATATGCGTGGTTCATGATTTGCCATGCTGCTGGCCAGAATCTTTCAGGCCTTCTGTTCTCCACTGCTGTGTTCCCTCTGAGTAGGATTGAATGTGGAGCTTTATTAGAAGCAGGACTGCTCGTAGAAAATGAAATGTCAAGTGTAGCCAAAAATAAAAGGCATTTATCATCTGCCTTTGGCTAGGATCACGGGACCTTCTCTTTCTGATGCGGACTGTGTAATAAATAGTTAGGACCCAACTGAAGAACGGACTTTTTTCCCTATACCATGCTGCCAAGGTTGAGATTAACCAAGCTGGAGCTCCATATATTTGAGAAAATTACTAGCCAGCCTTTGTGTGTGGGATTACTCCTCTAAAAGCTGCACCTTTTCTTAGCCAGACAGAGTCAAAATAGACCTTCCAGACATGCCTTGAAGTCTGTTCCTGAAGACAGATTCAAAGGGAGAGTGCTAGAGAGTACGACGTGTGATTTCATTGTATGGCTGCGGGAGTCTCTTTTTTACCATAAAGAGAACATGCACAAAGCATTTTCTTTGGGTATCACAGAAATTATGATACAATACAGGAATGGTCTTCTCCATACCTTTCTATGCATCATGAAAAGGGTGGATCACAGTCCGGTTTGCTAATGTGGATCTTTCTTTCTGTATAAAAACAGCAGCTATTGTTTTCATTGATTAACAAAAGCATTTCTGTTGTTTTCAAGTCTTGGGGAAAATAACCTAAAGAAATGGCTATGAGGCTTCGGAATGGGTACTAGAAATAACAGTGAGAAATATGTACTATGGAAAGCCATCAACATTATTTGATAGTGTCCGTTTAACAGTAGTTTGGGAGCGGGATGAATAGAAGAAGAAAGAGGCAATAGGAAATAAAGGGTGCAATACACTTCACTTAACATAGCAGAGGAGATTCTGTTTGCATAGCTGCTGGCATTGGGGCTTAACACGTTACCAGGAAATGTGCACTCTAGCAATGGAAAGTTTGATTTCTAACCTTAAAGATACAATCTGTTTTCTTGGATCTGTTTCAAGCTTTGCAATGCCAGCTGCATAAAATACCACTAAGCTTTTGCACAAAGAGACATTTATAATCACTTTACCCTGTAGCAGGAAAAAAAAATGTCTCCATTCAGATACTCATTTAGAGTTCATAGGCACATTAAGGACAAACTTTTAGATCTTAATGAGGTGTAGGGTCCCCCCTCCCCCCCCAACCTCCCTTTGTTCTGTTTTCTGTCCTATAGATTATTCTACATTTCAGAGCATTAGGAGCAAAGATGCTGAATCTTTAATGTGATGTGAAACAAAAGAAAAACTCTGCACTGCAACAGAGATGAACTTCAGAATTGTAATCTCTCTTTAAATCCTGATCCAGCTCACACTGAAATCACTGGAAAGCCTCCAATTGATTTCACCCTCTGCAAAAGCAGTGGGTTATGTTGGATTTTGTTTTCCTTTTAGTATTAGAATTTGCCCTGCTCTGCTAGTCTGGCTTTTTATTTAGGCAGATTTATAAATACAAGAGAATGGCTTCCCCAAGAACACTTAACTTTTTCATGTTTTTATGTTTGTGTCTAGCATAATCACCCGTATTAGGAATAAAGCTGTTTGGAGGAGAACCGGTATATTCGGTTATTATCATAGTTACTTGACTGACTACACCTCTGATCCTTTCAAGTGCAGCTTCTGAAGCTCTTGGGCCTCCAGATGTCCCCTCCCTTCAGGTGGAGTCATGGGAATCTCCCACACCTAAATGTGGGCTACAGTCCCCATCATTAACCAGGATTATCTCAGCTGGCGTGACTTCAGCTCAGCACTTGCTATTCTATTTCTTCTAGGAACCATCACGGAAGGAACCAGTGACCAAACAGGCTTCTTAAGCCAAAGTTGGGTTAATTTGGAAGGAAAGCTTTTAAGAGAAAACACATTTTTAAAATAATAAACTAGTCTACACGCATGCCCACCTCCCTTTGAAGTTTACCATCCTCTAGATCTGGGGAAGAGCCAGTGTCTTCACACTCCTACTGCAGAGCCTCTAGTTTGTCAGCTGTCTCCCTTGACAAGGATTCCTGACTGTTTTGGGTATAACTATAATGCCTTTTAGGATCAATCTTAGAGCTGCCTTCAAACCTATATATGGTGTCCATCAACACTGACAACCAAGGGTGGGTGCAGTGGTGGCATTGCACCCCCCCTCCCCTTTGAGTCTTGGTCCACCCAAAATTTAAACCAATTGCCTGGCAGTAGAAGTAGCATTTCTATTCAGGCAGCAGTGAAGGAGTCGACCTCATGGCTCATTAAATCTATCTAATTCCTTCTGAACTCGTTCTTCCATACATGTTAACAGCCCTCTCCTTTGTAATAGTCTTGATGTTCTGCTAATCAAGCTGGCCTTTCATTTGCCATTCTTCTGTCTGTTATCTACTGCTTTTAACATAGCTCCGATTCCCAGGAGTCCTGCAGATTTTTTTCAAGTTTAGCTAGAAACATTAACTCAGGTGTGGAAATAACTTTCAGTGAAGTATTGGATGCACTGTCAAGATGCTCAAGAAAGCTTGATTTTGTTTTATGAGTCTGAAGGAGTCATACATTTAATTCTAATGACAACACAGGCCTAATAAATATACACTTACATCTCTAAGCCATCAGATGGAGCTGGAAACATGTCCTTGTCCTTTAGATTGTCCCTCTCCCAAGTGTTTCTTGGGAGCTTTGTTTTCCCCACTGCCCCGTTAAGCCAGATGAATACATTCCTACAGAAAAGTCTCATAACCTAGTACACAGTCATTTTGTCTCACTGACGAGGCCTCATGCAGGGTTCAGAAAATTACTACTTCTCAATTATTACAACTTAGATTATTACCTACCAGCTCCACATCGAGCAATACAATAACTTTCAAAGCTTCAGCATTTGTTTTCATTTCACGTTGAAAAGGAAAAAAAAAAAAACCCAACCATTCCCAGCATTTTCATGAAATGGAATTTTTTTAAATGCTCTTTTTTTGTTTTTTATTAAGAAAGAAGTCAGGCTTTCAATCTTTCTCCTTCTGTTCAAAAATGACCAGAGATCCTTGGCCCTCAAAACCCGCCTGTCAAAAACTTCACCAAAATGATACGTGTCCCTGAAATGTTCCAGCTTTGACAAAGGAGACTATTTTGACAAGAATATGTTTCGTTAGAAATATGCTAAAGAGCTCTTTGGTACTTATTTGAATACAAGTTATAACAGCCAAGCAAAGAAGAAACAGATATATATAAAGCAATTACACATTTTACCAGGTGCAATTAGCTTAAATGCTGTAATTCACAAATCACAGGGACATTCAAGCAAGGGGAGATATATTTGTTGCAGTGATTTCATCACTTGGACCAGATTCGGATCTCTGCTGCAATGATGTAAGCGAGACCAGATTACAGATCTATAAAAAGAGCCCATGCTTATGTCATCTATTGTAACTTTACTTGCAATTATTTGTAGACTGAGCCTTGCACCCCAAATTGCATTTCTAAAGGGGTTTATTTGCTATCCTCAAATGTGTCCTTGCAACACGAGCCCCATGTTGTCTAACCCTAACTAGCAAGTATGGCTTTAATACCAGAGGAACCTTTTATAAAATGAGTGTTGCAGCCTCTAAAAACACAAAACCAAAACACAATAAATGGCTGAATAAACTAACCGCTTCATGCGCTACCTGATAAAGTGAAGGTACCACATTAAAGATCATAACCTCATCATAGCTCTGTGAGTCTGGCCAATGAGAAGAGAGAGGCTAGGAGCAGGTATATAAATGTTTACTGAGGATTCAGGATAATTCAATATTTACCAGTTAGGCTGAGGCTGTACGGCAGATTTTTGTAAATAGATACCAAAGGCTCTGCATTTTCCCCCAGAATTGTAATCACAGGCTTCAGATTTCTGCGGCGCTTTCTTTGATTACATAAAACAAAAAAGAAAAGGACCCCCGCACAGGATTTGTATCTGAATATTACGGCTGGGTTTTTGCTTGTTTGACTGGTTGCCTTTTGATTCGCTCTAAGTGTTTACAAGTAGGAGGAGAATAAAGTGTATGAATAAAAGGCTTTTAAGCATATATCCCGCTGAAAAGCAACCTCAAGGTCATGGCCACTAAGAATAAACCAGTGCTGCCGCTGCCTTTATGTACATTACTTTTTACTTCTGTAGATCTTCTTATCTGTGGTATGATTTCTTATTGTGCTTCTTGATGATGGATTTGAGCATCAGCTGTAGTTCATAGAAAAGGCATATGCAGTGCAAGCTTCAATTGAATGCAAAGATTTAGGTTTAAATGGATGGGGGGGTCAACCCACATGCTATATAGTATCACACACGGGGTACAGTTAGTAGGAAAAATCAATCAAATCCCACCATACTTGGTTTATCCTGGCAATCAGCCTTTTCAAATGCAGTGAATTCTGCTTGACACATGGGAAGTAAAATATATTCAATCAATACCAAACCAGGGCCTGGTCTTCCAGCCCTTTGCTCATGTGAATATTCCCCCTGATTTCAGGGGTATAATATAGTCCTGTGGATAATGGTGCAGATTGGGATCTTGGTTATATTTGGGGTGGGTTACAACTGGAAGGAGCTGGAATGAGAGCTCATTTTTCCCCCGTGCAGTGAGAATCTGCAGTCAAATAAATAGTACATGATGGTGCGTCGCAGTGTGCAGCTACAGGTTCACAGGCTGTCGGATGCCACGCTTATAAATTACACACTGAGCCAAATGTTGCCCTTGCCTAGCCGCCGACTCAAGTGCAAAGTCTCACTTTTGCATCTGAGGGTGTTGCTTAGACTTCTCTGGCTCGCGTTTTGTCTTTCACTCCAGTTACCTGCTGCTGCCTGGAGATGGACTATTGCGGTCGATAGTTCTGAGACGGCTTTGTTTGATTGCAAGAACGTACCATAATATGGTACAGTGTGCAAGTTACTTATAATACAGAATGAGATTGGATGAGCTAGAAAGATTTGCTAATTAAAAAAAAAAAAACTTGAGTGTCTCCCACAATAGAGACCCTTTGGAGGCATTTTCCAAATGATATGGTGTAAAAGGAATACAAAGCGATATGTATTCCTTTTACAACATAGGATACAACATATGATACAGTGAGATGTTGTAAAAGGAATACATGGCTTTTGAGAGTGAGGAGGTGCAATCTTAGTGTCACAAATGTGCTAGTGTGCTAAACACAGGGCTTGAAACCAAGGGTAAAATCCTTGAGCTCAGCAGCCCCTCTGCCACTGCTTTGCTCTGTGATCTTAGGCAAGTCCCTTAATCTCTGTCTCTGCCAGTTTTCCTCTCTAGAGCAATGGGGAATAATTGTGTGCTAAGTATTATGATTATTATTGAGTTAAGTAGTAACACATGCTAAGTAAACATAAGCCAAGTCTTGCTGTGCCTTAAAGAATCAAAATATAAGGCTCTTTTTCAAGCATGAAATGTGATATAGTATCGTAGATTCATAAAAAATTAGGGTTGGAAGGGACCAGCACCCTGCTCAAAGCAGAGCCATCCCCAACTAGATCATCCCAGACAAGGCTTTGTCTAGCCAGGTCTTAAAAACCTCCAAGGATGGAGACTCCACAACCTCCCTGGGTCACCTGTTCCTGTGCTTTACTACCCTCCAAGTGAGAGAGGTTTTCCTTATACCTAACCTAAACTTTCCTTACTGCAACTGGAGCCCGTTGCTCCTTGTTTTGTCATCTGCCACCACTAAGAACAGCCCAGCTCCATCCTCTTTGCAACCCCCCCTGCAGGTAGCTGAAGGCTGCTATTAAATCCTCTGTCAGCCTTCTCTTCTCCAGACTGAAGACATATATTTATGTCTTTCATGGGGCAGGCTTAAAGCAAAACTCATAGGGTCAGATTCTGTTGTCACGTAGGGGTGTAAACACAGAGTAGCCTGATTGACTTCATTAAAATTACTCTACATTTGTATGAGTGCAAGTGAGATGAGAATCCGGTCCCTGGCCTGCATCCATGCAATGTTTCCTTACATGGAGTGAATTGAGTCACTTGGGTATCAGTTGCGAGTGTTGCTTTTTGTCAGTGCCCACTGTGGATTTCAATTATTACTCAGAAGGCAGGGCTGATTGACTGCATTGCATAATACCAATGACAGCACTAAGATTTCAACTAAATAGCCACTGTCAAGTGCTCTGGAGTGTCAGCAATAATGTAGACAGAGGGGAGGGAGGTCATCGCAGCCGGTTGAAATCCCACTACTGCCTGGAAAACACTGGGAGCTCACCAGAATGCCTGAAGCGGTATCGCTTTCAGATTTGGGCTGAGTGGAAGACTTCTTCCGTCAAAAAGGGAGCTATTGTCTGATGGGACAGAGGGAAGGAGCTGGAGTCGGAGTGTGCGGGCATTTGGTGACCACACAGTCAAAGTGACTGGCATGGGCATTAAACAGTTGGTTTTGGCAGGTTTAAGTCACAGCAGGCGTGTCTGCATGCGCGTTAAGGGCTCCTATACACGTGCAGGGAGCCTGCTCCAATGTGCTGTAATTCCAGCATGTCGGAGCCGACTCAACTAATCGATTCTGATGAAGTGTGAAAATGAACACGCTCCAGCAGCCTCCAGCGTCACGTGTATCAGTGTCCCCATGCTGAAAAATGGTTGCAGGGTGCTTTAAACTAAAGCTAGTTCAAAGCGCCCTGCTGTCAATTTTCAGCACAGGGACACATACATGTAATGCTCCAGGCACTTATCATTAGCTCATTAAAGTGCCCTCACCCCCCCCCACCCCCCCAAGCATGTGTATAAATGCCCTAAGGTGCTTTTGTTACTTAAAATTGCCAATAGCTTAACTTAAGAGCGAGACCTTAAACAGGGTATAAGGCAAAATGCCACGTTTATTGGTTACGTGAAGCAGATACATAAGTTTGGACACACCAGTCATACAAACAGACATACACAAGCGTACAGACAAAACCACTCCAGTAAGATGTTATAGTTACCAGAAGATGTTACTCAATATTAGCACTGGATGGCGGGGTCTAGGCTTATTGAGGGTGATAGGAGCGGGGGTATACAGGCATGCACGTCTATGCTCCATGAGGTTGCAGAGAGTGGATTCCCCATATTAGCTTGTCTGCCTCCCACTTTTATAGGGGTTTCAAGTCTTTGTTCAGCATTGGAGTTTTTCCATGCTCAGTCTTTAATTAGAGGTTGTTTCTTCTGGTTAGCTCAACTTGAGGTCATTCCAGTAAAGCTGGTATCTCTGTTGGTACCTTAATCTCGATCTTTACCTTGAAGCATTGTGTAGTTTGTCTCGAAGCATTGTGTTCTTGAAGCATTGTGTAGTTCAAATGGCAGGATATGCAAAATTCCTCCTTCTTTGCACCTGATCACAGACAAGTTCTTCAGCCATCCATTAATTAGTTTACTGTCTGGTAACTTATACATTGGCACCTTGTTGCTTACACAATCAATTAAATCTTCTTCTGATTTCATGCAAATAGTTCCCATTCTTTCACCATTCACCCACTCACACAGACACTCAGGTACACAGGGCATAAGAAGTTCATCTACTCATGTCAAGCAGGGAAACAAGCACAAAATGGAGTTTTAGTTGTTCATACAATCACAGAGGTTGATCAATTCAATACCATTACCATTTAAGCATAATAACTAATATGCAAAAATTCATACTATACTTTTATTAGTGTGCATTAAATTTAGTACCTCCAATGCCAGGTACTAAACAAATGCACATTAGGCTGCCTTCATGCGCAGTAACTAATGCACACGGTTTTTAAGTGATGCTTAATGCGCAGTAGCTTATTTTACTGCGTATTAGCATAATAGTACGTTTTGTTACGTGATGCTTTAATGCGCAGTAAAATAGGCTAGTGCGCATTCAGGCGCAGGGGTAGACATGCCCAGTGATGCTTCAAGGTAAATTAGTCCATGTTTCTCCCAAAGTGACCTCTTGCCTCACTCTGCAGCCATACGTGAAGGGTAAATTAAATAAAGAGCTGAAAATCCTCTTTCAGTTGCACATAAGAAGGGAGAGGTTTCTTCCTTTATGTGTTGTGTGTTGGTGAGCAGGGAGATGATGGGAAAGTGTGGTTAGGGACCATTGCTGCCTTTTAGAAATCTCTTAGTGAAAAATCATTTATTTGCAAGGCGGAACCTTTTCTTTATGCGCTCAGCTCTGTCCTAACGAATATTGTTGCAAAACACATTCACAATATTGAAACTGCCCGTAATTATTACCTTCATGAATTTATGATTCTCTGCGTTCCAGCAATTGAATGGCTCCGACATTTGAGTGATGAGGATTTGATAAAGTGGTATTTAAATATTCTGTTACCAGAAGTGTTATGTTAAACAGAGAAGAAACATTCAAACGCTGCCTTATTTGCACCGTGTCACCATGAGACTGTATCGTCTTTGGGTCAGTTGGGCTCCATTCCTTATCGGGGAAGAAGGTAGTGCTTGAGGGATGCGCAAAGGCCCGGTCTTCCAACTGACCATCGAAGAACGCACTGCTTCATCTGTGTCTTCTTGTAAGCTTATCATTTTTCCAAGACCATAGCTCCTCTTGGCTGCTTATTTGTCATACCACAGGCAAGGTTTAGTACCACTGCAATAGGGGCACCCAGTGTGTGTCCTTGCATGTGCCTGCTCCTCTTGGGTGTTCATGCTCCATGTGAGCAGGCAGTGGGGATAGATGCTGGCTCAGGATTCAAAGCATGGGGTAAGTATAACTGCACTGTGCAGCTGTTGCCAGCATGTCAAGTGTGGGCATCTCAGCAGGCATCTCATCTCTCCACAAACATCGTAGGATTGCATTGGCAGCTCGCAGTTTCCAGTTACCTATAGACAGCTCTGTACAGCTCTCCCCAAAAATGAACCAGAGGCTTGTCTATATGGGGAAGTTTGTGTGTGGTAAGGGGGCAGGAGGGAGGGATGGTATCAAAAGCATAGTAGCTACTGTGTGCTAATTCCCTGCGTGGACACTTTTAGTGCCCACTAAGTGCAGTGGAGCTGGCTCTAAAGTGACTTATTGCCACCAAAGGCACTCAGAAAGCTTGCTAAAATTGTCCGCAGGGGGAGTTTGTGTGGAGTAGCTGATGCAAAGTATGCAGGAGTGTATCCAATGCACAGAGATTTCCAGAAGAAAATGGAAAAGAGATTTGCCCCAGCATTTAGCGTCAGTCAGCCAGTTATTTTCTAAGTTCAGTGGAAAGAGCATAATTAAGGACCAGACGTTGCCAGCCTTGTGCTGTCCCCTATCCTTTGTTACTTCATTTGCCCTTTTCATCAGCTTGGTAAGGGGCTCAGTCCTTATTGCATAATGCTGGCTACGCAAGGTAATCCCAGTGGCAGTAAGCACCAGACTTGTTCCCGATGACAACCGAATCTGGTTTCTAGATTATAAATTCGGGAGACCAGGGACCTTTTCCTATTGCATTTGTCTTTAAAGAACCCTGTTTACTCAGGTTGCAACAATAAGGACAATCAATAGCCAACCTGCTTCAAAATGGGCCCAACGACAGCTGGCAGAAATGATTCAATATATCTTTTTTCATTTTGCTCATGGCGTTAACAAAAATTCGACTTAGCATTCTCTTAGAAGTATGTGATATTCTGTACTGATTACTAGAAATCTTGTTTCTGTATTCTGGTTGTTTATTAACCGGCGATTCCCATCTGTAATCACTAGTGCAGCCCGCTAATGCTTGTCAGTCACATTCACATTGCTATTTCCTGACCAAGCACTGACCCAGACTCTTGCTTATCCTAGGAGATTTCAGTGATTCAGTATCAAAACACAATCACATTAGTGGATCTGAAAAAGGGATAAACCCTGTAATATTAAAGTCTTGTTTGTTGTACCATAGGTTACCCTCTCACTGACAAACAATTTGCATGCGGTACGGTCACATACTTCTTAATCTCTCGGTTTATTTTTTTTTACATTTTTCAACAAGTTAACAAAAAAAAAAGCAAGGCCGTAAGGGTCACTCAATGAACCTCCACTCCTCGATGCTTTACGGCACAGTTGGCAAGTGTTCAAAGGCATTGGATGAGATTCAAGACAGAATTAAATTAAGCTGAAGAAACTTTGTTCTAGGTTTTGATTCTCCAGGCTACTAATCCTGAATTATCATGAGAAAACATGTAAAAGAAAATAGACATAAAGACATCAGGCAAGCTGAGCTTTCAAAAGGAAAGGCAAGTCAAACCCGCTGTCTGCTATAAATGGAGCATCATAATTGCATCAGGATCTATAATAATTCTGTTTGTTTACCCAAACCTGTAATTTCTCTTCATCTACAGAAGAAGTTTAGCAGAAGCTATTTCCTTTGGCCGTTCAACAAAGAGGGTTTAAAATAGAATAAAGTGTGTAAGAAAACCACACAAATCTATTCGGAGGGCAAGCAGTTTGAACGCTGCCTCGCATCTGGTGGTTGTCAGCAGTACTGAAAGGTATTCTCTCTGCCAAGACGGACAGCCGTCCCGCAAAACAAGAGTTGTGATGCGGAAGTTGAAAGCTAGGACTTTGCGGTTAGTTAATGAACTCCAGACAATGGCAGCAGTAAAGAGCCGAGCACAAACAAGAGAAGGAAAGAAGAGGGATGAAAAGAGCTCCGTTGATCGTTGCTTTCTTTCTCAGATTGGCATCTCAATAATTGGCCTAGCTTGACTTTCATCATCTCCGCACTGATAAACAGCAGAACGGCCACTGAGATGGTAGTCCTGTTACTGGCAAGAAGATCAGATGGACTCTGTGTAGCATGATTTAACTAGAACAAGCCAAAAACTTATACTAGGACAGCATCATGCAGAAAGACCGTATCACATTAAATGCAGAAAATATGGAAAATGTGTATTTTAAAATAGCCATAACACAGCAAATGCAGTTTTACCATGGAGGCTACCTAGAATAGTTTTATTCCCAGATTAGCACTAAAAGGGTATGGAATTCTCCAGTGCAGTATATTGATTTTGCCACAATACATCTCAATAGCTACTGCGTTGCTATATGTCTTTTGTTTTTATGATGCAAACCAAAATGCCTTAGCATACAGCAGACAAGGTTCCTTGGGTGAATTTGATATCTTTTATTAGACCAACCCAAATAGTTGGAGAATAGTTATTAAGCAAGCTTTCGGGTTCAAAAACCCTGGATCTAGTGTGCAAACAGACTCCTAAACTGGTAATGTAAAATACAGCATCCACAGGCTGGGGCACTCAATAGTATGCGCACAAATATTAGTTTTGCTCACCCACATTAGCTTCACTGTCTGTAATTAGCATCGTTGGTAGGGTAGTAAATCGCGAATGACATACCGTAACTAGAAGTGAAATTTTAACGGTGAGCACTGGGGGATATGCCGTACCTTCAAGTTGGAACATTTTACTAAATGGTTTTATGTTAATATGTAACTATGCTTATATTAATGCAGTTTAATGGAAATATAACAGAAGCTACAAATAATATTTTATGGTTGGGCTTTATTTTTCCCTTACATTTCTATTCTGTATGGTACACTTGACAAGTCAAACAGAAGGCATTTTATAATGATGGGGGTTTTAAAAAAAAAAAAAAAAATCCTACTTAACAGCATTTTTTGGTTGCACCCACCCTGGCCATCTTTTTGGGACAGAGATAAATAGTCATAATGGATTTTAAAACCTTCTGCCTTTTTAATTCCCCTGTTTTAGGCACCGGGACTTGTGACTTTCTAACAAAACATTGTCACATACATCCCCCTGGCACGTAGGGTAGCACCATCAGATTCAAAAGAAGAACCCCATCCAATTTATCGCAAGGGCTGGTTAGAATGGATTTGACAAACTCGTGCTCTTATCTCACATTGCAAGCAATTGAACCATGCGGTTCAACCACATGATTCAAAAAAAAAAAAAAAAAGTAGTAGTCAGAATAATATTCATTATTTGGATTCATCTACAATGCACCATTCATTTCTCCAAAGGAAAATCTCCAAATGTATTCACATTCCACAGACTCTTTTAACTCAGTGATTTATCATGCCTCCTCAAAATACATCATTAAGATGATCATATGCATTTATAGAGGCAGGAAAGCTGGAGCTGGAAACTCATTTTATGATGACATTTTAGGCCCTGTTTTCTAAGGCACTGTTTTGCCATGATTTAGTATTTGTGTGTAACAGTTATGCGGGAGTGTTATATTTGATGTCCTTATTCCCCCCTCTCCTCCCTCGATAGCTGATTGGTATAATTTATACAAGTGTTTTAACTCCCCCTCCCCCCCCACACACACAAGCACTGCATGTAGGCTACTTTGAATGCATTTATAATTACACATCCTTCTTCCCAGCTCTGTGTGGTTTTGAGAACATTAACATACTCTTTTTTAATTTTTTTTAATTATTTGACTTATGATGCGTGTGTGTGTGTGTGTGTGTGTGTGTTGGATATAAAACTAACATGCAGGTTCTGCAAACCAGGGTTTATTGCACAGTAATGAGCAACTGAGTTAGAATATTTAGCAGCACACCACCCATTTATATTATACACTCGTCATGCACACCATTCACACTAAGTCACTTGTCTGTGGCTCTTGGAGTCATGCCGTGATGGCCAGTCACAGGCTTCTTCAAGGCGATATCCAGTCAAGAGGGGGTGCCGGCTCTCTCTCTCTCTCAACATGCAGCTAGGTTGGTGTTGGTGGTCAGGGTGCTCGTCAAGCTGTTTTTTCACTGCCTTTTTATCTCTTTTTGGGCAGACTTCGACTAAAGCCTGGAAACTTCTGGAGGCTTCTTTACTAATTACTATTCACCTTTTCACATATGTTTATTTTGGATTCTGTTACCAGTTACGTGTTGTCTTTTACATTCCAGTCTGTTTTTCAGTCCCAAATTGTACCATCTCCACATTCCTAAGACCCCTGTATCTTATCTTGTTACTTACTATAGCTGGTTTGTACCAGGCTTCATTCAACTATTATTCCCACATCATTCACAGCACACAGACTTACATAGACTCACTTGCTGCTTTTTCAGAAAATGGTTGACACAGTTAAGATGGCTACTTAGCATAAGCGAATGGCTGGCTTAGCATAAGCATTCATAAGCAATATTATAGTGGAAGTATAACATAAGCAAAGTCATAGCATAAGTATAACATATTTTAAACAATAATGGCATAGATATAACATATTCCAAAACATATTCCAACATATATATCATGCATACACAAATATATTCAAATACATTTTGGGCAGTTGATTATTATTCCTGTTAAGGCATTCTCAGGAAGATGGGAAAGCTAGAATAGTACAGAGAGAATAAAAGTACATCAAGGTTGCAGGCTTGCGTACAAAAAGGACAGATTTTCTTGCTGGCTAGCAGCATGACTTTTAAGACGCACAGGTTAATTTCCCAGGTTTCTGTTGCTCAAGTTGGAATTCTGTTTCCTGAAGCAAGTTTTCATGGTTTAATCGTGTTAGCAGGGATCGATGTGCGTGGTGGTGGACAGGTTCACTATCCCTACAAGAGGAGAACAGTATTTTGTTTAGTTAGCCTAGTTCAGTGTTGCCGAACTCGACAACACGTTAGTCCTTGAGAGGGGCATAGAGGCAGGAATATCGAAAGTTGCAACCCACTGGCAGATTAAAAAATGAATTCCAATAAATTAGAAACTAGCATAAGAAATAAAATATCAAGATTTTCCTTTTTAGTGGAGCTGTAATGCAGCGTCTCAGTTTTGCACATGCAAGTAATGGTGGGGTCATTTTGTAGCCTTAATACAGATCGAGTAACTTGCCCATGCAGAAAACACTTGCGCATTTCTAACTCTGTATGCATGAGCACTGTCAGTGACTTCACTGTCCTCAGTGAAGCCGTTGCCTAAAACAGGTGAGCAAAATGTGGCCCGCGGGCCAGATGCAACCCACCAGGCCATTCTATCCGGCCCATGGGACCCCTTAAAAAAATTTAGAAAGTAATAGTTATCTGCCCCTGTATTATAGTTAATAGTTATCTGCCCCCTGTATTATAGTTAATAGTTATCTGCCCCCTGGTCATGCGGCCCTCAATGGCTTGCCAAAATTCAGTAAGCGGCCCTCCCCCCGAAATAATTGCCCACCCCTGGCCTAAAAACTGGGTGTTCATCTTGCAATATTAGGGTCTTATGACTAGATTTAAGAGGATTATAGTCTAACAGAAAAATTGCCTTTAAATGGGAAATAGGATGCCTGTACAGGATGCGCCATTGGTGTGAATATCAAGCTGATTTTGAAAATTGTGTCTTAACGCCATAGTTCCCTCAGTCCCTCAAAATAGATATCCATGAAAATCTTGCAATGCCAATTTTTAAAGGATCAATATACAAACTTAGAAGCTGGAACCATTTATTTCCGAACTAGTCATTTTTCTGCCAGTAGTTCATCAGCACTTAGTCCCCACAAAGAGTCCTGCCTGTTGCCTCAGCTGCCAGTCTAGCATTTCTTGTTCTTTTTCATAAAACTTTGGTTTTCACACAGAGATCAGAAACACTGTGAAGCAGAGCTAGGCCATGGGCTCTATCAGCCCATGGGATCTGCATGGCACAGCTGAGCTAGAGAGGCTGTGGCAGCTTAGATCATTTGCAGCACTTAATGTGGAGCTTCGATGAAGCTCCTGTGCTCCAAGAAATATTTCTGCAGTCTTCGTTAGTCTTGAAGAACCTCCAAAGAGTAAATAGCCTCTTTCTTACCCAGAGGTCAACTAAAGCACATCCAGCTGTTTATTGTTTTGAGGGGGGAAAATACCACCAGGTGTCTGTTTGCACAAAGCCCCTTTCTCTCCTTACACCTATAACCTGGTCTACATGCAGATGCGAGCAAGGACACGTGACACTTCTCTCGCAGATGTGCCAATGGTAAAGATGCAAAGCAAATGTTCACCATCCAGACTATCGAGTTGCTTGTGGACGCTCCCTGGAGGATATGTCCTCTAGGACCCCAGGAAATCAATTTGACAGCCTGTGAAATATGTAATATGGCTTCCATATGTCTCCTTTCAAACCACAGGGAAGCGTATCCGTATTCCTTGCAGTAGTGCTCATAAACTTCTAAAGGCACAAAGAACAAAAAGAAGGTGAAAATAACTTCTCTCAGCCCTGAAATCTTCACAGTGCAGCAAAGGAGTCAAGTGATTTTAATGGCATGTGGATACGTGAACTATTGTACTATTGTTCAGCATAATGACAAGCACAAACCTTACCTTGTTGCATTCAGACATGTGGTGCATTGTATGTTTCTGAACTATTCTCTGGTAGACATTGTTTTAAGAGCAGGCAAAGGTTTGGTCCTTGTACAATGCTTGATTTTATGACAAGAATAAACGGTTTTGTTTAAGAGCTGAATGGCATGTTTTTCTCCAGCTGAAACCTTCCCCTTCTTTTCTTTGCATAATGGAGCTTTCTCGCACTGTAGTGTTTTCTAACATTGGACTTAATTGTTGATGTTGTGACCTGGGACTTCACAGCCGCGCACATTTGAGCATATTGTTTGACCCTATTATTCATTAGCTGCATACGCTGCATAGCTGTGCCACGGAGGCTCCTTATGCGAGGTACCTCCGGATGACAATCAGTGTAAATTCAATTGAGTTAGCGGAAGGAGGGGAATAAAATATAAGTTCCGTGTTTGCCAGTCAAACATATCAGTTTGCATTACATGATTTAGCTTAAGCTTGACAAGTGCTGTATGGCTATAAAAGCCTACCTATTTGCTAAGCATTATTTTCTGGCAATACTCCCACATCAACTTTGTCTTCGCAAGTCAAGGGTAAGCTATTGGTTGGTGCCCATGGATGGGAAGGCACGGCTATACCCTTTCCCCAAGTAAATCATCAAGAATTGCATTTGGCGGGCTGATATCAAAGGCTTTAGTAACCATGACATTATTTCCTTCTGTTTTCTTTCTGAAGCCAAAATCATGGCCATCATGCCTTTGCACTGAATCCTTGCTGGTATCCAAATGTTTCTAATAATGTCAGCACAATTATAGGAATAGAGCTTGTTCATGACCTTGATGCTCCCACCCCCCTCCACAACCCAGCACAATCCTGCCAAGTGCTGGTCACTAGGGCTGTGCAAAGCTTCGGGTGCTGATTCGATTTGGAGGAGGTTCGGCCCAATTCAGTAGCCGAATCTCCAAATCCGAATTGAATCAGGGGACCAATTAAAAGGTCTGAATTGATTTGAAGCTTTCTGAATCTTCGGAAAAGATTCGGAGAGCTTCGGTGATTCGGGCAGTCCCCGGTGGCTGCAGCAGGGAGCTGGAGCCGGATTTGGAACTGGTAAGTACTAGGGGCGGGGGAGGAGGGGACGGGGAAGGGGACCATGGGGGGGACCCCTGCCACCCCATCCCCTGCCTGCTTCCCCCGGCACTGTCCCAGCCCCACCATGGGTGCCTTGCCTGCCCCAGCTCCCAGTGCTTTACAAAAAAAGCCCCGATGCTCACCGGCTGCTGCTGGGCGGGGGAGGTGGTGATCTACTGCCCCATGCTGTGTAGGGGGCTCTGCCACAAGCCCCCCCAACCTCCCCTCACTGCCCAAGCCCCCCGCCATGGCTGCCCCTCCCGCCCCAGCTCCAGCCCTTTAAGGAAAAAAAAAAAAAACAAGACAAACCTCAAGACTCACCGGTTCCTGCAGCAGCCGCAGGGCTTCATGGCGCTCATGGGGCACAGGGCAGTGGGGGGCAGCAGGAATCGCCCCCTGGCAGGCAGGAACCAGTGAGTGCAGGGTTTTTCTCATTTTTTTTCTTAAAGGGACAGAGCTGGGGTGGGTGGGTTAGCCATGGGGGGGCTGGGGCAGGCAAGGGGGCTAGGGGGCTCATGCAGAGCCCCCCACACAGTGTGGGGCAGTGGGGATTGAATCAAATCACCAAATCAAATCACTGTCCACCGAATCGGCTGAATCCAAAGCAAATACTAGCCGCTTGGTACAGGCCTACTGGTCCCCCACAGTTCCCATGAACTTCGGTAGGGGGGAAAATGGCTAAGAAGCTATCAGGACCTACATTACACAGGATTGCAAAGAATATAGAAACAGCACTTTGTCACTTTCTTAGTTTAACATATTGGCAATAAATTGATGAAGTGCAAAGTAAACAGACTTTCTGAATATTAACAGTATTTAGTTGCCATGATTAAGATTTGAGGCATGCATTTCCTGCAGAACATCACTGTAATAACTTACTTGTAACAACTGTATTTTCCAAAATCACAGGATTGTTCCCTAATGTGTTAGTGAATAATGTGTTTATTATCCCTGTCTGCAGTAAAGGGCATCTCAGTGCCTGGAAAATCACTCATGTAATAAAACCATTGCCATTTTATCATTTTAATAGAATAACAATTTTGTATAATGTTGCAAATATTACTCTCCAGTATATGACAGTGGCAATAACATGAGAAGACAGGCACTTTTATGGCACAAAATTATTGCCATGTTTAGATTATCAGATAAAAATTTTACCGTCGCATTAAAATGAAAACAAAATGAAGATAGATAAAACAAAATAAGGGCCCAATCCAACCACATGCCCAGAAGGTTGGCTGCTGGCCTCGGCACATGCCAGCCTATTCAGAAAATAATCACCCATGGAAGCCAAGCTCAGTTGATCCTACATACAGGAACTCATTTCTACCTTCTTTCCTTCATAGTGCTATGGACAGAGTGATACTGGTGCAATTCTCTAACCACTGTAGGGTATAGTGTTGGAAAAGAAACAATATAAAGGAAGTCTTATGCCCTATCCTTTTGGCTCTTTTGGGCTGGTGGGGACAGAGGAGCTTTCTTCTTAACTCTCCTTTTCATTGAACACAAATTCCAGCTGCATTTTGGAATCGATCCTATTCTCCGTTATCTCAACGTTGAACTGGTCTGTTAAAAAGCCGTGATACTCCATAAGCAAAGAAATTTGTAGTAGCGGCTGTGAGCTTGCACCATCACTGGAGTTTTCGCGTTGCTTGGGCTCTTCCAAATTGTAGAGGTCATTGCCTGTGCTGCGTTTTACCAGGAAGGCTTAAATGTTTAACTGGGCTGGTCCCCTAGCTCCCTTGTCTTCAGCCAAGGCCATGAGAAAGAGAATGGAGCGCTGCTGTTGGAATAAAAAATAAAAGCTGCAGCCTTCTTGTTTGAAGTCAGACTTGTGAATACTCCTTGAAGATTGCCCCAGATTAAACTGTCACTTGTGGTCCAAAAGGAATACAACACCTTTTCTTACCCTATTCTCTTATTACACTGACTGCAGAAATATTTCATTTCCCTACCTTTATCATTTTCATCCTTTTTTGTGTCTTCCTTTGATATCTCCTATTAGATTTGTCTGTTACTTATTAATGCCTTTCCCACCAGCTTGCAGACTCACTTTTGTACTGTCCTTCACAAACAGTAGGATCCTCTTTCTTTCTTCTTACTGCTCCATGTCCATTCGTTTTCCTTCCTTCCTCCCCCCCTCCCTCCTCTATTTTTCCTTTCCTTTTCTTTATGTCTCATGTTTCCTCCATGCCATATAACAGAAAGATTTAGGGAAATGTAGTTACAGTATTATGGTTACATTTTACTTTCCTCATTGGATGTGCCTTTTTTTTGTTTTAACTGAAATAACATATATGGCAGGATAGATTGCATATCTCCTGTTCAGCTGGAGACTAGAGACAGGTAGGAAAGTCCCACTGAGGTCCCTGAAACTATTTCCCTGCTCACCACTTTAAAAAATGGTGGTGTGGTTGTTCCCGTCATGCCATTCGGTCTGTATAAGCTGGGGGTCACTGCACATTCGAAAATAAAAGGAACACTTTTCTTATGCTTTGTAAAGTAGAGGTTGCTTATGTTCATTGAGGTTGCTTATGTTGCATAGAGGTTGCTTATGTTGCATTAAGCAGGTCAGAGGTGAGAGAGCACCTTAAATTTGGTGGATCTGTTGTATGTAGGTGCCCAGTTATAGCCAAGGTGTCTGTGACAGACTAAAAGACCAGCTGCTAGGTTGGAGCTTTATTCAGAGGGGTTTTTTTCCTCCAAATAGTAGGATGGGTCAATATACTTTACTGCAGGATGTTAGCACATCCCATGTGGAAGAGTTTACCCTGAATTTTCTAAGTAAGTTTGGCACCTTGCACAGCAGGACTAGCAATATAAAGTAAGCTCTTTACAGACCGAGAAAAAGAATTGCAGATACACAGGAGCGCATAAGAAATGACTGCACCCAGAAAACTTGCCGATTCAGGTGCACCCCAGTTCACGCTAGGTCTGCAGGGGGAAAATGAGTTAATGTGAAACCTGGTGAAGGTCCTAGTATTGCCAGGATACTTGGGAGCATAAGGTCACGGTGGCATGTGCTGCCTCTTCCTTGGAAGTTGATATCAAGTCAACATGCTAAGAAAGTTGGTAGAATTGGTCCCACAAGGAATTCATCCTTGGTCTTTCACCAAATAGAGATCTTCCTGAAACCTAGCTCCCTTTTCCCAGTTCCACTTATTGTAAGGGCATAATCCCTGTAGGAAAGTGCTGGTGCAAACTATCTGTCCTGTCCCACGGATGGCTTATGATATCCCTGCTGGCAGAGGGAAATACAATTTGCATTTCCCTGTACCAGCATGGATGGATGGATCTGTCCCTGCGTGTTTGCAACAATATTGCCTCTCGTTTCGAACTTCTCTTCATTGCTTTGCTCCGTTAGTTCTTTAAATTACATATTTTTCACATGACGGATTTCTTTCTAACTTCCATCCTCGTTTGTCAGCTTGGTAGGGCAGAGGGCAAAATTCAGAGCATATGTTATAGAGTGTGCTTCCATTGATGTCAGCAGAAATGTGCCTGCTTACACCAACTCTGGATTTAGTCCACGGTGTGTCCATTGTAATATCAGAAAAGCTTCGTACGTGTTTGAAATCATTGTCCATACTGTAAGATCAGAGCATCTCGGGGCAATTTGGCATGTGGGTAATTGGTACATTTTTAAAAGAGAAAATGGTTCATGATCCGTGCAAACATTTATTAAGTGAATTGATACTGTTTGAAAAGGCAGGTATTAAATCTGGGAGCAGCATGATGAGTGCTATGAAGTAGCTAGTAGTTTTATCCTGGTAATATAAAATTCCTGTCATTCAGCTCCCACTGCTCTAGAAGTTGCACATGTTTATTTTAGATTGTAGCCATTAATTTCTTGGGACTTACCCAGCATGAAAATGTGGAAGAAATCGTTTGATATGAACTGACAAGATGATGTCAAAGAGAGAGATCTTGATAAATGTAATCCAGTTGCAGTTGGATGTACAAAGCAAGGGCTTGCATTCAGCTAGACTGTTCATTAGTATCAATTCACCCAATAACACTAAGAAAAGTAGTAAATTAGGCAAAAACATAGGAAGCTGGTGCGGTCTGGTGTGGGCTGCGCGTGGCGTCAGGGCTGGAGCTGACGCGTGCAGGGCAGGCAGTGTGCAGAACCAGTCTGGGGTGCGTGCTGAATGAAGGCCCACCTTTGCACGCTGGATTGGGTCCACAGACCCAGTGCTGGATTCAGTCTGGTGTGGGCACCCCATGCAGCACACCCCAGAACAGCCCCTCACGCTGTGTGTAGCACACAGGAGCCAGGACACGATGCAAGAAGCAGGTGGGGCTGGTCCAGGGGGGGCCTTGCATGCAGCACCTGCACCAGCCCAGCCCTGTGCATTGGGCCAGGCGACACACCTGATTCAGCCTGCAGACCAGCCCTGCGCCCCTCCTCGGGCTGGCAGGGCTGGATGAGTTTGCCACCGCTGGCTTACAGAGCCATGCAGTTGATCTAGGTCCCATGCTGTGTCTGCCCCCGGCCATCTACATGACCTTCTCTATGCCTCAGGTTCCCTATCTGGCCCCCTTGATCAACTGCTTTGAGGTTTCCTGATGAAAAGTGGCCCAGGGTTGTTGTCACTATTGTTATTACCGAGACTTATATGACTGAGGTCGATGGGATTACTCAAAAGGAAGTGATTGCAACCATTAGGCAGCGTTTCCTCAATTTGGCCCTTAATTTTCAGACTGTGCTTTGAAAACATAACGTGTTATATAAATGCTAAGTAGCCTTACTCAGAGTGAGAAACTATAACCAAGAGAAGCTTAGGACTAAAATAGTAGGGCTATTAAAAGCTAGGAGTGAGGTTTATTAGCTTGGAGATGTGGACAGTGTCTGCCCACATTCTACCCACAGCCAAAGCTAAAACAGCCCTGGCTTTCGTGCTTATTAGCAATTCACCAAATTGATCCGTAATTTAAATGTAATTCAGAATAAAGAGCCATTGGAAGCAAGAGAAAAAGAAACCCATGCAGGATTGGAGTGATCCGAAAACGCTGCCAGTGTATTAGGAGATGGCCAGATGTTCTAGCACTTCGCAGATAGTCTGGATTTCCTTTGACTGTCCTGGTGTCCTGACATTATGTCAGAACACTGAAATGTTCTGGCTTTTGCTGCTGCCGAGCTGTCTCCTTCCATTACTGTACCAGATGATTTTGAAACCCTGACCCTTTTCCCATGTGTGTGACATCTACATCATCAAACATACAGGCTGTCAAAACCAGCTGTTGGCCTAAGGAAAGGGCAACTCAGTGCAAGAGAGAGAGGGGGAAAAAAAAAACCCCTGCTCTTGAAGTGCTCACAGATCCATCCTCTGATGATGCAAGATGCATGGGCTTCTCTCCCTAAAGATGTCCCAGGAGCCACCAGGACTGCAAATTTGGTCGGCTTAATATATTGCTCAATAATTATAAGGCAACGGTGCTTCTGTATCCCAAGTCAAAAGAGCACGGTGAATTCAATGCAGACTTGTTATTGCTATCCGATAGGAAGCTGAAAGAGGCAGGACTAGGAGGTTATTGATGTTGTTTACCTTCCCTCCCCCGAGAAGAGAAAAGAGGATTCTGGGATCTTTTTTTTGTTGGCTTAATTTTATGGGCTGCATCTGTTGGTGATGAACAATGGGGACTCCCAAGTGCTGACCCGGTCTTTTCAGAACTCTAAACAATCAGAAAGACACAAAGTAATAAAAAGAGAAAAGGAGATGAGAATCCATATTAAAGACATTAATAACAGGAGCAACTATTTAAATGACGCTTTGGAACTTACTGTCAGACATTAGTTTAATAAGAATGCATTCGGCTGCCTAAATGGGGGTCCCGAGCTATTAATGTCTGCAGAGCCTGGGGCTAAAATCTGCTCTGAGTTGCATAGGTGCAACCCCTGATTCAAGAGGGTGTTTGGTGAAAAAATGCAAAAGATTATTTACACCTCGGTCCTGCAGCCCCTGGTCACGGGAGCTGTCCTGTACAGCACATGTCCGTAAAAATGTTGACGCAGGTGAGATCTCCTGGACCCGGTGTTAGCATGGGTTGGGTATCTCTTCTTTCACAACCCTGTCGTAGATTCAGTCCTCTATTGGCCTGGTCCAGTGAGGTGTTGAATGGCAATGGGAGCTGAGGTGCCTGGCCTTTGCAGGCTTATAAAGACAGCCACCGGCATTGCTTGCCTTGTACCTTCTCGTGGCAGTGCTACAGGACCTGTGAATTGTTAACTTGAAAACTAAAATGTACATGCAAAGTGCTACTTAAAAGAAGAGGGAATGTATATATTTTCTTGGGCTCTCCTGCCTCCTTCCTTCCTGGCAATATTACTAGATAAATACATTTCAGCAACATTTTCCAACATTCGAAGCCGGATTATATGTACCCCAGTGACATGGACCTCATAACCGAACAAGCACTTTGGACTGCTTTTGCAGCAGCTTTGAACAAAGAGCCTGTCACCTCATCAGCAATGATCGCATGTGCCCTGTTATTTAAATGCAGCGGCTAAAATACTGTCTAGGCACCTGTACCTCTAGACCGTACCCATCCCCGTGGTCTTTCAGCATGTCTTGAAAACCTGACACAGGTGCATACTTCTTATAATCAAATCCATCTATTGGTTTCCAAGGGAAACGAACAGTTTTCCCCAGGCTTATTTCTGTGCTTTTGCACATTGTACCTACAGGGACTGTTTCTGCTAATTTAACAATTATAATGGTTCAGACCCCCTGTAACACCAGTACAGCTCAAGTCACATCAGTAGCATTCCCGCCGACCAAGATTATAGCTCGGCAGGAAAACAAGTCATTCCACATTGTCTCCTGGCATAAACATTTTGGATTATTTTTTTATGTTGCAAGAGAAAGCGGAGGGGGGACGTTCTCTGGTTTCAGACAGTTTTTGCGTGCGCGCACGGTTCATGTGAAAAATGATGGGTTTTCTATTTTTACAAAGCACGCGTTCTCCCTGCTTCAGCAGTAACAACTTTTCATCAAGAATTTCATAACATTTTTAGTGTGCTGTTATTACACATGCATCCACAGATTAAAAGCTCCCTAAGTACCTATTGACACAATAGACCATAACCGCTCCTTTGGAGTTATTTAGAACTGTTGTAATCAACCCTGTCAATGATCCACAGATAATAGGGCATAAGAGATGTTGGAACCATATTTTTCCATCCCAGTCTCTGTGACTCCAGGCAGTGTGAAGATGCATGCACCTTTGACAGGCACGTTCACTGGCACGGAGACCCCTCGGAAGAGGAAAATGCGCCCTCTACGCCCCACATACCCTTTTGCTTGAGATAAAAACTCAATCCGCCTGCAGAAGGTTGTTTCTTTACGGCACGGGGCAGCACTATGGGGCTGAGTTTTTAATACCCTGATCAGAATGTGCCCCCTGACATCTATTTGGGCTGTCGCCATCTTTAGAAAACTAGGAGCCCTTGTTTTAAAATACGTACGCTGTAACTTTACTGCTGCCCCTGAGGCCATTCAAGGTAACCTGCACCTTCTCAGTGCAGCTTTTCCCCGTTTCAAAAATCAGTAGCCTTTCTTCTTCCAGTGCAGCTACCAGGGCTAACACACTGATTGCATAGGAAGCAATCTGCGTGGTGGGGTGAGTCACAATTTCCACCTACCCAGGGGAAGGAAGGGTAAAATTGCAAAGAAATCCCAAACTCACTTGTAAACATCCATTCAGAGTGAGACGGAGCAGGGCATAACACTCAAGCGCCTGCTTGTCCAAATCAGCAGGGCATTTGCACAGTGGGGCTTGTGTAATTAGCTGGCCTACCGGAGCTGTACCTGTATCTTTCAGATGCAGCCTGTTGCAATGGCAGAGCTAGCTGGAGACTTGTGTTCTGGGCTGTCGTCTCCATCTGAATTCTCGCTAATGACTGTGGTTGGTGTCCTGGGCTGCAGCCACGGTTTACTACGGTGGCAGCGTTTTGGACCTTCTGATTTAAAAATCTGGAGCCTGTGAGTCCAATCCCAATAGTTGGTTGCTTTTCAGTTATTCATCCAGATCAAGCTTTCAGAGTTATTTGAACCCCCTTTTTTTTTTATCTTGACTAAACACCATATCTGTCCCATTTGGCTGTGGGGAATCTTATGATAGTTCGATATGCCATGTGCCTCTGCCTCAATGCCTTCACATTTAGATAGCGTTGCTAGAATTTCTGATAAACTATCTATCAATCGATCGATTGATCGATCGATAGATAGTTTATCAGAGAGAGAGATATGTATATAGGTAGACAGATAGATATAGATAGTTTATCAGAGAGAGACAGATAGATAGAAAGATAGCTAGCTAGCTAGCTAAATAGAAAGATAGATAGCTAGCTAGCTAACTACTAGATAGATAGATAGATAGATAGATAGATAGATAGATAGATAGATAGATAGATAGATAGATAGATAGATAGATTATCAAAAATTCTAGCAACGCTATCTAAATGTGAAGGCATTGAGGCAGAGGCGCATGGCATATCGGACTATCACAAGATTCCCCGCAGCCAAATGGGATATATATAATATATAAAAATATATGTATTATATATATCATATGTTATTATATAACATATATATAAAATAACAGATTCAGATCCTTACTTTAATCGAATAACACCTTGCAGTGGAAAAGGTCCCAGTGAAGTCAGTGGGATCGCATACTGAATAACAACCTAGTCAGTGTGAATAAGAACATCAGGCTCTAGTAGCAAAATACTAGTTGTTTTTAGATGGTACTTCTATTTTCTTCAATAATTGTATGACCAAGAAAGCTCATACAGCTTCCATCACCATTCAGGGATAACACAAGAGACTTCAAGTGGGATTTATCTGTTTACCTGCTAAACCTCTTGAATGAATGAAAGCTCAAGAAGTGTAATTCTGGAGTTGAGAACAATAAGGCCCTGCTAGTCCCCACCAGCTATTTAAAGCTCTCCCTCACTTCAACTCCTTTAATAGGGAGAGAAAAAATCTTATTTCTTTCACAGAGTACTTAATTATACCAACTCTGTGAAGCATCTGATATTGCGAAGGGCACTAAAGTCACACCCCAACACTCTGCAGATTGGAGTTTTTCTCGCATGCAATATAAAAGAAGAATTTCTTTCGATAAGATTTTGTAATGGGATGTCATGGCTTCCTTATAAAAACATAGATTTAAATTAAACCAAAAATTATAAGAAATATGAAGGAGGTAGATATAAAGCCAAGCTTTGATAACTGATTTTTATGTTCACGTATCGTGAAAGATAACTAGGTTGTGTTGTTAGGATACAAGATAAATGTTAACTTTGTATGTTAATATTAAATATCAGCATTTCTGAAGATAACAGAAAAGGGTATTTCTGTTTATTTTTTTCCTTAGATTTCTAATGGAAATGGGAAGAAATGTTGGCGAGGAATGGGAAATAATGTAGCGTGCCCATGCTTGTGCGTGTGTGTGTACATATACACAGAATTACTATTGGTGAAATCTTACTTCCACAGACGGTAGTTTGCTGCACAGTTACAAATTATCAATTACTATGATGGTCGTAGTCAGGTGACTTGTGATTTGTTTTTATTCAGTTAATAAAAGGAACATGCCTGCTTTAGCTGAGTCAGAGCAATGAGACTGGGATCGGAGTGTCCTCATGTTCATGCGGATTTGGATCCAACATACTGTCCTAGGCCTATTGGAAATGTAACAGCAGTGAGACACAAAGATATGGAGACTGACTTGTGGGGGTCTCCCTCTGTGCTTGGAACACAGATAGGCATTAGCAAAATCTCATCAAAAGGAGCCCTTTTAACCACGCTTACTTGGGCTTACGGCTCTCCATCCCCTTGCATCCCTCTCACAGAACCCTGGAAAGAGTTCCCTCCATTGGGCACTCACCCGCCTCCATTGTTGTGTCCCAGCATTGCATGTGCTTTTAAGTTTACCCTAGTCTCATGCTCTCCTTCTCCTTGGCCCTCTAGTGTATTTCCTGGGCACTGGATCTCTGGCTTCTCCCCCTTTGTGCAAATAGGACCTTGCCTTCCAGATGCCCTCAGCTCCTCAGACCACTGAAGACCCCACTAGACATCCCAGTAAATTAAGTGCATCATATCCAGGAGCTCCAGCTTAGTAGTCACTCTGGGTTTGCAGTTCACCTCTTAGGCTAGGGACAGACATTCAAAAAGCCTGAGCTTGAATTGATTCAATCTTTGCTGGTTAGTCTAACCTGGCCAGGCTGAATCAGTTTGTAACCATACAGACATCCCCTCTGGACTGAGAAAATGCAGGCACATGCCTGCAGTGGCCCTGGCTAGAATCTGGGGGGCACTAGAGCAGCCCTCCTTTCCCTTCTACAGAGCTGAGCAGAGGGGGGCGTGGCCAGACCCAGACAGGAGGGTCTGATTAAGGAGGGGTTCCCCCACTTCTTACCAGCCATCAGGGAATTGATAACATGGTGTTTATCACCCCATTAAGAAAACAACAGAGGGACATTACCAGCTACCTGTTGATTCTGCCTTTGTCCCGTCTGCCACAGCACGGGCCGTAGCCAGCATGTGGTCTGCTAGCTAGTGCTGAGAGGTGCCTGTGTAAGGCAGAAGGGATGCAGGAAATCCCAGTTTAGCAGGGAGTGGTGAGGGGAGGGGGGGGGACCAGAGGGGAAGCCAGGCAAATGCTGCTGTGCCTGCAAGTCTCTGCCGGAGCTGCAGCCAGGGAGCAGAGGGGAGGGGCCAGCCCTGCTGTGGAGCAGAGAGCCCCGCCCAGCCCAGGGAACATGCTGGGGGAGTCTGGTTTAACTAAAACCAGCAAGGGATCTGGGACAGACATTTCATAAACCTTTTTGACCCAAATCAGTTAAGTCTGATACTACATTCAACCAAGTTTATCTCAAACTGGTTTCATCCATTTTCAAACTGGTTTATGTACACTGAATATCTGTTTTGTTACAGGTTTAAACCAGTTTCTGATCACTTAAACCGATTTATGTGTAATGTCTGTCCCTAGCCTTAGGGAACAGCTGACACTTGTGCCACACAGATGCGCAGGTTTAGCGAGAGTCCTACAACACCCATCACTCATTACTTAAGAAAGCAGAAGAAATATACAGCTGTAGCAAAAATAATAAACACCAAGACACATTTTTCCTGCCTCTGTTTCTTCATCAGCCTAAACCAGGGAACGGTAACCTTTTAGCAGCAGTGGGCTGAAGTAGAAGAGCTCGGTCCAAAAGCAGGCTGGCATTTCCCTTGCAATGAATCTCCCTGCTGCTGACGTATTTCTGACCTGTTCACCACTGCCATACTTGCAGGCTGGCTGCTGTCCCTGCTTCCCTTGCTGCCACCCCTCTTGCATTGCAGTCAAACCTTATTGCCACTGAATTACTGCCAACACCTTGGCTTTGTGGGCCGGATGCAATCCCAGACATGGCCTCCGAGCTATTGGCTGCTGAGTCCTGGTTTAAAGCATTCTTTGGACTTCAGTCAGTGTTCTCTATGAAGTCCTGTATCCTTCCTCACCCCTGCTGCCCTGTGTGTAGCTTCTTCTCTGGAACATGGACTCCTTTCTCTGCCAACAGTGAGTGAGTTAGCTTCCTCCTTTCTTTACAATCAGATCCTTTGTTTTACAAGCTCCAGTCAAGTGACCCTTAGATCAGCCTCATTACCTGATCAAAGCCCCCCCCACCAGTGAGCTGTTGCTTCATTACAAGCTCCCCATGTGTTCTGAGTTGAAAGCATGGTTTGCCCTAGGCAGCTGCCATTTCTTTTGCCCGGGGCATGCTAGTTGGATGGATGATCAACAGCGTTTAACAAACCTCTGTTATTGGCTCTGTACAAGTTGTCTGTATTCTCCCTAGAGCACGACTCTCTGGCTGTGTGTTCACTTCCTCTTCCTGCTGCCCCCAAGGTCTCTGAGCTTTGCAATCCAGAATCACAGCAGCAGAACTCTGCAAGGTTGCGCATCACTTCCTCTTGCTGCTTCCAGGTGCCTCTGGGATTTGTAGTTCACAGCTGTAGCCAGCAGTAAGTTTGAGAGGGGGAAGAGGTGTTTAACCCTGCTCCCTGGCCCCAGACCCCAGCTGCCAGCACTGTATCTAGACTCCTGGCAGCCCTGGGTGAACTTTTAGTACGGGGCCCCCCTTCACCAGAGATAATGATAATAATAATGAAAAAATTACCATTTTCAGGCCCCCTTTCTGTCCAGACCCTGGGAAGCCACCCAGTTTACACATGCCTGTGTCCAGCCATGCCAGCTGAGGTTTGCTGCGGGGGGTGCGGGGGCAGTTCACTCCCCCCCGCAGACTGGGCTGCATACTGCTCTGTTGCAGATTTAAACCAGTTTCTGATCTCCTAAACCGGTTTGTGTGTCATTTTTGTCCCTAGCCTAAAACAAAAACAGGCCTCATAAGCTCTGCGTAAACAGATTCCCCAACTCTTCAAGCCCTATATATTCCCGAGGTTAAGATCAGAGTCCATTACTGTAGGCATTGCTAGAGGTTGCAGGGCACCCCCTGCTGGATGATCCACGGCGCAGCACGTGCACTCAGTTAATTAGGGGAAAAGCACTAGCCCACAGCAAGCGGCCTCTAAGCAAGAGAGACAATTAAAGGTGGGATGGCTTCTGCAGAGGTGGGCAGCAACTCAAATGACTGGGAATGGGGCCACGAAGAAGAATGAATAGGATGCCCATGCACAGAGCAGCACTATTTTTTGTTAGTCTTAAAAAAAATAAATAAAAAAAGCTACCACCATTATGCTCAATGCAGCCTTTTAAAGGTTCACGTACAAGCCTACCCTGCTATGCCTAAACTGTGATTCATTTGGAATTTGTTAATTAATCCCGGCATTGCAGAGCCTCCTGCTGCTGCCCAACTTCTCATTTCTTTCTTTTAAAAAAAGGCAATATTTCATGTTGAAACAGTGAAGCTCTTCTTCAGATGTTAAACACATCTATTGAGACAGGAAGGGAGGGGGTGTGGGTTTTATCCCTCCGTTGCTCACACTGAGTTCCCTTATTGTTGGCAACACAAGCAACTTGACTTTTTAGCAAGATGGTAACCGCCAATCACATAGTCTGAGGTGCCGGGTTTTTGTTATCTTGTTTTTAGGTACAGTTTTTTAGGGAAGGTCTGCTCTGCCCCATTTCAATTCCCAGACATTACATTGAGCCACGTTGTGGCAGGGCTTTTATTTTACTTTAATTTTTTTTTTTTTTTAAAGCTAATGGATGTGGAGTCTTTCAGAAATAAACCAGCCCCTCTTATTGAACTCGGCATATGTATATTTAGCAACTAAGCATTAAATCCATGGAATAGAGGGAGAGTGCAGAAGTAGTGGATTAATATATAAAAGGATGCTTTAAAGCTTCTTTAAGTGCTGACTAACAAAATAAACCCGGAAAACTTTCTGTATGCTAATTGTCATGTTCCTTGGCTTCCATCCCATTTGCTGTCCTTCATCCTCCGCAATTTCAGAAGTTTCACATAAGAGCTGTTTTCTTCCCTTTGCAGGCATACCATGTAGCTAATTCAAAACCAGCAACAGTTCAGAGGGTCAGAAAAGCTTCCTCCTCCCCCCTCCATATTTTAGAAAAAAGCAAAGATTCAGAGTGCTTGAAAACATCATTCCCAATAACAGCGCACCACACACAGCATCTCAAAGGCATGAAGGCCAGCTTTGTCCTTTCCTAGAAGTCATTGTGAACGGATATCCCACTCAAAGCAGCACAGAAATGCTGGGCCAGCTCTTTAGTTGGTGTAAACTGATGTAACACAGCTGAAATTACTGGCTGATTTGTACCCGCTGATGTGCAAGCCATTGTGTGGGTTATTAAGTGATCCCAAGAGAATTTGGGTATGTGACAGACTATCATCTCTCAACCTGCCTTTCAGAAAAACCATGTTTAAAAAAAACCAACAATTTCTTCTTGCAATGCTCTGGGGATTATATGCGGGAACATGTGATTGATATATCAGGAGGGCTTCGTAGTCCCAGATAATATCCCAGTTCAAATGGTATTACTAAAGCAAAACTGGAGGAAGAGCCGTAGTAATAGAGCCACTTGTATGCAGTATGATCTGAATTTAGAAATCATCAACCCTAAATTCCAGTAAAAAAGGCTATTATTTTTTCCCCCTCGGTACTGATATTTTAAGGGTCATTTTAAGCAGGAAAAAGAATAACAACAAAAAAATAGGTAAGCTGCATTCCCCTCCCTCTTTATCTTAGCTCACGTACCTATTTGGTTTCACGTCAGCCGCTACAGTCACACTTTGGTGCCTGTAGAAGAATGGGGAGAGATAGATGAGGTATTTCATTTTGCTTGTGCATGACTGGGAAGCCTGAGAGGTCACCAGCAGAACAGTGAAGTGGCCATCCACTAAGAGCCAGATTTGCTGTGCGTCTAATTAAGAGAGAAGGTCCTTGCACCCAGGAAATTGCATCCTAAGGGTAAGATGACCAAAGCTCAGCTCTTCTTTGAGCGCCAGAACAAGCGGCCAGATTTAAAACAGGCTGTGGAAGGCTAAGCCTTTTTGATAACTGGCCGCAAGAGTCCCAGCGGGAGCTACTTAGCACTTTTGCAAGCCTGACCCGCACTGAGATACCACAGTGGGAAATGAGCTATGTATAGTCTTTGGGGCAAGTTGTACATGTTGATACTTGAAAATATACTCCCAAAAAATTTTACCCCGAGTGCTGGCTACTCTACAAAGTAAGCAGTTTTCCCTCCAAGTCTTTCCCTTGTAGTAATGTCATTAGTCTGTGGTTACACTCATAGGCAAACACAAACTTTTGTTTTTTGATGGAAATTATTTCCAAACTTGTCAGTGTCTACATGAATACAGTCTAGCTTGGGGACTTTCTGTTGCTCTCCCATACATGGCTGGTCTCACAGAGCTCGGCCGTTCCTTTGCAATCAACGTTTTCAAAGTTGTGTTTGCAAAAGCAAATGGATGATAAAATTGTTTGTCGCTAAAGTAATCTTCCTATAGTCATTCTCATCTTTACCCTTCGGGCTAAAGCCATGCTATCCAACAGTCTGGAGCAGATGCCCTAAAATCATTAACTGTTGCTTGTTAGATCGCTGGGTAACATGTAGCTATGGAGCTGTAGGGAAATTTGAAATGAAGAAGACTTGATCCTGCTAACACATAGGCACGTGAGTAATTTGCACTTGTGAGTAGTCCCGTTGAACTCAATAGGACCATTCACAGGTCTAAATCTTGCTGGCGAAGAACTGGAATTAGTCCCTGCCAGCTGCATTTACTGTATTTTGCTAATCCATTCTTTCAAACACCACAAATAGCTCATTTCATTGTGCTCCTTTATTGATCGGGGGAAAGATTCAATTTGACAGCAGTTTCAGAAAAGCCTTCAAGTTGTCCAAGATGCAGTAGAATTATTAACTATTCTAAGTTGACATATGGTAATTTAGTGTTTAATGTTTGCCCTGACTTACTGAAGTAGCACCATGCCAAGTTACCAGCTGATGCCTAAAAGTTTCTAAGTGCAAGAATAACATCTGAAATGGTTTTCTGGTGCCATCTTTAGCATTTAAAATTCATTCTTTGACTATTTGTATTACACTTAACTTCCTTTAGCAGGGAAACAGGGCAAGAAATGGAATGGCATTGCACTCCCCATTGCAGATGGAATAAATGAATGGGATTGTACCGTTTTGCAGCTGTATTTATACAACTTCATCTTGAAATAATTTTAATTTCTATGACTAGGCTTATAATTTTTTCAAGCATGTTATATTGTTGGGTGTACATAATTATGTCTTACAGCCTTAAGCACTTGCAATCTGCTTACCTAAACTATTCTGCTCTAAACTTGTCATTTAAAGGAGGGCAAAGAAACCGTCTGTAATTTACCAGCTCAGAAATTAAATTATCAATTAATGTATAAAAATGCTGCAAAAACCAAGCAGGAGATTCGATGCGTCTATCAGAGTGCACATATTTTCAGTTATTGAGGCAACGCATTCAGAGCTTGCATTGTACTGGACCGTATGGTCTCTGCATGTACAAAGCCATATAACTAGAGTTTCACATGGAAAATCAGAGCAAGAGGCTTTTGCTTCTGGTACACATCCTTTGTGGAAGACCATTCCCCTGAAAGCTCTCTGAGTTTTTGACTGCTATTTATAACACTATTTTTCTCTTTAGAGTTGCTTGCTTCCAAGGATCTCAAAGCGTTTTTAAAACATTAGCAAAACATACTGTTAACGTATTAGGGGATATCACTTCACCTGCCAGTGAAATCCAGCCTCCCGTGCCAACGCGTGCAAGTGCATTTCCTTTAATAGGACACGCAGTTTGATCACTTGAATCAGCGGTTGCCTGTGTGCTCTCTGTACATGCAGGTACCTGATTTCCTCCTGCGTAGGCGCAATAAAGCCCGCAGGCTTTTCTGCAGTTGGTGGTGGACTTCTGACTTGTAAAGATCTCATCCTTTAATCTTGAAAGCACCTGTTGAGAACCTCCTGGATGTGCTACATAGAGAGTTTTGAGACATGTTTAAACCATCCACTCCCCATCTCTTTGAACAGAGAGCGTTGTATGGTAGACTGTGCTGCAGCAGTCCCATGTGCTCCCCATGTTATCAGCAGAGAGATAAGAAGCATATTAGTAAAGTGTGTGTCGTCTTGGAGCTCAATGAGTCTAACATACTGATAATGCAGGTTAGAGCAAACTGTACTGTCAGCTCAGGGGGAGGACAAAGCCCACAAAAGCCTAGTTAATGAAACAGAAAAACTTGCCAGATATTCAATCCCATGAATATATTTCAAATCAGCAAAGTTCAACTAGGTTTGAAATTTACTTGAAGGCAGTCTCCCGTCCCTAATGAATGAAGCGATTCTGCAGACCGGAGGAGTGGCTAAGTCCAAGGGCATCTGTGTAAAGGAAAGAGCTCTCCGTGGACCTTGTGCATAGGAACTGCAGCTGGGGAGGAGTACAGCAGCTGGGGCAGTTATCTGTCCAAGAGGGATAAATGCCATAGGACTAAAAAGAGCTCTCAAGATGAGGATGGGAGAAGGGTTTTCAGGGAGTTACAGTCATCGAAGCGGAGATGTTCTGGAAAGAGTCCCTGGGGAGGAGAAGAGGTTGAGAATTCAGGAGGAATTTGGTTAACTAAGTATAAAGGGAGGTGAGTGGAGGGGATGAAGGCGGATCCCGATGTGGTTGTTTTTGGAGGAGAACAGGCTTTGATTGTAAGAAGGCTGAAAGAAGGACTCCTTGCTTCACTTATGCTTATAAATACTTCTGTAATCTGGTCTTTGCTGCAGAAAAGCCATTATCTAGATGCAAATACCCTTGAAGGAATTCACCCAAGCTGGATTCAGAGCCTACCCTTTCTAATGCAGGAGATTGGGAGAAGGTGGAGTCTGCAACTCCTCCATGCCAGGCTTCCACTTGCAAGGGTAATTAAGGGCCCCTTGTCAATGGTAGCACTTGGAGTTACCTTTACAGATTCACACAAGTTCAGGGCTGGAAGGGACCTCGTGAGATCATAGGGTCCTGCTCTGGGCAGGAAAGACTGCTGGGGTCAAATAAGTGGGCAAACAAAAGTGTCCAGGTGCAGACTTCTGGCTGCAATCAAGGAAGCGGAGGGAGGCACTGAATTTCCATCGTGGATCTTCGCTTAAATATCCCAGTGTTGAAAATTAACTAAAAAAAGCCACGCGAAAATTCACTACCTTCATGACTTTTCTGCGCTGCAATGTGGTGTTCTAACAAGTTTTGCTTTCCAACAACGAGCCAGGAGTACAGGCTTATGATTTTTCTTTTTTACCGGGGGGCGGAATTAAAGACCGTCTGCTCATCCTGTTGATAATGCTGAAGTCAGAAGCACCCCATATTATAGATCTGCTGGGCGCATAGCAAAAGGGCCCTGATCTCATTCCCAGGCTGCAGGCACAATAAATAAATAGCAGCATCAACCATAGCCGTCGCTGCACAAGGGGAATCCAGAGCAAAAAGTTCCTGGAGGACCTTGGCTCCGATCCTGTCACTCATCTTGCCCTGTGTGCACACGTGGATGGGAAGGTGCGTGTGTCACCGTTCCTTACCCCTGACCGAGAGGAACATGAGGAGCCTGACACTTTCCCAAGGTGCTTTCTACCCCTGGAAAAAACAGACCATCTTGCCATTCCTTGCAGCAGCATAATTGCTACTGGAAGGAAGGCTGGTCCTCAGGATCCACTGAGATGCACTACATAAGAGATCAGATGAGCTATTATGATCATACTGGATTGAATTTGTTGGTAGTGCCCGGGGAGGGGGTGGAATTCATATAGCCTGTATCCTCTTGGAGTAGCTGATGTTTGCACAAGGGTATGAATTGCATATATTGTGTGTGTGTGTGGTGCAAACAATAGGTGCACGTATGGGCACCGTGCAGACAGCACATATGTATACAGCAGACACATACATGTGTTCATAGATTGGTTCATCTATCACCTGGTATTTTCCTGTTTTACTTGCTTTGTTCTTAGAGTCGCTGGGATTTTCGTGCACAATTTAAGGAAGAAGTGATGCTCAAGTTTGTCCATGCTCAGCTACTTCTTTCCTTTGCAGAAAGGAGCAAATGTGTTAATTCAAGGGTAGAATTTGGCTGGAAGGGAAAGGTATGCAATAAACAATAGCTCATCAGAGCAGTGGCATAGCATCTCAGTGAAAAGAACCTGGGATCACAGCCATTTCGCACAGACTTCGCCCACTGAGAATAAACCAAAGAGAGCAAACTCTGCGTTTGTGTCCTCTAATGTTGTCCCTGTCATAAATATTTTCTTTCAACCGTTTCAAATTTGGCAGGTCCCTTTACCGATGAATGAAATAACTGTTCCATATACTCTGCACAGTGTAATATGCTGTGCAAGAGGAAGGCATCTTTCCATGTAGCTGGGATCATTACAGGGACTCACTTAAGGGAAGGGTCAGCTCCAAAAAATGGCATAGGTCTCAGGCTGTGGGTATGACGACAAGATGATTAATCCCTGCCCCGTGAGCATCCTCAAAGCATCAATCTAAGCAGATTTTTTACCCCCACACCCTACAAAAAAGGAGTTTTATTGTTGTTTCAAATATTGTGCATTGTGAGCTGCTTATACAGGCCTTAAAACTTTCTATAATGCCGAGGACAATGTCTACACTCATGCCATAGGACTGTTGTTGTGTGATCACTCGTATCTGTAGGTCTGGTGCAGATTGTGAATGTACCGCTATTTAGGGTCGGGAGAGTTGACCACAGGTGACAAGCCACTGGGTATTACAAAGTACGAGTCACACCAAGACAAATTATATCTCCATCGTGAAGAAATTGTCGTGTCTGTTTAGTTTAGTCTTTTCCTGCGCCCATCCGGACTGTAATGCCAAGAGGAATGGTGTGTTAAAATGCCTGTTTATGGACCAGCCTTTTTTCACTCTTGTGATACACAGCTTAATTTTTAAACCTCTTGAGCCGTGTCCTTGGGTGGGATCCACTTCTGCCTGAGGCCACTCAGTCCTCCAAGCTAAGGACTTCGGTCATGGGTTTCACTGATAACATTAACTCTCTTATGGGCAATAGTTCCCCTTTAAATCTGCTGTGTCAAGTGCTCCTATTTTTTTTTGCACAGGACCTCTACCAAGCCAACCCTGAACTCTGAGTTGGATCAGCTTTGTGATGTAGACCTGTGAATGGGCGCGTGTGAAAAGCCAACTAGGCAAAAAGCTCAACTTTCGTCTTTGGTTTTCCTTTAATCCTCACTTTCCTGGCGCTGACTCTGAGGCAGAAGGGGCTTGCAGGGAGGGCTCAGAGGGAGGACTGTGGGACTAAAACCTATGTCAGGAAACGAGCCCTTCATTAACTGATAAAAAAGGAAGGACCTGCTTTTGTGTTTTGTAAACCAATGACCGTCTCATCAGAAATCGAGTCCCCGCTTGCTAATAGCCCATTCATTTTGGTACTCTACATGATTGAGGTTGGACTATGGGGAGCTGCTCCAGTATTTTCAGGAAAGATCCCAAAGCCAAACCTGCTGTAGGTAGGGATGGGGGCAGCTCCATGGAAGATAACCCTCTTTACACCAACTGACTAATTGGTGTGCTAGTAACTCCGGACAAGAGGCCTGAATAGGAAGCTTGGTCCCATGGCTTCTGGCCTCAAGATTTCCGCCGTATGAAAAACACTTGTAAGGTGCTGTGCGTCCTAGATTTTCTGGTCACGTTCTTTTCCAACCCATTTCCCTTTCTCTCATATCATTTTGCAGTTTCCACAATGCAATGTGGTTTTTCAGTCCAAAAACAAATATGTTCCAAAACAAGAGGAGAAAAGTACATGTTGCTCAAGAAATTGCTGTCCAGTATCAATTAATGTTACACGTGGAGGGCCCATTAGCTTTGGCCAGTTCCTGTTGCAGTTACATTAGCTTTTTGACCTTCATAATAACAAGCGATAAAGGTTGCTTAATTAGCTAATTAGGAAGACCATGCGACAAATTACAGTTTACTGAATCTTGCCTGGGAAAGAAAAGGAGACCTGATGGCGTTGGCCTCTACTGACAGCTACTGCAGGTCCCTAATCCCCTCTCTAAACTTTGGCATCGCCCAATGTGTGTACAGAAAGTCCGTGTGCCATATGAGTCCTCCCTTGCATCTGCTTGGGTGATACAGTGTTGTGTAGAGATATCTAAGCTAGCTCTCAGCAAGCTAACTCCGGTACTGGAAGCAGTATGGTTGTGTTAGCATGGTTCATCACAAAGCCTAATTAGCCCTGCTGAGAAGCAGAGTTTATTAGCCCTGATGGTGCCACACACTAGATCCCTGCACAGCACTATATTGTGCTATATAGACATACCCTCAGTCCTACAGCATCCCGACAACTGAAACACAGCTGTTGTGCTGTTGTAAATGGTATCAGAACAAGGCTAGAAAGCAGCTGGTGCCCACTGCAGTTATAACTGCAGCTTTGCCAAGTCTTGCGGTCTTGTAATATCGCAGATGATTGTACTGGGAAAGGAGCTTTTCAATCACACATTGAAGTTTCCTTGTCTCTGTGCCTGATTTATACTTTCCCTTTCCCCTTTTGCATCTTCCCCTTCTTTTCCTCTATCAGACGCAAAGAAGACAAGCTAAACAAACAGTCCAGAAAAACCTTGGAGGGAAGGATACAAATGCAGAGAATCAATGCTTTTGATGAGCGCGGGGAGAGCCCAGGGGAATCGGATCCATATGGGCTCTTATTCATGAACTGAAACTGGCCTAAAGGGAGGCTGGGTTGGAGGATAGTTCTTTGGTGAACGGAGACTCACTGATGCCAAAAACCTGCCAAACATTGAAAGCTCAGAAGCCACCGCACAATTTAATACATATCATAGATTTCATAGCCATTTGGGCTGGAAGGGACCTCAGAAGATCATCAAGTCCAGCCCCCCTGCCCAAGGGGCAGGAAGTCAGTTGGGGTCACAGGATCCCTTGTCCAGGTGATATGTCACCTGGTCATAGAAGGAGATGAGATGGGTCAGGCAAGACCTACCTTCAACAAACCTGTCCTGGCAATGCCTCAAGAAGTTGCCTTCAGACAGTTTGTCAAGACTGGTCTCTTTGATTTTCTCTAAGATCTTCCCGGGGATGGAGGTCAGGCTGATGGGCCTGTAGTTCCCTGGACCTACTTTCCTCCCTTTCTTGAAGATTGGCACCACATTGGCCTTCTTCCAATCTCCGGGCACTTCACTTGAGCGCCACGAGTTCTCGAAGATCCGTGCCAGTGGCCAAGCTATGATGCTTGCCAGCTCCTTAAGTACCCTGGGGTGTAAGCTGTCTGGGCCAGCTGACTTGCAGGTGTCCAGCCTCTCAAGGTGTTCCTTCACATGGTCAACATTGATGTGGGGTAATAGTTCTCCCTCGCCCTGACCATCCCATACCATATTGGGCAGGGCCATCTCTTGGGGGAAATTGTCTTAGCCAACCACTCAGATGGTCAGTGCAGGGGAAATGGATGTGTCCTGCTAAAAGGAGTGGGATGAAAAGGTCGGCTGACTTTCAGAGGTATGTGAGGAACACCTCTATTTGCTAGAAAGCTGCAAAGAAATGTGGTAGTTGCTGTGTGGTTTTTCTCGTAGTATTTTAGCATTTGGCAGGGTTGTGTTTCCTTTCACGCAAGCAGAGTCCATGAACCAGGCCTATAAATGGCTGCTTTGCAAACAAAGGCTGGTCTTGAACTAAATTCATGTATTTTGTCCTCCTTCAACATTAAGTTAAGCAAACGGAATATATCACCAGGATAGAAGAATTTCCAAGGGGGCATAGGAGGATTGAACCAGGCGTAAGAACATATCGGACTGAAGAACAAAGCTTACCACAATGAGTCTCAAAATCGACCATGGGAATGTAATGTTAGTATTAGCTCAACAATGGGTGTAGAGTCATTACATAAAAGAAGAAATCAGCAGCTTAACCCTGGTGGTGACAGCTGATCCCGCAGCACCGCAGCTATTTTTTGCACCCCCTCTCCCCAAAGTCGGCACCCAGATCTGGTGCCCCGGTCCCTTCCCCATCTTAGTTACAGTACTACCACTTAAAAGCAATCAAAGTCTCTTCCCTATTTTCCAATTTGTAGATTCTGCCTTCATGGGAACCTGAGAACCACGCTTGACCTTGGCCATAATAATGGCTGGAGATCTGAGGGCTATTACCTCTCCGGCAGTTAATGAGAATTCTCCTTTACCTTAACCATGGTAGAAGTTTCCTTTCAAATCCCAGGATTCGTCTTTTCAAGATGCGGAAAAGACAGACACCTGAAGAGACAGCTGCAGCATTTATAGAGCATCTTTCTTTTGCATTTCTCTTTCTGTGAAGCACTGTGGGATCATTAGAAGGTATAACAACAGAGGACAGAAGTTAATAAATATTAACCTAGCCTAATTGGTTCTCTAAATTTGTCTCAATTTTTCTCCGTCCATTTGACTTTTGAACACGCTTACTGAAACCAAATGTGTTTAAAAGTCAATGTGCACTAGTATGATTGGAGCTGCAATGTTAGAAATCTGTCTTTTTACTGATTTGTAAAGAGATGGTGAAATTGTAGCTGAGAACGTTTACACAAATGACTCTTAAATGTGCCGCAGATTCAGGTTGTATTTTTTTCTAAATAAATCCTTAGTAAGGATTTTAATAAGCAGTAAGATGTAGCTGAATTAAAATATTTCCACTAAAATTAATGAGCCAAACTTGGAATGCTTAAATTGACTCTTAAGCATGCTCCCTTAAAGGATTTGAATATGTTTGCATTTCTTGATTTCCACAGAACATTTTGAATGCATGATAGAGTATATCCTTCAATTATTTTTAATTTGGTCCTTGTAATGGGCAAAATAGCTAAGAGCTTAATAATAAAAGACTTTCATTGCTTAGCATTGACACTGCTCCGTGTGGCCATTAATAATTATAATGTATTTTATAAAGCAAAATATCAGGCAAAAGTGGCTACAGGTCATGTAAATACGAATGTTACATCTTAGTATTTTACATTCAGGTTTGGGGAATGAGGAGTTTTTGGAGGTTTATCTCAAAAAGCCGTCGTGGTAGATTAGTAGAACAGACTGCAGAACTTATAAGCAGTGTTATTTTTCAGTTGTCTTTGCACATGCAATTTGAAACCAGATATTAATAGGTTGTTTTGCTTTGCCTAGTTACATTGCTAGGTAGGAATATCAACCTAGGAATTGCACTATATACTTGTTGACTAAGTTCTTGGGAGAAATCTTGACCTTGTACAACTCCAGCTCATGTCAGTGGAGGTCCCTAAATTCTAAAGGGCTGAATGTAATTGTTTTATAGCGTTTAAGGCCAGGAGCAACCCTTTAATTCCCCAGTTTGATCTCCTCTGCATCTTAGGATGTAAAATTTCATCTAGAGCCCCAATATTGAACCAATTAGCTTGAGCTTGACTGGAGCGCATAAGTCAGGAGTGGGCAAAATACGGCCCATGGGCCAGATGCAGTCTGCCGGGCCATTCTCTCTGGCCCGCAGGGTCCCTAAAAAATTTAGAAAATTAATATTTATCTGCCCCTGGCTGCCTGTCATGTGGCCCTCGATGGCTTGCCAAAACTCAGTAAGCAGCCCTCTGCCCAAAATAATTGCCTGCCCCTGACATAAGTGCTCAGGAGAGTAACACTTATGTACAGGCAGAGAACAGGACATAGTTACATGCTACCAATGCTCAAGGCCTTTGCAACAGCAAGGTATCAATTAGGTGACCTATGCCCAAAAGGTCCTAGCAGATGATCAAGACCCTATGCTGCAGAGAAAATCAAGATTCCCAAGCTGAGGAAAATTATCACTCAACCTCAAGAAGTTATAATTTAGAGATGATCCCTTACTTAGAAGACTGTACAAGTTGGGAATTGAAAGATGACCCTTCAGGCTGTCTAGTTAGAGAGAGGCCAAGGATCTGCAGAGGTTGCCTACTGCTCCATAAAGTTTGTTGTTGTTAGTTCTTCTCATTCATTATATGCCTTTGTTTATTGAACCCAGTGATCACTAAATGGTGTCAGGAGTGGCAAATGAGAAAGAACTTGAAAGAATTTAAGATCCAAACTGTAAAAGAAGTTGGAAATGGGGGAAAAAAGTAGAGCAATGCAGCCATGTGAAAAGACACGCTGTTTAGTCTCCTGGACACTTATGTGCTTCAGTCTAAGTCGAACCAGTTGATTCAGTACCAAATCTCTGCAAGTGATTTTCCTGCACAGTTATAGTACAAGTAAAAGGCTAGTTAGTCATAGAAATTTCGGGTCTTCCACCTGCCCTTCTTATGTTGGGCAGTATAGCAGAAAACTGCAGGGCATTTAGGCTAAGGTTTGAGTAATACTTAACAGTCACAGGGACAGAAGAGAAAAATGATAAAGTCAAATCCTCAGTCTTCTTGCCTGTTGTGGGGGAGGGAGCCCTGGCTATTTATAACACCTTTACCTTTGTAAAAGATCAGAATATGAAAATCAGGAGTAGTGCGTGCCAAAAAAGAACGAGACCCTTGAAAAAGACACTGATATTTTTTTTCATGAACTAACAATAGAACAAAGTATAGAGCAGCATGTTACTAAACGAAAGAGACTGAATAAGAATTGTGCTTCTGGGAACTTGACAGAATCTGAGCAGAGAGAGGATTATTTGTGGCACTGAAGACACTACATTTACAAGAAAAGCTATTGCATGAGGGAGACTTGTCCCTAGAAAAGACTACCCAAATGCGCAGGGCAGCAGAAACAGTGAAGGCCCAGGCTGCAGAGCTGAGTGCACCGAAAGGAAGCATGCGGTAGCCATGAATGAACGTGGCCAGAAAAAGCCACCGTACAGCATGGAATTTCCCACTGGAAAGAAGCCACGTGACTGTACAATTTTTCGCTGGCAAGGGGAATGCACAGAGAGAGCAGTTAAGCAGATGTGTACCAGGTGTGGAAAGCAACATGGCCCCACACTTTGTGCTGCATTTGGAAAGCTCTATTTTAATGTTAACAAGAGGAATAATGGGCACTTATACATGTGATGCATCTCTGCTCCAACATGTGCTAATTAGTACACATCAGAGTAGACTTGATTAATCGAGTCTGCTGGAGTGTGCTCATTAGCATGCTCCAGCAGCCTCCACTTCATGTGTATTCGGCATCCCCGTGTTTCAAAATGTCGGCTGGGGCGCTTTAACTAAAGCTCGTCAGATGAGCTTCCATTAAAGCGCCCCTGCCGCCATTCTGAAACACGGGATGCTGAATACATGTGACACTGTGGGCACTTTAACTAGATCAGCTCTCAGACGCCCCGTGTTACCAGGGGCTGCAGATCCCAAGCACAAAAACCTCAAGTGCGCGCAGCTGAGAGGATATCAGAAGAGTTTTGTACAGATGCAGGAGAATCAAGCAAAATCCATGAAAGGGACTAGATTTTGCCAGGGGAAGTACAAAGAACAGCGGTTTCATTTAAATTGGACGCAGGAACTGAGGTTAATATTTTACCGGAGCATCAATATAGAAAATTAAAATTTAAAATAAAAGTGAGTCCAACCAATCTCAGAAAGACTGGCTATTCAGGAACTACAGCTGCCTATACACATGCGTCAGGGTAAAGGTGGGGGGGAGGGCATTTTAAGTAGAGCCGCTCACAGACAGCAGCAGTAATTAAAATGCCACAGTGTCACATGTACTCAGCGTCCCACATTTCAAATTGTAGTCAGGGCACTTTAACTAAAGCTTGTTCGACAAGGTTTAGGTAAAGCACCCTGCCACCATTTTGAAATGCAAGACACTGAACACACATGACACTGCAGCACACCGGAGTGTTCTAATTAAAACCCACCAGCAGACTCAATTAATCAAGTATGCTCCAACACGTTCTAATTAGACCACATCAGAGCACCCAAATATACCAGTGGAAAGGAGATGTATTGATAGCATCCAGTAGAAAAACAGAGTGTACAACCACTCATTCATTGTGTTACCTAGGTAGGTGACACCAACTTTAGGTCTGGCAGCTTGTGAGAATCTGAAGCAAGATAAGTGAGTGCTTGCAGTATATGAAGACACAAAATCCATGATCATCTTCCTAGGGAGAAACTGACTGTTCCAGAATACAGGAAGCAACTGTGTCACTAAAAGGAGCAATGTCCCTATGGACACAAATGCAAATACTGTCATGCAGAAAGAGGATATCAGCCTCAGTGGGCTGTGGCTAATGAACTTTATGCTATGTGCTGCAGCACAGGTGCAAAAAGTACGAGACCTGTTAAAAGAGTCATTGTCAGGTTGCTTTGAGAAATAAGTGTTTTATGGTGGAGATAAAAGAGCCAAGATATCAAAAACAGATCCCACGAAAATCAGACTCTGCTACCACAAAATGTCATGCCTTTTTGTGCGTGCAAGCAACTTCCTTGCCCATGCAAGTACCTGATTGGTGGATGGCCATGCCAGCTTGTCTATGCCAGCAGTGCAGATTTTTGCATGTGTAGCTGGTATAGTATATTCTATCCATGCACCATCATTGCACCTCTCTTTACAATGGGTTTCCTCTTGCCCTGTAGCAAAAAACAACTATTCTGCAGCATTAACATAAGTCCAAGTTGTATCATATTATATATATCATATTATATCATGACATACCATAGTCCATTGTTACTCCACTGAGTGAATTAAAGTTTTTGTATATCATTACATTGAATTGTGGGTTGCAGTATCAAGTGGCTGAGTCTGGTGTTCTCCAAAGGGCCAAGCATACAATCCTCAGCAGCTCGCAGTTCTTGTTATCCCTCGTTGTGCAGCAGCACGAGTCACCTTCAGAGAACAGCTATTCCAACTGTTGTCCTGTAGGGTGGAAAGGTTAGTAATTGTTAAATCCAAGGAAGGGATCAGGACCACTAAGAGAACAGGAAGATTATGATTAATAGGAGGAAAACAGAGTGATAAAGTCTGCTTCTTCAAGCAAGCCCTTAAATTGAAATCTCACCCTATAAAAAAACCCCTGCAGGAAGAACACAGCAGCACATTAAAGGCTGATGGAAGCTCATGACCCTAAAGATTTCCTCTAAAAAGTGTAATGAAGTCCTGTACCACAAACAGGCTACTTAGCATGCCAAGGGGAAGCCCATTAAGATACAATGTTACTGCAAACCACAAAATCAAATGTGACGACTGAACCGCAGAAGTTTTATATCAAGGTTACAACATACTTTTCCATGAACGTTGGCTGTAAAAATGACGAATTCTCCTTTTGCTTACGCGTCTGTGAAATCCTCCTGATCTCTAGTTATTCTGGATTTATGTCGGTGTATATGGGAGCAGAATAAGATGCTGACCCTTTCCAGTTATAAAGTGGGAAGTGATTTGAATGATTGTACTTTAGTTTAGGTGGCTCAGCCAGGCTTCATGCACGGTGCAGTTTAATTTATAATGCATCTCGTTAAGAGAGCAAAGCTGTCTGGTTAGATAACGCAGTAGAGTGGGACTCCAGATGTGGCTTCATTTTTGGCCTTGGTCATGTCACTCAAGCTCTCTGCTTCAGTTGTCCATGTGTAAAATGGTTCTCTACCTCACTGGAAAACTGTGGAGACAACTTCACATCGCAGAACGATTTCATAGATTTCATAGATTTTAGGGTTGAAGGGACCTATTAGATCATTGAGTCTGACCCCCTGCCCTGGGCAGGAAAGCGTACTGGGGTCACCCCAGCCAGGTGTTGGTCCAGTCTCCTCTTAAATAACTCCAAGGAAGGGGACAGCACCACCTCCCTTGGAAACATATTCCATATTTTGGCAAAATATGGAATATTTTGGCAAAATACAGAATATGGAGTATCCCCACGATGTGGGGGAGCCATATCACCACATAGATCTGTGGAACTGTACCATCTTCAGTCTCAATCAAATGATCTCTCTATTTTTAATTACTGATATAATCATCAACCCAAAAAGCTAACTTCCCTCCTACGTATTTGTCGAGAGTGAAAGCCATCATATAATGAACAAATCCCTGTTAGAATGATCACCAAGCCTCATAAATTAACTTGCACATCTCTTAAGTATGCCTTTATACCTATTTGTGCAGTATCTAGCACAACTGGCCCTCAAAGCTCAGGGGGCTCGATGTTACAATAATAAAATTTGAAAATACATTAATAAATTTCAAGAAAACTAACCTTTCACCATCTGTTCTGTAAACCAAAAAATCTAGCATAAATCTCAGTTGCATTATAAACTGAAAGGTAAGTGAATAAAATGCCTGTGTGTATTCTTCACTCATACTATTATGATAAGAATGTGCTCTGGTTTTCTCATTTACCAGACATAAATCAAAGGAAAAGCTACTCTCTCCTGATCAAGTCACTTCCCCCAAAACAGAGATTTTCAACCCAATCTAGTAAATTCCCTGAAACAGTGATTTTTTTTGTTGTGGTAAACTGGTTCAGTCATGGTTTCAACAAAATCAGTAGACTGTGTATTGTAGTCACGTAGCGTTCTTATGTCCTTGCCCAGATTTGCTAAATTGTACCCTGAGAGTTACACAAATGAAGGCGTTTGGCCAAAATGTTACAGGATCACTTTAAAATACATTTTCTTCTTCAAAAATAATGTCATTAAGTGTGTTAAAATGGCAGGGTCCGATACCAAATAAATGTGCTTTTGCACGATGACATCTCACCGGTGAGATAACACATACTATGTTGCATTGTCACTGGTTTTGTGGCTTTCTCTGACAAATGCCGCTTCTCCTTATCTAATTATCTGGAACCCCAAGTATCTTTGTTGTTGTGCTGGAAATGAAATGAAGTGCAGGTAAGTCGCCAACCACAGTAGTGGGTTCATGGTGCACAACAAATAATGAGTCACTGCTGAGCGTTTGCAGCATTTATCCCGCTATCGTCCTTTGGCTCAATGCAGTATAATTATCTCATAGATTTTCTTACTACAGTTGGACAACTCAGATGCATCTCGTGGTGTATTTCATCTCCTGGATCTGCAGTGATTTACATATGGACAGCTTAACCCTCATTAAATCTAATAAAAGAAATGCAGGGAATCCTTAAAGCATGCACTTTGTCGAATTGTACATCGCTTTCTGCAGAGCACGGAGAGGCTCTGCCTGTGTATGTCCTCAGAGTCAAACAGAGGAGCAAATATTCAAATCCAGCCACCTCCTCTCTGCCTCTCTCTTTCTCCGTACACGTATATGGGCACAATGTGGAGCAAGAAATAGATTTGAAAAAAAACCCAACACAGCTCACCTCCTAAACTCCAGTTCACCTTATCATTTCTTCTGTTTTCATTCCCAGGTATGGGAGCTGTTTCCTGTTTAAATGTCTGCATTCATTTCACAGCTGAAATCAAGCTGTCCTTTCTGATTCTTCCTGCTGCTGCTCTGTTTGGGCCCCACCGTGTTGGGCCCGTAGCTGTTAGGGTTCCCATGCAGTTGGGTATTTTCCTGCACTGTTTCTTTGACCTCTTTTGTACACATCCTGGTTACAGACGGTCTGTTAGCCCTTCGCCGAAGTGGGACCTTATGGTCTAGCTGCCCTGTGCTCCTGAGGAGCAGTGCAAACCCCCGCAAAGACACCCCAGTTCCTTACCCACATCTTGTTTCCTTTGTTCCATACTTGTAGGCACTCTGGCATATAGTTTATCTTTCAGGGATGTATAGCAGGCGCAGTATATACCACCCAGATTTTACAAAAGTCTCTGAGACAGTAACTCTTCAGAGAGCACAAGCAATGTGCAGATCTAGAACATCTAGGTAAAAACAATGTGTATGCCCATCCCCTGCCTCAGTTTCCTTTCCTTACCCCTCCTGTGTTTCAGGGGTGGAGGTTGGAGCCGTGTTGGTCTAAGGACATAGGCAGACAAGATTCTTTGGGTAAATCTGATATCTTTTATTAGACCTACTCAAATACAGTTGGTCTATTTGAGTTGGTCTAATAAAAGATATTTGAGTTGGTCTAATAAAAGATATCGGATTTACCCAAATTTCCTTGTCATACCACTTCTGAGCATTTCTGAGACTTTCATCAGAGCCTTTTAGGGTGTCCAAGATGCCATACCTACCCTACCCATGGGTTCTCCTCCGAAACTCCTGCTCCAAGCCTCTTGGTCCTTTCGTTCTCCAGTTTGGTAATGTTCGATAGTCCACTCCCTGTTGATAAACCCTGTTAACGTGATTGTGTGCTCAGCCCAGAGGATATAATTAAAATTTAACAATTTCTTGTGTTTCTACTGTACCTTCTTTCAGACAAGGCAGGTGAATGTGTCAGAGACCTTGCTTGCCCATGGCTGGCCATCTGCACGTTGAGGTGTTCACCGATGCATCAGTTCTGTGAAATTACAGAATCTATGCGTTGTACCCGAGACAGAGTCCCCAAACTGTTATAAATTTTGGTAGGGCAACTCCTGTTCTCCTTCCAGCCTTCTTAAGGAAAGAGTCACTAGCAATGCCTTTGAAAGTCTTTCAGACTTATCTTCATCCTGCTTTCTGTTGATAGGTCTATCTATGAGCATGCGTTTTTATTTATGAAAAGCATTTTTGCTAAAGGTTGAGCTTCTTGAACGGAGCTCCTTTCTGCAGCATTTCACCTATGTTCAATTCTAGACCGCTGCCCAGTGACCAGAGTGAAAGCTGGCCCCTTAAAATGTGCAATCTTGAAATCCAGGGTTCTGCAAGCCAAGTTGAAAGTTAGTTGTTTGCACCCAAAAATTCACTAATGCAACTGGCTAGGCGCTTGTCTGGCATGGGTAGGTTGAGGGCACGTAGAAAATGTCCCTTGTATCTACTCTAAACTGTCATGCAAGTGTAACTCCAATCGGTTATTCTTGGTACTGGCAACCTGAATAAGCAGTGAACCCTGCAGGGGAGAGACTGATGAGCTTTCCCATCTTCACTCACCTTCAGTCCAGAAACATAGGTCCAAAAAGAATCAATCCTTGTCATTTCTAGTGATAACTAAGATTAATAGCTGTTAAAGGTAGCAGGCTGCTACATGGAATCGGTCCACAGAAACAGGATGCAAACGAAGTAACGATTCTGGGCAAAGGCACAGCGAGGATACTCAGAGTTGCTCATCTACTTTCTTTTATTATCGCACATCCAGCATCTTGTCGGACCTGAATCAGGAGACGAAAGTGGTACCGGTAGGTTCTGCCTAAGAGGGTATCTGAATAGTAGCCCACCGCCTTTCCAAATTCTGTTCAATAAACCTCTCCCCTGGAAAACCACCTCCCATCACCTAGAATAGGAATTCTTAATTTGTGCTTCCTGTGTACTGTATTAAAGTGCTCAGACTTTTCAGAGACTGCAGCTGCCATATCAAAGGCATTCAGCTACAAGATGGATTTCTATTATCTTCCCACTAATTTATGGCATACAGAAAGCTGGGAGGGAAGGGAAGGAATATACACATGTCACCCCGATGCTCATCAGACAGTGTGTGACAGTGAGGGAGTGGGGGCTTGTTTATTTGCACCTTGTTCCTTGCCTTTTCCTTCAGAAAAAGGCCTGATGTTACGGGAGCTTCTTTAACCGGCTGATCCGAAAATTAACTAGATTTAAGATTTAAAGAGATAGTCAAGGTTGCTAGGGTAACATCTGAGCCTACCGTTTTATTTTCTTGTCTACGTACTCAAAGTTCATGCAATGCTTCATGCCAGATTTGATTTGTTGTGTATTTCTCAAGGTGTGGGAGGAAGGGAAGGAGTGCGTTTCAAAAGCAATGCTTCAGTGCTTTTTCCCTTAAGAAATAATTCAGTGTAATGGTGGCATCTTGAAAGGCATCCTCAACTCTGCATTAACAAGCTAGCAAGCTTGTATGATGGGTGACATAATGACCTGGATATTCAGATTTCCAGCTGCATGTGTGGGTGCAAAGCTAGAATGCCTGAAAGTGCAAAACTAATGATTGTGCACCTGTGTTTTTGAGGCCCTGTCTTCAAATGTCTTGAACAGGATTTGTTTAGAGGGTGGCCTTCCTGAAAGCTCAGTTTGCTTCGAGGTGACTCAAAGGCATCCCTAGTCATTTCATCACAATAAAGTGTGCATAAATTAGGCATATAATTATATGTCTAATTTTAAAGGCGTTGTTGCTGATTGATAATGCATATTTATATTAATAGTATTAGCACATAACTAATATTTACATTTGCTCTGAAAGATATAGACCTGTATGCCCAACTTGAGGTCCAAGCCAGGGTTTTCCAAGGAGCTTGGACCCCAGTTCCCTTAGACCACTTAAAAATCTCAGCCCTGGTTATTTGCATACATCATTTAATCATTGCAGTTGGCTGTGCAAGTGAATAAATTGTGCGTGCAAATGCATGGAGTTCTGAGACTCAGGAAAAGCATGTCAGTCAGTTTTGTATTCTGCTTTCCAGAGGGACATTTCTAAAGAAGTGGGGGCAAAATCCGTTCAAAATTCTTAGAATAGATGGGTTTATGTCCAAAATCTGCTTATACAACTCACCGAGTGAAGTTTACAGCAGGCTTGCAGGATCAGGCTCTTACTGTAAAGCTATTTGAACAGTGATGCCGTGACTCTTTCTCCATAACTAAATGATTACTATCCTTAATATTTTATCCAGATTCGTTCTGATAAAGACAGTGAGATCCACATCAGATACAGCATCACTGGAGTAGGAGCCGACCAGCCTCCTATGGAAGTCTTCAGCATCGATCCCGTATCTGGCAGGATGTACGTCACCCGCCCAATGGACAGAGAAGAAAGGGCTTCCTACCATGTAAGCACATGATGCCATGTCTTTTCAAGTGTTAGAAATGCTCTCTCCCTCCACAGTGCAGCTTTGTGGCTTGACTTCATGTGTGATTTCTTTTTGCTGAAAATTAGGACCAGGTTTACCTCTAAAATGACGAGAAGTTAAAAAAGGGAATGTAAGTATAGGACAGTTTCAGGTCTTGCTCCTCTCACTTTGCAGAGATTGGTGCTCTTCTCTGCGATAGAGATAAGTAAAGGCTGTATGGGTTTAATTAAAGGTAAGATATTGCATCTGTATATTTAACCAGTGTATTTTTGTGTGTGTACATATGCATCTACATCAATTCCTGCTTTACCTTGGTTTCAGCTACTCTCATTAAATACACTGAATCACTGTAAAGTAGATTGACATGTGTACATGCCGTGTTACTACTTTACCTGAAATAGTGCAGCAGTTCACCTCTAATTGAGGCATTGCAACTTTGTCTATAGGCCAAGCCTAAAACACTGTGAGTCACCAAGAACAATATTAACATGACATGGGAAGTTACTGATTGAGCAGTTACTACTCTGGGAAAACATGCAATGATTATTCTTGTCATTTCTCATTATTGCTCCTAGCAAGGTGCTCAGAGAGTAAGATGGAACTGCCATAGAAGTTATTAAGTGTTCAAATCAGTGATTCCTAACCAGAGGACTGCAGCACCTGGAGGGTACCTTGAAATCCGTTCAAGGGTGACATGCAATGGTAGCACTGCTAGGTGTGCAAATGTGGTTCACGTGATACATACCCAGAGATTTCATAGTGTTCAAACATTCTCACCTGCCGTGGTCTTTCAGAGTTGTTTGCAACAAAAGAAGGCCTCGGTTATTTTTCTGTAGTCAGAAAACCAGTGAAGAGGAAGAGCTGGCATTTTGCAAGGGGTGCCTCAAGTCTAACAAGAGCTGCCTTGAGTCTAAACAGATTGAGACCCGCTGGTTGAGACGGATCAATATTAAAGGCAAGGGGATTCTTTAAAATGAGCAGCACGGAGAGGTTTCATAGACTTCCCTGACTCTCAAAATGCTCCACCTGCTAGGCAATGATCAGGCATTGTGTTTTAACCTGCATCACAGTTAGAGTCACTTCACTGCAAATTTAACCGCCTGGTAAATAAAGTCAAAGAAATTGCTAAAAACAGTATTGTGCCTCACACGATAGCCCTGCAAAACTTTGCTGCTACCTGCATCAATGCACTAGCTCTTCTCTACAGCCGCTACACAAGGCTGTTTCATAGATTGCTTTGTACCGGCATTAGACACCTCTACTGGCATCATAATAGCCATTCCTGGGGATGCTGTAATGTCAGTGCAATGGTATGGGTCACTTCCACTGACATCATATTCCTAACTGCTCTGTCGGACATGCACACGCTGTCAGCTTTATCAGGTATCTAGTTAACCATGTTGACACTGCTTCTGGACTGGGGTAGAAGGATAAAGAAAATAGATTACCTCTTTAGTTGGATGGAAAAAGAGATTTCCCCTGGGTAAAAGAGAATCCAAAGGAAAATTATTTTATCCTCTGTGAACAAGAACAATTATTTTGTCTGGTGTGCCCAGAAAAATATGAAGAGAAATTATTTTCAAAAAGGAATATTTGAGAGAGTCTGTGTTGCTTCAGTTTTGTCGATACCTTTTCAATGCTGCCAGGTCATTATGAGCGTGGAGTTGATATAATTCACAAGCTAACACCTTTGATGGAGCCATTATGATGTCTAGTATTAGATACTCTCAGCCAAAAAAAAATGACTTTGTCGCCCATAATAATGACTTATGTGACCCATAATCCTTAATAACAAATTTACCCTATTAGTTCTACTGCATTACAGAAGTTTCAGGAAAGCTTGAAAAAGGCTGTGCAGAGGAGGCTTGTACTTCTTTCTCTTCTCCCTCTGCCTTCCAAAAAGCCCTCACACTTTGAATTTCTAGCAAACTTAACCAAATACAGGCACATTTTAAAATGCGGGTTCTTTTCTGTGCAGTTTATAACAGGTTTATAGAGTATTATTGAATGCTGCTAGCACATTAAAAACAAGCAGAGTATGTACTCTAACGGAGTGCAAGCGTGTCAGTCAGCGGTGTTGCTAACAATTGCTCAGTCAGAGTTATAAACCATCTTTGACCCGTTGAACTCTATAGCAATTCATTAATGATTTATTAAACCATCAATTATTTATTAACGCCTTGCCAGCCATTTATGAATGCAACATACCTAAAGCAGCGATCCAAAATACAGTGGGGAAGCCAGGGTTTTCTCATTATAGAAAAACTGAACAGGCTCTAGGAGTTTCTGCGCTTGCCTTTTAATGCTCCACGTTAGAAAGACACTTGTCTGGTAAAACCCGCCTTTCTTTCTTGAGCTGAAACAGATCCACTTTTAATTATTTTGGCAGTTCTGAAGCAGAACTCTCTCATCAGCTTGCTTAATCTTTCTTTAACTTTAGAGAGGATGGATTACCCTGGCTTCTTCATTATCTTTGTTACACATATGTCTTTTTGTCTACACAGCAGAACACAGGTACGGTTGTAGCACCTGCCAGCATATCTCTCTAGTTCATCACTCACTAATAGGTGTAATGGTAGCACTGAAAAGGCTGTAGCATGGCTTTTAGCATTTGCTCACAACCAGCAGGATTTTGCACATGTGCTCTGGCTCTCAGAGTACGCTGCGCGTGTCTACACGTTCATTAATGCGTCATAGTTACGGCGCATTAAGTTTAGTACTTGGATAACCAAGTAGTAAATCAGTGCGCAGTAACTTGCACTACTTCGCAGCAGTGCTGGCGCACAAGTTTTTAGTGACACTTACTGCGCAGTAGCTTAATACTACTGTGCAATGGCGTATGAGCACGGATTTTGCCCGGCAGGCTACCCTGCCATATTATGAATATACCGCGCAGTTAACGTCTCGTGTAGACGCACCCACTGTTGCCCATTCTGCTATATCTTCATTCACATCCTTATCTGTGCTACCTTGCTTAACCTAGTACAGGTAACTAGCACATCACAACCACACCTTCATGTTCCTATGTAAATATGACCTATTTTAATTACTGCCGAGTACGGTTCAGGTGGTAGCAGTATCTGACATGGATTGTTTCTCCTGATCCTGGTCATTTATTTCCCACCAGCCATGCTGTTGTAAATCATGGCTCTTCAGCTTGTCTTGGTGATGCCTGATGTTTCTTTGAGCATTTCAAACACTAGAACCTCCAACTGACATGCGTTTAGGCCTTACAATAGGTAGAAAAGGGCAAATCTGGGGTTTCTCAATATATTTTCAAGCATTTATATCAAAACGCAAGCCCCATCAATGTCCAAACTAAATGATTACTATAGGTGGAGGTTGTAGCCATGTTGGTCTAAGGCTATAAGCAGACAAGGTTCTTCGGGTAAATCTGATATCTTTTAAAGATCTTTAAAAAAGATATCAGATTTACCCAAAGAACCTTGTCTCCAAGTGGTTACTATATAATTCGATCAAAAAGTACGGAAATGTGGGATGTCTGCGTTTTCCAGTTTAAGGACTCAAGACCAGTTAAAGGAGTGGTGTTGCAGGACAGCAATGTTCCTGATGTCCCCATGTGTAGCATTCCTCAAGCAGCAGGTGGTTCCTTGAGTCATCCTCCCTTCTCTCTATATCCGTTCAGCGACCACTCGAAGAGCAGTCTGCTTATCCAAGCTTAACTTTCATAGTCAGATGACTTTGATATTCAAGAGGAAAGGATTTTTTTTTGGAGTGATATCTTTTTGGACCAACTGCACGGTTAAAATAAAGTTAGACAAGCTTTCAAATGCAAGACATTCTTCATCAGGTATTCAGTTAACACCTGAGAGCTGATTTTTAAATCAAGCCTGACACACTACCCATGAGAAGTTGTATGCTTTCATTCTGAGGATATACTCTGAAATGGCTGGACCAGGAAAGGCTGGTTGCAAGATGAGCAGGAATTATTTACAGTGAGTAAGAGATAAAAAGATAATTGGAAACAACGAATGTGAACCAGAGAATCCAGCATTAATTCCAGTAGTTTGAACCAAAAAAGTTACCAGCTCTATCATTTATGACTGTTGGACTTGAAGGGGACTTCTGGGCCATCAAGTCTGGCCCTCCATGCTCACAGACCACCATTTATCCAAAGATTCCTAAAAATCATCCACCCCACACCCTAGACCCAACTATAAGGTACAAATCCAAAAAGCCAGGAGAGTCCTACAACATGCCACAGGTAAAAGCAGGAGATGATGGCACTGCCAATGCCCTGATCAAGACATTTCATCGCAATAAAGTATGCATAAATTAGGCATAGCATTGTATATCTAATTTTAAAGGCGTTGTTGCTGATTGATAATGCATATTTATATTAACAGTATTAGTACATAAGTAATATTTACATTTAACACAATTCACGGTGTTGACTTTGAGTAACTACCTTCTGATATCACCTTCCTCCTGTGTAATCCGTAATCCTGATACTGAATCATTTGTCTGCCAACAGCTATGTTTACACTGGAAATTGTCTGCAGAAAAACCTCAGACACATATGGGGATGGCTGCTAAGTATGTTAATGAAGATCGTCATAATTTTAAAAATATTTCTTAAAGGATACCAGACCCCCTCTTTGGCTGGTGTAAAGTGGAACTGTGTCTTTTCCACCAGCTAATGTTTGACCTACTTTTGGTCGACACATTTAGGAATCCGATTTAAAAAATGGTTTTATTGCAGCATTTTCCGCTACTCCTAGTTATTTCTCCACTAACCTGCAGCCAAGACCATGCTCTCCACCATCTTCACTATAAAAATCTCAACCTTAAGAAATGCTTACTAAATCAATCAGTCAAAGAGCATGGAAATGTGGGATGTCTGCATTTCCCAATGTAAGGACTCGAGACTAGTTCAAGGAGCTGCACTGCAAGACGGAGGAAATACCTTATCCCTGGTGTCCCTATATGTAGCGGTCCTCAAAGCAGCAGAGGGTCCTTTGAGTTATCCTCCCTTCTCTCTATATCCCTGCTTAACTTCCCCAGGGAGAAATAATACACTGTGGGTGATGACAGTGCTAGCTCCAACCCCACAGCCTGTTGTGAGGGAACATGAGAGCAAGCCAAACCAATAGACCTCCCCCCCAAAAAAGGCAAGAAAAGAAAAACCAGAAAATTCAAGGAAAAATAAAAGACCAAGGGAAAGAAGTAATAAGGAGCAAGGGAGAAAAAATGGGCCAAAAGGAAAGACCTGAGTGCTGGACCAGGAGACGATAGAAGAAGAACTTTTTAAGGGCTCTCAGCCATTAATACAGTCCGGCAAGAAAAAGTGAGGATGCTGTTGTGCTGTGCTGGGGAGTGCATGATCAATGGAAACATGCTCCTCATCCCATTCGGTTCATCCAGGCACAAGCCGCAGTTCAGATGTGCTTCCTTTCAAACACCGCTCTCCCCTTCATAATTCAAGCATGAGGATCTAACGCTGATGTTAGCCAGAGAGCTCAGGGCTAACACTGCAGGTTTAGCAAGATTGCTACTCGTACTTATTGAATTTTTTTTTTTCTTGAGCAAAACCTCTGCATATGTACATTGCCTCGGTGAGTGTGGCAAGAAGATAGACTTGCAGCGGTGAGAAATTACTTACTCCTGGAGATTTCAAACAAGAGCTATCAAATGTAATTAAAAGTTTTGGGGGATGGGAGTCAGATCTGTAAGAGAAAGATATTGGCTTTACACTCTGCTTTATCTCTGAATGAAGCCATTTCCGCTCCTGGAAATACAGCAAGAAGGAGCCCAGCGCTGCTTCAGTTTGAAGATAATAACTTTAATTTTAGCTCCGAATTACTTTTTTTCAAAGACAATCTGACCTTTGACTTGTAAAGTTATTGAATTGCTACATCTGACACGATGAAGGATAGCTCGACTGACACAAGTCAAAGCAGTTTATACGCAGGCATGAAATGCAGATATTAAGAGCATTAAGAGTCATGAAATACAAATGCTACGTTCCATATTAAACACGGAGCCTGCTTTTTCAGGATATTTTTAAAAAATGGAATTTTTAACCTCTTTTTACGTTTTTCCCCCCTACCGTTAGATTCCTCCTGGCTCTTTGCTCTCTTCCCTAGTTGAAAAGTTAATCCAGCCTATCATGATACAACGTAGCTCTCTTTGTCAAGCCTTGGTTTTCTTAACCTACATGAAGAGGTAGAAATCCCATCAATTGCAGGCATGGCGAAAGCAAAAAATAGAAGCCAGTACTAAGACTATTACCACATTCACTTGCTGTGCACACTTTCTTTGGCACATTGGGTCTGAATTTTTGCAATGCTGAGCATCCACAACTCCAATTGAAGGTGTCAGTAGGGACTGGAAGTGCTCATTACCTCTGAAAAGCTAGGCCATTATACATTAGCAGTCTTGCAGGGAAGAGCATGCTAACAGGTGGTGTATAATGTGAGGACTGCAATAAGGGCCAGTTAGGTAAGCCTACCTGTTGATCCAGTGTTGAAGTGACAGCCTTATTTTTTTAGGCAGTTTTTTTTTCACCGAACTACTTTTATCTGGAGCTTTATTCCTCATTCATCCGCCTTTCAGAACTCAGCACCGGGTTTGAACACGGCCCCGATTTTAATGTAGCCGCGGCAGGTCAGCAACGTTCACTGGTGCTGAAACGAAGAGAGGGTGACAAAACCAATCTGCAGAGCTCTCAGAGAGCCAGATGTCCCTCCATCACCCGGCACGGATCAGACAAGACTCTCATCGTCCGCCTTCCTTCCTGGCCAACATCAACAAATGCATTCTGCCCGCACCCCATTTAGGGCAGCCATCTGTTCCTTATAACGAGGAAGCTTTTCATTTTTTTTTCCCCCTCACCTGATTACTGATTGTTGCAGACTATTGTTGATTGCTTTATTTTATTAATTACTCATTTTGACATGCTGTATCTGTTCCTTTTACCCTGCAAACAGATGCTCTTGGTTTTTCAGCATTATTTCTGATGGTTGTTCCTCATCAGGTAGAGCCCCAGGGCCTTTTGAACTGAGCACTCAGCAGTACACTGCTGGGTATTGTAACATTGCATCGGTGATGTCGTAGCGAAGGCTGAGGAAGGTGTTTTATTCTTTACTGTATATGGGGTCCCTGCCCTCGGAAAAAAATCTCCTGTTGGGCAGGGTCGGTCTTTTTGTTTTGTGCCTGTATGGAGCCTGGTAGTGTGGTAATACCAGTAATAGATGAGACTGTCAACAAGTATAAGAGCCCATCGGTCTGTAATTGCTACATGTGTTTTGTGGCCACAGGGTGCTTTGGGATTCTGCGTTAAATCCCTGGTGGTCTTAGAGAAATAAACTCATGCCCTAACTTCAGTTAGTAGCAAGCAAAACTTAATCTGAGCAGATTGCCACATTAAGTGTCTTATTTTAAAACATACTTAAATATAATGATCTGTTAGCAGCAAGGAAAACAAAGTCTCTAAGCCAGAATGGTATTGTTTCTATTGACTTTTATTTTAAAATTATTTTAGTCTTGTGTCCTGTTGTGAAATAATGTGTATGCTGCATAGCTTAGATGAAAAACAAATGTCTGCTTTCTGCTGGGAATACTAATGTTGAGAGCGGTGGTGCCCGAACTTTTGGCCCCTTGGGCCAGATGAACAGTGCGGGGTTGTTCTCGGGGCTTGATCCAGCCCCACATGCCATATTGCACCCACAGCCCTGATTTTGCATGTTGGATTGAGTCTCTTGCCACAGCCCTGACCCCTCGCCCATGCATACTGGATCATACTGGACCGCCCCAGCCCCAGCCCTACACATGCTGGATTGGGTCGTCTACCCCAGCCCTGCACATTCAAGCCAGATCCAACTCTTGGGGCCATTTCGTCTGGCTCATAGAGCTTGAAAATTTGGCAATGGAGGAGCAGTGGCTGCATTAATTGCCTTCACTCTCCTGCTGCCAAATTGCTGGACCCTTGAGGAGCCCCCACAAGCTGAATCTGTCCTGTGGGCTGGGGGCTGAGCACTGCTGATCTAGAGAGAACAATTTGTGATAAAGACATAAGCTTAGAAGTCAACACTAGCAAAATACTGTCTTCCATTTAGACCATGCTGTGCTGATGACATGTTTCCATTGTGTTTATTTCCAGCTCAGGGCTCATGCAGTCGATATGAATGGAAACAAGGTGGAGAACCCCATTGACCTCTACATCTATGTGATTGATATGAATGACAACAGACCTGAGTTTATAAACCAAGTCTATAATGGATCTGTTGATGAAGGATCTAAACCAGGTAGAGTTGGGAAAGTTCTTAGAGTTGCCACAAGTCTTCAGATATAAAGCTGATTTGGTTGCTTTGACCACCTGTTCAATAAGTCGTATTAGCATTGAGGGATTTGGGGGGTTTCTTGTCTCCTTTTTCCTTTTCTTTCTTTTTTTTATTAAATGCTATAGAAAATTAGAATGATTTAGCTTAGCTGGCACATACTTTGAAAGAGGGGAGGGGCAGAATTAGATTCAATTTGTCTTGTATGATTGGAAGATTTATTTGTAAATGCAACTGCTGATGTTCTGTAACTTAAGTCCTAATACTTTGCCCCTCATCTTTGCTGTATTTACAGTGTCCTGCAAGAGTAGGTACACTTTTACCAAATCCTGTTACAGAAGCAAACCCTGCGATGATCTCTGTTTTTGGCACGGTGCTCAAAATACTTTATCTGACTGCCAGCTAACACAGTCCTTTGAAAACTCAGTATTTAGCATCCATCTTGACTCCAGCAAAATCTATCCCAGGATGAGAAGAAACTCATTTTGGCCCTGATCCATTGTAGTGCACTGGAAGATGCCTACTGGGTCTTTCTCAGGGACAGACATTCAAAAAGCCTGCGCCTGAATTGATTCAGTTCAGGGGAGGGGCCAGTCAGCCCTGCCATGGAGCTGAGAGCCCCGCTCAGCCCAGAGAGCATGCTGGGATGCTGGGGGAGTCTGGTTTAACTTAAACTAGGAAGGGGTCTGGGACAGCCTTTGCATAAAGCGGTTTAACCCAAATCAGTTAAGTCTGATGCTACAGTCAAACAGGTTTCTCTCAAACAAGTTGCAGCCATTTTCAAACCGGTTTAGGTGCGCTGTCCTGTTACGGGTTTCATCACTTAAACCAGTTTGTGTAATGTCTGTCTCTAGCCTTACAGTCAGCTTTTGTGTTTTTTCCCTTGGCATGAATTAGGCAAAAACCTAAAACCAGATTTTCAAAATATGTAAATGCTGGGGTGCCTAATTTATACATACAATTCAGGTAATGATTTCCATTTTAGCACATTTGTGTTTTTGGAGAAAAAAGTATTCTTTTTAAGATTCTCATTCCAAAAAGACTGATGATTTATTATGTAGGTGTAGATAAGTGGCCAGTTTACCGTACGGCAAGGGATCTGCCTTTGTTTGTGCAGAATATAATTAAGATGGCTGCATTTATTATTTAATTAAAGAGTGAGACTGTATTGTAAAAACTGTTGTTGGTATTTTTAGGTAAATGCTGTAAAATTGAAACTTCCTAAAGTCTTAACAAGCTTTTTTTTTTTGCTTTTTTTTTTTTTTTTTTGTGGCTAGGATAAATTTATCTTCAGTTGTTTACCAGGTAGAGAGGTTAAACATCACATGACATTTGGGTTGGTGTCAGCAAACATTTATCATGACTTCTCTGCTGCCTGAGGTAGTTGTCATAGAAAAATCTCCAGAGGCCACTATTTTTAACAAGGTGAATTGCAATCCTGATTGATTGTCTTTCAGAATTGTGAGGAATGGGCTGTAGCAGTGACATGTCGTGGGGACAAAGTATGACATTATTTCTCGAGGAAAACACATAACGCCATTTCTCTCCTGGTGTGTTTTGGGTAGAGATGCACCAAGCTTCAACGTCCTGAACCAGAGTCGGCTCGTCGGCGCTGGCATGCGAAGACATTGAATTGATCGTTCTAATGACCCTTTCTTTCAGAGCCAGTGTTTTCCACCCTCCTGTTATATTAAGGCCATGCTGGGACTTCCACAGGCAAGTTATCAAGGTCTGGGGTGTAGCTGGATGCACGGCATTTCCATAACAAATCAAATTTCCTACATCTTCTTCTAAAACAAATCAATATTGAAAGTGTTCCCAAATGTTAAACTAGCCCTGCTCATTAGGATGATAGAAGCAGTAAATTGCAACCCCTTCTTGTCTGAAATCCAGATAAGCCTTTAAGCTATTAAATGAGAATAGGATACCTTTGACTACAAAATACTTGTGCCTCTGCTTATACCAGTCGTTTTTGGTATTCTACATCCCAGACTACAGCGCCTGCCTTTAAGGCAGATAGGTAGAAAGCAATCTGTTTTATTCAAAAGCAATTACATTTGCCTTTGATGTATTTGTTTTTTCCCCCTTTCTTGTTTAATCGGTATTCTTTTAAAGGTTTATATTAGTATTGAATTTCTATTCCTTGCCTTTGTAGACTCCCCTGGGAACATGGATATCTGAGGCCCTTATTCTGTGTACCTGGCAATAATTATTATCTTATGTCTTTGAGAAAATAATAGAGAGGTTATACAGTTAGTTTGTATTTCCAGCGCACTTGTCACGTTCCGTAAATTAATACGCCGCTGTTTTGTAGGGAGGCAAATGTAGCCAAAATGAAGTACACAGCTTATTTAGCTAAAGATGAAGCTCCCAGAGATATGGAAGCATCCTCCTTAATTCAAGTTAAATCAGGAAATTACGGTCATCAGAGGTACCGCGCTAAGGCTTTGTAGAACGAGGAAAAAAATACCACAGGCAGGATTCATAATTATTCAGAACGATGATCAACAAATGAAAGGTATGGTATGTATTCTTACAGGAAAGGCATGGCAAAATGTATTCAGTATTGATTCACCAGTACGGTACATATATTAGACAGTTTTGCTTCAAGCAGGCTAAGCAAGTCTTATGAGATGGAGTAGATCAGCACTCATTTCCTAGAAAAGGCCCTTTTCAGCACCATTGAGCTTTGCCTCAGGACTTGGAAAGTTCTTCCCTGACTCCTACACAATTGCTGCTTCTCGTACCATCCTTATGCCCACATACGGGGTCATTATTGAAAAGCCAATATTTACTTAGTTACTGCAGGATGTGGAATGCCACCGATATTTTCATCTGCACGGATTAGAAAGTCACTCGACTATATGCAGTAAATGCTGACTTTAATGGCAACCGCTATAATCAGCCAAAGTTCCTTTGAAGTCAGTAGGAGTTTTTCCCAGATAAAAACAGTCAGGAGCTCAAGATCTAGCCCATGTAAATCTCCCAGAGTAAGATCATCAAATATACGCCGCTGAGCAGTGCACGATGACCTTGGCATATAGGGGAAAGCCCCAGTAAGACTGATTAACAGGATCAATAGAGCAGATCACCTTTGAAGTGAACAACAAAGTGCTCTCCTGTGCCATTACAGCACATTGTTGAGAAAGGAGCAGAGAGAAGCAGTAACCTGGGGGTTGCTCCAAAAGCAGTTTTGCCTCAAGGAGAAGGAGCAGCACAAGAATTGCTTCAATGCAGCATGCTCTCTTCTCGGGCACAAACCAGCTCCATCTGGTAAGGAGTGAGCACTGGGCTTCCTTCCTGCCCCCTGAGTTTAGCAAGAAAGAGCGTTCCCTACGGTGGGTAGAGCCCTGGACCTGCAAAGCCTGCTTGGCCTGTGCAAGGAGTAGAGAGAGGTCCCGTTCAAATGCAGGCCGCAGAATTGTGCGTCAAAAGACGACACCGTGATTCACGGGAATGCAGACAAGTGGATGAACATGGGTGATGCTATGCTGTGTGTGATACGGCTAGCTTACTCTGCCCAGACATCTCGAGCATCCCAAATTGAAAACAGATACGCCTCCTGCAGAGATAAAAAATAGTCTCCCGCAACCATCTTGGCTGTGCATTTCACGTGGCGGCAGTCAGGAGAATCGGCGCAGAAAGGTGCAGAGGCTTGTTCAAAGGTGGTCCGATCTCCTTCTGGGTGAGAGGGCCTTAATGAACCCAAGAGGCCGATCAGGGTCCCAACAAACGCGCTCTCTGAGCTGTGTAAGTCACCCTGGGAATAAAACCTCGACAGGGATGCAGACCTCAGCTTCATGTATTTTTAATTAAGGTCTGTTGTTGTGAAGTGAGAGTCTGATCTCCTTCAGGTGAATAGTTCCTCATGCCGTGAATTTAGTCTGATTGAAATCAATGAAACTCATCCTTATGGAATAAGGTACCGTTCACAGTGACTCTAGGTGTCGTAACGTGGCTCTGGCGCAGCGTCGAAGCGTACAATAGATTGAATTATATCTCTTTTCCTTTTTTATGTGCTCTCAGGAATGCATTCTTCCTAGCTCTGTCAGGTTTATTTAGTCTAAGGTGGCGCCAGTGGACCATTTCGTTTTTAAAATGCGGGCCCTTCCAAACAAATGCAGAACATGAATAGTGATGTATGACTCTCTTTTACTGATGGGTCCAGCTTTTTACCCCTCCCTTCGTTGTCTTGATTTAATGTACCACTATTTGAAAGTGTATCTTAAAAGGCCATGTTTTACTGGTATTGAATAATGTTCTGCTTCTTTGAACTTTGCCTCTATAGGAAGAACACAGCTAAGATTTAAAAATGCAGCTGCAAGCGAGAGCCGAAATTCCCCCGGTCCCTCTGGCAGCCTTAATCAGCAAAGTTCTCATAACTGGAGAACTTTCCTTGCAAGCGCCGATAAAGCGGGATGGATACCACAGCTTCCTTTCTGAATGCAGTACATGATGCAGGAATGCTGTTGTCCTTTCAAAGCTGATTTCTGGTAACCAAGCCTTGTTAGCTGTAGTGGGCAATAGCAGAAAGTACTGCTTTCCCCCCGCTTGTGCTTCACCAATTACCACCTGACATGAACTTGTGCTACTGCATCATTACAGCGGTGCTTGTAGCAAGCCAAGATCATCCTGTGGGAGGAGAGCCAGGTGGAATATGATTTTCTAGTTCCTGAGACATTTTCCAATTTCAGTTCTTTCCCACTCAAATGCAGAACGAAAACCGAAAGGCATCAAAGTTCCCCTTGTGCAGATTCCTAGAAATATATATATTTGGGGGGATCCGTGTGTGTCCATAAAGTCAACTCTTTCGTTCCAGTTTCAAACCTTTCTATTCAACGCCATATTGCATTTTAGGAAGTTGAAGCCAAGGTGAAAAAGCAAAAAGTTCCTTTCTAAAAAAAAAAAGGGGGGGGGTGCAAAATTGCATGTTGACCTGTCTTGGAGCACACCGTTCTGCTTTGCTTGATTTTTTTTGTTAATGTAATTTCATCCAAGCTGGCACATCTCTGCAAAACACTTGGCTTTTAATAAATCAGCATTTTCTGGTGGAAAACCCTCCCTTGAGAAAATTGGTAACAAGGCATTTTAACCCACTGCTCCATCTCTCCTCGGGTGAAACCTTTGAACTCAGTGCCTCAATTCGGAATGGCTTCTGATAGCTCAAGATTTCACTCTGCTGCACCCCTGCTTGCTTCATTTAATTCGTTAAGACACTGTTAAGGCAAAGACCGGAGATGACACCAATTTCTTGCCCCTAAATGAAGTACCTGAGAGCAAGCAACCTCCAAAGGAAAGGAACATTACTAGTTGAAAATGTTGTAATTTAAAACTCACTGCCTTCCCCTAACTTCACACAACTCTGCTAGCATGGTTCTTGATACAAATATTACCTAAAAATTAAAGAGATGGGAGCAAAATCCACATGTGGCGAATTGAGTTAAAGAAATCTTATTAAAAAACCCCACTATTATATGTAATACCAGAGACTTTAAAACAGATTATTCTATTAATGTCTCACTTGTTTGTGTATTTGTTTTATTTCTATGTCAGCAGAGATTCCTTTAGAGATTAGCACCATGGACTAATGCACAAATGGGGCCAGATACTTGAGAGTCGTCTGAATATTAAGAATTTAAATCTTTAGCCTCAGTGATTTGAACAGAAAGCCAATTATGGGACTGAATTAGTTTTCAAATTAAACTGCAATTTAAGGCTTGTGAAATTAATCCTTTAAGGCACAGAGTTGCATTCGTAGGTAAATTCCTACAAGGAACCAAGATGCTGAATTCCTGGCTCTTCCCCTCTACTCACCTGATATTACAATTAATAAAGAGATGCTCAACATCCCGCCGGTTGTATTTTCAGGTGAATGGCGAGGGAGGGTATTGTCGAGTGGCAAAATTGTTGTAGCGAGGGAGGGAATGAAAACAGCGGTGAAGTCCTGGAGTCGTTGAATACAGCTCCCATTGGCATTTTAAAATACTGGCAGGAGAGGGATAAGCGAAAGCTGCTTCCATCCCATTTCAGTCTGAACCATTACCAGAGCACCTTGAAGTGAATCAATACAACGTTTCATCTATATTCATTTAAAAGTTAACTAAATAATAACACAAAATATTAATAGTAATTAATTTAGCTTGATATTCGTTTATGAGCTTGGAGGTAAAGTGATTGTATGACTCTGTATTTACTTACGGTCCTGAATCATGAAGCTATTCAAACATGAGCCTAATTCTTCATTAAGCTAATAGGATCGGGACATAATAAAATGCTTTGTTGAATGGACTTACATACATGCTAAAAAAATCAAGCGAGTCCATCAGTGCTTTGTCAGCTCAGGACCTTAGTAAATAAATTGCTATAAAAAGACGCCATAGTCTGGCATTCAAAACATTATGTAACTCTTTTAAGGCATTCTTAATAATTCAGTCGTGCAATATGGTGAGTATAACAAGAATGTGTATAAGTATTCCTATGTGGCCAGATACCTTAAATCAGCGATAAACTAAAGTACCTCTATTGATTTCAGTGGAATTAGGCTGATTTGCATCCACTGAGGCTCTAATTTTTAGGGGAAGAGCGATTTGGTCTTGATAAAGTATGTCCAAGTCTGATTGTACGGTGAGCATGCATATTTGTGATCCATATGTGGATAAATAGTCGTATGCAGAAATATGCTGAGGAAGTGTATGAAACACATTAGCATCTCCCTTGACTCTCAAAGTTGTAAGCTATTATTGCAGTGTTTAGGCAAAGTTGACTCGACTTCCTAAAAATCGCAAGCTGTTCCCAACAGCGAGACCTAAAATGGGTGAAATTTCAGGGTGAAACAGCAGAAAAAAGAACCTGCTGTTCTCCCCATGACTGTATTTATTCACATTTGTCACTATTTCCATTCAAGATCAAATGCCATGCAGTAGTATGAAAATAGTAGGCAATACAGTGAATTCTTGGAGATGGCTACCGTGCAGAAACGAGTGTTTTCCTATGTGTACTGTCTTCCTAATAGCACCAGAACCAAGAGAGCATAGAAACAGTAAAAGTATTATAGTCCTTAAAGGGATTTCATTGTAAAAAATCTCTTTTTGTTCTTACCAGAAGTTGATTCAACCAGTGGGTAGGAGTTTCAGTCTATCATGGCTTGAGTTTATCATACAGCCTATTGTACAGCTGACTATAACCTCCTTCTGTTGATTTTGTATAGACGTGGACTTCATCCTTGCATTTGGTAAGCTATTAAAAATAGCTTTGTCCAATCCACCTCTCTCCACCCACACATGGATATCCTCTTTTGGGGTCTTTTGTTCTCAAAGCACCATTTTGAGATCAGAAAACGCCGTTGGCAGTTGCTTTTCCATTTTGCATCAATTTGGGTAGTTTTGAAATCATTGATTTTCTTAACTTTCTGTATGGAAATAACCAGACCCAATCTCAATGCAATAAAATAAAATCCCATATCCAAGGCTGTTGATGTTTTCTCTTCCAATGGAAATGGTAAGCCTCATATAAAACAAAATAAAACTGGCTGAATTAATCTTCTGAGACGGCTGTGGAAGTGAATTATAACAGTGCAATAGTCCATGCACTGCTCTCTTTTACCAAGCAACCACAAATAATATACTGCAAAACATTTGGGGAAAATCTAATAAAGGCATGTTATTCAAAAGAAGAGAGGGAAAATTGATGGCAGTGAAAAACTGTGGATGTTCATGCTAACCAGAATAAATGAGTTTTTTATTCATCCTTTACCAAGATGCAAGTAGCAAAAAAATAATCAAGAGTCTGGTGTTGTATCCCTTCAGTCGCACATGCTCACGTTGCGTGCACGCACGTATAAACTGACTGTGGAGCTGTAGCATACCGTACAAAAACCTTGGGCACAGTTCACATAGTGCATCATTGTAGACTACAGACCAAATTCTCTGATGGCCTTAATTTCATTAAGTGAACTTTGGCTCTGTCCACGCTCCTATCATCATCCAGTCTTGCAAGGCTACAGCAAATGCAAATATCTTCTAGTAAAATTCGCAGCACAGCATTTCCCAAAAAGAAGTCTCTGGGCAACACGACCTGTGGTGGGACGGGCTTCTGTTGCTGATATTCCCGAGCAGTGTATTCCCCTGATGCATTCTTCCAGTTCTCAGTCTGGTTGAATATTAAGTACTCTCCACTGTACATTCTGCTTCTTCAGCTGCATTAATGGCCCGTCTGCCTTAGTTCAACTCTGCAGCAAAATCTTTGAAGTTTAAACTTTAGTGCTGTTTTACTCTATTATGGAAGTTATGAAACCATATTATAATTGCATAGACCTCTCCTTTCTCAGTGAAAATTCCAGATGCAGGCTGAGCATATATTAAAGCCCAGATTTTGTGTAGAGATGTCTGCCTGATTTCACTATTGTATGCGTATTTGCCTATGTAAATGAATTCTTACTTTCTTATGCGTTGTGGTTGCTTGCAGTTCTGAAAATCTTAAGTTACTCTCATTTCACTTTGTGCGTTTGTTGGGAGTGCCTGGCTATAATACGGCCTCCTAAGTTCAGCTGAGGTTCATCTATTCATGCAACCCGTCTTACATGTTCTGACAACACATTTTGGCCTGTCGTGGTAGTTTTTTCTTCTTGGATTTTTTTTTGCCTTTCTGCAGCTTTTTCAGTCTCGTCAGGTAGCAGATTACTTGACTAAACCACACAAAAGTTGACCTGAAATCTGGACATACCCCTGTGCTATTTGTGCTCTGTGCATCCATTCACTTTCTTTCCTAAGTTGTTAATTTTGTTTTAAACAATAGAGAATGTATCACTTCTGTTCCAGATGGCAGCACCCCCTTCAACTTATTCAATCATCTCTAGATCCACTTGTTCTCTTTATTCTCGTTAGGTTGTCTCTTCATGCCTTGTTTGAGGTTGAGAATCTGATGTCTCCACTAATTAGGGAGTGACATCCTTTATGAATTAGGTTAGCTGCTTGAAAGGTCAAAATTTGCCATTAATTACAAAAAATAATGGTGGAAGAGAATGCCAGGAGCTATCAGCTACTCCCCGTGGAACATCCTGTAATGGGAAAGCGCTGGTTTTACTTTACTTTTCTGTCTACAGGATGTAGCATACAGCTTAGTTTAAACATATTTGCAATGTATTAGGTCTGCAATAGGAATTCCAGCATTTATTTTATCTTGATGCCTTGCGCGTCTTCCGATATAGTTTGATGATCCTATTACATGATTCTGGCGGGCCTGATTCTCACTTCTCATTTGAGACCAATAACAGCGAGACTATAAAAGGGCTTTTTCATCTGTTTAACACATTTTTTAACTTGGAGATGCCAGGCTGCATAGCGGGGTGCTTTTGTCTTTGACACTACAGTAGTTTTCTCCATGCTGTCCTCATGTTCATATCTCCTAAATTGCCTCTGCTATCATCCTCACTACTTGTGCTTTCAGTAATGACAGCTCTGCCTATTCATCATTTATTATATTGATTATCCAGACAATACCGCATTGATTTTAAAGTAGTTATTCTGTTTAAATGTCTTTCTGGCCTTGCCCTCTCTTCTTTGACTGAAATGCTGTGTTTGTTTTTCCCTTCTCGCTTTCACAGGGTCTCTCCTTGCACTGATATCTGTGTCTTAAAACTCTGAAAGATCAGGATTGTAGATTTTGGCTCTCTAGCTTTGGCTGACAAAAACCACAGGATGAAATCTGAGCCCCACTGGTATCAATAGCAATGCTTCCCTCACTTTCTCAGAAGGCCAGGATTTTATCCAAGAAGATACATAAATCCTATGGGTTTCTAGGTCAAAATATGATGTTTTATTTATTCACGACCCCTCTAATTCTAGATTCATGTTCTGATCTGTCATGTTGTGATCTGTGGCAATAATGTCTTGTGCCTGGGTTACTAAACCGGGTCTCAGGAGCCCAGGTTTCTCTCCCAGCACTGCCTCTGCCTACTCAATGACCGTTCATGAGTTACTCCATCCCTCTGTGCCCCAATTTCTCCACAGCTACGATGGAGATAATGATACTCATCTCTTTTGTATGGGATTAACTGATAGAAAACATCTATAGCAGAGGAAGGCTTTACTTGTTGTTATATCTGTTGCATATGTAGAGGGTGGTTCCTAGGCTCTACCACGCTTTGTGAACTCCCTCATTTTTGGTATATCAAATATACATGGGTACAGCCCGTTCACACAACCCATAGTCAGGCCTTACAGATTTCAAACGTAAAAGTTTATCATCAAAAATGACAAGCCCCAAAACATGATTTCCCCGAGAATAACCTTGTCTGATTGCTGTTATTCTCTCGATGCTTAGAAATAACCTGCCTGCCAAAACCCAGTATCCCCGGGCTAGATTCTCAGCTCATGTAAATCCATATGGATTCATTGACTCTGCGCATGTGTGCAGTGATGGATGAAAATCATGGTCTGATCTTGCAAATGGCCATGAGTTTGAGATGAGCAAATTCTCAGCAAGACATTTGGAAAGCAAGACGGCTGCTGCTTTCACACTTCCACTGAAACACGGAAACCAACAGGGAGCCCAAAGTTAGAGCGCAGCGTTCATACAGATCCATCATTTAGAAACCAGCCCAAAAGACTATCTGGTGCTTACTAATGATGGTCTGGACCAGCCTACACGATGAAATTGTAAGAGGGTGACTGCCTTCAGTGTTGAAGCAATATTCAGAGGTTAATATTGAAGTAAAAAGAGGAGTATGTGTATTAATGCAGTATTCAGAGGAGCTAGGCTGTGACCATTTGCACTGAAGTATAGACCTGGCCATATCAACTCTCAGCAAGGTAGCTCAGATATTTCAAGCAGTCTAGCCACAACAACAGGGGTTCAGGGTAATTTACCCTGATAAGAAAGAAAAGTTTAAAGCTGGCTCAGGTATCTCTGTCCTACTTTGTAACAAGCCATTTGGGATCCCATTGCGCTTGCTATTGTACAAATTCAGGGCCAGATTGTGTTCACCTTCCTGTGAGAAAGCTCTCCTTTGAATGAATAAGATGCTGTTCATCATAAGTAAAGGATCTGGGAACGTGGCCCAAGCAGTTGTTATTGAGATCCTGCTTTGAATTATAAGTTGGCGTTTTGGGGGAAATGTAGCACATTTTATGTTGCTTTTAAGAATATAGACTTTCCTGCATCAAATTGCTCTGTTCTCTACACAATTGTCAGCATATTAACTGTTAGCTACATGCAGTTTGCAATCTGGGGAAAAAAAAAAAAAACAGGAGGAAGGGGAGGTTTCCATTAGTTCAAAGCCATTATTAACTTGGGTTAATGAAGATCTAATGTAATATGATCATCACTACATGTCTGCACATAATGATTCAATCCTTTTCTATGGGGGGATGATTTAATTAAGTATCTTGTAGGTCAAAATTAGACTGGAAGGTTAACCAACCTTTAATGATTCTGCAACATTACCAGCCATTTAAAAACATAAATTGTAAGACACAGCTCAATAAAGAATTAGTATCAACACTGAAAACTGCATGAAGTTCTAGCTTGTCTGTTTGTATCGCAGATAAAGGATTTTTCCCCCCATTGATATGAGGCAGAGATGGCAGCGCGGAAGGTTTACTGGGGTTCTTTTCGCCTCTTGATGAGCTCATTCTCTCTTTCTTTTAACATGCATTAAGTCTAACTAATGAACATCAATCCTGTTTTTACCCATCTTAGGGGGGGGGAAGTTAATTATAATGCAATTGTAACAATCAAGCTTAAGGAACCACATTTACAAGGAGTTTTGGAAAGCAACTGTGCACAGGTTTTTGTTTTCACAATGCTGTCTCTTAGCACCGTGAAAACCTGGTTTTTACTGCACAGCGAGGAGGTTGTTTGGATGTAGCTGAGACCAGAGGTTGAAAACAATGGGTTGGTCCAGATGTAAATGGATGTAGCATTTCTCCTGCAGTTCTCTGTAAGCAGTAGCGGCTGAGCTAAGAAGAGCCCACCTTGACTTGGGGCATCCCAAGCCAAAAATTCATGGAGCTGAAAGTTTATGGCCATGTCGCTCAGGGATTGAGCGCTTAGCTTTTTTATTTTTATTTTACTTATCATATACTCATATTTGATCTGAAAGTCGCAGAGATACAAAGGGCCTCCCCAAGCTATTGTTACATAGTGCAGGACTGTACTGGACAGTGACCATCTCATTTCCAAATTGAACACATTTCAAAACCTGGCTTAGAGTAAAGACTGGATTTTTAAGAATCTCTTTTTCCCCAGCTCCCACTCCTCCAGCCATAAGAGTTGCATAAGTCTTGCACTTAATGATTTCATTAGGGCTCCTCCTAATACAGTGCACATCCCATGGAAAGCCTGATTAGTCCAAAGGGAGGATTTTCAAGAAACGATGCCCTCAGTCTCAGAGAGACATGCAGACATCCTTTCCCCGTGCTGTCTCATAGCGCTAACCTTCATCAGGTTGAAACAAAAATGTATCCCCTGACAAAAGTCATGTCCAGCAGACTGCAGTCTTTGAGAAATGAAATGGATGTACTGTGAGGTTCATGGCGTTTTCCCTTGTCATGGCAGATAGGCTTTGCCATGTCAATCATTAATTTTAACTTGGGTGATATATGAACTTGGCACATTAGTTAATGAAGAGCTAAGGTACAGGAAGCTTGTCACTGCTCTCTGTGCGCGATAATTCAGTCACTTTCTTGGAAGCGCCGTTCAACACGCAACTTATTTGGTTTAATATTGACATGATTTACTAAGATGTGTATTTTATTTAATATATGAGGTACCTGATTTTAGTGAGTAGGTCAGGTGTAATGAAAATATATCAAACGTGCCTTTTTGGATGATGGGTTTCTTAAGTGACACATCACATGGGTTTGGCCAGTCAGTCGCCTGTGCTCCCTCAGTTCACGTGTTCATTTGAATGAAGTACAGTGTGTACAGTGTGTTAGTACACCACCCTTTCAAATCCAAAAATTAAACTTGTTTCTGCCAGGCTTTGAATGCGAGAGGGCAAAGTAGTATGAATACATATTGGAAACTCATGACAGCTTCTAATCCTAAAGATGGGAATGGTGTTTGATCATTTCACTGTAGTCCCAGTTTGTATATGGCTAAGAGCACCTTGGAATGGCAGAGAGGAGATGCATGGGGAGTCTTGTTGACCTCAATGAATATCCTCAAGCAAGCAAAGTCTATGCAGTTTGCCACTACATATTTACCTGGATGCTGTAATGCTGAGCTCCATAGAAATGTCTTCCAGCTAGAACTGTATGAAAAAGGATTCCCACTCAGGATTTGGGAGACCTGATAATCAAATGGACAGTAGCAGATTGTCACCGAAAAGTATAGTATGGTAGAATTAACATAGCAGATAGAAGATGGATGATAAATCTGTTAATGGCTGTTGAACAAAATGCTTGGAGATGCTTCCTCTGGCTTCTCTAAACTGATAATGGGATGCCAGGGAGGGTAATGAATAGGGGGCAGATCACTCTAGATATATCTAAATCATCCACCCCTGCCACAATCAGAGACAGAGCTAGATAGACCATTGGTCTGACCACGTATGGCACTTCTTATGTTCATATGTAAAACATTAGATGGGATTGTACATCTAACTTGCTCTGCCTAGACATATGTAATATGTGTGTGCATGCGTCTTCATGGCATTCATTTTAGCCTGCTGCATTTTTACGGTGTATAGTCCTTTTAAGCTTAATACTCTGATACCTTGAGAAGACAGATGACCAACCAGAGATACATCTTGCTTAAGATGGGGTAAATCTATACAATACCTAATGCAGAATGCACACAGCAAGGGTAAGGTTGTACGTTGTCCCTTAATACAATGCTTCCCTGGGCATGGGACATAGTCTGGGTACTAGAGCAGATCTCCTAGGGCTGCTACTCTTGTTCTACATAGGTTAGAAATATGTGAGCAGATGAAGGGAGTGGGCATGTGGGCTACCTGCATCCATACATCAGGCAATACAGCAGAAGTAGTTTGCTGCTGGTTGGTAGCACAAGTCTATCAGATCACTTCCCTCTTGGAGCAAAGCAGGGGATCAGGGAGAGGAGTGCCACTTTCTCAGCATCCCTAATACCCACCGTCCTCTTTCCCTGGAATGGCGCAGCTACACATCATCCCCTACACAGAACCACTTGTTAAGTTACAATCTAGTAATTAATGTCAAGTTCTCCAAGCTTTTTCTTCCTGCTAGGTTGGATTTCATAATGGAAAATTATAATATTCACACATGAGAATCAGAGCAGATTGCAGCAGGAAACACAGCTCCCTGACACTTGGTTCACAACTTGAGAGGCATTTAACCAGTCTCTAGGGGGGTGTGGATTCAAGATAATCGAAATAAAGAAGTGTCGTAGGACTGAAACACTAGTATTATTATTTTAGTGATCAAAGTGCGGTGCAAAGGGAAGCCAGAATAAGGGCAAAGGAAGCCATTGGGGCCCAGCCCTACAAGGACTAACCCCCAACTTACTCCTCCTTCAGAAGGATAATCTTGGGAGATCAAAAAATTGTTCTCATGAGTAAGGCTTTTACTCACTTTGTGAATTCTCCCATCTGGGCATCTCATGTATTCAAAAGGATCTTTTTTTGCTATCTAACTGCAGCTTTTCTTTCTCAGTTATTAGGTTTTCTTACATTAAAAACTAAGTGATAAAATGGAGCCAACTATTTTGGAGATGTCTGAATACAGGGTATATACTTCCTAATGTAGGTTTTCTTTTCTCTTTCTTTTCTGTTTTCATTACCCACGTATTTCGCTGTTCTGTTCTGGGACATTTTCTCCATGCGGTGCATGGAGATAACATACCATAAACTCCAAATCAATTGTCTGCTCATTCAACATATTTCCTATTTCATTTTTTCTCTGTAACAGTATTTATCTAAGGGGTGGCTTCTTTATTTGTATCAGTTTTCTCATCATAACTGTTTTTGCCGGGGAAGAAAAGCAATGCTGAAAGAGAAAGGAGAACAATTTATAGCTTCTGTGACCTTGCTTCAAGTCAGTGACCCTTCCCGCAATCAAAGCTGAAGTGTTAAGGATGTTGAATCATTTGTTTTTTGTTTCACAATGGGAATGAGGATTATTGCTGAAGAATAGGATTTGCATTCGTCATAGGAATTTGCCGCAAACTTTTTAAAAGCAACCTGGAATTTTTTTTACTGGAAAATCTCAGGTGTGTCGCACCACCGGGAATATACAGAGCCGTGTTGTGTAAGAGGCGCTCCATGTGAGCGCGTACAAGCATATGGGCTTCCCAAACGTGAGAAGGGGCAGTGAGGTGAGCAGCATGTGGCAGTGGCCAGCATGGACGCTTGCAGCCACTGGTGGAGTGGAAAAGTGGTACCGCCACTTGAGGAGCGACTGAGTTGCCCATTCGGCCTTGGTCAGGCACAATCCCTGCTGAGCCGCGTTGGCCCCTCTGCCTGGATCAGTCCCGGTCTGCCATAATCTACCCCAAACTGAACATGACTTTCAAATGAGCAATGCAAAAGCAATGCCCTACCATTTTTCTATCGATGCTCTTGTTTTTTCTGCCACCAGTAAACTTGATCCATCCCTGATTTCAGTGTCTCTTTTTGTTTCCCCTTCCTCCCATCCATTCTTTAGCATTGGCATCTGTATAGTCTTGCAGATGATTACTGTAAGCAGTATGCGTCCATCTTTTCAGTCATGCGTTCCTACCAGCAATAACAAATGAAAAGCTGGGCCCTGTCGGCTCTAAGGGACACAAGACCAGGCAGCTGCAGGAGACCATCCAATCAAGCAACATCTTCTACCATCATAATGATAATTTCCCACTTTAACAGAACACCCTGCTGCCAAACTCCGGTGATAATGAGCCTGTCATTGCGCTCCCTACAGTATCTAGAAAGTAGGGGGGTTTTTTTGCAAAGCAAATGAAGAAGCTGATGATTAACAAGAAACAAACCAAAGATTCACTCCATTGCTGGCCACACATACCAAATCATTGATTTTCTTTCCTGCTGGGCAGCAGCTGTTTCGTTCACTTTGCAGAAACGTCTTTTTTTCTGCTTGAAAACGGGGTAGGGGCTGCCGCAATGGGCTACACAATTGCAGGAGTTGGAGGCAGCAAACAATGGCAAGGACCAATGCATGATGCACTTGAGGTGAGCATGGCAGCGGTGCTCTCAGAGAGATGTCGCCTTTGTCCCAGAATAGAAAAGTCCTGGGGTTGGCATGTATACACATCACCCTTCCAGTAAGGGTTTAGTCGCAGGGGCAATTATTTTGGGTGGAGGGCTGCTTACTGAGTTTTGGCACGCCATCGAGGGCCAAATGACAGGCAGCCAGGGGCAGATTAATATTAATTATCTAATTTTTTTAAGGGCCTCATGGGCCGGATAGAATGGCCTGGCGGGCCGCATTTTGCCCACCCCTGGTTTAGTGACCACCCAAATCCACGGCCATGTTTCTACCATCGATTTAACAATGCAATCCCAGGACAACTGTTCAGATGCACTTGATAATCTTCCAGGCCAAACCGTTACCACTTCTTATCTCACAAACCTTTTCAGGATTTGTCTCAGGACAGTGAACGTTGACATCCAAACAATTGTACTTTATCCCAGGAGAAATGCAATGCCTGTTTATACTCTAAGAGGCCTTAGTCCGGTAAACTCTAGAAGTGCCCTCCGTATCAAAGTAACTGGGCTGATTGTTAGGTAAAAAAAAAAGTTTTGGGGAAAGATATAGTAAAATGCAGAAGACACCTGTTACCTGAGAAATTAGACATTGTAGAAATAATCATACAACATATTAGCTGGAAAGGTCCTTGAGAAGTCATCTAGTCTATTATAAATGAATTATCCTGACAGATCATCCAATCCAAACAGGGCATAGTGTTTTCACAGTGGGCTTCTTGGCTAGCAAGGTATATTTGAAATGGGATATCTTATTTATAACCTTTCAGAGTGAAGTGCATATCTCCACATCATGATCAGTATATTCTAAATCCACTGAAATGTCACTGAGATTTTGTTTTCTCTTGTTTCAAGGTACCTATGTGATGACAGTGACTGCAAACGATGCAGATGATAGTACTACAGCCAATGGGATGGTGAGATACCGAATTGTAACTCAAACCCCACAGAGTCCATCGCAGAATATGTTTACCATTAACAGTGAAACGGGAGACATTGTCACAGTGGCTGCTGGACTGGACAGAGAGGTGAGACTCAAGACGATAGTAGCTGGTTTTGATTGTCAGTGGTTTGCTCGAGTATAAAGGCCAGACTCCATTTCACACCTAAATGGGCCAGAAGTCTGGAGCGATTTGTGTTCAGGGCTCTTCTGGATATTATATTCAGAGCTGGATGTGAACTTCCGCAAAGTTTAGAGGCACGTGCACACGGTTCAGGTTTGGTCCAGTATTTGTCCTAATCATAAGCAGTCTGTAAAATTATTGTTTTGGCGTTTTGATGAAAGGCTGCCTCTGGATAACTTAAGACTATAATTAAAGCCCTAGAAAATACCTGTAGGGAGCAGTCCCCCGCTGGTCAAGGAACAGACGGATCTTGAACTTCTGTAAATCTTACAGTGTATTCTTTGTACACAATTACAGCGCCCTTGTCAAAAAATCTCAGTATTTCATTAAAGCACCCTCGTGCCAGTTCTCACACACCGCTTTCTTCTTGGACATTATATGACACCCACCCTACTGTGTGTCGGTCTAGCTCTCTCTTGCTGATGACTCTGCGTGGATAAAATTAGGAAGCTGTGAGTTTCAAGAAATGTTGGGGCATGTTTTGGTTTTTGCAAAGCCCCTTGGTTCCTGATACGTTTCCTTTCTGCTATTTTACACTGTACAGTTCCTTCAGATGGGAAAAAAATGTATATATTTTAAGTCATGAAACTGTAGTTCACCTTCTCAGATTAGCTGCAATGATTCTCAGAGCCCCAGTGCATCAGGAGATGTTTTACTGAGGGCAGTCTAAATGTAGACTTTCAAACCCCATGCATAAAAAAACCCAGTCAGATTGGCATAACTGGTAGGGTATCTTGTTTCAAATTTGACTCAAATCCAAGTCATCTGAATTAGCCTGGGAAGTGAAGTTTTCTATCCCCAGGATCAAATCTGATTGGCTCAGAGTGAAGGAAGGACTTATATCATGATTGTTTTTTCCTGGTGATGAGTTAGAATAAGCACCCGTCCATATTCAAACACTTCAGTCTTATTTGCTGAAGTCACAAATGATCAGCAGTGCTGGTTAACTGTGATAGCCCAGTAATAATACAGCAAACACTGAGAAGAAAACAGAACCCCAGCTTCAATGATAAAATGAACCATAGTGCTTGTGGTCTTCCCAGCATTAAGTGCAGGCTGCCGTGCTCCGGAGGGAAATTATTGCAAGGCAGTCTTTTTTTAATGGTGCTGAGCCCACTAGATTGATAACCGCTGCCTTCCAAAGATTAGTTAAATATTATTTCTCATTCCTTATCTGTGAGTGAAACCAAATGGGTGCGAGAGCACATACAAAGGGTTGGTGGGTGGACTCGCTGTCTGAGATGCTGCAATTGGAGGGGCGTGAGGGTGCGCAGGTTTCATGTCAGAGTGTATCTCTTCGGTGTCAATCACGGCAGGCTGCCTTTGCTGTGTGTCAAGGCCTCCGGTTCCAAAGCCGGCTGATAGACACTTTTGTTTCTGCCGGTTGCATTCAGACACCTCGGGCTCCTTTTTGCTTCCAGGCAGCACACGGCCTAAGGGTACCAGGCTGCTTCGACACATTTCCATTCAGCCTGGAAGCTGGAATCCTAAACACAGCCGGCGAGCAGGAGGAAGGTGGCCACTGGTAAATACAGGGAACTGGATGAAAAAAAATTGACAGCAGGCAGAAGAGAGCCTGGTGGCATTTAAAAGACTTGGAATAGAAACCAGGGGTGCCCGATGGAGCTGGCACAGACTACGGACTTGCTCAGGGCATAATCTCAGCTAGAGCTGACCCCGAGGGAGAAAGCTCTGTGAAACAGCTATCTGAAGAGGAGGGCAGATGAAAGAAGAGCTTGCAAGAGATTGGATGGGGAGACAGGAAAAAGGAATTAAAAAAAAAAAGGAAAAGGCATTACCTCTTGCTTCTTCCCCAGTCAGAAAGTTGTAGGCAACTTTGCAAACATGAAAAGGGGCAGACCTGACCTTTCCTTGCTTTGCTTATTTATAAAACCCAAAACTTACCTGAATATTAAGCAGATAGATTATGCTGGACAGTGCTGAAGCTGCAGTCCACTTGTCATAGAAGAACAGACATAGGCAACGTAGTCCTCCAAGAACTGACAGGACAACCTCTGACTGCCCAAGGCTTTATGCCACTGACTACCCAAAGCTTTATACCTCTGACTACCCAAAGCTTTATTCCACAACAGGGCCCAGTAGAAATCAGCAGCAAGGCCATTTTCCATGGATGTCAATAGAGCGAGGACTTTGCTCTACGTCCTGCAGAATACAGAAAGGGTCTAGACCTTCCTCATTTTCATTGCAACAGGGGCAGTGGGGAGGGGAGAGACAAAGGATGTCATCACCTCAAATCAACTGAAAAACTATGCAGGCATTTTGTGCTCCCTTTCCCGGTGCTTTAGTTCTAAGAAATTACGGTGCAGAGGCAATGAACATGTGGAAACACTTTATTAATTGCCCCACAACTGTGTTCCAGGTGAGAAGATGGTAAATTCAAGCTGCCGAGTTGCAGGTATACCACCAGGCCTACCCTCATACGATGGCATGTGGTTCTTTTATGCTGCTTCCCTGCATTTTCTTGGAATTAAAGTGAAGATTTTTTTTTCTAGTAACATAAAATCTTATTAAATCTAAATTGAACACTGTAGTTTGCAAGTTTACTAACCGTACTGCAAGTTTTGGCTGAAGTCTCGAATAGAAAGCCTCTTGAGGGCCTCAAGTGAGTTTTGCTGCTGAGGTTTGTTCATTAAGAGAAGGAGCCAAATTGCAGCAGCAGTTTGAATGCAGATGGGATCTGAATGAAAATGTTAACACATCTGACCCGTTCAAGTGAAGCTACTGCAACCAAGATATATTCCCCGGGTACAGACTATTTTCTCGGATGTTTATCGACTTGTCACACTGCGCCCGTGACATTGGGCTGCTAGGCTGTGTTGATACAGGGCCTGATTCTTCTTTACACTGAGACCCTTTTACACTGGTCCAACAATAAAAAGAGGCCTTTCAGTGGCTGTAGATTTAACTACCAGAGCCTTAATATCAATGAGAAAACAGGACCGTATCGTACGTCCAACATTACACCTTGCACTGGATAAAGCAATTATATCTGAATGGTAAATGCAAGAGAAAAAGACGATGTAGCTAGTTGCTGGATGCTCCTTGCGGTATATTTACTAGTGCTTTCTCAGAATCATCATTTAAATATTGACCACGGACTGATTTTACAGCAATATGCATATAAGTCAATTAAATGTATCGAGTCTCCAGTAAATGATTGGGTTTACAGCTCAGGGTTTGTCCTGTGCAGTGTTTCAGATGACCGTGAAGATGAAAAAAAACACAAGAAATCCCTTCTAAGAAGTTCTGGTAATTTATAGAAATGTAGAAACTCTGATTTCTCACAAACTGAGGAGGAAATTAAAAACTCAGCCTCTGAAATTGTTCTAGTCTTCCTAAATGTGTCTGACATTGAAGATAGCAAAATGAAAAGCCAAGGTATTAAAATATTGATGGCTTTAAAGTTATCTTACCTGGTTCCCATTAATCTGGATGTAAATATGGTTACAAAGCTGTGTGTCCATTCACTCATTATGCCTGTGTTTAATTGAATGGATCCCCAAGGAAGATAAAGATAATTGGACTGCACTTCATAAAAATTATTAAAGGAGGACAGTTTAGCAACAGTCTGATTTAAGCTCCTGTCTGCATAAGGGTGAAAAATGCCAAAGGTGGAACAAAAGAGTCTCTCTCCTATTGAACTAATAGGGAGAAATGATAGGGTTTCAGAATGTAAAGAACTAGATCGTCAGAGCCACATTGAAATAGCAAGGCTAGCGTGAAAAGGTTAAAATCAAATACTTGCTCTGAAGCAGACAAAAGTCAAGCAGATGTAAGAGGATTGGTGGTGAATGTATTACGAGTGGGGGGAAAATCAGACAGTGATTGGAGCATGGGATATATGGATTAGCAAGAAAGGCCATAAACCTAAGAGATGGACAGGTTATAACAAAGCTCTGGGGGAAAAGTCAGGCTATTTTATTTGGTTTTAAGCAGGCTGCTGCACAGCTAGGTTGCACTAGGCATGGCTAGTCTCCAATTGCAAGTCATTCTAGCTGCTTAATTTGATTGCGTTCCCATCCTCGTTGTTCTCCGTTGCTTTGTACCACCCAAGTATGTCGCAGAGACAAAGGGGTGAGTGCCTTGCAGCCCTCCTCCCTCCCCCCACGGGAACGTGCCTAGACCCACACTGTGCTGGTACCACCAACTCCCTAAGGCTCGGCACATCCACCAGCTGCGGATCAAACCCAGACCGTCAATCTGAAGGCAAGCGTGCCAGCCAATGAGCTCTTGGTGCAGTAATTCAACTCCATCAGATACATTGATTTCTCTTGTGGCAAGATATCTGTCTCAGCAGCACAGTAAACCATTCTCGGGTCTACAGCATAGGCAATATCATCCTCTGAAGAGCTTCTGCTAAATATTTTATGAACAAGGACTTTGAGCATATATATAAAAAAAAAAAAAGAAGAAGAGAAAAGGAACTGGCTGATTCCACACACTGCTGGCAGACCAATAAACGTCGAGACATCTCAAATGTCATCCAGGCTTATTTGAGATAATAAGCATTTCGACTCTGTGATTCTTGTAGCGAAGTGCTGCTTACTTTTTTGAAATCTCCTTTAGAACAAGGTCTTTTCCAGCACATTCATCTCATGTTTAAAACTAAATAAATAAGAAAGTCAGGAGCTGTAAAGTGGCTTTTTCGAATTGCTCTGTGTTTCTATTTTTTTTTAAAGTGATTGGAGCTATGCTACTGCAAATGCTTTTAAAAATACATGAAATCCAATTCTGTGATTACCACACTTCACTTTCTGAAAACATGATGTTGCAAGTCTTTTTCTCAGCCAAGTGAAAGATAAAAGGGAATGCCTACCAACAACTATGCTAATGGCTTATTTATTTATGAATGAAATGGCAGGATTGGAAAGGGATGGCGGGGAGGAAAGAGTCCTTTGATTGCTTGGAAGATGTTTTCATAGATTTCGTAGACATCGGGGTTGGAAGGGACTTTGCAAGATCATCGGGTCCAGCCTGCAGCCCCAAAAGGCAGGAAATCAGTTGGGGTCAGGTGACCCCAACAAGACAGTCATCCAAATGCATCTTGAACGTGTCCAGAGTAGGTGCTTGCACCACTTCTAGCGGGGAGTCTATTCCAAACTCTGGAGACTCAGACGGTAAAGAAGTGCTTCCTTATGTCCAATCTAAAACGGCCTTCCAGCAATTCGTGTCCATCAGACCTTGTTTTTCCTTAGGGTGCCCTGGTGAACAGACGTTCTCCCAGATCCTGGTGCACACCCCAATATACTTACAGGCTGCCACCAAGTCCCGCCTAAGCCTATGCTTTTGCAAGCTGAAGAGTCCCATGCCTCTCAGCCTCTCCTCACAAGGCCTGCTCTCTCGACCTTGACCTCTCTTGACCATATTGTTGATCTCTTCCAAATGCATGCCTTTGTTGAAACCAGAATTCGCCAGGAGAAAAGCACTTTGCAATGCATTATTGAAAAAAATAACGTTGCTGCTTTCTTCCCATGAGTTACATAGCCCAAATGCCATGGTTTGGTTTTGCCTCGAGTAGTAGCAATCCAGAGCGCTGGGGTGTCAATGCTGACAGCAGTTGTCTTCAGGTACCCGATGGAGCCATTTCATTAGAAACCAATTGGTTGCTGTGTTGTAGAGTTATTGGACAGATTGGATAGCAGAGCATAGATCAGAGATGTATTTGCTAGCTGTGTTGGTCTGAAACAAAAAGAAATGCAAAACTCTTGAACTTTTCGTTCAGAGAGGATACCTTTTATTAGACCAACTAAGAAATCGCAAAAAATATGTGTTGTTCTGCAAGTTTTTGGGCACACATGCCTGCCTTAGACTCCAGGAAAATTTAAGATGGTAAAAAGTCCCCATAGGTAGAAAGTAAACTTCTTTTTTGCAGAGAGGAAGCTGAAGGTGGAAGTCTGTTCCTCTGGGTCCATGAAAGTGTCTTTATGAGTTGCTCTTTGATATGCAGATAAGGCAGGATTCCCTTCCTGGCGGTGTCAGATGACAGAAAAGCAGGGAGGTGTAGAAATCTTCCTTGTTGTTGAGCAATGAATTTTAAATCCAAAATCGGCTAGAATTCAGCGTCTGCCATGTTTCAGGGATATATTTGGTAGCCATGTTGGTCTAAGACAAAAAGAAATGCAAAACTCTAGAACTCTTGGTTCAAAGACGATTCCTTTCATTAGACCAACTAAGAAATCACAAAAAAAATTGTCTTCTTCTGCAAGCTTTCAGGCACGTGTGCCCACACTGAGAAGGAGGGGGCATTACTCAGATGGGTCTAATTATAGGTGTTGCCAGGAGCTAGTTAAGTCTACAAATTTGAGCAGCCTTGGGACTACTCAACTTTAACCCAGCTAGAATGGTTCCATTGCACAGGCCTGGATTGCCAAGGTGCAGAGCACTGCATCCAGCCGCTTAGCTAGAAGCATACACCTGACTTTGCTGGCTTTACAACATTGGTGAGTTCCCCTGTGACAGGATGGTCCTAAGCTCAGCCTTTCTGGAAGCCTTTCATTCCTCTGGAACAGTCCAAAGGGAATTTGGCCTATGCTAAATTTATTTCTCTTCCATGCATATCAATACGCTACTCCTCCTCCTCCTCCAAGCAAGGCTAGAGGAACATCTGTTGCAGCTTGATTCCAAAGGGTCATATTTCTTGACGTGATCCAAGTTATACATGAGTGAATCTATGCAGATCAACAGTCATGCATATATACTGATGCAGCTTGTCTACACTGGGTGAATGTTTCATATTTTCTTCACCCAAATTAGCCATCTCAAAAGAGCAGCCATGATTGACGCAAAATTGTAGGAGCATGTCACCTTATGACAGGCACCATCAAAAATATGAGCTGTATTTACTATCTGTATCTGATATCAGAGTCCTTCTGCTTAAATCAAGGGAGATTGCAGAGTAGTACTTCATTTTTTATTTTCTCTCAGTTATTTTCTTTTGCGCTAGACCTCAAACAGCCAGATCTCCGTGGGTATGAAGGATTTTATTTTCAAAGATGGAGCTTGGCAGTCAGTGCTTTAAAAATACACAAAGTAAAAAATGCTCAAAGTCAGAGGTGGGCAAAATGCGGCCCACGGGCCAGATGCGGCCTGCCAAGCTATTCTATCTGGCCCGTGGGGCCCCTAAAAAATGTAGAAAGTTAATACTTATCTGCCTCTGGCTGCCTGTCATGCAGCCCTCAATGCCTTGCCAAAACTCAGTAAGCGGCCCTCCGCCTGAAAAAATTGCCCGCCCCTGCTCTAAGTTGTGTGCACAAAGGAGGGAACTAACTCTCAGTTATTTGCAAGGTGCAACCTTGGACTTCCTTTTCTAGCTGTGCCAATCTCTGTATTTAAACACGTGGTCTTAAAAATTCCCAGCACGCTTTCCCCAGAAGTGAGGCAGCTAGCCACCATAATAAACCTCCAAGGGAAGGGGTAGATTTCCCACCTCTTGCTGTCTTCAGACCTTGTTTTTTGGCATATTTTATCCTGCATCTAGTTTGAGAGATGTCTTAGTCACACACAAGTTACTGGCCCCAAAGCAACATTAACTAAGTGAAAGTCCGTCACCAGTGCTACCTAGGAAGTCAGGCTAAATAATGTTCTGGTCCCATCTGGCCTCCAAATCAATGAAGCTATGAAAGAGTAAGAGTTTGTCTTTGCTATTAAAAACGAAGAAATTCTCCCATGCTGCTACCGTGCAGCGAGCTGTGCGCTGGTTGTCTGCTTGGTTGCCCCACTCCTTCCCAGGGATTTGTTGAAGCATAGAGTTGTTCTGGGCAATGAATGCTTCTCTCTAAGTGTCACTTATCACTAAATACCGTGTTACTCCTGATACCTTTTAATTTTGCAGGTCCATGTAACAAAAATGTAAATACCAAGGCTTTATATGTTAATATGTCTGATTATCATTGCTTAAAGATAAAACTGGTTAAATTATTCAGTTATGAAATTATCCCATTTCCACAGCAGCATTTCTTGTCAAAAGAAGAGCTGATTAGCTGTAAGCTGAATTTAGCTAGTAGATTTACAGTTGATTCTGGTTAATATTTCTACATTGTATGTGGGACTGATTTGAACTTGTTCCATCACTCCAACATGCATTTCATTTTCTCATTACAGACAAGAATGACCTATGTCAGCAAATTATTCTGAGGAGTGCTACCACTCATCAGTGAAGAGGGTTCGTTTTATTAACCCCATTTAGTACCTTTGGAAATACAGTGTGCACCCAGTGAAGAGCCACTCAGAGTAATTTGTAGATGTCAGGAGTTAGAGCTGGGAGGGGCTGAACCTACTCTAGTCGCTGTTGGTTCAGCCTCCGTCAACCCACCGCGAGCGATTCTGGAGTCTGAACGTGACAGAGATGCTTTGGGAGCCGGTAGTAGGAGAGCCCCCCTGGGTGAGGGGCATACGTCAGTGTATTTTGCAGCATACTCACGGTGTCCAAAAGTGATCTCATCCCCTTCTGCACTTGTTCTAGTGCTTGTGGCCTTTTTCTCTCTTGCAAACCTCGCCAGAGTGATCTGTGCCTTCCAGGTTCAATAACTGGAAGGCGTTCAGTATAAGCATCTTCCTGAAGATGGGTTAGGAGCCTCGACTAGTAGTCCAAAGTGGTGACAAGGGGAGTTATTTCAAAACGCCTATTCCTTATTCATTCTTTAGCTACCAACAGGTGTTGCATTTGTCCCCAGATAAGTTGTGCCCATGTTTGTCCTGGGACAGTAATATCCCGGGATTGGTGTGTAGATACCTTGCCCTTCTAATCTGGGTTCAGTGAGCGGTTGAATGCACTGCCACTTTTCTGCCGTCGATTCAATGATGAAATCCTGAGAAAACCATTCAGATGCACTTGCGATGCCCTGGAATAAACTGCTAGGACTTCTTATCCCCTAAACCTTTTTAGGATTTTTAGGATCCAGGGCAACAGACATGGATGTCTGAACAACTGTTCTGTGTCCCAGAATAAAATGGTTTATCCCAGGGCACACATGGCCTTTGCGTGGGCACTCATATTCTGAAATAAGAGTTCCTCAGTCCCTGTTGGTTTGTTTTGCTTCCAAGGTAGATTGAGCAAATTCAAAATAAGGCACTCTTAAGCACCAACACAGGAAGCTAATCAGGAATAGCTATTCCACTTTAAATGCATCTCCTACCTTAAGCTAAGTTAACTTGTCTGTGAACTTAGTAACATTCGCTGTAGAGATTGCATGTCACCTGGTCTCCAAAACCTTTCCCCTTTTCCTGTTTACTTATGTTCCAATTCAAGGTGAAGGTTTTGATTTGCAAAGCCCTGAATTGTTTGGGTTCTTGCCGCCTTAGGGAAAGACGGTGTCTTTCCATGTCTGAAGTTGCTGGAACCTTGTATATTATTTATGGAGTCTTGATATGGGCTTCTGAATTCTCAGCTCTGGATCGAATTCCCCCTCTTGATCCAGAGGCTCTGTGTTGTTTGACATTCAAGAAAGTACTAAAGCACGTTGCATGAGTGTAAGTGTTCAAGGTGATTCCTAGATTTAAATGTAGCTCAAAAGAGTTTTTTCTCTGATAAACCATGATATTCCTCATATACTGCACTGATACCCAAGGTACGATATGGGGCCAGACAGAGAGGTAGGACCCATAAGGCAAGAGATTTAGCTAAGGAAAGTAAGCATGGAAAGAGAGAGAACTCAGGCGTGAGCATGAGTGTCTCTGGGAAAAAAAAGATTTGAAGATCATAGGAAAACCTGAAGCTGAATAAAAGGATTAGAGAAATGAGGAGACGGCGGGAGCTTTCTGAGCAGGAAGCTATAGGGCCCAGAGAAAGTAAGTCGGGCTCTTCCTACAAAACAATAAACTTTCCCACGACTTTTCTTTTCTCCCTGCTTAGAGCAAGGCCACACAGCACATTCAGCAATGTCATCGATAGTTATTATTTCACAAAGCTCATGCAATCGTGTGAAGAAGGAAGATGATCTGGATGCAGGCCTAACTGGCCAAACAATGATTAGCTATGCAAGCCACAACGGCCTGCAGACGCCGCTTGAATGCAAGGCAAAAAAGCTCACCACCACTCTGATGCCACGGGGGGGTGTTCACTAATTATACTACCTGTTCAGCTACACATGGTGTTAATATCACTAAGGGCTTTAGGAAGTAAATAATCTTGACAAACACAGATAAACACTAATAAAGACCAAGCAAAACAGAGCAAAGCACACACATTCGATCACCTAATCTGGACAAACAGAGAGATAATCGCAATCACTTAGATGCCAGGCCGGATCTTTAGTTCTAGATCGATAGGTCCATGTGACATTTCATCCTTGGCTCCTGTGGTCGTGCTAATGAAAAGGAGGTGTGTGGTCGCACACTTGGGAAGTTCTGAACCAGCAGCATACGTAACAGTCTCCTGTCGGTCGGGGAGCCGCTTTTGTGCTGATACAGCGCATCCCTGCTGGGTGAGCCCCAGGGCGCTGGTGTCTGTGGAGTAGCATCAGGCAAGTTCTTCCTATTCCACTTATTCGCTTAAGAGACATAGTGGGTCATGCTTAAGGTAGGAGATGCATTTAAAGTGGAATAGCTATTCCTGATTAGCTTCCTGTGTTGGTGCTTAAGAGTGCCTTGTTACATGCTGTAATGAAGCGATGCATTACACAGACGCAAGTAATCGAGTCTGCTGGAACGTGGTAATTACCGCGCTCCAGCCAGCCTCCGCATCTCGTGTATCAGCATCCCCACGCCTGAAAATGGTGGCAGGGGTATTCAACGAGTTTTAGATACACCACCCCCACCACCATTTTTAAGTGCAAGGATGCTGATACAAGAGACACTCCAGGTGCTTTAATTAGACCAGCTTTCAAAGCCACTCTAATTAAAGTGCGCCTCCACCCCACCACCAGAGCATGTGTAAAAATGCCCAGTGAGTGTGATTTGAGAGAGCCTCAGCCCACACAGTGCTCACCAACCTGCCAGTACATCAAGGGATCCTGTATAATTTCTCTAAGCCGTAGCATATTCTAGCCTTTCTGCTATAACTTTTAGATTTTGAACTTTTCTTCAACAATACTATGGCATAACAATATGTTTTATATACAATTACGCATGCAAAAACTATGTAAAATGACATAAGCGTTGCCTTATCCAGCTAGATGTATACTCCATACCTACTGCTGAGTACTTTACACATGTTTTACCATGAACACACAGTGTTTACTTGGCCGATCTGCCAAGTCTGTTTTCAGAAAGAATTCTTCTCCCTGTGAGGCGAAGGTAATGCTGACAAGTTTTTTCATCCATCCGAGAAGTTAGTCCCACATTTCCCAGTGGTACCCATTGCCAAAAATGGTCTGTCTGTGCTGATGAACAGGTTCATTCCTGAGGCTGACAGTTCCATTGTTCCAGTGAAATATAGCTGTCGTAGGAGCTGATGGAGCTTGTCTCTTGGTCATAGCGCCTTCTCAGATACGAGGAGAGTGACAAAGAGCTGCTGAGATTCTCCCATGCCACTGCCAGATACACTCGTGGTCCTGCCCCTTCCCAGAGACTCTTGTTCATCTGCCGTCATCGGTGTCGGTTTTAATAGAGAGTTACAATCAAAAGTAACATTTGCACGGTGATGGGAAGGCTGTCTGTTCTATAGAAAGGGGTTTTATCCCAAGTTCTTGTGCATTTATAAGCCATTTCTGATGTTTAGCAAAGGATGGTGGTGACATCTGGAAATGGAGAGAGACACTGGCATTTAAAGGAGTTTTTAGCATCAATTTATACCTGTACTGAGTGACCTTCTTCAAGGATGATTTCTTACTAGTTGGCTCAAATAGAGGGAATTTTTCTTTATAATCACACCTGTTATCTAGACCTCCTTGAAATAACAGAGTAGTTCCTCTAGTTTGTTTTTCTTTCTGTTCTGTTTGAATTTGACTCTCTTCCACTGCACCTGGCCTCATTTAAGGATTGCTGGCATTAAGATATTACGTCCTCTGGCTCTCCACATACTATCTCACATGCTAAACAGTAATGACTTTTTCCAAAGTCATTAATTTCTATCATATAAATGGATATTCAGGTAATTTACAAAAATGGCTGCCAGATGAAAAAGTACTAATTTGGGTTTGACCTAATGAGTCAAAGAAAAACTTAGAGCCTAATTGAATTCCAATTAGAAAGTTCTGAACACGAATTCAGGTGCTAACCGACTTGCTCAGTTCTCATTCCCTCTCCTTTATCCATCTAGAACTCGTTAGGTTTTATAGCGTCTCTCCTGGAAGATCCCAAATACAATATCATAAAGTTTGTAGCTACTCTTCTTTATTCACACACATTTTAGTATGTTCAGAGAGTTCTGGTACACAAGTCTGGTTGCACTTGTTTCAAGTTATTCCTGAAATCCTACCACTGACTACCGTGGGTTGGTTTATACATTATTCAATAGCAAAATCCCAGCTGAATAGGGGGAAAAAAGTTAAGTATCAGAGTGGAAAGCTCACCAGGTCCTTAGCATAATCTCTGTGCTTCAAACCTGCATTTCTTTTTCCATTTGAGCTTGTCTTACAGTGAAGAATAGTGTATCATTCCAATTTTAGTTAGAAGAGTACCTGCTCAGCTCAGAAAGATTTAAAGTTTTTCCTCTGGTACATCACATACTTTCCAACAGCCCCTTCCCCTCTCTAAAGGGATTATTGTATAAATCTGCACCAGGTCAAGTGAAATAATTAAACACAGGCTGGCTCCACTAATTAACTTATCCACAGACCATTGTCTGTTATTAGCATTTTAAAGAGAGACTTAGTCGGTTAACTCCTTAGTTTCTAGAGCTGTTAGCATTCGTTTTTAATGGTAAGCCTTTATTTAATGGTACGGAGTTAGAGCATCTAAAATGTACCCTTTGGCTATATTTCACACAGAAATCTAGTTGTGGATGCTCCTTCTGTAGAATGAATCAATTTAGAGGATATGATGGCATGCAGCTGCCACTTCTCAGCCTACTATAGGCACAAGGCAACTGCAACTCCCAAATGTCTGGAGACTGACTTTTCAGTGGTAATTTTAAAAATGGCATGGTTTAGAGCATTAACAAAAAACCAGTACTAATAATGCCTAGTTCTTATATAGCATGTTTCATCCATAGATCTCAAAGGGGTTTTGCAAAGTCAGTGTCATGAAAGGTACAGTTGTGGTGTACATGATGCTTGTAAATGGATAGAAATGTAGGGCTGGACTCAGATGCTCTTACTCCTATTGAGGAGTACTTTACTCCTTGTGTCTGAGAGATTTCTGTGGGATTATTCAAGGATTAATGTGCTATTTAAGAAAGGAAAGGGTGGCAAAACGTGGCCCTTTGAAGACAGAAAAGTATTCCCATTGACACTTGTAAGCACTACTAGGATACAATATATAACATAGAACCATAGAAAAACAGGTCTGGTAGGGACCTGAGGAAGATATCAGCTAAGTACAGAGAGTCAGTAATCCCGAGGCTGAATCAATTCAATCTTCACATGTTAGTCTAAGCTGCATAGATTGAACCAATAAGCAAGTGAACAGACATTCACTTTTGATTCCAGAAATGCAGCCACACGCCTGCAATGGCCCAGGCCAGGAGCTGGGAGGGCGCTAGAGCACATCTCCCTGCTCAGCTGGAGCAGACAGCATCAGGCAAGGCTAGCCTGCCCACCCTGTGAGCTGGTTTACAGGGAAGGTACAAAGCATCCTGGGATGCTGGGAGACTGAGTTAACTTGAATCTGGAGGGGATCTTGGACAGAAGTTCAATAATCAGATTTAACCTAAATCAGTTCAGCCTGATACTACATCCATCCAGGTTTAGCGTAACCCTATGTCAGCCATTTTGAAAGCAGTTTATGTGCACTGAACTTCTGTTGTGTTACAGATCTGAACTGGTTTCTGATCACTTATACCAGTGTATATGTAACTTCTTTCTCTAGCCTTCTAGTCCAACCCCCATGCTCAAGTAGGATCATCCTGTCTGAGCCATCCCAGACAAATATTTCTCAATCCTGCACTTAAAAACTTCCATCGATGTCAATTCTACAGCCTCTATTCCATTGCCTAACCACCCTCACAATCAAAATGCACAAATGCCTCCCCATCGAGGAAATGAACCCTATTCTCCAGCGTGATAGGCAGAGATGCTTACCAGTCATCTGATGAGATAAAATGATGATAAAAAAAAACAAAAGAAAAACTAATAATACCCAAGTTAGAGCAACAAGCTCTAAATGTTGTCCATTGTTGTAACATTTAAAAGGGCCTCTAAATAATTTCAGCAGTTCTTTTCGTGTGAAGAAGATAGGGCTGAACTCTGTTTTCCAGGAACGCATACATCCCCCTAAAACTTCTGTAGTAACTAGAAGGGTTGAAGTGATGTTGTTGCTGTGATGGCCCAAGAACTACATTAGAGGCAAGAATAGCTGTGGGTGATATTTTTTATTAGACCATCTGCATGGTTGGGGATAGACATAGACCAGCTTTGGGATATCACAGTTCTCTTCCTCGGGCCTCAGGAATTGGGAGGCCTGACGAAGGGTACTATAATATGCAAAGTGTGCTGTGCCTATTGCAACCATGCATTCAGTCCAATAACAGATATCACCTGCAAATATTCTTGCCTCTCTAGTAAATGAAGTAAACAGTAGTTGTTGTAGTAGTTAGGCAGTCCATTCTGTCACCAGACCTGCGTTGCACTCAATCCTTATAAGCGAAATATATTCTTTGCCGTCATTATCCCTTTCCTCCTGAGCGTAATACTGGTGTTCAGTCCCAATGTAATGGTGGGTGGGTCTATTATGTGTATGCACAGCACCTCGCTTGGTGGGTTTTTCTAACAGGCCATTTGTTTTACACTTGCTAAGACTTTCTATTTCAAATGCTGCACCTGCAGTTTTCTGTTCACATAAACATATTAATAGACGTTGATGCTAAACCTGGCAGGCGGAGTGCAAAATATGAGTTAATGTGGCCTTTGTTTTTCAGGTATTCAGATAGGATTTTTCTGGTGTTCAGCATTATGAATTTATGCACACAGAAAAAAGGTAGATTGCAATTTCACATCCGTGCAATTATGCAACTCATGCTTATTAAAAAGAATGGTAACATATTTTAAATGAGGAGCAGAGGGCAAATTCTCAGCTCTTTATACGCTGACATAGTACATTTATATCAGCTGAGGGTCTCGCCAAGGGTTTCTGAATCAATAATTTGTAAGTCTTGTATCAAACTTAAAGCCTTTCTAGTAAATTTCTGCCCTTCCAAAGGAAAAATCTGATATTATCCATGAAAGCGTGCTTCAAATAAAATTCCCATTTGAAAAGCATTGCCTTCTTTTTAACATAAGCAAGCTTTGTGAAGATTAGAAGCGTGTTAAGGCACCTTGCTTAGCTTTGTTTGCAGCCCCACACCACCAAGAGAATAATTAGTTTGCATCGTACTGGCACAGCTGTAGTGGATCTGTTGTGCTTGGGCTACGTGTATTTTGTTTAGCTGACGGGGAGCTCAATTCTGAGGTGCAATGCCGCGTGTGTTTAGAGGATACTCCGTACATGGTTCGTTCTCCAAGCAATTTGTTCTACCAATATGCATTTGTCTATAATGATTTAAACCACTCATTCCGAGCCCTAGATGCACTTTCATCTTGCCCGGTTCCCTCGTTACAACTGTGGCATGACGAAGGGACGTGGTAGGATTTGGAAATGTTCTCCGAGGTTTGGAACGCATGTGCATTTTTCCCACTGGTCTTTGATATCGGAAGAGATGATGTGTAGCAATAAATAAATAAATAAGCAGCGCACAGTATTTCCCTGAAAATCAGCAACTAAATGTGGTTTGACGGAGTACGTATTGGAAGGCAAAAGAAAAATGCAAAAAAGGGTCTCACCGCTCATGACTGTTAATAGGAGAAGTGTCATCATTCGTAGGAGAAGTGCACGTCTCAAGAATCGCTGTGCATCACTTGTGCTATGTTTCACGTGCAGCCATTGCCTGAACATGGTGAGCAAAGAGTATTCATCAACAGGAACTCAACGGACAGCCCAAGAAGAGAGAATGACTCGCATGTCCTCAGTGCAGATTTTTTTTTATGCGGTGCCTGAGCTACCTTAAATAACTACATTGGGTGCTGCCAAAATTGGAGCACAGACCACAGCTTGGGCTCCTGAACCCACTCGAGAAGCTCAGTAAATACTTGGACAGGTTGTTCACACTGAGCTCCATACTGCCATGGACACCTCGCCAGCAGTACTTGAGCTAGCTAATTTAAAGCTCTCTTGGGTACATCTACAGAAGCTCTAGTAACTGCAGTATAGTAATACTTGTAGTTGGTTTCTCTTCACGATCCTGTTTAGATCTGGGCAGGTTTTCCCATCCTAAGACAAGTTGGCAGGGTTTTTTAAGTTCCAAAGATTTTTCGCATATCAAAACTGGACAAAGCTTTGACTTTTCAAAACTTATCATCAGAAAAAAGTTGGTGTCGATGAAAAATGCTTGTGAAATAAGTTTAAAATATTTCATTTGGATCATGAACTTTTTAATTTTTTAACCTTTTGGGTATCATTTGAAACGAAGAGTTGCTGAAGGAAGTTTGGGGGTTAGTTTGTTTTTTTCAAATATGACAAAACAGAACATTTTGACCGTTTTGAAACTTTTCACAATTTTTGCAGATCAGGAATTTTATCGGAACAAACTTTTTCCTGGGAAGAGGTCCAACTTTGATGAATCCACATTTTCTGGCGAATAAAATAATCATGTCAGTAGATTCCCAACCAACTCCAGCCCCTCTGAGTTTCCTTCTTCCTACTCTCTGCTATTGGTGTCGTCATCCATTTTTGGCCTGATGCATGGAAAGACTCCAAATTTTTCATGGGACAGATCTCAGATTACTATTTGTACTGTCCATAATAAAAAATGACTTCTCTCCCTTAAACCACAATTACCTGTGATCTAAGCATCTTCAAATGGGATCTCATGGCTCTGGGGGTGATTTATGGTATGGTACGGTATGGCATGGTATGGTAATACCTCCTTTAGATGAAAGGGAGCAAAATGTGAGTTACAATTCCAATAATATATGAACTTGATTAAGATAAAAACAATATAACCACTATGTGTAAAAAGAAACATTAAAGGGAAATATGTTAGTATTGTCTTGCCAAACTATTTAAGAACAGCCCTTCTGCAATAACCGAACTACAGCTCTGCCAAGATCTGTTAGACAGCGAGTAGTCTGAGAGCCAGCTGCGGCATCCAGAAGGAGCTTTACCTTCAAACCCAGGGAGTAACGTGCACTTCTTTGAACGGAAATCAATTGCAAAATTCCTATCAACTTGAATCAGGCAAGGATTTCACTCTTTGTGTCCGATCTTCCCTTCCTTTTATGGCTCTTTATGCTTGCAGATAAGTTGGTTGTTTTTACTGCCTTTTAGCAGATGGAGCTCCCGTCTCTTAAAGTGCTGTGTGCTCCTCTGATTTTCCCTTCTGTACCCCTCAGCCTCAGAGAGGCTGTTCAAACTCTCTCATATCTCGGTCGAGAACGAATATCATTAACTTGATCTGACCTCACGTAAGTCAGCAGACAATGACTCCACTCTCATGTAGGACGCAACCAGTTGATATCAGAAGGATCCTGCCAGAAATCTTGCATTTGTTTAGAACCCACCGCCCTATTACACAGCCCCCTGAAAATGTGCAGTGCTACATGTTCGCCACTATTAGCATTCTTCCATATCCTCATATCCTGACAGTTTACCAGAAATAGTGAGACCATGATCTTATGGCCTTTCCCCGTAAACTTTGAGTTGGCGGCAGGACGGGGTCCTGTTATGGAGCAGCAGAACGTGACAGCTGGTCAGATAGACCGGTGCGCCCGTACTCTTGAGATTGTGGTGTTTCAAACCTTTTATCATCTAAACTGTGAAACAATAAGGCATAGTTTCTCTGCACGATCAGAAGTCTGCCCCGATTCGTGTCCTTCGTATTAAAGTACGGAGGCACAAACTGAGAGGTTAGGCACAGGATTAGGCAGTTAAGGCACGAAACCAAATTGGAGGGGTTGAGATCTCGGACTGCAGCATCCAGAGGCAGCTCCAAAGGGCATGGCATGCCAGCTGCTCTGCTTCTCAGCCCTGCTTGGATGGCCAGCTCCTGGGGGCTGCTGCGGTGATAAGAAACCTGGCCCCATATCCATCTCTCCTTCATCCCTTGAGAGCTATCTCCCCTTGAAGGGGAGTTCCCTGCAATGCGGTCTCTGCTTCTGCACCTGAGCAGCACGAATGAGCCACAGCTCGGGAAGTGATGTACAAATTCCCACTTTCATGTTCACTTAAGGTCTCTTCAGATCTAACCAACCACATGTGCATGGAAAGGCCTGAATCATTGAATCCCACTTTGTTTTTCCAAGCAAGTACCATGTCGGTTGGCCCAGCATCCGGCCTGGACTTTTTAAATGAGTCTATGGGAGCTAACTGTGGACATCCAAGGGGTTTCATTGCGACTTGGCCACCTAACTCTCTTGTGCCCCTGGGGGGAAAAAAAACATGCTAAATGTTGGATTTTTGCTTCCAGATATTATAGTGACAGGTCCCTTAAAGGTGTATGCCGTAAACCAAACAAATGGCACATTTTAGTGCGAGACATGCGAATGTAAGCAGAAAAGTCAGAGTAGGTGATTACATTTCATTTAACATTTTTCACCCCCTTCCTGTACAGCAAACTAATGTCTGGAGCATGCTGTTTTTACTGTACGTACATTTTGCTGACAGACTTTCCAGCAGCATATTGGCTTGCTACTTATTCTGAAAGCTAGGTTATTACTATTCAAGGAGAGTGCTATGTCATGATCTGAGGTGATAATATTGAAAGCCTACTGCTAGTGCATTATCATCTAACAGGATGCAATTACCTGATAAATTGTGACACTTTCTGTTGCTGGGCATTGGTTATACTCCACTGGGAGTCCGGTTCACAAAGTATATTCCAGTGTTCAAAAGTTCCTTAAGTACCATTGAAACGTTCTCTAGTGGTTCCCTGGGTTTTATAAATAAGAAAATAAACCAGGTGATTCAAGGCACAAAGACTCTTGTCTCTGTGACTTCTCCCTTCTCTGCTCTAAACAAAAATAAAACATGAAAGAATAATTTGAAAGACCTTGTGCTGTTTATTGAAGGAATAATCACAGAGGCACTTATCAAAATCAGGAGCCCTGTTCTACACTTTGTTGCAGTATAAATAAGAATTAAATTTGTTCTGGGGGGAATCAGGTTTAAAGCACCGCTTGCAAAGCATTGTTGCGAGCGAGCCATAAGGAACTAATGAATAAATACAGCATGTCTGCGCCATTAGCTGATTTGGTACAGTTGCGAAAAAAAGAGACCTTCTTGTATTTCTCCTCTTTTTCTCCCTGAAATGCACATCATTTCAAAGTGAAAGCTGCCCATTTACTAGGCCATTAATACCTGGGTGCAAATTCAGAGACGCGTTGGGAACTACGGGCATAAGCGAGGGGCCTGGTTCCCCAGGGTCTGTAACATGAATGTAATGTAAGACTCTGGAGTCCCCTGCTACACTTGTGCCCTGTTTAGGCAGAGCTCACAGATCAGCACGCTCTCCGCTGCTCTACAGGGACAGCTGTGGGTGCCAAGCTGTCTCCTGACTTCATAGGTGGGGAGAGAGGGGGGATGAGTTCAACAATTCACCTTCTTCGTCATAGAAGGAAATGGGGAGATGGCAGCGAGCATAGGCCATGGGGCAAAGGTAGGAAGCTCTGGGTTTGAGGGAGGAGGAAAGAGGGATTTGGGGGGTGAAGAATTAAAACGGAGCCAGGAACCTTCAGCTGCTTAAAGCTCACTGTATACTTGCATCCTATGATAGCACCTGCTGAGATGCTGTCAAAGCTGGGAGCAAGTCATTCAACTGGTAAAGGTGTGGAGTGGTGACTGTAAGGGAATATGCTGTAAAACAGGGCTGAGAGGCACCTTAAACGTGTTATCTAATCCAACCCCCCCTGCTTGAGGCAAGATTGTCCCCATCTAAAGCACGCCAAGCAAATATGTGTCTAACCTTCACTTCAAAGCTTCTCAATTGAATGATTCCACAACTTCTCCAAGTAATACGGGCAGGAGGAAGTGTAAAAAGAGTAAAAGTTACTCTCAAAGTCCCATCCAAGAAGTAAAGAGCTCCCCAAGGGTCGGGGAAATGAATTTAAGTGAAGACTAATCCAGTAGCTTTCTAGAGCATGTTGAAGCTCAAGGCCAAATTGAGCCATCGCTTTATCCCAGGAAGTATCTGAACTTCTGGTCTGAACTTTGCATGGCTTTTGTTCTCTTTACCCTCGTTTTGTGAACTTTTATTAAAAGGAATATAGAAAATGTGATTCCCAATTAAATCATGCTCGACTCCACTATCTTTCTTGATTATTGCCAAGTATCAGGCCTTCTGAGGCAGATATGAAACTGCCTTATTGAAAAACCTATGATGGATGCATTTTCCTCCGGTCAATTAGAAGCTGGCTTAAACCAACTCATTGTAATCCAGGATTCAAAATGATTGCCATGTTCTGTCTTGACTGTGCTCTCATGTGTCTCTGTAACAACAAATTCAGACCATTTCCCTGACTCAAAATCAGACTTCTGATGAGGTGAAGATCTTGTCAGTGCGAGTTCCCTGCTAGTTTCATGCTTTCCGCCACGGGCACTTCCAGGTTCTAGATCTCGTGAGTCTGTTGATGAGCAACTCATCTGGGAGTGGTTTGGACGCCAGAGCTTTGACCCTCCATCGCTTCCCAGAGGAGCTCATAATTCGTTCCCACTTGATCAAGGAGCGTTGCTGCAGGATCCCACTCCATTAGAACTGCCCCGATAATTTCACAGTGTGAAGTAGAGCGAACGAGGGACATTAATGGTAAATAAACGTATGCAATGGCAACCTGCTCCCAAATCATTAAATCTGTGCGGCATTTGTAATGGATGCTACAGTGCTGAGTTTGAAATTACATTTATTTCTTTTTCCAACCTTTAAAAGCCATATGATTCTTCTGCTAGTCGTAGTGGTATAGGCTCAGTATGGCCTGAGTGACACAGACACACTATATACATGGCTATAATCCCAAGGGGTATTGAAACGAAGAGACTGTGTCACTGGAGAGAGGATTTGTGCATGCGTGTGCACGCATGCATGCAACTAAAATAATCCAATTGAACTATGTGGTGATTCTGAATTATATCTATTTGAAAAGACAGGATATCATAAAGACTGCTAATATGGTGGAAAATTATATTAAGCTGAGACAAGTCAGAGTTGATTATATGCTACTCTAGTGCAGATGTGTCTGGTGCTAGTCATTTATGCATATTGATTGATCTTAAATATAGCAGAGCATATTATGGGAGTGGTGTTCCTATAGTTATTGATTCCATTGCCATCATTTGGTATGTCATCCTGAGCTGTCATATCTCACGGTCCTGATTTACGTGACCCCTGATCATAAGCTTTGGTAACAAAGCCAGCAGTGGGTAAATGTTCCACTGAAAGAGAAAAATGGGTAACCTGTCTTAAGAAGTTGCTTGTTGAATTTCTTTTAATGCCAATATTCAGAAATGCATTAGGCTTTGCAATTAGCTCTGCATCAAGCTGCAGCGACCGTGCCATTGCATTCATGCCTGCACTAGGGACCTGGTTTTGTACTGAGTGCTTTGAGAGGATAGCAGTTTATTGGCATAATATGATTTTCTTCACAGTGCAGAAGAGCAAATCAGTCTCTGTTGTGCTCTGTTAATTTATCAGTTGCAGCATTTTTAATTGACTAATTATTACTCCCAAAAACCTGTGCCTGAGCTCCTTCCTCCCCTTCTCCACATCATTTAAGTAATGAACAAAAGGTTTTCAATTACATTCTTCAGCCGTGCTTTTATTCCTCCTGTGTCTTTATTAAGGCGGTGTCCGTTAGCACTGCTGTGCTCGAGGGCTGCTGACCTTTGCCACCATAAAACCCCAGAGCTCTGGAAGTCCGCTCGCATCTTTTATACAAGGCTTAAACTTGGGATGCAGTTTGCTTCTCTTATAATCAGATCATTTGGGGGAGAGGAGTGGACCGGGAATAGCCAATAAAATGGATTTGTGGTGGTTTACGCTGGGAATTTTTTATGGCCTGGATGCCAAGAACTCATGCATGTGGATAGACATAGTTACCCTCACAGAGCCCCATTGACACCACTGGAGCTCCCTACAGCTATAAGGAGCCTGCGTGAGCTTTCCAAACCATCGTGTAAGTCTGGGAAAATATACACCTGAAAGAATTGTCTTCAGTGCCTATTATTGACATTGTTTTAAGTACACAGTAAGGTGAAAGGCTGCCTGCCCCCTTAAGAGGCTAGGCCAACATAGGGAAGTACAGTTATTGAAGCGCACAACTCCCATAATAATTGCCATGCAAAAATGGACAATGATTAACGGCCCTGTCCTCTCACCACCTCTCCTGAACCCAGCATGCCTAAAAAGATCTCTAGGCTCTTTAGGACATCAAGGGAAGAGCAAGATTCAAAGTCAAGGAAGCCTCCTGGAGAGTGTCAGTGTGTCCGAGAGTGGTCAGCCTTTCATAGGATTGGACCAAATGGGCCAGATCCTTGAAGATATGGTGCTGAGTATCTTTACTTCCAAGTGCCTTCAGCAGGAGATAAAAGCCTTCAGCATTGGAGAGGGTTGAGCACTCTCTGAATAAGTTTTCCTGAAAATTAAATCAAGAGTTCCCTGAGATTTCTTTCTAAGGGAGCAGCAGGATGTAATGTGAAGGCGGCAAGATTCAGGTCTTTCCTGGACACTAACGCTCGGTTGCACAAAACGGGAGAGAAACTGGTGCAGCCAGAGACAAGAGCTTGTGTGCTACAAATCCTATGTAAAACAGGCATTCAGGGCTGTGAAAAGTGAGGAATCCCCTATTCATCATTATAGCCTGTGTACTACTGCAGAGCCCCAGCCCTTCAAGACCCTGTCTATGTGATTTAACTTTATTCACAGGAATAGCCCCATTGACTTGAAGTCAGTCATTTTCAGCCAACCCTGAAATTAGATCCATGAAATCCGGGACTCAGTTTGAAGCTAAAACCTGGCTTTTAAAATTTAAATTTAAAATTTAATACAAAAGGCGCACACAAAAAAAGAATTGCCGTTTGTTTTTTTTTTCCTGCTGAAGCTTCTTTTCAGTTCCTGCTTCCTGTTTTGACAGCATAAGTCATACTTGGGCAGGGAAAAAAAAGCCCACAAACATAATTGCAACCATGTCTAATTAGGCAGAGCTATGTAAATTTAGCGTTTCTACATGATTATAAATGTCAGGAGAGCCTTAGATAAGACATGAGAGTTTTGAGTATCTCTTGTGTACCTAGTCTAAAATGTCCTTATTGCTAATCCTATTCATCTGGAGTTGCTTCCTAATTAGAATATTTATGGCCTAATAAGGAGGTGAACAAGACACTCCAGTTCTCTTCCAAAGGTGAGAGTAAGGATTCATTAGACTCAATGTCTCTGTTTTGATTGCTGTACAATGTAATTAACATTGTGCTAGACAATCTTTTCAGATTTTCCTTGACAACAAATATTTAAGAAAGTTTCTGTGCTTCTCTGTCTAAATCTAAATCAAGCTAAATCTGGTTGCATGGAAGTCAAGTGGAGTTTTGTTATCAGTTTCCAGGAGGGAGGGGATTTGGCTTTTCAGGATGGTTCGTTCTCTCGTACGTACACGGCTTCCAATTTGCAGCCATCCGTAATTCTAGACGCAGCTGATATTGCAGGCTATCCGAGCCGTACCTGTTAAGGTTGAAGTTCCAGGAAGCTGATTATTGTATTCAAGTAATGCAGTGGTTTAGTTTGCATATTTCATGAATATGCATTATCCAGATTGTATACATTTGGAGGGAAACCTTTTTATATTGTACGACTAGTTCCATCTATGGCAATTGCACGGCTATAACAAGAGGCCTGAGTCAGTGTCTATACAAAAATAACAGCTATTTAGGGACCTGAGTCCAAGGAAATCATGCCTACTAATTGTCAATAAATACCTGAGGTTATGATTATAAAAGGAGTGTTCACCGATAACCTGATGGGGACTTACCTGGCAGAAATTAAGCAACCAGCCCAGGCAAGGGGAATGGCAGGCACAACAGCAAAGGGGAAAAATACACTGTTGAATCCGAACCAAGAAAAATACCCCAGTAAGTCCATTAGTATCACATCGCTGGAATGCTGGCCAGGGGCAGTCCATATAAAACCAAGCAAAACTCCCCTGATTCCTGCCTTTCAGCCCTTCAAAGGTGTGCTTAGGAACCCAGGACAGGATACACAAATTCAGGAGTTTCCCAGGGGTAATGGGACATGTTAATGCAACCATTGAAGACTGACATGTTCAGTGGCTAATGCAGACTGAAATGCACGGTAGCCCCCTCCTTACCGAGAGGCATGGGAGACAGGCAGGAAGCATCTCTTCTTTCCATTAGCCCCTGATTAATGTCCATGAACCATGCTACAAGGCAGACCTCGTGCATGATTTCTTGGTACACAGTGCACCAAAACCATTTCCCTTGGGCTCCTCTCTCCGGTATAAAACATCTTCCCTTTCGATACTTAGGAAACAGGCTTTGATGCCTGAGAAAATAATGGTCTGTTACTTTAAAGGAGTTTTACGAAAAATAAGTTGTCAAGATGGCAAGTCACGTGGCTTCAAGTCTTCTCTGTATTAATTACAGTTAGGCATGAGGATCTCGTAGTTAATGATAAATATAGCCTCATTCCACTGCTGATGGAAATCATTATCAGCCATTATCAACTTTAATTAATATATTCGCATTATTCAAATGCAGGTAGAAAATGTTCTTTTATGTCAGGACTGGAAAGGTGCACTACCTTGCCTTGATATGGCACAAGAAGCTCCTGATACTTTTGGGGACACTTGGGGAGAGAGACATTTTACTTGAAAACAGCCATGCATAAATGGTGGCGTGTTCATCCCTTCTCCCCTTTCCACATGAGAGTCGTATCAAAGCAGGGAGATGGTTGTTTCTAAAGAACGCATCTTCTCCTGATGCACTGCTTCCCCACTTGAAGATGTAAACTGTTGTTTGTGCCATCACAGTCATCGCCATAGCAACCGATTTAATGCCACAGAATATACAACTCAAGAAGCTCAGGAATAAGGAATAGTAGCAAGCGCTCTTAGCAATGAAAAATGATGGAAAAGAAACTCAGGAAATATGGGCTAAATAAACCTCCACTGGGTCTAAGTGGAATGTTTCTCAAAATTTTCCATTAGGACTCTGCAGCTCTTTAAATAAATAACCAGTCTATCTCCATCCAGCTGAGAGCTTCCATCTGTTGATGTTGTTTCTTTTCTTTCTTTTTACGAAAATAATTGGGGCCCGATTCTGCGAGCAGCGCGGCAGAAATCGGCAAGAGCCAGGGTGCACTTTGCAGCGAGTTCAGCTTTTAGCATTCCTCTCTTCTTAGCTGATGGAGGGCAATTCTAGAGCCTCGGCCCATGGGATGGTCCCTGTGCATCTCCAGAACCCTAAAAACGATGAGCCATTTCCCAGTTTGGGGAGATTTCCCCAAACATTAGCATGAGGACAGAGCTGCTACACAGACAACTCCACCAATCTCTGGCTGGTGGAAATGTGCCATTTCCGCTCCCAACACTTACCAGTATACGGAGGGATATAATGATTGCTTACAACTAGTGCACTGATTGTTAGGCCTAGACTAAGAAGGATTGTCCCAAGGGTGCTCAGGTATTTGGTAAAACATGCACCAAAGCTCAAGGCGTGATGTTTCCAAACACCTTCAACTCCCATCAGCTTCTGTAACCACTTCGACCTCAGAGGTTGCCTCCCAGAATCAGGTTTACATTGTAATTTAGGTCGCTTGTACACATGACGGGGGTTTAGTCCTTCAGGGTTGCATTCTGTGCCCCCTAAATTGAAACAGTGAGTTTTTAATTGAAATGGTGGGTTTTATTTTTCTGTCTCAGTATACACACCGTTGTCTTAGCAGCCACAGGAAGTGGCAGGGGGCCCAACCCTTTTTATTATTTGTTTTTTGGCAAAGCCTGCCCGACTCTCTCATGGCCGGAGTGTGAGCTGCTGACAGGCCGAGCATCCCCTGAGCTGCGGGGGCCCCAATCCTTCCCTTCACAGTGGCAGTGCCTGGGTGGGCTGCTAGTGGGCCAGGTGCTTGGAGGCACCCTATCCAACTCTTCCCTGAGCCCACCCGGGCTTCCAGCACCTTGTGCACCATCCCCGCCACCTTCTCCAGCTGCCTGCGCACACAGCCACCTTCCTGTTGCCCCCCCCCCCTCTGCTCCAGGGGCAAGCAGCCCATTCCCAGGCGGCCCCAGGTGTCCTGGCAGCCACAGGCGCCGGCTGAAGGCAGAAGCGGCGTGGGGGCCCTATCCTTTCTTTTGAGCCTGCCTGCCTCTTCCATGGGTCAGGGACAAGCTGACAGATTAATGGCTGCAACTTTCCAAGTTGCAACATTGCAAACTAAACTACGTCGGGATGTGGTTCAGTTTGTGACAATGCAGACTCATTTACCCCCCCCCCCCAAACTCGCATACATGTAAAGTGACATGCCATTAAGCCATACAAAGGGAAATTTTTGTCACGTGGACAAGCAGCCTTGCTTGCATAGCAAACAGCAAATGCAATCTCCAGTACTCTCTTCTCATTGTTCCCTTTCATGTTTTTACCAATTTATAAGCCTTAATAAACAGTTAGTCCTGGACTGTTCTCCGCTGTTTGGAGTGGAGCATTGAAGATAGGACCTTAGTGGTATGCATTGTATGTCCTGGAAGTGACAGAATTTAGTTTGCATTGTACAAGTCATACCATCTAAATCATTGACTCCATGAGCTAACAGTTTAGTTACAGACCTTGGACCCAAAGCCAGGACCTGTTAGAGCTGGTTTAAGTTAGCATTTTGTTTCTGCTGTCATATAATAAGCCTCTACTATACTGGCATTTGCAACTTGAAAAGAAGAATGAAAAAAAAATTCATATAGCACCCATAAACTGAAAATAAGACGGACGCTGCAATTGGTAAGGCGAGGTGGCTGCAAAGATAAAACCTTTTCACCTCTGGGATACAAATGTGAGTGCAGCTCATGATAAAATTAAATACATTTCACGGTCTCACCTTATTCCCTACAGGAAGTTAATCCACAAAAACCTTGACACAGTTTATCACAGCCTGCAGCTTCTGCTTAGGAGAGACCAAGGACCAGAGTGTAAATCCATTCGTATCCTGCCTAAAGAGGACGGTGCCACCCGATCAGAGTGGGGCCTCGTCAGGGAATGCTGCTTCTGGCCTGCAGACGTGCACATCACCTTCTGTTCCCTTCACTTTCACAAGCCTGTTTTAACCAAGAAATGGTGGCATGCATCTAACTTGCATACAGAGTGTATTTACTCTCTGGTTGGTTTTGTGGTTTTTTTGAACCGCCGGTGAAAATGCACTCTGGCAGTTTAGAGGGTTAGGATTAATAGTACTTCTTTTCCCCTCCCGAAATGACAGTGTCACCAGTATAAATTCCTTGCAGGCATTTGCATCGTTGCTGAGTCTATCCAGCCCTCTTCTTTCTTACGCCACTCTAAGCCCAACTCCATTCAAGTCAATGGTGTCAAACCAGTATAAGAAGAGAATTAAACCTGGAAAGTTTGGTTAACTGCACTCCAAAATTGCTTTCAGGATAAGACACTCAGGTACAACCTAAAGAGAATAAACTGTGCAGTTCCTGAGACTTCTGACTTCAAGGGTACGTGCGTTCAAACCAAGGTCCTATGGGACTTGAGATTTCAAAGCATGACTTCTATTTGAGGGAAAGGATACCACACTGGCAATCATGAAAGGCTAGGTGGACTCATTCATAATTTTATAGCATGAGCAAAAGGAGTGTACTGAAGAGAGGAGATCATTTCACTCTTTGAGGCATCAGATCTTCATGGTACCAGGTATGATTTCCCTCAAGCTTTTCAGGGGGAAAAAAATCATTCCTAGAATAAGACTTGTCTTCACTTACAAGTTCTGATGGTCCAGCTGTGCCCATCAAGAGTATTCAAAAAATGGCACCCTGACTGCTATAGCCATGCTCCCCAAAACCCTTGTATGAGATGCACTTAAGTTGGCAAAAGTGCCCTTTTATTGGCATGGTTTATTTTGCTCAGGAAATTGCTTTAACCTAGATTCTAGATAATAACTCTCCATTAGATGGATTTGCTGATATAAAACTCAACCGGGATAGCTATCTTGGCAAAAGCTTTTAAGTACAGACAGACCTTTAAAACTATGTCCATCCCCCTGTTTAAAAAGAAAAAGAAAGAAAAGGATGATATCTCAGATAGGGAATCCAAATTTAAGTGACTTAATGTAGGCAAATGTGGGACTTAATCTCTCTTGTGGATGTTCCCCCTGGGGAAAAAATGGGGTGATGATAATTCCCTACTTTATCGCAGTGTGGTTAGCATAAGCTTGTTAATCTTTGCACCTATAAAAAAAAAAATAAGATATGCCAGCATTTCATATGTCATTTTAATAAGCATTCAGCATACCATTCTATATGATCAGGTCACCAGTTAACCAGGACTAATTATCTTGGCAGAATTATGTTTTGCAATTTTTAGTTTCAGACTGTTACATTTGAATATCTTAAAATATACGCTACTAAATTCAACTTCAGCATTCAGGGCCGTCTTGCTTCTCATATGAAATTCAGATCTTCCAAAGCTAAATTTTTTTTATAAAAGAAATGTAGCTTAAATTGCAGAAAGCTTAACTACAGCAACTCCTCCTCGCAGCTAATAGCCAGGAAACCTCTACCTTTCTCCAGTTTTATATCCACATGAATTACATTTCATCACGTAGAGATGGTTGCCAAGTTCCAGTCTGGTACCTTGTGGCAATATGAAGTTAATTCCATATTAGAAGAATCTGGGGGCATGGCAATGGGGTCTCCACCGTGCCCACTCTTTTATGAAACGTCCCGCGGTAAGGTGGAACCTGCTCACTGGTCACTTAAAAGGCTTTGATGCTTGCAAAGATCCTGTGCCTGCCTCAGATGACAAAAAGCATGGAAATTCAATGCAGCTCTGATCTGAGAAAATTAAATTCTGCCTTAAATTATTGAAATGGCTGGTGGGTGCTACTTGTTCCTCATTTTACATATAGTCATGAGAAGGGGCCCAACGTCTGCTTCCGAAAGTCTCCCTTGACACGTGGAACTTTTTAGGATTAAAGAAAACCCATCTCCTGTTTTAAATGAACAAGCATGACCCCTTGCCTCCAATAACTGCACCTCCAAATACGAGCGGAGCACTTAAAAAAAATTGTTACTGCTAGGACCTATTTTTCCGTTTGGCCGTTTGTTTCACGTATGATGATAATTGCCATCTTTGTATTACAGTCACACCAGGACGCGCAATTATGTCAGTAAGGAGATTTTATTAAGGCTGACAGCCCCAGTATTGGGGGAAAAAAATATCCTGCTTATCACAAAGTAATCTGTCCGTGGCAACATGACAACCTGTCGTTTTTCAACGGACGGGGCTAGCAGCATCCTAAGGTGGCACAGGCAATGTGCTGAAGCTCACGGGTCTCGTATTTTGGGCGTATTGCCCAGATATTAGAGCTTTGTGGAAGCCATCGGTGTCACAAACATGGAAACCCAAAGGTTTCCTTAAATCCCAGATCTCCCAGGCCAAGGGGAGTTGCACTGAGCTATTTCCTTAGAGATTTTGAGCTCACTTAAAGCCAAACTCAAGAGATGCAACAAAGTTTATGCGCCTGTCTGCAGACTGTCACCAGCGATCGCCACATCTTTGAGCATGGGCGTATGTAAAATGAAGCCAGGGAGACGGTATGATATTATGTCTGCAACTAAGATAAATTCCCTTGAATTACACAAATAGTTATGAGCATAAATTGCCCTAGGATTTCTATGGTTTCTGATAGGATTATTATGCAGTCACCATATGCTTGGTTTGATTCAACGTGCTTTATTTCATCACACCTCGGCAGCGATTACACATCACCCTTTCTCTAGCCTTGCTTCTCTGTTCAGTACTCCTTCAAACAGCCATATATTACCCACTGGGATCTGTTTTCCCCTTTCAGCATGTTGTACCCACAGGGAGGTGAGCTGCCCTCTTAATGATCCCTGTTTTCAAAGGGTTCTGAGAGCATCAGCAAATTCCCTGTTAGTCCCTGGGATATTAATATTGCCCTCTGCAGAAATGTCTTCATTTTGGTAACCTCTTTTTGCATAGTGTGCATAGTAATCCACATGTGACCCTACACAAATCCCTTAATGCAATGCTTACTGGAAAAAAAAATCCTCTCGTTTTATATCCAATACATCTACTTAGAGACCCTAGGATCTTCATTAGCTTCTAAAAAAACTGCCGAGAAACCTTTGCCAGAGACTGTAGAGTTTTATCCTCCATTAATCCCAGATCCGTTCCTGCTCCGTGAGTGATTTGTAACATCTAAGCAATTACAGCTATGTTGCCTTTTTATATTTTGCCTTCAACTTTATTATCTTACTTTTCTCTGCACAGAAACGAGGAAGTTATTATGTGCCCACTCTCCCAGTCTATCACTCGCGCTCTGAATTGCGTTGCTTCTGCTTTTGTGTATTTACACCCCTCCAATTTCAGCATTATCAGCATTTTTTTGTTCTCCCGTATATTATTTCAAGTTCTTAATACACAGCGTGAACCAAGTCTGTAGTAAAACAGATCTTAGCTTTGTGTCATGAATCACCTCTGTTGGTGTCAAACTTCTGCTGCCAAAAGTAGTATTCCCATTGCCACAAAGTTATTTTGAGGCCTGAGTACATTTTCTGTAGGCTTTCCCTGTGGTTCTTTTTCCTTGTAAAAAAATCTAACTTTCTGTGGTCAAGGGGACGGGCAGGACACCTCAGTTCCCAGTGGTGGGAAGGAAACATAGGAGCAGCAGCATCCGTGACTCAAATAGTAGATCACAAGAGCATCGTCCGCTGGTTAGACAAACACATCGAACTTTTCTCAATTTTCCCGCTATGGATTAAAGAGTTCTTCTGGTTTTATACATCAGTGATAATTAATGCCCATATCCCATGCTCAGGTGGAGGTGCTGTGCCAGGCTTTTGGGCATACGGAGGATAAAAGAAAGAGATATCATTTCTCAGGGCTGCCACCCAGCTGCTACTTCAACCTAATGGGCGGTGTGTGCTCCACTGGTTTGGTGCTCCCGCTTCTTCGATAGGTGCGCCCTGCCCAGGCAGAGAGATCCCCCTCCACATTGCATGGGCAGTGCATATACCTTCCCTGGTCTCCCTAATTCCTGCTCTGCCTGGCAAAGCAAAACCCCGCTGAGATGGCAGCAGAGTTTGGCATGGGCTATGACGGCTCACTCCAGTCACGGCACACATCCAGGGAGGGCCAGCAGTTTACGCGAACCACATTCATCCCAAGTGTAAATACAGTTATATTGACCCAGGCTTCGCTTGCACGGCGGATCCTATCCAAGGCTCTTTTTCGATAGGAATCTTTTGACTTGGGTCTAATTGGAGCTGGATCTTACTCCGGTGAATCCTAAGGAAGGCCATAGTATTTCCCTAGAATACCTGGGACGCATGCAATCAACACTGCCTTTAAAGACAGAGATTGAAAACCAGGATGCTTGCCTTTGGAGTAAGCCTTCAACAAGAAACCCCCTCTTAGTATTTTCTGACTTTACCTCCAGATTCAGTCGCTTTTCCAATAACACTGTCAATCACAGCTTCTCTCAGCAAATCGACACAGAGCGCTAACATGAGTCTACTCCTGCTATATAAAACAACTCTTAGGGCGAATACAATAGGGAATGCCTCACATTAATCTCTTTTCAGTTATTTGACGACTTTCCGCTAACCTTTCATTCTGCCAAATTTAATTAAGTCAGTTGCTTTTCCCAGTATAACCCATTCCAGCATACTTTTGAGGTTCCCTTGATTTCCTCATAAGGGAACGGGCCTATAAGATATATAGTTAGTGAGAAAGCCAGCAAAGCTATTTTCTCTAAGTGAAGTAATTCCCAACAATAAATAGTGGCCGACACAGATTTGCAGCAGTATATTTTGTTCGTGCCCTACAGAGACAATGTACTTTGGGTCCCCAAGGCTTGTGTTATGCTCCAAAATACCATAAACTTTAGCATCCAGAATCCTAACTGCTTTATTGCTTTATTAAATACAAGCTAGACAGAAAATATATATAGCTGCATATTAGATTGGATTAACTGAATTAGAAATATTTCATTGATTTTATTTAAAAAAATACACAAGTGCATGCATTAAGGTAATCATTACAGTATTGTAATACAATCGTTGTATCATTGTGGGGGTGATAACTATATTAATGTGCATCTATTGGGATTTAAAAATTCTGAATTTTTTCAGCTACCTATGAAAAGTGGCGCCTTTAGCCACGGCAGTCCTATTTCCCTGTAAAAGGCAGGCAAAATATAAATTGCAGGCAGTATTATCAGTATTCATTGACCTCGATTTATCTTCTTCTTGATGCTGTTTCAAGCTGCCCTGCCCACAGAGCTGGACAAAGGAGGCAATTTTCCTAAACCTGAATTATGAAGGATTTTTCCCCCCCTTTTTAATCAAATCTGATACACAAGAAAACAAATCAGGCTGATACAACTGTAAGTCAGATTTACAAGGAAAGGAGCTGGCTGAAAGCAGGGGAAGCAGGGAAACAGCATGTGGGGCTAATAATGGTGGATGGTTTTCAGGTTTCCGAATATATTAAGGCATCCTTTCTGTTTATCAAATTGCTCTGGCAGCATTTGACAGCAAAGGTTTTGCAGATTATGAGTGCCGTGGACATCACTAGGACTTTTTCCCCCCACCTAAAGCATGGCCCTCGGGGAATCATCAAGAAGTCACACATCACGAAGCAGGATTTGCTTTGGAGAACTCCCTAGAAGAGCAGAGGTTTTTTAGGACCATCTTTCTATTTACCTTTTTCATGTGACCAGCATAGGTTTTTGCTGACCCTCACTGACATTATCAGAACAAGCTGTAGACACCATGAATGTAACTCTGACATATTTACCAAAGAGCATCTCTTGGCAAATAGGGTTGCTGTGTGACCGCCGAGACACCAAACTTTGGCTTAGTATTTTTCTATCCAGGAGAGCTGAAAATAATACAGTAAATCTAGAGAAATTGTTCCATTGTTCTATTTTCAAGTGCTTTTTTAAGATGGAGCAGGATTCATGGGGCATAAAGCAAAATTGACATTGGCGGGAAGTGGCATCCTTTAGGCCCAAGTTACTCTTTGCTTTTTGTGGAGGTCTCGAAAAAGGTCCTGAAACCATTGCACTGCATCCACCCTCCAAGTGGTGCCTAGGTGAGGAGTTGCTGTATGATGGTGGTGATGATCAAGCAACGTTGTTACAGCCAGCAACGGATGCTACCTTAGGCTGCATCCACATGAGCGTGGGCGTTTGGTTCCCCAGGGACAACTAGCGGTGGTGCACCTTGTGCTGCCGCTAGCTGTACCCAGGGAACGCCTGTACCATGCACCCTTGGGCACGTGACAGGTTACCCTGAGTGGAGTATGTCTTCTTCTAGACCTCCACAAAAAGCAATGAACTCGGGGGGGGGAGGAAGCAAAGGGCAGCCTTACCTGGGGCTTCCCGGGGCTGCAATAGTGGCGATCCAGCCACCCATAGCCTGCCAATCCTGCCACTCCACTTCTTTTTTTTTTTTTGCACAGATTTTTAGCCCCCTGGATATACAAAGGTTAAAAAACTCAACAAAAGCAACACTGCTCCCTTGCAGTGTGGAGGCCAGCTCAGTGTGCAGTATGTGTGCCGCAGACGTGGCGCCACGTACCACACAGCTTGGCTCGTCTGGACACTGCCTTAGGGTGTTGTTTGGCCCCATCACTGCAATACCTCCATGCTTTGTGATGCCTTGTAGTTCAGAAGTTGTAGTTGTAACACCTTGTAGTTCAGAGGTTGTCTTTGCAACACTGCTGCCCAGAGGAGGGAGGACTATTTCCCTTTATACCCAGGGAGTCTGCGCCAAAGCAACAACGAAAGAATGAAGTCTCTGGAGCCAACAACCCTAAGCCCAAGGTTAACTCTAGGCTGCTGACCAACTGGCCCAGGTACTGAATTAAATCATTACCACTATGTAACCTCATAGTATTAAACCTTCTATAATAAACCCCATTTTCAGCAGTCCCAGCAGTGGGAGTTGATTTTTTCATTTTTATTTTTTTTGATACAGCAAATGGACTAATCATAGAATCATAAAAATTCTCCTATTGTAGAAAACACCCTTTTTTAAAAAGGCCTGGGGGCTTCGTTATAATGAGTTTGTCTCTTAAAGGTGCACTAAAATTTACCTGTGACACAGACTTGTAATCGTACATCTCTTGCACTGATAAATTATGTAGCCTAGAAACCCCAAACCACACCACCTCATTGCAAATTTAAATTCATTTTTCTTCATGTGAGTCTCCTGTCTCGTGGTATATATCCAATTTGTTGTTTTTCATCCTTGGCCCACATGTAGGCCCTGGTACATTTTTAAATTGTAATATTTTATATTCTTCTACTTCTGGAATTATTTGGGAAAATCACACAACAGTTTGCTGGGTTCTTCTTTTTTAAATCATTTCATGTAACATTTGCCCAACTGAAAAATGTTGGCTCTTTTCTAATCACATATCTTAAACTAGACTAGTTAAATGGTTAATACTTAGCTATATTTTAATCTAGGATCTTGCAATCCATTGGGTCTCAACAGTAAAGATTCCCCATGACTTTGGTGGGACTCCATACTTTAATTTTTAAAAGGCTATGAAAAAAAGCACCAGAAACAATGGCATCTCTTATTATTTTTCACATTCATAATTTGAAAACAGCCCAACCTTTTATTTTCAATTTGCTCCAGGCTTGGTGTTTCTTTTGCCAAGTTTCAGTCAAAAGACAAATTTTATGGCCATGTTATAAAGCCCCTGAAAATAGAAAACGCTGACACAAACTTAACTGTAGAGGCACAATTTAGAAAGTAGGTGCTTGTGTCAACTTTGAAGAATGAGATGAATTTAAAGGCGCTATTTAGGTATGAAAAAATCCTTTGGGTTTAACAGCTTCTGGTTTTCCATGCACTCTGGTGTTTGTCAGGCAGCCATGTGCAAGCAATAAACTAAGCAGATTGAATTTAAAAAAAAATACTTGACCTCCACTGCCCACCCATTGCAACTCATAATCCAGAGAACTATCAAGTTGAACAGAACATACTTCCCTATTAACCTCTGTAAAGTGCACTTTAAAACATGTTGTTACCATTAGTGATGGTCACTTAAGGTCAGAACATGACATACTCTGGCAGGGGCATAGAGGCTTGATTGACTCGTCTGTTTGGTATATTCTTCTAGGTCCTTTTCTTGTGCAGCAGTTCCAGGTTGATGTTTCTTTTATCTTCCCCAGGAGTGTTGTTCTTCTCCTAAGCTCCTCCGTTGACTTTAACCAACGACAGCGCCAGCCCACTGTCAGATGCCCTACAGATGTAATCCCACCTACTAGTAAGAAATGCGCCTGGAGGACATGGTTGGAGTACATTGCACTCCACCCACCCTCCTCCAACACCCCTTTCACAGCCCCCATTAATTACTGCCTGAAACATGAGAAGAACCGAAGTCACGAGACTGGCTAAAAAACCATGAGGGTTTTTAATGTAATAAATACAGATTTAGGTTCTTGTGATTTGCAGTTCTCACTTTTGAGGCTGTAGAGGTCATCATGTTTTCCCTGCAGCCATAAGGGCCAGATGCTTGCCTTTCTACAGGGTGACTCCCACATAATCACCTTATTCCCAATTCAGGACTTTCCAAATATCACAAGTCTCATGAAATCAGAAGTGTTGGCAACACTACGCCCCTGCCATGCCTTCTTTACTAGGGAGTGCAAGGAGGGAAGGTACAGGAGTCCTCAGAGCAGTTTCTTAGTCTACAGGGGCACATATACCTAGTGTATAAACCACTAGTTTTGTACCAGGTGAGCAGCACAAAAATAACTCTACTCGGTTGTGCCCAACATTATTCAGAGGCCAGCTACAGACAGGGTCCAGTAAGGTTTCCCTCTGGTTTGAATTTTATTTTTTATAACTTTTTATAACTTTTTCATTGAAGAGATTGATAGTATTTTCCTTTTTACCTTTGAATAACTCTTAAACTTCTTCCTCATGCTATAGCCATCAGAGTTCACATAACAATAAAATGTCACATAACCAACAGTGCAAGAAGAGTTTTCCTTTCAGAAATAACCACTCAAGGATTTCTTAAGTGTTAAATACCTTGCATAAGGCTTTAGTCACATTTATATTTAGGTATTGGCACCCATCCCTTGAAAAGCTGAAAGAGAAAGAAGCAGTCAAATATCTGCTAATTTGGGAGGTGGGTTGGGTTTTTTTAAAGAACGTATCTACAAATCACAAAGAAAAAACTAGAACTCTTGGACCAACACGGCTACCAAGTACACCCCTGAAACATGGGAGATCTACAGATCACAGCACGTCAACATATTCAGTTAAAATGTAAGGACATGTGGCATACAAAGTCTGAGATCTCGCTTGCTTCACATGTTTCAGACATGGAGAAAGGGGAGCGTGAAACCAGCTAGATGAACGTCTACGTCATGATGGCTGGTCATGATGAAAGGTATTTATTGAAGGTCAACTCTCAAAACCCTGGCAGCACTGAAACGAGAGCTCTGGGGGCGGCCTTTGGGACTTGCCCTGTTTCGGGAAATCCTGACCTACTATGTTACACTGTTTCAGATTTATGCAAGGTTTCTTCTGACTTAGCATGGTGGGTGGAAACCTTCTCTGCTTCAGCCAGTGAGTCAGAGCATGCATTAGGATGGATGATGTGAATTGCTGCGAAATAAATATTTTGTTTCCCTGGGCCTGTGTGAGTCATGCTAGGAATTAGTATTTCAAGGCAGAAACGTACCCACGTGCTGAGAACCAGCACAAGAGGGCATCTGCTGCGCTTAAGTCCCATTCACGAAGGCTTGGGTGGGAGTTTAAGTGGGGTGCCTCTGCACGGGAATGAATTTCACCTTTTGTGAGCAACGGAGAAAGTTTCCTATTTCAGGCTGGTGTGTATATGCCAGCTTTTCACATCACTTACCACAAGTGAAATATCACCTCTTTGAAGAACATTGTAATTCAATTGCAATGAGTAACACAGCAGGGTAGAGAAGTCTGGTTTGGTTAATACTTAGAAGAGTGGAGCAGGGGAGGGGAGAGAATATTTTACTTTTCTGAAAACAAATGTGATGCACGTCGTGCAGAGGTCTTGTCCTAGCCCCCTAGAGAGTTGGGGGACAGGGAGGGAGACGACGAGCATCACCCTGCAAATACAGAATTTTTAAGGAATTAAAAATAAAGCCTTGGTACTGTAACTAAGTCCCACCTAGTGCAGGGCTGTACCCTGCTATTACTCAAAGGTTGCAGGAAGCAGCATAGGCTGGTGAAGGGAAGTTTGGAGGAAACCTCAAGAAGTCAATCATCATAGCGTCATGAAGGTTAAGGCCAAAGAGGACCATTAAGTCAGGTGTCCACTCCCTTGTATTTCATAGACTGCCACGTCACCCTCTTTTCACACACCCAAACTAGTTAGGTTGAAGCATGTTAGTCCTCAAGAGACTAAACTGCGTCACAGAGAATGAGGAAATGAAGGTATCTCCAATGTCCAAAAGCCCAACAGTGGCATGGAATTGCTTAGATAAGATGTGCCTAGACAATCCCAGCAAATGCACAATGTCCGTACTAGAGAGGAAGGCAAAAAATATGCCCCACAAGTCAGCGAGTGAGTATGTGGCCTGGCTGGCAGAAGTTAAGATCTACCACATAACCAGTTCAGGTTCAGAGGCATGGAGTCCTGCAGTGTCATGTACATGTGGTGGCATGAAATACGTGCCGTATTTCTGATAGTTGGACTGCACGTACAGGATCTTGATACCGCTGTTGCCTTGGCCTCCAACAGACTTAAGTCTTTTTAGTTCAGACAGCAGCATAGGGCAGTGATGCTCAACCTCCCCGCCCTACAGGCCAGACAAGTGATGCAGAGTTGGTCTGCGATCCACATCTAGCATGGGGTCAGCACGCAGGGGAGCAGTTGTAGAGTTAATTACTACAGCTCTGGAAATTAATGCTGCCCCTGTTCTCCGATGGCCAGCTTTCCACACCCATGGGAAACCCCACGGGTGACATGGATGAAAGGACGACACGGCCCCACGGGCCAGATTTGGCCTGTGAGCCAGAGATTGAGCACCACTGAGACGAGGTGTAAGCTTCATAGGTCTCAGGTTTGATCCTCCCTGGTGACAACCCAGGTAGGGAAGTGCTATTTCATTTGGCTCAAAAAGCACAAGTCCAGATTTGCCGAAAGGTCCGGCGCCCACAACACGGGCAAGTTTTCAAAAGCACTTGGCTGCTAACTGCAGCGACCAGATTTTGAAATTCACTCCTCCCACCAGCTCAACAAGAAGACAATGGAAGTGGCTGGGTGCTCTGATCATCTCTGGAAATTTGCCACCTTCGTTTTGCTTCCGGAATAAGAGCGAAGCCCTTCTGGAAATCTAGCCACATACCTAGTCTAAGTGGGAAGTGTTATGTGCTGAGCTCTTCTGAGAAATCTGTTCCCATGAGCTTCATTTAAATGATGGATAATTAGATCTTTCTACAGAAACTACTTCAACTTCAGACAGACAGCTTTCTTAAAATCTGACTTTCCTGGCCCGAGTACAATATTTATTACCAAAATATTGATAAAAAAAGCAAATTTCACCTTTTTATCAGCCTGAAAAGAAATTGCTTAAAAGCTAGGTCAGAAAATATACACCAGTTGTGGTCCCATTGGCATTTGATACTACTGCTGTCCTGTGGGGCAGGTGAAAAACCCCACAAATTTGAGAACAAAAGATGTAAGGGTAGCGGTGGGACGGAGTAAGACTTTTTAACGACTATAGATTTTCCATCTCTTTCTCCAGTAGATTCCTACTCAATATATCCTGCAGCAACACCCTTGTAACCTTCTGTTGCTATAACAGACACAATTCTAAATATAGCAAGTCATCCACTCCTAGGAAACTGGTAATTAATTGGCAAATATTTGTACAGTGCTTTGAAAATGTAGGTCCAAATTTTGCAAACCCTTTGTCCACAAATGGGGATTAATTTAGTCACATAATTACTTCATTTCTGGACTTTGACATACACAGTTACCCAATTTGTATGTGATTTATAGTAATTGCGTGCATAAATTGGAAACACACTTGTATCTATAAAAATATTGTGCATGAGCTTTTGAAAATTTAGACTGGAACTCACATTATTAGTTTGTTTTAAAAGGGCTTAACTCCTGTAGAGAACCTCTTTCTAAGTGTATTTTACACACGTTTATAACCTCTCACAGCAGTTACTTGTTTTACTCGAGTCAGGTTCTTGGAAAAGGGATCTTTCGTGCCCATCTGTATCTTGATGGAGATAGCTACGTATAATAACTGTAATCTTCTCTAGGTCACAGACGCCTTTGTTTTTGGCTTTGTAGCACGTCGGCTCAGGGATATTGATTTGTGTTGAGGAAAGAGGTCATAATACATGAAACCTCTTCCCTTAAACCCTAGTCACATAAACATGGAGTGATTTTTGGACAAAAAGGGTCCCGTCCCCCCCGCCAGGTGTTTATACATAAAGAGCAGAAGAAAATCTGAATTTTCACTATTCCTCCAGAGACAAACTTTATATGGTCCAAAGGCATCTGACTATGATTCACTAAACAGGAATCCACGTTTGTCATGTAACAAGTAAGAGAAGCCCCAGAAGGTTTATAGTAATTAGTATGAAGCATTTCATATATTCATTTTGAAGCTGATGGGAAATTGTACTTTCTCATCTCAGTGGTGCTGTGGGTTTCTCCTGATGCACTGTGAAATCACGCAGTTTCAGAAGGCGAGCGGGTGCAATGCTCCATTAAATTCCTACCTGACTCCTCAAACAGGGGATGGGACTTCAAAACAAGCTAGGACTTCTGTGGGATGATGGACCACATGCTGACCCCTGCAACCCCATTGCAAGCAGCATTTATATACATTTTAATTTCAAGCGTCTAAGTGGGCCCACTGAAGTCAACAGGAGCTCCCTTGACTATCAGTAGTACAGCCAATACTGGTCTTCCCTTCTTCTCGCTATTAAATGACCATTTTTTCTCTATAAAGAGTCCTATATATATTATACCGTCCCAATTCCTGGAGTACCTCGCTGACTGTAACAACTCTAAAACTGGCCTAGAACTAGTTTTGGCTGCTAGGGCTCTCTGGATTTGGATCAGGGTTGAGAATGGGGTTAGAGCCATGCAATTAGGCACGTTGTGTTAGGGTTAAGACAGTAGCTAGAAGGGCTCTCCAGGCTAGAGTTGTCCTGAAGCTGCTACAGATCCCTGTTTTAGGGATGCAATTCTTAGGCCTCGAAGCAAGTGGTGGGGCTGGTATGTCAACCTCATGTTTCAAGGTAGTGACTAACTGGCTCTGGAGCTGAGGTTTGGGTTGGGGTTAGGGTCACCAGGTAGAGCTGCTAAGGCTCACCAAGCTAGGATTAGGGGTGTGGAAGACAGGGGAGGTTGGGCTATGGTTAGGGATGTAGCTACTAGAGATGTGTGCACTAGTTTTAGAGTTGGACGTGGTAGGGCTTCCCAGGCTTGGGGTCACAGAGCTAGTGTTAGGGGTCAGGGCTGGAGGTGAAAAATTAGGCTCTACCACTTTCCTCAAGGTTGACTGCTAAGACTACCATTATTTCAACTTCTGTATTGTATTTCTGCCTTTCTGAAGATCCCCTTCCCTTGTTTTTGTTTCTGCTTCTCTTTTACTTTCCCTGTATTTCTTCCATGTCGAGAATTCTCTCTCAGTGGGTGGGGTTAGTTGACAGCACGCTCCTAAATTAGTCCCTTTGCTACTTATTTTTCATACTTTGACTTTGTATTATATTTAATTGGTTTATTCTTTATTATGTTTCCCCTTACTTTCATGTAAGGTTTTATGTTATGTTGTGGTTTTTTTTATTACAGTGCACTTAGATATTTCACAACAGGGACCTTCCCGAATAATTTTTTTAAAAAGCTGTACCATGACTCTCAAGTTAGCAAGGATGGACTCTGGATATCCAAAGGAGCAGTGGTTCAATGGCAACAGCTTCCTAAGTGAGACTTTCCAGTTCTTTCTGTGGTCTTCTGTTGGAATATTTTCTTTACCTCTGAAAAGGGATTTTAAAATAACTTTCAGCTTTAAAAAAAAAAAAGGAAACAAAGTAAAACAGAAAAGAAGTAGTGTCAATGGGAGCTTTGCTGGAGTGAGCCCATAATGACGAAGCACCGTATAGCTCTGGTGTGACCTTATCCAAGGTCAGTAGTTCATTCTTGGAGTTAGATGAAAGTTTGCATAACAGTGTCATGAGTTTCAGAATTGCTTTTGACATAGAAACCAAACTGCCTTTGCAGTGCCTTACCTGGAGGCAAGACGATGAGACAAGAGCAGTGAGTGACTCTGACAGTCCCAGGTTGTTCCGCTCGATAAACCTGTAGGTGGTAACCTCTAAGCCCAACGACTAGAAAGAGGTCAGTTTGCAAACAAGGTAAAATAGAAGACTGCAAAGTTTAAAAAAAAAAAAAATCCCACGGATGAAGAATGTTTTATCGCCCCGCTCTTTGATGGAAAGGAAGGAACATTTTTCTTCTGCTGTGGTTACTGAGGCACTGAAGCCTTGATAATAATGTGCGACAGCTATACCATCAAATAAGAAAAACTTTAAATTACTGGCTTCACATCTCACTTCAGTGATGAACATTAAAGGTGGTTTCACTATTTAAGTGCATTATTGGCGTGTAGTTTGTAATACAGACTTCCAGCTTATTTTTCTAATTTACTTCAAAGCTGATTGCCAGCATTATGTGAAAACTCTCTTTTCTGCCCTCCTCCCTCTTCCACATTTTAAAGCTAATTCATTGTAGGAACACTTGGGCTGTTTACAAACCCTAATATCGGTAACATAAATTCTCTCTAGAGAGGCAGAGAAATTCATAATAAATAAATAGATATTTCATTCATTAATAATGTTGATGCAGCCCCTTCCATCCTTAGGATATCAAAATGCTTTATAAACATTAATGGATTATGCATGGAAAGTAGGTTGTATTCTCTCTGCAGATGGGAGAACTAAAGCTTCACCATACTCTCCTGGTCCACAGTCCTCTGCCTTGCCCAGTTGCTCCTTTGGTAACAAGAGATCTCATGTGAAGTACTATGAAATTACATGAACCTGCTATAGCTTCCAGCATAGTTTCCAATTACAATGGGCTGGTGAAACCTGGTGTGTGGTGTCTTGTACAGTTACACCCAGCAGAAAGTTAATACTGGTCATTGAAAAGAGCCAGAGTTGAGATAAGGCTGAAATTCTGGCCTCCAGTTAATACCGGCAAGGAAGAGTAAGATCGGTTACAGTATTGCAACGGTATCTGAATAGGGACAAAGAAACCGTGACCTAATTCTCACCAAAAACTCCTTTTTCTTAGCATCGAAGCAACTACATCTAGCATCGGAAGGTGAAAACTATACGGAGTTTCTGCTCGTTTGCGCCACAAAAGCATGGGTTGGGTTCTACCAATGCCAGCTGTTCTGGTGATGACCATCTGACCCACTCAGTTCACTTCCTTTGCCTCCCCTCCCCTTCTTTGTCCTGATTGTCTGAGCTCTACAAGGTAGTTCCTGGGTAACACCCAGCCTTTATGACTTTTCACTCCCTTCGTCCTTCCCTTGACTTCTCCCAAGTCATCAGCAGTCGTGCCTTGTGTCTCCATTTACATCTTTGTAGTCTCTTGTACCTTGAGCAAGTCCATCATGGCCTCCATCCTTTCCTTCTTGACATGGGCAACTGGTGCCACCTTAGTCGGGGAGGCACGTGCACCTCCCCCCCCCCAGCAACCAGTCAGCAACTGGGGGGGGTTCCCTATGGTCAATCTTGCCAATTTGGAGGGTCCCCCCGCTCCCGCAGCCAATCTTGCCAGCCGGGGTGGGGGAGGTCCAAAAGGCTTTGCCATTGCAGCGTCTTTCCCAGCACTGCAGAGAGGCAAGCTGAGGCTTTGCTTTGCTTTGCTTCGCAGTCGCGCTGCTTTGGACTGGGTGGCTTCCTCAATCTCTGCACGTGATTTATGTCGTACACGCTTCAGGGCAAGAACCTTGTTTTCATAACTACCTAGAAAATGCTTTACATGTGATTAGCACTCTATATATAAACATTAATAATGCATTGTGCAGGTCTAAAATGAAGATTTATCACTACGTTCAACTCTAAAGGTAAGGAGGCTTGTCTCAGTTCAGGCAAATATTCATAAATACAGCTGACTCCCAGGGATTTTGTGTGCATTGAGGGTCAGGCCCAATTTCTGTCGTGTTCTATTCAAGTTCTTATATCAAGCTTATAGCTGTAAAATCTAAGTTCCCTTCAGCAGTCTATTAAGTGAATTATGTCTGATACACGAGGCTTGCCATTTAAGAGTACTCTTTGAACCAAATTGTTTGGTACATCCAGAAAGTTGAAGTTAATTTACTGTTAATTACCTCTGACTGTTGTGAATCTCAGCTATTCTCTGTATCAAACCTTCTGTGACTGAGTATCAGAACACTTTGTGAATAGCAAAGCAGCTTCCCTGTGCTGGCTGGAACATGAGGACGTGGGCTTGTGAAAGGTTTTGACATCCCGTTTGGATTTTAGCTTTTGGCAATATTTCGAGCGCACAATATTTCACCATTTGACAAAAACCAAAAAGCTAAATATGTTTGGGTTTTCAGCAACTAACTGCTAAACATTTTTTTTCAGCCAAAAACTGCTTATCAACTCAAAAAAAAAAAAAAAAAAGAAAAAAACCCCGTTTTTAGCTACAGAACGTTGCCTTAAGGCTTTTCAGTTTTCTAAAGCAAACGTGAAGTTTCCGAGGGAAGCAGAGGTGTCCCACGAAAATATTCAACAACTCAATTTTCAATTGGAAAATGTGTGGATGGTAAATATTCCCCCACCCCTGTTATCAGCATCTGGAGTCTAAATAACATCTAGATTTGCCTTTAAGCTGCAAATATATGGCAAAAAGATAAAGCATGGTATCAAAAAAACAATTTAAAAATTGCAAAGCATTACATTTAAAAAACATAAAGCAAAGCATTTTTGTCTCTTTCTTTTTTTTCCAGAAAGTTCAGCAATACATAGTCATCGTTCAAGCTACAGATATGGAAGGAAATCTTAACTATGGTCTCTCAAACACAGCAACTGCAATCATTACGGTGACAGATGTGAATGACAATCCACCAGAATTCACTACCAGCACTGTAAGTATCAATACATCAGCACAATGATGCATGGACATGCAACGTGTTTGTAATTCATGGACATTTGATATCACTCGTCTCTGTTTGCTGGTCTGGCAGACAGAAAGGACTTGATAGATAACTGTGTAACAAAGACTTCCAGCAAAAGCAAGGGGGGGGGGGAAGGAGAATGATTCATGAACTAGCAAAACTATTTGGCTACCAGTTTCACTGAGGTATTAAAAGAGCTGAAAGAATATGGCAAGCAGACTGTGTCTGATTGCACCAAGGAGGATACAGTTGTTTCACAGCAATTGGTTGTCGACATATCAGAGTTATTACTTTGGAGTTAAATCCTGAGCTACAAGAGATTTCTTGGATTTAGTAGAGTGGATAAAATTTCAAAAGTAGTAGTAAATAGTCTGAATGGGAACAATTATCCAGTAAATTGTATATTTTTCCTGATAACTATAATAGACTTATTTGTGTGTATGTGTAGGTAGTATAAGTATCTGCACTATGACGCATCTGTTTTTCATCAGCTGAGCATCATTCCTGTATTAGTGCAATAAAAGTGTTTATTATTCTGTGCTTTAAGACTATTAATCTGGCTTCTTTGTGTGGAGGGAGAAAATGCAAAGGCCGAGAAAATGCGATCTAAGGGTAAATAAGGAAAGGTGAGAGGTAAAATGACTTACTCCGTTTCTTAACAGAAAGATTTGCTTAGTGATCAACATCCGATCAGGGATCTGAGTAGTGCTGCATCCTAAACGTGCAGGACGATGTTATGAAAAATGAACCTGCCGCAGGTTCTCGTCTGCCAAAGTCAGACCGATAAACGGGGAATTAATTAGCACGTTTCCACTGTTTACATTAGCGTGAGTGTGTCCGTCGAGCCAGATTTCACCAGCTAGGGGAAAACAGATTTTTAACTGAAAACAGGCCTTTTCCTCTTCTGATGACCAAAAGCGGCAGTAGGGGAACAAGGCTGCAGGCTTTTTGCTCAGCACCATGCACAGCCCAATCTGCCCTGCAGTCTGTCACTTGAGTGCTCCTTTAGGTATATAGAAAGCATGTGCATTGTATCCTAGGACACTCCGTTTTCACTTTATCATATATGGTATTTCAGTATTTCTTACTGTAGAGCAGATGCTGCCTTTGGTTCCACCTTCCAAGCTCCAGTGGGTTTCATGGCTGTTGCCAAAAAACACAATTTGCTCGATACTTAGCTGAGATGTATGAGGTGCCAAGAGCATCGTCTGAGGTTCTGACTTCCTTCATCTCCCGTTGCCTTCAGGGAACTCGGCACTGCCCAGGAAGTCCCTGAGTAACCCCAGTATCTCGCCTCCGAGTCGCGCAGGCACAGCTCACCAAAGCTATTTAGGCACTTAACTCTTTCTTAGGTGCCTAAATCTCAGGGAAGATTAAATCAATGGGAGAGTTGAAATCACTAGGAGGTAAACAGCTGAAATGAGAGTACTCAGGCCCTCCAAGGTACTTAGGTCCCTAAGGGGAGTTAATTGTCCTTGAGGATCTGTGCCTCGGTCTGCTGTAAATGTTATCCCAGCTTATATAGTGTTTGCCACTTGAAAGGACATGTCCATCTGTTGTCTGTCATATCAAATTCATTTGACTATATGTTTTTGCTCAATACCAAATGTATCGCAGTGGAGGATGCCTGCAATTTTAGTAGAGCCACAAGAGTCAGATATCGGTCGTGGGCCATATGGTACTAGTCCCTGCCAATAGGATTGCTCCTTCTTGTATGTTTTATAAATGGCTTGCCCAATCTGATTTGCAATACCCCAAGCCTCGGACTTTGTGCCAGAAAAGGGTGGGTGACGCCGATGCCCCTTATACTGCCAGGTAAATACTTCTTTAACCTTCATTTCAGTGAAAAAGTGATGACATCTAGTGGCCAAGTTACTTAAGCACAGATGGAGGCTCTTAAAGATTGCCCAGGATCTGTCTCCAACTTAAAGTTAATTTATGGAGTTTAAAGTTACTGTCATCGCTCCGGCTCCAGTGCTAGCCAGGTTATGAGTAGCCATGTGACCGTCTTCGGGAAGAAACCTCTTTGTATTGTGATTCTTGTGGGAGGTCAAAGGCTCTCTAATATAAAACCAGCCAGGACTGTTTATGCAGGACTGAATTTCATAGAAGGTAAGTTCATGGAGAATTGCGTTCAGATGAACTTGGAGCATTTAGAGTCACAGCATGTGTCAGACCCGGGAAGGAGAAAAGCCACCAACACAATTACCCATAGAATCGGGTTTAATGGGTCAGAAAATGCTACTCTTCCTCCAAGCAGGAATGATGGGGACCATTATTTCCCTAATTCCAGTCTCTAAACAGAGTTTTGTGAGGGCCAAAAGAGCCTTCTCCGGTATTAAGGGGGACTATACCTATTTCAAACCCGAAGCCATTTTACAATGATATTGCCTTGTGGTGCTTTAGGAAAGATGATTTTCTATATACTCTCAGATACTGTCAGAAGCCCTGTACAAGTGGCTCCAAAAACAGAGTAGCATCATTTCCTGTGATGGGCAGAGGAACATTATCAGTCTGTTCGTTCATCTTAAACCTGAACTGCATTTCCTTGTTCCCCTCAATGACTCTGAAGTGTTTTGTTTTGTTTTTAAATGAAAGGAAAAAAAAAAAGCTTCCAATGAATCTAAATCGCTTCTGAAGGTAAAGAAGCATCCCATGTTTCTTAAGACTAGGGTCTGTTTTTGAGGGATCGAAGCATATTGTTATTTAAAATACTTCTGTGCTGAAATTCAGTCGAGAAACAAAATCGGCAGAACAACTGCAATAGCGGTTTGCTCTTGGCACGTTGCCAGATGAGGCGAAATCAGGAACTATATTCAGCACAGAAATACACAAAAGTACACCCTATAGTGTTCCTAAATTACCTGTCATTCAAACTGGGTGGTTTTAAACTTAATAGTTTCTGGATATAAATGTAGCCCAGGAGGACACTGGAACATGCTGGTGTCACAGCTCGGGTGTGCAGCCACAGGAATTAATGCGACTATGTAAAATTTAACAACTGGACAGAAGAAGAAACAAAACAACCAGGGTCGTAGTCGGAAACAGGGGTCATCTGTGCAACTGGGGCAAATAGTTTGCTTGTAATTATACAGCAATAAAGGCGCAGGTGCAAAGGACAGATTAATGAGTGCCAGTCTCACACATCAAAGTAAGTGTCTGACTTCTATTATGCTTGGAAAAGGTATTGGTTAAAGAGCACCCAAAAAAATATCAGGCGGTTGTTGTCGTAAAAGCTTTGTGCTAGATGAGGAAAGAAAGGGAAGCCATAAAGTCAGGCAAGAGCTCCTGGAACCTATAAATGAAAATGCTATGAAAAAAACCAGGAGTGATTGGTTTCTGGAAGGAAAGCGGGGCAGTGTATTTATCCTGTCCCTTAGTATATCACCTGGGAGGCCAAGGAGAAGGAGGCACCTCTATAATATGAAGAAAAGACCTCTGCTTTCTCTTGTGAAGCCCTGCAAGAGCAGGATTTGCCATCCCTAGGTAAGAGCCTGGATTTTTCAGTTCCTGGGAGCAATGGGGAAGCAACATGTCGGATGTCAGCCACCAGGAGACTGAAACTGTGCGGTACCCTGTAAACACTGAGATACTGGTTGATAGATACTCAACCATGTCCTATTTAGTACAGAGCTGTGACCCACCAAAAACCTTCCTGCCAACTTAGGGACATTAGGAACCCCTGCTTTTTTTCATAGGTTCTTTATGGGATTTGAACGCTCATCATTGGGCTTTAGGGCGGTGGTCCAGAAACTCCTGGGGTCCACAGACTATGTCTGAGAGGTCTGTGAAAGATGACCATGATCAATGAAAAGTATGTGAAGAGCCACACTTACAATCCAAGGGGTCCACACCTCCACTGGAACTTTTTAAGGGGTCCACAAATGAAAAAAGTTTGAAAACCACTCTTCTAGGCATTCAAGTCATCTGTCCTCAAAAGAGCAAGGGGTGCAGCACCGGCAATAGTCATGCAGCTTCTTCTGCATTGCCCGAGCAGTGTGCATTAGCTCTGTCCTGTGGCGTCCCCCTCTCCACGTCCTGCCTATGCCTTTTCTACCTGAAGTGCCTTCAAAATTGACAGTTAGAGCCAAGTCTAGCAGTGGTGCTTGGGTTGGGGACCTGTCTCTTGGAAGCAGTGAGCCACATCCGCAGCTGGTTTAAATTGCTGTCAAGTGAAATAAGTCAAAAAGTCCACTAGGGAGTTTTATTAGGAAACTGATTCAAGGATAGTCGCAGAAGAGTCGGACATTCGATTCTGTCTAATGTTCAACCTCCTTCTTGTCCATAAGTGGGCCGTATTCTCTGACACTTTTTAAGTATATGGGTAATCCCCCCGTTAGTCCAAATATTTCTTATCCATGCCTACGCAGCAGCCATAAGGATTGGAATCACTGCAGCTGAAATGTACTTGCGTAGATCTTTAAGACCCCCGACTAGATCCTCCTCTTAGATGCATCAGATCTAATCTCAAAAATTAACAAGAGTTGCTGGGACCTGCAAATCGATGAGCATCGTGCTTCTGAGATTAGAGCTGGGATCTGACAGGGCACTGCTGGGTAGTCTCCGGTGGGCTTGATATATAGAAGCCACTGAAATGGTGGACTTTTCCCACTGTTTTGTTTTATGTGCTGAAAGACAGCAGTGAAATCTGTAACTGCCTGCCAGGCAGGATGCCCTTCTGCAGCTCAACCCAGGATACAATTAATCGCTGTCCGAGGGTTTCCACTTTATCTGCGTAAATGCTTAATCAGAGAGGAGGAGGAAGTAAAGGGAGATCCATGCCCGCACTTGACTCATATAAAGCCTATTTTTATCATATTCAATCAGGAACAATCAGGCTTGGAGAGAGGAGACGCAGATGAATTTGCATGATCAGACTTCTGTGTCTTAAATGTTAATTAAAAGTTATTTTAAATTTGCCTACTGTGCAGAACTTGTTTTTATAGTAGCCCATGCAAGGGAAATATTATTTCACCAGACTGAAGTGCTCATGATTAGCAGAGCTGTGGATTCATGGGAAAACCTGCCTAGCAATCAACCTTTCCTTTAGGAAAAGAAAAAAAAAGTGGAAGGAAAGAAACTGGGCTACTCAAGTTCTATAAGCTCCTGAGCCTTAGGAGGGCTTATTTAAAGCTACTTTAAAATTTGCCCTTTGGCACTGTGTTGAGAGTCTCCTATTCCAAGGCCGAATCCAAAGCAGGAAGGAACATATTTTAAAGGGGCAGATCTAAACCCATTTTGCTGCTCTACTTAACCACAGCCCCGATTTCTGTGTTGAGTGGCTATAAGACACAGGCCCAGGTCCTGCACAGGTTCACAAGAGGGGGCAGAGGCACGAGGGCATTTCTCCTACTTTGCATTCCCAACTCAAGCACCATGCACAGTAGAGATCTTTGTATGCAGGGCTTGAATACCCAGTAAACTGATTCTGGAGTATGGTATGGCATGGATTTAAAGCAAAATAAATCTTTTGCAATAACCCACAAGACAGCACGCTTATTCTGGAATAGGACTGCCATTTTTTCTAGGTTAGGATAACCTGTCTTTTATTCCACAACTAGTGTGTGCACATGGAGCGGGTATTTCAGAACAGCTGTCCCTGAATGACTCCCTGGGTGTGTCTACACATGTGTTTTAATGCACATTAGTCTATTTTAATGGGCATAAAACATGCTATTCAGTTGATGTGCATTAGAATAGACTAATGCGCATTAAGCATCACTTAAAAACTATGGAGCTTCTATAGGTATGCAGCGAGGCTGCTCTGACATGCTGGAAACCCAGCATGTCGGAGAAGACTCGATTAAGACTCCAACAGCCTCCAAGTCATTTGTATCAGCATCCCTGTGCTGAAAAAATGGCAGTGGGGTGCTTTGAGCTAAAGCTTGTTCAATAAGCTTTAGTTCAAAGTGCCTCACCACCATTTTTCAGTGCAGTGATGCTGATACACGTGACATTGGGCACTTTTAATTAGCACGGCTTGCTAATTTAAGTGCCCCCCCCCCCCCCCCCCGCACATCTATAACCCTTAACTTCCTATGAAATGTGAACTTTCATTTCTACCTGGGAGAACTTTTACAATCTTTTATCCTATGCCTGAAGAAGGGTGCTTGTGCCCGAAAGCTTGCAATTAAAGAATTTTTTTTGCAAACATCTAGTTGCTCTAATAAAAGACGTCACCTCTACCAATGTGCTTTAAAGCCCACATGCAGATGTGCCCCATACTCTCTAGTTAATGTGCACTAAGACAGGGTAACGTGCATTTTCCTAGTTGCTCACGATGGACATGCTAGATTTAGGGCATTTGTAGACGACACATTAAAGTGGGTTAAACGCCCTTTTGCACCACTTTAATGGTGTTGCTGTTTGCATGAGTTTGCAGATTCGGCTGCATATTGCACATTAATTCCAGCCACTGTAGCAAATTTGACGGCGTAATGCACTCTAAATGACTTTGGGGCACAGCAAACTAAAACACCTCTGAGGAGTTTTAGTTTGCTACCTTACAGCTATGGAGCGAATCACCGGGCCCCGTGTGGCTCAGGGGCTCTGCAGGAAGCCCTAGCAGGCAGCCCGGCAGCAGCCTGGGATGGCAGGATGCACTAAAGGTGGGGGGAAAAAAGCAGCAAGCCTGATTTTTTTTTTTCTTCCCCAGAGCCTGCCTGAGCTGTGTGGGGGCCCAGTGCTTCCCTCCACAGCTGCGTTGCCCCCCAGGACTGCCCAAGCCGGGTGCCTGCGGGTGGGTGCTGCTTGGCGGGGGCAGCTGCTGCCGCGGAGGGAAGCACCAGGCCCCCCTGCCCCGCAGCTAAGGGAGAGCTCTGCCTGCCAGCAGCTCGCTCTCCCCTCCCCTCCCTGCCACCGGAGAGGCTGGTAAGGACACGGGTGTACATGACACGGGGGTTTACTTTGCCCTAAATGGAAGCAGTGTTTTTAAAAAACCACCGCTTCAGTTGAGGGAGAATTAAACCCCGTGTTGTCTACAAATGCCCTTAATGCTCATTAACTAATGCACATTAATACATATGTAGTAGTTCCCCCCTGATTTTTACCCTGCTGTGCTCTGGGCAGCAGATTCAGCTAGCCATAAAAGGAGCGCATCCTTGTTCTAGTTCATTGAAATATTTCATGGGGAAAAGCAGCCTCTGGCAGTCCTTCCAAACTGACTGAATGATCTTTCACATCAGTATTTAATTAACGTTTCAGATTATGATCATATCAGACTATTAAGTAATATTATTTTAGCAACCTGTCTTTTATACTTGACGGAGTCAATCAGATCAGTTGAATACCACATACAACCAAGAGGAAAAAGAGATGTCTGATTACAAAAGGCAGCCACGTGATCTCTGCAGCAGGCCTGGGGAATGCAAGCTTTTGGTCTTGGTTCTGCTCTTAACTCAATCTATCACCTTGGTTAGGTCACTTAACTTCCTGTACCTCCATTTTGTCATCACTATCATTAATCCCTGGCTCCTGCCATTGCAGGCCTCTTCATCAGAGAAAACCCTTTCATAAACTCATCAAGCTTCATCTTAAAAGGAGCTAGGTTTTCTTGCTCCCACAGTACTTATTGGAAGGCTATTCCAGAACTTCTCTTCTCCCATCGTTAAGTTATAGTCATGGGTAATCAAAGCAATGTCTGGTCCTTTGTAGACAGCGTTTCAGAGAGCTATTAATATTGCCAATGTGTTATGCAATGGCACTAATACTTCCCGATCTCTGCTATTTCTGCTCCATCTTCTGAAAATGACTCCCAGGAGCCATCCAAGGATTATAGTCACCTTTCCCACAACCACATCACATGGTTCAAGTAGTCTAATTCAAAAGGTAGATGCGAATATTCTGATCGGTTCGCAGATTTCTCACAATACCTTAAAAGGCCTGCAAGCAAAGATGGTCTGAAATCCCTTTCTGTGGGGCATGTTCCCAGATCAGCAGTAGCTGGAAAGGAAACGCATGTCTACATAAACCAGTATCAGTGTAGCTCTCTACAAAGTTGTATCTAGTTGAAGGCCGCCAATAAGAGCATTACCAAATTGTGGTAGCTTCATTTGGCTGGGATCCGGGGGACGTTTTATTTGGTTTCTAACTGCATAGATCTAGCCTTTCCTAAGTCTTGTTTCAAATTAGGGGTCAAAAAAGCAAAAGCCAATCAAAATCGTCAACTTCTAGTAAAAACAGTGCAATGCACTGAGTTTCAAGTGGCTTTGATCCCAAATCATAACTTGGCCTAGGTTGCTGTAGGTTTGTAAAATGCCCCCTCTTCACCTCTTATCACCAGTAGTCCCAGCAAAGCTCCTGTGCTGACATGAAAACTGTGAAGCATGCCAGAATTCAAATAACATCTCAAAACAGAGGATCTACCAACAAAAGGCAACATCAGTGCAATAAGGAATCGGGATGAGGACACAGCTGCATAGACAAGGAGACATGTGAGATGAGAAAAGAAAGAAAGAATATTTTTACATATGCAATTTGACCAGCAAGTCCACTGTCTCCTTTTGCTGTTGCTACTTCTTGGCCAACAGCCTTGCTCTAATTAATTATTTATGACAAAGGTTTTCATGAGGCCCTGGAATATAATTAAGGGCAGAAAGTCCATTTCAATTTAAAAGCACTGAATTCTTAATTCAGGCGAGTCAAACTGATTTGCAGTTTCTACTCTTCCCTGTTTGTGTTTTTAATTGAAATGCAGAGGCGATTCAGTGTATATGCTGGTAGTAGCCTAACCACTACGGGGCAGATTGGGTTCACTTGCACACAGTTATTTACTTAGGTTACAGAGTGATGGCTCCAGAAGAACATATCCTTTACTGTGCAGTTTCATCCATGTTCATTTTGAGTGAAAAATGAGCACAAGGCTACAGTCAGTTGGGATTTTACATGAAAGCACAATTGGCTTTTAATAATAAATCCTGTCTGCAGAACCTTTCAGAGCTCCTGTGCTAGCTTTTATCTGAAAAGCAGTGCAATAATGTAGATTTCTTCACTGTGGCACTAGGACTTTCTCCTTGGCAGCTTTGACTCATGCTGTTCACCTCTATCCTCCTTTTTGGCTCAAGTGACAACTGCCTCCGAGTTATGCTGCAAGCACTTTGGCAATATAAAGACCTGTGGACTCCAGGCAAATCTATCCCCAAATCTAGTCCCAGGTTTTCTGAACGGTGCACATGCATACAAATGGCCACAAAATGGTCTGTACCATAATTGCACACTCAGCCATAGCACATGCCCTGTGCAAGCAGGTGCATTTTTGTGAAGATCGAGGCTCTCATTCTTTTCCAAGTATCAGCCCAGGCCCAGATCCTCCAAGGTATCTTGGGACCCCACTTCTATTGATTTTGTGCCATCCCAACCTGGGACAGACTCCTCTTTAGGATGAGATGTACGCTGCTCCTCATCCCAGCGTACACATCAGCACTGCTTTGTTCAAGTCCTGCATTTGATGGATTCCTCCTGCACTGCTTCATTAAATACTACTGTCTGTGTACAAGGGAAATCTCATAATGCTTGCATATACTGAGGTGTGCTCCCTGGAGCTGGGTATAACTCTGACCCACCCTGTAAGCCATTGATTCCCCACCCTGCTCCCAGCCTACAACCATGTCTGATCACCAAAGCTTTGAAACATTTACAGCATACCTTGACCCAAATTGAACACACGGCTCCATCTTCACGGAGAATGAACCAACCCTCAAACTAAATTTTACAGACTGGACTCATCTCCTCTTATAGCCTTAGGAGACTGGCATCACCTCCCCATGTCGCTTCCCTGCAGCTTGGAGCTCCATGCGCCAGGGTTAAGGAACTAACTCCGAGTCCAAAGCCAACACTACTGAAGCTGGGATTTTAATATAATATATTTAATATTTAATATATTATAATATTTAATATATTTTAATATTTTTAAATGCACCCAGGTGACTTAGAAGTACAGATCTCATTGCAAGTCAGTGGGCTTATGCTCCAAATGATTTTTATTTAATCCTGTCCCCTCTCTTGAGGTGGAAGCACTGTTTTTGTAAAGGAAACAGCTGCATAAAAGTTGTGACTCTTTCCAGGGCTCAGCACTTTGCCCAAGCTGCCCACCGTTTTCTTTGCAGACTGCTGCAGAAGCAAGAGACACTTCACACTTTCTCATAAAGACTCACTTGCCTTTTGTTCCTTCTTGAACTATTGCCCTGTCCATTTGGAAGCAGGCAACTCCTTGTTTTTGGGGAAAGTGAATAATATTCAGTGTCTTAATGAGAAAAGCAGGCGCTACACTTTTTGCAACGTCATTTCTGATCAGGCTGATACTGCCCTTCGGAGAAGGGATACGATCATCACCTTCTTGTCCATTTGATACTATGGAAAAGGGCAGACAGGATCGATGGATATGCATAGAGTGCACACAGTTTTAAATAAAATCTGTATCCCAGGCTTCAGACTAATTACCCTGATGTAAGTATAATGATGCTATATGTATATTCTATTCTCCCTGATGCATTTTCCTTCTATATAAATCTCTTTATCTGCACATAAATTCACAGTACTTTTCAGATTGTTTTTAGGATTTTTTTTCTAATTTTTCCTAAATTAATCATGCACAATGGTAAAAACCAGATGGCATTTTGGTCTAGTAGCTCTGATTCCTGAGCATCACACTGAAGATGGGTTATTAAGTTCAAGGCTCTATTTAGCCTGATTCTGCCCTGTATCTAATTAGAATCAGATAGACTGTTCCTTGTAAATGGGTCAGTCGCACAGAAAAAAAACATCAAATGCAATCTTGAGATTGCAAAAAAAAAAAGAGAGAGAGATAATTTTATTTCTGTTCATTTATACCTGCTTTCTGGTTAAAAGAGGAATTAAAATGAGGTCATTAAACTTTCCTTGGAGACAAACCCCAGACCTCAGTGGTAATACGATTAATCAAATGTAAAAGTGAAGCTTCCCCGAATGCATATAACTCATTTTTATAAAATATCTAATTACTAAAACGCAGTCTGCTAAGAAATAAAAAGGGGGGGGGGCAAGAAATTAATTGCAATAACAATTCAGGAAGATAAAGTTTTTCTGAATTAGGTCTATACAAGAAGCTAAATTGAGTTGATTAAGTAATTTTGGTTTGAGGAACACCCAGGATGGAAGTTAATAATAATGAATTTTTCAGACGTTGGAGTTGAAAATTGCCAAAGATCAGTACATTTAAAAAATGGAAACAACAGATTCATTACAGATTTCAATTTCCTGTTGCCAAAAAAAAGCAGTAAAAAATGCTCTATTGGTCTGTCTCAAATTGGACACATGTACTGTTTGGTTTAAAATCAAGAATAATGCAGCCGTCTCTTTCTACACTAGAAAGAACAGTCTCAGCCAAGTACAGCTACAACACCAGACAGGAGGTAGAGCCCATGGCAGTATTCATCCCCTGCTTCACAACACACAAGTCGTTGAAATCTTAAACTTACAGAACAACCTCAGTGCATAGGTACAGCATAAGCACATGCCTCGCTAGGATTTATATAGCATTAGGAGCTCTCCTAACTTCTCAGTGATGCTATGTACAGTTCCCATTAATGCGCATGAACAGCAGACAATAATAACAACCATAATTATAATAATGCTAGTAATAATAATTGTAATAGTAATGGCAGTAGCAGAAATAGTGATGATATTTTGGGCTCCATCTTGTAGAATCTCCCATGCTGGTTTTTTTCACGCGTGCAGCGTGGGCGTTTAATACCATCAGTACGCACGCACGGGCTGTATCCTGATACGAGGCCACACGCTCTCTGCAGAACGGTACAGCCACCTCAGCGATTGCACTGCCTTGTCATACACCATTTGTCATGAGCCATTTCATTTGCAACATCTGGCTGTGTTATGTCTCCTACTGGATGTCTTGCTTAATAGCGTCTCGTCAGCACTTTGCTTCTACATTTAATATATACTGGATCCGAAGGAAGAAACCATAAAACCCAATCCTCGTAATATGGATCATGTAATCATGGGGATGAGCTGTCCAGACCAAAAAAGCGCTGCCCACACCAAAATGCTGGTGATAGAAGCATGCAACGAGATGTAACATTACCAGATGCTGCCGACAAAATGCCCATAATTAAATTAAATGCTCTGCACTGTACCTAGCTAGGGATGAGTCATGAGGCAAAACTCAGACGGTCTCTACCCACCTGGTGTTGGGCAACATTACTGTAACCGCTGGTATAGTCTTCCTATCAAAAAATGGCTTTGTGGAAAATGTCATTGGAGGAATAAAACCAATGTTCCTGCTGGTTCGGAGAATTTTTGACTGATTTGCAAAAACAGGCATTTACGCTGCAATTTAGCAAAGCATTTCAGTCTTTGCTTTGAATTGAATAGGTGCTTCTGTCCATTAGCCTCACTGGAATTTAGGCGTGCTTTTAAAGTGTTTAAAGGGACGCAATCGCCTGCAGACTTTAAAGGAAGCCTGAGCTTTCAATGCTTTGGGGGGAGATCGAAGTCTTTGACATGAGCAGCTGAAAATCTGGATCTCACTTTCCAAGTATCAAATGGGTAGTAACACATGCAAATCAATGAATTGTCCAGCCGGTTATTCTTTTTCACATACAGTCACTCCTTCTGAACAGACACTTACTGGTTGGTCGTTGCACACTTCCATTTTGTGTGTGCAACTGGCACCTGTTTCCAAAAAAGCAGCCTACAGTGGCATCGCATCTTGGAAGTATGAGTGGCAGGCAGGTATTTTTAACATCTTGAATGCTATATGTTGTCATACTGCAAGAGGCTTTGGACTAAGTTTTAAAAGCACCTCTGATTTTGAACACTTAAATTGTGCGTGCAGGTCACGTGAACTGACCGTGTTGTGAGGACATGACGTAAGTGGACTCCTAAATGCCGGAGGTGCTTTTGCACACACATCACAGAGGTGCACACGCAGGTTTTCTGGCTGTGTTCAACTGCATGCGATAAATTAGGCACACAATTAGAGGTTAGATGTGAAAATTTTGCCTGGTAGAGGCTGCTAATTGATAGTTCAGTAAAAAAGCAGAGCAAGTGTTGACCTAATTGCAAACTGTAAATAGACAATGACTTTAAAAGGGATCAGAAGCTGAGACCTTTATTCATTTGTGCTTCCCTTTGTCATTGTTTCAGAAATATTGCTTTGTGGTTTAACCATCGTGACAGTTGTGATTGCAGACGCTTTCTAACCGAATTTCTAACTGAATTGATGTGGCCGATTTCAGAAGAGTAGGCTGAGCCTCATTTCCCCGCTTAGAAGAGCCTTCCTACAGCCATACCCCCATGACCTCAACAATTTTCTTATCTCTGTGTCGTCTCTCTATATAATTGGGAGTTTTGAAATATAATCTACCTCTTGCAGTTTTGTAATGCATTGTTTTAGATCCGTTATATTCCACCGTGCCTGGCTTTGTTATACTAGAAACCTGGCTCATAAAATCTGCTAAAGGCAATCAGGACTCGTAGTTGAGACGATATCTTTTATTAGACCGACAAGATTTTTGCCCCCAAAAATTCTTTAAAGTATGCTATACCATTCAAAATACGCTATACCATTATGGGCCAGCTATTAACACCGTGTGCCACAAACAGGCGGAATAAATTCAAGGCAGCTCCCCATCTGTAATGGATTCCTTCGGTGACTCGCAACGCAGCATCTCAAGTGCTGATCTGAGTTTGAGAAATTTGGTTACAGACAATAACTCCATCATTTCTAGAGGCTGAAAACAAACCTCTTCTGAAGTTTGCCAGTTTTTTTATGGGAGGGCATCTTTTTCATTTTTCGATATCCCGAAAACTTAACTAGCCTAAAAACGGGGTGTCATTTTAAGGAGATATGCAATCAGAGCTCCACTAAGCACATGTCAGTTGAGCAATTTTCTGTGACGTACTCAAAAAAAAAAAAAAAAGAATAAAAAACCTAGCTGAGGTTTTAGCGCTGTGAGTTTTCTCCCGTCGGATATTTCTGACCGTCCAAGGTGCCTTGAGATTTGCACAGGGCAGGATCAGAACACACGGCGCCGCCAGAATTAGCAAGAGCGAGGACTTGCGAAATGTTTCATGTGGCTTTTTACGCCTGATGAAACTTTTCAAACGGTTCGGTTTTATGAAGTGAAAAAGTATACTAATTGCAAGGGAAAGTGTGCAAAAGAAAGAATGCCATTCTCTTCCCATCAGGCATCGCAGTCATGTATCAGCAGGCGTGCTCGCATCCCCGCACGCACAGAGCCTCCCTCGCTTTTTTTCTTTCTCCCCATGTCCTCCCACCTCTCTCCTGGCATATTCCTTTTATGCGTGCGCTTTTCTCTTTTGTTCTATGCAGACTTGCTTCTTTCACGGAAAAGGCTCGGTTCACTGCTTTCTCTCCTTTCTTTCTATTAATTACTATTCTACAATTAATTGTCATTGATTTTATCCTTTTGTCGTTCCTGTTCTTATTCCACATTACTCAAAGCGGAGAGGCATTCACCTTGCTATTGTTTTCCTCTTATTTTGCCATCAAAACATTGACTTCAAAATCATTATTTTCCTTTGGTTTGTTGGGTTTGCATCTTGCAGCTGCACCTTTATTTTTATTTTTTTTCCTGCTAATTGCGGGTACACTTCAAGATTTACATGGCAACAAGCAAATACTGATGATCATCCTGGCATCGGTTCAGGAAAGCATGTGCTTAAGTCCACTTAATAACAAAGGGAATTAAGCACGAGCTTGAAGTGGAGCATCTGCGTAAGTGCCTTTCTTGAACAGGGATGCTTTACTGAATTGAGAGCCTTATCTGTAAACAGAAGATCTGGTTTTTTCAGCGTCTAGTAATGCTCTTCAGTTCCATCATAAAAAAAAATCCTCCTGTATGCTAATTCTGAGGCTAATCTGGAAACAACAGAGTTTTCAATTGCTCTGCAGACAACTGTTGAGAAGGAGCCGGCATGCCGCCTTCCTGAGCTTTGCTACATAGGCAACTTGTTATAAATCTCAATACAGTACTAGGATTAGGGCATGCATGCAAAATGCAGTTCTAGAGCTCTTAAAACTCCTCTTCCCTCATATCTGCCTCCAGATCCCAAAGGCGCACAGACAAGTTTTTAGGCAGACCAGGTTCTTTGGGTGAATCCGATATCTTTTATTAGACCAACTTAAAGAGTTGAAAAAAAAAAATTCTTAGCAAGATTTTGGGTTTCAAAACCCTTCGCCAGGCTGAGGGAGCATCTGCACTTGGTGTGTGCTCTTCCTGGATGGATGAAAATTATTTTTTGCCAACCATTTAAGTCGGTCTAATAAAAGATATCAGATTCACCCAAAGAACATAGTCTGCCTATGTCCTTAGACCGACACGGCTACAACCTACAGCCCTGTAACAAACAGTTTTTATACGCTTTAAAATCTAAAAATTAATTAATTAATTGAAAACTTGTAAGAAATGGGTTGTTAATAGAAAGAAAAATCCTAAACTTGATTTACCAGCTTACGGCCCTTCTTTAGGCCACTTTATTGCAGTCGCATGAATCATAACCTTCTTCTTGATACAAATTTTACCAAGAAATCACAGGTCACATCTCTGGGGTGCATTTCAGCAGCTTGGTTTTTGAGCTATGTCATAGAATTGTTGTAAGCTGTAGCTGGCTTACAGATTAAATTGGAAAGCATGTTTTTTAAATTCCTAGTGAAAACAGCTTGCTTACTGATGGCTTTAAGGTCACGAGAAGGGATGTGAATAAAGTTTGGGACCTGATCATTTAGCGTGCCAGCTAATTAGCAGCATCTATCTTCTTTCTGTTTCATCAAAGGAAGGCTATCATCTAAGACAAACTTGTGTAAAAGAAGTTTGCGCATAAATGACCAGGACTTTTATTCAGAAAATACTTTACCGTGTGTATAAATGCATCATGCGTTCCTTTGGCTTCACTGAGATTTCAGTTTGCGTGCTTGAAGGGAGGTAGTTGCTTACGGGGTTTTCCAAATTGCAGCTCAGATTCAGATTTTGCTCGTCCGATGGAAAAGGACAGTTATTTGGAGATATCAGCAGAGCAAGCAGAATTGAAAGTTGGTCCCAAAGCAAAGTCCTTTGCCTCTTTTTTCCCCCGTCATCCCAAGCAGTATTTGAACCCTAGTCGTGGGACGGTCAGGGTTAATGCATGATGGCAGTGTCCACTTCCAAATGTTGTTGACAGCGTTTGATATCTGATTATTGAACACTAGGTTTGTCCATCTTTGCTTGTGTAGGTGAATGCCTTGCTACTTAAGTCCAACAGAGCTACCAACCGTAAAGGGCTACTTTATATAATGAAGGAGTCTGGACGTAATGCTGTATTTTGGAAAGCTTGCCCTATGCCACCTGGCGCGCCATGCGGGTCACTTTAGTAGAGCTTCTCCAGTCCAGGGGAGTTGCCTCTCACGGCCAACACAGTCCTTTACAAAGGCAAAACAGTACTACCAGTTATTACAGGGCTGAGCTGGAATCCAAGCTGGTTTATCTTCCTGCTGGTTTGCTCTAGTGATGCTTTAACTATTCTGGTTTCCTCTGGAAACCAATGCCTTGCAAAACCTTGAGGAAGAAATTGCTGACCGAAGCGTTGCTGACCCAGCTGATCCTGAGCGCTGGAGCACAGAGCTCAAATGCGATTCATTTCCAGGCTTCCTATCTTGTGTCTTTTGCTTCTTAGCGGCTTGATACTTATCAGGGGGCTGAAAGGCAATGCCCTGTGATGACAGAAAGACTAACCGTGACTGACCTGAACGTGTTCGTTAACTACGTACTTTAATCCACAGGGGTCCCAGGAGGCAGCTCTGGTCTAAACAGCTGAGTGCAAGCCCTGGGTCCCAGTGTTGACTTTGCCATTACCGTACGGTGTAACCTCGGGCACGTCACTTAGCCCCTCTGCGCTCGTGGAAATGCAGGCGGTAGCATTGCCTTCGAAGAAGTACAGTAACCGCGCAAAAAATGTTGCTGTTTTATCGTAGTAGAAGTGAACCTCATACACGTCTGCAGCTGGTTCCAGCATTTTTTGGACTCTTTGCTTTATTTAAAAGATAGCATTATTAATTAAACCTGACAATCAAATATTCTTCAGAAATGCACCAACCTCATTTTCCTGCTGTTTGCTCCGTAGGCAAGAAACAAAGGTGTGTTAGACAAAGAAAGCAGATGGAGCGTTCAAAAGAGGCTCGTCTGACTTGAAAATAGAAGTCTCCGCTATCAGATCAGAATTTTTAACACAGACTGTTTCCATTGGCTCGCGAGATAAGATCTTTTATTGTTGAGTATAACCATTGTTAAAGGTCATTGTTGCAAAGGCTACATCATTTAGACTGGATGAGATCCCATTTTGGATAAATTCACAATTTTTCTTCCTAACAAGGTGATAGTATCAGGATTTGAATGTACAAGAGTGCTAGGTTACAGATTAAAGGCTTTTGTGTTCTAGAAACCATACTACGCCAGACTTCATGAGTTTCAGTGAGACGTGCAAGTCCCCAAAGTCAAGTAGGTTGATTAAAGTAGTACTTTATAGTCTTTGAAATACAGATAAAGTACAGCTTTCCTGCATGGGGTTAATGTAGATTTTTTTTTTTTTCCCTTGACAAGGCTGCACGTCTTTCCAAGGACATAATTTTAATCTCTTCTTAAACCTTTCATATGAACATTGTAAAAAGCTCCTTTGTGTTGTAATGCATTTTTATAAAATATATAAATTTATATGCAAACTTCGAGCCTCATTTCATAAGATATATTTATCTGGAAATGGTTATCTTGCAGCGAGGCAGTGTCTCAGTGTCATCATTTTTGTGGCATCTTTTCATACTGTAAAAAGACTATAACATCTTAAGACTGAAAAAAAATATTAACATTCACTCTCAGATATGCAGACGTTTTTATTATCCTTCTCTCATTATGTCCCCTTGTCAGTGAACTCCTGGCAAGGACTTGAGACGTCTTTGAACCAAGGTTAAAACTGGATCTGAACTTGAACTTGGCTTTCTCAAACTTCTTGAGAGTCTCTTGAAATTAGACATTCTTGAGAATCTGAAAATTAAATCACTTCTTTGTACTGGTGCTGGGAGAGAGGAGAATATGGTTTCTGCTTTCCAGGTTGTTGGCCTATCGTTGTTACTCTTTCATATTCGGAGAATAAACCAAGCAGTTGCATGGTTCCTTGAGATTAAAGAAAACGAACTGTAATTTGGGATTAAGGCAAGGAACGGGAAAGAACAAGGGTGAAATCAATAGCTCTCAGCAACTGAGAGAACAAAGCAGATGCTGTCTCCACTTTCAGTCGGGGGGTCAGTCTTAGAAATGTAAAAGTGCACAGGCATAAAACAAAACCACCCCGCTCCTGTAGCTACATACTCAGTAGGATCAAACTAAGGTTCAAGGAACATGCTCGAACAGTTGGAAGAAATGTTTAGCCCGCTGGGACTGAGAATATTGACCTACCATTGGTATCCTGTCAGCAAGCTACTGGATAAGTAGATAAGAAATAGAAGAGAAGTCACCCTAAATATTGTTAAGGAAACAGATGAACCAACTTCTGACAGGGTTGCTTCTTTTCTAGACTGTGTCTTGTTTCTTTAGTGTTTCCTCTATAAGCCCTACACAAAGCTAAGGGTCTAAATGAAAACCATGATCCCTGGCTATATGGAGCTTGTGATATTGCATCTTTGCTCGCAGATTGTAGAGCTGCTTTATTGTCAGCTGGGGCATTTTAATAGCACCAAATGGAGGAGAGAACAGCAGGCCTAGCAATCCGGGTTTCTGCAGATCCATGCAACCAGGCAGACTCGGCACTGAACATGAGGAGCCACTGTACCCGATCCAAGCAATTCATTTCAGAGCAAGATACGTGACAGCTGGGCCTAGTATCGGTGAAGCAAAACTGAAGGTTGGCGAGAATATGTTGGGCTTTTATAGATCGTATTTCATAAAGCAGTTGCCATATGACATATAACTTGGCCGTCGCATGATGTGGGTACTTGGAATGAATATTACATGAAACCAAGCAAATATAACTGTCAGGCCAGAAATATCATTGTGGAGCGTGCGGTTGTGCCTGTGAGATGGAAGGAAGAAAATCAAAGGTGAATAAAGCCTACTTGATGGTCGCTTGCAGGTGTGATGGAGGACAGATGTTTGGAGAGCAGTTCAGCAGGAGATGGTACTTAGCCATAGGCATTGGGAAGATAATCCGTGTTAGAAAGTGAACGCATATGGGAGATTTGAAGCCCTTAAAAAACTTCTTGTTGACATTTTAAAATTGCAGGATCTGCCAGATTTGCCTATCAGAGAAGATTGACTTTACTTATAAAACTTGATCGCCTTGCTTAAAAGATTGAGGCCAGATTCTGATTTCAGGAACACCATGGTATATGGAGTAAAACCTTTGAATTCATTCGAGTTGCTTTAGATTTATGTTGTCATAGAAATCTGGCCCATACAGTTGGATAGGATAACTAGTGAACCTAGAGCAGTCATCTTTGAGCAAATGATATTGGAAATTAAAGGTCATAGAATTGATGGCAAGGCTTAAGGAAACAGCAATTAGGCTGCTAGGAAGAGAAGCAAAATTACTGGTAGTAGAAGTAGAAAGAGAAAAAAAAATTAGAGTATTATTGATCTACATATCAAGTTGGCAGATGCACAGAGTACAGTGTGGAGTTGTTTTACACCTCTTGGGCTTTTCTGAGATACAGGCGACTTATTTAGGCCCTTTCAGTAGAAATACCGGGGTACAAAAATGGAATTTAAGGAAATCAATTAGGATGGCTTTTGCTGGTTTCAAGGCTGCAGTTAGACAAGTCTATCACAATGCATGATTTATTAAAAGAATTTAGTCATTTTCTTTTAGACAAATTGTCTGCAAACAGATGGGGGGTTATTAATTTGTCTACTGTACAGCCTTTTTTGCTAAATATTCTGTGTGAAAAATACCAACCTCTGATCTAATCAGAAACTCTTCAGTAGGAGTTTTCCCTTAAGTATACAGTGGTGTCATTCAATATTCAAGCTGTATGATTGCTCACCTATTTCATAAGATGTCATTTCAGTATAAACTGCACCGGCCTAAACTATTTATTTTTTTGTAATAATTAAAAAAATCTTTGCTTATAAACCAAAACTTCACCTTGCAAAACTTCATACAAGCAAAACTTTGGTGTCACAGAGATTCATAAAAGTCAGATAGGGGATATGAGCAATGGAAGAAATTAAATTGTATTTAAAAGTCATCAAAATGAACCTGAATAATTTTCTTCCTATTCATCCATCTCAATTCATCACCCACTGGGAGTGGCTGTAGTAAACTAATGGGTTTTACTTCATTGTGTTTGTCTTTACAGCTCAGGCTATAGATTTAGCACATGCAAAGTCATCTTGTGAACTTATTTCCCCCACTTATTTCCTTTCTTCTTTTGAGTGATGCTTATATATTTGTGCTGTCAAGTACTGAGCAAGACAAAATTAACCTCTAGGGTTAAATGACTTCACTATAATCTGATGCAACCTGGCAATCAAAATGAATTATTACGTTTCAGTAGCATATGAGTTCAGACAGGCCAGATCTGGAGGAATGAAAGAGGAACTTTCACAAATGTACCCGTACCAAAATAAAACCTGGAACCGATGTAATTCAAGATGAATAGGCCAAGTTTAAGAAATAATGGTAGCTAGGCAGAGCGAGTCTATATCTCAGAATGCAAACCAAGCCTGAATAGCAGTCAGCCACAAAATTACTAGCAGAGGATTAAAACAAAATGAAGAGAGTGAAAAAAATTGTCATGCAGCAATAGCAAATGAAGCTAAATAAACTGAAGATGCATCCAGGAAAAATATAGCAAGAAAGGGCAGGCGCAGCTTTATTGTTCTTCTTCTTTACTCCAGCAGCCACCGCTGCTTCCCTATTGTCTTATTATTAGAGTAGACACGTGTCGCTTTATTTAAACCCCCCCTTGCACTTCTACGTTGCACTTCTATGGAAGGAAACAATGCAGTGGAGGGCCAACCTTTTTGGCAGGGATGCCACAAATTAACCCCCTGCCCTCCCACCAGTTATCAATCTGGTCTCCGTCCCCTGCCCAATCTGCTTCTCTGCTGTCTGCTTCCTGTCTGATCTGCTGCTCTGCCGTCTGCTCCCCATCCTACCTGCGGCAGTGCTGGCTGCCCCTCCCAATCTGCTGCAGCACATACCACACATAAGAGGCTGCCCATGCATGCCACTTGTGGCATACATGCTGCATGCAGACAGCACAGTAAGACAGGGCATTGCTCATCCTTCTCAATTACGTCAAGGTGGGGAGGAAGTTGCATGAAATTAGACTGGAATCACTCAAACCTCTGTCCTTCCAGTAACACCTCCAATACGTGCCAGCTGAGGATCTGTCCCTATAGATCAACTTCAACTGAAGCCCCTCAATCCTGGCTGGTGCTGAATGCTGCCTGAATGGGGCTGATAGCCATCAACTCCAAACGAATAGAAGGGATAACATCTTCAAAGATGCTTTGCATTTAACAGCACTGACACCCACTGTTATGGAAAAGTCTTGTAGAGAGAGAGCTGCAACCTCCCAATCAGGTATTATGTTTAAGAAAAAAAAATCACTCCTACAGAATTTTGTGGGCCCAAAAATAAGCCTTTGGAAAAGATGCTGTTCTCTCAATAATGTTATGGGCTGGTACAGCAATTTCTATACAGCTCTGTTGGCTTCATCCCTGTTAAATTCCTTAGGGTCTTTGCACAAAGGACCACATGGGATGGGAGCATGTAGGATGTGACCATTGAGAATAATAGCTGTTCAGCCTCTCCCTTTTATTTTGTAAAAGTTGCATTGATGATTTGCTTCGAATGAGTGTATCCTGTTTGATTTTACAAGCAGTAAACCCCATAACAGACCAAATTTGGGGATTCTCCATCATTGCATGTTCAGTCTCTCGCCAAAGGCTACAGGGGAATGGAGTCAGCCCCAAAATGGATGTTGAGTAATTGCTTTAGGACCATCGTGAGGTCACTTTTTACATTTCTCTTAACTGCCATGATTTGAGATGTGGGCACTGCTACATTTTGCTCCATTGAAAGTACACGATCCCTTGATTTTAAACGGCGCATTCAGCTGCCCGAGCAAACCCAGGGCCCATCAACTTGTTATCCCTGGCATGCAGTGCAACGTTAATCTAATCCAGTGGGAGATGATAACCAGGGCGGATTTAGTAAGAGACAATCCCGCTTAACTAATCTCCTTGAGTTCTTCGGAGCAGGCTTCTGACAAGATTGATAATAGAAGTGTGCACATGACATAATCTAATGGATTTTTCAAAAGGCTTTTGATAAATTTCCATTTGACGTTCCTCCGCTCAAACTGCATGCTGCAGAGGTTCCCAATTGGGCGTGAGAATGGATGAAGAACTGGCGATAGGGTGGGAAACCAAAGGAATTGAAAGAGGTGCCGTATGTATTGGAGCTCATATTATTTAGAGGTGTCCCACTGTTCTTCTCCTCTACCTGACAGACCCAGGACAAGGCGCCGTCTGTATTTGCTAATGAAAATTTACTTAGGACAGGTGCAAAAGAAAAAAATCGAGCAACTACCATTAAAGGCACTACTAGAGGACAAAACTAAATGTAGAATAGCATATGGCAAATAAGATATTTTTGCTGTCAGACGTGACATAATATATGCTGGTTACAAGTATTGGTAGAGATAAGTGTCCAAAGCATGGTAGCAGGTAGCACAATAGTTCTTTACAAGAGCTCTTGAGCTGAACAATAAAATAGTCGTTCCTTATAATCAGCACACTTCTGCTTTTATGCATGTTGCAGGCTTGGTTTTCAGAAGTGGTTTGTGACCACAGTTTGGGGCAGAATTTCCAATTTGGAACGGGGCCAGTAGTATTCATTGTTTTCCCAGGGTTTCATTTGCCTTGTGCCAATCTAAATGGTGTTTTGCAAATGGTAATGGGAGCTTTTGGAGGGTGAGCGCTTTTGAAAAATTGGCAACTCCAGTTATGCACCTAAATCATAGAAAATGAGGGTTGGAAGGGACCTCAGGAGGTCGCATCTGGTCCAACCCCCGCCCCAACTACATCATCCCAGCCAAGGCTTTTTTCAGCCAGGCCTTAAAAACTTCCAAGGATGGAGAGTCCACCGCCTCTCCAGGTAACCTGTTCCAGTGCTTCACCACCTTCCTAGTGAGAAAATGTTTCCTAATATCCAACCTAAACTTCGCTTGCTGTAACTTGAGACTATTGCTCCTTGTTCTGTCACTTGCCACCACTGAGAACAGATGAGAGCTTTTAGGGCATTAAAGTGGAAAATATTAACTGTGCAAGATCTTTGGTTTTATATATGATAAATCAAGTGGCACATAGAGAGAAATGGCGCTCATGTGCTATAAGGTACAAAAACGGGACGAGTTGCATGCAACCCACTAGAATTAACTACCAGGAAAGGCCCAGGCAAAACGACCAGAAAAGCTTTGACAAATCAGGCAAAGGCAAAAGCAGAAAGAGGAAAAATTCGGTAACGTCTCTGAAGAAGCAATAAGATTGCATTTTGGGAAAACTGGGTAATCCAAGACATCTAATATTAAGGGGCTGAATTTTTCACCTGTGGTTGTTACAATTACCAGTTCAGGTTGTTATGACTGAAAGAAATTAGCAGGCAGAAGGCATTGGCTGTTACTTCAGGTTGTTGAATGTCTGGTTTTGATGACACTTTGTCAGTTTCTCCTGGAGGTCGGTGAGTTTCAGGGAGGGTCAGCTTTACGCATTAATGAATCCCATTGATCAGATAACAAATGTAACATTTAAAGATGCCTCCCATCCTCTAAAATATACATAAAAACAGGTATTTATCTTCTATCAACAGAGCTGCCTTAAGTCACTGTCCACAGGAGTCTTCTGTTCTTTTCTTCTCTTCCTTTCAGTCTCTGACTGTTCCTTTATGTTTCAGTTGTTAAGCTTTTTTGTTCCTTCCTTTCTATATAATAATTCATTCCCTCTTTTTCCTCAGTTCTCTGCATAATCACAACCTCATTATTTCCTACTCTTCCCTGTTTTTCAGTTTAAATTTTATTCCAAATTTGTTCTCAAGTGTTAGCTCATAGAATTTGTACTCTCCTTTAATGTTCAGAAAAAGTTAGTTGCAGCTTCCTTTGGTGGTGTGGGTCTTTCAGACAGCAGCAGGGGAGAGGAAATCATTTAAAGAGGAGGACCTGGGATTAAAACCAGATGTGATCAAGGGATACAGGCAGTACCTGAATGTACTTATAGCTTGGATTTGACTTGTGAGTACCTTCCTGGAGCCCTGAGGCCCTGTTCATTAGGCTGACTTCAATGCCAGCTAGTGACTTGTCCCTAAAATCTTCAAAGCTCATGAAGAATATTAGCTCTTCTCTTTCATTTGCAGTATTCGGGGGAGGTGCCCGAAAACCGCGTGGAAGTTGTAGTCGCAAATTTGACGGTGATGGACCGGGACCAGCCCCACTCGCCCAACTGGAACGCCGTGTACCGCATCATCAGCGGAGACCCCTCTGGCCACTTCACCATCCGGACGGACCCCATCACCAACGAAGGCATGGTAACTGTGGTGAAGGTAGGTGACTTCAGCAGGAGCCAGAGCAAATCAATTTATATGGCTATCTAATCGAATGACTCCCCAAAGGAAGCCCAGAGGGTCTGGTGTTGTTTCATGTCGTCTTTGCTTAGGATTGTCAGTGTTTGAATCTCCATCTGCCGTTTCCCCTGTCTCGGTGGTACAGGTGACGTGCAGGCTGCTACTTCAAGCTTAAACCACTCAGCCTTGGCTCGCCGCCCTCTCATTTCTTGGCAATCCCACCACAGACTCCCACAGATGCTAACACGCCGAAGTCAGGGCCCACTTCTGCTTGCCTTCCCGCTGTGTACACACTAAGCTTGGACTCTGTAGTTGCTCGCAGACTGACGTGCTGTGGGACTTGGAGTGCACCTAGCTCCCCGTAGGTGGGAGAGTGCACAGCTGCATGTGAGACAGGCAGCAGGACAGCTCAGCATGGGACCTCAGTAACTCGTCTCTTATGCAGAGGGGGTGTGGAGAAGTAGCAGCCTACAGCTGAGCTTCCAGAAGGAGGGCTGAGCTTGTCAGTAGAGGAGGGAAGAGGCAGACGGCTGGTACAGGGAACATCTGAGTCAGGTAGCGGTGCCTGAGAAGTTTGGGAGCTCTGATACCAAGCAAATAAATGCACTTTGTTGACCCGCTCCTTAGCTATGCTGAAGCCCAGAGATGCTTCCCAGCCAGGGATTTAGCCCAAAACACCCTTTGAGAAATCTGCTCGTGATATTCAAACTGCCATCTTATTCCACTACTTGTTGTTTTCAGCGTCGTGGCAGAAGAGGCTGGGAGCAACATGCATAGAGATCCGCCTGATCTCGGCATTCAGGTTTCCTAATGCTTTCTGTTCCATAGCTTGAATCCTGCAGGTACGTGGAGCAGATATCAAATTGCAGCGCCCTTCATCCCTCCAAAAGGACACAAGTTTATCTTCATTTACGGGTTTGCTTCACGTTCCCATACAGAAAACCAGCAAACCAGGCAGTGAATGCCTCTGCAGTTATTATATGCAGCCGGGACACAACTGAATTCATTCAACATTCAGTGAATCAGTTACCAGATAAGATTCCTATGGATGTTCTCACTGACTATCAAAAAAGTGAAGGAAGCCTGAATAGGCAGCTGTGATCTATGGGAACTTGCCCTACACGTTCTGTGCGCTGCACCTGAAAAGAATTATTTATACTGCTGGGAACAAAGCCTTTCCCTTTTGAAACCAGTGACCTTCACTTAACAAAAAGTTTTTAATACGTTATAATGCAGCACAGAAGTTTAAAGAGCAACACAATTAAAGAATGACTCTGCAGGGAAAAAAACACTCCCTCGTAGCGAAGAAATTGCAGTCACTCTTCATACATACAGTTTGAGTATTCGGAAAAATGACATTGGTGAAATGCCATTGAGATTACGTTGGCAGGAATGTGTGAGCTTGTGAGCTTGTCCTGTTTTCTGCCCCTTAGGTTATATGTGTGTGTGTGTGTGTGTGTGTGTGTGTGTGTGTGTGTGTTTGCAGATGCCACTTTGCTGGAACTTTAAGGGAAACATCATCTTACCTGCTAGATGATATTTCATCAGGATTTTTAAGTTAATCGCTCTCATTGCTCTTAAACGATGACTGGCAGCCTTCTCCGGTACATTAGAGTGCCTCTCCAAGTTTCATCGGTGGTGGGGTGTGTGCCTGTGTGTGTGCAACCTGTGCGTGCATAGGTGTGCGTGATGCTTAAAGGACAAAAGCTAAGCAGGTCCAACATGAAACACTTGGGTTTTTTTCCACATCAGCAGCCAATCTGCAAATACTTGTAATTTCCCTGCCCCCATCCTAATCGAGGAGCGTGTCAAGTGTCACGACTGCAGTTTTAAAGCTGCATCAAAGTGAAAAACAGGGGATTTACGTGATCACCCTTGCTGCGCCAAGACGTTTGCATAATGAACCAGCCTTTATTCCGAACTTGCAGGCGGAAAGCAGGACACATTTGTCAAGACACCCAGGATGCCAGGGTTGACTTTCCATTCCTGTGTAACCAACAGTGATCATGATGCAAAGAACCGCAGGGAAATGGTGTTGTGTCACATTGAGCTCAAAGCCTGAAATTGCATTGTATTGCCTACAGTGTATGACCTCCCCTGGTCCTTCTGTATGTTCTCGTTTTATCTAACTGGAAGACCGTCTCTCTCGTCTATCAGCCTCCATAGTGAGGCAAGTTTGCTCAAAATGATCCATACTTTGCTGTATATCATGGTCCCCATAGAGATGATTTGGTGCCTGCGTCTCCCATGTATTGATGTGAGTATTGCATTTATTATATTTATAGCATTGTGTATAATAGCATGTCTAATATCGCATATCATAAGGCATGGATCATTTTGAGCAAACCCTCCTCGTTATGGAGGCAGATAGGTGAGAGAGACACAGGGAAAGATGTGTGACCAAACACTGCCAGGATCCATGCAACATCACCAGGATCTACTCTTTCCTCCCAGAACCGTTAGCCACGGCTGCAGTTGAACTTGCAGATCTTGGATTGGCCTCCTCAGTCGTCTACAGATGCACTGATGACTTCCCTGTTTACTAGAAGACCGTCATCCTCATATTGATGGACTGCTCCACGTGGAAGACGTTTTTGATGCTCCTTGGCACTGAGAATGGGCATTATTGCTCGGGATTCGGTGCCCGTGCTGGGGAAGGGAAGCCTATTAGGATTCTACCTTCTTTCTGCCTCGTTCGTAGTTAAGAAAAACATGAGTTCAGGGCAGGGAACTCTCTGCAAACTGATTGCTGTGGCTGGTCAGGGATCCTTACTCACGGGGCATGAGTTGTCTCCTCTATCGGTCTCTGATTGGATCAGGGAGAATTTTTGAGCAAGAAAAGAACAAGGAGAGCCAGAGAGTGAACTTCCTCCTCGCGGTCATTAGTCTGCAAGGTGCCACTCTCTCCTCTGTCCTGCCTTCCCCTGACTTCAGACTAAAACCCTAACTACCTCTTTAATCATGAGGCATTAAGCACCCGTGGTGCTCCCATGAAATCAATGGGACTAATGGCATAATTCCTCACTGTTGTAAGTAGAGAGGGTCACATCCTGGTCTGCAGTGGATAACAAATGCAATGCAAAGAAGGATGTGACGAACACCCACCTCCACCTAGATCTTTCAGCACACATTTGCAAAAGGGCATACAGGCATCCAGCCCCCAAAGCCATTCCCAGTTCAAGTTAATCTTTGCAAAGGCTGTTTTTGCAATCTTTACCCAGCCCTCAGCAAAGCCACATCTGCTTTTCTAGCTTGATCACTGAAGGGTAGAATATCATTTCTGTTTTTCATATCATTTCTGAACCATTTTCAGAATGGAGAAAGACCCTGGCCTCCGAAGCAAGCCTGGCAAATGGGGAGAGAGCCACTTCCCACTCAGCTGAGACACGGCAGAGTCTGAAACAATCTCCAAGAGCAGCAGTGGATGCCCTGTGGGAGCTGACTCATGAAAATGTTATTATGGCTCAGAGACAGGGATTTACAATGGAGATGCTTCCATGGTTATTTGTCTCACTTTGGGCAGCACAAGAACATAAGGGAAATGCATTCCCTCTGGTTAAAGGTGCCTTCAGAAGAAAGCACATTGCCCTCTGCTTTATCCTGCTGTATCTGGGTAATATGAGGCTGTGTGTTCAAGCAGCATGGTTCAGAGGAGGCTTTGCAAGGTGGTGCTTCAGAGCTGTTTTGGCCAGCCTCAAATTATACATGCCCGGCAAGTTGTGGGGACATACCTCATATCAGTAGTGCAGTCAGGGAACTAGGAGAGCCAATCTGCCTAGCTGGCACGTGCAAATGTAGAAGTTCCCTCTGCAGATCCACACCTGCTCTCATGCACGCAAGGAGTTGTGCACATAATAAGGTGGAAGACTATCTGCACTGCAGGCTGGAGTGGTGGGCTGAGATACCCAAACCGGCTCTGTGTGAGCCAGCAGGGTGACTAGTAGCAGTCTGGCTGCAGCAGCTTGGGCCTCTGTCCAGTCAAGGCAGGGATCCTGTGGGTAAAAAGAGGATGTGATGATGTAATTAAAGACTGGGTCGTAATATAGACATGCAAGGGGCTGAACTAAGGCTGCACAGGCAGCCTTTACTCCATCTTGCAAGTGTGTGGCATTGCTACCTTAATCCCATTCTTTTAATGCTTTTTCTTGTGTATACCATTTAATATCAACATATGACTTCCCCTCTAGAAAATAAAAGACAAGGGCCACATGCAGACGAAGTGAGGGGTGAGTGTGCACAACACTTTAAAGCGGGCTAAATGCTTTTGCGCCGCTTTACTGGTGTCGGGGTTTGCACGCCTTGGCAACATATGGCGCATTAATTCCAGCCGCTGTAGGAAATTCGGCAGCGTACTGTGCCTTAAATGACTTGGGGCACAGCAAACTAAAACTCGTCTGAGGAGCAAGGCTCTGCAGGAAGCCCTGCAGGCAGCCTGGCAGCAGCCTGGGAAAGCAGGGTCCACCCCAAAAAAGTGGTGAGCCTGATCTTTTTATTCCCCTCCCCACCCAGGAGCCTGCTTGCCTGCCTGAGCTGCGCAGGGGCCCGGTGCTTCCTTCCACGGCTGTGGTGCCTCCCAGGACTACCCAAGTCGGGTGCCTGTGGGTGAGTGCCACCTTGGGAGGAAGCACCATAGTTTCATAGTAGCTAGGGTCAGGAGGGACCTGAGCAGATCATCTAGCCTGACCCCCTGCCACAGGCAGGAATGAATGCTGGGTTCACAAGACCCCAGACAGGTGATCATCCAACCTCCTCTTGAATTTGCCCAAGGTACAGGCGAGGACCACTTCCTTGAGAAGTTGGTTCCAGATTTTGGCCACCTTAACTGTAAAATATTGCTTTCTGATCTCTAACCTAAACCTGTTCTCCATCAGCTTATGACCATTGCTCCTTGTTATCCGAGGTGGTGCTGGGGAGAAAAGGGCTCTGCCTATTTGCTATTGATCTCCCCTGATGAGTTTGTAGGCAACCACCAGGTCTCCCCTCAGCCTCCTCTTGCTGAGGCTGAACAGGTTCAGGTCCCTCAGTCTCTCGTCGTGGGGCCTGCCCTGCTGCCCTCTCACCAAGCGGGTGGCCCTCCTCTGAACCCTCTCCAGGCTGGTCACATCCCTTTTGAAGTGCGGCGCCCAGTACTGGACGCAGTACTCCAACTGCGGCCTGACCAGTGTCACATAGAGGTGGAAGATCACCTCTCTGGACCGGCTTGAGATGCACCTTTGGATGCATGACAAAGTTTGGCTGGCCTTGCTGGCTGCGGTCTGGCACTGGCGGCTCATGTTCATCCTAGAGTCAATAATGACTCCAAGATCCCTTTCCGCCTCTGTGCTTTCAAGAGGGGAGCTCCCCAGCCTGTATGTGTGCTGTGGATGCCTTCTCCCAAGGTGCAGCATCCTGCATTTGTCTACGTTGAACCCCATCCTGTCCTCGTCTGCCCACTTCTGTAGTCTGTCTAAATCTAGTTGCAGCCTCTCTCTCCCTTCAAGCATGTCCACCTCACCCCACATCTAAGTGTCATCAGCAAACTTGGACAGCGTGCTTTCCACTCCCTCGTCCAAGTTGCTGATGAAGATGTTAAACAGTGCGGGCCTGAGGACCGAGTCCTGGGGGACCCCACTGCTCACATCTCACCAGATTGAGTACTACCCAGTCCACCACTACTCTCTGGATGCGCCCCATCAGCCAATTTTTTACCCATCCAACTGTGCAGGCATCAATGCCACGGTTGCTTAATTTATTGATGAGGATGGGGTGAGAGACAGTGTCAAAGGCCTTCTTAAAGTCTAGAAAGACTACGTCCATGGCGACACCATCATCCAAGGATTTAGTTACTTGGTCGTAAAAGGCAATCAGGTTGGTCAGGCAGGACCTGTCTTTGATGAACCCATGCTGATTGCCCCTGAGCATGATCTCCCCTGCAGCCCCCCACAGATGTGCTCCTGGATGATTCTCTCCAAGATCTTCCCGAGCACCGAGATGAGGCTTACAGGCCTATAGTTACTTAGGTCCTCCTTCCTCCCCTTCTTGAAAATTGGGACCACATGAGCCAGTTTCCAATCCCTCAGCACCTGGCCAGATGACCACGAATGCTCATACAGCCGGGCCAAGGGCTCCGCGATGACCCCTGCCAGCTCCAACACCCAGCCTCCCCTGCAGCCCAGGGACCTCTCTGCCCGCTGGCAGCTAGCCCTCCGCTCCCCGCTGGAGAGGCAGGTAAGTCAGCGGGGGGTGTGCACGACACAGGGGTTTAATCGGCCCTAAATTGAAGCTGTTTTTCAAAACCCACCAGTTCAATTTAGGGCCCCCGTCTTGTCTACACATGCCCATAGGTGACAATCAGAGTCTGTCTGAGACACATTTTCATCCTGGATGTAACAGATTTCTGAGTCTTTGCTCCTGCTGTCGGCCTAATCAATATGTAGCATTTCCAGTGACACAAAAATGGAGCGTGTTAGTACAGCGCGAGGAACTGAGCTCTGGAGGGAGCAAACCTCAGCAAAGTCTGTCCTGTCATGTCTGCTTAATACTCACCCGCTTGCCGTCCGTTGCTCAGGAAAAAACCATATGGTGCCTCAGAGACATAGAAATGAAACCTCAACTGCTGTGGTCTGTGCAGAGCTGGCATTTGTGTGTCCCCCTCTCCGCCTGGGCATGCAGCCACCACGGAGTGGTTGCACCACTGCCCTAAGGCTCTGGTTTCTGTACAGTTCCCTCTGCAGTCAGGGCACCATAGGAGCCTCCCTGTGTCAGCTGGCAACGAGCCTCAAGAGGACATCCCTGAGGTGTGCATCACAGTCCAGCCCTTCTCCCTGCCACCGTACATGCCTCCCTGCTGGGCACCTGCACAGAGAGGGGCTGAGAAACTAGAGACAGCAGCTTTGCACCTGCCAACAGCTCCCTCCTATCCGGGGTATCCCCCACTAGGGTTGGACACTTGGTCTCTATCCCCTTCGTGGAGAGTGTGTGGAGCTCGGCATCCGTGACCATGGAGGCAAGACTACCGAGGACAGCTGTGTGTAGCACCCCCTCATTGCTCACCAGAGCTCTGCTCGCTGGGGGCGCTTGTACACATGATGCCATTACCACGTACACGTGATGAAAATGTCACTTGGTGTGGCTTAATGGTATCATGCTATGTGTACAAGAGTTTGGGGGTTTAAAATGAGTTTGCATTGTTGCAAATTAAACTACATCCCGACGTAGGCTAGTTTGCAATGCTGCGTTGCAGCTGTCAGTGGCTGTGGGGGAGGCGGGCAGGCTTCACAGAAAAAAGGATCAAGCCCTTCACCACTTCTGCCCTTAGCAGGCGCCTGCAGAAAGCAGAAGCAGTGGGGGCCTGATCCTTCCTTTGATTTTTTTTTGGTGGAGCCTGCTCTCCTCTCCCATGGCTGGGAGGCAAGATGCTGGTCGACTGAGCTAGCCCACCCAGGTACCCCAGGGCGGCACCACCACCATGGAGCAGCCCCCCCTGCAAAAAAGGATTGGGTCCCTCACCATAACAGAGATGGAAAAATAAAACCCCACCATTTCAATTAAAAACCCATCGTTTCAATTTAGGGGGCACAGAATGCAACTCTAAAAACTAACCCCGCGTCACGTGTCCAGGGGCCCCCTGGATGCCCTGCCTACCTGTGCCCACTCCAGATGCACCAGTCCCAGAAGCCAGGTAGGGTTACTGCCCTGAGAGCACCCACCACTGCAGCTCTCGCACACACTAGGGCAGGGGTGGGCAAAATGCGGCCCAGGGGCTGGATGTGGCCCACCAGGCCATTCTATCCAATGAGGCCCCTAAAAAATTTAGAAAACTAATATTTATCTGCCCCAGGCTGCCTGTCGTGTGGCCCTCGATGGCTTGCCAAAACTCAGTAAGCGGCCCTCCACCCAAAATAATTGCCCGCCCCTGCACTAGGGGCATGAGGCTGGAAGCAGTATAGACACACCCTGGTGTCGGCACTGATGGCTGATCAAGTCCCCTCTTTGGCTCGTTCTGAAGGCGTCCTCTCCAGCCCAACAAAACCGGGTCCTGTAAGGAAAAAGTTTCATAGATTGCATTGACATAGACATTCGGGCTGGAAGGGACCTTGTAGGACACTCGGGTCCAGCCCCCTGCCCCAGGGGCGGGAAATCAGCTGGGGTGAAAGGATCCCAGTTTCTAGGAGGTCAGACTTATATACATATTCTTTTGGCTATATATAGCCAATAAGCAAGCACAGAGGAAAATACTGTGTGAATACATACACTGGGGAGCCAGCAAGAGCCTGGCCCCTGGAAATGCATTAGTTCCAAGGCCTCAAACAGTATTTAAGCAGGAATTTCTCCCCCGCCTCCTTTTTTTGAGTCCAGCTTGAGCGTGAGAGTCACTGCTAGGGGTTGAGCTGAGCAGGAGCCTGTTTGCTTCCTATTATTTCTTTCTGTGGTGCGACTTCCACCCGGGCAGGCCTGTTTCTTAAGCAAGGTGAAGAAGCCAGATCCTCAGCTGATGTAAATCGTCATAGCTCTGCGGAGGCCAGTGGAGCCGTGCCAGCTTACTTGAGTGAAAGTCTGGCTTGCAGTCTCTGGAGTCAGTCAATAGCCATAACATTAGGAGACGGAGTAGAGAGAATTGATATACTTCTAAATTAATAAATTATGGCAAAGCATTTTTTAACGGGCAGAGGTGTGATCCTGCATAACTCAAGCCTCCCTGGCGTATGATTAGAGACGACCCTCATAATAATTAGAGGAACGGCTTAGAGATTGCTATTATACTGCAGTTCAATCAGTTATGCCAGCTAACGCTTTCCATTCCCTCTCACTTCTGAGAGGTGCTGTCCTTCTGCGCGTGTTAAAATGAGATCTACGGCCACCCAACAGCAAACCGTACCTTTGAAAATGTGCAGACAACCTCGGGGCATCACGTGAGACCATCTTTCAAAGAAGCCTGTGGGAGACAGCTTGATTTACAGAGCCAGCTGTAGTTGCTCGCAGCCCAGCCTTTGCATGTAATCTTACCTAAGAGGGGAAACTCGGGATGCTACAAGCTCAGGAGTCCACTGAGTCTGACCCAGTTACTTAGCCAGCAGCTTTAAATGCTAATAGCTCTGTTAAGTACCTGTCTAATTCATCTTAACATGACTGTGCCTGTTGCTTTTATAGCTGCCCTTCCTAGGATCTGCTGCTGAAATCCGAATGCTAAACTAAGACAATCTTCTGTAAACTACTTAGCAGCTGGACAAAACACAGAGCAAATCCTTCCTGGCCATTACACTTCTTCTGTTGGTTTTTCATCTCCGGTGCCAGATTCTTAACTCATTTGTGTCAGTGACAATCCAGAGTCGCTTTGTCCGTGTAAATGGACTTGCTCTGGATTTACACCTTTATAACCACGAGCTCCGAGAAGCAGAAACCTGCGGCTCATGGCACTGTTTGACCTGCACCAGCAGGTGGAATTTATTCTCTGCATGGATCAATCTTGTGCTTGTGTTTGTTTTAGGCAGTGGATTATGAGATGAACAGAGCTTTCATGCTGACGGTGATGGTATCAAACCAAGCTCCGCTGGCAAGTGGAATCCAGATGTCCTTCCAGTCTACGGCGGGAGTCACCATTTCGGTCACGGACGTCAACGAGGCACCGTATTTCCCAACCAACCAAAAGTTAATCCGACTGGAGGAAGGGGTGCCCGCGGGGACGGTGTTGACAACGTTTTCAGCCGTGGATCCCGACCGCTTCATGCAGCAAGCAGTAAGGTGGGCAGCCAGCCAGATGAGGTCGTGTGTAACACAGGTGGGATTTAAAAGACAGAAACCTGGGGAGTAAAACAACCGTAAGCACCTATCAAAATCTAATTCCTAACTGGCCTGTATAACGTAATGACAGTATTCAGCAGTTACATGTGCCCTCCCTTGGATGATCTCAGGATGCTTTGCCGCTTTTAATATTTGCAGCCCTACCAATGGGCGGGATTGAAGGGGGAACAGTTTGTGGAGTAAAACTGAATCAGACCCGGCATCTCTGTCAATGCATTGAGCTCAAAAAGAGTCCAACTCTTAGAGGTGCTAAGGCTCACCAGCATCACGTCACATTGAGGGCACTATGTCCCTTTAGTCTTAAGGATGTTATTTAATATTCATAACATAGTCGGTGGTAGAGCCCGCAGCCGAGATCAGTGTTGTACATACGCATGGTCGCATGTACAGCTCCCACCCGAGTGAACTTGCAGTCTAGCTAGATGAAGGCTCGGGGAAAGGAAGCATTATTATTCACCTTCTCTGGAAGGGGGACAGAGAGACAGAAAGAATAAAGGCCACATTTTCAAAGATAGATAGGAGCCCAGAGAGGGTGATCCTACAAAGTGGGACTTTCCCAAGTGCCTGGGAGCATTTTTGAGCCCCTCCATGCTTCCAAACATGTGGCCTATCATAGCAGCCTGTCCTGAGAGAGAGGGTCCCCAGCATGCATGCGTATTCTGCACCCGGGACACACTGCTGAGACCACTGTGGGGTTGTCCCCAGCAGCCATGCTCAAGTATGCTGGAGATGAAGCCCTTAAAAGCAGCATCATGGAGACATCCCAGAGCATCTTTCTGGGTTTGGAGCATACAAGCTAAGGCGGGTTGTGCTCGGGGCTTTCCCAGACAGGATATGCTGCTCCTGCAGTGATGCCTCCCCCAAGTCAGCAGTGGCCACCTTTCTGGCACAAATTATCCCTACACCCTCCTCGAGTGCCACGCTGATCCCTTTCCCTTGCCCGATCTGCTGCTCTGCTTTCTGCTCCCTGCCTGATCCGATGCTCTGCTTTCTGCTCCCTACTGCTGTGCGTGCATGCAGAGGCTGCCCATGCAACAGGTTGGCCAGGCCTGCCACGAAATGACCCAGGAAGTGTATGGCAAGCTGGGAGCTGAATCTGAACTTCCCAAGTCCCTTTCCTGTGAACAAGTGGCAATACCATCCTCCCTTCTTTTCAAAGGAGCACCTTGGGCTCCCTCCAGCTGCATATTTCAATCCCATTAAATTTTATGGGCCTTATTTTTAAAATGATTAGACTTGCAATCATGTACGTAGTAGGCGCATGTGGGTGCCGCTCTGCACATACAGAATAGGCTATTGCACACTCAGAAAGCTAATTATGATCATTTGCATTGGTTAGTGTATAACGTATGCATATAAATTAGGTGAGCAATGGCACACGCCGTCCACACCACCAAAAAAAAAGCATTTTGCAGGTGATAGAAAACCCGTGTATGCTTAAGGGTGTTTTAAACACCTTTGGTTAGTCTGTCAGTGTGTTCTGGGCCCACCAGAAAATGCATTTGCTGCTAATTGACAGAGATTTTTAACTCCATACCAGCTGTTCCCTCTTACAACTTTGGTGCTTAAGGACTAAGGTATTTTTCACGTGGCAGGGGAGGGTTGTATGTGACCACAGCTGAGGCCCATTTAACTTATCTCCATTGTGACACTCTGTGTTGGTAGAAGGCTGAGATATTTTACCTTGTGTGGAGCTGTCTGGAGCAGAAAATGACTGTGTTTACTCACCACTCCTGCCCATTGTGTTTGGACAGGTACTGAAACTTTTACAGAGAGAGACTGTCTTCGTTAACAAGCCAATTTTTCCGAAGTGTTTCATTGTGAAATGCTGAGCCTTTGAAACGTCTCTGTGCCCCTCCCATGCTCGCTGGTTTGTGCTGCAGTCGATAGAAAAGTGCAGCTTGCATTCTGATTAAGTGCTCCCTGTAATCTGTAGGTGTTTGGATTGTAATCCAGAATGAAAATTGCTAGCTTGACCGTCCTCCCGTTTGAGAGACAATGACAGGCTCTGCTGAGCCATTCCCGTGATTGCAGGGTGCGTGCGGGGCACCCCACAAGACCTTCTCTAAATATCAACAGCAAATTACTTGAGCTGGTGTTTTTTCCTAGAATTCTGGGGACGCGTACATCGGGACCCAGCAGCATGCTATTTTTAAACGCAAATGTAACTCACTCTTGCCTGGGTTTCAGCTAGTGAGGTTAAGGCCGTAGCACTGCAAGGAGCCCTGGTATGTTATTAGTGTTACACGGGGCTTTCTCCAAAACAGCCTTTGTGAACAGAGCAAAATGCCCCTCTCTTTTGTCTTCCCACCCAGCATCCCTGAGTTAGAGCCCACCCCGAAAAAGGCCCTCTGCAATCATTCAAAGCAGTGATAAGTAGCTCTCAGTTAAAAAAAGGATCCAGCAGGTCTGTCCCTGCACGCCGTGTTGAAAGAGCCTCTGTCAACGGTATTTGAGTACAGTAAGTATAAGTCTCCAAATGGGAGACCAAGAATGAAGATCGTTCCCCCCACAGCAACACCTTTCGTTTGTGAAACAGGACTGAAGCTGCAATGTTTTGGCCACGCTCCCGCTGGAGGATGCAGATATAGCAGTTCTGCTATACGATTACCATTCAACTGTATTTGTTCAATAAACTGAGCGTGGCTGCTTGGTGCTCCACTGTACAATAAAGACGGTAGCTCCATGGAAAGTAATGGCTTCACTTGGCAGGGGTTCATGCGGACATTTTGCTGTTATCTTGGGTGGATTCATACTGCTCAGGGTTGACTTTGAGCTTCAGCTTCAAACAAACTAGTTCCTGAAAGCGAAAGTCAGCCAAAGCCATGGAGTTTCGCCTGCTTACTTATCCAGAGACCTTGAATTTTTCATGATGTTGATGTAGAAACCATCAATAGACCAAGGTTGTCTTTAAGATAAACCCAGGTTTGCTTGCTTATCTGAATAACTAACGCTGTGGCCATTTCTGTACTTTCTGAATTCACTCCAGCTCCAGCATTGCAACTAAAAAAAATAGAAGTAGGAATCATAAGCAATAATGAGATCTTTGTAAAAAAAAAAAAAAAAAAAGAAAAGACATTAATCAGAGTGCCTTTTTCTAGAGCCATTTGGAAAAGGGGTGGCTGCAGGGAGCCAAGCTCAGCAAAGCGAGCCGTGCTAGCAAACTTGGGCGACGGCTGGCAGCTGAGAAGAGGAGTAAATGACACAGCTGGAAACCTGCCGCCACGCTGACCCAAGCTCTCCCAGCGGTGGCCAGAACGTGGGTCTGGTCTGCATTTCAAGCCTGTAACAATCTGGAGATGGAAAGCATCTCCATGGGTTCAGGTTTTGCTATTACTGGTTTTTGCCCATCTCTAATAAAAGAGAATGGATTGGGCTCGGAGCTGTTCTCTGATCCGGTACAGCCCATACCGAGATACCTAGGTGTCTTGTGACTGATCATTTGTCATTCTCCTGGCAGTCAATCAAACGGGGATCCCAGGATCCCTGAGCTATGGAGGTGTGCACTCATGTCCCCATTTCACATACAGGCAAACTGAGGAACAGAAAACTGATGCGACTTGGCCAAGGAGCACGAGTGTCTCGGGACAGATTTCCCAGTTTCCACTTCAGGACCCGACAGCTTCACAACTGCCTCCGGGCGTTTCTTTTGACGCTGTCGGCTTCTGCAGACCATTAACAGCATCCCTCCTCTTCGCGTAGCCGGCTCTGCCGCAGCTGCCCTGCCACCTCCCCTTTCATCCTGCCTCTCTGCTTGGACTCCCCGCTGGCCGACACACGGATGCTCTCCTCCCCAGAGCCAGCCCACAGCTGCCGCTGCTCCGGCTGTACGAACACGCTGTCCAGCCACTCTTCCTTGCCAAGATCTCTATACACACGCATGCACACACACTCACGCTCCCCGGGTCTGGGCCAATTGGCTAGTGCAGACATGAGTTCCCATAGAAACCCACCGAGGAACTGGCTACTGAAAATTTAGTTCTCAGGTCAAACAGATGAGTTGGGGACATCCTCACCCATCTGGGGATGACGACCAGATGTGCTCCTTCCTGTATGACGCTCACCCGAGAGCGTGTACAGCAAGGAGGAAGGCAACGTGTGCATGGAGGGGAGCGAGTGGAGAACAGCAGCCCAGGAGGTGAGCGTCCTGAAAAGCGGTGGGCTAGTGCGTGGGAGCAGGTGATGCTTTAGGGCACCTGCGGGGAACTAACCTCTCCTTTAATCCCGTCCATTGAGGAAGCAACACGTAAAAGCAGTGGTCATCCCAGGCCCCTCTTCCCCATGCTAGCAGACTGCTGGAGAAACGTGCTCTTCGGCAACAGCAGGACACGGGCACATTAAGTGGCACTTAGCAGAAAGCAAAACCTTAAATGGAAGGAAATGGGAAAAAATTGAATAATTGTAGAGGTCAGAAAGCAAGGCACTCAATTAGTGTTTTGTTTGTCAACAAAACCCGTTATCCAAAGGTCCTTTGAAACAGGGGTCACGAGTCTAAAAAATCCTTATTTCAAGCCATATTAAGGACATGTCACTGAAAAGACTGCCATGTATTTATTTCCTTTCTCTGTAGATACTCGAAGCTGTCAGATCCTGCAAACTGGCTGAACATTAATGCCACAAACGGTCAGATCACTACTGCTGCTGTCCTTGATCGAGAGTCAGCCTACATTAAGAATAATGTCTACGAGGCCACATTCTTGGCGGCTGACAACGGTGGGCCCAAGCTTCACATTGTTCATGCTTCAATAAGACTCTAATGTGATGCATTAACAGGAATGATGCCCTGACAGAGTTGTCAGTATAAGTTATCTTTTCCCCAGGTTTTACGGTCAGAAATGTGAAAGTGGGACAGGGAATTGCTGGAGTACATTAGATGCGCGCAGTATTCAGAGTGCTGTTAAGGGAAGGCGAGGGCAAATGGGAAATCGATTGGGGAAGTTCTGAATCGCAGGAAACAGCGAGGGGCTGTGAGCTCCATGTGCTGCCAGACACACCGATCATGGTTACTGTCGAAAGCCTACGGTGCCGAGCGGGCAGGAAACACTCCAGCAGGGAGTCAGAAACAATTGGAAGGGACAGAGGGAGGGGATTAGAAAAGAAACAGGTCTATATTCATCTAGAGAAGCTGCAACTTTCATAGGACATGTCTGTCTGCCTGTTTTTCTGTGTCATCTGATCTGATCCATCTCTCCGCTCATCTGTATTTCTGATGTGCCCCTCTCCAATGGAAGACAGTGGGGAGGAGCAGTACACCCCCCCCCCCCCCGATCTACTGCAAAGGCTGAAGCTGATGTACAACCCTTGGCCTTATTTTGGCAAAGTACTTAAGCACACGCTTGGCTTTCTACCCTTGAGTAAGTGAATGGGACTGTCCGTACGCCTTAAGTTCTTTGCTGCTTCAGGGACGCTGATGTCTTTGTCAGCGTAGTTTGGCCAAGCCTTTTGGCATCCTTCAAGCTGAAAGGGGCCAGGCGTGCCATAAGTGTTTATGCTGCATGGTCAAAACTCGCCTGTGTATCGATTCCCAAGCTTTCCTCCTGATAGCACCTTTTTTACCTCTTGGGATGTAGCAAGGGAAGCAGGCTGACCTGCCCAAAGAGCCGTGATGCTGTTGGAGTATTAAAGGGCAAATCCTGCTGCCCTCCAGAAGGTGCAGAGTCCTAAGTGCAGTGGAGGCAGCGTGGTCCCAGGGTGGGTGCAGGCCACAGGGCGTGGAGTCACGCAGGTCTCCCTGTGCAGTAATGCAGAGCAGTCCTTTGGAGGAAAGTAGGGAGCACTGAGCGGCTACAGGGGACTGAGACTAAAATAGTGGCTATTGTTTATCACGTGTATTAGAGCAGTGCTCGCAACCTGGAAGTGGGTCGCAAGAATATAGGAAAGGGTCACGGACAAACTGTAAAAGGGGATCAACGCCCTTAAAAAATGGATGTTCTTTTAATGGAGAAAAACGTGGGAAACCGTGGGTCTTCCCTTGCAGGCTGGCAGAGCTCCAGCCTGCTTGGGGCTGCTTCAGGCCCCCCATGCCCCACACACCCAGCCCCTGCCCCACACACTGGAGGGCCGGGGGTAGAAGGGAAGCGGGTCAGGAGTGAGGGGCACCAGGTCGTGACTGGCCATTGATGTTTACAGATGGGTCCTGGTACAAAAAAGGTTGAGAGTCGGTGTCTTAGAGCACAAGCTAGCTAAGACCAGGGCCACGCGGTACCAAATCCTGTGCAGTCGTGCTGTAAGAGCCTGTGCAGCAGATCTAAAGGGAAGGATTGTCACTCTGCAAAGGGGAACCGAGGTGCACAGAAATTAAATGACTCGCCCAAGGGCACACAGAAAGGCTGTGGCAGAGGAGACTGAACCAGAGCCTTAACCACGAAACCACCTTCCTTTCTAAGGGTTTGAGCACACGATGTCGTAACCGGGGGCAGGTGCTTGGCTCTCCGATCAGGATCCCACTATAAGTTACAGGGATTTACAAAATCAGCGCAAGTCTCTCCTGTCTTAACGCGTCATGAGTCTGGGCCCTAACAGAGCGAGCAGGATTTTGCCACGCTCCCCCGGCAGCGGCCCCACCACCCAGCTCCACGGTGGAACTTGATTTCATGTTAACTCGTTTTCCGTCGGCAATACCAACGAGGAAATCCTGCCCATGCAGCATCTTCTCCTGAGTTATCGTTCAGCAGTTCTGAGAGCTGAGACCAGGATGAATTCCTTTATTTTGAAAAATTAATCTATCACTCTTATATTGCAGCCATTAAAATGCACATTAAACAACACCTTATTTAAAATTCTGTCTAGAGTGCTTAGGGTAATGGCGAAAGTTTTATCTAGGTTAATAGACTCCTTTCACGTTCCTCCCCGAGTTCCATGTGCTGTGTCATCACATTCTTATCAAAGCAGGGTTTTGTACTTTTCTGAAGGAAGAAACAACATCGTGTTTCCTTAAGTTCTTTTTGATAGTTTCTATGCACGATTAAGAAGCTATTCCACTGAATGCTCTTTGGAAATGCTCGCTCCCTAAACTACAATAAGGAGACCTTTCATACAAGGCAAAAGTACAGCTTCCTTTAAAAGAGAAATCATTAATAGTAATAGTTTTATTGCAGCTCTTCCCTTTGCTCGTACACACATTTTTTGGGCTCCGTCTTTTAGATCTACCGATACCCTGGGATGGCTTCCCGCTCCGACATGGTGTGGATCTGCTTCATTTGTTTCCGCTGACGTTTGTCAGATCAGGGGAACAGGGCTCCCCAGAAGTTTTCTTGTGACTTAAAACCCTCCCAAACGGAGGCAGGCAGCAAATCTCGAGGCATTTTAGGAGTTACAACTGAACGATCATGGGGTAGCATAATGCTTTCGTGTTGCTTCAGGAAGCCTCCGTGCAGTTGCATCGAAGGCGAAGTAGGAAAAGGCTGTGCAGTTCACACTGGGGCCAATTGTAGATCTGTCCCCCCGACTGTTTGGTTTCTTTTTCATACCTGATTGTCTTTACTGTAACCCTAATTAAGGTTTGGTCCTCATGACGGGGCTGCTGCCCCATAGCTTTGCTGGCAGCGCTACGGCAGTGGAGCCCCTTAGTGATGGTGCAGCGTACAGCTGCAAGAAGTGGATTTCTGCTGGTTTGCCTAAGCTGCCTCCCCGAATACCAGAAGCCCCCTTCTGTCATCCTAGCTGCATCCAGATGGGGCTTGGCTAGAAGAGCGACATCAGGTAAAGGGCGTGCAGTCTTTCCCCACTCTCGTCTCACGCGGTTACATCAGCAACGCTTTGCAGCACGAGCGAAGCCTGAGAGTCTCGGTGGGAGTCAGCGGAGCGGTGCGGAGGATGCAATCCTAGGTTCCTCGCTGGACACCAGCTTCTGGGCCCTACCTGTAGATTTGCTGAAGAGAGCCCGAACAGTCTCATACCTACGAGCAGCTTCTGCTGCGTGTTGGTTTTAATCATTTATTTTTCCTGCCTGAATATCTCATGAGGTTCCTTCTGAATGCCTGTCGGGGGATACCAGCAATGAGCTGAATGAGAAACAGGGCTCAGAGGCACTCGCTTGCTGCATGCACACATGCTAATTTGTGCTTGCAGTTGCCAGGCTCTGTTTTACATGTGCAAGTCCGGGCGATTTCAGTCACAGCGGTATTGCTGCCCCGTGGTGTCGCTTGCTGAGTTGAGAGGCCCTTTAAAAACATGCCCCTGAAGGTGCAAAAGCCTCCTTGGAGTCTGCATTCAGTCCTCGAGCTATTGTGGGCAACATGTAAACAGGAAAATCACCTGCGCTTTCCCTTAGAAGATACTGAGAACAAGCGTGTTGTCATGTGCAGCCCTGGTAGTCCCATGGGCTTTGTGTGTCTGTCTCTGCAGCTAAATCCATGTCTGATTAAAGACATTGTTCTACGGGGAGACCTCCCCGGTGCTCAGGAAGTGTAAGCATGGTGTCTGAAACGGGAGGCTGGGAGAATTAATGTAGGCATCATGGAAGAGGGATTTTCAAGGCTCCTTCGGGGACTTTGAGACCCCTTCGACATCAAAAACAAACAAGGATCAGAAGAGAGAAACCACAAACAGGCAGAAGGAATCAATGATTGAAACAGTGGCGAGGCTGTTTTTTTATACCCAGCACTAGGAGGAAAGAACCATGAATTGAAAACAAGAGCTTAAAAATGACTCGGGCAAAGCGGTTGGAGGGACTAGGCAGCGCGGAGGCCTGGCACAAAACTGCCTGCATTGGGGGAGGAAGGGTGAGAAACGCTGGACCATTTAAAAGCAAGCTACTGGTTTTCTTTGTAGAGGGGACATTACTGAAGCCTGCAGGCCTAGGAAAGCAGAAGAAAGTGGACTCGATGGAGGATTGCACAGGGCAATGACTGCTTTTTATCTAAAGGAATAAAATGGAAACCAAGGCTGTGTGTAGACGGCATGGGAGTTCATGTAGACCACCCGAAAATTTTAATGCGGCTTCCTTTTTCTTTTTGGTGCGGTGCATTTTTGTTTGCATGACACGGCCTGGTCCGAAGGAGTGTTAGCGATTGATCCTTACCAGGCAAATGGTCCGGTGAAGGTCGGTGGGACTGCTCACAGGAGTGGAAGAGGGAGATCTCTGCATCAGGGACACCAGCAGCCTCTCTGTTGCTGGAGCAGCGGTTAGACTTGAGAAGAGAGGATGGTACGTTTTCCTGGCATTGTCTATGGCTTACATGGTCCATGGAGAATCACAGCAGGTTTAAGTGATAGCCACTACCTTGGCTGGCACAGCAGGCCTTGAACAACGGGCCTTGAGGATTAAAGGTAGGCATTGCTGTCCGTTGAACTAGGCTTTGTGCCTGAGAGAGCAGAGCCGAGTCTTCTCATCTGGGGCTTGGACAGACAAGCGGACACGGACCGCATCCTGACCCGTCTGACTGACTGTCCGTCTTTTTTCTTCCTTTCTTCCTTTCCTTTGTGGGTCTAAGTTCCCAGCACCTGGGCAGCTGAACCAAGTGCCTGCGAATTTACATTGCAGTTGCGGCAAGTCCACCCAACACATTTGTTCTCTCTCTCCTCTCTGCCCCCCGCCTCACCCCACCTTCCCAAATAGAAATGAGCAAATCTTGGAACTAGTGACCCAGCACCTCCTCCTTATCATTTCAGGCTTTGAATCAAATGAGATCTGGGGATAATTTGCAAAACTAATGCCTCATCCACCAGCTTTTGCAGAACAAAAATACTCCAGAGTCAGGCAGAGGCATAACGGGCTGGTACGGTGCTAGGGCGATGGCAGCAGTGGGAGGTTCACTGCTGTCGGGGTGGGATGTCACCTCCGTTTTTTGCTGATGATGTGTGTTAAGTGGCCCCCAAGAACCAGTGATTTTCAGTGGCAAAAAAAAAAAGGGGGGGGTGGCATCTCCCCTGCATGGATTGAGACGTGAATGCAGCGTGGCCCAGGAGGTCTAGTTCTGCATTCCCAGGACCCATGCCGTAGCGCCGTTTCCGGGCTGGACGGCTCAGATGAGCTTCAGGGGCAGGCCGAGAGTGTTGTAGCACATGCCACCCCGTGCATTGTATTCATTTCTCCTCGTCTGAACCTGCCTCTCCCATTCAGGTATCCCCCCAGCGAGCGGCACTGGCACACTGCAGATCTACCTAATTGACATCAATGATAATGTCCCGGAGCTGCTGCCAAAGGAGGCGCAGATCTGCGAAAAGCCCAACCTGAATGTCATCAACATAACAGCCGCGGATGCTGACATCGATCCAAACGTGGGGCCCTTCGTCTTCGAGCTGCCAAGCGTGCCATCTGCAGTGAGGAAGAACTGGACCATCACCCGGCTAAATGGTAAATGGGGAGGTGATCCGACGGCTGTTCGGAGTGGGGTTTGCTAACGAGAGCCACGCGCAGATTCAAACTTCCCAACTTTCCCACTTCCTTAACTGATTTTTTTTTTTTTTTAAACACCTTATGGCCAACATTGCAGGCAAGAGATAGTTAATCAGGAGTGATTTGTATCAGACCTGCCGCAAAACTCCAAGAGCTTTGGCACTTGGCTTTTTTTAATGCAGTTCATAATTATGAACAGTTATCAGGAGTGAACGGAGAATAAATCATCCATAATGGCCAAGGGGGAAAATGCTATTATCAGTCTTCCTTATGTTCCAGTGTAATTGTCATGAACCACAATCAGGATCAATGTTCATTTCTCTGGCCATAATTGCATAAAGGCAGCCTTTTAATTTACCATGGAACCAGGAGGGCCAGGTAAGTGTGACGATTACCAGGACGTGAAGGATTGTTAGATGGTGGCGTGCAACCATGATTGGTCCTAATTGGACCCCTTATTGGTAGTTTCAGCATAAAAGCAAAGGAAAGAAAGCGTCTTAGAGACTGAACTACTGTCTCTCCTTAAAAGCTGATTCCTCGAGGTCAAGTTTGAAACGCTTTGCCAGGGGCAGCATGATATAACAGCTCGGCAGCTATTGTGGGGATGAAAAGAGTGATTCAGTCTCCTAAACTGCCAGTCCAGCAGCTCTCACAATAGGAAGGAAAGGCAAAAAAAAATAAAAATGGAATGGATGAATACGTCGGCTTAGGTCTGTCCGCAAGGATTGCTGTGGGAGGCTGGCTGAGCAGCGGGAGCAGAGTGGTGTGGGTCTAGCCCAGAACCGGGGAGGGACAGCGACAGCCTACCGGTGATTCGCTGGCCTGTTTCAACTCTATGCCTTAGCATTTCCTCACCATCAAATTTTATGTGCGAGCAACTGGCCGCTGATTTGCAAACGATGTTAAGCGTGGTTAGTGCTGGCTGTGAGCCAGCATGCTTTTGAAAGCCAGTTTGCACAACGTGATGCGGTCACCAAGCATAGTCGGTATGGACCGACCATTAACAGAGTGGAAGGGGAGACATTTGAAGGTCTGCTGGCACCGATTTGGGGTACGGTAAATTGTCGTGTTGCCAGTCTCCTACATGCGATTCCCTGGGCTAATCCGACGGCAACGCTTCCCGCACGCTGAACAGCTGGAACCGACCCGTGAGCAGTTACGAGAACGGCTACGTACAATGTTCCCGGTACTGCTTCATGCTCCAGTAGCAACAGGAGCAAGCAAAACTGTCACAAACATCACACCTGCTTCATTCAGGGTTACATTTATAGAGCGATTTTCACTCAGATGCTCCAGGAGCATGCAGAGCACAGCGATAGTGCGCCCAAGCTGCCACCCCCGTTTGCCTTCTGCGGCAGTTCAAAGTTAGGTCTGTCCACAGCCAGAGATTGCATTTTAAAGTACTCTGTTAACATATAAGGGAGCATAGAAAGGTCTTTTCTCAAGCTCTGACACATAGCAAGAGATTTCTTGATCAAAAAGAAGCAAGAACTCTTGGCAGAACTTGGAAAAGGAAAGAAACTGCACTGCAGGGACAGCACGCAGTCGCGTGGGCTTGATTGGAGGGTGGTCATTTGGCATCCGGTTGTACTGCCATTGCCTCTAGTACCTCACGCAGAGCTGCAGTCACCTGTCTGTCTCTGTCCCTCCAGGTGACTACGCCCAGCTCAGTTTGCGAATCATGTACCTGGAGGCCGGCGTGTACGACGTCCCAATCACCGTGACAGATTCGGGGAACCCTCCCTTGTACAAGACATCTATCATTAAAGTGAAAGTGTGTCCCTGTGATGAGAATGGAGACTGCACAACCATCGGGGCCGTTGCGGCAGCTGGACTGGGCACAGGTGCCATCATTGCCATCTTGATATGCATCATTATTTTGCTGAGTAAGTGTTGCAGCCTTGAGCACCCGGGTAGGAACTTCACGCCAGCGCAGAAGCGTTTTAGGTGGAAGCTTTGTTCTGATGTACCAAATTCTCTCTCTAGAGCATTTAATTAATGGCAGCACAGTCAATCAGCAGAGGGCAAGAAAGTGGGCCACAGAACAGGCACTGCAGTTTGAGTTGGCACCATCACCTTTAAAATGAGCCAGCTGTATCACCAAACACAGGGAGAAGTAGCAGGTTGTACAAGAGGCAGTACATTGAAGACATCCTTTAGTATTTTTATCATGGTTGTTGTTGTAGTTAAAGTGAGCTGGTACCACATTGGAGCAAAACGGAAAATGTATAAAGCCAGGCAGGCCTGTTCAAAACTTCTCCAAGTCCATCCAAGTTGCCTTTGTCCAACATCTGCTGTTCCTGGAAATACTGTTTGCAAAAGAGGCACTTCTAGCATAACGCGCGTGCTCTCCTGCCTCCTATAAAATCCCTGAAGCTTTCAAGATCCATCCAAGTTTCAGAGAAAGCCTGGACTGTAGAGTCCGGAGAGCTGGTGATGATTCACCCACATATTCAAGATACTATTGAATATACCCTGTATTCAAACACCATCACTACAGTGTAAACACGGTGTAAACCACTGAGCCAGAACATTTTGTATTTCTAGAAAACCTTTTTATTTCAGGGCCTCAAATCACTTTGCGAACATTAATTAAGCCTCACAGTGCCTTGGCTAAAGTGGGTGAGAAGTATAATTCTACTCATTTGATAGATGGGGAAAGGAAGGCACCGGAGGTTAACATGTCATCCAAGGACACACGTTAAGTCGGTGGTAGAATACACGATAGATCCCAGATCACGGATCTATCGATAGTATGTATAGGATGCCGGTTATAAGAGTTCCTGTTGGCTGGTCTCATTTGCACTGTTTTGGGTGTTGGATACTAGGAGGAAAGAATAATAGGTTGCTTCTAAAAATTCAAGCTAGAAGAAACCTAGGGAAGACAGTTTAAATATGCTTTACATATTTTAAAACAAGAGGAGCTCACATTTGCATACAGATAGATGCCTTCCCTTCCCTTCCCTGCACCTACAGAAGAACTGTCCCTGCTCACCCCCATCACGACCGCAGCCTGGAAAGTCTCTCGGTCGGCAAAAGAGGAGCCCTTGAAGAAGGAGCAAGCTGCAGAATAGCCCCGAGATGGCCTGGCATAGTTCTGTATGGGGAAGCTGCCTTCCTTCTGGCTCTGCCATCACTCCTGTGCTTTCATGAGCACAAACATTAAGTAAATTTATACACATTTTAAAATAAAAAAGATATCATTATAACTTCAAGCAGGAGTTGGCACAGTAGGGACAGATACAAAGAAGCATTGAAATGCACAGTGAGGTAAATATTCATCAGGAAATGCAGGATGAAACCATGGGGTTCCCATTAAAGTTAATAGGAGTTATGGTGCTAAATCGCATTTAATATTTACCCCCAATGTGTTTGAATGGAGAGCGGGTGGAGCAATTTATGCTATTAATGCCACCTAATAAATAAGCGACAGAAATACAATCTAGATGAAACTTCTGTAAAGTGGGTTACGTAACTGGTTGGATAATTAGGCTCAAAGAGTAGTCAATCAACCGCTCAAAGTCTGACTGGGAGGAAGCATCGAGTGGGGTATTGTCGTTGAACATCTTCCTTGAGGACTTGGAGGCTGGAATTGAATGTGTATTCAGCAGGTTTGCAGAGGACACCAAGCTGGGTGGGGTAGCAGACACTTTTGGATCATAGGATTAGGATTTTAAATGATCTTGATAAATTGGGAAGATGGCCTGAAATAAATCTGGTGAAAGTCAGATTTATATACACGGGTCACGGGAAGTGACTCCACCACTCTGTGCAGCGCCGATGAGGCCTCGCTTAGAATCCGGTGTCTGATTTTGGGCACGACATTTCAAGAAAAAGCTGTGGAAAAATTGGAAGGAGTCCAGAGGAGAGCAACTAAAATTAGTAGGAGTCTAGGAAACGTGATAGTCGAGGAAAGGTCAAAAGGATTGGTATTATGTAGTCTGGAGAAGAGAGGCCTGAGGCAGAATTTGATCAGAATCTGCAAATACAAAAAGCAGTGTTATAAAGATGGTGATCCATTGTTCTCTGTGTCCACGTGGCACAGGGCAAGAAATAATGGGTTTAAATTGCAACAAGGGAGCACTAGATTAGATATTAGAATAATTTTCTAATGATGAATTGGTTAAGCACTGGAATAAATTACCTGGAGAGGCTGGGGAGTCTCCAGCATTTGTCTGGGATGCGTCAGACAGGGGGTTGGACTAGGTGACCTTGGGAGGTCCCTTCCAACTCTGTTTTTCTCTGAGTCTAATAACAGCTCAATGACAGACCCAGCAGTTTGGATGCATCCCCTTCTGCCATTGCTGCTTCTGCCCCCAGCTGACCCAGGCACAGTGGGAGCCCTAGAGGCACTCCTTGCCTGCTCCAGCTGCAGGTAGCGGACCAGGTTCAGCAGGGTACAGCAGCGGTGGCACACAGATTCCTCCTTGCATCTTCTCCCCTCTGCCCGTTCCTTGCAGCTGTCCCCATGCTGGCTGGGAGCAGAGGCTGGAAGGAGGAACCTGCACTCTGCCACCAACACTATTCCCAACGGAGCCTGGCTCCCGCAGAGCTGCTCCATGCACCGTGGCTCTGGGGCTCCTCCTTGACCCCAGGTCAGCTGGGGACAGCGTTGGGGCAGGTCCTGCCCTTCATGCACCTGCTTCCCGCCTAGCTCCCTGATGTCCCCCACTGGCCTGGGAGCTCCAGCCATGCCTGGCTCCCATCCCCCTGTAGTTTGAGGGGTGGTGTCCTGCACCTCTTTTAGACAATTCTGCATCTACTGTGGTCCATGTAGCTGTGGCTTGGTCAGTCATAATTCCCATGAGGCTACTGTACTTCTGGACCATGGGCCATCACTAGCCATGCAGTCTAGGACCAATGAGGGGAGCATACAGTTGCATACAAAATGTATATAGGCAAGTGCTGAGATGCAGCCTGAAGACAGGATATTTGAACTGTGCGCGCTCAAATGCACACCTAAATGCAACAGGCCTATAGAAAAATAACTTCCAAGAAAGCATGGTATTATGGTCGCCAAGTGAAATTCAGTGCATATTTCTTGGCATCCACCTCTGAAAGTCTATTCCTCATTAGAAGATTATCTGATCCCTACTTCCAAATCTTTAAGATTTCTAGCCCAAAGATGCATTGCGAGCGCAGGTGATAGCATTGCAATATGCACATGCAGAAAGGGCGCTTACGTTTGCAAACACGGTACCATTTTGCACAGCAAGGAATATGCAGGCACATAAACCACGCGGTATGCAGGCATGCAGTTTGCAAGCGCGTTACGTGTGCACACGTCTGTTCTGTGATTTGACTTGAGCTCTGGCACGTGAAATGTTGGCTCCCAATGTTGGTTTCATAAAAGAGAATAAGGCTGTAATAAAACCCCGCACCGGAAGTACCCGAGGCAATAAAACACTAGACTTCTTTTCGCCGCTTCCCATATAAATCCAGCTCTAAAGTATGATTTAAACGCTTGAAAATTCTATTGACTGAAATTAACTTCTGCTGAAGGACGTTTGATTTAAGAGATTCCTTTTTCATTTTCAGATACATTATCCCATTTTAAATTATGGTTTTTATTACAAAAGCTTATTTTTACATTCATTGTAATTCTAATTGACTCTCCTCCCTTCAAGAGCTGCAAAGGGCTGTATCAGTCATGAAAAATGTAATTTGTGATGAGCAGAGATTTTCCGTTATTGTCCTACCATTTTCTCATATATAGATATGTCTATATATAGATAGATAGGTAGATAGATAGATAGATCTAGATATGCATGCTACGACCTCTGAACAATAGCCTGGAAAAGGGCACGTGCGACTTTTTGTTCTGCAGTTCTTTGCTGGAGTCAGAAAATCAAGCAATGGGACACACCAGCCATGGTTGTCAGGGCTAGAAAGTTTCTTTCTTGTTGCCTTGGCTCAGTGGGTTGTTGTTTTTTTCCCTTCATACCTGATGTACTAGCTGCAAGGATAACACTTGAGGGAAGAGCAATGCAATAAAAAATTGTGAAGGGTGAAGACAATAGATTTCAAGAAAAACTACATGCAGAGTGAAAATGGGTATAACAGCAGTAATACAGCTTCCTATTCTGCCGAGTGACTAAAAGGAATGAGAGAGAGTGCACTACATCTGCTATTGACACTTTGAAGGTCTTTTTTTTCAAGGTAGCTGTAAAGGCGTTAATGGCACAGTTTTTCCACAAGCGTGATGAAAAAGTAGCATAAAAAAAACACCCTGGTAACCATTATAATATTGTCTTTGTGTGCCAGGCAGGTAGCTTGTCGTGAGAGAGACAAGAAAGACAGACAAGAAGAGGACTTCAATAGACTGCTAAATAGCTGAGGTTTTATATCAGAGATAAGAGTTGCATTTTTTTATTTTTTATTTTTTTTACTTGAGAATAGATCTGGGATATGCATTAAAGAAATGCTGAACTATCTGAAAACAATTTTGTTAGCTAGCAGGCAGGGACAGCAGCCAATTGGCATACAATGGCAGTAATTAGCTGTCCGGTCCTCTTCTATTCACTTCAGTGAATTCTTGTTGGGTATAAATGCTGTAGTGCTCGGAATAAAAGAATAAGGACAAACCCAGATCCTCCTAGCTGCCTCACATGGGAAGATGGTGCCTGGCTTTGCCTTGATTGCAAGTCCCTTGGAGTCCACATTTCCAGAGTTGCTCTCCTTTTCTTTCTCGCGCTCAATGAAGCTACATTGAGGCTCAGGCAAAGAGGGGAAAAAAATCCCAGAAAAGATCCAAAATATCAAGGGCTTGTTCCCAGGGCTTAGCTGAGTATCTGGGACGGAGCTTGGACTCTTGCCTTCTCCCGGAGGAGGTGTCTTCACTTGGAGAAAAATCACGGTGTTAACGTGGGCTGGCAAACCTACAGCGCTTACACAAGGCGCGCTCCTAAGGAAGACAAGGTAGTTTGCAGTTTTAACGTGAGCTGGCAGGTTGAGGCAAAGACCACTGGGGAGATGAAGATTTAACCCGATCTGCTGATGATAAAAGCCCAGACTGCTTTGCCTTTGCTTGGATTTTTACCTTGCATTCATTTCCATATGTTTGCAAGTGTGAGTTAAGACCGTACTTTTTTCCTAGTGAATATAAAGGCCTGAAGGGAAACCCTTACTTTGCAACCTCTCTGCTTCCTTTAAGAAACCCATCGATGGTCTTGTTTTCCTGCTTATACTCGACACTGCTGCAATGTCTAGTGTTACTGGAGACCCACTGGTGTTCCCATAGCTGCTAACACATCTCCCTTGTCTAGCTGATTTGAAATGTGCTGCCTTTGGGAGCTGGCGTGTTGATGAACCAGGGAAAAAAACTGTGTAATGCTGTTTAAGTGGTGAAAGCTGGTGGTCAGCTGTACCTCACTGCACCATTTGAACAGGAGAGATTCACCAGGCCCTAGCAAATAAATTTGGATGCCCCAAGAGGTTAGTTCTGTGTTGCCACATTGCGCTGCCCTCACCCTGCAAAGGCCCGCGTCGTTCTCTGAAAGGATTTCAAAGATTCATAGCCCTGCTCTCTCCATGTGAGCGGCAGAAAGCGTATCCTAATGCTTGACTTAATATGATTTCAGAAATAAAGCAAGCCCCCTAAAGATCATGAATGAGCCTAAATTGGATTATGTGAACTAATGTTATCCAATCTCTTTCCATGTCTCTGAGCAAGCTGCAAATCATTAAAAAATGATTACAATGGCGATAGCCTACGAACTCAGATGGCGTTTTTGTCTCACCCATGGAAAACATCCGCTCGTGTCTTTGTTCTTTGTTCTTTGCCTTTGACTGTCTTATTTCTCCTTATCATCTTTGATCTAAAACCCAAGCGCCTACAAGAGTTGCAGGATGAAGATGCAGGGGGTTGGGGCATAAACACCTTCAGATAGCTGCTGTTTCTCACACTTTCTCTGTATTTCCCTTGGGATTGGGTGTTTTGCCCTGACAGCGGTAGGTCCAGTCTACATGCTTGGTCAATCATAAAGCAATCTGTGTAGACAGGAGGACCTGTTTGGATTATTGACACTCACTGAAGTATCCCTTTTCTTATTTTTAGTACTTAACGGTTCAGGACAATATGCGACCACTAATGGTACGTGGGTCGTCTTCCCCAATCACGGCACGTTCTGAAGTCCATGCTAAAAGTGAGAGTGTATGCAATATATGCCACCCGTGTTTAAGTGAGATATCTGCACTGAAACATGCACTGGGGTGTATTTACAGCAGCAGCAGCATCTAACATCGGTATAAATGTTGTTTTAATCAAATAGGACTAATATCACAGAGGTGATATTTACTTCTGCTGTTTGCCGTTGGGTAATTCAGGATGTAGCTCTTAGCTAGCAACCACATTTCTATAGAAGTGGGAGTGGCGGGGATGCCTTTGGCAGGGACAGCTTGGTTAAACCTCACTACGCCAGCTCATGGTGTTCATTGTTGCAGCCATGGTTTTGCTGTTTGTGGTGTGGATGAAGCGCAGGGAAAAGGAACGGCATACGAAGCAGCTGCTAATCGACCCCGAGGACGACGTCAGGGACAACATTCTGAAATACGACGAGGAAGGAGGCGGAGAGGAAGACCAGGTGAGGAGAGCTCGTCACCGAGACTTTGGTCACCCGGAGCCAGATTCTAGCGAAACTTAGGTGTCCACCATGCCCGAGTCCCTGAAAGCTGCAACTAAAAAAGATGGGGGAATCCTCCTCTTCCTCCCTGCTTTTTTGACTCAGTCTTAAGGGTCAGATGAAGGGGTATAACAGAAGCAGATGCATTATTGGACTGTAAGGTTTAAAGAGGGTGGAACAGAATCAGGATTGGGCACTCAAGTTCTTTTTGGCACCCAACAGGTGGTAGACTCTGGCCCTGCTGCAAGGCTCACCCTTCATTTCTCAGCACCTTGCAAGCCCCATGATCCCCATTCTGCACCTGAGCACTATAATATAATATAATATAATATAATATAATATAATATAATATAATATAATATAATATAATATAATATAATATTTGTGCAGTGGCCACCATGCTTTTCCAGGCTGGGGAATAGCCACTGGCCAGGCAGTAGCCATAACATTTATACTGCCTGAAGACAGAGATCACAGCTTCAATTGTGATTGTCACTGGCATTGCTTCAGCAATATTGCACGGGCATAAATGAGAACCAGCTTGGGTCCAGTCACTGCAGTGCCCTGTATCTAGCTAGGGAACATGGGTGGGACATTTCCTTTCATTTTGGCCAGTGCCGTGAGAGAGGTGTAGCATGTGCTGTTCCATTGGGGTAAGCCTGGCTGCTGGGTAAGATGATAAATCGCTCTATTGACACTCACGTTTAAACAATATTTCTGTTAGTTCAATAATTAAAAGTGTGTATTTTCCCTCCAGATGCCTGCATAAAATCAAATCACAGCTACAACCCTCCCCCAGTTCCTGTTGCTCCAGGCACTTGCCTTGGTTTGCTTGAGCCTAGAGCTTTTATTGGCTTTCCTTGTATTTACTTAATAGTCCCTAATGTGCCTTTCATTTCTCTTAATTTCTGGCCTTAATTTGTGAGAAATGTCTAGATATGTTTGGGGATTTTCTTTTCCGCTGTGAAGCTTATCATGGCAAAGCTTTGCTTCGTAATTGAGCCCTGAGCCAAAGTCTGCCTGAATCTGTTAGCTTTTCTATGGTGGCTTCTTATCACCGGCAAGGATTGGCAGGTCTCGGGAACTTCCAAAGCATGGGCTACTCCTCTGCTGATGGGGGGCATCCCAGACAAAAAAAAGATAAGCTTGTGTTGTCTTATTTAGGGTACACTTTCTTCTTACTGCCAGCCACAAGCAAAGGTCCCATGACATCCTTAAGAAGAATGTGGTTAACTCTTGTCCAGATTTGTGTGTGCGTGTGTTCCCCACCTCACCCCCATCCTTCTATTATTAGTCCCTCGCCCGGGCGCTCTGTATTTCCCTACCGGCTTTGTCATCTTTTTTTTTTGGATTTACAATCCTAAACATCTTCTAATAAAAGTAGATCTGTAGATGGGGAGAGAATACTGATACATCCTGGGCATGTCTACACCTGTGCATTTGCTGTGCAGTAACCAAAATTACCGCACAGTACAGGTGTGCGTCTACACGTGCACGCCCATACTGCACAGTAAATATGGTGACTTAGGCCAGCTTGAGCGTAAATTTGATACCTGTATCATGCAGGTATCATATTTATGCCCGATTAGTTACTGCACAGTAACACATGTAGTAACACTGTGTGTGTGGACTGACTTGAGACTAACTTTAGCCCCAAGTCAGTCCATACAGAGCATTAGTGCGCTTTAATGCCTGCACATGTAGACGCCAACCTATTCCCACTTCATGCGCAGTAAATTTAAGCTGGTGTAAATGCACGTGTAGACATGCCCACTATGTGTGGAAGTTTTCCCTCTGTGAGTATGTAGTGGGTTTTGTAGCATACAGGTGTAATGGAAAACAATAAACTGTATATGCACTTCCTCCTGCCTACCTCCGTTTATTTTAAAGGCCTGTAAAAATATATTTGTTTAAATTTTCCTTTATCTGACCCCTGAACAGTTGGATTTGCAAGTTAGGTACCTAATTTTAAAGTGGAGGAATACAGAGACAATCCCATTACGGGCTCTCTGAAGTATTTGAGTGCGGGGCCTTGCAGTCATATCCACCTAACATATCACCTCCAACATTTTGCTCTGCCTACCTGTATGGACCCATTTGGAATCTCATTAATGTTGACAGGAGAGAAACTTATTTTAGACAACATCCCCACTGCCTTGAGGATTTGAGATGAGAGTTTGCCCGGTGCTTTTGAAGCACTTTTCCCACACAGATTTCTTCAGAATTGGCTTCTTTTTCTCTGTGCCACCCTCCCCCGCTCCTGGCTTTCTCTTTATCACTGAGAATTTATTTATAAATGTTGCAGTTTTGTTCCTGGAGATTTAAGCATCCTGAACCCATGTGCATTCTGCCTAGTCAGAATAGGTTTTCCAGTGGAACAAAACAATAAACATTAAAACCAGCTGAAAAATCGGGTTTCAAGCAACTGCAAAAAAAAATTAGCTTAAATATTTTGGGAAGGATTCTTTAAAAATAGCAGCAAAGGAAGTGCAGCAAAACACCGTTACCGACATAAGTACATTTTTATCAACATTTTACCTAATAGTTGTTCCACAGTAACATCCTTCTCTGGTTCCTGCAGTCATAGATCTGTAGCAAAAGAAAGTATTTACTGCAGAAGATCAATATCTATAAATGCAATTCAAATTTTGTATTGTATTTCTACTTAGCGTAACATTATTGTAACACAACAGCTACCGCCCCTGTTTTCCGTACAATAAATTATATAGTGAATCAAATTATTGCACATACACGCCCAACATAGCCAATTTGTTATCGCAGAGCTATAGGGTGTGACGTTACATATGCACAGTGCACGAGAAGTATTCGTTGAACTTGGGTTTTGAATTTGTTTTAGCCAGGGTCGATTTTGCGGCACTTCTTTGGGATCGATTCCATGAATCGTTTATAGTGTTGATAGTTTGAGATGCCCCATATACAGCAGTGACATGTTTCTTTTGCTTTCCAGGGAAAAGGGATCAGACCCATCAACTTATTTATATGGAAGTGAAGGGTAGAGCCTGTTGAAGATCTCATTGAAAAGCTCTTGGTCTCACTCTGTGCCTTTCCATTTGTTACAGGATTATGATTTAAGCCAACTTCAGCAGCCAGAGACCATGGATCACGTCTTGAACAAAGCAGCTGGAGTCAGACGGGTAGATGAGAGACCCGTCGGTGCTGAACCCCAGTATCCTATAAGACCAGTAATCCCCCATCCTGGGGATATTGGTGACTTTATTAATGAGGTATGCTCTTGTCTGCTTTGTCACTTCTCGAGGCTCCTGCAGTCGCTGGTTCAATATGTTTGCAAAATACTTGGACTAAAATTTACCTAAAGAGTCTCTAGACCTTGCTAAGAGCCAGAACCTTGCTCCTGTTGCTCAGGCCAGAAGTCCGATGAAAGTCAGTGGAACTGCACACGTGGGTAATAAAAGGAGTGTTTGGCCCTGTAAGGTGATTAAAACCCAAATGAGCCAAGTGCAGTAATAGAGCACATGATTTCTCACTCCAGCCACAATACCTTTTGTCTTCAAAACCTGTGAGCCTGACGCTGCTCCATTTCAGGAGTTTTGCAGTTGCTTTCAATGAAGCTGGGAATGAGGGCAGGTTTGTTACAGATGGGCAGGCCGGGGCTGAAAAGCAATCAGGATCTCTTGACTTCTAAGCCCATTAACATCTTCCTACACTGTGCCTTCCTGTCCCGCAACCTGTGCTCGGAGCCAAAGCTCCAGAGAGAGTGTCACAGGGACGCTTCTCACCACCGAGCCATTTTTCTCACCCCACGTGACATCCCTGTGACTCGACAGCACCCTTGGCTCTTGTTTAATTTTTTAGCCACCTATCCTTTAAAAAAAAAAAAAAATCTCATTTTATCTTTTAAATGAATGATTATGTGTTTGCAAGCTAATCGATGCATCATTTCCTCTAAGACAAAGCAGGATCCATTTCATAAGTCAGAAATATAAATATGGCAGCAATTTCATTCTATTATTATCTCAATTTCCTGCTGTGTTTTTTCTTTTTCTAGTCATTACAATTCCTTTTCCCCTTCTCCTCCCCCAGCATCTCCCCTCTGTGCATACGCACGCATGCACGCACACACATTTCCACTGTGATTCAGGCCAGTAAAACTTATTACAGCTTCCCATACCTTGACTTCAGGTTCTCAAAATGATAAGTAGAGAGTTTTTTCTTCAGTTCAGGCACATTGCTTTCGGTGTTGCTCCTTATGCTGAACTGGAACTAAAAGACGCTCTGTAACCCTAACAACAGGTCCAGCTTGTCCCACCTACAACCATACATAGGGCCTGGCAAGGCAAACCAGACCGCTTCCAAGATGTGCAGGTGCCTATTTCTAAGTGAAGTAAGACATGGTTAATATGCTAGTCCTCTACATTGACACTGAACTTCCTTTGTAAGTGTTGCAACCATGTTGCTGGAGATTTTCATTTTTACATTGAACATATTGGAAATACAAGGTGAAATCCCAAATGTAAAATCAAATGGGCCATGGTCAACTAGGAGAAGAGGTTTCTTGGCTTCAGAGCAGATGTCCTGAAATAAATGGAAGCAAATCACCCATGTTTCTTTTCACTGCTGCTACTGCCAGGAGTTCCTCTCTACAGCTCAGCACACTTCATGGGTGCAGGACACCTCCCTGAAGAGAGATACCCACACATCAAGTAGCTCAGCATTCTGGTAGATCTCAGGGTTGTTTGAAAGGGGAAATGTAAAGTCATGTTATCGTTCACGTATCTTACCCCTGGTTTTACAGAGCAACATCCTACAGCCGTTTACCTGGATTTCCACCCAGCTAAGTTTTCTCTACTCATTAAACTTTTGACTATGAAGCTTTTCTAGGAATTAAATATTATTGCTTGGTGACACAATGGCCAGGTGTTGACCACTTGATGAGTCACATGAGCCCTGTATAGTTCTTCTGAATATGTCGGGTTCAGGCAAATTTCACCAAATCTAGGGCAGGACTCCTAGCGGAGCACCTAAGCATCCATGGTTAGTGGCTTCAGGACAGGTGGATATCCTCAGGGTTGGCCTGTCTGCACATCCAGAGTCCACGGGCTCATGTACACGCCACAATTTTTACCCCTTCATGTACTGGAACTGCATATCTGTTTGCACAGGCAGGATTTCCCGACACTTTAACGGTCTTCCTTGTGCATTAAACTAAAACTCTTTGGGTGTAATTTAGTTTGGCTCACTGGGAATTAAAGCGTTGTGTCCATGGATTCATTGCGTGCAAACACAAAGGCACGCAAAAATGTGTAATGAGCCTCTTTGTCCACCAAATGGTGCAGTGACATTTTTGTAGTTCACCCTTTCGAATTGCTTTCACTTTTGAATTGCTTCCGCTTTTTTTTTTCTTGTGTGGTTTGCCAGCTCCCTGCTTCCACAGCTGCGTGGCAGGGCATGAGCATGGGTACGAGGGGGGAGCCCTGGGCCGGGGGTGGGCAGTGCTGAACCGTCCCACTCCCCTGCAGTGCTGGCCAGGGACCCAGTTTAATTCGTTTGAAAACCTAGTGCATGTAAACACAGATGCAACGCTCCAGAATAAACAAGTTTAAATATTATAAGCCTGTTTCATTGAATGAGGATTAAAACCCGTGGTGTATACAGACACCCACCCCATGGCTTTGGAGCAGACCCACCAGGCAGACTGCCCTGAAGCAGGGTATGCCAAACACTGGAGAGCAGGGGGAAAGGCAGGAGAAGGAGTGAAGTCTTACCTGCTGCTGCTCTCCACAGACTGAAGGCGGCTGCTGCTGCTGCCATGGGCTATAGCAGTGTTGGCTCAGGCAGCAGCAGCAGCCTCATGGCTCGGCTCCTATAGCTGGGCAGGACTACACAGGGCTATACGTGACATAGCAAAGATTCACAAAGCCAGGAGGCTGAGTGGTGCCCTGCTCACCCTCCCCTAGTTACGATACGGCCTAACGTACGAACATTAATAGGTCAGCGCATTCTAGCGATGTGCAGCTTTTGCAAGTGAATGTGTGACGAGGCACTAACGCCCTGTCTTTGCAACCCCCAGGGCCTGAGAGCAGCTGATAACGACCCCACCGCCCCACCCTACGATTCTCTCCTGGTCTTTGACTATGAGGGCAGTGGTTCTACCGCGGGCTCTGTCAGCTCCCTCAACTCCTCCAGTTCCGGTGATCAGGATTATGACTACCTTAACGACTGGGGGCCCAGGTTCAAGAAACTGGCAGACATGTACGGGGGAGGAGAGGAAGATTAAACTGACCTCATATTGTTGTTAAAAAAAAAAGAAGAAGAAAAAAAAATTTAAAAAAAAGATGACGATGGTAAAAATAGAGAAGACAAAGAAGCAAGAAGTGTACAGAAGTGGCAGCTTTTTTAATTAATATCCCCTGCTGACTGTATTATTTTTAGTGGTGATTTAGGAGGTTTCTTTTTTCTTTCTTTCTTTTTTTTTTAATTTTTTTGGGGGGTTTTGACATTTTGCTGTCTAGCATGAACACTGGTCTCTGCTGCATTTTTTTTTTTTTAAACGTCAGCTGGGATATCGCTCGTTTATCCGCTTTATGACTAAAGAGAGTGAAAGGCACTCTGTCTTAACTTGAATTTCTTAGAACAGAAGCACTGTTTTTAAAATATATATATATATATTTGAAAGTGCCTTTTGGTACATGTATCAGATTCCCTTCAATCTCAGGAGTGATCAGAACAAGCATACAAAAAAAGAAATGTTTCAACCATCTTGGGCAACACTCTCTATGACCCTAAGCCAGTTTTAGCTGGGAAGGAGTTAACAAAACAGAACTGTGGAGATTGTTTCTTTTTTGCCTTTTTTTTTTTAAAGTGGGTGACTCATTTTGGGGGAGGGGGAAAACAAGATGTTTTGAGTCAAAAATCTTAACAGCCATCTTTAAGCCTCAGCAGGTGGTGAATTAGTCATCATGTTGTATATAATTCAGTGTTATCAGATGCAAAATATTGACTGGGGTTCCTTCTGTAACCTGGTCGCACTTGATGTAGCTGCATAGAACTATAGCATTGATAAGCCTTTGGTTATTGCAACAGAGATCTCCAACAGACCTTGCATAAACCCTACAGTTAATCGTGAAATGACCAAAGGCCCATTTGTTTGTTTTTTGCTATCGGCGTGTTTTTGGCTCCCACACCTTATTGAGTAATGTAAATAATGGCTGGGTTACATGGTGCTGTCATGCATCCCGAATGGTGCTTGTTAGTATGAAAACCAATGCTGTTTCCTTAACGTAACGTAAGGACATAGCATAACTCAGGGGTGGGCAAAATGCGGCCCGCGGGCCGGATGCGGCCCGCCAAGCCATTCTGTCCGGCCCGCGGGGCTCCTAAAAAATTTAGAAAATTAATATTTATCTGCTCCTGGCTGCCTATCATGCAGCCCTCAATGGTTTGCCAAAACTCAATAAGCGGCCCTCCGCCCAAAATAATTGCCCACCCCTGGCATAACTGCTTACTTCAAGACTAGGGCTGTATTAATAACACGGACAGTTTTATTAGTACCTTTGCCATACGTTAGAATAAAGTTAGTCTAGTCCAGTACTAATGCCTTGGAGCATCAGTAGCCAAAGCTCAACAGCATCATGGAACCCACCAGATGTGTGTCCTTTATATTTGATGGATAGGCACTTCTGTCTATATTAAACATCTTTTGGAAAAGAAAAGCAAGAAGGGCCTAATAAGTATTTTGTGGTTAATATGCTCAAACGGCGCCAATTAGGTAAGAGGTTTTGCAGCATCCAGGCATAAGTCAACATCAGTATTATAAATGGTAGCATACTACCTAGTTTCTATGTAGGGTCAATTTAACCAATAACAAATAGTTATTAGCATTTCTTTTAATTACATTTTTCCTTTATTGATTTGGACTAGTGGGTTTATGTCTAATGTTTGTAAAACAATTTAGACTGCATGGATGTGTAATATAAACCACATTTAATGGATTACGAGCCACTTAATTCATGTGCTATGAAATCTTGGATTACCTATGTTTTATATTCTGCAGACAATTTTGCAGTGGGTTCGCTAAAAAAAAAAAAATTGTAAAAGTGCTTAGATATATTTTCCTTTAAATCCAAGAATGTGCACAACATCAGAAGGTGATTATCCGGGGGGATAATCGTGCTTTTTTGATATGTAGGTTGATTCTCAAGTTGAATGCAAAGAGTTAAAAAGGGGGGGAGAGAGGACAGGGGAGAGAGTGTGAGAGAGCGCATGTGTGTGACAGTGAATGGCCATTGCTCAAGAGGGAACTTGAGGCTGCAGGACCATGTCTATAGATTTTTAAAATGCTCCTAGTGCATTTTATATTTCACTGTATCATATTTTCTATAAAATGCAATTTGTGTAAATTAACGAGCATTTGAAATGTGTCTTGTATGAAATGGAATGTGGTAAAGTCTGCTTGAGGGGACTCAGTCTATATGTGTTATATTCTTAATTAATACGTATGTGGGGGGGTTTTTTTCTTGGTCGGTTGGTTCAGTTGGTTGATCCTTTCGCTATTCAGGAAAAAACAAAACAAAACAAATGAAAATGTATATACAAGTTACCTTGAGGAAAGGAATCGGTGATGGCTAAGACCTCAGGAAACAGTGATGGCAGCAACAACACATCGCTGCTGTTCAAAGGGTACTGGCTGTCAGCAGAAGCTACATCCCGGATGAAATGCAGTGCATGACAAATTACAGTATCTGATGCCTTTCAAAAATATTTACTCCAAAGTTGGGAACTCAACCTTCATCGTGTTGGCACTTGCACAGTCTGAAAACCTTAGTTCACTTCCACTGCAGACCTCCCTCCACCCCAGCACCCTAGTCCAGCCTCCGATGCTTCACGTGGTCTGTGTCTGCTCTTGTACGCGGGGACGTAACTGCACCCCATACAGCCGATCCTTTTTTGAATTGCAGTCTCCTTGTGCAGGTGGGTTGGGTCTGTGTGTAGCCTGTGTTCCTTATCTGTGTACTAGCCTGATCTTTTTCTTTCATTTCTGAAAAGCCTCAGGCTTAAATATATTATAAACAGGGTGATGCACCTCCATGGAAACTGCCCTTCACAACGAAAATAGTCAATAATAAAAATGGACTTAGTGTTTCTCATTGCTTAGTACATGCCAGTGTTTTGTGTCCATTACTGTAGCCTCCTCGGCGTCACAGGAGGAAGAAACAAAAGGGGAGAACGGCGTTATCCAGTGTGAGAGCCACGAGATGCAAACAGTGCCTGGTTCTCTCTGTCTAGTGCGCTTCTTTGCCTCTCTGCAGATAACCAGGCCCTGGGAAGCTGTACGTGGATTAAGTGAATAGCCACGCAGAGGGTCTCTGCTTCTAAGTCGTGCTAGGCAAACCAGTTGGCACCAGATGGTCAATGAGAGTTGTCCAAACATCAGCTCCAGGAAGTGTAGTGCTCATTTCCTTTCCGTGCCCTTAGCTGTGGTGATGGTTTCCCAAAATCAAATTGGACAGGTGAAAATGCCATGCTCTGATCACAAGACGCTCTTCTAGAACGTATGCCGTACCAGTTCATCTGATGTCACCAGGGCTGGACATACAGAAGAGAGCAACACAATGTTTTCTCGTGGATGAAGAATGAGATGCGGCCGGGGTGAAGCTTGTCTCAATATTTAGATTTCCAAGCCCGAGACTTGGCACAAACATGGCATTGATTTAAACTAAAATAAAACGGCCTGTTTCTACTGCAAATTTTTCAGACGTTCTGCAACCAAGAAAGCGCAGCCCTGTGAGCGTGCATGAGCGCTCAAGAAGGAAGGCAGCGAGGCTGCTATCTTCTGATCCAATTCTGCTCCCCCTTTCTCCTCCACACCCCCTACACGCACGCTCCATGCAGTCTCTGGGTCATGTGGGTAGACACGTGGATAGGATTTGGCACACTGTTCAAGAGGAAGGAGAAGGTAAGCAAGCCGCGTTACTGGTGAAAACAAATTAGCTTGCTTGCAGATTTGTTCGCTTCCATGAACGTCACTTGTGCTTTGCAACCTAAAGCACGTTGCTTTATTTTTAAGATGATGGTGTCCTTCTAAAGCAGTGGTTCCCAACCTTTTTTTTGCCATGACCCGCTGCTGGGAGCGGAGCGTGGTGGTGGTAGTGGCAGCCCTGGGGCAAGGTTGGGGGAGCTCCTGGCACGCGGTGCGGTGCGGCGCCACCGGCATTGCCCCCGCGACTCTCGTTTGGGTCACGACCTAAGGTTGGGAACCACTGGTCTAAAGAGATGTTGGCTTCAAACCATTTTTCTGACCCCTCAATAAAGATACTTAAGGAAGGGACTGAGGGAGAGGGGGGGTCATTTGTTTGTTTGATTTGGGGTTTTAGTTTTTTAGGGGGGGCTGGCAGTAGTACACACATAACGAGCTCACTAGTAAAAGAAGTGGAGTCCAGGCAGGAGATCTTCCACTTCCCATGGGAAGATGACTAAAAGTGCGCTGGCTTTAGGAAGAACGGACTTACCCTTCCCTGTACCATTGTGCCGTACTTCCCATTTCCCCATCTCTACCTATTACCACATTAATCGACACTACTGCGCCTCTCACCTTTACCTAGGGCCAGGAGATGGGGAGCTGTCTGACCAGTAAGGAGCATGTTTGAATGTAGAGCTGAAGGCAGCCTCCCTTCTCTGAAAGACCAAGGTTGCAGGTAGGCTCTGAGCATGGGATCAGACACATCGGAGGTCACTCTGTCGGGACGGCCTTGAGGCCCGAACCCACCAGGCCAGGGACGTAGTGTCAGGAAACAACAGGTTTATTATGCAGCATGGAAAAGTGACACCGGCAACGAAACACGTACAGCAAAGAGGAGCCCTCCGCAGAAGACTGTTAACAGTAAATGGGCAACACTGTGCTACTCGCTGTCCTTACGTCCTCCTCTCATAGGTCTGTTTCTTTCTTTTTTTTCTGGGTTTCTTTTCTTTTTTTTTTTTTTTAGCCCACAAGATCTGTTTTAGGGCTGCAAGCGAAATCCATGCTCATGCCATTGACCAGTACAAAGCCGCCGCACCGCTCAAATCCTCCTTACGTGGGATTTCGGTTGTGCTCGACCCTGACCTTTCCCGTAAGGGTTAGGTAAGAACGATGTGATCTGCGGGTCTTGCTCTAGCTGCTCACACAGGGGTAAACGTCATCTGTTCAGGATTGCTGTGGTCCATGCAGGGTCTGTGTAACGCGGGATACGGGGAGTGCATCCTTGATTGGTCTCAAGTATAACGAAGGTCACCTACCTGGAAACGGTGGGAGCTTTATTTGTAACGTCTTCTGGAACCGCTTCAGTGCAAATTTAAACATTGTGGGAGGGGGGCGGTAGCACTGCCATATGTTTAAGGCCTAGACCATGTAGCTTTCTCCCAAAGTCATCTCAGTTTTACAGGGAAAACAAAGAGTTATCTCAAGTACACCCAAAACCACCTAGAATTCCTCACCACAATGTGTACATAATGTAGTTATTGCTCGAAGCTACAAATCAAGTAAGGCGGGGGGGAGAAAAAAGCACCCACACATACATATGTGTAATTGGAGCGCTGTTTTTTTATTATTATTATTATTATTATTTTGCATGTTTCCTTTTACAGTGGACAAACTGTGTAGCAGCCCGCATGACTGTGGTTGTTTTCAAGGAAGACTTCTGGTGTTCTGATGTGTTCATGCTGAAACGCAAAACCAACTGCGTCAGTTAAACAAATTTAAAAAACGGGGAAAAAAAACAAACAAAAAAACCCTTTTTTTGTAACCGTCAACAGCACAAATATTTTGTATTGTTGTTTGTACCATTTTTGTACCAAAAACAAAAGAGGAAAAAAAAAAAAAAAGGGAAGCGAGTAAATGTTTTCAATGTGTTTTTAGTGCCACCGCAATCTTGGTTCAAAACTGAGTAACAGCTTTGCTGATTTATTGTGTATCAAAGCTGAACTGGCGTATTGGCGCCTTGTTCCAGTGTAATAAATAAAGTCCCCCTTTTAAATGGTCTCACTTGGTGTTTTTTCCCCTTTGCATGTACCTTGGTTCATTTGGCAACAAATGCAGAAGTTCCCCGAGTTCAAAGGTTCTTTGGAAGCAAGAAGATAAGTGCACGCAATCAATACCCTGACTGCGGGCATGTCTCCGGGTGCTTCGGCCGTGGCGCCGAGCCAGCAGTCGAAGCAACGTCAACAATTTTTCGCAAAGTCCTTGTCAGGAATTTCCTCCTCGTTTTAGTGTTGGGCCTTTGCTGCCTATTGAAGTGACTGGGTAAATTGGGCGTGGGGCGTCGTAGTCCGGGTAGATTCCTGCTTGCTGTTCAACAAGAGAGCTCCGGCTGTAATCTTCAGTCCTGCCTGTGCACTCCCTGGGCTTCCCATTGAGCATCTTTGCCAACTCAGGCGATGTTGCTTGCAGTGTTCATAAGTTCACACCAGACACATGAGCCTGGCAAAGTCGCTGTTTGGAGGTCAGCAGGAGGTCCACAGTCGCTTTAAGTGTGTTCTGCTCAGGATTGCAGTCGGTGCAGGATACTCCAAGGAGTATTAACTAACCGTATCCGTATTCTGCAAGAGAACATGCCTCTAGCAATTCATTTTGTCTGGTGTGTTAGTGACACAAAGAGGGCACTTGGAAGGGTTCGTTCCCTGCTGAGTGACGAAAAAACGCTTGCAGTCACCGCCGCTAATTCATGACGGCGTTTGATGGGTATCCGTGCAATTGAAAGAGCTCTGGAGCAAGGTAATGTCCATCGGTGTAAGACAAAGTTTAAATGGAAGCGGGGTGCTGAGGAGGCCTCTGGGCTATGCCTGGGTGCCCGCATGTCTCGTCGCAGTGGTCAAAGCAAAGAATGAATTGCAAGACCTTTTAAAAGACTTACCTGGTCGCTTTGTAACTCCTGTCCGTACATCCATAGCCACCCCAGCTGTCGTATGTGTGTGTTGTATGGGCACGGGTTTGCTTCTGCTGAAGTCGCTGGGAAGTTTGCCGTTGGCAACAGATGCAGAACTACAGCTGTGGTTTAAAGCAACAGGCGTCGAATTGCAGTAGACAATGCAATGCTGTTTAGCAGGAGACTAAGAAAAATGACTTTTCCTTTTCTGCGGCACTGTGGCCAGGACTCCCTCAGCCTGAAGGGAAACCTAGCTGATACGTAGGTCTCAGACCCCCAGTGCAAAGGTAAATTTAAGGAGCATCCCCCAGTGTTGAGTTCCCACGTGCTCTCAAAGGAATCATTCTGGGGAGCAATCGAGCAGCGGGGTCTTTGAAACCCCCCTCACCACAATTTCCTGACCCTTATAGGGTTTTTGAACCCGAAAGCTTGCTTAATAACTATTCTCCAACCATTTGGGTTGGTCTAATAAAAGATATCAAATTCACCCAAGGAACCTTGTCTGCCTATGATCCTTATAGTAACGCTTCCAATAAAGCTTTTTACGTACCATATGCTACCACCAGACAAATTATTCCTTCAAGACCTTTTATCCATCCGCATATTTCCCTTTATCTCAAACCCACCAGACACGGAGCAAGGTATCGGTTCGACCTGCTGGGGTGAGTTTCACACTACCATGTCCGAGTTGCCTGGTGGTTAGGCAAAATGGATGAAAAACTTGAGTGTGACACAGGACGGAGGAGGGCAGGATCTGAAACGTGCAAAGCTCATCGGAGCAGATGGGGAGATGTCACAGTGATAACCACACTAGAAAACCATTAGATTGGCACAGAGATCAATAGCCAGTGCTCATGAACAAAGGCACACAACCCATATAGCCAGAGAGAGATGATAGTCGCTGCCTGTTGCCTCTCCAACCTTCCAGCACCTGGTACCTCGCAATTTCATCAGGGCTAGGGACAGCAGTTACACACAAACTGGTTTAAGTGATCAGAAACTGGTTTAAATCTGTACCAGAATAAAAGTTCAGGGCACATAAACCAGTTTCAAAATGGCTGAAACTGGTTTAAGATAAACCGGGTTGAATGTAGTAAGTATTAGACTTAACTGATTTGGGTCAAACCGGTTTATGAAACCAGACCCCTTCCTGGTTCAAGTTAAATCAGAGTCCCCCAGCATCCCAGCATGCTTTCCAGCCTTAGGCTGGGCTGTGCTGTCTGCTCCAGAAAGCAGGGCCGGCCCTGCCCCTCTACTCCCTAGCTGGAGCAGTGAGGGCTGGCTGACAAGGGGGTGGGGGGAGGCAAGCCCAGTCTACAGGGGGGGGACTGCCCCCCCAGGCAAACCCCGGCTGGAGTGTGGGTCCAGGGAGGGGGGTTAAACTCCCCTTCCCCCCGCTTAAATTTACTGCGGGCTGCAACTGTGGACTACAAATCCCAGAGACACCTGGAAACAGGAAGAAGAAGCAATGAGTAACTCTGCAGAGTCCTGCTGCTGTAATTCTGGACTGCAAATCCCAGCAACCTAGGGGGCAGCAGGAAGAGGAAGTGAACACACAGCCAGAAAGCTGGGCTTTAGCACTCCTCAGCTTCTGGCCTGAGCCACTGCAGGCGTGTGTGCGTTTCCCGAGTCAAAGGTAAATGTCTGTTCACTTGTTTCAGTTTAATTTGTGCAGCTTAGACTAACCTGCAAAGACTGAATCGATTCACATTCGGGCTTTTGACTGTCTGTACGTAGCCCAGGTGTTCAGCTCTCCCAGAAAATCCAGCCCAAAGTATAGGGAGCCCCGAGGCAACAAATTCATTCACTACCTCCTGATAAGAGGTCCACAGCATACCAGGAGGGGGATTGCAGGGCTCACAGACACCTGCATGTTAGCTTTATTTCAGTTAGCTCAGATACTGCTAGCAGCGAAGACACAGCGGCCTGGGTTTCAGCGTTACTTGTCACCCATGCAATAATACAGGGCCCTATCTGATTACAACGGAGGTATAACCTGAGCCAACAAAGCAGGTCCACCTTCCTTCCAGCCGCCCTGCTGACGCTTCTCTGCACCAGCTTTTCCTCTTCTGCCCCAGCAGGGACAAAAACCTTGTGCTTAGTCAATGGTGGGAGCAGAGCAGGAATGCCAAACTAAAAGCGTGCTTGTCCTTTTACCCTGTCTGGGTTGTTTTTTGTCTTCCGTGGTGTTAAAAGTTGGCCACAAAAAAAACCTTCTTGCAACCTCAGGCAGTCGGTGTGTGCACAGCAATTAGCAGTAGCCCGTAACAGTATGAACCTGCCCCCTTTTTTCTTTTTAACAGCAAGGTGGCTAGGGCTCCTGCCCATCTGAATGGCTAAACAGACATGGAATAGCAGTCTCCCTCTTTCTCTTGCTCTCAGCCTTGATATTCCTCCTCCCCTCCATACACGTTCTTAGTAAACAAGCCTGCATGGAGATGCTGTGCCTTTTGCTGGACTTCTGACAGTAGCTGCTGCTCGGTGTCAGCAGAGCTGTCAGGTGGTACGAAGCGCTCTTTAAAGCAGGCATCAAGCTGTGGACGGGGCCAGAGGAAGCATCAAAGTGAACAGTGGCCATGCTGCTTAATCAACTGCATGTTAGGAAGCGCTGCTACGTCTACTCAGTGCTGAGGATCCCGGCAGCAGCCTTCCTCTTGATAGAAAGGGCCGGCCTGTGACAGCTTGTCTTCACTGAAGCGTTAGTATGCCAAAACCCTCACCTGGAGCGTGGTGGTGCACGTAACGCAAGGTGGCTAGCCCACTGGAGACATGGGCTCCAGGCAGGGCTGGTAGCGCACGTCACCTGTTAAGCTGCTTGCACTGCACTGCTAACACGTGAGAACGTGACACAAGAGATCAGCTTCTGGGTCAGTCGGTCTGGACGCTGCAGGCAGATAGGCCTTTACAAGCGCCGTTTGTAAGAGCAGGTAGTTTTCTTGCCCTCCCTGCATCTACTAGAAGGCTGGTCCCAAACAAGACTGTTTTGATCTCTTCCCATAATTTCCAGCCTAAATGTATTGATGGCCAGCTTGGACTTAGGCTCGGGACAACAAGAACAACTAATGACTGCGTTTGGAGAGGGCTTAAATAATTAGCCCCTTGAAATGGCATGCTCCCTTCAGCTGTGACGTGGTTTGTGCTGGAAGGGCTGTAGTCTTAGTGTGTCTGCATTAAAGCCAAGCGCCCGTTGTTTTCAATGGGGGGTTATGAGCGTGTTGAAGGCTGTGGCTGGGGTTTTTCTCCAAGGTGAGGTACCTGCTGCTCATTTAAAGTCGACAGGAATTGGGGCACGGCATCTCAGTGATATTATTAGTTAGGGCATGGATGTTAGGATCTTCTACCTGTTGAGGATCTGGGTGGCAAACTCATTTTGACACCTTCCCAACCCTCTGGCTTGCTTGTTTAGACATCTTTTTGCCAACCTGGCATTTTTCTCCAGGGATTTTTTTTTTTAAATCATGCTTCCTATCCACTTTCCCGTTTCTAGTGGCCAGATCCTAATTTCAGCCACGGTACTGTAACACAGTGCAATGCCTTGTGACGTATGCAGCTCAGGCAGTGCTCTCGCACTTGGGCAATACACATCCAGACCCCAACCTTTTGAGCAGCTTGAACTGAGAAGAGACACAGCCGGCGAATAAGCCCATTGAGGAACCAGCGAGGACTTTCAGGCTGTCCGATGACACCTGAATGCACACGTGTGCATCGTGGCTTGAACTGATTCAAGTGTGTCTGCACGTGGCACCTAAAGCAGCATATGGTGCACAACTCACTCTTAAGTGCGCCGAGAAGAGAGGCTTTAACAGAAAGCTTTCAGCTGCGCCTAGCTTTACCCAGGGTATTTGCTGAGGGAATGGAAGTGACAAGTCACACGCAGCTCATTAGCAAGAGGAACAGCGTTGCTCTTAATACCAATATAGATTGAAAGGAAATAAAGCCAAGCGAGGGCACTCAGAGGGGATGGATTTTGCCAGCTTCTTTTACAGGCTTCCTTGCGCTCTCCAGATTACAGCTGTGATGCCTCTGCCCTGATTATTATTTATTGCCTCCCCGTCTCTTGAATGCGGTAGATCTTGCAGAGGGGGATAGAGTTAATGAGACATTAAAGATTTGTCTTTTGCACAAAAAGGGGGAGGGCTTGGGGGGGCTCCAGGGCACAGCATGCTAATAGGAACCAGCCTAAAGTTCGCCAGTCATTTTGGGATTCTCCAGCCTGTCATTTAGGGGATTAAACCATCCGCTAAGTGGGCACAGCCCTTGGCTGACCAGGAACACCCATGGCCAGGCGCACAGGGCAGCTAGGTTGCTTAGAAGTCTGCATTGTTTCGCAGCAACAAATGGTTTCTCCTGATAGAGCTGTACTATTTTTTCCCCTCTCACGATGATTAATGTATAGCGTCTCAGTGCTCATCTCAGCTCCACAGCACAATCTATCTATCCTGCTTGTAGACTTTCTCCCCCGCCTTCTCCCCCAACTTCTTTTTAATGAGAAAATATTTTTATTTTTTGCTGGAACGCTTTCCCGGCCCCAGCAGCACGGCGGTGGCTGTGAGTAATGACAGCAAGCCACACGATGCTTCAGTCCACTGTCTGCAGAGCTCATCCTTCAACGCGTTACGCTCAGCCCCACGCTGGCCTACCTATGGGGGGAAGAGCTAGCCCACCACCGGCATGCCATGCCTTTGAGTTGCATTATTGAGAGAGCCTGCCTGCCATCCCCAGCTCATCCACACGCCTCTTTTGGCTGAATGGACGCTCACGGAAGTGCCCGTTACCTCTGCCGGCCCTCCAGACAGGTGGCTCAGCAGCCGATGGAAAGCAAACGGTGAGGAAGGGCCATCTGTAGTGAAGGACAAGGAATCAAAACGCTTTCGCATCTCAGCTGGCCCTCGGTGAATTGTGATCTGGTTGTGCATCCCTTTGTGCAGGGCTGAGGGATGGAAACCATTTAACCGCCGCCACCCCTCACTCTCTCCACGGCTCAGTGCAGGTTTTTAAAGAAGCTTTTGCAGTGGGAACGGTGCTGCTTTTACCAGGTTCGTCCTGCTCGGCCGTTTGGGGACTGCGAGAAGCTGGCGCCGAGCCCAGCCCACCTGGACAAGTATCAGAGGCGCGGGAGGAGGAATGCCAGGAGCTGACATCTTTCATTCTCCTCTTCAGCACGGAAAGGTGGTTTTAATCCAGCCTAACCTGAACGACCCCAGCACTGACAGCTTTTGAAATGCATGCTGTCTTCGGCGAGCGCTGTTCAGCCAACAGAGTTGGACGGGGAGCGGTGCTTCAGCTAGCTCCGTGATGCCAAGATAATTAGCAGCCCATTCATTTGGTAAAGGCGCTTTGCTGCATGAAATTAAGAAGAGGGGACAAAAAAAAGGAGTGTGTGCCTTCCCATTTAATTGAGGATGAAAGCGGCATGGCCAGCTTTCGTTGGCTCTTTATTCAGGCGGCTCTCGTATGCCACCGCCATACACGGTAGGCATAATTCACCCTGGATCTTTAGCACTGGTTGCACAACAGTGGTATTTATACTGGGCTCCTTCTGGGGGACCTGATTCCCATTGCTTTTATTATGCGGCCTAGTTGCCAGAAAAAAAGCTCTGGGTTTCTTGCAGGTTCATGCCCTCCTGCAGCCCGGCTCCACCAGAAGACATAAGCCACCACTGGCTCCAGGTTAACATCCCACCCCCAACGTGAGGCTTTGCTTTCCACCTCTCAGCAGCCACATGATGTCCCGGGCTGCCCGTGGTGCCAACAGCAATCCCTACACCAGCTCACATCGACGTCTCATTCAGTCCCCTTGACAGCACATGCAGAAAGCCGGACCCCTGGGTCTGGCTGCACCTTTCTCAGCACAAGATGCAGGGGAGGCAACAGTTCCCCCTCCCCTGATCCCAAGGCATCTATCCAGCCTCCTGTCCCTGCCAGCCAGGAAAAGCAACCCTCCCCCCCGGTCCTGAACCATGGAGTGCAGGAGGCAGAGATCAAAGTTTACTCTTTTGGGAAAAAGTGGGCACGAAAAATGCCTCCTTCATCACGGGACTATGCCCTTACTGCCATTAAGGCAGTGCTCCATCACCTTTGTGTCGCCGCTGTTCTGTTCAGCCAGCCGTCTGGCCTGGTCCCCACTGGTGTAGCAGCTGAGCACTTCAGGCTTGTATTAGAGTATGTTTTAGCCTCTCAAGACTAGGCAGGGGGATGCTATTGCCCCTATTCCAGAGATGGTAGCAATGGGCTGGAATGACTGATGCTCAGCTCCTCAACCACAGCAAGGAACTGATTTCTATGGGAGTCGGGGCCTAAGTGACATACCTAAGGTCACGCAGGACGTCAGTGGAACATCTCCAAAGCCCCTGGTTGCCTCTCTGACAATCCCCCCTCCTTAAAGAAACTCTAAAAGGGCCCAAGCCAAACGTTCGATACTGGTCCTACATCCAAATGGTGACAACCGTGTTCTTGTGCTCATGCAAGCAGCAAAGAGCACACCCGTCAACTGTCCCGAGCCCTGGGTGAGCTTGCAGGACAGCCGTGAGAAAGCACATCGCCTTTGACTTGTCAACCGAGCCGGTTCGATTGGTGCGTGCGGCGCCGGGAGAAGAGACGTGGGACCCTGCAGTGGCTTTCAAGGAGTCACTTTCACAGCCCGTGCTCGCCTTCCAAGAAAAAAATGCGACGGAGGACATTCAAACCACTGTGAATGTCAGGGACGTGAAGGCAAAAAAAAAAAAAGAGGTCAGTCAGAAATTAAAGGCAATTTTAAAATGATATTGGCAAGCGCGTTTGATAGCTGCTCTGTGAAACATGGCAGTCTCCTTGGGGTAGAGGCTGCTCTGCTTCACAAACATGGCACCGGCGTGATTGATGCGGTGCTATTCAAACCGACACGCTGGGAACTTGGTGTCAGATCCCAGACCAGTGAGTTATTTTTCTCTGAAGGCGATAAGTCAAATAACTTCATGAAGTGTCAGTCTGAGAAAGGTTAGGAAACTGTCTGTCTTTGAAGGAATGGATGGGGGCTGCCAACTTTGTTCATCACACTGCCCAACTTCCAAGGAAACACATTTCTGTCAATTGAGACCTGGTCCCAAGACACCAGGTAAGTTGGTAGCTGCACTTCAATCAGGGGCTGCTCTTCATCGGATTGCGAGCCTAGCAATTCTGCTTACATTTACACATTAAACCTTTTGCTCGTGGTCTGGTATTTGAACCTAACGCAAGCATTTAATTTAAATTGACATCAGTTCAAACTTTTTATTCTCTGGACCGTTCTCCTGTGTATGCTAGTTGGTAGGCAGGCATCAATGCCATTGACTTCCAAAGGGATGCGGGGCTCTAATTGTCCTTTATGCCATTGAAAAAAAACAATTTCTCAGAGCCTTCCAAGTGCTATTAAAACTCATAATCTGTCACTCAACGAATACTCACTTAGATATGTCCATCATAGTTGCAATACCTGTTCTGTCTACAAAGCAAAACTGCTGTATGTGAAATCAGTTGCTGATTGATTAGCTGTGCCCAAAGGATCCCAGGACGCGGATCATTGAAAACAGCACTTTTGGGGCTGGAATCAATGGGTATTCAGCATGCCGTAAACAGGGATGAAAGGAGACCTGCTAGTCAAGGCTGCTATGGGGAAACCCCTACTCTTTCAAGAGCATCTTGGTATTTTGCCTGTCTGTGAAGGTAGCCCTGAACCTCCACTTGTGTGATTTTTTTTTTCCTCTGAGACAGATGTGCAGCCTACTTTGTACCCCTTGGAAGGGACAGGAGTGGTGTCAGCCACGTCTGGAACAGCTCCCGTTATCCCAAGGTATGTCACACCTGCTGTTTAGACTAAGAAGGCATCTCCTCTGGTTTATGATTATAAGTTACTGTGGCTCCCTTGCAGGTACTTTACCCTCTGAGACAAATGGTTGCGAGCACAAATGCAAGGATTAATGCCCGCTGTGATTGCCGTAAGAGGCTGTACTTTTCAAGGCCTCAATTTTCTATCGAAAGGTGAAAGTCCCTTTCTGTCCATCGCTGGAAGCTACTCTGGTGGAAGTTTATAGTGGAAGAGGCCTGTCCCTGCCAATATTTCCATGCTCATTAAAAATGGGTTTTTAATCTCCAAGGCTGTGTGGAAGCTTTATTGCTGAGTGCATAATGGCCGCATCGTTAACCTACGCTGTCTGTAGCCAACTCATTACTTTCTGAAGTGCTTTAAGTTACCTCGACTATGAAAGGTAACAAAACAAATTCCGGTCTGAGAGACCCACGCGGATTGGACTGTAACCACTAGGTAATGTAAAGAGCATCTAAAAACCTCAGTGAAATGTGCTTTTTATTAATCATGTGATTTATTTTTTTACAGACGGTACCTAGCCTATTAAATGTAAACTGAGTGTGTAATTACATAAATCAACTCGCAGCGTTACCAGACTTCCTGCTGTCAAAACAGGCCTTGTTAAAATAAAAAAGCAATGCTGCTTTTCAACGTCAGTAAGATCCGACCAGTGCATTTCACCGGGAACCAACGGCTATGTTGTACCCCTGCATTTTTTTTTAGGGATACGGTATTCATATGGCTGTGCAGGCGAGTGCACTTTAACCAACATGGCTAGGAAGCGTTGTGCAGTGTCCCTAATAACATGTCTCAAAGATAATCGTGGGAAGACGCGATATTGCCAGATGCAACTGTAACAGGAGGATGTCACTTTTATGCAAGTGCTTTTGTTTCTTGTTTAAAGGAGGCAAATGACTGATCCTTGCACGATGTCCGATATATGTTATACCTCTAAGACACTCTGCTTTGCAGCCCAGATTACCCATGGGCACTTGTTACATTTGGCTAGGTGTGTATAATTTCCCCACCTAATTACTAACATTATGTTAACTGCAAATACAAGTTAGACACACAAGGAGGTGCATGTTCTTGTGGATATTTGGCTCTTGTATCCCACCTTGCGTACTCACGATGGGGGTCCAGGCCATCTGATCCCCTTGGCTTTTAGTACATAAACCTGAGTGTTGCCCCCTTAGGAAGGTGTACTACCATAAATACCGTACTTTAAGATGGCACTATAAATCCAAGGCTCTTAAAACAGCTGACAATCATTCAATATTAAAGATGAATAGCTGTTCAGTCTTGATAGTGACTGGTGTCAATGGGTACACCTAGAAAAGGCTGAGCTTTCTGTAAAAGGGGAAAAAAATCAGTTCTGGGCAATCCGAAGTGAGAGAGATGGTGTTTTGATGGCAAAAGAGAGTGAATTAAGAAGTGAGCTAGCATTTGAGGCCTGTCTTGTGAGAAGAAGCAAGGGCAGGGACGGGGCTGGGGTCCGTAAGGAGAACAGAGTTTGAAGGTGTGCTCGGAGAGACCGAGGACTCAAGCAGCAGATAGCAGGGGGCGCAGAGGGACAGCGGGGACTGCAGAACAGACAAAATGTGCTGAAGTGAAATGTTCCTCTGCAGTTTTCTGGGCCAGCATTGCTACTAAGGGACACCAGGAAGAAGCCAAGGGCTTTGGGGGCGGTTGGCAGGGAGAGGCAAATGCAGACCCAAAGCTGCGATATCCTGCCCTTGCGCAAATCAGTAGCAGGACTGGGAACAGCACCCAGCAATCCAGGCTCCTGGCCCCTTGCCCTGCCCGGCAGACCTTACAAAAAAACCAGAAGCATGTTGAGATGGAAACACTCCAGCCTAATATAGCACAATATAAAATATTTAACCTCCGAGGACATTATCAAAGCGGTTTCTTTTGACATTACATTTGTGTCCTTGCACAAGACATGCAGTCAGGAAGAAATATCCATCACAGAACAACCAAGCATTATTTCAGCACAGCGGCAGCTTTGACTCAGGAGACCTGGAACAAGTCTGACATGAAATCTGCATTACCGCCCAGTCTTGAGGAGCGGGAAGTCCCAGCGTCTTCTGATGCTACAGTCGTGTGTGCACTGAGCAAATGTTGCCTGTGCTGTCCCTGACCTCCAGGTAAGAGATGTTTTAAAGTGCATTAGAGCTGTAGAAAAATGCTTGTTCTCGTTGGTACCCTACCTTAAGTGTATCTGATGCGTCAGAAAGCATTGCAGTCCTCCAGCTTCTTAAATAAAAGAAAAATGGTGCAAATAGATGGCAAAGCTTTACTATTAATATTTAGACTTCTGCAAGAGGAAAACTTCTCACTTCTGAGCGCTGTAGGAAGTGGAAAGCCAGTGGGTTTTTAGGGGGGGGTGTTTCATGCTCTGACTAATGGAAAAGTTCTTGTCCCGCCAACCCCGTTTCATATTTCATTGGGTTCTGCTCTAAAAGGGGTCATTTCTACTTGGCATACATAAGTGGCTTTTTTTCTTCTTCTTCTTCTTTTCCTGAGCAAACTTAATTTCAAGCCACAAATCTTGGGAATGAAGAATGATTTGTCTCTAGTGTTAAAGCCACAAATAATGGAATTGGACGTCTGAGCATCCTGCAGGCCTCTGTGCCTCTCGAGACGCGCTCCCAGATGCACGAGCCACAGCCCTGGCGGGTTATGTGCTTTTCAGACGCACTCTCTGTGGACTAGGACACTTTTTTTTTTCCAAGTCGGGCTTCGTTTCCTCCAGTCACAAAAATGGCAAGATGAGCGCATATTTTTGCACGCCTACTATTCCTAACTAATATAGCTGTGTGCCTAGGAGTGCTAATTTCCTCCCAGTGCTCCTTATGGCAAGGACAATCTTTGTTGCTCTGTGTTGGTACAGCACCTGGCACGGTGGATATAGCTAGCCACTAATGTCATATAAATAGTAAACAGTAAAGTAAATCCCTCCGGTCTCCCTGCTAAGGCAAGGACACCATCTCCGGCTCAGTGGCACTGCGCTATCAGGGAATGGATGCCCACTTTAGTGCGTAGCTGACAAAAGGTCTCTCTGAAGATTACATTACAATTTAATCCAACCTTCAGCAGTTTTTGCTCTCTGAATTGCTGTTGTTTTACAGCCCAGCAGAAGTTCACAAGGAACAAGAGGAGGTTGCAGTCCTCTAGGGAAAGCTGGTAAAAGTCACAAATCCATCTTTGCAGGAACAGAGCTAAGCTTAGGTCCAAATAATTAGTTTTTTATCCAGGCCTTAGGCTAAGCAGACAGTGTGTCGGTCTGCGCTAGGTGTGGAATAACTTCCTGGAAAGAGACATTATGCTTAGGTTTGCTTTACGCGTGCTTTTACAAACAAGGACGTCGGGAAGAAGAGCTCAGCTGGGATCATTGCAAGTGAACATGGAAATGATTCTTTGTTTCTTTTATTGCCCATTGACCACAGCGTGATACCTAAAGTGAGTACTATGCAAGTCTCCAGGCTCACGTTGATCTTCTTGCCTTCAGTTTTCATGTCTGTGCCAGGAAAGCACGCAGGGATGAGTTAACAGGAAAATGATCAAAAGTGACAAAGATCAGCTGGTTTTATATTAAAATGCCTCGAATGCAAAAGAGAGGGGGGGAAGAAACAAGGAATGTTTTCCCTTGGAATCGGACAGTCGTCGCCCTGTAATTCGAAATGGAAACATGTCGGCTTGGATGGGAAGCGTGCATACATCTACTTCACGCTGCCTCTTTCTTCTGCTTGCATACGCTTGCACCAATGTTAATGTGAAGCCGGTTGCTTTTGCTCTTTTTTTCCCCATTAGTGTGCCTTCAGCTTTATCCTACAGTGAGAAGTCTACAAATTGAAAGCATGCTATGGATGTGATGTAGAAGATAATCCAAGCTAGCAACATACAGTAAAGAAATGTAGGGTTTGATTTTTTTTTTTTCTTCCTTCAGTGGCAGTAATGGATCTCTGCTTTTTTTTTTTTTTTTGCTTTTATTTTTTCTTGCTTTTTTTTTTTAAGAAACCAATTAGTGGATTAATGTCAGCTTGGGCACTGCAGTTGTAAACAGAAAGGCAGTTCAGAAAGTCACCTTGGGTTTGGCCCAGATAAATTGCCAGACAGTAAAGAATGGGATGAAAACTTCAGGAAATACAAAGCAGAGTCATTACTGGCCAGTGACTTATGTTCTCTTCCAGCTTATCTGGTGTAAGATTTTCCTTACAGAAGATACCAGTGGTAGAGGGGAAAAAAATTGAAAAATGACAGAACAGCAGGCGCACTGGCTGTAGATTAGGAGATGGGAAATGGATGCAGCATTTCACCAAGGGGTCATAGGTTCAAATCTGGCAAAAGCCATCATGAAACAACCTTCGGTACTTGGCCCTAAACTACTGAAAAAGAACCTGATTCTCATGCTTCCCCTCCATGATAATGGGGGAGCAAAACTCCCTGGTACAAGGACTTGGCAAACAGCAATACAACGTTAGGTAGGAAAGAGGTAATGGGAAGCATCTGCAAAGGAAAAGTAAAAGAGAGGGACCGGATCAGAAAGCAGAGCAGAGAGCTTGGCAACACCGGCAGAAGGACTCACGGGGCAGGTTAAAGCACAAACCCTTCCCCAGGCAAAAAGTAAAAGGATAAAAGCCCTCTCCCATCCTGCTGAGCCATTTCTAGGCATAACAGAGCGGTTTTCTCCCTCCAGAAGGTGGCTGTGCTGCAAGGGCTTCCCTCTTGCATTTACAGACTCCTTTCTTGTGGCTTTCTGCATGCTGTGCAAGATCCGAGCTAGTGCGGCTGCTCCCCGGATCGGTGCGTGCTCTTCCTCTGCTCAGTGCAGGGAGAGCGCAGCCTTCTGAAGCTTCTGCATGCCCTCCGGATAATTCCCAGCATCGAGCCGCCAGCTAGTTCTCCTCTCTTCTCCCACCAGCCCTCCCTCTTCCCAGCCTCCCCAGAGTGGGAGATGCGCAGGCCAAGAGACACCAGCAGCACACCGATGCAAAGGAAAGCTATGCTATTTGCATATGTCCATGGCTGCTTTCTGTGCCCACCTGCCCAGGTAGCCTTCCCAGGCTGAGCAGTGGCACCCTCGAGTGCTGCAGACCCACAAGCAGCGTGGCTACCTCTCTGCAATGCTGCAGGCAGGTTGATTAGCAGGGGGTGGGCTGGATGGCACTGTCAAAGCAGCAGTGCTAACAGCCCTGCCATGCTGCTTCCAGGGGAGGGTCAGCACACGCTGAGCAGCAAGGTGCATGTGCGGGAAAGGGCTGCTGCCAGGCGCAGGTAGCTCGCTGTGTATCTGTGGCCTTAAGAGATGAGGAGTGTAATTATTGCTACCCTAGCCCCTCCAAGCCAGGTCAGCCCTGCTGCACAAGGCAGGGCAAAGGACGCCAAACTCTACCCCTGCCTTGCTCCTACTCACCCAGCCTCACAGAGGAGCAAGCTGCCCTCTGCCCTCACACTGGGACCTTGAGCGGCTTATTCCCCACCAGCTCCCCTGTGCTGCACCCTAAGGCCCTGGAGTTAGACATCAGTGCGCTTCTCAGAGTCCCCCTCCAGGCTAACGCTGAAAGCAAAACCTGGGGAACTGAGAGTGGCATCTCAGCCCCTCCAAAGCTGATCTGGTGCAGTCAGATGCTGTTCTTGTCCAGGGGTCACTTCTCACTTCTGCTGTTACCTATTTCCCAACACTCCTCTTAGCCCTCCTGGTCCAACTGTGTTTCGTCACTGCTGATGTTCTCGGTCCCACCTTTCACGCTTATTTTCGTAGGAATGCTTTTGCACAGACCTGGGGACAGCAGTCCTCAACGACGCCTTTGGGTTTCTGCTTGCATTATCATGTGTGTCCACAGTAATGGTTTGATTGTCACTGAGTGTTTTTCAGTTGGTGTTGAAGGGAGTGCTGGGCTTCTGGTGCATCTCCAAAAGACGAGCATCCTCACTGTTGTCTTCAGCATCCATTGATGCTTTCCTGATTGGAAAGGGCGGGTGAAATGGAGGACAAGGAAGCATTCAAGTATGGTTAGATGCGGGCCGGACAGAATGGCCTGGCAGACCGCATCTGGCCCCCGGGCCGCATTTTGGCCACCCCTGTTGCAAACGATTTGGGATAGAGGTTGTCTTATTGTATGAGGGGGCTCTGGAAGTGTTGCATTATAAATAATGAATTATACCCTTAGCACCGCTTGTGCAAGCCCTCCAAAACCAAAACTCTGCCTGTGTATGTGAGTGTGCGCGTGCAATGTCTTGTCACTAAAGCGAGATTTGTTTCGGCAGTGCAGGGTGCGAGATGCACGGGTGCTGCCATGTTTTGCTGAGACACGTTTCAGGGCAGACCTTCCCTTTTGAAACATAGGGATAGGATTGGAAGCCCTTGTATTTGGGTGATTTCAGACTGACTCAAGGCACAACAGAACATAGGGTAAGACCTCATACTGCCTGCTTAAGGGATGACTTAATTGGTCAAATTTGCTCAAGGCCTTTGACTTGTGCACACTTAGATTTTGCACTGAGCCCGTTTATGCCTAAAACAAATGTCATTTATGCATGTTCAAATAGTCACTTGTCCACATACCAGGTGTCAGTAATGCCCGACTACTTACAATGGGCTTTCACATATGCAGTTCCATGAGCTTTGTGCGTGGACCTACATCTTTGGCAGCAGCATTTGACAGTGAGCTGCAGAAATGTGGGGCTTTTTGGTCTCATTTTTGAGGGCCTTCCTTCTCTTGGTATTGGCAAGACAAAGGGTGTGTGCAAAAACCTGCAGGTATTCCAAGATCAGTATGGCAAACCTGGGTTTCTTACCTCTGGTTAAAACAGCGGTGAAGACAAGGTAACTTGAGTTTTAACAGTTCAGGCTAGGAGCTGTAATTAAAGTCTATACAGGAGAAGGGATCTGGTAGCCCAGGTTAAATTCAAACTGACTTGTCTTTGCTGCTGTTTTAACCTGTGTTAAAAATGCATTCTTTTTAGCATAGCTGTGTCCAAAACCAGTTGTTGGAATAATAGTCCATCATACTTATGATGGGCAAGGGTATTCTGCTGAAGCTTGTACCAGCAAACTGCCAGCGTCTCACACTGAAATAGTGACTGTCATCCAGGAGGATCCCAAAGCACGTTGTTAACTGTTATTTTATCTATATCATAGGGATCTTTTTCACTGAGAAATGCAGATAAAATGTGGCTGTTGTATAACAACACAAAGCTCAAGGAAAATATAGTACAGGCGGAGAATGAAAGGAAGAGGCTGCATTGAGCTGAAACTGCGGGAAGAATTTAGGTAACAGACTGCAGGATATAATTATACAAGCTGGAGTCTGGCTAGCAGCCACAAGCAAATGTTTTCAGTGAGCACTTACATGTTTTTAAATTGTCTTATAAATGTTGTGGGAGGGGAAAAAAGGGTGAGAGTTTGCTAGCTTGAGAGAAGCTTAAAACCAGGAGTGGCCTCAGGGTCTGAATCGGAGATCAGCACCTCTCTGAGAGCAAGGGCCCATAAACCCTGGCCCGCTCCAGCGGAGCACACACCTTATGGTGGCATCAGCCTGTTTTCTACTGATGCAGGAGCAAACCTGCTCTCTTCCCCTCCACTTAATTCTCACTCCCTAATAAAACAACTCTGACAATGATTAATCACTATTGATTGGTGATGCAAGTAGGAAGTCAAAGGGAAGAACCTGACAATCCAAGGCACAGCCAGTCCTTTCAAGCCTTTTTGTTCTCTGCAAAGTCTGGAGACTAGCAGCGAGTATATCTGGACTTCAACAGAGCAGTCTAGGGGTGTAGCTCTGGAGATCTGAGTTCAAGCCCTGGTCTGGACTCTTGCCAAGAGAGCTCCCAAATGACCCAGGTGTAAATGGGGACTTGGTGATTCAGGTGGATAGTGAAAGGCAGCTAGAGGGGATGCTGGCTACATCCCTCCTTTGAGTGCTGGTAGCTACAAAACTGGCACGCCTTCACCATACCAGCCCAATGGGCCAATCCACTCCACCGGGGGGAGGGGGGGTTGAGCTAGCATGTTTAGTGAATCGCATATTTCCTGCATTAATGCTTGTGCACGCATGGATGGCATCGTGTTTTCAGACCAACATCCTCTGTTACATGGCTTTCATTTGCACCAGAGCAAGACCTACCAGCTAAAAACTGAGCAATGGAAAATGCAGCTATTTTTCCATAAACTTAAAGTTTTGAAAAACTGCATTCTCTGCTTGCAACAGACACAGCAACAGTGCAAAGACTCCCGAGTGCTGACTATAGATTTCTTTTCTGGATTAGTTAGCAATTCATGTCTGGCCTCAGTCATTTTTTTTCTTTCATTTGTACCCTTGTAGGAAAACTAGTTTTGATTTCTAATTCATCATCCATTTCCTTGGCATCAGTCAAGTCATGTGCAAGTCTCTTATAAGAATGGTAGTTTATAGGAAAATCCTTAACGGCTTTTAGCTGATGCATAGTTTGTCTGATAGCCACTTCAGCTTCTTGAAGCATTTTACTTACGATGTTGACTTCATAAAGTATACTGTGCCAAGCTACCATGCCACACAAGAATTTACAGTGGCAGCTTTTATGAGCCAGCAATTCATTATGGCTTCAAGTCTTGGTTTCTTAAGGTCTTTTAGGTTGCCTATTGACTACTGAAGTTGAAGCATCATCGACTTTGGGAACTTGGTTCTGAAATAACACTTAAGGTGTTGGAAATGGGTAGGTGTGTCACATATTAGCACTGTGGCAAGGCATATATATATATATATATATATATATATATATATATATATATATATATATATATATATAGGGGGTGGAACTAAACTGGGAGGAGGGGTGGGGGCAAGGTTGGCCCCGAAGTGGGGGGAGGTGGTTGCAGCGGGGTTGAACCCAAAGATGGGGGCACGGGGCCAGATGCAGCTCCATCCCCACTGGCTCCCCTTCCCCCATCATTCCCGACAGGCAATTTGCTAGTGTGGGTGTGGGGGGTTGTGTGTGTGTATAATGTATTGGATAGTTATATATAGTACTGTTAACGTGTGTGCATATGGGTGTGCATGTGTGTATACATATACATATGTATGTATGTACTCACACACACACACAGATAGATAGATACTTGTATATATAAAATGCTTCTAATTTATATATATACACACACACACACACACACACACACACACACACACACACACACACACACACACACACACACACACACACACACACACACACAGAGCTTCAGCTACACAACTTGGCACCAAGCTGCTGCTCTCTTGTTCAGATCCTGAGTTCTTTACTGAACTCCTCTTTTTTGCATTTCGTATCTGCTGTAGTGTGGCAGCCGTGGCCTCTCCAGTCACTGAGGGAGGTTCCTGGTTCTTGTAACTCTTCGAGGATCGTGTCCGCTTGTCAGTCCAGCACAGCGCGGTTTGCCCCACGAAACGTTCTTCCGCGCTGTTCTTCGATAGCCATGCTGCCTCCTCTTGCTTATGCAAAACCAAATCTTTTGTTCACTAACATCTGTCTGACAGCAAGTATAATGGCAGCTTTCAAGGCAGAGATATGTCCCTTCGTGTTCTCAAGAACTTGCAATAATCTGGTTTCTTAAATATATTTGCCCAAGTAATAGTCATGAATTTCCTTTTGAGGCACTGTGTCAAATATTCTTTCATTACAAGGTCATTATCTCCCCCAGAAATGCCATCAATTTCAAAGACTTCCCATTGTGAGCTGAAGAGAGTCAGCCCATTGATCTTCGGATGGGAACATTTACTATTCTGTGCAGTCTGATCAAATTAAAAAGCTTTTCCAAAACAGATTGCCAGTGTACTATCAGAGAACTAATTTGGCACTAGCCTGTATTATCTTGCTTCAGTCTAATTTTAAGCCTCCCCACGTGTAATAACTGTTCCTGTGATCAGTTGGCCTCTTGCTTTGCTAGGGGACAGTATGTTTCAGAGCTGTTGAGGGCTGCAAGGGTCCTTACACATCATCTTGTTCCAGTCTCTAACACCATGCTCGACTAAAGCAAAATCTCTGGAGTTAACTTGCGGTGCAAGCAATAAACAGAATCGTTTGAAGTAGACGAGGAAAGGCTCTCTTACTTGACACGGCCTCCATCTGAGGACTGGCATTAAGCAAGGTAAGCTAATTGTTTTCTTCTCTTACTGTCTAAAAGAAAATCCTGACAATTTCTGGTCCAGCTTCCGCAAGCAAAAAGGCTCGCCAGCATTGAGTACTGGCTATTTAGCAGGATCTTTCAGCGTGGCGGGGTTCAAAGTCATTGTTTCTCCTCCTTTGTAGATCTCTCCATATTCTTGCATAACTGTGAAGTTGTACCAAGCTGGCCCTCAAAGGCACATCCACAGCTGACACTTCTTCTCCTCACTTTCTTCTTTCCCATCTAGCAGCGCGCTCTCAAGAAACAAAATCCTCTTAATTGGTTTCAAGAATGGGAGCACTGATGATTTGGAAGAGTCTGATGTACCATTTGGAAACAAAACAACTGATTTTTTAGAAAGCTTAAAAAGAGGCTTGAACGTGTCTTGCCTTGTGGGCTTCTCTTTAGTTTTTCTCTCGCCGCGTCCAGCTCTGGGAAGACATTTCCATTTTTGCTCAAGATTATCACTATCATTTTTCAGTTTGGGCCTTCAATATGTACACTGTTGCCAAAGACTGCTCCACCACCACACGCGGGCACAAAGACAACCGAATCGAGGACATCGAAACAGCCAAGGCTGACCGGGCAGATAGGCAGTGCCGCCTGTCATCTGCTCTTGTCCAGCAGCAAGGTCTGAGCCAGCTCTCCCAGAAATGGATTATTGCGGGTGAATAAAAGATATTACACAGTTATGAATCTGTACTTTTTTGGCTGCCCTTAACTTCCTGCTCAGCAGAGCAGCTGCCTCCTTCGCCCGGCTTTACAGTCAGCCTGGACAAAGCCTCCTGCAACATTTAAATAACACAAAGAGGAAAGTGGGGCGGGGGGGAGAAATGAGAGGTGGCTGCATAGGGCAGAGGCAAAGAGGATATTTTTCCAGATGAGATATGAAGAGAGATGGTGAATCAATGAGGCAGTGAGAGCTGCCGCTTCTTTTTATCCATCTACAGCCATCAGAAACTCCACAAAGGTTACTGTATTTACCATGCACACTTCCAGCACACACTGCTTATAGCCTTTTTCCTGGGAATCTTTCCTGATCTTCCTGCGTGACCGCTCCCTTCCCCACCAAGTGCTTTTGCTGGTGCAGTTATCCCCAGGCTGAATCTGCACCAAGCACAGGACTCGCTTTCAGATAATACATCTGGTCCTTGCTTTAACTGCATTCATTTCCTGAAAAAAAGAGCTTTGAAAATTAACATGCAAGGGGCCATCAAGGCGACGATGTGCTAGCCAGCCAAGCCTTGCAGCAGGAACTCGATTTTCCTTGCATTTGATCCTGGCAAGTTGTAAGTGAAGAGTTGCTGGACTCAACGCTCTTTTTAGCCTTTCATAGAAATGCGGGTACAACAGCTGCAAAACAGCTTTGGGAATAAGACGTGAGCCAAGTAACAAGGCATTCGCCTTGGCGGTATTTGTATCATGTGTTAAAAAGAGAATGTGTTCCTAGTGAGGGAAATAAGTAGCATTTACCAGGCAAACTGTAGGCAAATGGTTAGGTGTGATGACTCTGAAGGGAGACTTCCCCTTCCTTCCCATAGACCCAGGAACTGACAGATGTCTTTTGGGCATTGAAGCTGAGTTATATGTATAGATATCCCCGTGTATATCTTCACTTGCTGGTAGCCCTGTTACAGGGCCATATCACACTCCTGCTGAGAGCTCTACCTCTTCCTTGGTATTTGGCTCTTGAAAACTTGCATCTACATGTGCAATTAATGGGCCTGAATTTTCTGTGCAGGCTGGGCAGAGAATTCAGGCTCATTAAAGTGCTCCCCCATGCACATGTACCTGTGTGCCCCCGTCAAGAGCAAGCTGATCCCAACAGGAGCAGCCCAGTCCAGGGCTGTTCCTGCCACGCTCTGTCCCCAACAGCAGCCAGGGGGATCTCCAGGCTCCTGGGTGCCAGCCCTGAGCTCTGGGGCACAGGGGGAGCAGGCAGCTCCATCCCAGCCAGGGGGAGATTGGGCTGGCCTCAAGCATGGGTAGGTGCGGGGCTGTCCAGGCTGGGCAGGCAGCTGCCTCCCAGCCAGGTGGAGATCGGGATGGGTCCCAGTTTCCACATGGCTCCCTGCTGCCTAGGCTGACTGGGAGCAATTTGCTCCCAGTCAGCACGTACAGGTGCAGTATAGCGCATTAGCCTAATATACTGCACATGTAGATGGTGACACTTTACTGTGCGTTCGATTAGTCTAATGCACAGTAAAGCGTCTCGTGTAGATGCACCCACTGAAAGTCAAAGTCACTACGGCACTTCGGAAAACTTCAACCCACGTGCTTATCTGCACTCAGCTCCATGAGCATGCCACAGGTTTAGCAGTAGAGGGAACACAGTGACCCTTCCGCTACTCTCTGTAAGGTATAGAGAGACAGCCTAACTTATCAAAAGGTCCCTTAAGCAAAGGAGGCTATGATGACAGCCTGCAGCAAGTTATAAACTCCCCAAGTTCCCTTTATTCAAATATAGTCCCTCCTTTAAGGTTAATCTCCTTCCCGAGTGGATAAGGCTCACCTCCTTTTTTGCTTAAAGCTGATTGAGTTGGAGTTATTGTCAATACCACCAATGCCAGATTGGCCCTGGCCTCACACGACTGCTTAGGATGCAGGAGAGCCGACGCGCTCAAACACTGATCGACTGCACGGGGAACGCACTTCAGATCTCAGTGTTCACGTGGAGCAGGAGCTGCTGGACTTGCGCGCTGCTTTCACGGTCTCATTAGTGGGTTGCAAACCCATGCCCTTGAATAGTTTACAGTATCAGCCTAGTCTAATATCAATCTCAGCCCCAGCCAGCTGGCTTAATGCTCCGAGTCCTACATCGTGATGGAGAGGAGCTGGGTTGGATTTTCTGTCCTGGTCTTGGATTCAGTTCCAGTCCCTCCTTCTGGTCCCAGTAAGGGCTAGAAGTGTCCAACAAGTCTGTTTTTCTGGGCAGTTTTGAGAGAGGAGTTAATTCTGAGCTAGCTGAGGTATCCGCTGCAGGGAGCTCCATGCTACCGCAGCTAGACAGCTTTCAATATTCGAGCGAGCTTGCGGAGAGCTAGCTGGAGCACGTTCTGCTCTTTCCGCAGGACCCAGCACCTAAAGAGGAGAAAAATCCCCTTGTCATTTCAATCCGATGCCTACTGCAGAACAGAACGAAGACAACCAGCAAGCTAACTACCAGGAGGGTGGCTGCAGCTGGAATGGGTGAACACAGACACGTGCCTGGGGAAGAAACTCCACCACTGCCTGGGACATACAACCGGTGAGAGCATATGCATCTTTACGGTTACCGAGCCTCAGGCCTTGCCTCCAAATACGAATAAACGACGGGGTATGTGACTTGTAGGCGGGTGCAAAGCAGCAGAGTGACAGCCCAGCAAACTGGATCTGACAGTCTACACCAGTAGTCACCAACCTGGGGATCCTGAGCTACAGGCAGATCCTGGTGCCGGTTTTGGTAGATCCTGGGCTGGGGGTACAGCTGGGCATGCGTGCATGTGCACACCTGCTGCCCCCAGCCCCGGGGAAGGGGGGGCAATCTGTGGGGGAGAGAAGGGGTGCAGGCCAGATTGAGGCCCCCGCGGTGAGCAGCTGACCGTGCGGCCCAGCCAGGAGCAGGAGAAGGTAAGTGGGGCCCCAGCCCAGCCAGGTGGTGGGAGGATTGGAGCCCGGGGGCTCCCCCAGGTCCGTGCCCCCCCCCGGGCGCCTCTGCTTGGGGCACAGCAGCCGCCGCCTTGTCCCAATGCCACGCTCCTCTGGCTGCCAGGTGGGCGCAGCTCAGTGCAGCCTTGGCACAGCAGTGGGATTGGGCCCCGGGCCGGCTGGGTCTGGGACACTTCGTGGTCCCGGGGCACGCGGGGACAGGTGGGGACAGGCCAAAAAGGTTGGAGACCGCTGGTCTACGCGGAGCAGGCACAACATGGGAAGTTTCCATAGCACCGCTCCTTCAGAGGGGCTCAACCCCCTCCAAACACATGCAGCGCCAGGGGCAGGAGGCTTATCCATAGTGGGCTAGGGCCCTTCTGGTGTGCCTCTTCTCCACAAAAGTATCCAAAGAGTTGGAGAATCTGATGATGGGCTCCCCTTTCCTTTGGGAACAGGACTGACACCTCCATGTTTTCCTCTCTCCGGCAATTCTTTGAATGCTGTTTAGAAAGTCTAATGTTCTCTGCCCGATGCTGCTCCACAGGCATCTTTGAGTGCACTGTTGTACTCCACACAATGCTCTTTTCCCCCCCGTGCTGTGTTGGCATCTCCAGCTGTGCCCCCAAGAAGCGAGACGTACACGTTGCGGTTCAAAGCAGCTGCGGGATGCAGCCGGTCTGGGTGCGGGTTCTGATTCTCCTGCCCTTGACTTGGACTCACTGCTAGTTGAGGCAGCAGGGGGTTAATAGGGAAGACTGAATCACAACCTTGCAAATAAAATAAAGCAGAACCTGAAACCCAAGCGGTAAGATTTCCATTTCCATCCGAGCCAGCAATGCCACCCGGCAGTGAACCCCCAGCCTCTCCGCTCATGGGGACATGAGCTCAGCTGTGTCGTGCTGGTCTTTTGAACCCCCTCGGAGTGGCAGAAAGCTCTGCGCATTTTTAACTGTGCGCAGCCTGAAATGCTAAGAGCAAGTGAACGCTGGGTGTGCACTAAACATAATTCTCCAATTGCTCTGATGCAGGGCCTGCCAAGAGTGCTTTAAGGCAAATGCAGTTCATTGCTGGTGAGGACCACGATAAGTCTGTCACATACTGGTAAGCAACTGGCTTAAAGATATGGAGAGCCGCAGGGGGGCCTGCAGAACAGCTCTTCATTTTGTAGTAGCATTTTAAAAGAAGAAGATTTCCACTAATATTCCTCTTTCCCTCTATTTAGCCATTAGAAAAACTGAAGGGGGCTAATTTCTCCCTGTCTTTTTCCTATCCATGTCCAGAGCGCGCACAACCATTCCCCATGCCTGCTCTGTCCTCAGCTACCCCTTCCACCCCAAGGTATCACCCACCATTTCCACCCTCATTAGCCTTCCTCCTGAAGGGCTACACATCAGCTCTTTGCAGCCTGTCCAAAAGGGTAGAGCATAATTATTCAGCACCATGCAAGCGTTGTCGCTGCACGAGGGCACTCGGGACCCGTGGCTTTTAAGAGCATAATACCGACCCGTCATGTTGAAAATGTCATGATGGTCACGGCTCTGACTCTGGATGTGCCAGGTTAGCAAAGGAAGTGCTCTCCTCTCTGCCCCCCATGTCCACTCGCACTCCCCCTCCCTCCGTCCTGCTCTCCACCCGGCCGGGCCAGGCCGATTCGGCACTATGAAGAACCTGCAAGAACTGCTTCTCTTTTGCCCTCGGCCAGGAATTGGAGCAGCCGTCCTGCTCTCCTCAGACTGCAAGTGGGCCACTGGGACGTATTACTCACACCGCTGCTGCCGCGAGGTTGAGTCTGCACATACTACATCGAGGCACAAGTAATTGCTCTGTCACTTCCTTCCACCCTGAGAAGGCTTTTGTTTTTCTTTCCCTGTGCCCTGCTCCCTGCTGGCGGTGTGTCTGTGGATGCGCTCCACGGCTGGCAGAGGAACCCGAGAGCCTATTTAAATGCCGTGCACAAATCTGCACAGCCATTACCCCAGATCTCGGTGCATCACTGTCCTGCACACCCTTCCCTCCCATGGGTTCTCGTCCCCCCCACACCCTGGTTTACCTCGTTATTCAGGCAGGCAGCTTGCTCTAGCTGGGGCAGCAAGACACCACGGTCACAGAAGGCTGATGCTGGCTCATGGGTGAGCTCAGGCGAGACCCTCGGCCCACACCGTACAGGACTGTGCACACAACTGTTGAATTCTAGGACCAAATTTTCAGAACGCACCTAATTTTCACATGTCAGGTATCCAGGTTGTACCCATATTGGTATAAAGGAAACAGCAATCAGGACTTGTAGTAGAGATAGGATCTGTTATTAAACCAACAAGATTTTTGCAAAAAAAATTCTTGCAATTAAAGAATTTTTTTTGCAAAAATTTTGTTGGTTTAATAAAAGATATCATCTCTGCTACAAGTCCTAATTGCCTAATTTTCACACCACTTATTGATGCAGTTGCAAACAAAACCATTCTGTTAGGCCATTACATGGCCCCTGGTGCTTGTGAGCTTGCTTTCTGTGCCACAGGCATGGGTGCTAGTGCAAAGCACAAAGAGATGTGTATGCACTCATTTGCAACAGCTCACCTTTTAGTGAGCTCCCCTCCCAACTCATTTTGCCAAGAGATCTTAGCCAGCTGTATCGCCTTCCCTTGGGCCTTGCAAGGATGTGCAGGGCAACAGCAGGCTTTCTTTTTGTCCTCCTAGAAGGAAGTCATGACAACTACACAGCAAAATTCCCAGCATCAGTAAAGCCAAGGCACCGATCCCCCCAGTTTGATCAGTACAAGCCCATGGTTGTATTTTCCGTCTGAAAGGCAGACTCTCACAGCATGTGGACCTGCAGGCTGCTCGCTGGTCCCTTCCATGGGGTATATTCAGGCTGAGGCTTGTGTCGTCTGCTGTAAAAGCAGCGCTACGTCAGGCTGAAGGAAGCCCTTTGGCTTAAAGTCTAAATAACACTTAGCTGGAGGGAAACAGCACGCCTGTGATGTTTACCTTGCTGCTAATCTTTCAAAGCTCTTAAAGGTTCATGTTGCTTCGCTTTCTTCCCTAATGCTGCAGTTCCTTGAGAAAACAAGTGTGCAGGAAGCAAGCGAGACTTCAGCTAACGTGCTGTAAGTCCAAGCAGCGCCCCTGCATCAGCCGGCCGGCCCGAGCACAGAAAGGCAACGGCGCAGCAGCAGGCAGATTAGCAAACACCAAACTAGTACCCCAAAACATGGATCAACACAAAAAGGGCAATTTCATCCCCACTTGAAAAGCATCTCTCAAGGATAACAAGAATGAACGGGTCCATAAACCTGAGGAGCCGGTCTGGAGAGGAAGCATACACGAAATCCTGAACTTAGTGAGCCCATTGCTTCACAATACAGGTTTATTAGGGGGTTCTCCCATGGCTTGAGCCCTTGTTTCCAGCACCACTAGGGTGAGACGAATAAAACAAAGGCATCAGTGCACCAAACTGGGATTTGGGCCTGTATAATTGCAACGAGTAGGAAGCGTTAGCTAGTGAAGTCACTGCCACTGCCATAGATCTGGAGGAGAGGTCCTTGTTTTTCTCGATACATTGAAATGAAGAGCATAACCTCCGAGTGGGTTGCCAGTACCCAGCCAAATACAGAGCCCAGTTATCAGGCATGTTGGATGCAGGAGGAGGACAACCCTCCCTCGTTTTAGCCCTAGTAGCTCAACGGTACTTACCCACGAAGCAGGAGATGCGTGTCGTAGGCCCTTCTGATCCAGAGGCGGTTTAAACCTCTCTCTCTCAGCTTCCCAGGACACCGGCTCAAACCACCAGGCTGTAAGTTAGATTTTAAGCGTGCCCTTCTCCAGCCCTCTTACTAAAGCTGAGCCACTGCACCCACCTTGCATTAACTATACTTTGGTTAAAATAGACTGGGAGTAAGGAGCCAGCCCAGAACCTGATCTTAATACAGTGATGGCTGTTGCAAAACCTGGTGTGCTCCGGTCTCCTGTTTTATGTTGTATTTCCATGCCATTTCTACATCATTTGCAGTTACTGTTTGTAGCCCTGATATTTTGTAATGCAATGTCCAGCATCCCTCGTCACCAGCCCTAATCCCCTACTGCCGCACACGCGGCACGGAAAGCAAAACACCTTCTTCCAAGGTTAACAAGCAAAGCACCGTTTTCCCTGTATGCGCGGAGTAACTTAGCGTTCAAATAAATTCTTGAAACCTTTGACTTCGAAGCCGGTCTGCTGCTATTTGAATGGCAAATACCAGCCCAGTGAATGTTTAAGCTCATCTGAAACAATATTTCCAAAGGGAGGGAGGTAAAGAGGATTATGAAATAGGAATCCTGCTACTGACTCTATTAGCAATTCAGGCATCAGATGCGGGATTATTTACCGTGGACAAGGAAGATGGTAGGAATGACACCCGTTGCTTTTCCCCCTTTCTGCTAACACAGAACTGAGTAGGCCTCTCAGCATTTTCTTCCTACTTAAAATGTCTATTTAATAGTCAAGAGACTAAAGTTAATTCGAATGAATTTGTTGTAGGCTTGAAGGCGATTATGGCTCTGCCCCGGCTGAAAGAGAGAGGTGCTTAGCAGGCACTGGCTAGCGTGTTGCTTGCCGTGTTTTTAGCCAGTGGGTAAAACCAACGAGGATGAAGAATGCATTAGTGTGTTGCATGCCTCATTAGCATGTTCGAGTTAGTCTAAGTACTCCACATCCCTTCATTTCCATTATACAGGCAAGGCCTATGTGATGCAGAATAGCAAGTCCTAGAATCAGCGCTCTCTGTGGCCCATACATATACGCAGATGGGAGTCTGGGGACAGGCAGCACTTCATTGCTTAGAGGCAGAAGCACTGCAGTTTTTAGGCATCTGATGTCCTGACAACATTTTCTTCGCTAAGCCTGTTGTCACCATGCTTTGCTCAGAAGTGATCCCGTGCCATGCAGGATGCATCTAAATCCATTTAAGCTCTGTTGCATTTGAACTCCACCATGGATGCAGAGAAGTATAGAGTGAACCCCCCTAAACCATAGTCAACCAAAAGTAGCCGCTGTTTAACATGGTTAAGCACATGCATGCTCAGAAGTTAAAGCACTTACCCAGAACGGGAGAGACCTGGGAGCCAGAGTGCTGGTCTCACCTTCCCCCAAGGGGATTTGAACCCTGGCCGCAGGGCAAGTAGTACTGAGTACCTGTTGACACAAAGCTATCAGGCAGCCAAGAGGGAAGCCATCCAGAGGAGAAAAGGACCACAAGCAAGACGGTCACCTAAAAGACTATGAAGTAGATAGAAAAAAGTCCCAACTCCTGTTACTCCAGATGCAGTGGCAGAGCTCCATGGCTCCAAATGTGCAAGTTCGGGCCTCGCTCCAGGATTATGGAGATGGCTGCCCATATCTGGCAATAGGTACCAGGCTTTTGGGGCTGGAGAAGTGGCTGTGCTGGTATGCCTTACCCATGCTCATCCCACGGGCTGCTGAGGCTCGGGCAGACCTCGGTCTTGAGCTGCTGCTGGAGTGCACAAAAGCCAGTGGACTGTGTCAGGGCAGCAAGACAATCACAAAATTAACTTCACGTTCAGCTAAACAAACAGGGAAATCAGTACAAAATTATCTTCCGCCCGCTACCATTGCACGTACCCAATTATGCTATAGAACGGAAACGCAGGGCATTGCTTAATTATAGATGTGGGTGTGCAGGCGCTGGAGTGTAGATTTAGTATGCAAATCTCTGGGTTTTAAGCATACAGCCAGGATACATATGGAGCATATTAATGTTTTGTGCATCAAGCCCTGCTGTTTTAAAAACACTGGCTAGACCTTCTCTGAAGGAAGGAGCGCCGGCTCTGGTTAATTCTAAGAACTCCGCTCCAGCTGCAATACAGTTACTGATTTAAATAAAGCCTCATGCGAGCAAAAACTGAAAATAAAGAGCAAGGGTGGCTTCCTATTGACCTTTATGATTCCAATCCTCTGTTCACATCAAAAATAATAACAGCAGCAATGACACACCATTCAGGGCTCCCCTTCGATGCAACATAATTCAGGTGCCAAGAATTGCAAATTGTTTACCAGCTTCTTATAAGTGAATCAACCAGATCCGACCCAGAAGCACAGCCTTAGGGCTTTCAAGAAAACTTGAATGCCTTAGCAGTCTTGTCCCCTCCTCATTTTTGTCTGGCTTCTCTCTCCCTCCGTTCCCCCCAGCTGTTACCTTGAAAAACACGAATCCTGGAAGCTTTCCATTTTACACACTGCTAACAACGCTCATTAGCAATAATTTTGTCAAAGCAGTTTCCAATCAAATTTGGAAACGGGCAGCTAGTCGGGTTCAGCATCTTAAATACGCCATGTAGCATGAGTGGAAACCGTTGCAACGTGAGCACGGGTGACTGATAAGTGTTCGGATTGTATCACGGGCTCCCTTTGAAGCGTACATCAAAGATAGACGCTCAGAAGGGGTTTCTGAGGGATGCACATGATATATGAGCTGTACAGGCCAGTCCCTTGTAGCAATTATAACAGGGGGATGATTGAGGAGAACACTGGAAATTTATGGGATTATTCTCACTAGGCAATGCCCCGGACCCTATAAAACATGACCTGTTTCCAGCAGAGGTGGAGGGGAGGGTGATATGCCCAATCTATTCTTAAAATAACTGGTAACATTTATGTATCAGCATATCTCCACTTAATGGAAAGCACATTTAGTAAAACCTTTAAAGATGACTCGTTTTCCCATCTGCAGAAAAAAAATAAAAGCTACATCTTCCGCTGAAAAATAAATTGCATGTTTTTTATAAACAGTGTTTAATAAAAGGAAAAAAAAAAGTTGCATTCCATTAACAGAGCAGTGATTGGGGGTCCTGAATATTTCACTGTCAATCCTCAGAAGCTTTCTGTCTAGGGTAAATAGGCCTTGCGCCCAGGCAGTTTGGTGTAAGCTGTCATTGCAGCCAATGCATCAGTCAGGGGAAGAAAAAAAACCCGTAAGGTTGGCGGCTCTCTGAATGCATAAATAAAACATGCTTCCCCCTTGCCATCAGCTAAAAAAATAAATAAATAAAAATAAGGATGCGGCTCTGAACACCCCCACCCCCTGCATCTCTATTTCTACGTTCGTAGGGTGAATTTAGTTTTAGGCCTCTCTGCTCTCGCTCATAAAACAAGCTTTAAGGGAGAGGATTGAAAGGATGCAAAATAAGGCTGAAAAATCCAGCAATGTCTGGAAATGTTCTGCTTAGTTGCAAGGACTCCCACTTGAACTGCTAGGTGTAACCAGCCCCGTGGTGAAAGGACTCAAACCCAGACCTCTTGTCTAGCCTGCAGCTGGACAGACTGAGGTTTTTCAGAACTGACTTGAAATTCTGGGAGTCTCACTTTTAGGTCACCCAACACCAGACACTTCAAAAGGGCCCAATGCTCAGAGGCTAGGGGCTCAGCACGTTCTCACAGATCAAAAAGTCAGCATCCGAATAGGTTGTGCACCCAGAAGCACTCCTGATGGCCAAACTGGACCTCCAGCATCATTCACACTTCGAAGAAACACAGACGGGAAAAAGTTCGTGCAGCTACACCCTGTGCTAATGCTGAGCCCCGATGACTTCAGTGGAGATCCCGTTGGCCAAGAAGCTGCGTGCCTATCCACAGAATTAAGAGCAAGGTCTCGATCTAACCCCGGGCCCCCAAATTTACTCTTGATCCAGCCCAGCTAAACAGCTGCCGGTGCATTTATGCAACAACTTCCATCCCTCATTCCTTCAACACCAACTCGTTGAGAAAGAGAGGTTCAGCACCCAAGCGGGACACATTCAGCAAATGCACACTAGCTCCAGTGACAATGACTGCATTTGAAAGCTGTATGGCAGCCATAAACTTGGTACAGTAGCCAGGCAAGACTCAGAAGGCTGATACCAAGGGGTGGGGGGTACCAACACATGCCTGGATCCCTAGCAGCCACCAAATCAGCATTTGCCTACCCCAAATGCACCCCTCGATTGTACAACTCCCTCGCCGCACAAGCTGCGCCTGGGCAGACAAGCTGCAAGCGGCAAGTGTTTCCAGGGGTTGGCATCCTGCAGGCCCATTTGGAAATGCAGCGTGCACAAATGCGATGCTGGCCGTCAGCAGCCCTCGTCTGGTCGCAGCTTCAAGGGAACGCAGACCTCTCTAACAAATAACCCCGTCAATTTTCAGTCAAATCCCTGGCACCTGAGATGTCTCAGTCAAATGCAGTAAATTAATTTGCTGTAAGTCATATTTACTACCCCAGCTGTAAAGGTGTCAAAACCAATTTTTTTTTTTTTTAACTGTAAATAATGCCTGAAATCCCCTCCTTTTTAGAAGTGTCTGCTGCTAAACATCCAAGAGGAGAGCTGGGACTGTCAACTCTGGGTTTGTGGAGGTTACATCTGTAGACAAAAATCTGATTCAGACCAGTCTGGCTTCAGCCTACAGATCTGACTTACTGTCTGCCTCCAAGACATGGGCTCCGGCATTGTGTTTTATTTCAAGTAACTGAATCCAAGCCAGAGACAGAGACAGCTGGCTGCAGCAGGGTACCTGCTGAGTAATGGATAGTGCTCCAGCTTCATGTTGGAAGGAGCTGCAGATGAAACTGGTATCCTCCCATGTAAAACGCTAATCAGATCTCCCCTGCGAGGGATGTGATTGCTTTCCAGTGAGGTCAAAGAGGATATTGCATATTAATTATATAATATTAGGTTTCTTTTCCCTTTAGTGCATGGAGAATTTACATACACAGCTCCCATCAGCACTAATAGGAGGCAGTCTTATAAATCCTTTCTCTGGTAGCAGACCTCCAAGTGTCTGAAGTGTTGTTTAAGAATTATGCGACAGAGCCATGCAGCTGCAGCATCCGGGAGACGTGCTGGCAGATGTATTTTGGGGAGGGGGGGCAGAGGGCAGGCCGCCAGCGCCACAGCCAGGCTCACCGGTGGCTGCTTGTTCCTGCGGGGGCTCCCGGGCAGCATTGGACACCACTCCTCCCCTCGCACGGGATCCAGCAGCTCTGCTTCTCGTCAGATCCGGTGCTCCCAGCTTGTTCTGCACCAGTGTTAGTATTTTATTCCTTATTTGTCATTAGAAAAATCAAACAACCTTCCTTGGATTCCTAAGTCTATCACGGGATCAATGCCCTTTCGAGGGGAAGGGGACTCCCCAAGAAACAGCCTGTTTCGGTCTCCCTTGCCCTAGAGCCCACCTTAGCGTGGCTTCGCGAGGGGCAAACTTCTGGCTTGGAGACCTTGGCTCTTCTCAGTCCTGGCTTCCCTGCGATCCATAGCCCCCCAACCTCTAACAGCTCCTTCTTTCCGGTCAGCCCCGGGGAAGGGGAGGAGTGTTTTCTTCCTTTGAAGAGGAGGGGTACCAGAGTGCCCATGCCCCCAAGCAGCACAGCAGCCTCTGCTCCAAAACAGACAGACAGTCTTGATTGTGCCGTTCTAGCTCCCTCCATCCTTCCTTGGACATCCTGCCTTGCTATTTATAAGATTTATTTACTGTGAAGCCTGCTCACCCTGAGCCGCCCCAAAGCGCTCCCCACCAGAACTGCAGCCTAGACCTCATCCCCCTTAGCCTCTTTTCATCACCTAGGCCCACATTTGTTTTAAGGGATTTAGATGCTTGAAGAGGCAGAGACACACACCACGTAGGCACCAGTGATGTGATCAAACTTACAGCTCCATTGTTTCCTAGCACCTCTGCAGGCATCTAGGGGTAGGTCTACACTACAGGCGGTGTAAGGTAGATACATACTCAAGCCAGCATTGTGTCTAGGAGCTTGTGCATCGCTAGGATGTATGAGGCAGTTCCCAGCTCTCAGATATTGGTGCATCAGCAGGGTTTGAATTATGGGGAAGCTTGTGGGGTCTGAGGCACCCCCATAAGAGATGAAAAACTACCCCCGCCCCTGTGGTCCGGTCAGCGTGCAGCCCACCCCGTGCCTTTCTAAGCAGCCCAGGTGGTGGCAGAGGCAGGTCCTTCTGGCTGCCACCACCACTGGGGCCCTGCAGTACTGATGGTGACCAGTGTGCACAGCCCTGACACCAGCCAATTTTTTTTTTTTCCCGAACCCCACCCAAGAGTTGAAGTGCAATTCAAACCCTGTGCATCAATACATTCAGGTCACTGTTTCAATGGGAGTCCTCCACTATCCCCTACCACAAAGACTAGAAACTTCAGCTTTCTTTAAAAAAAGAGTAATTTCTAAAGGAATCACATGATTCCAGCTCTTGCCAGAGTATGGAGGCATCTAGCCCTTCATAGACATTAGGGCTGGAAGGGACCTCGCAAGATCATCGGGTCCAGTCCCTACCCAAGGGGCAGGAAGTTAGCTGGGGTAAGAAATGCATCCAAGCGTTTCTTAAAGGTATCCAGAGTAGGTGCTTGCACCGCTTCTTCGGGGAGTCTATTCCAGACTCTGGAGACTTGGACAGTAAAGAAGTTTTTCCTTATGTCCAGCCTAAAATGGTCTTCCAGCAGTTTGTGACTGTTAGACCTCGTCTTCCCTTGGGGTGCCTTGGTGAAGAGACGTTCTCCCAGGTCGTCTCTCTCTCTCTCTCTCGCCCTGTTTGGGGTCTAATCCAATGCCCAGTGAAGACAAGAGAGACCAAGTCCTGAATCAGGGCTCAGCCCCAGGGAGGGCACTTGTGAGTTTGCTCTTGGGGTAGAATACCCTAATAAGCAAAGTGCAGGGATTTGGGTCCGAGTTAGCAAACGTACACCCAGAGCTTTCCCGAGGCGCATGCCACAGAACCACACTCCTTCTAGACAACTGGATTGCAGCCTTTGTTGGTTTCCTATAGCTTAGAAACCAGGCTTGTTGCATATTCAGTACCTCCCAATGTATTAGGATAGGCTACACTCTTCCACTAAAAGAAGTCATTAAACCCACCATTTTACATTTAATTTTCTACTTTACATAACATCTGGCAAGTCAAATATATACTTCTCCACAATGTGCTCTGTGGGCTGCCACAAAACCCAAGAAAAGACAGGATTATAGTAATAGATGTCAAAACTCTCTCTGTACCGACATTTCTGGGACTGATCTGATGCTACCAATTGAAGTCACAGCTTATGTTTAAGAGAAAGTTCTCAATGAAAAGCAGACTAAAATCCTCCCTTATTTGAGCCACCGCAGGAAACAGCTCCCATTCTTTTTTGCTACGCTTATTAGCTCCTTCTCGTCTGTCAGTAACTGTCTTGGCATTCCTCTCTTTCTTTTTGCCTCCCTTGTACTGATCTCTCTGCTTTCTATCATTCCCATTCTTGCACTGACGGGACCAAGACTCTCCATCAAAATCCATCTACTTAATAATATACAATCATTTTGATTTTATGGAATTACATAAGCAAATCAGGCTGCTCAGTAAAGAGAACAGCGCTTCTCCATTAGGGAGAGAGCTGCCTGTCATTAGCAATCTTCACTCCAGAAGTGATGGGCACATGCCAGCACTGATAACGCCATCCCAGTCCCTCCCAGCTTTGAGTGGTCCCCAGAGAGGCCGCCATTGAAAGTGAGCCAAAAAAGAGGATGTTTCCCGCCCCCCAAAGTAATCATCATCATAGGCTTGGATACATGTTCTGCCTACCAAAGGGAGAGATGCACAGATGAGTGCAAGAGTTTGTCCTGAAACAACTAAATCAAGCCCATTCAGTGTTCAGATAGTCTGGCGCCAGCTGTCGGATGAATCTCTCATCTGGAAATAGATCATTTTGCCATTCTGGTCCTTTGCTTTCTCTTTCTGCTTCATCTTAAGTTCCAGTGAAAGTCCACATCCTTGATTCAGAGCCCACGGCAACCTGCGCATTACCAAGGATACACAAGTTTGGATCAGGTGGAAGAGAGGCAGCCGGATCCCTGAGAGCTGAAATCAGACGTGAGAACCTGCACTCCTGGGTGCCAGAGGAAACACAGAGGAAGGATTGCACATGCAAGCCTCTCCTCTGGCCTTTGCATGGACAGATTCCCGGGGAAATCAGGCATTTTCCTATAGGAACGTACTTTGTGCAGCTACTGACCATCACCAGTGCACCGTTCCTGAGAGCCGACACAGCCTCCACGGGGCGCAACGAATGCAGACCCTACCCCTTTTTGAAGCTTCCTGGATCTTCTCTCCTATGCACTGAAATAACTGGGTCACGCTAGGCCAGCAGCCAGAAGGAGCGGGATTTGGGCCATGGCACAATCCAGACAGTTCCACTCTTTCCCAGGGCCTTCTATGAACAAAAAAAGACTCTTTTACAGATATGCACCTGCAAAGTCCGGTGAACGAGCTTGTGGCCAAAGAAGCCGCTGCAGCCATTTTATTAGGCAGACTGTATAAAATAAGCAGGTTTCCACTGTTCAATGGCTTCCTTGCAGCCATAATGGGGTTGTGTAAAGGCATAATTATGGACATTTAAAAACCTATCCTTTTAGCTAGATGGTCTGGCTGACCTTTACAGAGCAGTTAGTGTTATGGTTTTCTCTGCAGAAAGAATGCCCACATACTTGGAGTCTAAAATGACTTTCATTTCAAATTAAAGGAAATAACAAATGTAGGAGATTCAAGCACAGCGTGCATCCCTGCACCATGCTACCTCAGCTTTGTCCTGCATGTTGGCAATGGCCCCTGCGGACTTGGCCCCATCTATGTTGCTCGACCACTGGCCTTTGGTACAGCGAGGAGTGAGCAGGGCTTGTTTCCTAATAGCAGTCTTCAGCTCCGCAGGGAGGCAGTGGAGACACACATTGGTTTTATAACTTTGTGCACCATAATGCCATGCATACTGCATGCTGCTTCATACATGTGTAGTGGCCTGGAGCCTACTGCAATGAGCTCAGCTCATCACTGCCTACATTAAATGGTGCCATCGTGTGTTTAAAATACTCGTAGGAGCTGCCTTGACCCATCCAGGTCCAGACGAGAGGTTAGAAAAGATCTGGTCACTCCTGAGTGAATGATTTCATGCGGTTTGTTTGCATGAAACCTCATCCACGTCCTCAGAGGACAGACCTTCAGGGAATCGAAGCTTTGCTCCCAAGTTTGCAGCTTCAGAGAGTCCAAAACAAAAGGCCAAGACCCGGGGCAAAATTTGCTTTCGTCTGCAAAACTCTGCATCGCACATACTAATAAATCGCCGCAAAGGCTCAAGGTCAGCTACAGCACCCAAGCTTTCTGCAAGCTTTTGACTGTAAAGTGAGGAAACAAGAGACACCTTCTGGCTTCCCAAGGACTTCTGCAGCAGAAAGCACCACGCCAGCCTTGCTCATCCCACCCGAGTCTTCTTTTATGGATGCTGAGCTCTCATTAGCCTCCAATATTACAGTTTCTGTCCCCATACCCAGGAACGGAGAATGAGCCACTAACTTCAGCTGAGTGTATGGAAACTTTGCGGCCTGTTCTACGCCACTGATCTGATGTTTTACCGGCGTGCTCTGTTAAGGATCTGGGCTTTATCAGCTTAGTCTAGTTACTTATCATTTCCTCAGGAAGAGCCAAAGAGTGCCTACATCCCTTCCGAGCCTTGAGCTGTGCTTTTACCTGGAAGAAGCTAAATTTCATTTGACATAATGTCCATGAAAGAGAGCATTATTACAGGGTCATGATTTCTCCTGCTGTTACATAAAGGCTGAAGCAAAGCCAAGTCTCTATTTTAAGAGCAGGGCACATTGATGCTATCACACTGTCCCGTTCCAAAGACATTACTTGTGCTATAGCAAATGTCTGCTTTGTCATCATTTCTTTTGCTCACAGCAGAATGGTACTTGCCCGGCCACTGGCTCATTAGTCACCCAAACTCTGTCAATGAGCAGAGACTGATTGGTGATGGGAGCACTGTATGTATTCAAGATAGTGCTTCCACCAGGATTAACTTCCTTTTATTCCAGTGCCCTCAGGAAGTCTGGGCACCGTACAAGCTATGCGCTGGAGCATGCATCAGCCCCAAAAGACTTCATTTAAGGCTCTAAGAACAAACTAGTCTAAAATTGTCTCTCTCTATGAACAGAGAACTGGAAGGGACCACCAGAGACATCAAATCAAATACGTTGAGATTGCAAGCAACCATATAAAACATCATTCCAAACACTACCTATTGATTTAGCGATACAAAATCCTGAATCTGATTACTTGGCACCTTGTCACTAGGGTGAAGGAGTTGTGGAAGAGCTCAAAGACCTACAACTGACAGGAAAAATATTCGTCCTTCAAGATCAGTTCCCATCCAAGGCAACAGGAAAGCTTCCATTGCCTGCAGTGGGAAGAGAGATGGGCAAGATTCAGAAGAGGGTTAGACATTTGTAGGAGAGCAATCCATGATCTGTCACATCTTCCTCTTCAGAACAAGTTTCCAAAAATTGCTCGGCACCTGGCTGTCCCCTTGGTTTCGAGGGGCTGCTGTAGGGCGAGCAGAAATCTTGAACACGCGTAATTTAAGCAGAACGCCACATGCCTTAAACCCGGAGACTGGACTTTACAAATTAGATGTCGAGCATACAGCAAGCATCGGTTTGTTTCCAGATCTCTAATCTACTCAGTGTCTCTAAGGGATGCTAAATGGACTTGGAGATTTTTAATAAATGCGGTATACTCTCTCTCTTTTACATTTTAGCAGAGTCAACACATTTCTCACTATTAATGCAAAACCTTTGACACGACATCCTAATGAATCAGATTCCAGGACTCCTCTTCTCAGAGGCAATTCAATTCTATCTCTGAATTAAACTTCCTATTTTCCTCTGGTGCTTCAGACAAACTTTCATAATTGACTGAAACGAACTTAGGAACATTAACAAACCCTAGTTAAGCTTATGCACTGGATCCTCACAGCAATAAATCTTTTCTTTAAATCAAATACAGATGACAGCCCCTTCCTTCCACTCCACTAACAACCTATTACTCGGTGACATACTTTTTTTTTTTTAAATCTATGGTAATTACCCAGGTGACAATAAGTAATACGTAGTGATGAGTGAACATCAGAAGTTGAATTAGTAACCGGTGTTCACTTAAACTTTTTCCTTGCTGACCAAACTTTGCAGTTCTTTAAGTGCAAGTTAGCCTGTCCTTGCATGATTTCTCTCTCTCTTATGCTCCCGTTTCGAACTGATCTCAAAGTAGCACCAAGGAAAGAGCTTTACTGACTGACTGGCTGGGAGAGTCAGGAGTTCTGGGCTTCATCCATTCCCAGCTCTGCACTCACTTCTGCAAGCAAATGATGATGGTATCACTTACATGACCAAGCCATTGAAAACTCTGCCATAATGCATGCACACGGGTGAGCTGAATTAAGGTGCAGATAAAACCTTAATTCTGGCATATCCTAAATTTTGAGTGCTTGATTTTGTAATCTTCATGTTCTTTTGACATAGTTCCCTGGATGCAATATTTATAGAGGCGCAGCCTGTCAGAATTACGTTAGATATGCTACATGTGTAAAAGAGCTAATATACTGAAGATGCCACTTTCATATTTGTTTGTGAGTCAATATAAGATCACACATAAATCCAATATGTAAAGCAGATGCGACATGAAAAAAAAAAAGAAATTTAAGTTGCATATAGTTCTGTTCCACGTGGACAGCATTGATCTCTGAAATCAAGGGCATTTCAAGGTGCAAAAAGAAGCTTTTTGCAAATTTATGAGCCTTTCCTGTCTCTTCCAGGATTTTTTAGTGCTTTGGTTTAGCGTCAGTGAGGTTAAGGTAGGTACGACAGGCATTTAATTGCAAGCACACTGAATTCCTCTGACAAGTTCATGGGAGAGTTTGCCTAAATGAGAGTAATTTCAGTCCCAGCTCAGTGCAAAGGCATTTGCTAAAGCAAAAACACAGAAGTAAGGCAGAATAATTTTAAATAATAATCAGAGAGAACAAATCTTTGATTGCAAGTTCAAATGGGCAGGGATTTTTATGCTCCCGACTACCACTCTTGCAAACTTTGTGGGTTGAGTTAGGCAGAAGGCAAGGCAGACCTGCTCCTTAAAGACTGACTAAATCAGAGATGCATAGCATAAGCTTTAGTAAGAAGAGGCTTATTTCATCAGGTGCTGTGAAGGAACTGCAGGAGGCAGAGCTACCGCGCTTTCTGCCCGAATGCAGACTAACATGGCTAACTACCTCTCTCAGGGAGAACCCTGGAAATTTAGCCTAATGCTTGAAAGTCCAAAACAAAGACTCAAATTAATACAGTGTTGAAGGTAACGCTTAGGTGAATGTTGTAAAAATAATCCGTGAATTTATAGGCAAATCCTTTAAAAATTCTGCTAGTTATGCATGCATTCCTTTGCACATTTGCTTTCCATTAATATCGTAGGAGTGAATTTGCTGGCAGGAACATTAGGAGAAGCCATGCATTTTTAAGCCAATATTAGAGAATATTCACAGAAAGCAAATTTCAGACTCATAACTGCAATTAATGTCTCCGGCTCAGCAAGGCATTTGCTACCTTGATTTCAATTAGATTCCCCATGTGATATAAGCTAGGCACAAACAGAACTATTCTGCTGAATCAAGGACATTTCTACTATTCGTCACAAGGGTCACTCGACGGCGGATGCCCGTTCCTAACAGAATGGGCACAACACCCCGAGGGCAGGCGCTTTTCGACGGGCTGTGCTCTAGGCGTCAGGCCTTAACCATCTCTACAGACAAATAAACCCAATGACTAAATTCTTTTTAACATCTCATCCTAGCTTCTTGCAGCACAGATTTGCCTGGTACAATCCACGCCTGCAACGTGTGCTCAAGAGCCTGAGAAACAACGTGGATGCAACGGCCTGGAGCAGCCTTGAGAGGAGACTCACCAAACCGAGCGGCATTCAAACGGTCAGATGCAAGCGCATCATCAGGTCCCGGTTAAACGCTGTCCCCAGATCTGCAGGAGCGCTCATTAATATTAATGAAGGTGAAACGTGGCGAAACTTTAGCAAATTCCATTAGCGCTTGAAGAGGAAGGGAGCATATTTGTCCCCGGTGACAGGCAGTAACATATTTATGCCCTTTAAGCAGTTAGCCTAACACACTCCAATTTCTTTATCCAGCCAAGTGTTACATTGAAATGTAAATTGAAAACCATGAAAGATACAGAACAGGAAGGGGCCATATTGGGGGTATTGAATACTAACCTGAAGAGGGCTAGAGGGATTCTGGAAAAGCTCAGACACAACCAGTGCAGTACGGTCAGAAACCTGTCTTCCCCCCAAGGGTGCGTACACTGATAATACGTGCTAGGCTGTACACAGCCAGCCCAGCTGTGGGGGTCTTTCCAGTTGTGACCAGGCATAGGTAGAAAGTAGCTCTCTTTATAAGAGGTCGGGAGGCAAAGATGGAAAAGCTGCCTGCAGGATTCAGCTTGCTTCGTTTCTTGTCATTCAGCGACAGAAATGGGTAGATGCCTAATTGGAATCAAATGGGCAACTTGGCCTAACAGCTGTGATTTGAAAACCTGGGATTAGCATCCTGATTACTGAGCTCTTGATCCAAAGCCCAAGTCCAGGAGAAGACTTCCATTGATTTCCACACCTATTGCTGAAAATGCGTCTCCAAGATCCTGGTGTCCCGTTTAGGCTCCTGACCAAAGCAGAGACATGGAGCTACTGAGGCCTGAGTACTTGTGCCAAAGCAGCCGCTTCACCCCGGTGCCCAAAAGGAAGCACATGGCTGCTCAAGTCCTTCGAAACCTTGGCCCTGCGTTTTCAAAACGCCGACTTCCCTTCTCTGCCCGCAGACTACAATGTTTCCATGGACACGGGCCCAGAGGTGTGAATATTAGCATTTAGGCATCCTGACCTCTGGGAATTCAGAAGTGAATATAATGTGTGCACAAAACATTTGCGGGCATCAAAAATTGTCTGTTGTTCTCAGAGGGAGCGGGCCCACCAGCGAACATGCATGTGCTGACTCTTGGTCCATCTGAAAACTTGCCTATAATGAAATAGCAGAAGGACTTTTCCTCCCTTGGTTGAGCATTTATAGTTCAAGCCTGGTTTGTAAATCCTAGGAATAGGATATTTCCCTCTGCCCCAAACAGCAGTCACCCTGCAAAGACATCGATGGTAAGAAGGGCAGCCCTCACCTTACTGCTGTGGACTGAAGAGGGGAGCTCAGAAAGGTCTGACTTGGTTGAATGCTAAGACAGCCTTCAGGAATTGGTTTAGCAAACCTTGTGCTACAGGACTGGCACAGCTCTTCTGTGAACATGTTAGTCACAGTGTGGCCCACAATTCCCACCGTGGCTTATCTTCACCTACCTTCCAGCACAAGTTCCCTTAGCATGGATGAATGGATAAAACTTGAAGTCAAAATTAGCCCTAGTAATGCATGAGTTAAAAACAGCAATGCAGAAGTGTTGTAGAAAAACCCTTAATGGCGAAAGACTTACCATCTAACTGGCCCGACCACCTCTCCCAACCCAGTCTATCTGGCCACTGATTTCTTCCAGGGTCCAAAGTATAAGGAAACTATGCAGGCAGGGGAAAGGGGCAGGAGGAAAGGATGTGCCTGAAAAGAACAGCATTTCTATTTTGCAGGCTTGTTCCCAGCAGCTATCAGTGCTTGAGTATGCAAGTAAAGTAGTGTGCACAAACATGAGAAGCACAGCAAGTGGTACGCACCATGGGGAAGCCAAAGAGCAACGTGAAACCAGAAACATGTACAGCAATAAGTGACACGTTTCCATCTGAATCTGGGGGGCAGCTTCCGCCTTCTGAGCTGGAGCAGCGGTACAGCGAGCCCCTTCTAACATCACGGACAACGATAGCGCGTGGCAGGGAGTCCCCAAGGAACAGGAGACACGGAGCATGTGAAAATACAAGGAATCTCGGTGCTAAAGAGGCATTATCTGTGTCGCTTTGGGTGCAGGGAAAGGAAGAGTTGGATCATTCTTCCTTTACTTTTCCTTCAAAAAACAAAAAAAACAAAAAAAACAAACCAAAACCACTGATTTTTATTTATCTCTGTTTCTTTAAGAATCCTCTTTTCTTGAATGGTTACTATAGAAACTACAAGCAAACACATACACACACAATTTTATATATATATATATTTTATTTTTTTTTTTAATAACTAGAGGTAGCTAATATCAGTCATTCCCTTAGCCCAGCTGTAATCCTGACAGTGTTTACAGAAGAGGGCAAGATGCCTGACCCCTTCAGGGAAAACAACCCAAGCCTCTACTCCTAAATGAATGGCATTTAAGAGACATATGCCCTCAGCCCCCGCAGCAGTAACACTTACACCTGGGCCTCCTAATCACCCGATTTCTTGCCGCAGCCCGACAAGATCCAGTCCATCGTTCCTTTTCCTGGCAACGTCCATATATCTCGGAGAGCTCATAGCATGATGAAATACAAGGTACACCGAGGGAACATATGGCTCTGCAGCGTCATATATTCAGAGGAAGTTCGATCTAAACCCAGACGAGAGGTAGGTGCAGGTCCTGCAGTCTGTTTAGCAAGAGCCTCTCCCTTCCAAGGATCATAAGGTTATCCAGGACTAAATCAGACATGGTGCTGAACCGAGCTAAGCTGCGCTGGGCGAAGAGGCAGGAGGGGCAGAGAGGCAGAACGTACAAGGAGTGTTTTTGTTTTATCCTTTTTGAATCTGAGGGAAGCCTGCATAATGCATTTCTACATGGCTCTGAGGTTACCTGGATCAGAGGTTGCCCCTGAGCAATTCAGACTACAAGGCTGGATCAAAGCAGAGCATCTTTCAGTGGGTTTTCTTGAGCTCTCCTGTCTCAAGATGGCAGGACAGCATTACTACAGAACATCTGTAATGTCCCTTATTTAGATCTGTATTTGTTGGCACACGTACAGGCTTCCCTTGCAGTAGGAGTTAGCATATGTTCTGACTCTCTTCTGGGTCACGCTACATGGCTATAGTGGGAGGATCTAATAAAGGATCCTGGGTGCATTGCTTACAGAGTAAAAAGTGTGCTAGTAAAAAAAAAAAAAAAAAAAAAAAATCTGTCTCCAAGAACCATTCTGCTGATTGGGCGACCTTAATTAGACTGCAAAACAGAAAACTCTAATAGGAAAGGATGACATGCCTGGAGGTGGTGAGTAAAATGTATCCATCTCTAAATAGCAAACAGGGAAGTTGGAGGGAAATCTCTGATTCACACAGGAGCTTGGTGATAAACAATGATACTCCCAGCTCATTCATTTCGATATGCTTTAGTCAACCCTAGTTTTGGACCTGGCGCAGAAGGAACTGGATGAAATGCTCTGGGTCTCTTTTATGCAAGATGATCTAATGGGCCCTCTTGGCCTTAAGATTACAAGTGATGAAATGACCAAGCTGCCATCGTTGAGATGCTATTGGATCTCTTGAGAATTGCCATGGGTAACCCCACAAAGATTTGGGCAGCAAGCCACTTCCGCTTCTGCTCATAAGCAGCGCGTATTGTTACCCTCATCATGCTCTGCTAGGCTCCCCCTCCCTAGCATTATCAATACCTGGAAGGCAGCCTTGCTCGCTCTGCAATGTTCCTCACTGCAGTGCCAACTTACGGGGCAATGCATTGACCCTCACCTTTCAAGGCTGCAGGTACAAGCACATTATGAGTGCATCAGAAGCCAGATGAAACCAGGCAGTTAATGCCTGCTAGCCCCCTGTGAACCCAGCAGCTTTTGTTATTGGCTTTGCTTGCTTCAGGTGCAATTGCAATCTCTGGGGCACAAGAGTGAAAAAGCAGTTGTGCAACTTGGAAGCAGAAAGTGGAAGGGGGCTGTAAAACCCTTGGGGAGGGAGTCTCAGGTTCATGTGAATTAAAGTGTCATATCAGGCACATCAGTGGCGCTGGAGTCATTTCTCACTCGGATCCACCAGAGCCTCCCTCCATAACTAGCCTACTCCTTTCCAGCTAAACACACACGGGGTCCGTGAAAGTGTGCAGCGCCGCAGAGGTTCTGGTCTTCCCAATGGCACACACCCAATCAGAAGACAGCTGTTGCATTTAACACCAGAGCCTCCTCCCCTCGAGCATTAAAAAACAGCAAATCTCAGACTCGCAAGATGATGAGACTGACCCTAAAACCATAAGATCTTACAGAAACCTGGCTGGGGTTCTTTAGTTGCCTTCCTCCAACTCATTGTGGTTGCATTTCCTTTCTCCTCATGCACAAGGGGTAAACATGAGCAATAGCAACATGCCGCAACACAGATGACAAAGGCAGGGAGAAGACACGTTATTGCCACCGTGTCCTTGACATGGTCGTGCAAGAAATCCCGACTCCTGCCGTTAGGAGTAAAAGCAAGAATCGCACGCCCATGTGCATTGCTCGTTGAAAAAGAGCGATCATGATCTTGAAGGCCCAAAGGAGGATTTGTATAACAGTCTGAACAATGGCACTGGGTTATAACCTTGAATGGACATGACTCAGTTGTGTGCGTGCCATTTTGGGAAGCATACTCAATAAAAGACTAACTAGAATATTCCCTCCTCAGTCTTCAGTCGACACCTGTGCTGTGTCCTGCACTTCTAATGGTATTTTAAAGAAAGGGCAAGGCGGCATGGCTCTTTCTGACCATCCCTTTCTCTGTGCAGCAGAGTTTGTAGCTGTCTGTGCAGCAAGAATCACCAGTGCATTTCCTACCTAATTGCTGCTGTAAAAGTTATTGAAGAAATATTTCAAATCCGGTTTACAATGGAGGTTTCTGTGAGCCTTACATGTAAAAGTTTGGTGACTAAGCAATTGTGGGACACTCTCTCTTTTAGCTAGCTGGAAATTCGTACTTTCACCTTCATTCAGGTAGCTGAATAGAATAGCCCTGTGCTCCTTTGGTAAAAGCCCTCCAAAAAGGCCTGCAAGGACAGTATTCCCGGCCTTCGCTTCCACAAAAGTTAATCTAAGTTACGAGAAAGAGGAATGCAATATGTGATGGGTTACTTGGGAATCCCCGAGCAGAAATGTCGTGACTAACTTCATTGTGCATCTAGGATTTACCTTCTAATGTTTCACTTTTTTGTTGCATTTACACTTAATAGCACAGTGCCACCATTTGGATGCTACTATCCCCTTGTTAGTAGGTAATAAATCTATGTCCCACAGGGAAATTTGCAGGGGCACAAGGGACTAGGGATTTTATTCATTCCTGTTTCCCATTTAAGCAAAAATGCTTTTTCACAGTCATAGGTGAGGAGGGAGACAGGAGCACTTGGCACAACAGCCCTGTATTTTGCTGTTAAATATTTATGCTTTGCTACATAGTCCCTATTCTCAGGGTATTTTGCAAGAACGCTGTGTTCCAGTTTTATTATCCAGAGAGGACTTGAAGGCGGGACATCGTGCAGGGACCGGTTAGAGGTTCTTCCAGGAATTAACAAAAAAAAGAAAATCATAATTTGGTGCAATCTGATCCATTCCTCTGGTATTTGATGAGCCGAGTAATGAGGTACCTTTGGCAGGGGCACCCAAGCTACAGAGCTGCTTGGCAAGTCAAAATCCCACTCTCCACTGGTAACGTGGCATATCCACAGGGCTCCTCAGATGAGCCCCCAACCCAAAACACTTCATATCTCCAGGCTGGAGATGAAGAATTGAGCACCGTAGAAGCAAACCCCTAAATCAGCACTTCTCAAACTGGGGGTTGCAACCCCCAAGGGGGTCACCGCAATTGCAAGTTGGGTGGTGAGCTCCAGGGGACCCACCATGCCCTTGAGTGTGTAAGTGCCCTACGTAACACAGTGGGGAGGGATGTCCTGCCATGCTTCAGCTGCTCAGCAGTAACTTGAAGTCACCCGGAGTAAATGAAAGCTACCCTGGGCAATCTTAGTTCTGATTCATTCAGGGGCAAACTGCCCCAGCTTGTGTCTCTGGATGTGGTTGCATGAAATGATGGGCCTCTTTGTGGGATCACAGTCAGATCCCTTTTCCCGAATACAGAGCAGTCATGAGAGGGGGACGGATAGCTACTCCTTATGGCCATGGCAGTATACTAGCAAGGGGTTCCCAGAAGTCCACCCTGAGCCCCAGCTGGGAGTTTCACCACCACCACCACATACTCCATGAAGCTTAACCTCCAGTCCAGCATGGGAGGTCTGGGGGGACTCACAAGCCACGTGTCCCTAGCTACACTGACACACCAGGCCCTGGCCGCAATAACGCAGCAGAGTCGATAAACTGTTGTGGGGGAGAAGTGTTGTGCTTAAAGTGCTTTTACTTATTAAAATACCAAAGAAGCAAGAAGTGGGAAGGGGCTGGGGCTTATGAGGGCACCACAGATATTAGTGAGTTTGTGCCACCAGCTGATGACTGAAAAATGGACTTTAAAACACCGACTTACAACAGAATCACGATTTCTAGCTACACCAAATAATAGTCTGTTTCATTTGAAATATCTAAGATTAAGGCTCTTCAAGATCTCTCATCTTCCCTCTTTCACAGAGATTTACCCTTTTCCAGGTTCAGAAACATTCAGGGCATGGAGAGAAATGACTATTTTCGCCCAATCTGGTCCCTGAAAGTGCTCTGCTCTACAGCCGTGACCTAACACAAGTATATGGATGCAGACCATTTTAAAAGGACCCGACTGCACAACAGTCAAAACCCTCATTACAGGAGGGTTCAGATGAAGGCACTCCAAAGTGGAGCATCTTCATTAATTTGTGTCTGTGTGTGCTGGGAGCAGGGCTGGGCTGATACAGATTGCTCCCTCTCCTCCCCTCAGCTCTGCTCCCGGCACTGTTTTTAGGATGAGGGAAGGGAAGGGAGCAGAAGGAACCCATTCTGGGGGTTGCCCAGCCAGCAATGAAGGCTGGAGCAGGTGGATTTCCCACCCCCAGGTGAGAGACTCCAATCCATCTACCCCCCCCCCCCCCCCCGCGCTCCAACGCAGGCTGGGGAAACCCCCAAATGGACCTCCTGATTCTGCCTTTTCCTTGTCCCATCTGGAGACAGCACTGGGGGCCGGGAGAGGAGGGATAGAAGAAGAGGATGCAGAGATGCAGCATTGCTTCCTCAATCAGCACCAAATTGGAGCTCAATCCCCCACCCTCCCTTCTGTTGGGTTGAGAGGATCAGTCTAACTCATGGTACTTTCTGTGAAGCATCATGAGTTAGACTGGGGAGATGCACTTCTGTCTGCACCTTCAATTTACCACTTTTTAAAAATATCTTTCCAACTTCTTCCCCCAAATCTTTGGAGGTAGCACGGCACACTTTCAATCAGTGCCACCGAGTGTACAATATTCCCAGGCCCATTCTTGCCATGCTGCAGAGTGGCTTGGGTACCGTGAATATTTGGGGGAGGGAGAAGCTGTATCCAGCAAGCACCATTTGCCCAGCGTCATTGGTGCAATGCTGCCCTGCCAGAATCACTGGCCCGACTCCATTGACTCTGATGGAAGCAGGCTTTCAACCCCGACATCCAGGAGGTCCCTCTCCACCATCCCTCCGAGCCACTTGCAATAGTCTACTGTGAGAAGCATTTGTGCTCGCAGCCCATCCAACCAGGGTCCTTACTTCCCCAGGGGATCATGTCTTTGCGCCAGAGCCATCCTCGTGTTCCTTCTCTACTTCTTTTGTTCTAAAAAAGCTCTTAAAAAACTTTCCCTGAAAAAGTCATTTAAGCAAAGCAGTCCTTGGCTCCATATTTTCCCCTTTTATTGAAGCAAAGCCAATCTCTGCTTTCTTCATTCTGAATTTCATGAGGGCTGGTTTGCCTTTTTATTGCTGCTTGCCTGTGGTTTCAGAGCAGAAAAGAGCTGCAGTCACAGGTTGCTTTAAAAATAGAAATACTGCTGTGAGTAGTCGTGCAACACCACATCTGTGGGACACAGCTGTTCCAGCTAATGGTGTGTCCAAACCACCCAGGAGTGGTGGATGCAGTGGATATCTCCGTCCAAGCTAGGCCAACTGTTGAAAAATTTTAAGGAGTGGATAATGCCAGAATTGGCTCCTTCATCACTCACAAGCCTCATCTTAGTCTCAGTGCAATCTGTATTGCCAACTCCATGCTGGTTTGTTTCTAAGACTCGAGGATACGTTTGATTCACCTTTCCAAGATCTTTTCTACATCTGTAAAGACTTAGGATTCTTTTTTAACTGAAAGCCAAAGAACTTGTGATTCCAGCAGCTGGGTCAAGTGCTGTCTTATGCCTTCGGTGCAAAACACAGACCCATTCCTGGATGAGCATGGGCACAACAGGGAGATGAAGGCTACAACAGGACCTCGCAGTCATGCTAATATTTTCAAGCATCAGCTGCTATTACCAGAGCCATGTTTACAAAAAAAAGAGCTGCTATCCCATTCACATACATAACTAAGGAAAATCAGATTGGGGTCAGGACTTCTCCCTGGCCTCCTACCTGAGAGCAGTCTCTCTGAAACCATAGTTATGGGAGCTGAACTCTAAAGACTTTTGCAATATTGAGGGCTGGGCCCACCATCTTCAAATTACTTTACACAACCAAAGCAGCTTTGGTGTCAAAGCAACTTTTCCATCAGTATAAACATCAGCATGTAGGAGATCCCCAGCGTGAAAACCTGGCTCCCGCTGCCATCAGTGTGAACAACTCCAGGATTGCACCCATGGGTTTTGCTCGGACACTCGATACACGTAGCCTAATAACTGCATTTATAGCTCAGCAAGTGAGTCAGGGGCTTCAGTCTCACAGCCTCAATCACCATGTGCTAATATCAGGATTTTTACTTAGACTTGCATCGCATATTTTTATGGGAACAACCTTCTTGGAAGCAAAATAATGGGTTTTGAACCAAATAATGGTTTGGTGATCAAATAATAATAGAAAAATGTTCCATTCAGATCTGCCTAAATGTTTTTTTTAGCAAAACCACAAATACAAAAAATGAAAAAAAAAACAACCCCGTTTGATCCAAACCAAATGTTTCATTTTGGATGACCTGCGATTCTCTTCCCTCGACCCATTTCCAAACAAAAATGTCATTTTGAAACAAAACCATTTGACTTTCCCATGTTACTTTCCCTGGTTTTTGTCCGCTGAAACTATTCGCTGAATTTGACCCGAAGTGGTGGAAATTACCACCCCTCCAAAGCTGCATTTTTCAGCGAGTTGATCGACAGAATCAATCCCCCCCTCCCCTCCAGAAACAACCAATTCTACTGTGAAGGCAAAATGAGAATTACAGCACAGTCTACAGCCTCCAGACAACACCGTCCTCTACTCAAGAAACCTACGGTCTCCTTTACGGAAAACATTTCCATACATCTCTATGATGTCAAGCCCCAGCTCTACGCAGGTAGACATCCTTGTCCATACAGAATCCCAGTGACTTCAGGTGGATCTACCCAACCGACCAGCTTTCAGCCTGAAACTCGCTTCCACCGAGCCGAGACAGCTTTACAAGCACCCCTCCATGGCAGGTTAATATTATGCAGCAACATTTCCGCAATCAGGGTTTGCTAGCTCCGATGCCTGCAGGACGGCTGAAACTTGCTCACCTGAGAAGAGCCAACCCACACACCAGGGAGATTCACCTTGTCTTAGAGTGAATGTCAAGGGCCAGGTATGAGCCTTTGCAGACACCTGCATTTTGAATTAATTCATATCCGCCACCGTCACCGAAAGCGCGTGTATTCATCCAGTCAAGGAGCAGAAGCAAGTCTCCGTGACTACTCATAAGTGAGCAGCACAACGGGAAGTGAGACTTCTTGCAACAGAAGTGTTTGCCATCAACTAACAGGGCTAAAAAAAAAAACTGGCACAATGAACTAACTGAATCATTTCCAGTGAATAAGTGCGAGGAAACAGTTCTCTGCCCAGGGACATTCCCAAAGCAGGGCATGAGGCTGAGTCAATCAGCTTTGCTACTTGCTGTCAATTGTTGGCCGCACTATTAGTATTATTATTTATTAGGCAAAGAGAGGCTCCACCGGAGCTGAGTGGAGACAGGTGAGGGCAGAGCACCTCCGAACCAGCGCAGAGGAATTGGCCCTGTGCTCTTGGCCGTTCCCAGAGATCTCAGAGGATCTACTGAGGTTGAGGGCCAGACCACTTGCATCTTCTGCAACAAGTCCAATCCCAGCTCTGAAGAGAGGACATGGAGAAGACTTTACATCGATTCCCTGCCCCTTCCCGATCAACCCACCCTTTGGGACAGGGTGCCGTGGGCTTTAGTTACCTTTCTCAAGTCTTGCTGCGTCATGGCCAAAACAGCCGGTTTGGCTTTCTCCTGAACACCTGGCTCCCCTTCGTGCAGAGAAACACCGAGAGGATGTGTGTCTGTTGGCTGATTGTGCATATCCTGGCAAAGCTCAGTTTAATGGGCAACAGCATCTATGTCAATTATCCAGGTATAACTGCAGATTTCCGCGTGCTAGGGAGAGAAGAGGGATGCTTCGGTCTGGGCTTTCATCCAAGCAGGTGTTACTTCCCAAGAAGTGCCCTGGCTAGGCTGTATGACAATGCCAACCAGCGCTGGGCAGCTCCAGTGCCAAGGCTAAACTTCTTGTACATCTCCTGACATTCATCCCCTCCGGTTCAGTGCAAGTCTGCACCCCTGGCTTGGATTTGGGAGCGTATAACTCCATGTTTGACTTCAGAATAAAATCAGTCTCTAGGCACAGATCTGGCTGCTTCCCTCAGCAGGGTTCAGTCCTAGCCACCAAAGTGTCAGCGCTGTTGGTTGTGTCGGAGGGAATCCCTGCAGACCCGAGCTCCAAGCATTGATTAATGTCCCTCAGAGCGCTGTACAATAGACAGCCCTCCTCGTCCATCATATCTGTGTGCTGTAATCAACAGTCTGATCTCATCCCACACCCGATCCACACTTCTGCCCGCCACCTACCGCTTAAGTGCTCTCTGCTTCCTGCATGCTGCCTTTTGGCCAGGTGCAAGTACGCTTACAAACGGATTTCACCTGCTAAATCACCCCCCTGACCTGCAGGGTCCTGTAAGCAATGTGGCGTTGAGAGGGAGAGCTGTAGCTGAATGACAAAACAAGGATTCATGGGTTCCTCTCCCGCCTGGAGCTGTCACCAATTCCCTCCAGGAACTGGTCTCTTAACCTCTGTGCCTCAGTCTGCTATTCTGCAGAATGGGGATAATGATCCAGATTACCTGACTAGATCTTAAATTAATGTACACATGGAGGCATGCAAGGCGTTCAGGGTCTGCTTTGGGGAGGTAGCTATGCACAGCTATCAGAGGGCTGCTCTGTCTGCGCTGCTGGCATTTCTAAGAAATGGGACTATTGGAGAAGTTCATCTCCTTTGAGCATGACTGGATGGGTAGAGACCGCATTTCTGAGCCTCAGAGGAGGACCCCAAATCCTTTGCCTGGTTTTCCTCCTCTCAGAAAACAGCAGCACATTCCCAGAGCGAGACGATGACAACCAGCTCCCCAACCGAGGGGCACAGTCAGGACCTGCCAGGTTTTCCAGACAGCTTCGCAGCACCTGGCGTTTTAGTTGAGGGTTCAGAAATGGGACTTTAGCCAAGTCTGATTCCCAAAGCAGAAGGAGCTCAGCTCAGACCACAGGAGGAACTGGCATTATTCACTACAGCTGGGCTTGGACCTCGGCCCCCTCATTGAGGGCCTGCAGCTGTGATCATCCCAGTCCTCAGGGACGCGTTTAACCCTCGCCCTGCCAACCCTTGGACAAGGGCCTCTCCAGCCTGTCATGCTGCCCCTCGCCGTGGTTGATTACCTGAGGAAGCTGCTGAGTTGTTCTCCCATGTTCATCCTCCGGAGGAGTAATTAAGCAAAGCAAGGCTTTGCCAATGACACTGTAATGACTGTGTTTAGACAAGCAGTAGGGTGGCTTCCAGACTCCCTCGCATCCACTTGCCACACCGAACAAGCAAAGCCAGCTGGGAACAGCACTGCAGAATAGATCAGCGGCAATGCACTGGGAAGAGCAATCCTGCAGTGGCCACGGGAGGCAATAGGTTTTACCCAAGTTTAGCGACCATGCACCACATTGTGTGCATCTCTCCCACAGGCCAGGTGCAGCAGATGCATGAAGAGTCCCCGTCCCCTTACCTTCTTTGTTCATTGCCGCATAGTGATTTGGTCACTCAGGGGCACACCGAGCTTCTCAGGCGGGCCTTGGCAGTCTCAGCTGAGCTCCGTGCTGCTAGCAATACTCAGCCTAGACAAAGTGTACACAAGATGCAGTCAGGGCAGCGTGGACATATGTCCCGTGGTATGAATAGGTGAGCTCATGTCTCACCTACACCCATTTTCTACCCTGGGTAAGCGTCCTCAGAAACCCCTGCGACTGCCCTGACACATTCCCATGAGCTGACCCCCCCCACTGTTGCCAGGCTTGTGCTTGGAGGTGGCTGGGGTTTCTAACCCCCCGGGCTAGAAACAGCTCCTTGTTTTCTGCCTTCTTCATGCGCTGGCGTGAGAAAGCAGCTCCGCAGCCCAGTTGGCACGCTGGGCACCCAGCCCCATTCTGTTCACCCGCTTTATTTTAAACAGCTTTCTCTATTGCCTGGGAAGGTCTGGGTTGTTTTTTTTTTTCTGAAACACTGGATTTTACAATTACCCTGCAATCTGCCATATGAGTGGGTTTCATTTTTGTTCCTCTCGGTGTCGTTCTAGACACACACACCCATGCAAGGGAGACGATGCTCCAGTTAGAGCATGCATCCCAGATGCAGGCCAGGGAGTTGACTAGAGCTCTCCTTTTTCAGGATCAGTATAGTCCCCATTACCTGAGGACCTCAGCATCTGTATCCATCGCTTGCACACAGAAAATGGAAGCACAGAAAGACCAAGTGCCTTGTCCCAAAACCTCTGGCAGAGCAGGGCCTTGAACTTATGGCTGCCCCAAATTCTGGGCCAGCAGCGGGAGAAAAGGCTGCTAACAGTCTCTTCGCAGATCCCATCGTACAAAACTCAAGGAGGCATTTGGCCCCAGTCCCCATGTCCGCAGGGACACTGGAGAATGAGAAGGGACAAAAAGAACGGAAAATTTCCAGTTTCTGCGTGTCGCAGAGAGGAACGAGGATGCTAAAGCAAAGGGCCTGATCCCTGTCCCGCCACCCCCAGCCCTTGATGGCACTGCTGTCTTAGGGAAAAATGAAACACCCCTATTGTGTTTGCAAGCCTGGGGCTGGAGCGCTCAGCCCTCCCTGGGCTCCATTTCATTTATCAGTTATTTTTACTGACATTTAACTTTAACATTTATTTAACATTATGCCATCTCCATTCCTCATTCCAAACACACAGCAAGGGGGATTTGTCCTGCTCCCTTCTCTCCCTTTGATACTGAGCCTGCTTGTACCTGGAGAAGCTCAAAATAACTAGGTGGCGGAAAGCCCTTTGGAAGAGGAGCAGTGGGCATTGATTTGGAAAGGGGCCATGTGAAACATCTGTGTCCACCTGACCCTGCTAGCATCCCTTTATACCTACAACTGCCGCACGCTCCAGGATCCTGCACCTGTAGTGAAGGCCACCTTTTTCATCTTAGTGAAAACCTGGCCACCCACATTGCACCCTGACCTCAGTCGCAGACAACCTGGCAGCCTGCGAGAGCAACGAGTAGGTCTCACACGCTGGCGGACACTGGCCTGAAGCCCACAGGCTTCGAGACACATGCTCCCCCAAGAGCCATGCTTAAACCTGACTGGGTTTTTCTCTTTGTTCAGGAGGTCAGAACAGCCGCAGGCATCTTCCCTGCCATTGAAACGCTGTGGGAAGGACACACCTGTGCTGCAGAGCTTTGTAGCACATTAATGGGCTGAATGTCCCCCTCGGGGAAACCCAGTGGGATTAACAAAATCCTGCCAGAGTTAGACACGATTCTTTGTCCATCGATCCCGACAACACGCTGCGCCGTTCATAGGGTTGGTGGGTGCACGCACGCTGTGGCCGAAGGTTTGACTGCGGCTGCCATAGAGTTACCCGAGCCCAAGGTAAACTCGGCACTTTGCTTACCATTTGAAGTATGTCCACAGCAGCTTGGACTAACCCCTGGAGTATTTAGCCACCCATTTGAATGGGATTGAGCCCCATTTTTATTCTATGCTATCAACAGCTGCATTGCAATCGGCACCTGAGCTGGCTAATTTAAAGCTTGCTTGGGTATCACCAAGCAAGCGAGAGCCACACCTTTCTCTGGTTATCGTATCGGCATACCCACAGTCCAAAATGACATTCATCTGTTTGCCACTTGCAGTCCAAGCCAACCCAGGAAGCAATCTGGGCCAAATTCAGCCCAAAGTGTAAGCAGAGTGTAACTCCCCTCAGCTCCACAGGGTTGTACTCTACTTACAATCTGGCTCGGTGTCACTTTTCTAGGCTCCTCTTCTGCGGTTCAGTGAAAAGCAGAGTGCCCATGCCTAAGGCTCAGTGGTTAATTGGCAGAAGAAGAGAGGCAATAGCTTAAAAGCTGCTGGATGGCAGGCATACATCCGCTATTTCTGAGCTGGTTTTTCAACTACTCCATGCCAGATAAATAGCTAACTATGCATGGATTTTTTTTTTTTTTAAGCAGGATATAAAATGTCCCTTCACTTTTCGCATTACAGCGAACGCTGCTCATCCATCGTCCTTCTTTACTGGACAAGGCCATATTTATTCACCTCCTGGTAAAGGGTGGTGGTGTTTTTTTTAATTGCTCTATTTGTATTACAATAGAGCCTAGAGAGCCCTCCAACATAAAGCTGCCTCGTGCTTGGTGCTGCACAGACCCAGTACTAGGGCCAGTCCCCGCTTCAATGACCTTCCAGTGTAACTAGACAAGGCAGACGGAGCTTGGGTGATTTCTTCTTTGCCCATCCATTGAAGAACTAAAACAAGATGAGAGCAAGAGAACAAAGGATGGGATTTTTCAAATGCGCTCAGCCTCCACTTTATTCTGCTCCTCTTAAAGCCCGTGGTCTGACTTCCATTTATCATGGACTCCGGCGGAGGTAGAGAGACGCCGACACCTAACGACGCCTCCTCGTCCCTCCTGGGTAGAGCAGTTAGTAGGAGCGATTAGCACGCGAGTGGCTGCAGCTCTAAATCAGGCAGTTGACCTGCTTCCTCGCAGCTCGCCGTGCTCCCGGCACGTTCGGCAGGTATCCAGGGTTATTGGTTTTATTTTACGCCTCCATTTTAGCTAGCAAAAGGAAGCCCGCTGCTACTGCATTAATGTCATCTCTGTGAGATTGCCCTGTTTCGACTGGCAAGCTGCTCTCGTCCCACAGACTCTGTGAACTGCTAATTAACTCTCCATTATGATTTTTAGCAAAGTAAAGCAATATGACACAATTCAATTAAAATGACAAAAGGAGGGTAGAGCTGACATATGGTTCCCCCAGTGGGCTTTTTCTTTTTTCTTTCTAACGGAGGCAGAGGATGAGCCCATCTCACACTCATGTCTCGTGTCAGGAAAGAGAAGACCATCAGCCTGCCCCATATCTGGCTCCTGGACCAGGTGATTTTCCTAGGTGAAAAATTCCTCCTCTCAAAGCTTGTTCTTTACCGTCTCTGCTGTGTCAAAGCAACAAGCCTTCACTCCTGCCAGGGGCATCCCTGGGACTCTCCTGCCTGGGAGGCTGGTATCGGGGTTGGGGGTGATTTTGAAGGTTTTGCTAAGATCTCGAACAAACCAGGTTTTCCCATTTTTGTGGCGACTCCTGTCTTCCTCGGAGCTTCTCCCCAACCCTCCGTCCCACCCATTGCCTCGTGCTGCCCCTGCTAATGTCACTGCTTTCTTTCCGTCCTTCTCCTGATCCTTCCTTATAACTCGCTGCTTCCACAAATCCTTCACATCACCAGCAACTCATCACAGCCCTAACGCAGCAAAGCACTTAATCAAATGCTTAAGTTTAAGCTTGTAGGTGGTTCCCCTGACTGTAACGCCAGAAACGGTGAAGGAATCTACTTTGCACTTCTCTCCCTTATTTCCAACCGGAGGCCCATAGCCGTAGACAGGTGCTTGCAGCGATCCCCACTGGGAAGGTGCTCCAGAGGCGTGATATTATCATCCCTACACCAGGCACTTCAGGTTGGATGCCAGCTCCCATCCCAGACTCTCCTAAAAGGCTCAAGCTGCCAATGAATCACTGAAGGAAAAAAATAAATATACATTATATTCTCCTTGGGATCGTGAAGGTCTCAGATTAAATTATCACCAGCAGATTGTGCAGCAAAGCAGGAGGTATCTGTAGCTATAAAGAGAGGTTGCTCTGCTATGCTAGACATGGCAAGGGAAGCCCAGAGGCTCTGCTCCCAGCGGCGGTGAAGAACGTGTTTTGCAGGGAGGAACGCTGATCCAATCATTTCTGTGAGCAAGGGATGGGCTCTTTTTTCCCTACCTGTTTAATTAAACATGTTAAGAAACTGCAGTGGGGAGTTTATTGGGTTTTTTTTCCCTTTCCGGTGCACTGTCTCTCATTAAAAATAAAGGGGGGGTGTTTGCTGGAAACATCGCTTTCAAATAAGTCTTAATTTAAATAATTAAAATGAGTGCCATTTGTTTTCCTTGTTGGGTTTTTTTATTTTCTGACCCACTTCCATGTCAGTTTAGTGCAGATTAAGGGGATCTGCACAGGCTGAAGACACAGGTGGAGGAGGGTGGTCTCAGGGGGTCTTTGCATAGATCCCACACCCAGTTTGATGGTCCATCCTGCTTGCTTATATCCAGAAAGGACCCTCTGGGCCTATTTGGCTAATGCAGTAGAAATGTAGGGCAGGAAAGAAGTCCCATCCGCACTGGAGATAACATGACGGCCGTCTTCGCATGGCACTGAGTACTGGGCCAAGTCCCCGCAAGGTGCTAGGAAGGGTTGTGGCACTGTGTTGCAAATGAGACGTGAAAGCAAAGCCTTCCTGACAACTGAAGCTCCCAGGGCACTTTCAGCAAGAGCCAGAGCATGTTATCCCCCGTGTGCTGGCCCACTTCCACCTGGGTCGTTACATCAAACCTCGCTAAATGATCCTTCATTTTCAGCTGGATGCAAAATTCTGTCTCACTTCTTATCCCAAACTGTTGCATTGAATTAACCAGTCACCCCAGTTCATCACAGAGGTAACTGACTGGAGTCAGCCCTACAGTTTGTAGTTTGGTTTTTAAAGAGCTTTGGGACACATTAGACTGGATAAAAATTTTATAAGGGATATATATAAATTCTCATGCTTCAGGATATAAGCCAACTACTAACTGCCTGGGGTGAGGAAGAAACTTCCCCCCAGGGCATATTAGAGCATAATTGTCCATTAAGGAAGTTTTACAATCTTCTATGAGTTTTGCAAAAAATGAAAACTTTCAGGTTCCCGACAAAAGCATTCGGTTTTCAGCCTTTTTGTTGAAAAAAGTCAACATCCTTAGCATGAAAAAAAAAAAAACCAACTTCAACCACCTCTAGGAAGAATGGGGCAGAGAGGAATTTGGGATTTAAGCAGTGACATCCAAGGTCCCATTTGCAGCCAGGTGTTAACTGTCCCTATGGAAGTTTAAGCCCCAAGACACCTATGGGAGTAATTTCTTCGTTATTCCAAAGAGTTATTAGCAGGCATTTGCCCTGATGCAGCTGCTACTGGCAACTGTTACAAGCAAGATATTTAGGGATGCAGGAAGAGCAATGGTACCACTCAGGCAGAAAACGGCAATCGTGGCTGGGCAGGTAGCAAAGCTGGGTCAGTTCCTCAAACTCTCGCAGAACTGTAGTCTGGAAACTAAATGTTCTTCAGCACATGTAAAACTCATCCTGTATTATGAAGCAAACAGCACAAGGAGCTGATTCAATGGATACAGCACCAAAAATTCAGCTTCAAGACAGCCTCTCCATCCTCCCCCTTCCCAACCTGTAGGTAAGGATCTCCGTCTCCAAGACGCTGTATCCAAACTGACGTCTTGACACAGCTGCCACTACCAATTGTGCCATTGTCAATATGTCGAACCTGCCAGACTGGACCTCTCCCCTTTGAAACAATGACTCCGGTTGTCATTGTGATGGGAAATGGTGCGTAGTTTCTTTCTGGATGCGAGGTGACCCTTTGTAAATAGTCCCCGGTTACAAGCACATCACAATTATTAACGATTCCTGTTAATGGTTATTATGATAGGCCCCGATATAGCCCATGTCTTTAAAGGTCTTTGCAAATGTCAGACAGTCAGAAAATCTCACAAGAGTAGATAAGGCTCATTAACAAGAGCTTACAGAAAAATCAAGCAGAGGACGGTAGCTGTGCCAGGCTACTCCATTTCCCACGGGGTAAGAGTGGACACCCACCTAATGGTTCCCACAAACCAGCTGATGTGTGGTAGGTCCTTCCTCCTCCTAACCTGGTAGCATTTGTTCATCTGTTCAGCCCTCCATAGAAGAACTAAGCCATCATCACCAGGGGGCTTGCACGTGGCCACCCTCCTCCCAACTTTCCTCTTGGTGTAGTCTGTCCAGGGCCCACCAAGAACAGGGAGGGCTCTGATGACATTTCCAAGTTTTCACCAAAATGCTGAAAACTGATCATATTTGTCAGGAAAAAAAAAAGGGGATGTTTGCAGTTTCTGCCCCAAAACATTTACAGCGACACTTGCTGTGAAAAGCAGACATTATCCACAGACTTCTCTCTTGCAAAGCCTGTTTTCCATCCAAAAAAAACACAGTTTCAAGAGAAAAATGTTGACCAGCCCTAACGCAGCTTCACAGCACCAGCATTGTAGCCAGTTCTGGCTTGGATTCAGAAGCCTGCATCTGCCTGGGCATGGACGGCAAACTTTGAGGCCACCTAACACTGGCACATCAAGGTAAAGCTGGTATAAATGAGGACTGGGCCCAGTGCCCCAGAAGTGCTTGTACCACCATGTCTAGAGGACTGCAGGGCCATCACCAGACTCCTCAGGGAATAAGGTTGCTGGGGGAAGAGAATGGTATAAGGACCACATGGAAAGGTCCTTATACCATTATATAGAGAGAATGATATAAGGGCCACAGGGCAGGAAGGGCATTGGAGAAGAGAGGAGATAGAGAGGACAAGGAGAACAGGCAGAGGAAGGGGGGAAATGCATCTCAGAGCAAGGATAGAAGAAATACAGCAAGAGGGGGAGGCAAAGGAGAGGGGAGCGGAGAAGTGAAAGGAAAGCAGACCTGAGAGCAGAGGGGCAGGCAGCTCTGTGGAAACCCCTGTTTTTACCAGTCACTAGCTTTGTCCTTCCTTCTGGGTGGGTGGTGATACAGGCAGGAAATATCTTGGAAAGTGTCAGGGCCAGAAAACAGGCTCCTTCCTCCCACCGGGAACGGGGGCACCTCTGCCCTGCCAGCATCTTGAGTCAGGCCCCAATTCCACGAGGGCCTTTGCCCGAGTGCCCCGCTGTCTGGGCTCGGTCACCCGCAGGTCCAGCAGCAAAGACAGGTAGACGGGCCTCTACCGACCGAACACGTGGTGCAAACTTGTACACCCCAGACCCAAAAGCCACACCAAGTCCAGAGGAAGGAACAGCACATGGCTCTGGCCCCAACTCCAAGCTCTTTAACTTCTTGACAATGGCTGCGGCAGAGTTCCTCGCATGACGGGGTATGTTTCTGACCCACAAATATAACAGCTTTAGGAGGAGGCATCTCAGCCTTGCAAAGCTGGCTTTCCTTTCCTCTCTGCTAAGTCTACGAGGGCCAGATTTTCCAAAAAGCTCAATACCAAGCAGGTCCCACTGTGACAGTTCCCTAATACCCACTTCTGTCTAATGCAGGTAGGAGCATGCAGATCCAAGTGCTGCTGGAGATTTTCTCCTCTGCCGACTTAGCAAGTCCCTCTGGAGATTTTTCTTATGATTTTTTCTGCATTTAGAAGCATTTCTGCCACTCAGTGGTATGAACCATTCTACTGCTTCAAAAGGAAATGTATTTAAACTTGTTTCAGGCAGGTGATCTGCCTCCACCATGTGACCCTGGCCATGCACTTTCTTTGGTTTCCAACAAAGTTTGTCCATTTTCCAGATGCCTCCTCATTTGCTCCTGCTCTGTCGTCACTCAGTGGCCACCTCCTCTCCAAGTTGTCTTTGGTTTCCCCATTTAATGAGCTTGTTCTTCCAAATGCCCCAGAAATCAGAGTCCTCATTGCTCCACAGAGCTCAATGCAAACAGCCAATGCGTGGGAGTTTCCCAGGTCATGATCTTTTGCCCTGGCACAAGTCAGAGGATGCTTCCAGCCCCAGCAATTAATGGAGCAGAAGAAAAAGCAGAAAACACATTGCTCCTTTTGCCCATGAAGACATACAGACGTGAGTAACATCACTTAGGCAAGTTAATCCCACACACAAATGCTTACAGAAGCAAATTAGAGCCAGTTGCCCACTGCATTCTCAGGCTGGGACAAGGCCATTTTGGTTAAGGAGTAATGACGTCCACAAATGGGTTCCCAATGACCTGGTAGCATTCAGACAGGCATAATAGGCTGGATCCTCAGCTGGTGCAAATCAGTACATCTCCAAAGTCCATGGCGATATGCCAGTTTATAGCAGATGCAACTCTAACCCAAGATACTCTAAGCCGCATAGAGCTCCCCTCTTACAGAATGCAAGCCACGGCAGAGGGACACAATGCCGCCTGTTTGCTGATCATGATTTATGTATGCAGATGACAGTGCTCTTCCACTTACTGTTAATGATGTTCCTTCTCCCTCTAATGCCCTCCTCTCTGAAACAGCTGGCTTAATAAACCTCTCTTCCTCCGTCAGTCTTGATAAAACCGTAACTTGTTTTTTCCATTAGCAAATTCAGTCAAACTAATACCTTTGCATTTCCAGTTGTGGACTGTGTCACATCTCCTAAGGATCTTAAAGTCATACTTGATGATATTCTCCCCTTCAGTAAACATATTGATTACATTACAAATAAGATTACTGCTAAACATGGCCCTTTACAGGGAATAAGACAACATCACTGCTTCGTCCCCGCCAAAGACGTTTGAGTTTATTTGTTCCAGGACATCTTGATTATTGTGATTCAATCTGATTCTGCTCTTCCTAACCCACGAGGGAGCATGACACAATAGACGCTGCATTTTGGGTGATTATAACACACCTTGGGGGTGTTTATAAGGCAAGAAACAAAAGACAGAAGGACTTTAACTACCTGGGAAACGCAATAATTCCCTAACAATGTACTGCCCCTGGGGCTATTTTGAACTAGAATGGATGCATCTGTAGGGCATTATGGTTGGGGGCATGACATCATTTCCAGCCTATCAGAGCTCTAGTTGGTCCAGAGTCCTAAAGCTATTGTGTATTATTACAGTATTTTCTCATGAGCATATTTTGGTCTGTGTTAACTCACACGTAGCAGGCATTCTGGATACTCAGTACTACAAGGGGAGGGAACCCAGTAGCAAGACGGACGGGGCACATGGATCCCCTGACTAACCCAGCAAAAGCCTCTTTGCAGGGTCCCAGCTCCATGAAAGAGGCCTCTCATCATAAGGTCGGTTTTCCTGAGAGTCCAAACTGAGATCTACAGCACCCTAAAAACTGGGTCTAAACCATTGGGCAAGGCCAGTATCATCAACTCAACTGGGGGGTGGGGGAGAGAGGCCAAGAGCAGACAACAGATACTGGGAATGTCTAGCCCAGTGGTTCTCAACCTTTTTAGGCTCAAGGCTCCCCTCCTTACCTGCTGTAAATTGAGCAGCACCCCATTTCAAAAACTAACGGATTTACTACTTCCTTGCAGAAGGGCCAAGCAGTGGGGGCAGGAAAACAGCCAGCCAGGGACAGCCTGAACCTGCCCTTTTCTGCTCATTGTTTCATACCTAGAGCCTGAGCCTGTCTTTTTTGCCTGCTCATCTCCCCACACTTCCTGAAACACCCTTCAAAGGATCTCATGGCACGCCCGACTGCCCCATCAACCCAGCTGAGAATCACAGACCTAGTCCGCTACAAGAGCATGACTGCAGCAAGTGCAAATATGCTCCAGAAAATTTGGGTCTCAATGAGCGCCTATTCTTACAACACACACTTCAGTCCAGAGGACGTACTCAAGAGACCAGGCTATGCTGAAGCCCATGCTGCCACTCCTTCCCTGCTATTGGTACCTGAGCTAATCAGGGTAAGAGCTTGAACAGATGACACGTTTACACCAGGGTAAAAAAAGGAGCAGACATGAAGTATAGCCCTCCCCTAGTATAACTTCCTGGGATCTGGTATAGACCTCTCCCAGGGAAAGTTACATCGGTGTTGGTGTTGTGTGTCCACACTTAACCCAAGAGAGTCATTTGCTCAAACTAACAAGCTGTGGATTGATTCCTATGGAGCGGAGATCTCCCTGCCACTCCAAAGCCTGCAATGACTTGAACCATTTGACAGTCATCACTGCCCAAATTCAGCATTGCTCCAAGATGACAAAACTGCAGAGAGCTCCCCAGAGCTGCACCCCCTTAGGACAGTGCTGAGTGTGGAGCACCTCTCTCCAGGTCTCTCTGCCTCAATGTTTCATATAATCATAGAAAATTAGAGTTGGAAGGGACCTCAGGGGTTCCTCTAGTCCAACCCTTGCTGAAAGCAGGACCATTCCCAACTAGATCATCCCAGCCAAAGCTTTGTCTAGCCGGGTTTTGAAAACCCCCAAGGATGGAGCTTCCACCACATCTCTGGGTTACCTGTTCCAGTGCTTTACTACCCTCCTCATGAGAAAATTCTTCCTAATATCCAACCTAAACTTTCCTTGCTGCAACTTGAGCCCATTGCTCCTTGTTCTGTCATCTGTCCCCACTGAGAACAGCCCAGCTCCATCCTCTTTCCAACCCCCCTTCCGGTAGTTGAAGGCTGCTATTAAATCCCCCGTCAGTCTTCTCTTCTCTAGACTAAATAAACCCAGTTCCCTCACCCTCGTCTCATAAGTCATGTGTTCCAGCCCCCCAACCATTTTTGTTGCCCTTTTAGAAGCTTCTTCCATCAATGATAAGCCTGAGATATTTAGTGGACAAATTCCGTTCCAATCACGACTTTTAGGATTAGCTCAAAACAAGCCTCTTCAGTTCCCATTCTCTTCTGTCTACCCCAGGAATTCAACACTTGGAAGAAATTAAATTCAAAGGAAGTGGGATCAGGGGCATCTAAAGGAGACGGTTACAGCTGTTGATCCTGTACAGACTGTGCATTTGGATACCTATTTCCCTGCCTCCCGACACCACCAAGTGTTCCCTTGGACTGAGCACATCATGATTCTTGTAATACTCACTTTCATTCTACACCCAGACTGATTCCCTCCACTTGTAAATTGGGTTTCACTTGCAAAGTTCACAGGCATATGCAAAATTCGCAGAAGCAGGCTGGCCAAGTTCGCCGACGACACCAAACTCTGGGGTAAAGCATCCACACCTGAGGACAGGAGGGTGATCCAGGCAGATCTTGACAGGCTCATGAAATGGGCGGATGAGAACCTGATGGTGTTTAACACCGAAAAATGCAAGGTTCTCCACCTTGGGAGGAAAAACCTGCAGCATGTCTATAGGCTCGGCTGTGCTACGCTGACCAGCACTACGGACGAGACAGATTTGGGGGTCATGATTGACCACAAGATGAACATGAGCCTTCAAAGTGATGCTGCGGATAGTAAAGCGAGCAAAATGCTGGCTTGCATCCATAGATGCTTCTCAAGCAAATCTCGGGATGTCATTCTCCCCTTGCACTCGGCCTTGGTGAGGCTGCAGCTGGAGAACTGCGTCCAGTTTTGGGCCCCACAATTCAAAAAGGGTGTGGAGAAGCTTGAGAGAATCCAGGGAAGTGCCACGCGCATAATCAGAGGTCAGGAAAACCGACCTTATGATGAGAGGCTGAAAGTCATAGGGCTCTTCAGTCTAGAAAAGTGCAGGCTCAGGGGTGATCTGGTGGCCACCTGTAAGTTTATCAGGGGTGTTCACCAGAGCACCCCAAGGGATGACAAGATCGAACGGTCACAAACTCCTCCATGACGGTTTCAGGCTGGACATAAGGAAGAACTTCTTCACTGTCCGAGCCCCCAAGGTTTGGAATGACTGCCACTGGAGGTAGTTCAAGCACCTACTTTGAACACCTTCAAGACACATTTGGATGCTTATCCAGCTAACTTCCTGCCCCTGGGACTGGGGGCTGGACTTGATGATCTTCCAAGGTCCCCTACTGCCCGAATGTCTATGAAGTCTATGAAATTCAGCTACTGTCCCTTCTGGAAAGATTTAACAAGCAACCGTCAATCCTTCTGGATGATGGTGTGTGTGAGAGGCCAATAGGACCTTCAACACGTACACCTAGGAAGGAGTATGGAGGGGTGGAGGCCTCCCAGACCTTTCATTCCCGCTTCAGACCATTGAGACAGAATCCAAAGTCCAGACCAAGTCTGCATGTTCGGTGCCTCGATGGCTGTTGTTATATGTGCATCTGGGAATCAAACCCAGGCCTCCCATGTAGCAGACAAAGATCCTATCACCGAACCACAACAGGAGGGTGTAAAGACTTAAGTACATAAATAAATAGTCTGGGGCTCTCCTTTCATCAAAGCCTACTGAAGTACACAGGGCTGCCCTAAATTTTATTTATTTATTTTTAATTGGAAATTTTTCCTATACTGCCGACTACATAATCCCTGCTTTTTCTCCCTTCCTATTTTCTATTATTCAGGGCTAGGTAAATGAATAATTTACATCTTGCATTAAGCAGAAAAGCTTTTTTTCTTGCATGCAAATTTGACTAAAGTAGTCTTCACCAAAGAGGGAGAGTAAAGTCAAAATGTATTTCTTCATTCCCCAATGCTGAGATGGCTTTTCCCTGCTGCTCCTTTCCCTGGCTGACAGCACCATCTGCCGTCTAAGGGAGGATGTGCTGTCAGAGACCAATAACAAATTCCTTCTGTTAATTTAAACACGGCTCAGATTTGCCCTTTAATCACCTATCAGAACACATCTCGCAAATATTAGATTCTTAACCTGCTTGGAAACCAAGACTAATCTGTTTGCTCTGATGTGCAGCGTAACCTGGATTTTCTACCTGGTAGGTTAAAGGATGCTGAAATGTTTATTAATATAGAAATAAACAAGAGCAATTAGCATTTATAAGGCACTTTTCAACCCAGATTCTTAGTGTGCCTGCTCAGTGCTAATTAGGCTCACGCCCGTGTGACAGGAATCAGAAACTAGCATTAACCTAATTTTGAAGACAAAGACATTGAGACACAAGGAGGCTGAAGAAATTTGAACAAAGGTCACTCAGCAAATTTGTGGCAGAGTCAAGGTGAGACGCCAGCTTTCCTGGCACTTGGTTTTGCAGCAGCCGACAACCTAGATAGTCTCCCTTGCAGTTGTTCTCAGCGCTTCTCTTTGGAGCAGTTCCTCTTCGCTCCCATTTTCCATGCACTCAATACACACAAAACCACAAGCTACCTCCTTTCAGTCCTGTGAGCTCAGCCAACTCTTCAATACTCTTTAAGAACCCTCTTTCTTGCCCTAGGATATGTGCTGAATGCCAGGCCTGTGGTCCAGCACCGTGCTTCTCCTTCACTCCAGTCTTCCACTCCCCCTTAGAAACTCAAGGGCACATCCTCAGCTATAAAACCCTGTTGCACACTCTCTTGAAATAGCTTTCCGCCTCCTTCACACTCAGAAGCAAGAACCTCTGCCAGCCTCTGTCCCTTCATTTCAAACATACGGCTGCAACAACTTAGAAGCTCACAGCTGCACATTTATGGAATGATCTTCAGCCCAAAGGTAAAAATCGCATTGAAACCTCTAAGCAGATTCAAATGCCAATCTGTTTCTATGATGCCAGCTAGAACTGGGACCAAAGAGGCTTGTTGGATCAACAAGACCATCCCAGTATCAGCAAAGGGTCTAGCTTGCTTCTCGCATGAAGAATTGATCATTGAGGCATCCAACTTGGGAGGAGGTGCACTCTCCTCTCTTATTAAAGGGGGATCTGGAAGCAATCCCTGTTTCCTAATGCTGCATTGTAAAAGGTTAAGGCAACTGCCCTCTTTCTAGGAAAGGTTCCAACAAGCCCATCGTTTGCAGTAGCTCTTTGAAATACAGCAGGACAAAAGTCCACAAGCTAGAGGAAAAAGTTTTCCTTTGTTCTGTGCAATTTCCTTCAGTTGGCTGAGACCAACTATTTTAAAAACCCACCTTTTGCCTTCCTTTGGTTTGCAGTGCTCAGGAAGCAGCTGGCAGCCTGCCAAAATAAGAAAAGACGTTGAACATGGTAAAGAGCTGGATCTATATTGCTGTTAAAGCAGCACCAACCTATGCCGCTCCAGACTCTGGGAGCTGCTGTAATGGCAGCGAGCCAGGCACAGACCCTCCCTTCTGACTCTTTTCTTCCAGTGCAGCACATGGTCTGAAAGCCTCATCTCACTTTTGGGGTTACACATAGCTGTAGTTCAACCCTTTGTAGCAGGAGGGAAAAAATAGCTAGGCTCTCACCCTGAATGCCCCCAGTGACCTGGCCCAAGGCATAATGGCAGCATCCCATCCATCAGGTTAGCAGCCTCTCCAGGTGCCAGCTTGTCCCACAACGCAGGTTGCAGACACCTGCGTTTGAAGTCTTGAGGTTCACACTCAGCTAAGGAGACATTAAGGGGGAGGGAAGAGCCATAGTTGTACATGACGGGAGTTTGTTTCTGCCTTTTCAAAGCAAATGCTCAGGGCATGACATTGCAAAAGTCCCCTCACATCACACGGGAGTGCAAAGTCAAGAGCATAACAGGTAGGAGATGCTAGATCCAGAGATGGCTGTGCAATCTTAACAGGGTGCCTGTGAGCACATGCAGGATGGCAGAGACTTCGTTTCCACCATCACAGACTGCTCTGCCGAAAGCCCTCTGCCTCGTTTTGTGCACCAGGGGAGCGCACAGAAAATGCCAGTTTGGCACTTTGTAACTACCGCGAGCTCAAGTCTGCAGCCTTGATTTTATTTTATGGAACACACACCTAAGATTGCCTTAACTCTTACCCCATTATGACACTGCTCTCTCTCCAGTAACTTGATGGCAACCCCTCACCCCCATCTGGACACAGCTCTGCTGACAGAAGAGGACTTCTGTGTGCGGAAGCTAGGAGAAAACCCCCTTAAGTAGAGCCCAATTTCCACCTGGGGGCTTTGCTGGCAAAGCTGTGCTGCCCCATAATATAAATAAGCCCCAAATCCATAAGAGAATCACATTTCACAGCATATAAAAGCCCCCTCTGAGCACTGGGACAGTATAAATGGGCCTTAAATGTTGTTTGCCCACATTAAGACTCCTTTATCCATGCATATAGTTGATGGCATCACAAGTTAAAAACTTGGGTTTACATTTTCCCCCAGGGACCAGAGCCATCCCTCTCCCCATCGCAGAGCACTGCTCTCCTAGAAGAACAAGAAGTATTTGTTCTTCACCATTTAGCCTAAAAGACAAGTGCAATGCTGCAACTTGTTCTAGACATCACACAGGGTCTGCATAATGAAACAAGTTAGCAAGCATTTACTTAATCGCCATTTCTCTTGGCAACATAATTTTGAAACTGGATGGAAAAGCACATGAACCAAGTGCTGCAAGGTTGTGAAAACAGGTTTTATTATGTATTTATTCCATTCTTCTTCAAAAATATAGCGCGTGTAAGGGACCAAAGGCTGCTCATTTTATTCATGCAAGTAGTCTATTGACTTCAAACAAGAATACTCCTAGGACCAAACCGAACAGAATGCAGACCTCGCTGCTTTCTGGGAGTGGGGCGGGGGAAAGGAAGCGGCAAATGTACTAATGCAAAAAAGTAGAAGAAAAATATCCTGCATCTCATGAGGAATGTCATTACTGAAATGGCAGATCACAAGGCTAGTCTAGTACCAGCTAAAATGTCTCCCCACACCCAGAAATAAAAAGCCACAAAAATCAAAGCTCTGTATTGCCTGTAACAGAACAATACAGATCTCTCATTAGCCATGCGAGCCTGTGGCTCAAGGCTGCTAATTCCTCGAGCAAGTTTCATAGTCATGGACCCCTTTTATGAAAAGAAAGCTGAAAGACTTCATATGGGAACAGTGATTTTCAGCCCCAGGTCTCTGGTTCAAATCAAACCCAGAAGGGCAATGGGTGATCAGAGCTGTTAAGCAAAGGGTGCTTGGCAAGCTATGTTTAAATGATCTGGCTGTGATAACTGTTCATCTCCTGGGAGGAACGCATGTCACATGTCTATCCCATCAACTTTCCCAATGGAAGTGGCATCTTAATTTCCACCCCCAACAGACAGTTTAAGCTACAGGCAGCCTAAGCATCCACAGCTGCAGCACCACCCAGGCAGAGTTGAGGCAAGCGAGCAAGGCAATGAAAACTATAATGCTACTACCCCTGCGCCATCCATGCCTTGAATTAATAAAACGTTTCATCCTGCAGATTTGTCATTCTAGCAGCTTTCACAAACTCCTCCATTGCTTTCCAGTAAAAATACATCACAATAATTTATGAAAAAAAACGGCATTCAGGGTGCACTCTGCTCTGCGTTTTCCAAACCACAGAGGCTCAGTTGAACGTGATTCTTCAAAGCAACAATTTCATTTTTTTCCCCTGTACTTTATAACCAATTACAACATGGCAGTTTAGCCCACATTTTCAAGAGGCCATCACAAGTAGTCACAGATGTGCAATGCAAAAAATGGTGCAGACAAGTCAATGTGAATTAAGACCTTATTTGCACAATGCAAGTTTGGCACACAATTATTTATGACTTGCTAAAGTTTGGGTCTACATATACAGGACCAATTGTTCCTAAAATTGTAGCAACAACTATATAAATAATCAGGGCTAAGTCTTTCTGACTTCACTTGCCCCAGAAAGGCAAGGTACCTAACTGCAGATGGAGAACTAAACAGGGATATAAAGATGACAGTTTCAACAATCATTACAATATTGACTGCTAGTAGTGATATCAAATTATCTGCAGTTTAGACAATCTTGGAGAAAGGTCAGTTACAGGTTTTGGATCATGTTAAAATCATCTGAAAAATCTTCATTAGTGAGAATTTTATGGAATTTCTCAGAGTTTTCATAGAATCAGAGAAAATTATAGCTGGAAGGGGCCTCAGGAGCCTCACATCTAGTTCAGCCCCCTGCCCAAAGCAGGACCAGCCCCAACTATCTTATCCCAGCCAAGGCTTTGTCTAGCCACATCTTAAAAACGTCAGCGATGGTGATTACACAACCTGTCTGGGTAAGCTGTTCAAGTGCTTTACTACTGTCCTAGTGAGAAAGTTTTCCTGATATTGAATCTAAACTTCCCTTGCTGCAATTTGATGCCATTGCTTCATGCTCTGTCATCTGCCATCATTGAGAGCAGTCCAGCTCCATCCTCTTTGGAATCACCCTAGATTCATAGATGTTTGGGTCAGAAGGGACCTCAGTAGGTCGTCGAGTCTGACCCCTTGCCCTGGGCAGGAAAGAGCACTGGGGTCAGACAACCCTGGCAGGCGCATGCCCAGCCTCCTCTTAAAGACCCTCAGGGTAGGGGAGAGCACCACCTCCCTTGGAAGCCCATTCCAGATTCTGGCAACCCTTACCATAAAGAAGCTCTTTCCGGTCCAACCTAAATCTGCTCTCATCCAGTTTGTGGCTGTTGTTCCTAGTTAGTCCAAGGGGTGCCCTAGTAAACAGGGCATCTCCTATTCCTTGCTGCACCCCCAACCTTCCCCCCAATTAATTTGTAGGCAGCCACAAGATCACCTCTCAGCCTTCTCTTGTGGAGGCTGAAGAGATCCAGGTCCCTCAATCGCTCCTTGCAGGGCTTGGCCTGAAGACCCTTAACCATATGAGTAGCCGTCCTCTGGACTCTCTCAAGGTTGTCCACATCCCTCTTGAAGTGCAGCGCCCAAAACTGGATGCGGTACTCAAACTGCAGCCTGACCAATGCCGCATAGAGGGAAAGTACCACCTCCTTGGACCTGCTTGTCATGCACCTGCTGATGCATGACAAAAATCTCCTCTCCGTCTTCTTTTCTCTAGGCTACATAAGCCCAGTTCCCTCAGCCGCTCCTCACAGGTTATGTGCCCCAACCACTGAACCATTTTCATTGCCCTCCACTGGACTTTCTCTAATTTGTTCACTTCCTTTCTGTAGTGGAGGCCCAAAACTGGACACAGGACTCCAGATGTGGCCTCACCAGTGCCAAATAGAGGGGAAGAAGCACTTCCCTTGATCTGGCAGCAGCACTCCTACTAACGCAGCCCAGGATGCTGTTAGCCTTCTTGGCAACAAGGGCACACTGCTGGCCCATATTCAGCTTATTGTCCACTGTAACCCCAGGTCCATTTCCGCAGAGCTGCTGCTTAGCCAGTTGGTCTCCAGCCTGTACTGGTGCACGGGATTGTTCCTTCCTAAGTGTAAAATGTTGCACTTGTCCTTGTTGAACCTCGAGATGTCTTTTGGTCCAATCCTCCAATTTGTTGTCTCTCTCTGAATCCCAGCCATACCCTCCAGCATATCTACTACTGCCCCCAGCTTAATGTCATCCACAAACTTGCTGAGGGTGCACTCCATCTCATCTTCCAGATCGTTAAGAGATTAAACAAAACTGGCCCCAGGACCAACCCCTCAGGCACTCTACTTGATACCTGCTGCCAACTAGACACTGAGCTACTGATTACTAACCTCTGAGCCCAACAATCCAGCCATTGTCTATCTGCCGTACAGTCCATTCATCCAATCCGTATGTCCTTAACCTGCTTGCGAGAATGTTGCTGGAGAACGCATCAAAAACCTTGCTAAAGTCAAGGTACGCCACATCCACTGGTCTCCCCGCATCCACAGAGCCAGTCATCTCATCATAGAAGGCAATCAGGTTGGTCAGGCATGACTTGCCCTTGGTGAATCCCTGCTGACTGCTCCTAATCACCTTCTTCTCCTCCTCCAAGTGCTTAAAAATGAACTCCTTGACAACCTGCTCCATGATTTTTCCAGGGACTGAGGTGAAGCTGACTGGTCTGTAGTTCCCCAGATCCTCCTGCCCTTTCTTAAAGATGGCACTATATTTGCCCTTTTCCAATTGTCCAGGACCCCTCCCGATCACCATGAGTTTTCAAAGATTATGGCCAGGTGCTCTGCAGTCGCATCAGCCAACTCCTTCAGCATCCTCGGGTACATCATGTTTGGCCCCATGAACTTGTACACACCCAGCTTTTCTAAATAGTCCCTAACATGTTCTTTAATCATTGTTGGCTACTCACCTCCTCCCCAAACTGTACTGCCAGATGCAGTAGTCTGGGAGCTGACCTTGCCTGTGAAGACTGAAGTAAAAAAAGCATTGATTAACCTCCCCATAGGCTGCCTCCCCATTCAGTAAGGGACCTAACTCTTTCCCTGATCTTCCCTCTTGTTGCCGACACACTTGTAGAAACCCTTCTTGCTACCCGTCACATCCCTTGCTAGCTGCAACTCCAATCATGCTTTGGCCTTCCTGACCTCATCCCTGCATGCCTGAGCAATAGTCTTATACTCCTCCCTTGTCATTTGTCCAAGTTCCCACTTGTAAGCTTCCTTTTTGTGGTTTACCTCACTGAAGAGTTCTCTGCTAAGCCAAGCTGGTCTTCTGCCACACTTGCTAGTCCTCCTGCACATCGGGATGGTTTGTATCTGCAACGTCAGTAAGGTTTCTTTAAAAATACAACCAGCTGTCCTGGACTCCCTTCATGAGTCTCTCATTATGTATTCTGAAAGGTGTCTCAAGAACAAACCTATTTAATTATACTGCTACAAAATATGAAAAGCAGGTTGAATTCAGAATACCTGATTAAAATTCTAATTGTTCTGCTGGCTTTTCAAGCCAAAAGGATGGTATCAGTAGCTGAAGTACATTACAGCCATGTACTGCCTTCTGTTCTGTCTGATCACATGACTTGCCATGAAAAGAGATGGCAAATCACAGTAGTGTAACTAAGAGGGGGAGTGGTGGAAAGGAGCAGGAGGGAAGTGGACTGCTCAGGCAACAGAACTGCCCAACTCACCACTAGCAAAACACTGTTTCTACGTAGTGCACTCCAGCTCGCTCTTCAGGCTTCTCAAACTGCAGCCCCTGAGTATCAAAAACCTGAGTTGGGGACACGGAAAGAAACTGCAACAAGTTACATGCCCATGCTTTTTGGAGGTTGCACTGCAGGGAGCCATCATCCTGCAAATGCCATTCCTATATTTAAGGGCAGACTAGACTATCACAGCTTCGTTTAAATCAGTAGGGGCCAACCTTTTTTGCAGGCATGCCAAAAATTACCCTGCACCCTCCCCAAGGACCTACCGCTCTAATCCCTTTCCCTTACCCAATTTGCGGCTCAGCTTTTTGCTCCCTGCCCAAGTGGTGCTCTGCTTTCTGCCCAGAGATTCCTGCTTCATTTGAAGCTATGCTTTCCGCTCCGTCCCTTCCCCCATCTGCCACTTGCCACACAGATAAGCTGCCTTTGCCACTTGTGACACCTGGGCCACAGGTTAGCCACCCCTGCTTTAGCTGGTCCATTTGAAACCCCTCAGATACCTTATTTACTCACATACCACAAGCACCTTTCTCTGCAAAAATCAGCCCTCCGAAATTGTGGTGCGTGCTTTAAGTGGGAAGGGTGGTTTTTCATCACTGCAATAAAAAGAGGGAGGAATATTAGAGCACAGCATTTGCTTGCTTCTGGATGCCAAGACAGCTGCTGTTTCTCCATGGTCCAAACAAGCAGGAGGAGTGGAGACCTGCGTTAGACTTTCTCATAGCTGTCGCTATTGGTGGAGCACTGTAGCTGGTGCCTGAAAGAGCAAATGAACTGGTTCCAGGCAAGTGAGCTGCTGCATGCGGTCTCTAGTATCCCAACAAGACTTTGGACGCTCCTTGATTTTGGAAACCAGAAAACAGATTTTTCAAGTCATGGCATGAGATAGACTAAGTCCCCCAGGAAACACAGAGGGTCCCAGAAGTATGGCGATCTAGGAGACAGTCTGAGCAAGACAGCAGGAACTTCCTGGGGTGGCATGAGACCGATAAAGCTAAGGGCCAAGACCCTTGCAAGAGAAGTGGCAAAGCAGTCCTTCAGATAAGTTCCTATAAATAACAGTGTTGTTTGCACAGCACAAGCTTCATTAAGATGCTATCAACTGCATGCAGCAGCTCACTTGCCCCAAGGTTGAGAGAGGAATCTGCCCCTTCTGTTTGCTTGGGCCACAGAGAAACAACAGCCATCTTGGCAGCCAGAAGCAAACAGACACTGTGCTCTTATATTCTTCCTTTAAGAGATGCTCCCCAATTCTGGAGGGCTGATTTGGGAGAGGGATGCGTGTGGTACATGAGTAATGCAGTATTTCCAAAATGCCATTTCTGCTACATGTGGAATGTACCATATGCCACAAAAGCTGCACGCTTGTGAGGCCTGTCACAGCTCAGATGTGGCCATCCCAAACCCATGACAATGAAACTTCAGTATGACACCTTACTACCACATTGCATGTTTTATGTATTACAAATTTTGGAGATTCTGAAATTTTTGGAAAAGTCAGTTTCTTCTCCACTTACGTGTCAAGTGAAAAATAACAGACTTTTAAAAAATGATCAAAGTTGTAGATATAGATATATAATTAAAGCAAACTTATCAAAACATGCTTTCCTAACAGTGACCCTTCAGATCTTAGCAGCAGATTCTGTTTTCCTGTATTTATGCCCATGTTACAAGTCAGCTTTTGCCCTCAGATATGTCCTTACTGAAGTCAATAAATAATAAAGGCATACCTGAGGGCAGAAGCTGACCTGCAACCTGAGCATAATTTATAAAAGAACTTTACTAAATCAAAATACAACTGTAGTACAATCTATTATACAATACTTCCCTGCTAAAACTATTCTAACCCTTGAACTTTGCACACACAACTCCATGGGGGTGAAGAAATATTTCAAGATTCACAGCAAGTGCAGTTATACTCCTTTAAATATTGGGCAAAATAAGCAGGCAATTTAAAAGAAATAAAGTGCATCTTTGGGAGACATCACCCCTTCTTTTTGACTGATTTTTTTTTTTTTAAACTGTGTCAAGGAAAAAAAATCCATGAGGAAGAAAGATTTAAAGAGTGAAAATACATTAGCAAATACAGATAAATTTGTTTTTAATAAAGGAGTTAATTTTCTTTCAATCCTATATAAAACAATAGCAATTAAAAACTTCATTTTTGAAAGTAAAATATTTACATATGAACAAGTAACTGTGCAAAATTTACATGAAAAAAATGGAAAGACAGGATTTCCTAAAAGACAAAATAAAAGGTGTAACAGTTGTCAGGTGTTGATAAAAATACTGATCAGCATTCAGTTTACACGCAAGAGAGTTAAATTCTAACATAAGAGTTCACACAAAGAAAGCCAAAGTATTTACAGTCATAAAAGTACTATCAATAGACAATTTAATACAATAACCTCTGAAAATATAAAGAACCAATTAGTATATTTGTAATAAAAAAATAGGTACAAAGAAGGGACTTTGCTCTGGACATCTTTAAAGTAGGCCCACAGCTTGCATACAGTCTTTTAGCAAAATAATTATAGTTTACATAGCCATTTTTATGTTATGTGCCAAAAATTATGTACAATTACTGACAAAATACACCAACCATTTTTCAACACTTGATTCACACTGAGAAACAGTCTTTTTGATGATTCCTCTCAACTTTGATTTTATTTAATCTAAGCTTTCACTTTAGCTAAAAAACACAGTGCAAGTAAAATATATTTATGCTGAAAAGGTTTTTCTTTTTTTCGTTTTTTTCTTTTTTTAACTTTACAGCTTTACAAACTATAGCAAATAAAATGCATTTTTACAGATGCTGCTAAAACATTCAGAAATAACCCTCCTTTATGGGATTTCAGGGCCTCTAATAAGCGATAATGTGATTAAAAATTGAGGTTATGTTTAAAATTGTATATCCCTCTAGAATTTGAACATTTGGGGGGGAAAGATAAATATACTTAAAAATCAGTTTGCTTTGCTAACTGACTGGTTGTTTGTTTGTTTTTTTTAAAAAAAAAGCTAAATGAAATGAGGTCATCTGCTGTAGACATATACCTATATAATCAATTTAGTTAAGTAAAACTGAACTAAAATGCACAATTAATGTTGAAACTGCTACAGGGCTGACAAAGGGTAGCTAGTTATTTGCTAAACGATTTCCATCAGTCTTTATATATGGCTTGTTTGGCAAGAAGGCCACTCAATCAAGAGATGAGTTAAAATTTAAATTGTCCTTTTATAATATCCACAGGCCTTGTAAGTGTCCTCACTGTTACAGAAATGTGTTTCTCTTATACTGAAGAGTTTATGTATAAACAGGAATATAAAACTGTTCGTTGTAAAGAGGTGGTTGTTTGTTTGTTTTTTTAAACAATATCCCATTTGCTTGTTACAAAAAGGCGTAATCTGCAAATATATAAAAAAATGTCCTCAGGCGGCTCTCTGTCAAAAATACCTTGATCTTTTCCATTTTACTTAAGGAATGCTTTATATAGCACTAGTGAATGGCTTGTCTCGCGCTCATTTTCTAAACAAAATATGAGGTCCCTGAGGTTCACCCGCGTTATCCTTTGTCGCGTAAACTGCCTGGTTGTTCCAACTCCAGAACTGCCTGGGACTGCTGAGCTTGTACCGGATCCCTAGAAGCGAGAAGAAGCGATAAAGTCAGAACGTTTTAAAGCCCGTGGTTAATGCTCTGTGCCAGAATTCTACAAACAATAAAACAGGAGCAGTAAAAAGTGAGGGGCTGCTTACAGGTAAGCATTGGACCTCGTATGCTACTAGATGTCTTTTTTCATTTGCAAACAGGAGCACAACTAAGTGAGCAGACAGAAGTTCCTGGTAGCTCGTACTGTACAACCTGCAGAACGTAGTCTGCTTTATTAAACATACCACCTGTTGGAAAACAACCCAATGAATGCCCAGAATCGATATCTGGTGGCTACTGGCACTGAGTACATGTAGCTTCAGCTGAATGCTTTCAAAGTGCTTAAGTGACTTAAGAGCCTCAGTCCCACTTTTAATAGTCTTAGGTACTTTGGCTGGAGCCTCACCCCCACTACCTCTGTGTGACCCTTTCACACACAGTAAAAGTACTGGATCATTATAAAGGATCCCCAGAAGTCTTGTATTTGGCTGACTGAGAATCCAACTAGTGCAGGTACAGTGGAAGCCCATCCTAAAGCTGCCTTCCGAGGATCCCCACACAACCCTTGCTGGATGGGGTGGGTTGAGGGCTAGAAGGGCATATAGAAGCTAGCCCCACAACATGCAACTCTGAGGCCTGCTGGTCAGCTATGGAGAGGCTGCCACAACCTGGTTACTCCAAGTCCCCAGGGCGGTCTGTGTTGGAGCACCAGGGCAACACACAGTTAATAGATTTAGGCTTGCTAGCTCTTGACAAGAAGGATCCATATGCAATCTCTGATGTGGCGTTTCCCCACCCCCTTAGCCCCTCCCCAAACTAGAAAAGGCAAGGCTGTACCCATCGATCAGGGGAATGAGCCCACTGCAGATCAGGCAGAATTTAAAGCCTGAAGGTTCTGAGTCTGTTGAGTTTACAACAAGGTGAAACCTTTCATGCCGAGGAATGCATACAAGGGTGCATTTTTTTCCAGGAAACATACATATTAGAGAACAATCAAAGGTAATGAGGATATTGCTTCTTCAAACTAAACCTAGAAGATGAATTTGAAGCTAAAAGCAAGATAGAAGGTGGAGACTTGCTGGGTTTCAAAATACTGTCACAGAGGAAACCAAGGGATGATTGCAGCAGCTCACTGCTTTACACTCTCACATGAGACTGTAAGACTTTACAGGGCATATGTTCAGCCCTTAGGGATGCTGCTATTCAAAGAGTCAATCTCACGTGCTTAGGGTCTATGTACCTCTACAATGGGATCTATACTGACACCTATGCAAAGAGGAAACTAGTACTGGGAGTTTACATACAAGAATTAAGTGAAGCAGAGAGATGTGTTTCTTGCCCTGCCTTATGGATTAGGGAAGTTCCTTCCCCCAGTGCCACTGAACACTCATATAGTTACAGCAGAAAGAGTGCTTCCTAGACCTAAGGCAACCAAAGACTGATACAAATTAGTAAGGATTGAAAAAAGTAGGAAAAGGGATTCTAAGGTGAAGAAACGGATAAAAAACTAAGGACCCCCTTGAGACAAGGCCTGGGACTGAAAGTGTCCGGGGAGGATGTAAAGAGACTTTAAAAAAGGTAAAGCAATAGTTTCAGAGGGTAGAGGACAATTAAATACCATAATGAGACCAAAGAAGCCATGTTTATAAAGCAGTACAGCAAGCCACAAGAAAATGCAATTAAAGTCATTTAAAGCTTACATACGCTCACTTTGCTGACAGCACAAATTGAAGTGCAGAAGCAAACATGTCAAGCTGCCATAAAGTGCATTCAATATTAAAAAACTGTCAACTCAAATTATTACCAGTGTTATGGACACACAAAAGGCAGGAGCCTGTGGGACTGGCTGGGCTGGCTATTGCTTATGATCTGACAATCATTTCCTTGCTTGCAGGTAAAATATGAAGGTATTGGTGCTGAGGCAATGAAGTGCTTTGACCAGCAGATGGCACACACCGACCAAGAACTTTGCCTGTGCTTTAATTTTAAGAAGTCTAATTGTCTGTATGACAGCTATTGCTGCTTTACAATGCGTGTTTTTACACAGGACAAGGAAAACAAGTGGACAAATAGGATAACATGCATTACACTCTAGAAGCCCGCTTTTATCAGGTCTATTTACAGAAAGCAAGATGATTTTCATTTTAATCGTTTCGGAAAGGTAGCACCATTTTACTGGCATACTGCAAACAGAAAAAGCATTTATAAAAAGATTTGAGGTGGACAGTCATCATAACCTCTAACGCTTCAGTACCAAATTGCATGGCATCTCCCTGTAGTTCTGTTTATTTAAAAGGAAAGTAAAAAATATCATAACAGAGAGATTCAAGAAAACAGCTGTAAATCCATGTGGATAGGATCCTGAGGAAAGAGCTAATTCAATTTTCTAGATAGCAAAAGGAATTTATTCATGTACAGTGTCCATTATTAAGAAGCCAATCGAAACCTGTGTTGGAGATTAGTGTCTCCCAAGCTAGTACTACACACTGTTCAGTGCAGCTCTTCCTAGTTCCATAACATTTTAATCAGGAAATTGGACTGGTACTTCAGGAGCAGGGTAATGACTCGATGTTCTGTGCTACATTTCTGTAATTTGGAGAATTATTTACTAAGAGATTTTCAAAGAGATCTAGGCTCCAAGTAGGATTTTTAAAAGGCCTTAGGTAGGTTAGGCACCCAGCTCCCACTGATTCCACAGGAATTTAGTGCCTAGCCTACTCTGGCAATCCTAAGAATCCCACTAGGTGCTTACCTGTATTTGCAATAGCCAGCTCTGGCCCAAAGTGCATTAAAGCAAAACCAAACTCTATGTTTACCAGCCATAAAGCAGAGAGAGAGATTTTCTTAACTACACCAAACCAAACCAGCATCTCTAAATGTTTTAAAGGTTCAACAAACATTTACATTAATTTAAAAGGGGTGTTGGCCTGGTCACAAGCCTAGCTCACTTACAGACCTGAGTGATAGGGTTGGGAGGATATAAACTGCTAAACTGGGGAAGTATGATTAGTGCACTAGGGTAAATTTCAGAACATAAGAATAAGGGTGGGGACAGAAAAGAGACTGGGAACATCACTAGAGCCCTGCTCCTACTTCCATGTAAATGGACACCTATGTGGGACACAAGACAACACCAGGACTTAAGATTGGCATGACTTTGTGCTCATCTCTGCATGCATCTCAAAGTCACAACTCTAGTACCAAAACATAAGAAAACCAGTACTTGAGAGTTTCATAAAGTCATAGCATAAGTTGCTATCTCTCTCAATAACTTCAGTTTGTGAATACTGAAGAATTTAAATTCTATCTTGTAACTCAGCCCTAAGCATAATGATATTTTCTTTGCAGTGCTTAAACACCTACTGTGTAGAATATGTTATTCTAAAGGTAAAAATTAAATTGCAGGTGTTTTATCTTTAAAAAGCTACTACTGGAGACATTTATTGAGCTGCGGCATACAAAGAGTTAAGAGTCTTTTGCCAACTTTTAATTAAACAACCTAGTCAGGTATAAAATATCTAAGTAGACTGCAAACTGTTTTATTGAATTTTGAAATGGCACAATTACTATTTAGAGGTAACTTTACATGTAATTAAGATTCAGCACTCCTTTGACATCAAAAGCTTACATTTACAAATCTGTGTCTAACTAGTGACAAACCTTATTTTCCACACTTCTTGTAATATGCCTTAACTACAAACTGCATACAAATGGTGACAAGTGGAGCTCCATTTAAAAATGTCAAGTGACACAGCAGCAGAAGCACAGCTGTGAATCTATCACATCAAAAGCAGCTGGTTCTTAATCAGACAAAGGATCAGATTTTTTGGGAACCTGTAGTTAATTGGTTAAATGGTAAGTGATTAATCAGCAATAACTAAATTAGCCAGATTTAGTCAAAGTACAAAATGGGAATTCCTAGTAAATGTAAAATATATTCCATATATGAAATATAAAATTCAGGTTTGTCTTGAATGAATATGTTTATGTAGGAGAATATTACAATTGCAGGTATGTGTGTAGAAGCAGGCAACACTGAAACTGCTGCTGCAACTTCTCTTCCTATATCCTGACATCACAAGCTTTAACTGCAGGATGGAATTCTCAAATAGTGCATCATTTTAAATGTGTCATTTAAATTTTTCATTTAATCTTGAAATTTATACTATTACTTTTACAAATGTTATTCCAGTCATCGACTAATTTGTTAAATGGGATTTTTATACACATTTTTCCCTACTGCAGGTGTTTTAATTACCCTCAGCACTAATATCTCAATGGTGCTAGGAATGCTCGCCTGCTACCTTTTATTTGCACGCTTTATGTACAACAAAATATCATTTACTAGTATTATTACTGCTGCAAAACTACTTTTCGTAATATTCAATACTACACGTCACATACTTAATTGTTTCAAGAGCAGAAAAAGAAACACAAAGTAAGAGGAAGGGAAAAAAAGGTCTTTCATGCAAATTACTGTAGCAATAGAAGTATAAAAATCTATGTAAGAAGTGATATACTGTATCTCGAACAGTAGTGCTATTAGTTCTGCACATGCTCTCCCCCTACTGGCTTTCTCTCTGCACAGTTTGAAGGTTCAACTGTAGTATTTAACTCTATGGAAGGCAAAATCCCAAGTGTTCGTTCTTTTTAGCGTTGCAGATGCACTATTCAACTTCCAACAGATCTTGCACACAGGAAACATTTTGACTCAGTTTATTAACAGGTCTCCAGATGCAGATCATGTACACCTCAGGCTTCAACAAAATTTAAAAGTAATCTGCATACTCAATTTTCAAGCATTAAAGTCAAACATTAAACCTTCTCCAGAAACATTTTTAAATCCCTTTCTGGCGCTAGATACAAATGACAAGTTTAAAATTAAAAGAAATTGGCTGGATCTTCCTTAATGTCTGACAAGAATAGGCTGCTTGCAAACATGAACCAAAAAAGGCACTTTAAACTCAGTGCATGCCCAGAAGAGGGAGCACAACAGCTGCACCCAGCTTTCCCAGGGTCTATGGAGATTGGGTGCTGTAGTAGGGCTTGTTTGATGCTTTTATCTAACAACTGATTGAATCAGCTTTAGCTAAAAGTGGCAAAAAGCCCTGCTGAAGCACCCAATCTCTACAGACACTGCAGAGCCATGTCAAAGTAACAGGCTGCTGCTTCTGATAGAGCACGTTTTTGGGAAAGGGTGGTTTAAGCACGTCTGTCAGTGCCCTTAGAGCCAATCAAAACCTGGAGAAAGTTGTGATAAGCAAGATTTTTATAGTAAGTCTGTCAATATTTCAGCAATGATTTCAAACAGTGGACCAGTGGCACTACTACTCACCTCTCTGAAATGTTAGAAATAGCTCACAACCTGGCTGGTAACTTGTAGATACAATGCAGTTTTCTACATAGACGAAACAAGGTAACTGAATCATTTCCTCCAGTCCCTTTCCTGTACCTGGAGAGCATGGGTCCTACTGAAAACCTGACTCCCAAGGACTTTATTGCTGCTTGAAGATGCCCCTCATCAAATCCCCAACAAGAGAGTCCGATCTGTGGCAGAATGCCGTGAAAACTATGGGTCTCATCGAACACAGACACAGATTCACGCATACTTTTAACACGGAGACCAGAAAGACTGCTGCGGATGCTTGTGTAGCAAAACTGTAGGATCTTTGCATACAAGAGTTATTATACTGTACCTCTGTCCCCGACCCAGATCCTGGTGAATCAACTTTCCTTTTCTTCCTAGGACCAATTGCAGCTAATGCAGTTAAGTTGGCATCCCTCTGTCTCATTTGTGCTAGCTCTTGTTGCTGCATCTGTGTTTTCCAAAATAGATACAACGTGTTATTTTTTCCTCCTAATTTTCTGAGGATATTAAATTGTTAAAGTACACAGACACCTGAACACGTACCTCCTTGGCCTTCTGTTTCAACCTAAGTTGTTCCGGATCTTCTTGTCTAGACCGAGACTATATGCGGGTAAAGAGTTTGGGAAAGAAAAAAAAAAAATACATAGAAATTAATTAAATTGAAAAACAAAGTTGAAGACACAAAAGTCTGTCTAAGTCAAGAAGTGTGTTCAAGTCAAATTCCTGCCGGATTCTACAGTCAATAACACACCAGGGAATGATGTAGCGAGCATTATATCTGGACAGCGTTAACTCTACAACCTGAATGACCAAGCACCTATTTACAACTAGGCTGAACAGAGGCAGCGCATGACATGGGTCCAGAGTGAGATTTGAACTCAGATATCTGGAGCTGTAACAAGAGGTCTTGGCCAATCTGCTACCCTGCACTCTCTTGCAATTATTGTTACATTAGCTCCAGAAGTGGAGAATGCTTATTACTCAGGAAAATCAAATGAGAGATTATGGGTTTTTGTGGGTGATGTCTTATATTGGACCAACTGCATGCCTGGGATACTTAAACAAGCTTTCAAATGTATTGAATTCTTCATCAGGTCTGAGGAAGGAAGCGAGCACAGCTCTTAAGAACAACGGGTAGAGCTGTGAAGTTTGAGGGGGAAGAAATTCCCAGGGGTAGCAGACAAATAATTAGCAGAAGCAAAAGAAGCTTGCCTCTGGCTTAAGTCCTGGACCATCGTGGCTACAGGGTCACTCTAATACTACCATGAAAGCCAAGCACATTTTAGAAGCTTAAAATACCTTCAAGTTCCTATCTTTAGGAATCCAAGTCTGGAATGTCAGCTTCTAAATAACCATTATAGATCATAATGTATGTGGTATCATAGTGCTTTGCTTTCTCAAGCACTTGCTACCACAGATACAGTTGCAGAGAGTATGCTGTACTGTAGCAATACTGTTTTTCATTTGAGAGCTCCCTAAAAAACCCATTGTTGCATTTAAACAATAACCCCACCAAAACCCATGATCTTATTCTTTCCTTTCATTCTTCAGATTCAATACCCCACTAGTATGAGGGCACCCTCTATTTTCCAGTCCAGTAGAGTAGATTGGTTGCATCCATCAAATTTACACTTCATAGTAAAATGCTCTTACATTCTTGACACGGGGGAAAGAGACCTTTTTTTTTTTTAAATCCCTCTTTTGATGGACACAAATAGTAAATATTCCAAATAGCTAAATATTCACGCCTTTAGCTACATGTATGTGGATCCAAATCACACAACTGGATGTGGACATATCTGAAATTCCAAATGTATTGTATTAACAAGTCAGATTGCCACTTATACCTAAATGTTTGGAATTGGAGGTTAGTGAAAAATTACCACTTTAAGTATATAACTGCCTACCTAATTATAGACATGAGTACCACGAGTGCACATACATATCAAGTAATTGCTTGTACAAATTACCAGTTAAACTATCCATCAGTTTGCATAAGCAACTTGTATAGGCAACTCCACAGTAACTGCATGTATGTTTTGCAAACTTAAAGTGATGGAAAAAAAATAAATCAGGAACTAGACACAAAACCCCTTCCTTCTACCTGCTCCCTAGAAGAGTAGTTTTCAGCCTTTTTTCATTTGTAGACCCCTAAAAACTTTCAAGTGGAGGTGTGGTCCCCTTTGGAAATTTCAAAGGGAGGTGCAGATCCCACTGAATTGTAAGTGTGGGTATTCACATACTTTTGATTGATCATAGTCATCTTTCGCAGACCCCTTAGACCAGGGGTGGGCAATTATTTCGGGCAGAGGGCCGCTTACTGAGTTTTGGCAAGCCATCGAGGGCCACATGACAGGCAGTCAGGGGCAGATAAATACATTTTTTCTAAGATATAGATCCCGCCGATTCTAAAATATAGAAAATATATTTTTTCTATCCGCAGGCCAGATAGAAAGGCCTGGCAGGCTGCTCTAAAATGGGCTGCATTTTGCCCACCCCTGCCTTAGACAGTCTGCAGAACTGTAGGGGTCCACAGACCATAGGTTGAAAACCACTGCCCAAGAATAGGCAGACAAGGTTCCTTGGGTGAATTTGATATCTTTTATTAGACCAACCCAAATGGTTGGAGAATAGTTATTAAGCAAGCTTTCGGGTTCAAAAACCCTTCGTCAGGCTAAGGAAGTTTCAGCAGTTGGTGTTGCTCTTCCTGGATGGAATGAGCATCTTCCTGGATGGAATGACCATCCAGGAAGAGCACACCAACTGCTGAAACTTCCTTAGCCTGACGAAGGGTTTTTGAACCCGAAAGCTTGCTTAATAACTATTCTCCAACCATTTGGGTTGGTCTAATAAAAGATATCAAATTCACCCAAGGAACCTTGTCTGCCTATGTCCTTAGGCCAACACGGCTACAACCCAAACCCCTGCCCAAGAATATGCATTTGCCAATTCAAAAATTGTCTTGCATGCAAATTTATGCTCTTCATTCCTCCTTCTCTCAAAGCAGGCACGGACAGAAATATGCAGTGGAGAACCAACGAGCTATGCCATACTGCAAAAGCCCGTCTGTCCATCTTTCAGAGAGGAACAACCATTTAAATTTAAGATTTCCTGTAATTAGGGTGAGTGAAACGGGGACAGAGATGAACCCATATTTCATGATTTACATGGGAAAGCTTTAGCTAAAGTCTGTGCTCATCAGGCTCCATATCTGAGCCTAGAAACAGAGCCCTCCCTTTTGCTGCTTGTCCTGTAGAATAAAAGGCACCCTTATCCTTTTGACGGCAAATGTGGCACTTTGCAAATGGAAGTGTAAAATCCAAGCACTTGCCTTTGCTGCGCGCATTAAAATTTCCCTTTCTTGTTCATCTTTTCTCTGTTTTTCTATTTGATCAAGTTGTTCAAAGAACTTGAGCTGAGCCCGAACATCACTTGCTTGCTCATATCTTTCATCATCCTGAAAATGTGGTAAAAATGCTTTCAATTACACATTGTAAAAACAAAGCGGTTAGCTTGTCTTGTACACTTGAATGAGATCACGTACACTTAAAGCTCAAATGTTCACTTAGCCCTTTTCAAACCAGGAGTATATCTTTAAACCAGTCAGACTAAAACCTATTTTAAAAAACAAGCTTTTTGTCTTGTTCTGTGAACTCATCGGGATTTGACTTTTAACTAATATTATCATATAACTTTGGCCTTTCAAACACATTTCACAGATGTCTTTTTCAGCAGCTGGGTTCTGCAAAGCACAGTGATCTATCATCTTCATGAAGAAACCTATCTTGAATTCACACTTATGCCACAGCACTGAGTTTAGTGGAGCAACCATTCCTCTCTAGCCCCAACTCCATGAGGGCCTGGACACACACATTTGCATACATCAAAAGGAAGAAGTGGACATACAATGTCAAGCCCTACACCAAGATGATTTACTGAAGTCTGGTATAGATTCATCAAAAAAACACGATAACAGACACCCATAAATGATGCTGGTGTGTGTATTGTGTGCCTGCAGATATCCCAGGGTAACCTCTGTTCCATTCAAACAGGTTGTTTCAGCAGAATGGTATTGTAACATCACCTACTGCAGTAGCTATTCTGTGACAATAACTAGTCATCGGATGGAACTGGATCTTGGTGCATTTAATATCAGCATACAAAGCCAATGCAAATTACACTAGCATCAATCCAGTGCCTCAGTGATGAGAAAGGGAAGAGGTTTATTCTACTAGCAGGTGATAACCACCTGCTTGAGAAGGGGAAGGGAATGGAAGAAGTTGGTGCCTAACTGCTTACTCAGCATTTAAGCACACTCTCCTTCTCAGAAAGCTTATGGAGCTTTTGGATAATGGCTGGCAGTGGAGCAGCAGAAATACCCTGCTGCTGTAGGCTAAATGGGTAGAAATAGGGTAGTTGAGTGGCTTGAGCGTGGACCTGCCATCCTCAGTACCACAGGATGCTGCTTTGTCATGTCATGCTACAAGATAGTTGTATTTGCTGTGAATATGGCTGAATTGGCTAACACCTCCTCTAGGCTGGACTAGCAAAAGGTTTTAACAATGTCCCCCTCCAAAAAATTGTGGGAATCCTAGTGGTTTGAATTACAGAGTTAAGGAAACTCAGGGAACATGATAAATTCACCAGTACGTTTTCAATGAGCAGCTAGCATCCCCTGGGGAGTAGAGGCTGCTGTAGGCCACGTTCTACAGTTTGCTTGAGCATGGGACCCAGGATACTGCCGGCATGGACACTATCAGCAGGGAGGGCAGGAATCATCTGATCCTTGATTCCTTCCAGCATTGGGAGAGTGACAATATCCAACAGCAAGGCTGAATCCAATCCTCAGGGCTAGGCTAAGGGAAACCGCCTTCTCCTTCCTTTTGGTCGTATGGTTTAAAGTCACTTAATCCCACACTAGATCCTATTAATAACCTGACAGATGGCAAGGAGGGGCAGTTTTTTTCCTCAGTTCATTTTAAATGCTTTTAAGGCTGAAAGCTGAAGCTTTACATTCATCCTCATGCTTGTCTGTGTCTTCATACTACTGTCTTCACTAATCTTAAATTTACAACATACCTTTAAATATAAAATGAACATCAGAACACGTACACTTTAGCTAATTTCGACTCTTCAAGGGGAAACTCAAATCCAAAAGATTTAATAGTAAATCTTTTTCTGAAAGTTAAATAGTGTACCGCACACCTGAATTTAAAAAAACCCAACTGCCACAATGTTTAACATTTCAAAATACATACTTCTGACATACACACGGTCCTTGTAGATGGCATACAGATATAAGTAACATTTCTATAGCAAATTTCAGGTCTCGACACACAAAGATTTACATCTTGTCCATCCAAATGATCCACAGCATATGACCAAGAGAAAATCTCGAACCTCTTGGGTAGTGTACTCAAAAAGCACAATCATCTAATCAAGTTATTCTATAGTATCATGCAGCAGCCTTCTACCCGACTGTCATTCAACTCTATTCTCTCCCACTCAAATATTACAGGTTGCACCACAGCACACCTTGGGACTGCCAGCAACACTAGCTTCCTTCAAAAGACACGTATAAACAAATGAGTTTGTGTTCTCAAGATATTATCATCCAGAGTCTTTCTCCATCCCCACACTTCCTGCTCTGGAAGAGGAAGACTGGAAATCCTTTTTAAAAAAAAAATCAGTCCCAATCTGTAGTATAGTCCAGGCTGCACTCAGAGCACACATGCCCAAAGGTAAAATATTCTTCTGAACACTACCATTTACACAATTAAAGAAAACAGTTACCTTGTAAGAAATATTCTTTTGCTGGGCAGTCTCTGATAATTTTTCCACAAGATTTTGTAATCGCTGTTGTGCAGCATGAGACACATAGCTAACTACATCAGGATGGATATCCGTTATCCCATGTTTTTTACCTGTGATCAAAATTAAAATATAGCTTTTAGTATTGCACCGTTGTGAAGACCAATATTACAGTAAAGAGAGTATGTGCCTAACTTAAGCCTCGCAGATGTCCATGTAATATGCACGTGAAAAATAAAGGCCTTAATGCATTTCTCAGCTGTATGCTGTATGTCTCCTGTTCCTAATTTTTCAAACAATGTTACATGACATTTACTAATATGCTATGAAATCTTAAAAGTTAGCTTTAAAAAAAAAAAAGAAGAAAGAGGCTGTTTTCTCACTAGTCTACAAAATTCACCAATTTATAAAGGTTACCACATTAGCAGTAAATATAATGTTCAACAATTTTAAAGTTCTACATCCCCCCACCCCCTTTTTTAGAATCTATCATATACAACATCCAATAAGACACGCAAATACAAGATCAAGCCATTTTTATAATTTATGTGATGTCTCGGTAGCTTGTCAACCTTCTGTTATCATGCATCTAGTAATTGTTAGTGAATGTCAGAAGACACCAATACTTAAAATGACTATTCTGGCATATTTCACTGCGTTTAAAAACATTTGTATTGAAACTGAGACCTAATGAAAGTTGTGTATTTGTAAAAGTTAGGCTAGCAAGGGCCAACATACCTATTTCTAATATCCTTCTTTGCAAAGGTGCCGAAAAGAGGAAGGCTTCATCTTTACAAGACCTTGTTAATGTGCCCACTAATTCTGAGTTTGTTGCCAATATCCGTGCACTCTCTTCTGATAGGTTGACTCCAGCCATTGATGCAACGTCATTAATATCATCATCATCCCTTAGGAAGGGAAAAATTATGAAAAAAAAAAAAAAATCAACATTCAGTGCATCTATAGATATGCAGCTGCAGTGCAATTTTGCATAGTATGTCCTACATCTCATCTGCACAGGATAAACTCTTCAGTTGTTAGTACCTAGGCACAACCAACTTTACTCTTCCACAATAAATAAATAAAAATTTTAGAAGGCCATTAACTTTCCATTTGCCTAAAACAGTAAAACTCAGAATTAAGATATCCTTCAGAATGCCTCCCCACTTATGCCCCTTCACCACCGTATATTTTGAAAGTACCTTGCTAGCTTAGCTTAGGGACTACACATCACAGTAAAATGTTTGTTGGGAGAGCAGGACTCAAACTGTGTGCCAATAAAAGAAAAGAATTTAAGAGAAAATAATATGCCATATGACAGCATAGATTTATAAACTATCACATGGCATGATCACTTTTAACTTAATTTTAATATAAAAGAAATTAAGAGGCCAAAGGACTTTAAGATCATTAGAAACCTGAAGCTACTCTCATTTTAGAAAATATTACCAATCTATGGGGGTGCAATGCAAAAGCTACTATTAACTATTCTGAGGTCAATGCTTTACACTGATGTAAAATCAGAGTTCTCTGCATGTACCACTACTAGCTACACCCTTTCAACACATGTGTGGCAGTGACTTCAGGCAGGTAGTAACGGGACAAGTTTTGCTGTGAATGCACATAGCAATACATGCTTTCTAACTTTCTTCATGAAAGAGCAAATTTACAAGACTGCACAAGAACCTGGACATCCATCTTTATTCCCTTTGCATATAATAAATCATTAACTGAACAGACAACAGTTTGACCTTCATCAGGTCATTCAGCACCAGAATGGAATCCTGGGCATGCTTTTGTAGTCCTGCTCTCCCTGGATGTCGTGTCCCCCCCCCCATGTCCTCTCTTCAGGTTTTCACGGTTTGAAAAGTACATGCCCAGAAATGGTGCTGCTACAAAATGAGCCAGATGTAGAAGCTTAGCACAATAAGTTGAAATGGAGGAAGTCTGAGCAGAGATGAAATGAAGAGAAAATACTTCCCATTTCTATTCTTCCTGCAAGTCTACCTAACCCTGAGTCAAAGGCTAGACTTCAGTGGACTTTGGGGTCAGGCCCTATGTGCACACATAAGGAGCTTCATTTCTTACCTAAAAGAGCCTCCTCCAGGTTCTTTCAATTTATTCTTTTGAGCGGCAGCTGCTTGCATTGAAATAGTGGAAATAGCTTTGCTTCCAGGTAATACTGTTGGTTTTACCACAGGTACTGCAAGAAAATAAAATCAGGATTTATATTCCCTTGTGATGTAGTCTCAAACTTCGTTATCTATTTTTGGGTAAAGCTAACATCCGATTTAGCACAAAAGTATTGCTTTAATAAGGGCCGCAATGCTAATAAAAATGTTGGTAACAAACAGTTGCCCTTCTCCCTCCCAGCTGTTTTCACTGACTTTAAACACTCCACTCCTGAGTTTGCAACCCAGCCATTAGAGCACTACACACTAAATGGTTTAGAGAAATGACAGCTGTTATGCTATAGCTACAGAGAATTCAAATCTGATACTCACACAGAAACCTAATTATCTCAAGCTCCTTTATACCACATATAATTCTTATAAAAGAAAAGGGTCAGTAACTGCAAACCATATACCATTTGGCTTATTTTTACTCTTTTTTGAAATAAAGAATTTGAGATATTAGGAACAAAAACAATCAGCTTAAAAAAATTAAGCTTGCAAAATAAGGAGCTTTTGCCAGTATAGAAGCTTTAAAGAGTGACAAAGAAATTCTGCCTTGGAATGTATATGTGGTGGTTTCCCCTCATTTCAATAGGACTTTCATATATACCTACAGAGAATATGGCCCTAAATGATTTAAAGAAGACACAGCAAAGCTAGCAGCATGTCTTAGGCCCCCTCTACATCTTATATTTATGCCGCGATTAACATGTTAATCACAACATAAATGGCAAGGGTGCTACACGTATATGTGATTTAAGGCATCATAAAATGGCAAGCCACCCATAAAAATGTTCTATATATAATGTCGAACAGGGGTAGTGATTTCATCAGGGCCCATGGGCCACATGAGAGGTATGGGACTGGCTCATTGGCCAGATCGGGCCAAGAGACCAGCCCTGCGTGCTGCATCTATTGCATTGTGTCAGAGCACACTGCACACGGGTCCTATCCAGGGCCATGCCACATGCAGCATGCAAGTCCAGTCCGAGACCCAAGGGCAGCACTGGGCTAGATCTTTAACACCCCCAATGTAGAACATTTTTATGGCTGGTTTGTATGGTGCCTTAAATTGAAGGTGTAGTAGGTCCTGGACCAAGGCCAACAATCAGCTTATTGTCAGGTCTGGCCAGGGACCACACCAGGGTCTCAAACTGGGTCCAACATGGTCCAGAGTCGGGGTTGACAATCAACTAATTATCGGAGGCTCAGAATGGTAGCTGCCCCTGGCCTCAACTCCAGACCACACCAGAGCCAATTCAAGACCCTAGTTCAGTCCCTGGTCAGAAACGACAATCAACTGATTACAAGCTGCAGCCCTGGACCTGCAGGCACCCAGCTTTCGACCTCCCAGGCTTTCAACTTGCACTGACAAACAGAAAGGGTGCAACTGGAATTCAACCTTTAATCCCCCCCCCCCCCCCCAAAATCACATCTGCTACCTTGCACATCACACCAGGGGCTTTAGTAAACTGAGTAGTGGACTTGAATTTAATTGACTCTGTTCCCAACTCTGCCACTGGCCTGATGAATAAACTTAGGCATGTCATTCTGTCACCTGTACAAGGAGGCAGTGACCCTTACGTTTGTAAAATACTTTTCAGATTTACATAAGAGGAAGTTAGTTTATTAACAGACAAAAGCAAAACCACTCTATTCGCTTAAGATTACTGTACCGATCTTGTTTTATAAGACAATATTAAGGGTTTCTATTTATTATTTTAATACTAAAGAATATATGAAAAAACTATTTTCCTCTTACCTGTCTGAAGTTGATTCAATTGAATTTGTTGAGGAGTTGTGAGCATAATACGACTATGGGGTTGCCGCAATGTTACCATAGGGGTTTGTGTCAACGTTACCTGTGGAGGCCTTATTAATGTCCCTGCTTTTTGAGACTGTTGGATAACCTGCAAAAAAGTGAAAAGGACAAAAAAAGTAAACTATCTATCTGAGGAACAATGGTACCCAGGAGTTTAAAATCAGGTGCAGAAAAACAAATCATTACATCTGTCTTCAGTTTGATGAATGGATGGGCATGGGCAAAAGCAAATCTGCAATCAATACATGCTTAGACTATTTTTAAATCAGTATTAAATACTTATACTGACAAATTAATTGTTGCATATGCATTATATTTCTTTTTTATAGGAAATATCACCAAGAGCTTCTTAGAGATATGTAGGAACAAATGATCAATTAAATATATTACATATTCAGAGGCTGGGATAAGCCAACTAAAAATCTGACCCTTAAAAAAGTTTCATTTCAAAAGTTTTTTCAGAACCATTTATTCTGCTCAGAACAAATGGGAAAACATTTAAGTGGTAGATTAATGAACTGAGGACAAGTTTACTTAAAAGTAAGTGTTTCTTTTCAATGTGCCTACTAACTACAACCAGAGTGGCTTGTAAAGTTGAAATCGAATGCTATGATAGAATGCTTTACTAAGACAGACCCATTAGATACATGTTAGTCAAACTGATTTTCTGCCACTTAATGTTTCTTTCCAGATGGTATCCAAATACTACCCAGATTGCTAAAAGTAACCTATACTTTTTATCGCACATGAAAATTCCTGGATGACAAAAGTCAACAAGAAATTGAGGAAAAACTGCAGACAACATAGGATATGGTATTCGGCAGTATTTTAAGTAGGTAACTGTTCAGACAGGAACTTCTTATAATCCTGTCACTAATTCATCATTATGTTCAACAAGTCAGTCAGTTATCTCCGCCCCTCATTTTCCCCAACGCAAACTACTCCTATTGTTCTACCATTGCTCCATGGAGATGGATATAGGTGTAGGGGTCTTGTGTTATACGTGTACAAGCATTCGGTTAAGCTAATTATTACTTCCTCCTCAAACAGTGTGTTTTCAAACCAAATGAAAAACATTTTATAGACTTCATTTAATTTCTGCTTTGCTTTCCCAGACTACGCAGAGAAGTGAATATATACACACACATATTTATGCTATTACGATTTTGCCCCTTCAATTGAGGGCCAAGAGTCAATTCTAAGCAGATAACGCAATAAATGTATCCAGAATGGCCAATGTAATGTATGAAAAAGCTGCCTTAAGGACAAAAGGATGATGGGCATCTGACTGTTTATTTGTGAAAGCTGACCTTGAACACTGATCTGTATGTGCGTTCCTGAACACTGAGGCACAGAGAAAGACTGTTCCTGTGAGCAACACTGCGAGTCACCAGGACTCCAAGGACCACCAAGTTCCCTCTCTGCCAACTTTCTTGTTTGACTTTGGGCATCTTCATCATTCTGTGCCTTGGTTCCTGACCTGCAAACTGGGAAAGGAACACTCCCTACACTGGAATGCTGGGAAGATAACTACCTAAATATTTGTTCGTGTCATCACTGCATGCCGTGATAACGAGGACCATGTAAAAGCATCTACAACAGAATATACCAAAATATTCTCATCTGTGAACAAATTTGAAGTTTAACATGGCAACAGGCCACCTTGCATATGCCAATCTGTTGATCAGGTCGCTTACAAGCATTATAAACACTGTATTCTAATGAGTTTTTGTGAAATGGTGTATTAAAAAACTTTCCTATGTCAAATTCATGCAAGCACCAAATGATCTATTTCAGCAGGGTGGAGAAATCCACAAGTTAGCTAAAGTGGAGTTTCTTTCACTACACTGGATCATTACAAACTTCTAAAACCCTGATCAGTATTTATTTAAAACACCACTAAGAATTCATGACATGGATATGCAATAACTGAAAGGATTTGTGAATATTTTATTTTAAAGTAAAATAGGAAATAATACTGCCCTTTAATCATCAATGTATCTAAAATTATACATCATTTTCTTCTTAGCGGTTACCTTCTTTAAACATTTGCAAAAAGAGCTCTGGCTGAGCCAAACCATTAATTTAAGAAGAAAAGTCATTGTATTTTGAAAAAGCAACTGTGCAGTAATAGAAGATGCACTTCAGCTTACGTACCAGTGGTGTAGATTGCCCTTGTTTGCTAACCCCAACTTGCGTAGGCTGTGTTATACTGATTACAGGTTGTTGAAGAGTACTCGTTACAGTGGCAGTGGCCTTCCCCGCTGTGCGCTGAACTGAGCCGCTCAGCATCACTGCTGTAAGAGCAGTTGTTGCTTGCGTCGTGGGCTGCTGCTGCTGACTTTGCTGAATAAAAGCCGCTGAGTCTGGGGTTAACTGTCTCAAGGCAGGTAAACTCCTCTGCAGAAAAGTGAAGGCAAGAGTTGATTTTCACATAGGTCTACAGTTAAACATTTTCCAAGTACAAAAATCCTAGAACACAGTGGAGTCCTAAAACTGAAAGAAAGCATCTTTGTCACTATTAAACGTGCCTTTTTCTTTAACCTCAAGCAGTGAAAAGTATCAGTCTGAGGCACGTCTATGCTGAAATCAGGAGATACAACTCAAGCATATGCAGCATACCCAAAGTAGTCTTCACCTGGTAGATCAGGTACTGATAACTGTAGGAACATGGGCTTCATTGTGCACTGCACTGGAATCCAGAGTACTTAGCTGAGGGCCTGTGATGCCACAGCTACACTGTTCTTGGTACCCAAGTTAGCTACAATGTAGTTAGCTCCACTATTTCCATGTGTGCTGCAGTCATGTCTCCAACTAGAGTGCAGATGTACCCAACATAGTTTTACAGTTCAAGTTGTATTTGTAACCTGCACTTAAGATTTAAGAATAATGTATAATCTTACGTAAGGTTTTTCTACATAATTAAATATTTTCTTATTTATTAAAAGGAAAGAAAAGAATTGCTCCTGTGATTTAAAGCTGTGTCCAGCACTCAAGAGGCAGGAAATGCCAGTATGAAGTTTGCATACACATGCTTAACTCTACCCCCCGAACACATCCACTAGTCAAACTATGTTGTGCATTATTTTCTTGTACTCCTCTTTTTGCAACTGTCTGGTTACCTTTGTCCCAATTTAGCCTGCAAGTGTTTTGGGGCAAGACACTGTTTATGTTTTGTGAACTGCCTACTGTATTCATGAGTATCAGCGCAAGTGAAAAATATCAGGTTTCCTTTTATGGATAAACTTAACACTTTGAAAACAGGTAAAACCACAAGAGCCAACAGTGCAAGTTTCTCTGCACTGCCCAACTGGCATGCTTCAAATCAGTTCTACGAAGACTCCCTCTAGGGATGAGAGGATACATATCTGTCTCCAAGCCAGGCAATCCTTAGTCTGCAACAAGACTGCAAGAAGGAGCACAAATTGTTTCAGCAGCTTTAGGCCAACCAGAGGTAAACTGCTTGGATCATTGAGAATAATATCGATGTTCCCCATTTTTTGTATATTCGTTTAGACACAACCATGAAACTGAGGATCATTTGGTATGGAAAATAAAATATTGGAAAAATACTGAGACTGCGGGAAAAAATACCTTTTTGTATATTTTGCACAGCCTTTTTAAAAAATTATAATCAGGTAATGTTTAAAACATTCACATGTGCTGTTTTAGATTTATATCTTTTTTATTAAGAGATGCGCTTCTCTCATTGTTACAGATACATAAGCAGTGAAAGACAATAAAAGGATTAAAGGTAGTTCTATTACCTTCAGGAAAGGCACAAGGTAAGGTTGAGGTGAAGAATTAAGTTCTCGGTACAGCCTACTGGTAAAATCTTCTGCTTCAATTTTGCCATCCTATGAAATAAAATGTACATTTAAATTCACTGAATAATGAACTTTTTCACATTAATTGTGCATCTAGAAAATATCACTGTTTTCTAAAGGCCCAGTAATTTTTCGCTATTTTTAGTTGCCAGAAATGTGACGGTGACAACAATTTTGTAAAATTAAATTGTGAAGTTTGAGTCACTGCAAATCCAATAGACTAAAAAGGTTGCCAAAGTCAAAAACTCCATGGCCCTGGTTAATTTTAGTGTGAAAAATAAAACATATTCATTACTTGGAAATGTTACTATTATGGACAGATCTTCAATCTCTTTTGTTCCAGTCTAGTGAGAGTCACAATTTTCAAATAAGCATTTCTAAGTTTAAAATATACAGTAGGACAAATTAGGTTAAACATTCCACAGATACTAACAAAATTATGTTTTGTCATTAGAATATATTGTCCAAAAAGCCATCTGTAATTAACTACTTGTGAATCTGCACACTCAAATATATTAGGCTAATTACCCATTCTGACCCAGAAAAAAATCTTTATCCCTAGCACCACAAACAAGTATAATTTTTAGAAAAAATTTTAACTTAGTCACAATTTACACTACTTTTCTTTTTGTATTTCACATATCCTAGACCAAGAAAACAGGCTAAGCAGTTTCACTAATTGATGGCCAGATTACAAATAATAAAGAGAATTTTTTAAATTTCCATTTTAATTCAGAAGATAAATACCTGGCATAGAAATTGTATGGTGTGTCTTAAGTTTTACAAAAACTTAGTTTTTTCAAAACAGCCTGGAGACCAAATTTGGCAAGGAACCGTCTCTTGAACTATCAATATTTTTAGTGAACTTCTTACCAACAAGTTCTGCACTAGCTCTTTGACATTTGCTGCAGTTTCTGAAGACTGTTTTCCAGATGAAGCCAGTTTTATTAATGTGGACAGAAAATTCTTGCATTTCTTCACATTTTCCATAGTTTCCTATTAGAGGATAAAAGAGGAAAAAAGTTAAGAATGTGAATTAAGAAGTGCCTCTTGAATTGGAGGTCTACCAACATCCTCTTTTATCTGTTACTTTAAGCCATCTGTTTAGCAAATATCTTATTTTAAGAGTTGCTTACAAAGAAGAGAGAAACTCTGATAGGACTGCTTACTACAAGGCAAGACTAGTACCTGTACCTGCAGTTAAGCAGTTATAGCAAAGTTACGTGAGGAAAAGATGAAGGTTCCCAACCTATTTGCCATGGCAGGCCACACTTGCAGCTCTGAGTGTGTTATGTGAGCCACACGCACACAACTTACTTCCTGGAGCTCACCAGCATATTTACTTCCATTTAAAAAAATGTTTTACCTGCATCTGCTACCTGACAGTAATGCAGGATGGTACATGGGATGAGAACCAGTGGCTAGAACAATGGTGCTCAACATTTTATTTTTACCCAACCTTAAAATCAGAAATGGCTGAAAGGCTGCATAGAAAAGCATTATGGTTTTATACTATTGCATATACTAATATCAACTATTTTAGGAAATAGTAGAAACATTAGATAAAATAAAATATATAATAAATATTTTATTTATTTCTAATGAGGAAATATTAGAAAGGAAAACATATATTTGTAGTAATTTTAGCCTTATTAATACTAAATAAAACTGCATTATGTCAAATTTAATAAAAATCTTTAAACTTTAGAACCATTACATAAAAATGAGACCAACCATAAAATTCCACAAGATAGTTAAAGAATTCTTTCAGGTGACAGATGGAGTTTGCTCAGCTGGCAGCACTGCACCTTATTCTCAGCTCCCAGCGCCTTACCAGGGTCACCCGTGTGCTTTGGGAATGTGGTGGAAGTGGGACCATACTCTGCACTAGACCTTTCTTTGAAACAACTTTTTTTTTTTCAGGTGCTGTAGCCAGCCCTGTCTGCACCTGAGCCCCATGAGCATGCTTGTGGAGGGATACAAGGGCAGGTCTCCACTGCCTTGTCTTCCACCTACCATAAAGCTTTCATGGGGCTCTGAAGCCCAGAAACTGAGTATCACTGCCATTCACTCCTGCACTCCTGCACTGAATTCAACAGAAGGGAAAAGAGGGGCAGTGCTCAGCTCCTGGGTTCCAGAGCTGCATGAAAGCTGCGGTTCCAGCCACAGCCTGTGCTCTGATACGCTGGTGAGCTCAGAGCTTTCCCACAGCTGTGGAGCCCAGGAACTGAGCACCACTGCTGCTGCTCAGCTCCAATTTTCCCTGCCACTGAATCTGGGGTTGGGGAGAGTGGGAGAAGGGCAGGTGAATGGTGGCTGTGCTCAGTTCCTACGCTCCAAAGCTGCATGAAAGCTCTGAGTTCACTGGTATGTCAGTGCATGTGAACACCACTGAAGCTTATACCCTCCTTTTGCCTGTCAGTGAATTCGCCTGTGCTTACATGCTGGTGACAAACTGTTCACACAAGCTTTGCTGGCTGCATCTGGCCTGTGGGCTGGAGGTAGAGTCCGAGTAGCCCACTGTGAAAGAAAAGATGACAAATCCCATAGGCTTCTCCTAAGACCAGGCAAAGACAGGAATCCATCAACAGACAGGCAAGAACTCCTTGTGACAACTGTGGCCAGAGAGGAGTAAGTTCCTTATGTGGCAACACCATAGCACAGAATATTAGCTATAAATTTTTTTCAATTAGTCTGCTTGTAAGATATCTGGGAAAAAAGTCAAGCTGCACCATGTAACCTGCCTGGAGAGCATATTATTACAGCAGAAGCAGGGAGCTATCATCCTTGCCCCCCAGTGTAAAGCAAAGAGCACTCCACCTTGATTCAATCTCTTATTCTCTCTCTCACTGCCTATCCCAGAGACATTAGACACATCTTGAGAAACAGTAATTCCCGAGTTCTAATCCCATTCTGACACTGACTCCCCCCTCTGGGGCACTGCGTAAATCACTTCTCTGTAAGGATTTATTCTGAGTGCTTTACTCTGCTGCCGAGAGCTATACAAATGTGGTGTTACAAGAAACAAAATGTTTGCACTTAATAAAATTCCAATCATACTTGTTAGCCTGAATCTTAAATTATATTTCTTTTAGCTAAATGTCATTGTCTGAGACCTCCAGAGCCCCTGGGAACTCCACATCTTGATATGCTCTTTATTCTGAGACAGTTACCTGGATGTACATACAAAGAAGGGCACAGGGTTTTAAATGCACATTTATATTTTGAGCTGATAACCATAGTCTTACTGTGGCAGCAGTGGAGGCTGCTGTTGCTCCTTGCACTGTTCTTTGAGCAGTTCCAGTCTGTACAGCTGTTGCTGTTCCTAGTGTAGTTGTTTGTGCAGTACCACCCAGAACAATCTGAGACTGCAGAGAACACAGACATGAGATTAGCACACAAGAAGTGTTCAAAACCCTGCCTTCTTGAACCATCAAGCCAACAGAGTGGCAATAACCAAACCACAGCACAGTGGAACATCTTTCACAGCTGCTATAAACGCTCAAATTAATTGCTCTACTATAAGCCATCTGTTGCAGTTGAGAGAAAGAACCACCAGATGGCACAAAATGCTACATATTTAAAACTCAGAGTTGATTAAGGACTGCATGATTTTTGGTTACAGGATGAAAGGCAGTATAATGTTTAGCAGGGAAACACACTCAAACAGCAAATTACTATTAAAATAGCTTAGGTTTTGGTTTGTTTTGGGGGTTTTTTTTTTATACGTTTCTTAATGCCACTGCTTCCAAACAAATGACTGTTTTTTGTTTAAGTCACAGAACGACAGGTTTTGCTTTCAGAGTTACCCATCACCTTTTGACAAGCAGGTAGACACAGCAATTTTTTCTATTATTTAACCAACTTATAATTCTAGAAGTCACCACAACCACAGTGAACATGCACGTTTTTTTTAAATACAATTTTTAACTTTAAATAATGGCTGCCCTGGTAGAATCTTAAGCCCGATTCAAAAAGTGAGAGAGATCAGACTTCTTCCAGCCACTTTAACAGGTAATATTATTTCAACAGAGCAAAAGTAAAAAAAAAAACTTTAGTTACAAAAACTAAAATTAGAATGAAAATTAATCTTTCACTTTAGCCACTAGCTTCCAAGCTATATCCTGAACTGTCAGTGATGATGCCATTACATCCAAGCAGTAATTGCACATATTAGGATCGGGTCTCAACACTTGCATTATTGGGGTCTAAACCAAAGAGAAGAGTTGGAAGGAGATGAAAAATTGGCAGTATTGAGAAGCTCTAGAGGACTTAGAGGAATGAGAGAGAGAGTTTTAATTACAAGCTTTTTAATAGCTTAAGCAGAGGCAATGATGGAACTAGAGTTTTCTAGTATTAAAGAGTGTTCCAATCCAATGGTAAAGGTGTGCCAGTTTTTCTGGGGAGAAAGTGTAAGATGTAATTTAAGCCAAAGGCTTTTAAAAAAGCTGCCTTTCAAAACTTCCTTTGAAAGACGCTTTGCTGAGGTTCACAAGATGATCTAAATTACATCTGAAGTTTCAGGAGGGGAAGAAAGTGTCTTCCAGGCTCGAAACTCCTATCTAGAGCTATTATTCTCAAACAGTATTTTACTGTCAAATTTCAAGGATGCTTTCAGGTTCTCTCAGTAACTGATATTTTAATGGCCCATTTGCATGGTTCTACAAACTCACCTGTACTACAGGAGGACGCTGTAGCGTTGTTGTGGGTTGTACAGTTGTCTGAGCCTGAGAGACTTGTTTGATAATAGTAGTTGGTGTCACCTGCCGTGCAATTATAGGTGCTCCAGGAGCCTGCAAAAAACCCAAACTTTGAGAGTCTGAATACAAGAGCCGTTATGAAAGATCAGATCGGCATTCCGCATAGTCCAACATCCTGGACATAATGCTTGACATAATGCTTCGTCAAGCCAGTAATGGAGTCCCTCAATGTGAGTGCCACGTGCTCAAGTGGTAAGGAAGCTATTTTTTTACTTATAGAAATTAATGAACTGACCTGGACTGCCGAGATCTGTACTGGAGGAGCACTGGTAGGTGTTGCCGGACGAGGAGTCATGGTATTCTGAGACTGGGACTGGGCATGTGCCTGTGCCTGCATCTGCGCCAATGCTTGTTGAGGAATCATCAGGAACTGCCCATTCTCACTACGTACAAGGACCATGCCTACAGAACAGAAAAAGGTCAAGAAATACAGCTCACATGCGGCTGGTCACAGAGCAGAAAGGGAGCAGCTCTAAGTTCACAGACAAGCCTCCCAAGTTTGAACTCAGCATGCACATATTGCATTAAATACAATGTGAAATAGTGCATCACCAACAAAGAATGATCACGACACAGCTTAGAAGAAAACAAAAAAATTGATATAATGTAAACACCCAAATACTAACTACAAATCTTGAGTGAAACTATTAAAGACACATTCTGTGATTAGACTATCAAAATATGCATAGTATTACATTCATGAGATATAAAATACTTGAAAAATTCTGCGGAGCTACAGCTTAAAATTAGCAAGCCTGAAAAACATGCTACTTATTCTTTTCTGACATGAAGGTATTCACTTTTTATGAAACACATTGATTGAAAGAAAATCCTGCCATTAAACATGATTCCTATTAGTCTTGCCTTAAAAAAAAAAGGTAACCAATTAAAAGCAGGCTTCATCACCAATGATAACACAATTGTCTAACTTCTAAATTAATTTCCCATAACAAATTTAGTACTGGAAGTGGTTATAAAATCATAATCTTTCTCAAGTGCATCTGTAACAGACGGTACTGTGCTGCATTACACCCCAAAAGAAAAATAAAAGAGAGAAGGAAATGAGGCAGTCATTCCCTGTTCAGTCAGACACATCCACATGCTGAACCCAGCTGGATAAACGTGGGGAAATCAGATTTTAATGGACAGATTTTCAGATGCTGACCGCCTTTTCTGGAGGTTCAGCAAGAGTCTGGAACATCTAGCCACATTTCCCAGGGATCATTAATGTTACACTATTCAATCAAATCAACAGGGGCCATAAATAGGGTTTCTTTTTCAGGGGTGTAGAAAACTAATGAGTGAAACTGGGCACCCAAATTTTAGCGAACATTCCTGAAAATTTTTGCCTAAGTGACAAATTGTCGGTATAAAATTGCATTTACAGAAAAAACAGAAGCACTATTAAGACCAGATAATTTAGTTTTAAGTGCAACTCAACAAACAAGGTATAATTTAGAGCTTTCTCGCCCTCCCCAGCAATAGCTGAAGATCTGCTCTGAACAGTTTTAGAACAAACTGTTGGAAACAGTCATGCTCTAGTTTGCTTTTCTAAATGTTTCAGCACCTCATCTGAATGGATACAAAGACTTCCTACTACTTTCTTGGCAGGTTTCAAACCCAGTGTTGTCAAACCGCGCAAATTTGTTTAACTGCTCCACAAGAAGATTTTAATGGTCTACGTTCAACATGCAACCTATCTCCCCTATATATCCTGATGCTACACTTAAAAAAGGGTCTCCAACAGTTATGATATAATCTCTCTCTCTCCTCATAGAACCAAATCATCATTAAAAAATGTTTGAGATAGTTTATATTAGCAAGGGGCCAATTTCAATTATTTGGCTCAGGTAATGTTTTAAAGTTACTGACTGATGCATACTGTCCAGGAGACCTGTAGCTAGGAGCATGAATAATTTTTAAAGTATTTTCCTGAGGAGGAAGAAAGTACTCATTTTTCTATATCATTATCATCAGGGTTGTCTTTGATTTAAAAAATCCCCAATTTTCAGTTAAAAAAAAAAAAGTAACCCCAAATCTTCATTTTTCTGTGACTGAAATGAAACACCACTGATACAGAGGGGGGGGGGGGGGGGGGGGCGGGTTCATTTTAATAGTGTAAAAATGTGGTTTCGGGGTTACGTTTTGTTTTTTTTAACTGAAAATTGGGGCTATGTTTTAAATCAGAGAAAACCAGGATCTCCGATTATAATATTGTAGGTAGTCGAGTTAATTAAAATGCATCTAGTTTCTACATCAGATCTGAAAGAAAAACATCTTCCACATTTAGTTACAGTTTAGAGACACAGCTACTGGTACACAGCTGGTAAACTCTCATACAGGTATAAAAGCAAGATCATTTCCTGTGGGAAATTTTAAATACTTGGCAGGGTCAAATTCTTTATACACTGTTCTGACAGCCAGCAGACGTGCAGAACTGGAGCGTGCATGAGCATTATATAGAATAACTATATTAGCTGTCTGAAAGTGAGTTTTGATTCATACTACTACAGGCAACAGATGCATGCTAAGGAGGTTTCACTTTCAGCAACAAGTAGGCACAAAAAAGTATGGCTACAAACTGCAGTCTAACGTGGGTCAAAACCATGAAATTGGACACTGGAGGAGCATTGCTTAATACATCCCACTGTACCTGGTTTCTGGAAATTTGATCCTCAACTGAAAACTTAGGGATGTTACATCTCAGCAAAAATTGTATTTTTTTTGTATGAATTACTTTTGCCTTTCTAAAATGTATTCAAATAACCTTACTGCACTGGAGTAATTAATAACATATTGATGGATAGCTATTTTAGAGATGCATCGATATATCAGTGTAAATCTAGTTAAGCTTTGCTGCACTTGGGTTAGAGTATACTATACTGTCATGCACACCTAGGGTGCTATTATAATAATGTTAGTATTAATAAATTGCGGCAACAACCATCAACATAAGTCTACAGAAAATATTGTAAGATCAATCAGGTTGTAACAGTCCTATAAAACTACGTTAAGTTTTAATTGCTTGAAATTGCTCATAAGAATAAATAAATGTTTGTTGTTAGCAATTTATGAAAACATACACAATTCAAAGAAGTTTCAGGGAGGAGGGAAGAACTGCTGTGAAAATCTTTCCCAGAAAAATTCATCAGGTATGTTAGGATTATTTGACTGATGATGACAGGACACTTCAAATCTCTCAAGTCTTCCTGAGACTAAGGGGAAAAAGAAGTGTTTTTTTCCCCTAACTCAGACACAGTTCAGTTGAATGAAGACTGCAGTTTTAACTCTGCTTACTACAAAAACCAAGCTGGAAGCGTAAAACTGTAAGCATTGGTGTTAAATGGGATCCTCAATGGAGCTACTTGTTTAAAAAAAAATTCCCTATGTTAGACAAGGTCCCCCTTGGCCTAAACCAAGAAAATTACTTATCAAGAAATCCTGACTTTGACAGTGTCCATCCTCACAATGGAATACTGAAGGCTGCATGTGACCCAAACAAAACGGAGGGCCAAAAAATTAAGAGGAGTCTCATTTGTACTTGCAAGCCAAGGTTTTCCAGTCTGTTCATTCTACAGTAACTGTTGACAGTACTACATCTAGAATCGCGCAATGGTCAAATTCAGATATGTCACAGTCAAGAGCATGTACATGTGGACAGAGAAGAAATTACTGAAAGTCAGGAACAGCTACCAAAATATCTTTCACTTTCATATTTAACTTCACTATGCAAGTACAGCACAGGACACTTGTCCTTCCACAAGGATCCTGACAAGTTTTAGTTTATTTTTGTTCCACAAGGAATGAATTGCTATTTGACCACCAACAGCCAATAAAGACAAATTTCAGTAACTGTTATTGAAAGTGTTCCAATTAAAAAAAAAATATGATGAAGCTTTAGTAATAGTTTAATATTTATCCAGACTAAATTGCTGGTCTCTATTTTGTTTTCTCGGAAAATGTGTTTGCTAAGATCCTCCGTATCCTTCCAAACAATCAGATCACTAAGGATACCAAGAAAAAAGTGCTTAGAGGATATATCATATTTTGTGCCCTGTAATCAATGAGGTAGAGAAAGTATCACATGTAACAAATGTATGTGATATATACGTGTATACGATCTTTGATTCATTTCTCATCATGTCTACTACAAAAATTCAAGCACTAAAGAACGCTTTTCCTAATCCACTTTTAAAAATAGAAGTTAGCTAGAAGCTTCAATTAGCTGTTGAACTGCTCCCTTCATTTGAAGTAGAAACCTAAAAAAACCTGTAATATTTCAATCCGAATTGAATAAAATTTATCCCAGCTCTGAATATGTTTCTAAAACTGACTTGGAATAGCCCTCAGCTGAAAATGGTTTGCAACTTTTGACTGGTACTGTGCCTATCAAACATTTTCATGCTATGGACTACAAACAACCACCTTCCCATTGTCACCCTCACAATTTCATACTTTTGCTGTGGCAGTCAAAGTTCTTGGTCATACTACAAATGTTTGGATAAACTCAGAAGGAACATTTTTATTTTTATACTGCATGGCAACTAAACTGCATTTGATCCACAGACTTTCTTAAGGCTGTAATGTAAAGTAGCAGAAGCATACAGCAAATGCTTGCCTAATTGTCTGTCTCTTATTACTGTCAGGTGTTTAGAAACTTTTATATTTCATAGAGAAGTAAAGCTAGAAGGGACCTCATGAGATCATCTACTCTCAACTGGGAATCAAACCTGCAACCCTGGTGTTATTAGCACTATGCTCTAGTCAACTGAGCTAAACAGTGGAGAAGTTTTTCTGGGAATGACTTCACTGCTTTCTGAACACACCCCCTCCCATAAAATACCTGCATCACAAGCTATGTTTCCACTATCCAGTATTTTGTTTATGAAGTTTTATTATTTAAAGAAATAACTGAAGTATCAACCAAAAGCTTGAAATGGCAACATGTATAAAGCATGTCAGATATTATATGCCAGTCAAATTTTTACACCTCAATCTTCACTGAAGAAAGCAAAGAAAAACTGAATTACTCCATATGCAAAGGTAGTGGAGACAAACTGCCAAGTCCTTAGTGAAAGAAAGCTTCAGTGACTTGCACCATTTCTGGAGCGTACAACTGTGTACATTTGGAACAAAAAAACCCAAAAAAACAAAACGGGGGGGGGGGGGGGGGGAACGACGACGATGACACGGATTTTCATTTAGTAGGATCAGGATGATTTAACGTCTCCAAACAGGCAAGTCATTTGATGAGTTAAGGAACTTTTCTGAAGATTTACTAGACAGCCACAAATAGTTTGGGCCACCCAGTCTCCCACACAAGCTACGCAGCAAACTGTTGCATTCCTTACCAGGCTTTCACCGGGCAGTCATCTAGATCAGTGTTTCCCAATCGGTGTGGCATCAGAAATGAACAGGTATGTCACAGAACTTTGTAGCGGCGATGAGCTACAATGAACTCATCATTGTATGGGGATGGGAAATGCCTTAACAGGTGTGCTGCAGAAAAAAATGTATTAATATAAGTGTGCCTTGGGCTGGAAAAGATTGGGAAACACTGATCTAGATAACAGGGTATCTAGATGACATCTCATTTCAGAATAGTGATAAAACAATCAGTTTCTTAAAGCACCTGTACAGTAGAGCACAGGCCAAAGGGCACTGCCTGCAACTGACAACATGCCTGGAAAGAAGAGAAACATTTGGTGACCAGTTATTTTATCATACAAAGATGAGACTCTTTAATATCTACAGAACACCACAAATCCCTGGCAGAACCAGAAGAATCCCAGGCAAATCAGAAGAATCAGCATAACTCTTTATGAAGCAAGTCGTTCACAGAAGTTAAGGATGATCAGGTTCACATCCCAGCAAAAGCCTCTAAAGTTTTGATTACTACAATATACCTGGAATAACATTTATCACTAGAATCAAGCCAAGGGACTTCGAAGACATCTTCCAGGGATACAGAGTCTTGGATTTCAAAGTGAGATAGATCAGAGTTAAAAGAAGTTTCATGAAACTGTATTCTTCTCCAACATTTTCAACAGGCCCCTCATCTGAGGCAAAACCTCCCCTAGATGTAAAGTAATTGAGTCTTCTTCCTACAGAGATTTTTTTATTGAAATATGATAAATCATTTAGCTTTTTCCCAGGGATTTGTAGAAAAGCTTCATCCTATCAGAAGTTGCCTGAGCAAGGCTGACTGTGAAAATGGTATTTGTATCTTATTTGTGGCAGAGAGCTACAGATGTTTGACCTGGCAGAAAATTCAATAGCATCACAAGCAAGCTGGTGTCATCGTAATAGATGACAGCTTTCTATTACTACCCCTTCTGTCTCTACAGAATCTCCTCTGAGAATACAAGTGGGAGTAAGTGATGGATAAGGCCTTGCGAGCTGACACCACACGTACTACTGCAGTACAGAAACCAAAAAAGGGTGGATTCAAGGCCCCTCTGAGTTCTCAATCTTGCTGTCCACAAGCCCTCTGGAGAGCCTGCTCCAGTCACAATGATAAAGGATTTTCTAGAACTAACTGAACCAGGTTTGAGCTAAGCTGTGACAAAGGAGTTGATTGCTTGGAGGGTGTAGGGAAGAGACTTGAACTTGTTCTGCTGGACTTGACGCAATTTCTAGCTGGCTTCATGACTAACTGTCATCAGTGATGAACCATTCACACACTACAAACTTCTCCAGAGGTCTACAAAGATGACTTCCATCTCTTGGAATGACACGTTTTGTTCAGTATCTTCATCAACGATCTGGAAGATTGGCTAGAGTGCACCCTCTGCAAGTCTGCAGATATCTACTACTCCCCTAGTGTGGTGGTATGTTGGAGGGTAGGGCTAGTGACCTAAACTGTAGGATTGGACCAAAAGAAATCTCATGAGGTTCAATAAGGACAAGTGCGAAGTCCCACACTTAGGACGAACCGATCCCATGCACTGGTACAGGGTGGGGACTAACTGGCTATGGAGCAGCTCTGCAGAAAAGGACCTGGGGGTTACAGTGCCCTTGTTGCCAAAAAGGCAAAAAGCTACTGGGCTGCATTGGTAGGATTGTTGCCAGCAGAGTGAGGGAGGTGATTCTTCCCCTCTATTTGGCACTGGTGAGGCCACATCTGGAGTCCTGTATCCAGTTTTGGGCCCCCCACTACAGAAAGGATGTGGACAAACTGGAGAGTTCATCTGAGGGCAATGAAAATGGTTTGGGGGCTGTGGGACATGACTTGTGAGGAGAGGCTGAGGGAACTGGGCTTATTTAGTCTGGAGAAGAGAAGACAAAGAGGATTTAATGGCAGCCTTCAACTACCTGGCGGGGGGGGGGGGGGGGGGGTTCAAAAGAGGATGGAGCTGGACTGTTCTCAGTGGTGGCAGGTGACAGAACAAGGAGCAACGGTCTCCAGTTGCAGTAAGGGAAGTTTAGACTAGATATTAGTAAAAACTCTCATGAGGAGGGTATTAAAGCCCTGGAACAGGTTGGTGACAGAGCGGTGGTAGAATCTCTATCCTTGGACATTTTTAAGACCCGGCTAGACAAAGCCTTGGCTGGAATCGTCCAGTTGGGGATGGTCCTGCTTTGAGCAGGGGGGGGTTGACTAGATGTGACCTCCTGAGGTTCCTTTAAAACCTAATTTTCTATGATGCAATGTATCCGCTTCTCTCTCAGACCTCAACAGGCATACTTCGTACTCAAAAGCTTGCCTAAGATCTGTCCCAACCATGCAATTTACCCAAGAAAAGATATCACCTTCTATCTCAGATATTTCCTGAACCACCATGGCAGCAACTGCACTCTAACACTATTATGCACGTGTTCCTTTTGTTTGGTAACACCGTTGAGTCTTGACAGGTCTTCAATCTGCAAGGGATGTTTTGCCCCTTTCTCTGATGTTTTCAGAGATACACGGATGACTTAACTTAATATGTTTGGCTCAAGAGCATTTGAAATAAATTAAGATTTTTCCCTTAAGGGAGAACAGAAAAATCTTCCCATTTTAAAGAGATTATGGAGAAACATTGGATTGTTTAATACTTGAGCCAAAAGGTGGCTGCCTACATGCAAGTGCACCTTAGTAGACTAAGGGAAACTCAGGGAAAGAAGAGACTTGGCTAGAAACTTCTCTTGGAAAATGATGGCGATGGAAGCCTCCACTGGGACAATCAGTCAAAGATTCTCTCACAACCCATGTTTCTCACCCTATGACTGACCAATTGTCATGTGCCAGTTTGTCATGATGAAGGGAACCCCCCCCCCCCCCGCCAATTTTGGTTCAACTTCTGCCCAACTTGGGCATCTACTGAAAAAGTAGTGAGAGCCACAGACTATACACAACTGCCTAAGCTTCCCTGATAAGGGACCTTGGGAACCCAGTTGCAAACCCTGTCCTCACTGCAAGCAGACGCAATGCCCATCGATCAAATAAAAATCAAAACAGTAGGAGGAATGAAAAATTGAGAGCCTGCCTTGGAAACATGGCACCTAATGACAGCAGGAACTAGGATGAGTACAGTTCAACAGGTACGCTGCCAGAGCACATCATGAAGCAAGTGACATGACAAACCTCTTGCTTGGCCAACACTACAGCTTTTCAGGCCTAACAAAAGCAGTGGATCCCTGTGATGGAGAAACCCGCTCTAAAATCAAAAGCTTTTTCAAAGAAAAATAAAGCTAGAAGGGACATTAGAAGATCATCTAGTCCATCCCCCTGCTGAAGGCAGAATCATTCCCATCTAAATTTCTCCAAATGTTTCTCTAATCAGCACTTCATGTCTGGTGACACATTCCATAACTTCCGTCCTTTGCAGTGCTGACCACTCTCATCAAGTTTTGGGTGTTCCAAAAAGGCAAGATTGTGCTCAGAGATTGTTAGGTGCTTGGATTTCTTTTCAAGAAAAGCCACTAATTGCAATGTAAAGTGTAATTATAAATAAAGTTATTCTAAGAGAGGGCTCTAACTGAATTTGAAGTCTGCTCAATGGTAACTTCCTGACATCTGGATATTGTAATTACAAAGCATACTGGCATTATTTTAAATGGAAAAGTAACAAGACTTTTACCCATCTTAAACTAACATACTGTTTTTAATTTGCTATTCTGATTTTTTTTTGAAGCCACAATACAGATCATTCTTAAAATGAGTATGACAAGGTAGTGTAGAGCAGTGTTTCTCAACCTTTTACAGAGCAAGTACCCCCTAACTTCTGAAAATTTTAATAAGTACTCAGACATTCAATTTTCCAGGGGATTTTATATTTACAGACTAATATGTGCCATATGTTGGAAGAATGGCTGTGTACATAAGGCCATGAATGACAGATGTCTAATCTGGTGTGGGTAGGGTTGCCACCTTTTACATCAGGGGTGCACAACTCAAGTATGTACCTGAGCTAGAGGTGATGTTGGCCAACATTGGGAGGGCTGAACACCAATTATTACTGGGGAATTTAATTTTTCTAAGTGCACCAAATTTTTTACCAGAGTTTTGAGAGGAAAGAGGGCGAGAGAGAGAGAGGAAAAAAAGGGCGAGAGTGTGTTAGGGTACCCATGTACACCCTGCTTGGGTCTCATGTACCCCCAGGGGTACACATAGCACAGGTTGAAAAACGATGGTGTACAGTAGGGAGGGCCAGCTTGCACACGAACGCCACAAGCGGCGCAGGCAGTCTGTGTGGAGTGCACATCAGAGCAGGGACGGGACAGGTAGCACAGTGGCAAATAAGACAGGGAGCAGAAAATAGATCAGCAAATTGAGCAGAGAGCACAGGGCAGTGAGCAAAAAGCAAAGTAGCAAATCAGGCAGGAAGCAAAAGCAGAAAGGCCAATTAAATTAGGCAGGGTAAGGGGATGAAAATGGCATTTGGGGAGGGCACGGAGGGCCCCCAGTGGTACAGAGAAGGCACACAATTTATTCTGAGAAACTCACCCTCGCACACAAGGACATAAATGTGTATACATGAAAATAACAAAACCATAATACTTAAAAATACTGACTTTGGTTTTTCATCACAAAAAAGACAAGGCTATTTTTTTCCCCATGTAGTTCTGATATCATGTTTTCTTGCTGTCAAAAGCTACTGTATTACACACACTTACAAGCAGCATTAGTAAATAAAGCTCACAGTTATATGGACCTAAATGGGAACTGGAGAGAGAATTCTAGGAACAGAGAACCAGAAGGGGCATCTCTAGGTCTTCTACATATTTTGTCCTTCCTACTGCACTATCCTAAAAAATTCCTCAAGTGTTTCTGGACACTTTTGAGCTACCATCCTTCTTGTATTTCAGATGGGGGTCAGTTAGTGCTGGATAAAGTCACACTTTTTGACGCTCTGCATCAAGCTCCAAGCCAACAAATTAAGCTTCTGAAGGGTAGGACCAGCGGGATTTGCTTCAGTACCTAGTTAGGAGTAATCTTCAGTGGGTCGCCTAGTGGTACCATCAACAAATGAGGAACCTGGGGATCAGAGTCATGGTTCTTGTGCTAAAAGACAAAGGAATATGGGCACCTTCCCAAACACAAGGTATCTATTCTCTACCCTTGGCTTTGCAACAATCTCAGGCAACATATTTGGACTTTGTATCGCAGAAAACTATACAATCTTGGAAGTGAGAGTCAGCACTTCCTGGTCAAATTTTCACTCCCTAGTTTGAAAGAGTCTTCCACTCAGCTTTGTGAGTGAGCTTCCCTTTAAGTTGCTTGGATAAATCATTTTGTTTCTCCAAGGACATTCATGTTCATGACTTCTCAGGCCCTGAAGCATTCTCCAGACCAAAATATACCAGCCTTCAGTTACCATTTTAATTTACAATAGTGAGTACATCAAGAAGCATCTTGGAAAGCTTATAAAAACACAATAGTCATGTCTGTGTAGTACAATGGAGCCGAGTTGTTCAAAAACAATGCCTAAATTCTGCTGTGGCATTGATCTATTTTGCTGCTCTGAGATGTCCTTCATTTCCCAAAAAAGCAGCGACAGAAAAGACGTACATAGCTCTTCTGGAAACGTACTGGGCATCTGGATGCACAAGGTACCAAATTCCATGACATATTAAAAGACAGCTACCTGAAAGGAATGAGTAGTTTCAACATGCCAACTATTGTTTCAGGCCCATTCAGAATTAGGAAGTTAATGACCGGTCAATCTACTTTTAAGGTCTTCTCAGAGCTGTAAGTTAAAGATACCCTTAACTCCATCATACATGCTAGATAACTGAATAATTTGCTTAACCAAACAGCACAACTTTTATTGCCAGCCTCAATTTATTGCCTTTTGCTTAAGCATGGTTATCTGCATAGCCCCTTTCAGCCCCGCTATCTACTGTGTCACAGTTGTGCTGTTAACTGCAGACTGACTAGCTGCCTATCTTTAACTAGCTGTACTCTTTAATTGGGCCAGGAATGGCGATGGGGAAGCAAGTGTGAAAGGACTGCTATTAGAATCCTTGTAGATGAGGACGGTTTCTTCACAGTAAGGATTTAAACAGCAGTTCTGCATAGCTATTGGCAGCCAATAGCATAGCACCGACAGCACCATGCTCCACGGGTGCCGATCTTCCATTAAGTTCAGGTAAGGGCTTAGCATTTCTTCAGTCTGTAAATTGTGCATTTAAACCAAACAACTACAGTTCTCTACAGCAGAAAGCCAATCTTCTGATACTCAATTTTATGATAAATTTCCTGGGCACAGAATCGGAGTATGGTCCTAAAAACCTACCCATTTGTCATCTAAATACATACAAAACTATGCCTTGTTTATAGGAAAGGATGTCTATGATGGAGCTGTTTAGGGTTTGGGGGTTTTTTTGGAGGGGGGAAGACTGTGCGAGAAGACGGGCATTTCTACCCATAATTTGCCATATTTACTGCGCGGTATGCCAACTTGAATATAAATGTGATACCTGCATCATGCCCGATTAGTCAGTTAACACACATGTAGATGCCTTACTGTGCAGTAACGCAGTGTGTGTGGACTGACTTGGGACTAACTTTAGTCCCAAGTCAGTTCATACACAGTGTTAATGCACTTTAATGCCTGCAGATGTAGACAATGACCTATTCCTGCTTACGGTGCAGTACATTTAAGCCAGCATAAATGCATGTGTAGACACGCCCAGTGTGTATTTGTTGAAATTACTACTTCTCACTTAAGCTGGTATAGTTTTATGGAAGGTTTCTCAGGTCCAGGAGAAAATTTCTGGTCTAAACATGGAAAAGACTGGTTTCAAGCTTCTTTAATGCATGTTTCTCCTGGGTTTTTTTGATGAAATACTTCTAATGGTCTTGGGTTTTTTATCAAAATGCAACCAGGGAGAGATTCTGAGACTAGAACACATACAGACTATCAAAAAAAGTAAAACAAATCAACTAAGAGTTGCTTAATGCATTACAGAGAATTAATACAATTTGACTTTATTTAAAAAAAGCTTTGAGAGCTTTAGGAGAGAATTCCCAGTGTGACCAGCCACACTTTTGCAAGCCTTATGCAGACGAGATTAAGACCTGCAACATTTTTAGTAGCGTCTTACTCCAAGGCAGGGCAAACCAGAAGTGGTGGCAATAGGAATTTCTTCCCCCAGAAATCCCAACTCAAATTACTTAAAGGGACAAGACATCAAAAGATTTCCTACTTTAGTGATGTATTCAAGAGAAGAAAAAGAACTAGTTTTAAGAAAGCCAATGTTGGGTAACCCACAAAATGTGAGAGCCCTTTCCTTTTCTCCCTCCCAGAAGAGTGGTATGCTAGGAAAGAGAATATAAAAGGACACACATGAGACTGAAGAACACAGCATGGATATGAACCCTTTTTTCCTTACTATTGACATATATGCAAGGATACTAGCGATGTGCATTTTATTAAAGGGTAACATCACTGAATCAAATTTAAAGTTCCTTGTTCTTTTCTTCAAACATTTCTCCACCTTATCTCCTTTCTTGCTTCCCATGCTCATATTTTTCCTAACCCCTCTCCCAGTTCAGAAAATTACTAATCCCTTTAAACTGTTCTCCCAAATTTCTTCCATGCTGATCCTTCTATGAGGAGCTTTTGCCACAGCTCTTCATTTACTTCAAGCTCCCTCTTTTCTCCACAGAATTTGCCAGTCCTAGCTTTTTCATGGAACCAGCTATTGTTGCTTTTGAAACAAATGTTAGATGACTGAGCAATCTTGTATCCCCTCACCTAGCTATCATTTCTACATTGTTATTTAGACTGTTTACCCTTTGGGACAGGACCATGTGTTCTGGGTGGCTTGTACAACATCTGCACATTTTTCATTTCACCTAGATAAAGTGTACCTTTGACACTTAACAGGTCAACAACTCAGAGTGGCAAGCCATATTTTTTGATACAGAAAATAAAAGTGCTCCCCCACATCCCCCCAAAATAGAAATCTAAAATTAAGGTGCATCTTGTATACTGAAGCTATGTAATGAAAAGCAATCGATTTATAATAAAAGTTGATCTAAAGTCAGTTATTTGAAATGTATGTTAAAATCTTTTCAGCCCACAAAATTACCCTAGGGGAAGGTGCATCTTATCCACAAGGAAGTGCAGCATTTTAGCTTAACGGCAATTAGAAGACATAGCACTGCTGCTAGAAGGATGTGCTACTGTACTTACAGGGCAAACAGGAATTTTTAAATGTTACAGAAATCTCTTACTTAACCACCAGTTTCATGTAAATCACTTGTTTTGCACTGGTTATACTGCATGACTGAAAAAATATTTTTAGTAATACATTCTCAAGAACTAAGGCAGCAAAGGTTAGAAGAGCTTGCTGGACAGGCGAGGTTCAAAATTTGTCTCTGATTTTTAAGTAAAATTCTAAGAAGGGGGGGGAGGGGAGAAAAAGTCATTGATACACTCCTACATGTATCAGTTTGGTTTTATTTACCACAAAATAGGGCAGAGCATTTGATTCAATCCTTTGTGCTTTGCACAAGTGCAAAGTAAAATACCATCCTGGTCAGAAGAATTTAAACAGTTCACTGACGTATTTAAAACCTATTGCAACACTTTGCTAGTGTGCACAGAGCGTGTGTGTGCGTGCGTGTGTGTGTCAGTGTAAGATGGAAAACAAAAGTGAAACTATTTATTCAGGGGCAAAGCTTTTTGTGATCTTTTATTGGACCAACTGTATACAGAAAAAAAAGTCTTGCTTCTTGGATGTTTCCTGGGCCATCACAGCTATGACAACATTGCAACCCTATTATTTATCCCAGATGATCAAAACACAAACCCTGAAATTAAAACAGGAGAGGAGGGAAGATGGGGGGAAGCAAACAAACAAACAAACCAGTCTTTACGTTTCAACATGGATATCCAAGGAGACTGGCTTTTGGAAAACTCTGTATCCAACCTGGCAGCAGGACAGGGAGAGTGTTTTTTACTATGTATTTGTACAGCACCTTCGAAGTGGCTCTATGTAAGTGCAAGGGTCAGCTCACTCCCTTCCTTCCAAGTTCAAGTTTCCTTTATTAATAAAAACGAGTAATAAAGTCCCCCACGTGCCACATAACATAATAATGCTGGGCAGAGAAAGGATTGCTTACACAAGGAAGTTGCGCCAGTTTGGCTCAAGGTGTTATTTTAGGTAGATTTACACAAAGATGTACAAAAGGTTTGATGGCCAGATACTGCAGTGCACTTTGATCTTCATGAAAATAAGACTGGTTTTATTTGAAGTGAGGGGCGTTTATGCTGTCTTTTGCACCCATTTAGCTGTGGCCTGGTTTGCTCATGTTATGCTAATATAAAAAACTTATTTCAAGTAGGGATGGGATTCATTAAATTAAGCTGGATACAATTCTGTGTGTGCATACAATTGTATGGATACAAGATGCCTTATGGTATAAAACTTTACTATGCTTCCATTATGGGAATAAACCTTATAACCACAAGCCCCTTTATACCAGGAAAACAGGTGTTCACATAACAGTGATACATATAGTGTTACACATAGATCATGCAATACAACTTTTTGTATATTTAGCTAAATTAGTTTAAGAAAAATGTAACTTAAACCAGGACAGCTTTTTGATGAAGGCAAGGTATAAAAGTCAAGCCATTTACTGTCAGGCACGTTGTTTGTAAAATGATGTTGTAGAGCATTACTTTGTCAAGGACTCAGCAGCAGACTGCAGTTGAGCAGGAGAGAGTTCACGATTCAGTTTTCACCACTATTCAGTGAGATCCTAAAGACAAATCTGGGTCTTTGCACTGGTGTTCTTCTATGGCCATAGGTAAGATTCACTGAAGCCAGTGCAACTCCCTACAGATACAGGGAATCTGCCAACTCCCATACACATCTGAACAGCTGAATGCAGACAGGTATTTTAGCCGATTTAAAAATTGTCATGAAAGTGTTTTCCCCACCTAAAAGGTCCAGTTGTGGAAAAATCTCTCTTGTTTTTGAGTGATCAATTGTTTTTATCATCTCTCTTTTTTTTTTTTAAATCTAATTAGCATAGCATTTTCTTATTTAGTGGAACATATTGTCCTGGGATAAAAAAGGTTGTGTTGCAACACTGAATGTCTAGCTAGCAAACACTAAAATGCCAAACCTCAAGTACCAAATGCAGACACACAGGGCCAAGTTTGCATCTAAGTATTGTCAAGGCTGCTATTTTAACCATATTTTTTACATGAAAATGTTCTGAGTAAATTTTCTCGAGTAGTGTAACAAAGCAGTTTAGATCTTCTGTTTGAAATGGCTTCTACATGGAGATCAGACCATCAAGAAAATGGTTTTTAAAATGCGATTTGCATGCAGTGAAACAAGCCATTCTGGACAGTCAGAATGGAAAGCGTTTTCTCAAAACCAGTTGGAGCAACCATTTCCTCTAACCCCCCCCCCCCACCCGCTTTAGGACACTGTTAATACATACACTTAACAGCTTTTTGTGTTGCGGTCTAAATTAGTGTATCAGCAGAATGCTAGAAAACCATCATTTTCCAAAAGCATAAAAGACAAGCAAATAGTAGACAAAATACTGCATATATCAAAACATTTTCTCTCAAGGGTATTTTGTGCTGTTCATTGACTTGTGTTTTTATCACCATGGTGGCTGACCAGTGCACTTTTTTCCTGATTAACATGAAACACTTGCATTTTCATTTTCCATTGCTAAGGCAACTAAAGCAGAATGCTATGTAAAAGTAACTCTGAACATGTGCACCATCCACATTCTCGGTCCCTAGGCCAACGGAGTTCAAGTGGGCTTCAGAAGCAGCCCACTTAGAGACTGATGGAGATGGAAAATTACGGTGGCTCATTGAGCAAATATACTGTTGGACAGTTCCTGTAGCAGCAATGGTGTGCAGGAATACTTCAAAGGCAACAATTAACCCATATTCATAGCCCTAGCCACACATGTACAAAGTCTTTACAATGAACTATTAAGCAAAGCCCAAACCCCCATCAAGACCAAACTCCTAACTGGTACCAAGCACATCAAAAAGGACCCTCTTCTGTTATGAAGGTAGACATAAATAAAAATATTTTCCATAACTCTGAAGTGGAAGTGTAGTGTGTGTACAGGGTCCAAGAGCAGCAAACGTCTTCACAATTTAGCTCGGGGGGGGAGGGGGGGGGTCCTTATAAAGCCTGGCAACTCAAACTGTCTACTTGCTTAAAGCAATTTATTGCTCTGCCTCGTGACATGTTGTAAAAATATCACTCTCTGCACTTTAAATTCTTGGGATAAAACAGCAAAGCTTGTCTTAGTATGTAGGTAAGAGCTTTCAATGATAAATTTGGAAATTTGATTTCATCCTTCTCTCTTACTCGGTCTGAAAATATATGGTCAATCTGATGGATCCACATACAATAGATTTCAAGTAAAACAGAACGCTTCCCTTTGCTGTACTCAGTGTTTCCCCGGAAGAGGATTCGATGGGAGACATCCCTAAATTTTATCTTTTTGAAACAGATGTACCCCTAGTGATCCGAGCACAGGACTCACAAGTTCTAATCTTGGCTTTGACATAGATCCTCTTATGCCCTTGGGCAAGTCGGAACATTTGTCATACTGTTTCCCCAGCTTTAACATTGAATTCATACTCATTTATTTACCAACTACACAGGCGTGTTGCGAGGATTAACTTTTGTAATGTGCTTGGAAAGCACAACATGCTATACAAGTACTACAGGAAGCTGCTATTATCATTGTGTCCTACAGACCTTATTTTTGTCAAAATACAGCCATGCTAACTTAGTTAGCAGGCACAATATTGGCAGTCTGCTGAGCTGTACAGGGAAGCTGTGAGCAGACAGATACAGTTGGGCTTGTTCGTAAGTTGGTGGGAATTACGCATGGAATTACACTGCAATGTTTAGCATTTCAGAATTTCCAAGTACCTTTCACATCTGGAAGTCAGCACATTCTTAGATGCGTACACATTCACAAAAATCTCAAAATAATTAAGCATTTCGGATACACAAAGAAGGCAGAGTGGAACTGAAAAGCAACGTGTTCAGTGGGAACAAGTACCACAAGGATTTTAAAATCAGATGACTGCTTATATTTTGCAAAATGTTAGTTTTCCATGTTTCCATCTATGATCTTAATTTAATGTTCTTGTCGCATTGGGATGCTACCCCATAGACAGCAACAGAGCTACTCATTCACATAAAATCACGTATATTAAACTGTCTGCAAGATTGGAACCAGAGTCCATTTTTATACCTTCAGGCCAATTTTAATACGCTTATTTATTAACTTGTGCCCAGCTGTGTTTTTTTTGGTGGTGTGCATATTATTTAAGAGCATGGAAAGCTATTTGCCAAAAACTACAACTGTACAAATTGTTTTTAGTGGCTCCTGTGAAGGAAAGGATCAGTCTTTAAATCAATGGGACTTGAGCATGTGCTTAACTTGAAGCATACACTCATGTGTTTTTCCAATTTGGGGCCAATAAAACAAGGATTTTAAGAAGGAAGAAAAAAAACCCGCAGAAAACAAAAACCTACCCTACAGTAAGGGCAAGAATCCTCTTAAATACATCAGTTTCCACCGAAGTTCTGTTTAAAACAAAGTAGAGATGCCAGCTCCCACAGTTATGAAGAAAGCTACCCAGACACGAGCCTGATGATATGCCATTGTCTTGGGACTACAGACATATTGCTCCAGTGCTACCAGTGCCTGTAGCTCAAGCAAGCTGTAGCAGCAGAGTAAAATTAAGAACACCGCTGCACAGAAGACACCGAAACACTGAACATGTCAAAAAACATCACCTGCACAGTGCTACTACTGCATGGCAACCTTATGAGCAGCAGCAGCCACAGTGGAGATATCCTAAGGGCAAGGGGACCCAAAAAAGCAGAAGCTCCGTGACGGGGAACGGGGAAGAGGAATCTATGCCATTCTACCCATCCCCTAGCAAATACAGGAGGCTCTGAAGGAGTAACAGAGAAACATTTGAGAGCTGTTCCCTGGCCCACATGAAGCAAATCTGTGGCAAAAGTACACTTCATAACTGACACCCTTATTGGCAGTCGCAGCAAAAGCCCTAAGGATTAAAGAACAATCTTTTCCTCTCATCATCTATGAGGGATACCAGCAGGACAGCGTAAGTTTTGACTGCTTCTGTATTGTATTATACTTGTTTCGTGAAGGGGACCTTTGGTCTTCAATGTTATTCAACCAGCAATTTTCATAAGCACTAAAACTCACCCCCAAAAAACTAATGCACAAAAGGGAAGGTTTCTATATTTCAGCTTTGCCCAAGTTAGAGAGGAAAACTATCCAGAGCTGCCAACTGTGTACTGTTTCTATTCTATATAAACCTACAACACTTTCCTACCATTCTGCACTGCTACTTCAAGCAGGTTTCTTAGACATTTCAGTACAATGCCTGTTCGTAAAAATACATTAAAAGCAGAGTGACAACATAACACACTTAAGAGCAACCTGATTTTTGAACTCTCAAGGTTGATAATAATACTCTAGTACAGGTAGGCTTGTAGATCTTATTCCTGGCCAGTTCTGAAAAGCTGTTATAACAGCTTGAACACAGGCTTGCAACTGAAGACACTATCTAGGAAAAAAAAAAAAAAGAGTATATAGTGGTGGGTAAACCATGTTGAAAATGTTTCCACCTCGTGCTAGTTATGGCTTTATTCACTGCACTGCCTCACTTGCGCTACGATAGTTCTGTTCTACTTGCAAATCTGCTACACCCAAGAAAAGTGCCTTTAAAAATCTGTTACTCTGCCTGCGTAACAGTTGCATACTGTCCCAATATTTCAGGTAACCCATAACTTTCCCAGCTACTGCCAAATTAGCATATAAAAGATGTCTTTTCATATCATTTTCTTCAAACTAGTGCAAGTAGTAAAAACTTACTACAGTGCATTTTATGAAATCATGACTTTAAATAAACTACTTGAATATATGATGGCATCAACAACCAGAGAATATTTTCAGAATCCTCTACAAGCCACAAAGTATGCCTTTAGATCCATTTTTAGATCCATACTGCACTGATCCAAGCATGAGGGCCACAAACTCCAAAACTGGGACACTGGTGAAGAGAAACTAGAATACAGATACTCTCTCCCACCCAGCCAAGATTTTGATAAAATGCAGAAGTAAACCATGAGCTGAATACTCTTGATTCCTTGTGGGTGCAGAAGAAAAAGTTCAAAAACTTATCAGAACCCTGTAGGACCACCACAATTAATAGCCCATCATCTTCCCAGTTTCATGCCTTTCTAACTTGGTCATTTTAAATTGCTATCAGGTTAAAATTTGATACACTATAAAGGCGTCACTCCAGAAACAACACATTTTAGACTAGCAAAGTTAGTGCTCTCCATGTGCTCCTATTTATAAAGGTAGTATAATCAGGTACTCGACAGTATGATTAATACAGATATTGACATCTTATATGCAGCTTGCCTTATACTGAACAGTAACAGGACTTTGCGAGTCTGGAAAGGAAGCAACTGGTACTTCAATTTTTTTTTGTTTGGAAAATAAACTACAGAGCATGTGCCATGTAATGAGTAATACTTTTCATAAGAGGACTCCAAATTGTCATCACTTGGTACACACATTTTAGCACATGCAGCTTTTGCTCTTAAAGTTGCATTAGCACATAGCTCTCCAACTTGAATGTCCAAACGTATGTGCACATAAATACTTGCTCATACAAGTACTGTAGCTGCAATTTCGCAAGTGGGTTAGACAGCCTTCAAAAATTCTTCATACTGCACCATAACCTGCGGCATTATTTGCTACCTTTTTAGACAGAAATCTATACCCTTCCCACTAATAATGTATATAAATCCCACGCAAGGTAAAGGCAGTTACAAGTGCATGTGTCTAGACAGTATTGAGTTCACAGCATCTACACCTGAGACCAGATACTCAGGAAGGCTCAGCACCTCAGTTTAAGCTTTGCTGATTATCTGGCCATTCCATTTATATAAAACAAGCAAGCATCACTATTTCAAAAGTTATGCTGCTGAGTGACAGAACAAAAGGGTAGCTCTTGGGAGCTTTTAGGGACCCCTTCCCCAAGTGTACTAAGAAAACTTTATCCTAAAATTTAAAGATTAGACCTGCAAAGCATTTACTTTGGGGGGGTTTTGGACTATGCACAGACATAGTAGAACCCTACTGTGCCAAAGGATTAGGACCTTTGTTCATAAAGGTAATATTTTTCATATGCTGTTGAAGTGGTTTGAAGACACCAATATTTTTCCCCTAATAAAAAGATACTGCTGTCCAATAGCTGTTCTCCATAACTGACTTTACTATACAATATTACCATGTCACTATGGAGTTATTCATCTACCTTTTACAGCCATCAACAGTAAAAGACAAATTTGATTTATACTGTAGCAAAAGAAAACTTCAGGATTTTAAGATGCTTTGCTGGGATTTCAAGGTCAGGGACCTATCAATAAACTGAAAAGCAGATTTGAAATATCAGCGTGTCATCCTTACAGAGAATATCTGTCTATACAATGAAAATGTCCAGAGTATTTTAACATCCAATTAGCACTTAAAATATACAGAACATTTGACAGGCTTCACTGAGCTATACAATGGCACATACTGTAAGTGGAACATTATGCAGAAAGATACTGAGCCTAGCAAACACATTGTTTTGCTGCACTCTTAGCTGGTAAGACCATCACTTTAAGGTTGGTTAGTAGATTGTTTTCCTAAACTAACACCACTGAAATGGTGGTGTTAGAAATGTTTACTGAACTAACACCATCAAATTGTACACTGTTGATTTCATTAGGCATAAGTAATAAAATGTAATTAGGTGCTCTTTGTATAATAGTAATGCCACCTAAAAATACCGCATTGAAAATACTGATTAACAAGAGCAGAGATACTACCACATCCTGCCAATAAAAGGAGGGATCCACAGATGAGTCCATCCAATATTTTTCAGTTCAAAATTAAAATTGGATGCAAGCCCCATTTAAAACAGTAAACATCTAACTTAAAACGTCAAAAATCAAGGACACTTCAGAAAGGAGAAAACTAACCCTCAGAAGGCAAAAGCTTTCTATTCTGCCTCTCTTTCACCCCTTCTGGTCTAGGACTAGACTCCCTGTTCAAAGATGCCTCAGCACACAGCATGCTCTGAACTACTACAGAAGCTGCAACCCTAGACACAACAGGGTGAGGTAAGGACAGAGTAAAATTCCCTTTACGTTGAAGGAACACTAACAGAAGAGCATCATCCAAAATCCATGAAAGCAAAGTTGGATTTTTAACATTGTCATAAGAAAAGAAGGCAGCTTTCTTGCATTGTACCTGGTGCTGCACTACTAAGCAACGTGCGTCTTGAATGGTAGTAGGGGCATACAGGGACAGACAAGGAAAAGGAGCACTGTGCTAGGCAAGCGAGGTTACGTGAATTACTGACAAAACTGTTTCAAAAGCCAAGATGCGTTTAACGACAATGAAATGGCAATGGGTGTTCACATAGCCCAGTCTCACACAGTGCCAGCTTGCAGCTCTGTTCATGCTTGCATTTTAATAAAAAGGGAGATTTAAGCAGCAGCGTTTCTAAAAACAATTCTATGTCAACACGCTCTGGTCACCTGAACCAGCATAACAAACGTGACACATCCCATGCCACTGTTCAAAACCGGGTGATTCTCCAACATACAAGTTTCCCCAGGATGTGAGACCCAATCAAGGTACATCATCCGGTCATCGTCCCCTCAGCAACAGACACCATCACAAAATAAAAGCCTCAGGCCTTTGCTTACCTGGTGGCAACTGAAAGTTCTGAATATTAGTTGGATTCTGAGGTGGCTGAGGCAGACGAGGTGCTAAAACTGTAGGAGTCAAAGTTGCTCTGATACCACTTGTCGTTGCTGCTGGAGTCCTTGGCAGATTTTGTGCCACTGTATTGGCAGTGCCCTTAGCCATCCCCGTAGGAGTACCAGGAGCTGCTGGAGGTATCCCACCAGGATTGGGGGCCACATTAGAGAGCCCAGCTTGCATAGTTTGCCCAATGATCATGTTACCCCCTGTAGTACTGGGCTGGCCACTAGCAGCCAGTGTCTGCTGTTGGGATACTGCCTGCACTATAGTTTTAGGAGACTCCGATTTGATGACCTGCGTGGTGGGGGCTGCCGGCACACTGGAACCAGGCTGGCTGTTCACAAGCGATGTCTGGAGGGCAACTCCAGATCCCACAGTGGCTGCAGCAACAGCAGGAAAATTCCCCACACTGATGGTTGAATTGATCACAGTATTGCTCCCATTCTGGGTGGCTGCAGCAGCTGCAGCAACCGTGGGTCCTGCTGTATGAATCGGTGGCCTCACCAGTGCTACAGTAGCCCCCCCGCTTCCAATGCTTGGTGGTGGCTGTGAGGAGATCACTGTGGGTGACGAAGAGGCAGAGGACACAGCAGTGCTGAGGAAAGAAGTCTGGATGACAGTGCTGGAAGCTGATGGCAAAACAGCATTAACAGTATTTGCTTTCCCCACCGATCCAGGTCCATTGTTAACTAGAGGGGCAACAGCAGGTGCAGAAGCAGGATTAGCAGTTGCAGGAGTCCCAGAGAAAGCAGCACTTCCGGAGTGGTGAGAGTTCATCACCACATTACTCCCATTCAAAGTTTGCACGGTTGTGGTCCCAATTTTGCCATTCCTGGTGGACAAGGAGGTTGCCATGGTGCTGATAACCACCGATTTGCCCTGACTGAGGGTCCCTGGAGCAGCAGTAACTTCAGATCCTCCTCCTCCTCCTGCAGCTGCTGCTGTAGCTGCTGCAGTGGTGGTGCTGGTGCTGGTCGTTGTGGCTCCATCCAGAGCTGAACTCTGGGACCTGGTGTTATGGTTAATAACACCCCCTTGCACTCCTCCAGCTCCTGCAACAACGAGAAGGAGGTTACAAGAAGAGAATGCGCAGGAGACAACAGAAGCATGGGAAGCATTCTCCCCCCAAGCAGCCTTTTTCCCCCACATGCTGCCTGCAATAAGAAACAGGGGTGAGCATATGCAGAGGAAGAAGAGCTACAAGCCAGTGAATCCCAAGGCCCCCTAGTCTCCCATTAGCAGCGTTATTAATTATAACGCCCACTTGCACCAAGAAGGGAAATCAGACGCCTGATAGGATACAATACAGACCATGACTGGGGAAATGTTTCTTTTCCTTCAACCTATTTCTCTTTCATTCTAGGGACTGACATTATGTCTAATAACTTCAGATCCTGCAACTATAAGGGGGAAAAAAAACTGAAGGCGAGACAGAGAGCCTGGGAAATCCATTAATAAGGTGTATTCCCCATGCCTTGTACACCTGATGTGGGCTACCCTCCTCATCCTATCAGCTGCCAGACTGGCAGCTAGTTGCTGGAGCATCTAGTTCAACTACTGCAAGAAGAGGAGGTGGGGACGAGAGAACCGACAGCCTGACAAGGGGAAAGCTCTTAGGAGAAAGAGCGGACGGGATCTGCTCTTTATGGTTACGGGAACCCGAGAACCAAAACCATAACAATAAAGTAAAATCGTAAAGAAGAGAAGGTAGATGCTGGCACTGAGAAGGACCATTATGATGCAGCTTCTTGCCCCCAGAGCTCTTCATGCCCCTTGGCAAGGCCTGGTATTATGACTAACCCCAGCTTAGATACTTCAGGTCCTGCATTAAAAAGAGAGAGAAATGGGAACGGGGCAGTCACTGACAGATACACTAAGAGGCGCATCGTATGGGGGACCCTCCCCCGCAATCCCCGCTGCTTTGATTTAATAGCAACGACCTCTTAGCAGAAGGAAAAAACACACACACACACACACACAAAAAAGAGGGGGGTGGGGGTGGTGAGGAGGCGACAAGAAGCACAAGACAACATTTTCCCTCCCTCAAAAAAAAAAAAAACAACATCTTACACGCCACCATCCCCCACCAACGGAGACCTCGCGTCGTGACGAACACCGACCCCCCCCTCCACCCCCCAGTCCCAAAGCCGGCGGGAAGGCGAGGAAGGTGGGGTGCACCCCCCCCCATTGCCACCACCACCACCTCCACGCCGGGACCTGACGTTGCAAGAACACCCTCTTGAGGGGAAAGGAGGAATGAGAGGTGTCGAATGCCCCCCTCCAGGCTCCTGCGAGAAGAGGCGGGCGACGGGGGGACACCCAGACAGATGCAGATGGTGCGTGGGGGGGGTGGGGGGGGACACCCTCCTCCTTGAACCCCCCCACCCGGCTTCCTCCCATACAGGAAATAGGTGTCATGATTAATAACCCCCCCTGGCACTCCAGCAGCCGGGGGGAGCGCTGGAGTGCGAGGGGGGCCGGCAGGAGGCTCCCCCCGCTGCCACCCCCGGGGGGGGGCCTGAAAAGTGGGGGGGTCCCCCTGCCAGAGCCCTCAGGGGCAGGGGGGAAGCCCTGTCCCTCCCTACCTGCTTTGGGGACCTCGGGGGCGCTGAGCCCCATCTTGCCTCCGCCCTCGCTGTGGACATGGGCGCCGCCGCCGCCGCCGCCTCCTGCTCCCGCTCCCGCCGGGCTGGGGCTCGGGCTGCTGCCGCCGCTGCCGCTGCCGCTCACAACATGGTTCCCCAGCAGCCCCCCGGCGGCCCGCAGCGGCTCCTGCGCCTTGTGGGGCGGGTGGTGGTGGGCGGAGGCCGCCAGCTGCGACTCCAGGGAGCCCACCAGGTCGCTCACCACCTTCTCGTCCACCTCCGTGTTCAGGAAAACCTCATCCAGCAGATCCGAGCCCGCCGCCATCTTTTTTTTGGAGGGTTCCTGTGCGCTGGGCGCCCTCCCCCCTCCCCTCACACTCCTCCCCTGACCCGCCCCGCCCCTCCCCTCCCCCCGCGCGCGCCGCCCGGCCCCGCCCCCCGCGCCCCCTGCGCAGGCGCGCCCGCCGGGATTCCGCCGCGCGCTCATTGGCCCGCCCGCGCCTATAAAAGGCCGCGCAAATGGCTGCGGGGGTTTAGTCGGGAGCCGGGCGGCGGCGGCCCGGCGGGAGCTGGAGGGGGCGGGAGGGAGGGGGGCGCGGTGGCGGGGAGGGAAGGAGGGAGGGTGGGGGGTGCTCTTTGTCTGGCCGAGCCCAAAATGGCTGCGAGGCTGAAGGGCGCCGCACCTGTGAGGAAAGGAGGGGTGAAGAGAAGCCCGGCGCTGAGAGGAGGGCAGCTCCGGAGTGACTCCGGATCCGCGACAAGGCCGCTTCTGCAACCTAACAATAGGGCCCGGGAGGGAGGGATGCTGGGGTTGCCTCCAATCTCCCTCTAGTTCAAGCGGGAGCTCAATCCAGCCTTTCCATGCACAAATTTTTTTTGGGGGGGGGGGGTGTTGTGAAGTGGCCCACAGGCTGATGCTGTCTTTTGGGAGGAGCGAATGGGTCCTTCCAGGCTGGATGCGGTGCTGGGGGTGGGGGTAGCTAGAAGGAGACCGGAGGCAAGTCGAGAGCAGCTGCTTTTTTTTTTTTTTTTTTTTTTTGCGCTTGTAAGTCTGGATTGAAACCCCTGAAAAAAAAAAAAAATGGCCCACAGAGGAATATTTAAAGAAAGCATCAGCCTTTTGGGAGGAGCAAACGCTGCCAGCGCCTTGTCCAAATGGATGCTTCTAGGCTGCAGAGGCAAAGGGATGTGTTGCAACAGTTTCCCCCCTCCCCAATAATACCTTTTAGCTTATTTAAAGCAGACAGATGGAGCCTGGCCTGCTGGTCGTGGCCCAAAGGTGGTATGGACAAGTCTTGTGTTGGCCTCTGCAACATTGCTTAGCTTGGACTCTGGTTTGCTGAAGTTCAGCACTCAGTGTTTAGGAGTTGGTGGGAGAAGAGATGAGAGAGACAGGAAAAAGAAAAAGTCTTCCCTTAAACATCTACTGGACAGTCTACCACAGAGTCAAGCCACCTATTGACACCGGTGGAAAAGAGGGGAAGGAGGTGGGAGTCAACAGCTTTAGGGAAATGGTCTCTCAGGTCAATACATTACCACTAATATTGGTCTTAGGACTCTAATCATCATTCATCACCGACACTGCTAGCAGCATCTATGGGCAGTCCCTGAAACACACTGGTTACTGCCAATGCTGCCAGCGGCATCTGCAGGTGGTTGCCAACCACTGGTTGGTGCTCCCCACCACCACCCACCCCAGAGGGGGCCACCTGCAGGTGGTCTGTGCCCTCCGCCCCCGAGTCTCCAGGGACACACAGCACTCATGCAAAATATAACCCATGTATTCCTAATATTTTAATATGCATCCTAATATTGCTGCTCGTCTAGTTCCAAACTCTCTTTTCCCCTGTTAATAAAGCTGGAGACAGTTTATTCTTCTCTCCCATGAAGAGTTTTGCACTATGAATGAGAATCGGAGCAATTGGCCTTTCTTGAAATTCTTATCGCCTCAAAACAAGTCATTAAAACTTGAAGCAGTTGCCTCCCTCCTCCCAACATTTAAAACCTTATTAAATCCCCGTGTCTAAATTCCCCTTGTGTAACCAACATGTTCAGCCATTATAACTATCCTTTATCCTTGTTTTCATTCATTACTGTTACAAGCTTTCCTCAGTTATCCTGCTCAGCACCTGGTAGAAAGCAGCAAGGAAAAGGACCTGTTTCTAATTACAGGGTTCTCAACTTGCACTTTTTGTCAATACTAGTTGAACTACACTAGTGCAGCTGCTGTATCCTACACACACATCCCATGAAGCCTTGTTGCCCAGCTCCTGAAATGCAGGACCACCACTTCTACAGCTCATGTCACTTCTCTCCCATGCTGCTGCCTTTATCCTCAGTTAAGTTCTGTCAACTTTAGTGACTCCAAGAGAAGGCTATCTGTCCATGCATAACTGAACAATAACAGGATAGCAATTCACAGGCTGCACCAACTGCCAAAATGACTCCTCAAGGACAAATTCTTCCAGATGAAAGCCAGAACAGTCCTGATTAGCCCTAGGATGACAAAGATGACCAAAAGTCACTTTTTCTGCTCCTTTAGCTGCTTGGGCTGCATTTGGCTACACATGCACCATGGATTAGAATGACAGAGGGGCACAGCAAGAGAGAAGAGCTCATGTGAAGGAAGAACTAAACACAGCAATAGGGACAGAGGGAATGACTAAAGGACAAGAGGGTCACAGCTGGACAAAAAAAGAGCAGAAGAGATTAAGAAGTTCAAAAGGTAGGAGATGGTCATGTTGGGGGAGAATTAGCAGAACTCTTGGACAGAGAGAACCTTCATTGTGAGCCAGACCATACAATGATTAAGATTGCTATGATTCATTTCCAAATGTTTGTAGTATTAATACTTCTTACCGTATCATATGGAACATCTACTATACTAGCTAGCTGCCATACAACATTTCAATAAAAACTAATGAAACTCTGTCTAACATGTACATTAATAAAAAGAGTCATACATATAAACACCCATCTTTCCCCTAGTCAGTAGTCTCAACTGCCATGCCTTTGATGTTAACATTAGTGGGGGGGAGGCTGCACAGAGGGTGAAACATGCTTTTGTAGAGGTGGGCCCCGTCTGGTCCAAGGCTCCCTCATGGCCTTGTCCTGATTTTACTCTCCCTCAGCCCTCTAGCTTGGGGCCCACCATTCAGAGCTGCAAGTTCCTGGGTCAGCTCTGGTCACAACCCACAACCTCAGGTTCCAGCCTCTGCAATCCACTATGTAGGCGCTAGGGGCCTGGCATCCCGTTTTTCCCCTGCCACCTCCTGCCTTATAGTCCAGACAATCTTGGCCTCCTATGGCCACCAAACATACTTTAAACATTCATCTTTACAGTCCAGGCAAGCTTGGCCTCATTCAGCCACAGAACACACTCTAGTCCTTGTCCTCTGTCAACTCAGTGCAAATTCAGGGTCCCCCAGTCCCTCCCCCCCCCCCCACAACCCAGTCCTCGGGGACAGGGTAGGGAAGGAGGGAGAGGAATGAAAACCACAAAATGCAAGCACCAGTCCCAGTTCAAAAGAACGCCCCACACGGAATCGCCCCACCTCTTGGTGGCAGGCTCCAAGTAGAAAAGAAAGCAAAACAGGAAGTCCCAGTGGTACTTAGCTTTCTTTCTATGCAGGCTCCCAGCTTCTCTTCACTCAGCGCTGCCCCCCCCCCCCCCCCCCCAAGTCCTCTCTCCAGAGTCTGGGCTCCAGTCTCCACACCTCCCAGGGAAGGCTCCATCCCGGATGGCTTCCACAGCTGGCCTGAAGCTTGGGCTTATATAGGGCTCCCTGGGTCACATGGCCCCTCTACTTCCCCTCCTGGGATCACTGGCAGGGATCCTGGTTTTCCCTGTTTAAAAATGGCAAATTCTCCGATTAAAATGCACTTGCAAATTCTCCGATTAAAAACCCTAAAATCCATGTTTTCCCATGATTAATAGGAAATGCCGCTATATATAGGTATCAGTAGAACACAATGATTTATTGATATATTTACAGCTTTTAAGCAATTTCGAAGCCTTCCAGTACCTCAGTCACTACAATAAAATAAATTCTAAATGCCTATAAAGTTTGGCATTTGATTTTAGGTTTTTTAACTGTGAAAAAAAAATCAGAGCTTCCCCTACCTCTTTTGCTCACCAGGACATGGGTCCAGCAGTGACCATCCCTCTCCTCCACCCACTGCTTTGTGGTGCTAAAACAGCCCTGATATGCTGGTGATTTGCCCATGCCATTGCCCCTCATGCCCAACCCCCTAGCCCTCTTGGTGCTCCTCACTTCCCACCTACAGCCCCCTGGCCCTGTTGGAGAGGGACCCAACTGCCAGAGCTACAGGGCCATGGACCCGGGTCTGCAACTACCTACCCCCCAGCAATGTCCTCTGCCCACTCAGCAGCAGCAAGAGGCACAACTCCACACCACCACCCCTGCTACCGCCAGGCAGACAGGGGACACATCGCCATGGCAGTGTGGGGCTCGTGGCAGTGGCATCAAGATTCCCCACTGTGCCAGGTCCTGCACACAAATCTGGGGGGCTTGTGCCCCCCCATGCCCCCTTAGGAGTGCCTTCCCCACACCTGCTGCCCCCTAGACAAGCTACCTGCGGCTCCATCCCACTCCCCACCAGGGCCCTGCAGCCACCCACTCCAGCCCCAGGCCCTGAGCCCCACATACCACCTCCACTGAGCAGCAGCCCCAGCCCTTTTTAACTCACCCCCTCTCTATGGCACCCTCAATTCCACTCTCTGCTAGATTTACCTGCAGGAGCTGCTCTCTAGGCTGCATGTGTACATGCACATGGGGCCTGCTGCTCGACCACCTTCCTCCTGCTCCCCCCAGCCCCTTGCAGGCTGGAACCCTGCTAGCCTGCAAGAGGAAACCCACCATTTTCTGCATTTTTCTTCTTTAAAAGGATAAAATCCAGGTTTTTCCTCCTTAAGATAAGAAAATCTGGGTTTTACCACATTTTTCCATGGTGAACAGCAAACCCAGATCATCAGGCTTCCCCTGCCACTGGTCATCAGGGTTCCACTGCCTGTGAGTTTGCCTCTGGGGCACAGGCAGAAGAGACAACAAGGTGAAGTGAAAGGAAGCAAGAAATCACATCCATGCAACCAGAAAACCAGGGGAAAGGGACCTCTACTGGGGAAAGGATGTACTGGCCAACACATAAACAACAAGAGAGAAAAAGGCGAGGTACCCCCAGATACTCTACCCATTCTAGTAATGGGGTAAGGGCCCCATTACAGTTGGATATTAGGAAAAACTCTCTCATGAGCAGGGTAGTAAAGCATGGGAATAGGTTACCCAAAGAGGTTGTTCAATCTCCATCCTTGGAGGTTTTTAAGACCCGGCTAGACAAGGTCTTGGCCAAGATGATCTAGTTGGGGACAGTCCTGCTTTGAACACGTGGTTGAACTAGATGGCCTCCTGAGGTCCCCTCCAGCCCTAATTTTCTATGTTTGTTTAATGCATGTTCCATCAATCACATGGTTTGATTTTATTAATAGGTTTTGGTCCCCAATCAGTTGGGATAACTGACTCTTGGCCATGGTACAAAGGCCTTTTTTGAAGAATGCTACTACTGAACCATGGTGATGTGATGCAAGGGAATCCAGGCCTAAGAAAAAGGCAAGTCTAGTATTCATAAGAACAGACCCCTTATTAATCAGCCAGTTCCTTCAGCCTAGTCCCACTATTTTTTAATATTTTAAACAACTAGAACAATTTTCTTCTCCACAGGTTGGCTGCACAGCATGCAGGTTTCATTTAGAAGTTTCTCCTCTTCCCCCAGCCACCCCTTCCCAGCCGTTGCTTCTGCCAAGTTAAAAAGTTGGTTTTAGCTGGCGATACCTTCAATGCATGCATATGGTCAAAAAAGTTGGCAGAACTTCACCCTAAGTAGGTGAACTGAAAACAGTACTAGAGATCAACATAGCAAATGAGAACTTGCTGTATCAGACACCGTGGACACTACAGCTAAATATGTGCAAACCTCCTTTGGTTCCGATGACAGTTGGCTTTAATAAGTAATTAGTCACCTACCCATAAAGATCAAACCCGTTCCAATGCAGATTATGCAATTTGGAGAGGGGTTTATTATTCTAATAAATGATTTTCTACTTAAAACCTTGTTCCGTATTGTGATATAATCAAAGACTAATAATACTGACATTAATGATTTCATGTCATTCAGACTTTGCACTCACATAGCAGTTTCCAGCAGATGATCTTAGGTGTCCGCAGAGAGTACTTCATCACGAAACACTCTTAAGTGATTTTGTGCCTCAGGGTTGCCAATAGCATAACAGAAAAATATTTAAATTGAAAAGCAGGGTCTCCTGCCTCAGCCTGTGTTATATCCACTAGACTACACAGCCTTTTTCCAAGTGTCTTATGTTGCACTGATGGACTGGCGTTGGTTTGTGGAACTTTTCACCAGCTGTATTATAGCTAAAGGGCTGGGTGCCAATGACAGCTGGCCAGGAATCTATCTGCAAAAAGTTTCTTTAAAAAAAAAAAAAAAAAAAAAAGCAAGCCAATTTGATACATTTTGATTTTGATCCATGTTTTGTTGAAGAGGTTTCTTGGGACTAGGACGGGATGTCTCGAGATGGATCAAACCCAAAATTATCCATAGCTTAGCAGCCAGGGTAGTTCTGTAGAGATTTGATCCTGGCCGTCTTGCATCTCAGTTCAGGGCTGTCCGAACTAAGCTAGTGGCTAAGGTGAAGCAGGGTGGGAGGGGATCCTGGGTGGGCTCAGCGAAATATTTTGAAAGGCCTGGTTTTTGTTTCATTGCACAATGAAAAACCACTTAACATTTTCAACAAATGGAATCTTTGCTTTCTATCCAGCTCCAGTACTAATCAATAGGATACCTGAAAGTCTAGCCCATATTCCCTGGTAAGTATTTGTTTAAAAGTAGAGCCAAGTAACAAAGATCTCTTAACCTTGCTTAAATGCAAGTATTTCATAATTTACAACAAGAGTCATGTCATTAAGGAGCTGGAGCCAGTAGAAAACAGTTCACCATTTTCAGGCAGGACAGAAAGGAGTCAGACTTCCAACCTAATTTTAATAGTACTGTCAAGGGATTAAGGTCTCCTGCTTTCAAACTAGATGTGTGCTTTGCTTCAGCATGGTTCTGTATTATGAAAGACTCTGCATTTTTTGTGAGGCCATGATTGTATTCTGTCCCATTGATTTCTGTGCCGCAGTTTCCAATACTATTCGGCTGCTGTGGAAGTTTGGATCCAAAATCTGCAGTTTTCCCACTTTTTGATCTCAATATTTTGTTCACACAGTTTAAAGTAGGCCAGGGGATCTGTGACCGTTTCAGAAGGTACACAGTAGCAACCACAAGGGACAAAATAATGTAGCCCAAGGGCCAAAGACAGTTTAATTTGGGATCTTACATGCTGTGTTACTGCACACGAGTCAAACGTACACAAGTCTGTGTGCCGGCAGGTCAGATCCTTGCAATGGCAAGAACATTACAGGTAGTGGAAATACAATGCCAACATCAGTTAGGAAATCCTACTTTAAATGTAAAGACAAATGCAGTGTCGCTATAGATATGCCCATGGAGAGAAGAGAAGCAACAGTTAATTACAGAAATGTGGTTGGAGGGAGACTTGGGGGCATAAGTACACAGCTTCATTGGACAGAAAACTCAATGTTTTCCATTAAAAACTCCATTAAAGTTCAGCTGAAAACTCATTTTATGTAGGTCTAAATTGGGCACTTTTAATACTGGTGGGTCTTTAGGTAGTCCCTTTTCCCCCATTGCATATGAATAAATCTAGTCTTCCTCATAGTAAGAAAGTCATTATTAGATCCAAGCATGATCCAGGAAAGCATCTTAGGCCTTATCTGGCAAATATGGACACAAAATATAATTTTAAGAGTGTACCATCCTCATCTATTCTACTCCTGTTGACCCACTTCTTAAATATGTTCATTTAGAAATAACATTTAATGATACATACTGAACCTGCTTTGCTAGCAACAGACTCACTAAGCCTTTGATTGCAACAGAACATATCAGGTAGAAGAGATCATAGCATGATGCAATGAGGTAACATTTCTGAAGAGCTTATGCATCAGGGTCAACAGAACTATCAGTAGAGAATTTAAAAGAACAAACCTCATCCATGAAAGCTATTAGTTGTAATAAGTTCTGCATGATTAACAACATAAATTGATTCTTAGAAACCTTGTTTCATGAAAAATAAAAGTTCCTCAGTAAATAGAGACCCGCTGGTTATTAATTGGAAGACAGTTGCCATGGTTTACCTATACCCATCTATCAGAGCAATTCCTTCTGATAAGAGAGATTTCAAAAGCTAAAAAGGTAACCAAGAACCCAGATCTCATTTGTGCTTTTTGAAAGCTTTTTCTTCCGTTCTCATGGGGCGCATCCAGTTGTTTTAGTTTGTTCCTGTTTTTCTTCAAAATGCAAGTATCATGGTAGGTAATTAGTTTAGACAAGAGTTATTTATGTTGTTAATCCCAAAAACCTTCAGGCTTGTAATATATACAAGTAACAATGTCTAGAATAGTGCTTTCCTTTCTAACTCTTCATCTACCTCCTTAGTCTGCTCTGTTATTGCTTGCCAAGGTAAGAAGCACAAACATCTGCAAGAAGACTCTGGGAACATTATATAGAAGCAAGAGGCCCAGTCTAGGGAGATGCAAAGATTATAACTACATACCCCAATTACCATTTTAAGAGAGAAATGTTGGTTTTTGAATGCATACTGCTAGAAGATGTCAAGAATGATAGCTTTGGAACAGGGAGGGGAGTGAGGTGTCAATTATTTGTGGCTTATTTTGAGTTGTAAGTCATCTATCCAATAAGTATTCTCTGGAGGATCATAGGAAAGGAGTTCAGGAAAAAAAACCCTCACAGGTTATCTGGTCAAGCACTGTGACCAAACCAGGTCAGCCAAGTGCCTGCCCAGTCTGCTCTTGAAGCATGCCAAGGATGAAGATTCCACAACTTTTCTAGGTAGGCTTTTCCAATGCTTGACCACTAATACAAATCAGAAAATTCCTCCTAAATTTCATCTGCCACAGCTTGAGGCCAACATTCTTAGTCCCTAAACAAATTCAAGTTTCTGTAACTTGAATCAACTTTACCAGGTAGGAACTTTGCAAGCTTCCAGTTATCCTGGCAAAGACCTCCAAGACAAGAATTTGTTCATACACAAATCTCATTTTATCACATTAATGAATGGACTCACCCATTTTACAGCTTTTAGCGCAGCAGCCTATAACATCAGGCCTCCAGAAACATCTTTTGGACATGGAAGGTCCTAATATCATCTGCCTCAGTCTCTCCTCAAAGATTCCAGTGCAGAATCTGTTTGTTCTAGTATTACACACTATACATTTTTCCTTAGGAGTCCCAAATACAGTATACTGATCCAATGCTCCCAGCCCTAGCATGTTCTGTCACTCCACAGACTCTTTTTCAGTCTACTTGCCAGATAGCCCCCCAGTTCTTTACAACATAACTTCCAGCCTCTCTACCAGGATTATTTTTCCTCCAACCCAAGAGCATACAATCACAAATCACACTCTCCAAGCTGAACAGGTCATTGGACAAGCTTTTCCACTGCTCCCTTAGCCAATGACCTTCTCTTGTTCCTTTAACTTCTCTTCCAACCCTTAGTCTTCTACAGCCATTCAGCTTCTGGCAAAGAAACCACCAAACAAACCTGTCTACTACTTCTAGCCCTGCCTTTCCAAGTCTGAAAGGTAATTTCTGCCTACTGGCCTCAGCCCACTCCCACTGGCTCCCGCAGCTACTTCTTTATTTATTTATTACCCCAGATGTCACCAGCACTCCTAATCAGGCCCAGCTGGGAAGCACCTGGTCTGTAACCAGGAGAGCTGAACCCAATTTACTTAAAAGGGGAAAGCCATCATATGACAGAGCCAAAAAAATAAATAAATAAATAAATCCCTGTTTTCTGGTAAGGATAGCAATTAATCATGATGGTTTTCTTACTGGAAGTTTGACTTTTTCAAGAAAGTGATTGTGACAGCAAAAAAACCAATGACCTCCAGCTGGAATGTGATCCCATGTTTTATTATACACAGGTCAGTCTACAACTTAACTTGGTTTAGTTAAATTAGGTAATTAGATATTCTGACCTACAGCTAAGCTGGGGGGGGGGGGGGGGATCTGAAATCAGCAACCTTTTAAAAGTTCTTTGAAAGAAGAGGGTGAATTCAAAGCAGCTGTCCCTACCCACCTGTCCTACACTGTGCCAGCTAGGTGGCTGAGTTAGCATCTCTCATAGGTCTTATCTCTGCATTTACCTCCCCTTGCCAATAGTAAGCACTGCTGCTCTACCACCTACATTAACAAAGATAAAAGCACTGTTCTCCCCAGGTGAATTTTTATACCAGAAATGTCAGAAACCCCATGAATACCACAGTGGAGTTCCTTGTCACATGGAAGGCACTCAACCATTGCACAAGCAGACAGTAGTAGGAAAAGAAAACCCAAGACTGACTGTACACTGCAGCATAAGTCACAGCAGTATATCAGCATATTAGAAACTGCCTCCACATTTGCATACAAGTGACGTTCCTGTCCAATAGTGTCTCAACTAAAATTATAGAGAGGTTTTCATGTAGAAGCTCAGTGTCTCCTTTTTACTCCACAAAAGGTGCAATCAGAGGGAACATGGGAGGTGTCAGGCTGAAGGACTGTGTATGCTAGCCTGGAAAAACAAAACTAAGTTGCTATCTAAAATTAATAACTTTAATTATACTATCAGGGAGCCAATCAGTCAAAATCCATACTTCGGTATAACCATATAGAAAGGTTCAAGCAATTGCCTAGATGTCATGAGAGTTGTTTGTAAGAAATGTAGGCACATGGTCTCAAATTAAGATTCCAAAAAGGTACGAAAAGTTCACCATCTACTTTAATACGATATCCATTCTCCTTAGTTCAGATTCTACCTTTATATAAATTGTGTACTGCTTCTCATTATCCCTAACAATCTTTCCTGGGCATCAAATCATGCCTGCTACCACAGAAAGAGTCTCAAGACTGGGCAATGACTTCTTACCTTACTTATCTCCATCTGTTAATAAATATTTAAAAGCAGATTAGGTCAGTGTAGGAACTGATTTCATAATTGATGCAACATCAACAACAGTTGCCGTAGATGAATGCATTGGTTCTGAGAAATCAGATATTCATTTTATTATTTGTATTACAGTAGCACCTAGAGGCCCCAGATGGGAGAGGGCCTTATTGTGCAGGCTTCGCACAAGCACAGAATACAAGAATCTCTGCCCCCAAGATCTTATTGTTCAATACGCCATGGTCGTAGCCTTGTACCTGAAGACACAGAAGGATGATTCTGACAGGAACATTTTAAGTGGAATATATTGATCCCAAGCGTTTGTCAACGTTTGGCGTGCGTACAATGCCAAACAGTTTCATCAGCTCTTCAGGATCTTCCATGGCGGCACAAAAGCAATGTCACTGGCCTGCTAAAGAGAAGTGGGTACAATCATTTTGAGTAACTGATGCAAAAAGTATAAATTCTAAAATATATACAAATGAGGAAGGCAAGAAAACTATTGGAGGACTTTTTATATTAGACTGTACCTGAAAGTTATTGTATGAATTTAGAATCCCAAAGACAATAGCAGGATTTTGTCAGGTTGTCTTCCCAATCTACCAGGGGCTTCCGACTTCTCTATCTAAGTACTTGCAACAATATGGTTAAAATAATCATACTGCAGTTACTTCATTGACCTGGCTCATCTTGGGGGGGGGGAAGAAGGGGACACAGCAGAAAAGGGTTATTAACCAAGAAAAGTTTCTGAACTGTTCAAGAGTCTGTAATGATTGCAGACATCATTCTGTTTCCTATAGATTACTCTTTATACACCACCATTCCTTTTCTTCAGTCTTCAGCACCCAGATACTACCAACATTGCTCACCGAGTCAATTTGCACACTTGAAGTGCTGCTTATTGCGAATAAAAAGATGCCAGAATCTGGCCTCAAGTAAATTATAGCAAACTATGTCTTAGAACACTAGATGGCAGGTCTCTGCTAAGGAAATGTGTTTGTTATTGTAAAAACCTGGGTGCACGTTCCTTTCCCAATCTCCTCCCCCATCTCACAGGCAGATCCTCTCCTTTTCTGATGGAGGTTGTGGATCTCCCCCTAGAATCCTTCCTGTTTCTAACTAAAGGACTGGATGAAACAAGTTACAAGGGGCATCACTACCAGAAACTAGGGCAAGTTTAAAGGAGACAAATATTTTACCTCTCAAAGTACACAATGGGCAAGATTGCCAACTCAGAGGATATGACATACTCATATTACTTCCTAGATTCTTGCTTTAAATCGTCCCTTTTTAATAATGCTTTTCTTCATCAGGTTGCTCACAATACCCTTTCATCGCTCCATAGTCACAACAACACTGCAGTAATGGTTACTAAATGTTCCACATAGGACAGCAAACCCATGCATCTGTGTAAAGTACTAATGTACCAACTACCAGATAGCATAGTATGCAGGTGACACAAAATCCTATTTTAAGATGAGTAGCTGGGGGGTACTGAAAGAGAATTTGTAAGCTTAAGGAGAATTTTCTGTCAGAAAGACAGATTATTTTCAATGGGACAATAACATTTATTTCTCTTAAGTAGCATCAGAGAAAAGTAGATAGTGGTATTTAATTCTGCTGCACTGGCCAGTTCAGCGGGCCATTGCTATCCCTTGAACTTGACATCAAACAAACTAAATGCAATTTTACTATTTGGTATCCCGGCATAGTTGACGCACAAGTGCACAGTACCCGAAAAATAGAATTAAAGTGGTCATGAATCACAACTAAAAGTCAAATCTATCATGCCACCCCACTGCAAAGTAAGACTTCTTCCCCACCCCCCATTCTTAATGCTACAAAGCACTTCCCTTTGATATGTTTTTGTTAAAGCATCGGCATTGGCAAAGAGAAACTTTCAAAACAAATTTGTTCTCAAAAATACTGAGAATATTTGAAGACATTTCTAAAAAACAAAACAAACAAACCAGTATTAATTGCAATACCAGGTAATATCTGAATTAGCTATGAAGGTTGAATATGCTTCCTGGAAGTTTTCAAAAAAGTGTGCTAGTAAGCCTTTTTGCATCTATAACTGAAGAGAGAGGATGAAAACAAGACTTCTTGAGGTAATCTACTCTTGCTACCCATCAGCCCAACAAAGATGGTTTTACTTTTTCAGCTGGTTCTGAACAGACCACCTTAGAGGGGAGTGAATACATTTCTTCTTTTTCCTTAGCCTCCTCTAAGTTCACCCAGAAGTGATGCTGGGTTTTTGGTAACTGTCTTGGTCTAGGGACATAGGCAGGAAAGGCACTTTGAGTAGATGTGATTTTTTTTTATTGATATCAGCTGGTCTAATGAGAGCGGTCACATCTACTCAAAGACCCTTGCCTACCCAGAAATGATGGTCATTATAAACATGAACCACAATCTGGCACATCACAACCAGCTTCCCTTATTACTGCTTTGTTTTGGAGACTAATACACAGGTATTCACTATATACAATATATATCTATATCTCAGAGCAGGTAAATACAAATTGGTAGAATCACCATCTCACCTTTTCCTTAGGCTTGGCTATATTAAAAACAATACCATTACAAAGTTCAGCTCAACCCCCCTCAAACTTGGCTGCTCCTAGACATTTCATTGCAAGATTTCTTCACCCACATTAAAAGGACTGACTTCTAAGAGAGCCACACCCATCTCCTTTATAATTGGGTGGAGTGATGTGTCACCTACTTTGATGAGACAGCAAAATCAATGTAACCCTTGCCCTGTGATGATCAACAGGAAATACTATGCTCTTATTACAGCATGGCTGAGCCTGAAAAGTTGCTCCGTGCCATGTCCTGGTGAGATTCCAATTCATTGCAAGTTACACCATCAGATTTCTTTCAGGTGGCAGAGAATGAGAGCGTTTGTGCTGACTCTACTAAAAGACCGGGCACCTACGATGTTGGTGAGGCAGTGATGGCTCTCTGAGTGAAATAACAAACCCATGCTACAGAAGATAGGCATCTAAGAAAGGCAATTCAGAAAATGTTCATGCTGAGCTGGGTATGGCCCAGAGCTAGCAAATAGGAAACAAAATGCACAGAGGTGTTTCTGAATTCCCACCCCCATCTGGAGTGTAGGGGCCTGAGTCAGGTTCTTCCACCCACTCAGGATTCAAAACCCACTTCTGAGCATGTTTACAGTTGTTCTTTCAAACCAACAGAACAGAGCTCACTATTTGGTTTTCAAAAGACAGTGACTGCTATGCTACTAAGACTCTTTTTGCTTGCTGTCTTTCTGGTCCCATGTGTCTTGCATTCCTATCTGCCCCATGCCCCAGCTGTAACAGATGTTGAGAGAGCCCCAACCCAGCCGGACAGGTTAGGGCACTCTCCTGGGAGGTATCAGTCTCCCAGACGCGTGAAGAAATTGGACTGGGATCGCTCACTTCCTGGGTGACGGCTCTAGCTACTACTAGGCTAATATGTAGAAGAAGAACACCAGCACTACTGCCTCCTGCTGCTATAGTTAAAAAGAAAGCAGCCAAAACTGCATTTTATAAGAGGCCTAATCGCTGTGCATTAGGTTTGGTCTCAGCATAAGATACTTAAGCACCACTCCACCTAGCTCCTGGGTCCTGTTGTAGCTGAGGTAGGAGCTAGATAGCTCCCCAGGGCAGGACAGTTCTGGGCATGCACAGGAGGCAGAATGACAGACACATAGGGATCTTTCCAGCCAAACGAGAGGTTTAGGCACTTCCAGGGAGATGCGATTACTGAGCAAGGTTTTTTTGGACTGCAATTTTAGACCAAGACACCCAAGTCTCTCTTCTTTAGATCTGGCCTTTTTCCCAATTCACCATCTTATGGTGAATGAGGTCTTTTCCAACTCATCATCACCACCGATAATTAAGATTCTTGAGGCCAATTTCTGCTCTCAGCTACACCTGAGAAACCTCATTGTTTACTTATGATGCCTCAATGACAACTGTGCATCCCAATTAGTTGTTAGTAGGTTGGCAGAGATGTCATTGTGGGCACAGTAATTACTGATGATGAAGAGAGAGAATCTTGGTGAATTTGTGGGAGTTGTTTGTTAGGAAAAAACACAAACATCATCTTACTTGTAAGATGAGCAAGCTTGATATGGAAGTTGGTAAGAAAATATTAATACTAAATCTCATGCTATTTTAGACCTATTTTTCAGGATAAGACTGCATTTTATTAATGGTCACTAACCACTAAGACTATTGTCCAGCCACTGTATAACAGTAAAGTGAGAGGTATTGAGTGCAACAGTGCAGAAATTTGAAGTAATAAAGGTCACAACTTGCAAATGCACATGTAAAATAATATTACTCTGTTAAAAAGAAATAATCAAAACTGAGTGGTTGGAAGAACAGGGGAAAAACATAATTCTCACTAGATGTTATCTCTGGTAATTTAACTTCTAAAAAGGTAGGAAATAAAAAAATTTAAAAAAAAGAACATCTTTGACAGTAATCAACCTACCCTCTGAGATAACCCTAAAATCCCATGGTTGCTATAATATTAAGGAGCTATTGCTACTCCCAGTATCCTTTAACAGAAAAAACAAATTAAACCAAAGATCTATTTAGAGATCAGCTACATTATCCTAATAAGCCAAAGACAAAACCTTGAAAGAAAGCAAACACCTTAGCAGCTAAAGAACGAGCCAATATTCACATCCTTGAAGGTGGTTTTGAAACAACCCTGTTACAACAAATCCAAGAACAACTCAAGCTATAGAACTTGCAACAGATGTTGTGCATCAAGAGACTGATCATGCCATCTAGTTCCAGGTAAGATGATACGCTCCCCAGCTGAACCAAAAGAAGCAGAATCTGCTAGTGATTTACAAAGCTGGTGACTCAAGCTTTAAGCCCGCTGTAGGGAATTATGGCTAATCAAGTACTGAAACATTTAACAAAGTACTTTCTTTTCCTTCTAGCTTTATTATGACATTACCTGCTGTGTTTTAAGAGGAGGAATGGGTACATGTTCTGAGTTCATCCCTTAGTTCATTGTTTTGGTGACGGTTAGTCTTCAACTCAGCTGTGCCTGATCTTGCTCAAAAATGTGGTCTGAGGTAGGATCATAGGACTAAATCATCCCAGCCAAGTATCTGTCTACTTGCTCTTGAAAGAAACTCTTTACACAGAATACTGAAGTTCCAATGAAGATTAATATATTATGAAAAGAACAATATGTGCACACCCATATGTTTTTTTATTTTGTTTTGGAAGAACAACTCAAAAGGAGAGGATTCTCAAATCTCCATTCTCATTAATCCTTTAGCCTCTCTCCTGAGATTATTGACAGAGTCACTAATTAGCATCAAGTGTCATGGTGGATTTATAATCCAGACACTTGTCCACAGGGAAATGGTTTTAGAGGACTCATTATCACTACTGCTACGTAGTTCAACCACCTTAAAGAAGGAGCAAAACTACTGACAAAATAGCACGCAGCTGAATATATGGATTCTTGTCATCCCAGACTTCAATCCCAGAATTTTATTTACAGACTAACCTTCTGCAGAGATAAACTTCTGACCTTCTTTGCTTTCTTGTCTTTCAACCTCCTTTCAGCATTCAACCTGGGGCCCCATATCTACGAAGGTGATAGCCAGATCAATAACTCTTTTACTCTTGTCTTCTTCCTCACTTTCTTTTGGTGAGAACTTCATGAACTCCTGGCCCCATCCTAACTTCTCTTAAATCAATGCATGTGTGAACGGAGCGTAAATGTACTGAGAGTCAAGCTGCTTGCTTCAGAGAAGCCCTGTCACATCAATCTATTTCAGGCAAAGCAAATTTGGGGTAGTAAAGCAAATCATGCAGCACAACGCACAATAATTATTATGTTTCCTAACTTCAACTTAGGTGATTCAGGTGTAGGCTCAACATCCTACTGTCCTTTAGAAGGTAGCCATATCTACCCTAATTGCATCTAGACTTGGGCCCAGATCCTCCTATTGATTTAACTAAGAGTCTGAGTTAGATGCCTAAATAGTTTTGTGGCTCTGGGCCTTGGGTCATCATTCTTCAGCTTATGTTGCTGCTCAACTGAGGTTCAGCTGACTTGGTCTTTTATAGCCAAAACATTCCATCTTCTTGAAAAAGGATCTTTTAAAATTACCTTCAGCTCCTGAACTATGAAAAATAGCCATCAGATATCTAAAATAGCTCAGTCAGGCCTGACCCACCTGATTCAGAACAGCCTCAGCATAAAAGATGATCATGCTTCTCAGTAATACTGCACCCTTCTGCAATAGCTGTCGTTCACAGTTTCAAACTGAGGACTGAGTCAGGACTCCCTAGGTTGTATTCTTAGTCTTTCTGCTGGCTTGGTCTTTGATGTTGAGCATGTAATTTTCCTGCTATATAAAATAAGCACCTTTGAGTGATGGTGTGAGGATGCATTGATTAATTTTTAAAGGCACTTTGAGATTCTCTGATGAAAGGTGTTATATAAATTCAAGAAGTTTTTTTTTTACTTTTTTTGGTCAAATATATATTCCTTTGCTGGGATAAAGGGATTCCAGACAACTTCAGAGAAGTGGAGAACTGGACTCTTAGCATGGATCTCATGTTTGTTCCTGCTATCATGAACCTGACATTTGATTTATCTTGTTTCTGCAAAAAAAATAAAAATTAAAGGTGGACAGTGAGGAGGGCAGACACTCAGAAAGCTTAGCAAAATCAGCAGCTTCTGGGACCAATTGTGCACTGAAAAAACTGCTGGCACATTACATAAGCTCTGCTTACGGATCTATTGTCCAAATAAAATAATGCACATATTTGGAGGGGTTGTTTGTCTGTTTGTCAAACTTAACTGTTTTCATGCACTCCGTTAGGTAGTTTATTTACCATGTCTTCTTATTTAATTGTGTGTATGCGCACATGCACGCATGTATTAATATTAGTTAGCTGTATTTAATCTTATAATGTCTTGATTATATTATTTTAGCATGGTTTAGGGTTTGTACAAAAATTGCTGTGATTCTGTTCTCCTTTAAAGACACTCAGACACCATGGTGATAAGTATGGTGTCTGACTTATTAGAATACAAGGGAATTTTGGAATGGTATTTTTATATTTATTTCTATAGATCAAATGTATACCCCAATATGGCATGCTCCATAGCGACAGGAAACCCATGTGATATTATACAGCATGTTGTCCGAATATGTCGCACAGAGCTTTTCACTAATGACATTACCAGTATTATTTCTAATGGTTTGAACACAGAAATAACTGCTAGAAATGCCTGAGTTATTGTCATAACTCTGAGATTGGGAACCTTCGTGCAAGTCACTTCAATTGTCTGCCGTTGTCTGCCGCAATCTCTTTTGTAAAATGTGGTATTTTATCTAGTGTAACACACCCTGACTTGGTGATAAATGCATGTGGGTGATGCAGGTGTATGCCAATACCACCACCCACACAGATAAGGCATTCAATAGGAGTGCAGAAGGCCAACACCACATAAGCTTAAAACTCTTCCTTTAACTCCAAGAATGGAGCTGACTAAATTTAAATTGTGGGGGTGATATGTAGGGTTTTGAAAATAAAAGTCTCAAAATTGAAACAGAGAAAAGACAGAGCACTGTGTGTTGTCATTTCCCCCACTTATTTAGGAATAAAAAGAAAAAAGGCTACCTGCTGCCCTGGCCTGGAATTTCAAAGCAATACTCCTCTCCCAAAGGATCATCCCTCTTTTACATAGATTATGGGACACCATGAAATATAAACTGAACGTACATTTCCCAAGCTAATCAACTGTAAATGTAGGTATATGTTCTTGCTTTTTTCTCCCTTATTCCATTTCTTTTTATTTTCTTCTGATTGTCTCTTCAACTCCCTCTTTAATTTTCTTCTCTCTCTACTTGCTTCTAGGGTGGCCATCATAGAGGACAGTCCGGTTGTCCTCTGTCCTCTATTGATACGAAACCAGAAACCTTTATGTCCTCTATTTTTCTCTTGAAGAGAATTTTTTTCCAATTTTTCTCTTGAAGAGAGAAATAGAGGACATAAAGGCATCAGGTCTCATATCAATAGAGGACAGAGGATCAGAAAACTGGAATGTCCTCTGCACAGAACACCTACACAGAAACCTTGAGAAAATTAAGGCTACTGCCATGTGCATTCACCAGTTTGGATGTACCCTTTCTCTTCCCTCTAGCTGTCATGGTTTTTCTTCTCTGCCCCTTCTCCAATGTCTAAGCCCTATTCATTAATATTAAATACTAATAACTCCGGAGATATCCTTCCAATTGCCACTAGTTGCTGAAGTTGTCCCCAACTACCATCAATGACTTACCAGCTGCCATAGACTTCCCTCCCCAATTGCCACCATTCATCCATTCATCTCCTGTGTTCAGCTACCACTGTCACCAGAGCTTTCCCATCCACTCCTACCATGAAATGCCACCTGACATACTCTGACATGCTCTTTGGCTACCACAGGTGTTCCTCCAACAGATCGGCAACAGTGGCCACATTCGTCCTCTAGCTGAAACTGCAACAGGCTTCTTTCCACCTTTCACAGATACCCCTCTCACAGGTTTCCCACCAGTTACCATAAATGTCCCACTAACTCTGTCCCGTGCAGCCAGAGGTATCTCACAGGTTCCACTGTTAACAGCTGCCAAAGCTTTCTCTCCAAATGCTATCAGATATATCATGCGTGTTCCTCCTACTCGGTCACCAACTGCCATGGTTTGTTCTTCAGCTGCTACAGGAGTTGCCAGTTGCCACCAATATTCTTCCCGTTGACACGAGCTGTTCCCAGCTGCCCTTTGTATCCAGTTTCCATCATTTCTGACTGCTTGTGTCATCAACGCTTCAAGTGTTGTAAATGCCGCGGTGCCCCCTACTAAACTTCCCTACACCCCCACTCACTGCCACCAACCTCTAATCACACTCTTGTTCTCAGATAACACATTAGATGAGACTTTTTTCTAAGCTGCCTTACTGGCATATTTATGAGGGCCAGAAGCTGTATGTTCTCAGCTGAATAAGCAAGCTTGCTGGGGCATTACCAGTGGAAGCTGTCATATTTCTTTTCACTGATCTTCTAATATTGTAGTCTGTAGTCATCCAAAAGCTGCTGAGGTAATTCATTTTAATACAAAAATCTGCTGCAGCACTAATTTATGGCTATGCTGATTCTAATGAAAGTGCATGAGTTTATTATTATGCCTTTCCTTTTCAGGGTGTCATTTATGGTGCTTTGTTTTGTTGCAGTTTCTCCACATTATCATAGTGATTGTCCCCACAAATAATGGTCCCCACATGCCAGTCCCTACTTTATCAGAGTGTGATAGTCTTTTTCCTCTGTACATCTTTAAAACACAATACAAAACTTCTGCTGAATACAAAGTGGAGTATTAGAATCAAAGTTTTCCATCCGTTAAAATCTTTAGCGCAACATGGCAGGAGTGTCTTGCTGTGAGACTGCGTGACAACGAAAAACAAAAGATGAACTGAAGACACTGGGTGCCAGTTTCACGTTTGTGAAAATGTGCGTGTGGCAACTACTAGATCCAAAATGTTGTGATGACTGAGACCCCAGAACCAAAAAAGGGAATGCTCTCCAGCATTGGTTATATTCTCTCCCCATTTATCAGATTTCTCTTGTCCAGAATATTTTGCTCTGGCTGGCTCTGAACTAATTTTAAATATTTCTTCATGCCCTATTTTTCTTGGTTTTATCTTTTCCACAGACTTTAATGGGACCGATAGAGGGGTTAGATAAATTTTCTCATCACAAAAGTTTCTGACCTGTAGCTTTCAAGGCTATCCTTAAATGTATTCAAATTTAGCCTTGCTATGTTTGAGTATAGACTGTATTTAGGGCCAAGTTACTGACAACCTTCTAAAAACCTAAATAGTCAGGTTTCCGTGCCAGAAAACCACAATCAATGTCAAACCTGATTTTGAAAAGTTATTTGTTCAGTTCCTATCTACCTCATTCATATTTGCTTGTATTTTAGTGACTGCCTCTCATGCTACAGTAGGGGAAGTTGGACAAAAGTGTATGGGTGCTTATGTGTGCATGCACACGTTTTTCATATAAACAGCACAGACCATTCATCTCTGCTTTGCATGCTATGACACTGATTTAACACTGAAAGAGAGAAAATGTCTTTAAAGCTGCTATAGCAGAGGTTGTCAAGCTGCGGTCCGTGAGCTCCACTCAGGTGGTCTGCAGAAAGGTTGCCGAACAATCAAGGCTAGCTGTACTTGTAAGGTAAGACTACTGATATTAAAGTATGAGTTGTGCGCTTTGATTTGTAGAACAAACAAATTAAGTGGTCCACCAAGACCCTCAGCAATTTTCAAGTGGTCTGCAAAAAACACGTGTTTGAGAACCACTGTGCTATCGGGCCCAGTGATGTAGGGCCTTGCCGGTGGTCTGGGTACTGCGTGCTGTCGAAACCTAGAGCGTCCTTCTCTGTTGTGATACGGGTGGAAAGCCCGGCTCCGTGGGGATGTAGACAGGCTCTGTGCGCTCTGTTTTAATGGGCACCGGACGCCTGTCCCTGAGGGGACAGCTCTGCCTGGTATAAGGATCTGGAGCTCTCGGTCAATACAAGGCTCGTATCAGGTGGGCATCCATGCTCTTCCTAGGGAGCCGTTCAGCCAAGACATCAGGAACTCGGTCCCTTACGAGCACCGGTGTCTCTCGTCTTCCTAATCGTGGCCCTTGAACCCTGCGGTCTGGCTTGGCGAGACCCCCACCGATTAGGACACGCCGAGGCCCTAAGCTTCGTCCATCTCGAGAGGCCCCGTACGATAAAAATAATCCACGAAAACGGATTTCCACGACACTTCACGACGAATCGTTATTTCTGCACAAACACGCATAATAACTGTGGAGCCGTCGACATCTATATTTTTTGGTCCTATTAAAACAAAGACGTCCAGGGGTTTGTTTTTTCCCTTGTTTACAGGCACCTCGTCTTGCGAGGCCCTACGCTGCAGCTGCAGTCGCTGAAACCTAAATCCCCTCGGCCCCTCTGGCACCATCAGCCCCCCTGTGCGGGGCAGTTTTCCTGGGGACACCTGCTGCAGGGCCAGGCAGTGAGATGAGCGCCTCCGCTTCTGGCCCTCAGGGCTACAGGGGACACCTGCCCCCACTCTGCCCTCAGGGCTTGGGGGCAATGGCTTGGAGGGTGTGGGTGTGGGGGAGGGGAGGGGAGGGGGGTCAACCCCGCCCGAGGGAGCAGGCGCACGTGGCACCTAGGTCACGTGACTCCGCCCGCAGCCTCGGTCTGGCCAGCGCCGCCCCAGGCGCATGCGCGGGCTCGCGCCGCCGTCTCTCCCCCTCCCGGCGGCCCCGGCCTATATAAGGCGCGAGCGGCGGCGCTGCCCACTCCGCAGTGGGCGAGTGCGCGGGAGAAGCCGGCGGCGGCAGCGGCAGTAGCAGCAGCGACCCGGTGGGGGGGCGGTCTTGGGCCGGGCCAGGCGCTGCGGCGGTTTCCCCCCCACCCACCTCAGCGGCCTGCGGCTTGCTCCGGGCCTGCGGCGGCGCGAGCCCGTTGTTGTTGTCGGCGGCCGGGCCTCGCGGCCGGGCCTGGCTCGGCGGCGCCATGAGCTCGGGCACCCCCTACATCGGCAGCAAGATCAGCCTCATCTCCAAGGCGCAGATCCGCTACGAGGGCATCCTCTACACCATCGACACCGAGAACTCCACCGTGGCGCTGGCCAAGGGTGTGTGGGGGAGGGGAGGGGAGGGGCTGGGGGGTGGGTCCGCTCTGCACAGTGAGGGGGGTGGGGGGAGGGGTCGTGCAAGGGGGGGTCGGGTTTGCCCCCCCCCTCCCCCGCATAGCCCAGCTGGAGGGGCTGGGGGCTCCCGTCTCCGGGTGAGATGTGCCCGCCCCCCTGCCCCTTGGCACTGCTTGGGGATGCTCCCCGCTGCTGCCTGGGCTGAACAATGAGCGGGGGAGGGGGGGAATCCAGCAGTGCCTCGGGCTGTGTCCCACCTGAGGGGGTGGGGAGCGGAGCTGGGGCCTCTTCACGGTGATTCAGCGCGCGGGGCCGTGGCACGGGGGGAGGGGGGAGCCGCTCCAGCCAGCGCAGCTGCCCATCCCCCTGTGCGGCGTGGGGCGCTCCCCCGCACGCACGGCTTTGTCCCAGCCCTCTCCGGGGCCGTGCTGGGCGCTGCAGCTCGGGCCTGTCCTCATCGTAGCGGGAGGCTGGGGAAGGGACCTCGGGAGGTCTAGTCCGATGCTGTGCTCGGAGCACCTCCATTATATCATCCCATCCAAGGCTTTGTTTGAACTGCCGAGGGTGGAGAGCACAACCATTTTGGGTAGCCTGTTCCAGTGTTTTACTACCTTTCCTAGTGAGTTTTTGTTTGTTTGTTTGGGGTTTTTTTCTTTCCAAATACCTGACATTGAATTCCCTTGCTGCAACTTGAGACCTTTGCTTGGCCTCGAGCTGCTTGGGCCAGTCATCATTGCATGGCCTGAGTCAATCGGTCTACTGATGGTGGGAAGTGGCTGTGGGACCTCCCTCGCTTTGCCCCCCCTAGTCTCACCTCTTTAAATGCTACAAATGGATGGTTACAGTGGTCTGCACCTTGTCCGCCGTTTTCTAGAGCCACCTGAGATGAAGCAGCCCAGACAGGATCCTTCCCAAGAAGTGCAGAGACTGTGTTTTTTCTGCCTTCCTGCCTGTGCCTGGACCCCAAGCCATAGGGCCCAGCTATGTATTCACATGAAAGCTGGATGGAAAGGAGCTCTAGAGTTGGTGCTTGAAAGTGTAACAGCTTTATAGCTGGCTGGTTCTTGTTCTAGCTGGATAGCCATTCTTTATTGTGTGGTGATTTCATTGCACGTGTGGCTGGCCTAAACTTTATTGCATGATTAACCAGTGAATTGCCTAATATTGATAATGTGTAATAGGGGCCCTATCCTTGACTTCAGCCTACAGTTTGGTTTCAGCTACTACTCTTCCGATCAAATTTCAATTATCCTTTGGCTTGTCAGAGTAAAACATGGCAGCCAGGACAGGAATTCAAGTAAGCATTGGGATCAGTGTTGCTGTTCTGACAGATGATTGCTCTGCTCATCCTTTCTTCCTAGCTTAATGTACCTTTTTCCCCCCCCCCCCCCCATACCATGTGCTGTCTTAAGCTTCCTCTTTGTTCTGATACCTGCAGATTTTGCCCTTTTTTCCTTACCTTGCCAGGGCAATGGCTGGTGTTTTGGTAGTCTCGGGTTACTATTGTATCCTTCCAATTTTTCTCCCTGGAAGAGGACTGCCAAAATAAGATACCCATTTGTCTTGAACCCTAATCCTTGTGTTACTAAAACTTCAGGTCCTCATTTTAGGATGGATTTATAAGATCTAAGCATCCTTATGGCCTACGGTTCTTGTGCAGGTGGCATGTACAGGTAGAATGAACCCAAATATTTGAAAGATAACTTAATCAGATTTGTGAGAATCTGAATGTTCAATATCCATTTTGGACAAGGGACAACAGTGGTTAATTCTGGCTACATACATGGACATATGGCTGCTTAGCACTGTTCAAAGTACCACTTTTTACAGAGCAGGAGATATCACGTAAAGGAACTAGTAGAAAGGTTAAGGTCAGTTGGGCGGGCATGCATGCATGTATGTCTGTCTGGGCTTGAAAATTAGGGCTGTGGCTTTTTCCTTCTATGCAGAGATTCTGGCAACCAAATTATCCAAACAGATGCCACTTTTTGCAGCAACACAGCATTGGGCAGAATAGTGCTCCAAAAAAGGTGGAATATGGCAGCTTCCTTGGTAGCCCTTTTACCTAGTACTTCTATTGTGCACCTTGCACAGGATTTTGTTGGTAAAATGTGTTAATGTGCCCTAAATTAGAAGAAGATAAATACTGTGTACAAGGTGCCTGGCTTAAAAATCCGTTGCCTTGTCTTCCAGTTGTTGGACACTGGTAAACCATGCAGCAAGCTGGCATTTGTGAAAAATTGGCTTTCATTTGCTGTAACTCTTGCATGTCTGGGCACTGTCATTTTACTTTGCTTATAAAATATAATTTAAGAAATACTCTTCTCTTTTGAACTAGAAGAGGATTTTAATGCTCAAAACTGTCTCTTTGGATCCTGAGATCTGGTTATACTTTAAATGGAGAACCATATCTTTGTGACTGAAATAGCAGAATAGTTTTAAGTACATCTTCTGTTATAAGCAAGTTGAAACACTTTTAAATTCTTGAAATACTGTTGGTAGTACATACATCTTGAAGTACAGATGGATAAGAGGTGTTAGTAGGTCTGATCTAACACTATTATTGTCAATAAGATGGTTATCCAGAACATTAGACCCTAGCATGTTAAAATGTTGCAGAAACTTCTTTCCACCTCTCTTGCTTGGGACTCTTCCGTTCCTGTGACTATCCACACCTTCTCCTCCAGACTTAGTCTTTTTCCAAAACAAGCAAATGGATGGTTTCAGTGTCCACAAGGTTGCTAAACTTTTTTTTTTTAACTTTGTTTTAGAATGGGGATAACAAGTGCCTAGAGTTCTTGGATCCTCACAGAGGCAAATATGTTGGCTACCCTTTTTTTCCCCCACCCCCTGGGTTCAACTTTAGAGCTGCTGTGTATTTACAGGTGGGACAGTGTCTTTGAGAGGCAGTTCTTCAGGTAGGCGGACTCTTAACAAATGAGAACTTTTTATAGATCATAACTGAAGCTACTTTCCAGGAGGAACTGGGGCAGGTCTCAGATGCTCTAATCACTAAGCATACTGCCTTGCATGAGCTACAGTCTCTTAATGGCTTGGGGATAGTATACCCTCATGTAGGTACTCTGGGATAGTCTCGTCTTGAAGATGACAACAAAAGCATGGATAGCTACCAGTATCCATATTGGGAATGGTTGCAGCCTCCCCTTTTAAACGCAAGTGTTAAGCTGACTGCTACTGTAATATGATCAAATAGAAGAGCAGGATTTAAAGCAACTCTGTAGTTGAATGCCCTAACAACTAATTTGAGATGCACTTACTTAAAGGGATTGGTATGTTAAAATTTCCCCAACTTACTGTCACCTCAGTCTGGTCTTACTTGAACTTTGGCAGGCTTGCTGTCAAATGTGCTCTGGTTTCAGGGAGGTGCAGGTTCAAGTGCTGAGTAGCATCACAGTTCAGTCCTGCACACTGTACATGCTGTACCCTGTGCTGCTGTGATCAGCAGAGTGAGGGAATGGTCCTCAGCTGCAAACCTACTCTTGAGTTCTTTCTGAAAGAGGAGCAGTTGCCCACAACTACCTATTGATCTGTCAGAAAAGAATAAAGTCTCCAGTAAGCAGTCCCATCTGCTCCCAGAAGGGTCTGTAGGTAACCTTTTGATTAAACTATCAAAGACATCTGATTTTAATTCTGGTATGGACTGCCTGGACATCAGTGACGAACATAATCTCTGTGCCTGTCTATACCCAGATAGAGGAAGGGTCTAGGAGCACAAAAGCATCTAGATCTGGGGTTCTGAACCAGGGTGCTGTGACAGATGCTGTGGTGGTGGCAACTAGGTAAAACTGCTCTGTGAAGCCTTGCTGCATTAGGGCTCTGATCAGCCTAAAGCAAGCAGGAGCTGCCTCCTGTTGTACAGCCCTTCCTGGTGTGGCCCCTCCCATGTTCCTCTCAGAAACAGGTGTGGAACAGTTCTGCCCATGTGCCTCTGTTTCCAGGAGGGACCAAACTGGGGAGGGCTTCACACCAGGAGGCGGCTCCTACCTGCAATAATCAGATGAGAGCCTAATGCAGAAGGAGAGCATGCATATACCATAGCACTTCCTGGCTGTGCTGCCACTGAATGGGGCACTTCTACCTGGAGACAACCACAGTTGAGAAGCACTGAGAAGTTGAGGTAGTAGCAACAGTGGTTTTCACTGAGAGGTACTGCCACATTAAAAGCAACACCCTTGATCTAGATGCAAAGAAAAGAACATTCACAGCACTACACAAAAAACCAAGATGTAATGCTGATCAATAACTGTCCCTGCTTTGTCCAACTAACCTTTTTAAGAAGGTTAAGATGCATCTCTAGCACTTACAATGGCTGCAGTAACAAGTTCAGTTATAGGGGCACTGAAATAAAAGAAATGATTATTGGTAGAGAGGCTTGTTCTCTGGAGGTGGGTAAGGTAAGACTCCTTTCTGATCTTCAGTAAGAGCAAATGAAATATGCAGTGCAATGAAACATCCATTCTGCTGTGCGACCCATTAGGGACTGAATTGTTGCTTAGTAAATATCTGATGTACATTAATAGTCCATTTTACCAGGGTTAAGTAGGTTCTCTGTCCAGGAGGGTCCAGCATAAAGTGAGGCTTGCAGACTGGGGAGGACTAGAGTAGTAGGGCACTACTATGTTGGTCCTCTGGTTGATGATGAGTGTCATTGCATGAAATGCACTGGAATTCAAGGAGGATGAACTGAATTAGTGTAAATAATAAATACTAGTGAATCCCTACTCTGTTCCTAGAAACAAATCCAGAAGTCCATTCAGCTTATCTGTGCAGATATTCAAGTTAATGTAAGCAAAAGTCCCTGAGTATGTAAAGAAGGGGGGCGGTGGAGCTTTTAAGTTCATTAACTAGTTTGCACCTCACCTTATCTACTATATTTCTGAACTTCAAAACTAATTTTTCCTGAAAAACAGAACTTTAATTTTTAAATTAACTGGAGCCCTCATACCTGAAACTTCCTGTCCTTCTTCCCTACTACCACAGCTGCAACTGTCAGATGCAGTTTAGAGTCATCTCTCCCATTTATTTTTTTTTGACCTGATAGTACTGTATTCTTTGAGGGAGCCCTCCACTTTAAAGCAGGCATCCCTAATCCCGAAGTCCTCAGTATTAAGTTTAAAGCAAGTTGGGGACATCCGTTCTAGGCTGTAGTAAGGGAGAGGTTCCTGGAGAAATAGGATGCATGGTGATAGTAGTTCCAAAAGGTATGTTTTTCTTTGTAAGATATGGGGGGAAACTACTCTAGAGCTACTTTTTAGGTATAATAGCTTGACTTCAACCTATATCTTGCAAAAATGTTTTGGAACATTAAGAACTAATACCTACTGCGCGCTCGCTCTCTCTCTCTCTCAAATGCTGAAGTGCGGTCCTTTGGTACTGAAGATCGGCCTACAGATAGACCTGCGCCTCCAAGAGAAGAGATATATGAATACATTATTTTCCGGGGAAGTGACATCAAAGATATCACAGTGTGTGAACCTCCAAAAGCTCAACACACTCTGCCACAAGATCCTGCCATTGTCCAAGTAAGCACCTTCATTCTGAAACGTTGGCAGAAAGCTTTGAGGAAATGCTGCCAGCTCAAAACTTGACCTAAAACAGTTGGGCTTGCTCATCTGTAAAAACAGGTCTATGCTCAAAGGCAGGGCAAGAATTTACTTAGTTCAAATTTAAATGGTTATCTGTGAAACTATTTGTTATGACTGCAATATTAAAAGTGTCACAAACTGACAGGACTATCTTACCTAGTTAAGATGATGCAGAAAAACTGTAATGAGGAAATTGTCATTCATTTTCAGGAGTTTTACTTCAATTATTTGACAGATGATGACGTTTAAAAATTGCTAAGATAATTTCAGTACTTGACAATTAACTGTAATACAAGGAGAATTGGAAGCAGAACGTGCAAATGTTTAGAGTTGTTTGGCAGGACCATGGCAATGTACTTACACTGTATCTTGTTTATGCAGTCATCATTGGGCTCTGCTTCTACATCATCTTTTCAGCCACATGTGCCTTACAGTCCCTTCAGAGGTATGCCACCCTACAGCCAGCTTGCTGCCAGCTCTTTACTGAGTCAACAATATGCAGCTTCTTTAGGCTTAGGTGAGTGGGGCGGGGGGGACCCTTTGATTTTTAACGTTTGTCTTTTTGGCTAGGTTTTGAAGTAGCTTGTGCTTTAACATAACTAACACTGGATCTTTGCAAAGTGACTTGCTGCTTGTTTATATGCTGTCATCAGTTAAAGCAACCAGCTGTATGAAACAATCATTCTCTAAAGAGGTTAGATTAAACAATAGTGCTGTGTGTGTAGGTGAAAGTAAATATCAAATATTCTTTTGAAAAGAAGCTAATTGCTTTTAAGTGTAGCATGTCTTTGGGTGAAGTGAATCTTGCATTACTTTTACACAGGACTGTAAATGCTACTTCAGTACTGATCTAGGTAACTTCTTGTATCTCCTTCCAAGTCCTCCAAATGTCTCTGCTACCTTGTATCTTATTCGTGTACTTTTTTTTTTTTTTGCTTTTCTCTTCTCCATTCTATCTCTTTAGAGAAGTTGGTAAGCCCTCCAGCATCAGCAGCTGCTTCCAGCCCTAGTTCTTCTCCGTCTCCACAGCCTGTTTCAGAGCCTGACATGTCTTCAGAGTCACATCAGCTCTCTTCCAAGGGTAACAGCAGTTTGAGGACTTTGAGTTCGGAAGACCTGCATGGCATTGCAAAACATTGTTCTGCTTGTTAACCCTCTCTTAGAGTAAAACTAGTTAAACTGATACTTACTTGCATATACCACATACATGGTGGGCTACTTGGTTACTGCTTTATTTCTGAGAAGTTGATCTGGAATCAAAGTAAGTCCTAGCTCTAAGTACTGAGACCCAAAGATGGGGAAAGGAGAGCAAGGACAAAATAGTAGTTAGTGTTCACATAGAAATACCTGAAGATGGTGGGTTGTAGAGGATACTTGCAAGCTTATTGTAAGTCTTGCCTATTACTAGCTTACATGATGGAGCTAAAATGGACTGTTCCTTCCTACAAAGGAAGGAACAGTCCAAGATTGTAGTATTACTGTTTGGAGACTAGCTATATCCGTGAAGTATAGCACTGCCTTCAACTTTGCCGAAGGATTGTTGGGAGGCATCTCCCCAAAATGGGTCATTGTAGATGGTGCTTTGCTTCAGGTAACTAACAGATATGGTATTCATGCTGTATGGATCAGTGCTTGACAACCTAGACTTCTGGAAAGTTATATGGGCTACCGTGCAGCTGTTTTGGATGTAGGTTGGTTAGAATGCAGTTTGCAGGTAGGTTGGGTAGGAAATACGTTGAAAGCTTTTGGTATTTTCAGGGCAAGTACTCTTGGTAAAGCTGCCAAGTACAGATAGCTGCTTGTAGTCCACTCAGGTTTCTGGGTTGGGATGCAAGTGTGCTGATGTACCCATCTTCCAACCTTTGGGGGCATCTCTGCCTCTCTTTATCTATCAAAAGATCCATTGAGAGTAAGCTTCATAGTACTATATTATTGTGTGGGTTTTAATATGTCCTTGTAGAGGTTGTATTACACAGCCTTCTCACTAGGAAAGCTGTTATAATTTGCATGGTATATGGTGGAATTGGATGACCCAAAACTGTCAGTAATGGCTTGGCTTTTTGTATGCTGTTTTTTGTTTGTTTTCTTGTTTGTTTGCACTTTCCTCTGGTTTGTGTGTGGTCTTTCCATAAACCAGGTGTATGGAAGCAAATGTGCTGTCACTTAAGCAAAACTACCAACTACTTTTAATTCTGTATAGAAATGTTAGATGTTTCAAAGTACAAAACAGTAACTTGGTACCTGCAGGGATAGGCCAAGTGATCTGGATGCTCTTCCTGATGCATCTTAAGATGTGAAGTATAAGACTGAAAAAAGCGTGAATGAAGTCCTGGACCAAACAAAAGTACATGGCTTCATTAAAAGAGAAACTTATCTTCTGAATGTAGTGCAGAATTAAAATACCAAAGTGATATTGAAAAACTGGTCTGGTTTAAGCTGCTGCTTGTTCAAAAGTTGTCAATGCACCAGTCAATAACTATTTATACATCTTTAGAAAATCTTCAACTACTACATATGTGATATAACTATTAGAGCCATGCAACTTTATTTTAACAGTAGACTTGACATTCGTACCTTGGTTCTGATGATTAAAAAAAAAAAAACCAAACAAACCCTACAATAAGACCAAGCTGTTAATGAACTGAAAGTATCTGATCCACTCTTACAAGAAAATCAAGCCTGAAGCACTCCACTCTTATGAGACAATCAAGCCTGTTTTAGTCAGAGACCTTATTTGTAAAATAAAACCTATGCAAAGAAAGGCATCTTAAAGAAATGAGAGCTTGTCCATATTGGGAGCTTACTACATAATTAGCAACTTCTTTAATTGGGAATTTTATAAGGAATGCATATTTAACTTGATCTAAAAGCCCCATGTGTAGGGTAAACTACTTTCTAAAGGGTAAAATTGATTTTGATTTGGAACTTTGTATTCCAACAATATTCACAGGTGGCATTTGAACCAGCTGTAAAACTGCTGAAATGTTGTTATAGATGTAGACAGGGCTCAAGCAGTGTTGTCCTAACTATTCCGTGGAACACTTCCTAGCATACAGTGTTTAGTTGCTTTTAAAATAGCTTCTTTTTCTCTCCAGGTGCTAGTTTCCCATCTCTTCACCCAGTACGCAAGAGCCCCATGGTGGAACAGGCTGTTCAAACTGGTCCCATTGATAACATGAATTCACAAAAGCCACCCCCAGCAAAAGTAGTTCCAGGGATCCAACGTAATGGGCGGCAGATTCCACAAAGCACCAAGACAAATGGTATGTGAGCACACAAGCTTGCTTTCAAATGGGAATGTGGAGCTTCTTTAGGAATGTTTCAAAGTTAACTTGGATAGTTCTTGAGCCCCTCAATTATTATTTTCCTTGTACTTTTAGGCTTTAAACACTGTCCCTGTTTTTTGTATAGATACAGTACAGCCAACACCTGTGCAAACTCAAGGTCAGGTGAATGATGAAAACCGAAGACCACAAAGGAGGAGATCAGGTAGGTTGAGCCTATCTGAAGCCCAAGACAAAGGCCTTCAGTGAAGGATATTGGACAAAAGTGCTACAGGTAGCAAAACGGCCTTTTGGTATCGCTTCCTGGCATATAGTATTAGTTAACACAAGTTTCTTTAGCTTGCAGTCCTCAGTTGACAGACAGTCCTCAGTTGAGAACCTTAAGTATAATAAACCAGACTGAGGAGAGCTGCTCTGTTCCAGCTCTCCCAAAACTTTAGGGTAGGGGTGTATCCTTCTAAATAAAGGCAATGCTGAAATTGCAGCACAACAAGCTACACTTCCCTTTGTTAAGGATCCTAGAAAGGAATTTGGAGTAGCTACAGGCAGAAGTGGTATTGGAGCTCTTCTCAGGCTTGTCTAAAGACAATACAGAAGCTTCCTCCCCCCTGCCCCTCATGTGAATGGTTGAACTTTTAGGGGAGTTTTGAAGATCTGCAGGTCCCAGGGTGTGTAGATTGATGGGGAAAATCTCTTCAAGTATATGGGAAGTGTGCATTGGGCTGCTCCCCCTGCCCCCACCAGATGACTTTGATTTACTTGTTACATTTGTGTCAAATGCCTAAGATAACACTTGCAGGGAAAGTTGGGTGTAATAATCTAATTTTAATAGTAAGTCTTAAACCTCCAAGAATGTTTTCCAGAAAGTTAAAGGATTGCTGTAATGTGTCTCTACAGCTAAGTTCAGAAGTTACTTTATCACAGGACTGGAAGCCAGAAATCTCCTGAGTTCTAATCCTGGTTTTCTCTGGCCATGAGCAAGTCACTTAGCCTTCCTGCGCGTTACCAAGCATTTAAACTCTCCTGCTTTCAGGAAACAGGAGAACCAGAAATCGTTCTAGAGGACAAAACAGACCAACCACTGTGAAGGAAAATACTATAAAATTTGAAGGTGATTTTGATTTTGAAAGTGCAAATGCACAGTTCAACAGAGAGGAACTTGACAAGGAATTTAAGAAGAAACTGAACTTTAAAGGTTTGTGGCTTCACTAAATATAAATGGCTCTACAAACTTTAAACAAATGCAGACAGATGTACTCTGAGAAATTGCATGGTTAAATGTGGAAGCCTCTTGCATCTAGCTTGAAGGAGCAAGAAAGGATGGCTCTTCAGCATGCAGCCAGGGAGTGAGTAACTAATCTTGTGTCTTCAGATGACAAAGCTGATACAGGGGAAGAAAAGGTGGATCCTGGAGTGGCAACTCAGAATAATGATGGCAATGCAGATGAGGAGCTCCTAGGACCCAATTGCTATTATGATAAATCAAAGTCTTTCTTTGACAACATCTCTTCAGAACTGAAATCCAGGTAACCTCTGCTTCCTTCTTTCTCTCTTCCCTAACTCCCTCCCCCCAGAAAAACTGTTGGCAGTCTTTTGCCTCTTCAAACTGTTCTAACCCATTGCCTGGACTTCTACTATGCAATTTTAGGACACTTCTATGAATGTGCATCAGTGGAACATTTTAGAATCAAAATGCTAGAGCAGTGAGTGAGAAGGACTCCAGAAGAAGTCCTTGTTTAAATGTCTTGTGGGAACTTCTCATTAACAGAACTCCAGGTGGAGTTTGACTTTACTATAAACTGAAATATTTTTACTTCAATGTACTTGGCCTAAACTGGTTTAAACACCCCCCCCCCCATCATAACTGAATGTTAAATCTTTAATTGATCTAAACATTCAACAGCATTTTGAGCAAATGGGTACAGAATCACTAATAACTAGACAGCATTCAAGAAGCTGGAGGTTGCATATTCTGTTTTGGCTGGAACTAGCTAGGCAAGTCCCAACACTGCAGTATCTTGTGCTCAAGTCAAATTGTGATTGCTGACTTGTTCAGTTCCAGGCGTACAACATGGGCTGAAGAAAGGAAGCTCAATACTGAGACTTTTGGGGTATCTGGTCGGTTTCTTCGTGGACGCAGCTTTCGTGGTGGATTTCGAGGTGGAAGGGGTAGTGGAGCAGCACGGCGAAACCAAACCACTCACAGAGCTGGTACTGGAAGAGTGTAACTATGGAGGCAAGTGGTGTAGCAAGTATACATGCGGTCTTGTCTGCTAGGTTCTCTTGCAGTCTTAATAGCTGATCTGTTTTGTGACTGGGTTTTATCTAGCATTGTATGTGGCGAAACAAATAAGTTGTCTCTCTCTCTGCTACTCCTTTAACTGGGCAAAACTGCCAGTTATGCAGGCTTTTTAGTCTGGATTGTCTGTCTTGCAAGCAGACCAAAAGTGACTCTCTTTTTGTTTCTTTACAATTGGACGCTTCTTAGTTTTGTCTGCTCAAGTGGTATCACAAAGTGTGTAGACAAAGTATCTTACGATTTGTTGGTCATTCCTCCTTCCTTTCTGGAGTGAATGTTGACCACTTAAATGTCCCTTGCACACTTTGATTACTGAGATGATAGCAAAATGCAGATCTTGGCTGTTGCTAGTTCCTGCAGGTCCAATCTAAATAGCTCAGAAAAGCTGTTTGGCTTACATGGGGAGGGACAGAGACTAGGAAAGGAAAGGGCTTGTTCCTTGGTTATGAAACCTAACTCTGTCTTTCTCTGGCAGGCTCTAACACGTTCCACCATGAGGGTGATCCTTTTGTATATAGGAAGAATACAACAAACTGCTGCACTAATGTGGGATAATGGTTCATCTTGTTTACTGTCTGAAATCCAGCGACGGAACTTCATATACTACTGCTTGTATTTTGGACTTCAACTTACTTTGGACCAGCATCTAGCAGCTGGCATCTTTTTGGAAGAGGGAATGTGTTCAGGGGTATCTTCTTCAGGGCATCTTTTTTATTTTTATTTTTTTAAGCGCAGGTTGACTTGCGATATGGCTCTTTCTGGACTCCAAAGCTATTGTAGTCTAAACAACATAAAGCAAAACTCCCTTTCTGTACCCAAAAGGAGACTATCATGCTCTTTTAACTCTTTAAAACGGAACCAAAGCTCACCAAAATAAACCAGCTAATGTTTTTTGTTCTGAGTAACCAAATTGGTGCTTTGCTGGTCTCTTGCTGTGAAGGCAGCACGTGGAGTAGCACTTGGTATCTGGAAGAGTGGATTCCTAGTGCTTGGTTATGTATAGTGTGACTGGGAATACTGGATTGCTGATCATGTAGTGGTGTGAAGAGCTGTGCAGCTATCTGCAAGTCCAGTACTACTTCAGAGGTACCACATGCTTCCATGGAATGGTACTGGCCAGCCAGCTGCCACCAGTTCCTTTTTAAAGGTACTGGTGCTGTGCACTCTTTGGAAGAGCCCAAAAGCTGCTTAATTGGCCGTGGTCCATATAGGGAAGGTGCCTTGCTGCATACCCTAGCTTGACCAAGAAGGGGGGTGGGGGAGTACTTGGGGCAGCAAGCAGTTTTCCTATATTTGGTGGTAGCTGATTATTTAGTTACTTATTTCTGCAGTAGCTTAATAAGACTAAGCTACTGAAAAGGTGGAGAAACCTCTAAAAAAGGAGCTGAGGAAGGCTTCATTTGCCACAACAGTACCTTTTTCAGTAACTGGTGCGTACTGCAGATGGCTTCTGCATGCTAGTACTGAGTGGTGAAACACTATGAAACATTGCTTTCATTTAAACTAGGAAAGGGAAGCCCATATAATTTAGCTTAATGGACAGGCATGTTTAATTTTGTTTCCTCTAAACCTCCCTCCCCCCCCCAACTTGTATATAGTTGTTTTTTGTTTGTTTTAAGAGTTGTGTATGGGGGGCTGGGTGGGAGGGTTAAACTCATTTGCATGACTAAGTGAGCTACGCTGTTAGGCATGTGTCCCTTTTTGGTTGATGGGGGAATTTTTGTTGAAAAAGCACCTTGATAATGGAACCCCTTTACATCGCTAGAATTTTAGTTTACGCATTGACTAAGTTTACTGTAAAAGCTTGGATTTATTTTTGTAGGACTTAATTGCTCAGAATTAGAAAATTAGCAGTGGGGCTTTCTATGGAGTAATGTACACTTGTAATTACAATAAACATATAAATGTTTAACTCCTCTTATTTCTGTAAACTGCACTTTGCAATGTGGGAGCTGGTCCGTGGGCTGACAGCTCGGGCATCTGGGCGATGTCAGTCATCAGGGTTGGTTCAAACTGCTCCTAGGAATCTCTGCCTTCTGTCCTCATAGGACTTCCCAGAGTGGGCCTTGGACAGGAGCTCGGAATAGCTGGTGTTGACACTGCCACATGCTCTAGTGGCATCCAGCCTTCATGTCCCCTTTTTGTCTAGTCTGTACATCGGTTAGTTGCTTCTGAAAGGGTGACCGCCATGGTTATGTATACAAAACCACTTGTCACACCTGCACTTCACCTTGGCTTGCTGCTGCTTACATTTGTCCCTTTTACATGCAACAGCATTGCTGAAACAGCAGTGAGGAACTTCAGCATGTTGCTTTGTCCCTGGAATGGCAATTTCCCTACTATGTCCAAGATTAGCCTTACAGCTGATAATACAGCTTAATGTAGTAAAAAAAGTTCAGAACTTTGTCCCTAAACCTTGGACTTCTTGCCAGTGCAGAGCCACCCATCTGGACTAATGTCCCCAGAACAGGATTCCTGGCTGCCTGGAGTAGACTCCCCTGCTAAGCAGTTCTGTTCAGCATACTTAAGCAGAAATACTATTTCAGTGACCCTATCCACTCCTCATTGTAAGGCAGCTGTCCATGTAGCCTCCTGCATCTTAATGGGGTGCAGGGAAAAATAGGCCAGACCACTCCCAAACCTAACAGCTGTTGTAACTTAAGGGTGGGCTGTGCTTCTCTCTGATTTCAAAGCACAGCTGTGATTGGTAGGTATCCAGTCAAGATCTAAATATGATCCTTCATGTGCAGATGGCGTATCATGCAAGACAAAGTGCTAGCTTCAGACTGTCTCAATATTGGGTCTCTGCTTACAATGCCTTTCTAATTGGTTCATACAGACATTTGGTATTTTTAATGAGGCCATAGTCTAGCCACAAGGTTACTACCAGTGGTCTAAGTAAAAACTGAGACTGTCTGTGCATTTTGCAAAGCTTTCTCCAGGAGCTGCACTCAAAGGGAGAGTTTGGAAATCAACGCCTTAAAATTGCAGGACGTTTTAAGGCAGAGATGAGATGGGGCTAGTGTGTCTTTAATAAAATTGTCTGTCTAGGTTTTTGTTTGTGCTTGAGAGACCTTGGTGTCTGATTATCAGAAAAAAAATCTAACTATTAATAGTGTTCATAGACTAATAGTCAAAGATGGATGATACAAACCTGTTAAACACCAGGCTTTGGTAAATATAGGGCACTATCCAGGTTTGTATTCAAGATGCTTTGTGTTTTGGGGGGGGGGGAGATAGTTTGGGTTTTTTTGTTTGCTTGTTTTTCGGGGTTTTTTTTAAGTTGCATAAGGAAGGCTAAAGTCAAGACCACATGACAAGTTTGCAATACAATGCCAGCTAGTAATAAGGGTTTCATTAGTATGTAGAAGCATAGAAAACCTTAGACTCAGATGGTTCAGGGTCTTGTTTTCCATGTTCACATCCTAGTATAATGTCCTTAAGCTAATTGTGCCTTAAATCTTTGTGTGCCTCAGTGGGGGGCTCTGCACCCCAGGTAAGGCTGCTTCCTGGCATGGTGAGAGACCCATTGAATGTAAAATGGCTGTTATAGGTCACCGTATAGTCTGCCTGGGAAGTGCTGTAGGAAGGCTTCACGTGCCTGACACCTCCAGGCTGTAATAAGGCTAACCTGCATGTGCACTTCTGCAGGGATGGTTGGCCCTAGACATGGAGATGTCCATACATACATCTTATCTTGGTAACAGGCCATCCGTTACTTCTGGATGGCAGAGGGGATGAGAACTCATCTGCAAGTACTTGCCAGATCCTTCCATTAACTCCTAGCAGGGGCATGCCCAGGGGATGCAAGTGTGGTCTTAAAGATGCCTTCCTGAGATCTAACTAAGTTTTCCAAGGGTGTCTGGACTCCAGAATTTACTTTCCTTTTAGAAGAATCACTATGGGCCGTAGCATGCTCAGTCCTAAGAATGGACTTGGAAAATGTGAACGAAGTGTCTATATGTGGAGTAATGTCTGCTTGGTTGTGCAGCTAGCCTGAAACAGCTGGGTTGAGGCACAAGCTACCTTCTTATTTTCAAGGCATTGCTGACCTCACAGACTAATTATAACAATTTGAACATCCACTTTAAACAGTGAGCTGCTGATCAAAGCAGAGAAAGGAGTAGAAGAGTTACGGGAAAGGTTGAGGGGCAGCAGGAGCTGTTGCTGCAGGAGTTCTCTGCAGCTGTGATACTTTGTTAGCCTGAATTTCCAGTCCCAGAGCCCTAGGACAAGCCCATGTCCACAGTGTGACCCCTGCTTTGGCCAGAGGTCTGGCTACAAGAACTGCCGCCCCCCCCCCCCCCCCAATACTCTTCCTTACCTGACTCTCTATCCAGCTCATTCATTGCATTTATTTGCAAACTCTCCAGGGAAGCAGTCTGCCTGTAGAGTAGCATCCCAATTGACTGCCAGGTGGTAAACTGTTAATGACAAGGACCACAGACAAGCTCTTTTCAAATGCTGTGGTGGTTGCCTTTTTGCTGCCTCCTGTACCTTGGTTTTGTCCCTTTGAGTACAATTATTCCAGTCTCTCATTCTTAAATGTTGTGACAGATCAGCATTAATCAGTCAGTTTGCGTTTGGCAGATTAAGGTTAAGAGGGAATTAGAAGGTTAGGGGAAGGGGAGGGGGACCTTTCCTGTCTCTTTAAAAGATGCCCGAGTTGAACTCAAGTAGGTATTTCCAGTGGAATGACTACTGTGAAAAAGCATAGTGACCAAGCTGGAACCAGGAGTGGCTCACGAAGGGAAGGTACTGCTTCAGAAATGACTTGTAAAAGAGGATTGGTAACTCTTCCAAACAGACTGTCAGTGAGAGGAATTAGAGCAATTTCTCCAGAGTGAAACAAGCTTTGGGCTAGAGCTGGGTGAGGAACAGCTTTCACTGGCCTACCCTGGGAAGAGCGGAGGGGTGCTAGAACAAAGGAAACAGGAGTGTGGCTGAGGGACAACTGCAACAAGGGAACAAAAAGGGAACGTGAACCCTGCCCAGTGTGACTGCACTTCCTTCCAGTGTGGCATATCATAATATGGCTTCAGGATCCTCTTGAAATGAAGGCAACTGTGGAACTGGCTGTTATGTCCAGCATCACAGCACTACCGTGTGCTTTTGCTTGTGCTGACATCCTTATTGTTGTTCTCTGGCATGCTGCACAGGGGAACCCTACCTCAGATGGGAACAGGGCTTTTAGAAACCATTAATGGTAGTCTATACACACACACACACACACACCCTTCCCCCCACACCCTTCCCCCCACCCGGGGTCAATGCAAGTACAGTTGGTAACAAGCCAGCCGTGGATAACCAGGCTGAATACACAGTGGGTGTCTACACATGCATTTACACTGGCTTAAATTTACTGCACAGTAAATGGAAATAAACTGATGTCTACACATGCACACTTCAACACATTAACACCATGTGCACTGACCTGGTGATAAAGTTAGTCCCAAGTCAGTCCACACACAGTGTTACTGTGCAGTAAGGCATCTACACATGCATTACTGTGCAGTAACTAATCAGGTTTAAATTTGATACCAGGTATCAAATTGGTGTAAGTTGCTACACAGGCAACCCTCACCATTCACAGAGATACATTTCTGAGATCTCCGCGACTGGCCAAATCTGAATATGGCACTGCATTCGTGAAAGTCATTAATGCAGTGCCCCTGGCAGCTGTGGCAGGGGTGGGCATGGCTGTGCTGGTGGCGGCAGGAGCCAAACGGCAGCAAGCACAGAGCTCCTGTCAATGTACTTAAGATGCAGGTTTGGCATTCATGAATATTTGAAACTACAAATGCTGAACCTGTGAATAGCAAGGGGTTCCTGTATTTACCGTGCCATATGGGCGTGCATGTGTAGATACACAGCTGTACTGCACAGTAATTTTGGTTACTGAACAGCAAATGTGCATGTGTAGATGCACCTGGTGTGAAAGTTTGTGTAGGCTATTTTACACTTCCCAAAGGACATCACTATTCTGCCTCTTTAAGAGAAATCTCCTTTAATGAGTGTTGGTCACCAGAGTTGGGGAGTGGAGTATGCAGTATTCATATGCTAGAAACCCATGCCCAGAAAGAGCACTGCTCCTTTCATTTAGAGCAGTTTTCAACCTGTGGGCCACAGACTATGTCCTCCTGGATCAAAGGGTCTAAGGTGTCCGTGAGAATGACTATGATCAACCAAATATATGTCAATACCTACACTTACAATTTAAAGGGGGCCATACCTCCATTTGAAATTTCCAAAGGGGTCTGTGCCTCCATTCAAAATTCTTTAGGGGGAAAAAAAGGTTGAACACCACTACAGAGGATTTCAACAGACAGAAAAGGTTAGTGGTATCAACATGTGAATGTGAATGGGTGAAGCCTTATAGCACAGCGGTGTCCAGGTCCAGCCGCTGAGGATTCACCAAGTAATGCAGAAACAAATGGGAAAAGATTACTTTGTGAAGTACACACGTAAGGCCTCCTCAGTGTGCCATAAAGCATAGAGAAAGAAGTGAGCTCATTTCCCAGTGGCTTAGCAAGTACTGCTGCTGTGTAAATCCTGAAACAACAATTCTTCTCTTCTGTTCTACCATAGGGAAAATGTGGGATCAGGTCTTGTTTAAGATACCTTGAATGTTAATCATAGAAGTTGACACTAATCCTTGCAACTCCCCTGTTGAGAGTGGACATGGAAAAAGCAAGAGAACAAACAAGAGCAAAGGCTCAGCACTCTTTCATTTTGTAAGATTGGAAGGTGGGAGTTTAATACATGAAATAAGAGGTTTTAGCAGTCTTAATTTATGCATTTGAGATCTCTCCAATTCTGCGGTGCATTTTATTAGGAAGTAACAGCAGTTGTATAAAATGTGCTCTGCCAAGGGAGAGCTGGAAACTTGATAGTTGCTTGCATCTTACACAGTCTGTTTTGCCTTCCAAGACCACCAATATGACAACTTTATAAAGCATAGTCTTTATGCAAGGAGGGATTCTGATGTGGTGTCACCTCTGCTCCAATGTTTTACAGCATTTTTCTCCCTTTCTGAACTCTAGAACTGACTGAGGAGGTTTTGAACACCAAGGAAGGAAGTAGTAACCCAGTGCAAGAGGTAAAAAACCATGCTATCTCCCTCTTGAGCATAGTATAGGTGTTACATGTTGCTAGATGTACAGTGGCTGCTGTACAGCAAATTTAACTCTCATGAAAGAAAAATGCCAAGAGCTACAAAAATTCAGGCAGATCTAAACAACATGCATGTCTTCAAGAAAGTGTTTTATTTCATTGCTCTTCCATCTTAATTCAAAATTGCTTATCTGTGATGTTCCTCATTCACACAGACTTGCTTGAAACCACGTTACACCTGTGACTGCTGCTCAAGGTCTGCAGACAGTGCCAAGTCAGACATTCAGATCTCAACTGATCGCAATCAGTCAACACCTTTAGCATCTGCACCAGAGGACAATTAAGTTTTACTTCACAGGTGGTATTTATGGGTGCCTACACCCAAGCATGGAGGCTGCTCCAAAGCACTGGAATTCCAGCGTGGAAGCTACTCCGACACTGGTGATTAATCTAGCCTGCTGGAGGATGGCAGTTGCCGTACTCCAACAGTCTCCTGTATTCATGCATCTGCAGCCCCACACTTCAAAATGGTGGCAGGGGCACTTGAACTAAAGCTTGAACAAACTTTAATTGAAGCGCCCTTGCTACCATTTTTAAGCACCAGGATGCTAATACACTAGACATAGCAGCAATTTAATGAAAGCACCCCCTCCTCCCCCCCACCCCCGGAGCACATGTAAAAGTGCCCTAAGTGCTAAGGTGTCAAGAGTGAGTGAAGTGACTAGGGTACTTGCAACAGTATGATCATCAGGGATCTGGGTTGTCTATCTCCCACAGAAGAACAGAGTAAAACACAGATTTCCCTCCTCCCTGGAATAAAATGCAGATTTCTCATTTTAACGAAGACACCCATGGCTTTTGCAGTTTTGCAGCAAGCTCTCTGCAGGCTGGCAGAGTTCCAGCTTGTAGGTGGGCAGGATGAGGGCAGTCAGGCAGGGAACGCCATGATCATGTATATGCACACGGCCCCAGGCAGTCTGAAGAACAGCTCCTGCAGATAAGAGGTGGGGAGGAATTGAGGCCCACATAGGGAAGGAGCTGGACAGGGCTAGGGTTGCTGCCCAGCTAGGCAGTGTGGGGAGCTTGGGGCCCAGGGCTGCAATGCAGGGCCCCAGTGGGGAGTGAGATGAGGCCACAGGCAGCTCATCTGGGGAGTGCAGCTCTGCCACAGTGCACACACAGGGGTAGGGGGGGACCTGTGCCCCCAGACCTGTTGCAGGGCAGAGGCAGAGCTTGGGATCCTGCCCTGCTGCCCTCTCCCAGAGCCTCTGTCTGTGTGACTTAGTGCTGCAGGGCAGAGCTTCAGGAAAGCTGCTTGCCACTACGAGCTCCACGCTGCCCTGGTGATGTGTTCCCTGAGTAAATGGAGGCAGCGTGAGGTTGTGACCCTCACTGCTGTCACGCGTGCAGATGTCACAAGGGCAGCGTGGAGCTTACAGCAGCAAGCAGCTTTCCTGAGCAGCCGTGCTCTGCCCTGCAGCCCTGGGTTGCACCCATGGGCTGAAGAGGCCCTGGGGGAGGGCAGCAGGGCAGAAGCCCAAGCCCGCATGTTCCACCCATGTCCTGTGCACAGATCTGGGATGTGCAAATCCCGTCCTCCGAGCTCCCACCCACCTGAGCCCACAGCAGGCAGGCAGCTGGGGGGTGGGAAGCTGGCTCTATGCTCTGCTCTGCTGCAGCAGCTGCTGCCTTCTGTCCGAGGAAAGAGGCTGCAGACCCAGGTCCCTGGCCCCTAGCCCTGGCAGCTGGGGGTGGGGGCAGGTGCTGTAGAGGGGGCTTTAATTTTAATAATGGATTTTGGGGGGCTTTATCAGAGAATTTGGGATTTTTTTTTTCATCAGGGTAAACCAGGATCCCTGATGATCACACATTAGAGAAAACACATTAGCTTAGTGCCTAGTCTCAAATGGTGCTATGCATGATGAGTTGGAGGTTCCAATACAATGTTTCCATTTTTCAAAAATGAAAATAAGTGATGTTGCTTGCTTTCAAAGCAGCAGGGTGCTGTATGGGCTGCCTCCCCTTGCACCCACAAACCAGAATTTGGCTAAGCAATCATAAAAACTAGACGTGATGCTAAGCCACTCAGCATGTGGCTGAACACATATTTACCAGGTCTCAGGAAAGCTGTCCCCTGCCGTCACTTGAAAGAATTCACCTATCAACTGGATTTAGGACCATTCTGTTATGGCCATATAATGGTGGAGCTATGAAAGCAATCTAGGTTCTAAGCAACCCTTTGTACAAGACCAGCAATGGCAGGGAAATAATTAGGAAAAACATTTCAGTGGCAAGGTGTGAAAGATATGTTTCGTGCCCTGAAAGACATCAGTGCCAGTCACATGCCAATTAAAATCCAAGGAACACAGATTTCTTTAAAAAAAAAGAATCAGTAGGTTTATTGTAGGTCTCAGAGGGGCACAGTACGAATAAAAGGAATGCCTACAGAATTAACCATGATTTGAATTTTAAAAACCAGCATCTAAACAACCGTTTCATTCATCATGATGCTTTCTTCGGTTTTTTCTTTTCATTTTCTTCCTTTTCTTTTTCAATTTCAGCAACATATTTCTCAATTTCTTCAGGACTTAATATCTTTAAAAAATTGAAACAGAAGTGATTGACAAGATACCAACATGATTAAGTGAGAGATCTAATTGTAAAGGAAATTAGGTTAAAGACTGTATGATTACAAACCAATACCAAGGAATTTTGAAAGTTCTTTTCACTCTAGCTTTAAACAGACACAGCCCTAGTTCTTATTCTGCCATAAGCTGCTTTGAGGTTAATATGACATTCAGGTGGAAAGTAGTAGGGAAACATGCCTTGACAAATCAAAGTGGACACTATTACTGAATAAAAGTTAGTTACCTTGAGTGGCTGATCTCTTCTCATAACTGCCAGCTCAATGTTTTTCCCACCTGACTGTACAACCTTGAAGAGACAAGAAAAAGGTACTAGATTCAGAAGATTGTAAAATCCTAATCCATAAATCAATTTAGGACTGAGACTCTTACAGACTAATAGGAGCTTCATTTTTCATTTAGATCTCAGATACCCTTACAGGCAACAGCACTCATGGCTGCAAAAAAATAAATGTATTCATTCTAAGGAATTTTGCACCAAATCAGTATAAGGAAGACTATATGCACTTGCATGCTCTTACAGAAGTCAAAGTAAATATTAATAGCCTTAATTCATAGTTCAAACATTGATATTAAAGATGAAAGGATTTATTATAGAGTGATCTTTTTTTGGGTGGGTGGGGGATGGGGACGACGACCTGAATAGGTGGGATGGAGTTAGACAAGTTTTTGAGTACACCTTCAGGTCTGATGAAGGAATATGCCACAACACACGTAACTATGTTAAAAGAGATCCGTGGCAATGCCTAAATACACATTTTGGGTTTTTCTTTTCTTCTTTTTGAAAATCAGTCTTCACAAAAGACTATTCAAACCTGACGTACAAGTCAGGGAAATCTGTTGCTTCAAAGCATTCTGAGTACCATGCCTAATCTAGAAATGTAAATTAGTATTTAGTGCTCTCAACTTAATGGAAAATACATTTATTTGACAGACATTAGAAGTCATACGTAACTTTTATTGGGTGTGCCTACACATGCTTTTACGCACGCCTAAACTTAATGCGCACTTGCCTAATGCATGTTAAGGCTATTTAGGGACGCATCTACATGTGCACACACTAACACACATTAACAGAGTGTGCGGACCCACTTGGGACTAAAGTTAATCCCAAATCAGTCAACATACACAGTGTTAATGTGCCTTAGTGCATCTACACATGCATTAAGGCACTTTAGCTATTCGCGCCTAAATTTGATACCTGCTTTTGCAGGTATTAAAATTTAGGCATGAATAACCTAAAAAATTGCCATTTTTAAGGTGCATTAAAGGGCACGCATGGGTAGACCTGTGCCCTTAATGTGCCTTAAAAACTGTACGTGTGTAGACGCACCCACTGACGAGCAAATTTAGGCTAAGCACACACCCTGGCCCTAAAAAAATGACAACTTGTCAACCTTTATCAGTGTCTGACTGAATCAGGACTCACCTCAAGAAGTGCTTTGATGACAAGTTTGATGGTTAGATCATCCGTTTCAATGGCTTCATCAGTATAATTTTTCTCCAGGAATTCACGCACAGACTTGGCTCCTCTACCAATGGCATTAGCCTAGGAGCATTGCAGAAAAGGAGAGGTGTGAGGGTCACCAGGAAAACAAACATTTCTATACATCTCTGTTTACAAAAATAAGTGGGTGCAGGCCCGCTCACTGCATGTGTTCAATTGAAGCAACCTGTTTTTTGACTGACAGGTTTTCAGGCTGAAGGCAGAAAAGGCTTACAATTCCTAGGCGTCTCCCAGGTCTGCAATGATTCTTTTGGGTATGGAGCATTCAAACTTCTCCCCTGTGACTAGACCTAAATGGAAATACTATCTAGGAGACCTTGCTCCCGTTCTCAATTATTCAAGCTACCTGCCTCCCATTTGCAGTCTTCCAACCTCTAAAGTAATGTAGTTGTTGACAACTTTTGAAACATTTTTGTAGCCAATAACCATGTCACCAGCTAGCTCTCCAGTCCTCACGGACTTGTAAGAAACAAGTCAATCTCCCAGCAAGATGGGGCCCTTTCAGAAGATAAAAGTAAATATTGTTTGGAGCCAATTTATTTAATTCACAAGGCAGAATCAACTCACCTTCCAAGCATGGTATGTGCCCGAGGGGTCAGTTTGATACAGTCTTGGAGTTCCATCAAAGTCAAATCCCACAATAAGGGCAGAGATCCCAAAAGGTCTGCGGCCGTTACTCTGAGTATATCTCTGAGAATGACAAGAGCCATGCTTCAGAAAACACTTCTTCACAAGCACATGGATTTCTAGGGCAGGGGTTTCCAACCTTTTTTTACTGCAGACTGGCAAACATATTTAAATTTAATTTACATTTAAATTTAATTGGGGGGGGGGGGAGAGGGGGCGGTTGCGAGGATCCAATTGGGTTGGGGCACTGCAGCCACGGGCACCAGGGGACCCTGCAAGGGAGGGGGCTACACAGATGGTTGCCTGGGGGGACCCAGCTGGGGCTTCCTGGGAAGAAGGGGCTCCACTGCCTTCCTTAGGAGCAAGCAGCAGAGTTGCCTTCCCACCCTAGGCATTTACCTGCCTGCATCCCCCCAACTCCCAGCTGCAGGCAGGGCTGAGGGGTCCTGCCCAGCCTGACATGGGCCCCAGTACCTGCTGTACCAGAACAGCTAGGCGTAGCCACCGTGGCAGGAGCAGGACGGGGTGCGCGCGCAGAGCCAGCTACCTCCTTTCTGGGGCTGCCCTGCCACCCAGCTTTAACCCTGCATGCGACTACCAGCAGCCCGGCAGCCAACACTTCGCAGCCTGGTACCAGGCCACAGCCCAGTGGTTGTTTTAGGGTACAGTTGATACACCTAGAAAATGTATTTCCTGTAAGTTTGATGTGCTCAGCCACTGAATTCAGAGGTGTTCTGGCCCTTGTCAGATACTGGACGATGAGAAACACTCTAGTCAGTACCCAGTGAAGCACCAAATTCTGCTGTTCATCTGGATTTTCATTAACCTGATAGAGTCTGGCCCACAGGCGAGCTGTATTTACCCAATGATTCTCAGGTTCTGTTGGTTGTAAAAAAAATGTAGCCTGGTAAAAGGAACCAAAATTATACAAGGTACCTGTTTCAGGCTAGCGATGTAACGGGTGATGTATTCCACAGTGACAGGATCCTCCACAGTAAGTCTATGGCTCTGACATTCCACACGAGCCCTATTAATAACTATTCTGGCATCAGCTGTGAGCCCTGCAATGATATTTCACTGTACAATCAGACATGCATTTCGTTACACAAAGAAAAGTCAGTCCCTGCCCCAAAGATCTCACAATGCAACTAAAAATGAAGGTGGGTAGGTCATAGAAGTGAGAAGGTATTTTCTTTGGGCTTGGTATGCAGGGATAGATTTGTTTACTCATTAAAAATTAAGATGTTAAAAAATTCAAAATTCTTTACTTCATACCTTATAGATTTTTTTTTTAAGCCTAAATGTCTACAGTATTAATCAGACTAGAAGTCTCAGCACCCCAAAGAAGAATAGAGAACAAAGTGTTCCAGTCCTCAGATAGATCCACTCTATTGCTTATGCAATATCTTTGCTAATTAAGAGCACAGGTGACAGACCCAGGTAAGTCTTGTCTAATGCTTATGCTTGCAGGTAACATTTGCTATTCTAGTCGTCAGAGTGAGTGTGTAAAATTAGAAACTATGCATATCAGTTTGCAAGAATGTCACATTTGACTAAATCTAAAGACTACTACTGTAGCCTGCTCAGATGGATTGTAAATTACTTCTAGTACGGCAGTGTTTAGTACACATTTTTAATCCCGTTTGTCATTACTTCTGCTTGCTCTTCTGAAATCTTACAGCTTGAACAATGGGAGTTGGTTTCACTTTCGAGTTCTTTCTGCTACGAGGCTTGCTTACCAAGTTAACCTTTTCACTGGAATGAGAGAATCCATTTTTTGTTGCGTGTGATTTTTAAAACCTTGAGCTTTCAAAATTTAGCTTTTGGGGAAGATTCAAATGGAACAGGTTCACTTAACCTCCCCAAACTCCTGCTACTACAGATTATCACCATTTTATCTAAGAAAAAGTCATTCTGATCTGTATTTCTATTCCTTCCTCACAGGAGTAATTCACCCCTCTTCCAAAAGGGAAATTAAAATACATTTCTATCCTCAGTGGATGTCACTAGTTCAAGACATTTTCTCGTATTCGATTACCCCAAAAACAACCCTATGGAACCACAATTCTTACTACAAGGAAATAAGCAACCATCAGGGCATATACATACTCCTCCCATTTCCCACCTGCAATTATCCAAAGAACTTTGCTTTCATAGTTCATAAACCTACCTAATACAGTAATGCTCCAATAACTACCTTGTTTAAACTTGTTCCTAGCCTGGCGACCAGCAGTTAACAGTCCAATTAGCCAACATCACATACCTGCAAAAGCCATGCAGACATTTTCATCGAGGGCACAGATCTTCCGCACAGTTCGTTCATCCTGAAGCTTTGCAACAGATTTCTTTTCCACACCAAGAACTACGATCTCTTTTCCTCTTACTCCAACCTTCAATGAATTCAAAACCCAAAGCAGTTACAACATTCCCAAGTCCAATAAGAATGTTTGTTTTTTTTTTAAACAACAAAAAAAGTAATAATACAATGAGAAGCATCAAATAATTTGCCTCATCGTTGTACTGGACATCAAGCTGAAAAATAACTGATGTAAGAGAACAAAAATTAGCCCATATAATGGGACAAGTCTGAATGGTTCTTTTTATACACCTGTTAGTCCTTCCAAGAAGGCATCTCTATATTTGGTTCTTAAAATCACTTTTGGAGCTTCAGTTACAACTATAACCAGGGTTTGAAATACAGGGGAGCTCAGGGGGTGCTGAGCCCCTCATAAGAGATGACAGCACTCTTGTAAGATTTGAAAATCATAGCACGGGGGGTCTCCAATTACATTAGGGCATCGTGATGGGCAGCCCAATTCGTTTTTGGAGACCCCCTCCCCAAGAGTCAGTGTAATTCGAACCCTGGCTGCAACTGATCAGCTGCTAAATCCAATTAGACCTAAAGAGAAGTCCGTTAGGTATGTCAAGGCTCATCACAAGCTAAGACTGAATCACAGACTAAACAACAAAGCTTAAATTGAATGGTCCTCAAACAGATCTGCTCTATATTCCAACTCTTAGGTTATTCTATGTGCTTCTACCTCTCCTTCGCCAGGAAGAGAAGGGACTGACACTGGGTTTCTTAAGACAAGAAGCGCCACGTTGGGTCGGACCCGCGGTCCAGTCACCCCAGCAGTCTGTCTCCAACAGCAGCCAAGTATACGCTACACAGAGAGCGCACAAAACCAGGTTTCTCTAATGCGATCCAATCCATCCCCTATTCAGCACCCTCCCGGGCATCCCCCGTTATTGTACAGGGATGAGAGGGGAAACATCTCCAACCCTTCTGTTCACCAGCCATGAACGGATCCATCATCCATGAAGTGACCCACTCGTTTCTGAACCTGGCCACGCTCTTGGCTTCACCACCTCCCGCGGCAACAAACTGGTTCAAGTTTTCCACAACCAAACTGCCGAAGCGAGCTCCTTCCTGGCTGGGAGATGTAGCTAGTCCAAGTCAAGTGAGAAGATGGAGTAAGTCTGCACCTCACAGACTACCCCGAGCCTAGATCATGTACGTAAAAAAATAAACAAATACAGACCCACGTGCATCTCTATATCTATCTATAGAGCTGTATGTAAGTAGGTATGTCTGCATAGGGTGTGTGTATAAATACTCATACATTCCCATATCTACACACACACCCTATGCAGACATACCTTCTTACATGCATCTCTGTATCTATCTATAGATCTACATGTGAATGTGTATTTACTTTATATATCTGTAGATCTCTATGTAAGTAGGTAAGTCAGCATGATGTGTGTGTGTGCGCGCGTGTGTAGGCACATATATCTGTCTATACGCATGTATGAGTATTGATATACACACCCTATACAGACATACCTACTTACATATAGCTCTATAGATACATATGGAGATGCATGTGGGTCTGTATTCATCTTATATACATCTCCATCTCTCTACACGCGTGTAGGAAGGTATTTGCACACGTGCCTTTGCTGCATGACCTCGCACCACGCGGGTGTGTATACGTGCATGCGTGCATTTGAGGACAGTATGTGCACATATATGTGGAGAGAGAGAGAGAGAGAAAGAGCAAGAGGCCAGTGTGCACACATGTATGTAGGCAGGTGTGTCTGTATACAGAGTGTGCGTACGTGGCTGTGAGTGTACACACGTACATGTACACCCACACACATTCACACGCACGCCAGAGGGATCAGGACTTGTTTCTCATCACACCAACTCGATTTTTCAACAACAAAAAAAAAAGTCTATGTTTTTGCACGCGTGTCGCGCAAGTGCAGGCGGCGCCCCCCGCGCTGCTCGGGCCCTCCCCCCGGCGGGTCCCGTGAGGCCAGGTCAGGACAGGCCCGGCGGCACACTCACCGCGGTGGAGCCCTTCTTGACGGCCTCCTGCGCGTACTCGACCTGGAAGAGGTGGCCGTCGGGAGAGAAGACGGTGATGGCGCGGTCGTAGCTCATGGCGGCCCCGGCGCTGCCTCAAATCCGCACACTCACCGCCCGCCCCGCCCCTTCCGGCGGACCGCCCCGCCCCTTCCGGCGGCCCTTCCGCTGTCACGCGCCTGGCCTACGCCTTCTGCTTCCTGTGCGCCAACTGCGTAGGCGCTGCGTTTCCCCACCCCCCTTCATGTTCTACCTTACGCACTTGGCGTACATACCTGCGTGTCTCCCACCCCCCCGTTTAACGTAGCCGCCGGGTTTATCAAGGTGGAGGATTTCCTCTCCGCTCTTGGCGTACACGCGTTCTTTGCCTACGCCATTGACGTAGTTATCAAGGTGAAGTTATCCCACGCACTTTGCGTAGGAGCGGGCATGATTTCCCTCCCCCCTCCGGCTTCACGCTGCACTCCACGCACTTGGCGTACATGCCGCCTTCCCTACGCACTTGGCGCACCTGGCTGCCGCTGCTCGCCTGCGCCAGGAAGCCGGGGCGCGGGACGCACCATGTGCAGCGGCGTGGGGGGGAGCGGGGGAGGGGCTCTGCGGTGGGCACCGCCCCCGCCCCCCCCCCGGACCCGAGCCGCTGGGCCCCCCCGGCGCGCGGGGCTGTGGCAGAGGGGCGCGGGGGGCGGGGCCGGCGCGGGGGGCCGCGGGGCGGGGCGTGGGATGTACCATGTGCGCCGGCCACCCCCGCGCACTGCGGACAGCCCGGCGCGGCGGCGGCGCCGATCGCAACCGTGAGCGCGGGGCCGGGGCCGTGCCAGGGACCCGCCCCCCCCCGCCCCCGCCCCCGCCGGCATGTCGGTCGCCTTCGCCTCCGCCCGGCCCAGGGCCAAGGGCGAGGTCACGCAGCAAACCATCCAGAAGGTGAGGGGGGGGGCATCGCCTCACGGCCCGGGGGGGAGGGGGTCACAGCCGGGGGTGGGGGATGGGGGCTTCATCCATTATTCACCCGGGCACGGCGGGGGGGTGAGCGCCGCCGCCGTCACCACCACGGTCCTGCGGTACGGTCACCATCCGTGTGAGCATAGCGTTATTACCGGGGGTATTCGCGTTATTAGCAGTAGTGCTGGCATGATCGTCACTGTTACTATTAGTGTTGGCATTATTAGTATTATCAGCGTTATTAGCATTATTAGTAGTATTAGTATTAATAGTATCAGTATTGGCATTGTTAGCATTGGCTTAGTATCATTAGTATTAGTGTTATTACTAGTATTAGTATCACTAGCATTATTATTGGTATTGACATTATTATTACTAGTATTATTTCTATTATATTACAAGTATTATTATTATTATTATATTACTAGTATTAGTAGTAATAATAATACATTGTTATTATATTACTAGTAGTAGTAATAATAATGCATTGTTATTATTACTGCTACTAGTATTAGTATTGTCAGCATTAGTATTGGTTTAGTATCATTAGCATTATTAATAGTATTGGCGTTATTACTAGTATTAGTATCATCAGCATTACTATTACTATTGGTATTATCAGCGTTACTATTAGTATTGGCTTTATTAGCATTAGTATTAGTGCATTATTAGTATTAGTAGTAGTATCAGTGTTGTTAGTGCTAGTATCAGTGTTATTGTTAGTATTGGTATTATCAGCATTATTGGTATTGCCATTATTATTAGTATTGGCATTATCAGCATTGTTAGTAGCATTGGCATTATTAGTATTAGTATCAGCATCATCAGCATTATTATTAGTATTGTTATTTGTATTAGTATCATCATCAGCATTATTATTAGTATTGTTATTTGTATTATCATTAGTATCATTATCAGCATTATTATTATTATTATTGTCATGTGCGGTTGCACTCGTCGTGGCTTAACGCCAAAGGGCAGAGGTTTCGAGGGGCTTTCTCATCGGGCTCGGTCCCTGCTGGGCTTCCCTACAGAAGCGGGTGCTGAGGGGACCCACTTGGGAAGTTCGGGGGATGCTTTTGTAGGAGAAGACGCGCGAGGGTGATGGGCAGGGGGGAAGGAGCCCCTCCCAGGCCCTGCTGCCGTCCCCGGGGATAACGGAAGAGGTGTGGAGGTGTCAATAAAGAGCGTGTCTGTGCTGTCGATTGGTTTTGCTGAACAATGCCTGTCATGCCCAGCTCCAGCCTGCGTGCTCTGTGTTTGCCCTATTGCGATGTGCGGGGGGGGTTGCGTTGTGCGGGAAGGGATGAAGGTCTGATGTAGTCCATTTGTAAAGGATAATGGCGAACAAAAAAAGGTGTCAGCTCTCAGCAATCAGCTGTTTAGGAGGATTTCCTGCAGTCCAGCTAGCATCTAGTGCCAGGCTGTGAATTCTGGGGCAATGCGTTTTGCTGGAGGACGAGGTCAAGATTCAGGAAAATGAAGGCAGAACAAAGTACCCCGAGAGAGATGTTAGAATCTCGCATCTCTAAATGCCAGGAGAGCATTTGGAAACTCGTTCCATTTTGCCTAATTCTTGGAGCATGTGAGACGTTGTCATCAGACCCACTTCATTTCAGAGGCTAAAATATTTAGACAGCAGTGGCAAAAGGTGCAGCTTTATCCTTTATCTGGATTTTTGTGGGTTTAAGGCAGAATTTCACATCCTGTGTAGGTTAGTCTTTTAAGTTCATTTTCAAGGTTTCAGTGTAAAGGACAGTCGTAATCTCTTAATTGTCCACGCACTTTCCCTCCTGTCCGTGATAAACCTAGTAATAGTTTGGGGCTGCAGTCTGTTTCTTGGAAATATATAAAAATCTTTTCCTCTGACAAGTACACTCCATGCTTTCTACATTAGGCTTGCTCCTTGAGTTCTTGATTCTTGGCAGTGATGGTCTTTTTTGAAAAGCACTGACGCTTTTATCTGAAAACAAATGCATAAAAAAATTAACTTGACTTTGCCGTCATATATGGGGGGCAGGGCGGAATCTAATTTTGGGGCAGGAAATTGCAACAGTGTGCGTTCATCAGAAGTCAGACTTTATAGTAAAAGATATTTTTCACAAAGATGCTTGTTTTCGGCTCATGTTTGAATACACAAGCAGCTAGTTTTTATGATGCATGCTACTGACTTGCTTTCAAAAGCTCCTTTCAAGCCTTTATCCTTCCGAAGCTAACTATAATCCTTATACAAAACTTCATGTGAGGAAAGTGAAAGACTGTAGGATTGCAGATTGACTGTAGCTCATGGAACAGCAATGGGCATTAATATTAACCTTCGATTTACTTCTCTGACAGATTAGAGCCTACTTCTTTTTAGCAGTGTTATACTACAGTTATTCTCTGGTCTTTTTGCAACAAACAGTTGTGTTGCTTGGATTGTCAGCACTGAATACACATCCAGAGGTGACGTTTGATCCTTAAACCGTCTTACTAGACATGAGGATGCCAGCAGCTGAGCTGTTCATTAATATTGGAAAATATTTTGAGGGTCCTAAGATGATTACAGTTTTTCAGGAAAAATGATCCTCTCCACTCAGTTGCAGAGAATTGTATTAGACTTTCCACAGAATATCTCCATCTACATCATCGTAGGTTCGACACAAACAGTGAGTCAAATGAAATCAGAGCTTTGTTGGGAATATTTTGATTTCAGAGGTTATTTCCCAGATGCCATGCATCCGGACACCATGCCCAAACCATACAGGAGACGCATGAATCTCGCCTGCCACAATTCTGACTCTTCCCATCGTCGGCAGGGAGGCCTTGCTGCTGGCCTGTCTTGGTAGGACACAAGAGATGCTCCATTCCTCAGATCCCCTTGACAGGTGTTGCAGAGATGCGTGCTGTCAGGAGTTGTGATCAGCAGTATGCCCCCTGGCCTGGTGATGACATGCCCCTGTTTGTACAGTCTGTAGAAGCCAGAAATCTGGATTCTGCTTGTCCATTTGCTGTTGACCAAAATATGGGACTACGTGATGCTGCTGCTGCTAATTTTTTCCATGGTTTGGTCTTTGTTTTTAAATTTGTTAAGAATCCTTCTGCATCATTCCTTAAAGAAAGCAAGCAACTGCATGAACAACTAGATACCTAGATGAGATGAAACGTATTTCAAGAAAATGTTTTCCCTTTCCTGAAGATGCTGCGTATTCAAAAATGTGGGTCCAGTCCTGCAGTACCTAGAGTGCATCTTCTTCCATCCTTCACTCTTTCACCTATAGAAAGCTTGTGACGAACTCCAGAGGAAATAGTGATAATACCATAGGAGGCCCTTAGAGCAGGCCCTTTAGTCTCTCAGCACTTTCATAACAGACTGGTCTGTCTTTGAATCAACTTTACAATAACCAAAAGATGAATTTTAGTTAGTGTCCATGGTATAATGAGTTAATTAAAGAAACACGTATCTCATGTTTGCATTTTTTTGGAAACAAGTCAAGCCCTGGCAGAGAGTAGTGTTTAAATTATACCTTTGATCGCCCTGTAAACAGCAGCTCACTGGTGCCTAGTTACTCAATATTCTCCTTTACAGCTCCTCTGTCTTAGTGCAGAACTCACTGCAAAGGGCAAGGAAACGCTGGGGGATGTGGTTCTCCTGCAAAGGCAGTTGCACTTTAATCAGAAATGCGAATTTCCAACTGTACTCTTTCACGTGCAGTGGGCTCCACGTGCTTGCTTATTAATTTGTTGTATAGAAGAGCTGATGTTATTTCATGGGAACATCGCCTCTGTGGAAGTATAGCTTGGAAAGATGCATGATGGGGTAACATACACATGGTTTTAAAAGCTGGATGGTATTTTAGAATGAGCTACAGCTGTTGAGTGGATGGAGCGTGTACTTTACTTCCGCTTATCTGGCTTTTCAGGAACAGCAAAGCAATTGATTCTGAATGCTGGATACCTTAACTAAATCCTTTAAAAATAACTGCTCACCAAAATCACCATTAGAAATGCAAGGCTAAGCTGCTCAACAAAGTCGTGTGGGTATAGATGTCTTTTGGCCAAACCTTTCTGAAGTTCAGCACGTAACTTTTGATTAGAACATCTCTAGCTGATGGCTGGCTGCCTTTTTCAAACCACTACCACCAAACTCCTGGCTTGCTTACTAGCATGGGGGATTTAAGAACCCCAAAATGAGGAGATGTAAAGATGTCATGGCTGGAGTCAGATTTTAGAGGATTGAGATAAAAGAAGTGAAGCCATTTGATTAGAATTTTTATCAGCCCAGCCTGTGCCCTGACTATGCACGGGGCTCACGCTTCTGTAGTTCAGAACAGGCCCTTCGGTAAGTGCGTAATTGGGAGGGAAATACTTAGTCTTTGTGCTGCTGTGTTCCTAGAAGGATCAGCTGTGAATTGCCATGTGAAGGATGTGTCCAAAGGAGAAACACTGGGAGGAAATACTCTGCTGAACTCAACATATGTTCATTAAAGGGACATGTATCTGAGCCTGGGTTGCCCAGCAAAGGTTGCTCATATGACTCCTGGGTTCCAGACTAAGTTGAAGGTTTTATGGATGTCCCAGGAGTGTTGCATCTCCTGTAGAAACTTGCTTTTGGAGCACTTCCAGTGTATGAGTAGGCTATTCTGCACAGCAGAAGCTACCTATTTTACGTGCTGCATCACATTTGTACCAAGCTGGCTTCTTGGCTTGTGAAGCAGGAAGAGATAGCTGATTGGATGAGGTGACAGACAACATGAATGTGCTTCAAAGATGTTTGAATACTGCATTTGCATGGGGAGCAAAGTGTTGGGTGATACTACCTGTACTGCAATGGCACATGGCAGCTCCAGTCAATACTGTGCCAGCTGCTGTGCAGACCTGTAGGAAAGATGCTGTCCCTGCTTTGACCATCTCTCGGGAATTTTCCCTCTTCAGATGTCCAACCCAGTCTTGTAGACCTGAGATTCAGCTTTTCCAGATAAGTAGTCAAACGCCTTTCAGGCAGGCCCCTACCTAAACTGCCTGCTACGCAACGCAGTCTTTTAGAAGACTGCTCGACTCTCGGACAAGGAGTAACAACTCTTCTATTACTGCTTTTGACATTGGCTGCTTCTGAAGTGAAGGTGCTTGCATATGTGTATATATGTAGGGAAATCATATATCCCTGATCAGGGTATATACAGAGTCAAGGACCCATTCAAAACTGTTAGGCTAGACCTTAGTGTACTAATTGAGACAAATTGCCAAATTTGCAGCTGTAAAAGTCCAGCAGCAGATGGGGTAGGCAGTAGACCTGCTTGTTTTTAAAGCTACAAGAAATCCAATAGCTGTTAAAACGGTAACGCAGTTCACTGCAGATGCATCTATTTGGTGACCTGTTGGGGCTTTAAGATGCAGGACCCACACCACTTCGCATGTCTCCTGGCGCTGCAAGTTTGTCAGCCTGTCCCTACTGTTCGGACATTGAGGTTTATGGCTGTTCTACCTTTTGGTTTTTCTGCATTTTGTAAAGGGTCTTCAACAAAGCGAGAAAGGAGCCTTCCTGAATTCAGTCGTAATGCCACATTTAAACAGATGCATGTGCACTAAGGGGCTCTGGAGCTCCAGTCTGGAGCTGGCGATGGGTGCTGAATGCACAATCCAGACAGTGATTGGGGCTGAATGCACAACAAAAAAAGGGAATATGTTTCTCCTCCTCTCTGTGTAGCCCAGACTCATCCCATGTTATCTACATATCTGGCTCTTTTCAGATCAGCAGAGTAGGCTTAGAAACTGCTCCTATTCCAAAGCCTTTCTAGCTAAAGGTAGCAATGTCCGAGTGGGCTCGATGGGTGTACGACCTCGGTCCTGGCCACCTCCAGGAGCTAATGGAGTTGCATTGATAAGACGTGGTTCTGGGATCCAGGAGGGTCCAGTGTGGAAAGGTTGTTGCTAACATTGGTTTATGGTCACGTGTGTGTCCGATTTTCAAAATCAAACTTCCAAATCCTTTCAGACTGTCAGACCTTGGGGGACAGATGATCATATCACGGATGTTTATGCAAAGGCCAGCACAGTAAGGAGCTTGTGTGGTTGAGTCTTCTCTGTGCTGCCAGTCTGTACATGTCAAGTGATAATAATCCCTCCTTAGGCTAGGGGTAAGCAGCACTGACATTTGCTTTTGACAACAGTGGAAGTTAAGTACAAGCCTACAGTATGGTGGTCATGAGCTGTACTGTTGTGTGTTAAGCAGCATAAGTTGCACCAACCCTTTCATTTCTGAAGGAAGTCTTGTATTGCCAAAATACCATTTTTTCTCTGTTGAGATGAACTAAAAATGTGAAAATGTTGTGGGTATCCTATAGAGAATCCTTCACAGGATCGGCAGTCTGAAACCAGGGGTATACAGACTATTTCAGTGAGACAGTTGTAAATCTTTTGCATAATTTTTTGTTTTGTTTTGTTATTCCTATTCAGATACAAGGTGGAATAGTTCCAGGCTCAGATTAGCACAAACCGGAGACCTCCCATCCTGACTTGATTGTTTTCCTTGTAACATTCAATAATGATATTTCACTTCTGGGAGTAGTTGGGAGAGATCTGATTCTGTATTAATATTCCATTTCCAGCCTAGGCACTTTACAGTGACCTGAGGTAACAAATATATACAAAGAACCATCCACAAGATAAGAATGAGTGAAAGCAGAATATTACAGAAAGAAGAAAACTACAGCAGTACTTGATGGATTTCAGCCTTATAGTAACATGTCTTTTGATGCTTTGTTTTTTATCCAGATGCTAGATGAAAATCATCACTTAATACAGTGTATTATGGACTATCAGAGCAAAGGCAAAACGGCAGAATGTACCCAGTGAGTATTATTAACGTTAAAGATTGTTCCCAGGCTTCTTACCACGAAGGATGTTGTGAACGATGCTCTGTACCTGCCAGTGGCAAGAGTACTTGGATTGCTAATTTTCTAGGCTTTACTGTGTATTAACAGGTTTAAATTGCTTTTGGGACAAAAACATTTTTTGTTTGTTCATTTTAATGTTTCACTCTTGGGCTTTTTGAGCAGTGTCGTTTAAAAAAAAAGAAAAAAAAAGGAAAAACCACACACAAAGCAAAGGGAAGTGGCGGAAGAGAATGAGAGATGTCTTCAAAATAAGCAGTAAGGCTGTATCAGTGGTTTTGTTCAAATGAAAAGTAAAATTGGCAATAGTTTATGCCTGGTAAATGCACGTTCTCTATGTCCCTCGCTGTGGAAGGAGAGTGACGGTTCTGACTTAAAACATCAAGTGAATCGTAGAATCAAGGGATTAGAAGGGACCTTGAGTTTCATCTAGTCCAACCCCCTGTACAGGTTTGCTATTCCTAAACCATACCAGGTAGATGCCTGTTCAGCTGTTCTTGGAAACCTCCAGTGGAGGAGTCTCCACTCAGTGTCCTACTGGTTTTATACTTAGGAAGTTTTTCGTGAGATTTGACTGAAGTTTGCTTTACTGTACCCACCCACTGCCCAGTGGCCTGCCATTTGTGGCCCGGCAGAAGAATATTTGCCCATCTTCTTCCCAGCACCCTTTCAGATACATGAGCACTGCTCTCATGTACCCCCTTTCCCAGTTTTTCTATATCCTTCTTAAAGTCTAGTGTTCAAAACTGGACACAGTGCTCCAACTGAGGCCCAACCAGTGCCAAGTAAAGTGTTGCCCTCATATCACACAGTTTGCATACAGTGTCTCTATTAATGCAACCCAACATTTCATTTGCTTATTTTTTTGTGATAGCATCAGACTGTGGGCTCCTGCTGAGTATCTAATCTACCATCACCCCCAGTTTCTTCCTGGCCATGTTACTGCCAAAAGTGAAACACAGAAATATAAGTTGACCCCCCTCTGAATTATTCTGTGTGCCAAACTCCCATTCAAAGCAAGCATGGATCAGATGCAGGATTGGGCCCACGTACTTACCTGAGGAAGGAAAAACGAATGGTGAGAAACGTGGTATTTTGACTGGAGAAGAGCAGTGTTTCTTTTAAAGTCACTTTTTAGACCCAATTCTGCATTCACGATACAAGCAAAACCCCAGGGGTTGAGCTGTTACTGAATGATGGGACATTTTCTCACACACATGCATGTGTGGTGAGTGAGGGAGTCTTTCCCATATAAAAATGAAAGCTGGAGTCTCTCTTCTTAAGGGTTATGTTCCTGTTATGAGGCAAGTGCAGGTAATTCTCATTGCAGACACTACACAGGCACAGTGACAGGAGACAGCATGTCTGCATAATGCCGTATGCTCTGGAGTTCACAGAGGTAAGGATGAGGCTTTAGAATAATCTTAACATATCATTTACAAAAGTAATTATAAAGAAGTGTGAATTTAGGATTATGGGACCATTTGTTCAGGAGTTAAATATCAGTGGTGGTAGGTAATTATTTTCTAGTTCACATAAAGTTAATAACAGTTTTATCAGAAAAAGGATTAAATGGTATTTCTCAAAGATTTTGGTGAACTCTGCATATAAACGATGGTATGGGCTTATTAATTGATATTACTACTTGCTAGTCTTAATCATCAAAGCGGCATGCATCTTTACTGGAAGAATGGATTGCAGCTCAGTCAGGAAAACCTAGCAAACTTGCCACAGGACAGGGAAAGCTGAAAGGCCAGCAAGAAAACTGTTGATCTCTTAAAACGGAAAATGTATGCAAGAGGGAATCATAGAAAATTCCAAGAAAATTAGGGTTGGAAGGGACTTTAAGAGGTCATCTATTCCAACTCCCTGCTCAGAGCATCCCGAACTAGATCATCCCAGCCAAAGCTTTCTTTAGCCAAGTCTTAAAAACCTCCGTGATGGAGACTCCACAGCCTCTCTGGGTAACCTGTTCCAGTGCTTTACTAACAGAGGAGAAGTTTGCCATGTATGTTTGTCAATACTTCTTCGCAGGAGATTTCAGTCTTTTTCAGCAGGAGGTGAATATTCACTTTGTTCACTGTGATTTACTCACCAAAGATTTGGAGCACTAGATAAAACTGTAAGTGTTCTGCACAGATCATGCTAAACAGAGAGAGAGTCGGGGTGTTCTGTTACCTTCTCAGCTCCATGCTTCTGCCTTCCTTTGCCCCATTTTCATTTGTGTCATCACTCTGGCTTCCATTTTCCTACTTCTTTCTCCTAAACCCCCACCAACAGGAAATTGTGTTTAAAAAGGTGTCCCTTTTTGTTCTCTTGGTGCCTTCCTTGCTTCTAAAAGTTTAGCTCTACTCTTGCTCAGTGGCACAGCGTTTAGTGTTTCATTCTAGTTGCCCTCCTGTTCCTCATCCCAATCTTTTCAAGTTTACTCGGGGAGGAAGCATGAATGTTTCACATGGTTTCGGTGACTGGCACTGCTCAGTCCTAAAAAGACAGTGTTCTCCTGAGCTTGCTTACAGGGCAAACAGTTTTTTGTTTGCGGGGGCTTAATCTGTATGCACTGCTAGGGCATAAAGGAAATAAAGGCCCCATAGCTAATCATTAAAGCAGAGGATTGGAAGTTAGTACTCCAAAGCTCAGTTACTGTGTCTACCAACTATTCAGTGCATTTTCAATATCTCTTTACTTCCTCAGTTTAACCATTTGTAAAATGGATATTGGGTACTTTGACAGGTTCTGATAAAACTAAGGACAGCACAGAATTGGTTGTTATTTATTACGATGGAAGTAGGGTTGTTATGTATTAGGATGGAAGCAGAGCGGCTAACTTATACCTACTGAGGATTTGTAGGCTCAAAGACAAAGTTGCAGTGAAGTCATGAAGTAGGATTTTTAGATAGTTAACATTTTACGAAGTAAACTCTGCTCCTTATCTTGTAGATACCAACAAATCTTGCACAGAAATCTGGTTTACTTGGCAACAATAGCAGATTCAAACCAGAACATGCAGTCGTTGCTTCCTGCTGTGAGTACCAATACTAATAATAAGCATATTTACTGAGACAAAGAAATGATTGTTTGAATATTGATTGGAAAAAAGGGTGTTAATAGGAGTCTTATAGAAACAATTTTTTTAAAAGGGTTCTGGATTTCAGTAGACTGCCTAAGAGGATAAAATACTTTAAACCTCTCTCTCTATTTATATATAAAAATCAAGATTGGAGGTCTTGATCCCCACTGGTGTGCCCTTCGTTTATAGATCAAATGCATAAATATTATGAATCCATTATAGAGGGCTGAACATGTCCTATTATAAATCTCTAACTAAGCAAAATTAGCTGTTGTGCACTTTCAAATGTCATTAATTTAAGGACTGATATCGCAGGATTTCCCAAGGCTTGAAACAAATTCTGTGTATCCCCTTGGGAAGCTGAGAGACTCCCTTTTTTAATGGTACAGGGCTCCTGTTTTTAGCCTTGAAAGCTCCCAGAGTACTAATCCTTAATCTTTTACTCAATGAGGATTAAACATTGCATAATACCTTTACCTAGATTACCTGCCTATTTCCCTGCAAGCCAAGCAGGTGCTGTGGTGGTGAGCCCAGCGTAAGGGTCTGATATTTCACCAATGAAGTGAACAAGATTTTTCTGACTCCGGTGGAGGCAGGGTCAATGTATAATGCTTTTGTAGCTTGGAATCTCTGACCTGCGGATGGCCTAGGGCTCGTTTCTGCAGTCACCTGACTTTACAGTAATTTTGCCTGCCACAACAGACTGTTAGGATCATCTCGCCTAGGGCTGTCCAGCTGAAAGGGTTGAGTGATCCTGCCCAGCTGTGATTCCCACTATTGCTCTGGCTGCAATAGCAGCCAGATTCTTTGCACTCCCCCTCCCTCCTCTGGCTTCTGGAGTCTGTGCTCACCCCAGGGAGGCGGTGCAGCGCAGCGCAGCATCCTGGTGATGAGGCAAGGGCTGCATGGCACACAGTGCAGTAGTGGAGGGGTGGGGGGGGCAGGTGCACAGTGCAGTGTGGGACCCACATGAACATGTGTAGTGGTGGTGGGGGGAACATCTATGCAGGATAACTGAAGTGGTGGTAGGGTGTGTTGCAGCGGGGGTGGGAGGGCTGGGCGTGTGGTGCAACATGGTGGGGGTCATTCATGCAGTGTGTGACCCAGGAGCTCATGATCCCCACTGGCGTGGCCTGTAGAGCATGCAGTCCCCAGCCTCCTAGAAGTTAGACAGCCCTGCTTTAGTTTGCCCCCTTGTAGAATGCTGCAAATAGGACTTCCCTGGAATAACTGAACCAGAGCAGATCCTTATTAAAAAAACAAAAACAAAAAACCCACAAACCCTCCAACCTTGATTTAAAGTGAATTTAAATGTTCAGCAATGGAGAATGAATTACTACTTGGTAAGTTGTTCCAAAGGCTACCTAAAAAATTGTGTCTCGTAACTGGTAGGAATTTGTTCGGCAATGGCTTCCAGCCATTGGATCCTGTCATCCCTGCCTGCTAAATTGAAGAGTCCTTCGTTATCAACGTTCTGTTCCCAATGTTGATCGTTACAGGCTGCAATCAAGACTAGTTTCACTAATGCAGCTTTTACTGCTTAAATAAATGAGGCCAGAACTAGAATTATGAGGAGTGTCTTGCACTCGAAACTTGGCTAATTCTATCTCAGCTATGCAGGTGGTCCGATAACAGATATCAGCTTAAGAAATCCTTGCTTCTTACAATCATTCTGAACATTTTTTTATTTTTTTGCTTGTGGTCAGATCTGGTGCTGCTATTCAGGGGACGATTCCCATTGATTTAAATGAAAGTTTTGTCTGAGTAAAATTGTCAGGATTAGACACTGTGTTCATAACTTACTATTCTGCAGTGAGTTTCTAGCCAATGTAAACTATTTAGAAAGTGGCAGCTTTGTCCACTATGCCATGGCTCATGATTTGCTTTACCCACATTCATCCCAGCCAGCGCTGACATGCGAGTAATCTTTGCTTGTGCCTTTAGCAAGCCTGCTAGCTTGCATTGAGTTTAGCAAGCTGCTAGCTTAGAATGAAGCTCGCCTAAGCACAGAAGGGCCAGCCCGAGGTCTGAGCCCTGCTGTACACCTTGACTTCACTGGGGTACGGGTTTCTTACTGGCCTCTCTGTACCAGGCTGACTTCCAATTGGTAGGAGTACATAAAGAAGTACTTGCTTTTGCAAAACCAAGCCCAAGGCCTGCAAGATGTGGAAGTGCATTTTTGGTTGAGTCCATTTGCAGCCATAGTCATGTCAGCTTGGGGAGGGTGGAAGGATATTGGGTTTTTTTGTTTTTTTTTTTTTTTTAATTAAAACCTAAAAATCTGCTTCTCCTCCCTGTTGTTTGCAGCCGCCAACGCAAAACATGAACTTGGGCCCAGGCGGAATGACTCAGAGCGCATCCAGCCAGTCCCTCCATTCACAGAGCAATCTCAGCGATGCGATTGGGACAGGCCTTCCTCCCTCCTCCCTCATGCAGAGTCAGATTAGCAATGGTGAGCGCTGTTCCCCTTTGTGCTGCTTTCCTGTTGCCTGGCAACAACATCATTAATGCAGAATATACTTAGAAAGAGGTCTGTTACAGCTCTGTAACTCACCTTCAGGCATATGGGAATTTCAGGCACATGCTGAAATATTCACAAAATGGCTACACTTGACATTGCTTCTTGGGGTCTGCAAGGGCTCCAAACCACTCAGTATCTCTCTAGAGGGAAAATTAAAAAAAAAAAAAGTTATAAAAATGTGTCATGAGAATCACCAATTAAAAGATGCCTAATAATTAAACATCATAATGAGTTTGATCATAAAAATACACTGGGTTGCATACTGCATGTATTTTGCAGACAAGCAGTCAGTCCCAGTGAGTTAGGTGAGATAAACAGGCTGAAGATTGCTCATCTCAGTCGCAGACTCTGGATGAGGCCTTTATACTGAAAAGTTCTTCTAATACCTTTTCAGAAATAAAATGGAGTAACGTCAGTCTTCTTCTAAAGAAATCTAAAAATATTGTACCACCTGACCAAATAGTTGGCATACGTTCTTTAAGGGGAAGCTGTCAACTTAACAAACAACCTTTTGTCTGATTTCCCCCCCCCCCCCCCCCCCCCCCCCGAAGACACATTTAACTGAAAGTGGCTAGAGGGACTTTTTTTGTATTTTTCAGTTTGTTCACTTTGTGTATTTGACAACATTTGGTATCTTCACACTTCCCACTTCACAGTTGCATCTTTCTGGTGTTGTTCATGTGCATCTTTTCCCAGTGATAGAGTAGAGAAATTCATTTTCTAAAAACAGGAAAATGTGACTGTAAAACCTCAGACCTTGCTGAAATGACCCAGGAGCAGGTGCAAGCTGTGAAACTATTTCTCACTTTTTTTTTTTTTTTTAAAGCCAACTTGGGGACAAGTTGACAGTGTCCCTTTAAACCACTGCCTGAGACTCTTCCTTTGGATAGTTTTACAGCTTATAGTTCTGACCTTCATAAGTTTATTCTGGGCCTCCTGGTTGTAAGGTTCTTCAACTAACAAGGATTGCTGTGTTTTACTCAGAATTTCCATTTTCATTATTGTTTTTGATTTTCTTCCTCTACATTTTCTGTGTGAATTCAATGGTGATTGGAAGGGTCCCAACTGGCAGCCTTGAAGCCCTCGGTGTTACCTGTGCTGTGGCTAAACAAAGGACAGTGGCAGTGCCCATCAAAGTGTGCCAGCCCTGACTAGATTTCAGGGGGTGAGAGGGTAGCTCCGTCTCCATCCCCGGTTTATCCTTGGGCTCTCTGCTGAGAATTCCAGCAGAGCAGCTGGTTAGTGCCAGTCAATATTGTCCCAAGAAGACAACCCTAGTGCAAACTCAACTAAGTTCCCAGCAAAACAAAGATCTGATTATAATATACCTTTGCAAACTGAAACTAGTTAGTGTTAATAACAGTAGCTATAAACAGTATCTGTGTCTCATCCTTTGACTACAGCTACATTCATTCTCCCTTCCTCCCCCCACACCTGCCTCTCACCTACTGACCATCTCAATTTACATTTTAACTGACTGGCTTTCTTGCTTATGTACTGGCCTCTGACTGCTTTACCACTCCACGCAGAAAGAGCACAGACCGTCTGCAGCCTGACAACAGACCCTCAGCCTGACAAAGGGTGTTTGTGTCCGAAAGCTTGCTATGAAGAATTTTTCCAACTATTTGAGTTGGTCTAATAAAAGAGATCAGGTTTACCAAAGAACCTTGTCTGCCTGTGAGTAACAGTAGCACTGAAGGTGTGGTGGCACAGATATTAGCACAAGCCTTCCAGGGAGTCTGGGTATGTATTCTGCTTCCTATCATGTGCTCCAACCCATGCTGAATCATCTTCACTGCTCCTGTTGTCTCTGCTTGCTAGATTCAGCTAGCACAGGCATGCTGCAATCCTGCCCTTGCTTAACTGTGTAGCCCAGTAGTTCTCAACCTTTTTAGATTCAAGGCAGCCCTTGGAAAATGCAGGCTTTTAGCTTTACTTGTTTTTTGATAATGGAAAACTAATAGAGCAATTATTTTGTTGCAAAGACTTTGAAAGACCACAACAGGTCAGAATGCTTTGGACACTATAGATTTCTATTTGAAATCTGGGTTTAACATGTGAATCGCATGTAGGTGTTTGTACACCTAACTCTGCAAATATTGTGTGGCATCCTTAAAAGGATCTCGTGGCACCCCTGTATATAATGGCACCCTGGTTGAGCATCATTGGTGTAGATGCCCCCTGTGACTGACAAACTTATTTACGGCAGTATCTTTCACAAACTAGGTATGCAAAGGCGCCTGCAGTTCTCAGAATGAGAGCTCTGGCATTTGTGGCAAGTGGTCAAGTGACAGCAATATAGAATGGCGCCCATAACTAAACAAGATAATGCACAGGAGGGAGGGACAGCAGTGCCAGCTTCCATAGCATCATCCTCGCTCATTCTTAGAAGGAATCAGCTCTAGAAAGAAGATCAGGTTTCTATGTTCATTCAGTCCCTGACATCCTCCTTAAGACTGCCAGCCAGGGTGCCAAGTGCAGTGATTTGGTTGACGGGGACAGAAACAACCACTAGCATTTCAAATAAGCCTTCAAATGCCAGCCAGAATAGGGGTTGGTTTGGTTTTTTTATGCCTTGGTTCCCCAGCCGGGACCATCTAGCTTAAACAACAGCTTGTAAACTTGGCTGTGTTCAAACTAATCCAGTGGTTCCCAACCTTTTAGGACCAACTGGTTCTGCCAGCCTTCAGCGTTTATCATGGATCATCATGTGCCCTTTCCCTAAGGGCCCTTGAATTACGTCTCCAAGTTTCTGTCCACAGCCATTAGTTACAGAGAATCTGTTTAAAGTGAGGGTGAGATTCATAAGTAGTCCTACAAATCTGGGAGCTGGAGCTTTAAGAAAAGACTGTAAGTAATGCTATCTTGGACAAAGCCTGCCGAATTTGTAAACACCCTCAGCAGAAGTGCTCTCACTCAAAAGTGATTACTGGCTCTGTTATTCGTTCACATGCCTTGTTGTCTTGTGTTTCATTCAGGAGCAAATATCAGCTGTACAACACATGCGTAACTGTAGCAAGGCATACCTCATACCTCGGTACAATAACTTGGCATGGTTCCACTGACTTCAGTAGAGCTAGGTCTGTTTGCACTCGCTGAGAATCTGGCCCCCACTTTGTGTAAGGGAAAATACAGCGATCTAGACTACAACAAGTGTTCTCATTTCAATATTCATAAATATTTTATGAATAATTAAGGAAATGTATACAAAAATATTTAAAATGCCATTCAGGTTATAAATTCAACTAATAACAATGGCTTAAAATAACATTGTGACAGTAGTGCAACATATTGCTCTATTGTTTGGGGAACAGCATGTGAGCAAATGAGCTTGCAACAGTACCTTGAAATGGTAAAGAGTACATATGACTACATTTCTAAAGCATGGGACTGAAAGGACCCAAAGCGATAATGGGTATGAAACAGGGACCTGATTCTGTTCAGTTGAAGTAATGGCAATAGAACTAGCACACCCTGGGGTCAATAGGTCCCTGCTTACAGCCCCCAGCACAGTTGTTCATACTGTGACTAACTCTCTACAACTTAGAACAACATGTTTTAATAATCAAAATCAGCTGTACCACTGGGGTGACCCCAAGTACAAATAAGACCCCTACACCTCTGGAAGGTTGAATGAAGCCACAAGGTTCCTTCTTGCAACCCCGTACAGGAAAGGAAGGCTGGCAGTTCCTATCCCTATTTCTGATCTTAAGAGTTGAAATCAGGCCAGTTTGTGTGTTGCCACCTCAGCAAAGAGCTGTGGAAGCACCCCTGAAATGTGTGGGGACTAGGAAAACGCTAGCTCTGCTTCTACGAAAGGGCAGGGCTGGTAACCCAGAACCTTTGGAAGTACGCTGAGGAAAAACTCTTTAGTTTATAGGATGATTCACAAGGCTCTGTGGAACTCCCTCTTTCTCTTTAGGCCCCAATGCAAAGACAGAAGCTTTCGATTTGATTTACAGAGCTCTGTGAAAGCAAATCAGCGAAGTCAGGACATAGTGTCCTGCTATGGCAGTCCCGGTTGTCTGGATATTATTGCAACATATCCTCAGAACTGAATTCCATGGGTAGGAGTGGATTTATGGAGAAGCAAGGCCATGTAGTGGACTGGTGTGGGAGGAAACAGGGTCATAACAATAAGGTTTATCATAGTGTTCTGGAAAACACCTCCTCAGAAAATCTGGGTTATCAGCAATTGAGCTGTTACAGGGAAGGAGGACAGGAGGAAGAAGCGGATATGTCAGCTGCAGAGCAGGGGGTGAGTGAGTTAGGGTCATGCCCTTTCTTTCCTTCCACCCTAATGAGGTTTGATAGACCCCCTTTCTCTCTCCTTATATGGAGGACTTGCTGGGACTTTCTCCCCCTCGCCCACCCTTTATGGCACTTTGCTGTGCTCCCACCAAAAAAGCTGATGCCTCTCCCCCATGGCCTGTGAGATGGCAGAGTCCCTGCATCCTTGGTCATGTGCTTTTAAACTTCAGCAGACGAGAAAGCCGATTTGCAAGATGTTCTGTGGATGCCTTGGCAACACGGAGGCACTGCTGGGTCCTTCCAGTAACACCTTGTGCATGAGAAGGGGTGAGGAGAGTGGGAACGCCTCACTTGCAAGGGAGAAGGGAGCAGAAGCTGACAGTTGTCAAGTAACAGCAGAGATGTCCAGGGGCTGGGACTGTGGGAGTCCTTGGTTAATGGTAGTGCCTGAGGCTGCACCTGGCACTCTGCCAACCATGCTGCACGTTACAGCTGTTTTCTGTCATGCTGATGAGGCTTTCTGGTTGTAGGGCTCCAGCTCCAAAATCTGTTTCTGTTTTCCTTTCAGCCCAGGTTTGGTTCTGGGGCTGAGGCCCGGTTTAGCTCTTTGGCTAGGCAGGCCGTTTTAACTGCTCTGTAATTAGCAGGGCCAGACGTTGGAATTTGGGGGATTGTTTTTGTGACTGTTGGCACAATGAATTTTATTTCACTTGATTTTTTTCCTCCCCCTCATTCCTAGGTATGATAACAGTCACTGCAGAAAGGCTTGCAGAACTCTGTGCGTTTTCAGTAATGTTCCTTGCTGCTTTCTTTGCTTTCCCTTAGGTCCCAGTCATGTGTCTATGCAGCAGTCAGGCCAGAATACCATGCCCACCACCTCCTTGAGCATGACTGTCAGCAGTCATGCCACGGGGCCTGGTTACAGCCATACAGTGCCTGCATCTCAGAACGTGCCAATGCAAGGCCAGGGGTCAATAGGCAATTATGTGTCTCGAACAAATATCAACATGCAGTCTAATCCAGGTAAGGCTCATTTTCCTTCTCTGCTGGGTTTGAAAGGACTTGGTTAAAGTTGATTAGAGAAGGAATGAAAAATGCAGGTAGATTAATTTCCTCATTAATTACTTTCCTCATACAAGACAATTGTGGTTCTCCTGCAGCAGTGAATTTCTGTTATTCATTGAGATGGGTTGCATTTGTAAATGCCCAACTGAAAACATCACAGTGGCCCCCAAGCTTCATTAGCCCCATACCACAGTGCCTATGAGCAAGTCTCTATGACCTATGGATTAATGACCTATACGAGTATGAAGTGATATAATAGCATATTGCTTCAGATGAGAGAATATAAAAATGAAGTATGTACACTGAGACAATGGATACAGTTTGCTTTTTTTCCTATGGAAAATTAACAGGGTGACTAGGATGGAAATAGAAGCCATTAACTTGTCTGAGGGTTTTAGCTTATTTTCAAGGGGACCAAGGAGAGAAATATGACCTCTCTTTAGAAACTATTGTTATCTATGTGCTATATAGTCTCCATGATGCACCAACAAGTGGCAACGTCACATTATAATTCAGCACAAGGAGGGAGCCAACATTACCAAGGACAGTCCTCCATTGCCATGATGAGTCAGAGCAACCAAGGCAACAGCATGATGGGACAGCGACCCATGGGTCCCTACAGAGCTTCACAGCAAGGTAAGCCTTCTACTGGACTGTTTTAGGGCAGAGGTAAACAGGCAACAAAAATGGAACAATCTGTGAAGGGAGGACCCCATTGATTGATGGAAATAGAAAGTTAATTAACCTTTATTTTTTAACAGATGCCTCTGTTAAGATATTTAATGCTAACTATATTATTATCCATGTGTTATCCATGTATCCATATCCTTTTTTATATCACTTAGCAGGGCCGTCCCGAGGAGGCGGCAAATTGAGGCAACCGCCTCAGGCCCCGCGCTTTGGGGGGGCCCTGCAGACAGTACCGTACAGGCACTGCCATGGCTGCTGCGTGCCACTGGCTCTGTGCTCCAGCTGCTTGGTGCCCCCTGCCAGTCCGCACTCCAGCCGCTCGCCACCCCCTGGCCCCACATTGGCTGATATGCCCCGGGCCCCCCACACCCCTAGGGACAGCTCTGCCACTTAGTGACTCAGATTAACAGTTTAATTGTTTGTCACTTTTGGTGTCATTGTGTAGGTATTTTACCACTGTGGAACTACTCTAATTTAATCTAACTTCTTTCTGTGAAAGCTGTTTTCTTAGTCTGTGAGCAGAATATTTTTGACACAGCTCTAAATATGTAAAGCTCAGTGATTTCTTCAGATGAAAAAATTGTCCCCTCCAAAACTAATTTGCTTATGAAAAAGTATTGCTTATGTTTACGGCCCACTTAATATGCACGTTTGCACGCTCTCTTTTTTTTTGTGGTTTGCAGGTTCCTCTCAACAGTACATGGGGCAGGAGGAATATTACAGTGAACAGTACAGCCATGGACAAGGCTCGTCAGAGCCTATGAACCAGCAATATTATCCAGATGGTAATTCTGTTGAGCAATAGTAACTGCTACTGATGCAACAGAGCCTGGTAGGGTGTGGAATTGCATAACTATCACCTCCAAGAGATGAAAGAGAAATTAACATAAACCAAACATACTGTACGCTTAAGATTTGTTTCCAACCTGACATGCCAAAAAATCCTGGTCCCACTCCATTGTATGTAGGTTTGTGTACCCATATCATTGCAGCATCTTAACATGCAAACTGTGTGCTGAAAAGAGGACAGATGTGCACTGGTACACAACCCCTTTAATCAGGAAGTACTGCTTCAGACATGGCAAATGAATAGCCTTTTCATCAGCAGCCTATCCACTTTATGCTAGCCTTCTTCAGAGCTCTCTGCTGCTTCTGGCCTAATTAGTGAACATAAGACTTTTAGTCCTTGGTCTGAAACACAATATGTGTGTATGCATAGTGTGCAATACATATTTTATATATAATAAGGCATGTAATTATGCATGTATCAGATGAACCTTTTCCATTTTCTGTTTCTTGCAGGTCATAGTGATTATGCATATCAGCAGTCATCCTACACTGAGCAGAGCTATGACAGGTCGTTTGAGGACTCTACACAACATTACTATGAAGGAGGTGAGAAGATATATTGGCAGTCTGTGCAAACCAAAGATTTTGCCCACATATGTACTTTACACTTAGGAAAATGTAAAAGCTGTTTTATGTAATTTCTGCAGAATTAAGGGTTGTTTGTCTCCTAGATTGAGAGATCCTCCTAAACTGCAGGTTATTCAGAAGAGTAAAATTAAATAGAATGTAGTTGGGCATAACAGCTTTAAGCAGTATAGCGATGCTGCCATGACTATGCAGCCTTTTGGGAATCAGCAATAGTTCATACATACACCTTGTGTGAACTACAAAAATGACCCTTGCTAATAGCAAGGCAGGTGTAGTCAAACAAGGTGGAATTATAGCAGTGGACAAAATAGCTGTGGGAAAAAGTAGTGGCCAGAATATCAGGATTAACGCCACTCATAAGAAAATAAGCTGTAAGAAATTCTTGTTTGATTTTAAATGGAGTTGAAATCAAGTGCTATTAAATTATTAATTAAAGACAAAGGTCGTGATGGGAAAATAAAGTTCATGCTGGATTTAGAAAAACTGGTTGAGAGCAGGAAGAACTGGTGGCTGTAAGTGGAAACTTTTTAAGCTGAGAAAAAAGGAATTGAAAGGAGTTTGTTTCAGAGCCTCTGTTTTTCATTCTGACTGTTCAACTTGTTGGGCATCTGTAAACAATTGCCTGAAGTCTTATATGAATGTAGCTTCAGACTTGTAAGTGAGAACAAAACAAGGCTGAGTGTTTCTGAGTTATCAGGTGATGCTAAAAACTGCAAGTACAGCAAATTCTGAGAAGAGCTAGAAGCATACTGTAAAGAGGATCCCATTATTTAGATAAGAGGGACTACCTAAATGAGAAAAGGCTGTAGAACCAGATCCCATTGTTGTTACTGTGTTAACAAGAACCATTTTCAAGTTGTTCTTAACAAATTCATAATTACATATTCAAATGTGTAATGGTCAAGAAAGCTGTTCTCCCTTGAATAACTAATATTTATGTTTCACTGTGTTTCAAAACTGAAAAGAAACACAAATATACAGGAGTTATTTTGGGGTATGATGCTTGCTAAGCATTACATAGCCAAGAGGAAAAGTAAAAGAGGAGAGAGTTGGGAGTAAAGGAAACAAGTCATAGAACTTTTGCTATTAAAAAAACCCCTGCAGTTTCCCCTTCATCACTGTATTGGCCACAGCACTGGAAGGGGCCTCCCAGGGCATTGTATCCAGATCCCTGTGTTCTTAAGCAGCTATTCACCTGAAGGTCCCTATAAATCCCTATAAGGTTATCCACTCCAGACCCTCACTAAGACGACTACAAGGCACAAAACCAGACACACCAAGAAGACCTTACAAAATGCCACAGGTTAAGCAGACCAGGTAAGAGCACTACTAGTGCCTTACCCTGCAATGGCATTTATTTACTGCTTTTCACTTTCATATAAATGTCAGTGTTTGTTGGGTTTAGTGGAAGGAGAAAGCTGCAGGCATCTTTTGCTGGAGGCATTATTTTTGGCCATTCAAAGCACAGGTAATATAATGCAAAGATCTGTATATTCATGCCAGAGGAGTTGAGAAATAATCGTACAGGAAAGAGTTTAAAAGGCATGTGAGATGCCCAATTCCCACTGAATGTTAGGAGCCTAAATCACCACCAGTGCGATTTTTGCCAGTCATCCATTGGTCACAGCATAGACTTTCCCTATTCTGATGGCTTGGGAAGACTTCATTTCTGTATTATATATCTACTGCTTACTACTATCTACTTAAATGCTACCCAGAGAGGGTTTTTTCTTTTTGTATGTAATGCTAAATTAGTCATTTCATAGCAAGTGTCATAATGTTTATTCCAGAAAGGAGTGGTAGAATTTTCAGACAAGTTAATGATCCCGTTGCCTGAACCTTTGTGGAGAGAAATAGTTTGAAACACCACTGTGAAGCCTCAGTTCATTTTGTTATTTCAGGATATTCCAAATTGGATTTCCCATGTAAGTGTTTTAGCAATTTCAGTAAAAAATTACAGGTTCCAATAGCAAATAGATACCTTATTTTCTGTGAAAATATGAATAAAGGTCATTATTATTAACTGAGAGCTACTTGGGAAGCCTAATGTTGAGTCTGCTCTTTTACCTCTGGGCGGGTTTTTTTTTTAGAGAGTTATTTATTTTGGAGCAGATTTTTATTTGTATGTTCAGAGATGTAGACTGATAATCAGCTCTTTTTGATCCGTTCTGACTTGCTGTGAGCTCCACAAGACATGGAATATATCCATATTTGCGTATCAACCAACTGCAAATCAAGGGCAGTGCACTATGCATGTTTTTGAAAAGCAAAATCCCTTTCCAAAGAGTAAAACAGATTTAAAATACATTCTAGAAATTAAAATGCATTGCATCCCAGAGAATATAACTAAAATGGTAAGCGATCTAAGTCATTTTAGTAGATATCTGTCAAAATATCCATCATGATATTTTTCTACAATATCACATTATTTTTTAGCCTACCACTGCATTTTACAAATAACTCCATGGAAGCGTGATAATGAAGTCTGCTTTCTCACTGATCACATATACAGACTAGTTTCCTGTTTCTAAGTTGCTCCTCATAGATCAAGTTATGCTACAAAGGTAAATACATTGCTTCCATTGATGTATATGGGAGTTGCAGTGTGTATCTGAGCGTAGTCTTTTGTTTGATGAATTCTGAATGACTGAGCTGCTTTTTGAGAGAAGAAAAATTATTTTCTCTAAAACAGAAAAATAGAAGGCCAACCAGGCCCACTCCTCCTTTCTGATGTTTGGAAAGGGAGCGCTTAACAATCCACACCTTCTCTTGTCCCTGCTTGATTGAGGCTTCTCTATCCAGGCATTGCTACAGCATTAGGTATTTTGCTTTTTTAGAGAAGGGCTGTTCCAGTGCAGGTGAGGGAAGAATGCAGAAGGGCCAAGTCCCCAAACACTCGGATGTGAATGTGAGAAGGTTGTTGGGAGATTCTTCCACTTGGTGAAGAATTTCTGCACCCTACTTAACAGACCCATTGCGATCCAGGAGATGTCTTCAGCCCCATGACCCACTGGTTTATTACCAGACGCCTGCCAGTCACCTAGCCAAAGGAGAAACTTTCAGCTCTCCCTTTGCTGGGAGAGACTTCTTCTCTTGACATCATTGTGTTTTACATTTGGATTATTGGAGTCTTTTAATAATGTGCTCAAAGAAAATCTATTGTGCTTTGTTCAAAGGATTTTTTTTTACATTTTAAGCATTTATATATCTGGTTAATGGAGGGCTGATATTTAAAATTGAGGAAAAGGGAGCTGCTGGTGTTAGGGATGGAAGGAGATCAGATGGACATTCATTTCTTAAGGAATATTATGTTCTTGCATGATATCCCTCTCAAATGGACTAAAACAATGAGAAATACATCTCTGATCTCCGATCAGTTCGAAACAGCAGGAGACTGGTTTTAAAGGAATACTCTTTCCTAGGTTTCGTATCAACGTATTGCTATCACTTCTTTTCAGTGCAGTAAAACCTAGGACAGTGGTTTTGCCTACAGATAAACTAAAACCTTCCTCCTCTCTCTAGGAAATTCTCAGTATAGCCAGCAACAGGCAGGATACCAACAGGGAGCTGCGCAACAGCAAACGTATTCACAGCAGCAGTACCCAAATCAGCAGAGCTACCCGGGACAGCAACAAGGATATGGTAAGGAAACATTTGTTGTCAGGTCTTGTGTCTGCAAGCTTTCATATCAATGTGTTGGGGTAGGGCAGGTATTTACCCAGCTACCCTGATAGATTTTGCAGCCTGCACTGAGCTCTGTGCCGCTACAGCTGTACATTTACTGGTATCTTAGCCAAACGGTTTAAAAAGTTGGCTTGGCTTAGCAATACTCGACTACAGTTATAGCGGGTGTACCTGTATGCTGTTAACCACAAGGCTTTCCCTTGGAAAATAAAACTTTGGTGATAAGTTTTGCTGTTTTCTCAGGTCCTGCACAGGGAGCCTCGTCTCAGTATTCCAGCTACCAACAGGGACAGGGGCAGCAGTATGGAAGTTATAGAGCTTCTCAGACAGGACCATCTGCTCAACAACAGAGGCCTTATGGCTACGAGCAGGTAAATTACTTTGATTTCTGCCGTAAACAGCTATGTGGCTTTATCTTGTGCACAAGAAAAGCTATGAGTTCAAAGACCTAGATCCACTGTCAGACCAGAGGATCCTGTGTGAGTGCATTGGCAGTTCAGTAGTGAGCCTGTCAAGTTTCATGAGCCAAAAGGTGACCATTTCTCCCAACTCCCTGTATGTCCACCTCAGAAATTATATTGTCTAACGCATCTTATTTTTTCATTTTTAACAGGGCCAATATGGAAACTACCAGCAATAAAGGGACATATTCCTGTGTCAGATTCATTTCAATAGTATATCCATCTTTTGAACTGGATGTACAGGCTGATTCATTGTAATATGTTGGTTATCCCTTAGCACAAAGCAGCGTCTGTATGTGAACAGTGTTCATTTCATGCTGGATATGAAGCAGTGCACTACTGGTAACAAGACAATGCTTTAATGGTTTGATATTTGGTGCTGTGTCTAGTACTGTATGTTGATTACAATGCAGAAGTTTGTTTCCCCCCCACCTCCCTCCCCATTCTTGATGTTTCTGAATAGCTTTAGGGGTCATTTGATCACAGTTCTGTGCATCCAGTTCTGGAAAATAGCTAGAAGATTCTGCAGTCCAGGAAAATACTAAGATAGTCACATCTGCGCTCAGGCAGTTATCCTAGTACAGGTTACAGACCTTTGTTTCACTGGATGCATTGCAGTTTACCTGTTTTATATGCCAGCCTCTGAAATCCATGGCTCTTGTATCTGCCACTTTATGGTAAAGGGACAGGTACACTCTTTACATTGAGGCAATATCCATGCTATAAGATGAAAACAAAACTAACTAAAATCATATTTAATTGGCTGAAGATATTCTGCACAGCAAATTTGTATCATGGTTACAAGGCCTAAATACCCACCTCTTTTAATATATATACTATTCCACGTTTTTGTAGTAAATGGTACAGAAAGATGATCAAAACCCATATTCAAGAAAATACTAATCACTAGAGGCACCTTTTATGCATAGACGTAAAGCAAGGTATGTGTCGTCATGAACAAAAAAATAAAAGGGAGCTTTGGAATCTGTCAGTCTGCTAGACATCAATATTACTTCATATTGTGCTTAGCTTAGGAAAAAAACTGGCAAAATTTCTGTCTGAAATACACTATTCCAGATTTTATAGCACACTTTGGTTCATGCCAAATTTCCCAAGCAGGTGGTTAGTTGCCCTTTTCATTTCTGATTCTTCCACTGCCCTACTTCACACTTTCCAGAAAGCATTACACCTATAAATCATCAGGAACTGGCTTTCTGCAGCTCCTCGTTGCTTTTACTTTTCCCTACTCTAGCTTGATAGAAATAATTCAGAATCGGTGTGAAAAATCCATTTTTGTTTAAAGGGAACATCTATTATGCATATGGAAAGGGTGTTAATAGGTTCAGCTGTTAGAGGAAAATCTATAGAGGGAGAACTGAGAAATACCGTATGTGCATAATGGTAGTTAAAAGCCGATATGAACAAGAAGAAAAAATGCAGTTCTTACTCAGTTTAATGCTTCATAAAAATGATGATACATTCAAATTGATAAAACGGTTCTCTGTGGCTAAAGTGTTAAAGTGACCAAAATGTATGTCCCATGTATTTTTTTTTTTTTAAATGCAAATATTAGCCTAAAATTAATTGGAACTTCTAGACTATAGAGTTGAATTACACCCTCTATGGAGTTTTTTTTCCTTTTCTGTCTAAATTGGCGTGTTTGTTGGTTTTTACATTGTGGAGATTTTACCTTCTGAAAGCTAAGACCTACCGATATAGATGTCATACTTTACATTTTGATTTTGCCAGGAAAGGCTAACCTTACGCCTGGATAGCTAAACAGCTTCTTATTAAATGTTGTTCAAGCTGTGCCCTTGCTACAGAAGCACTTCTTCTTCTCATTGCTGATCAAGGAAATGGAATTCACGTTTCGAGTTGGTCTTCATTTCTCTTTCTTCCTGCTGATGTTTGCCTACAACTCTTAAGTATCAAGAAAAGGACAGAAAAGGAAAAAAAAAAAAAAGAAAAAAATGAAAGTTTTGTTTTTCCATAGGTGTTACTGTGACAGATAGCTAGAACACAGTGACTCCTTTCCAGCTGGGAGATTGCTTTTTACGTGGATTTTGAAAGTGCAGAGAAAAGACGAGCAACAGTTAACAACACCATGCGAAGCAGCAACGTGACATCGGGTCCGCAATGTCTTACATTAAGAACTTCTTGAATGTTGTGTATATACTGTATCTGAAAGAGCACTTTGGAAATAGTTTGTACATTTTATTCCCTAATTTATACATGATTTTCGGGGTGTTAAAAGATTTCTAACGGCGAATAACAGCCCGTTTATTTAATGTGCTGTCCATTTTTATGTATCGATGTGGAACAAAGTGATGCCAGCGTTTGGACTCGTCTTGTTGCCTTGTTGCCTCATTTCCTGCGTGGTCACGGAGGACGCTGGGGTTGGGGGGCAGCGAGCACCCCGAGGCTGAAGGTGCCCGCTTGGAAATAACAGGGCATGGCGCTGAGGAGACGGGGGAGCCTCGGCTCCATGCAGGTCAGCGCCAAGGGGGAGCAGGCACAAGCGCTGCAAGGAGCTTCAAGAACTGGGAGGGCTGAGAAGGAGCCTTGAGCTGTGCCTGAAGGCAGAGCATCTCCAGCTGTTAAGTATGAAATGACCTTGCTGGAAGATCAAAATTATAGTATGTGCCAAAAAGCTATTGTACACTGAAAAATGTATGCAAATCTTTCTACTCCTTTACTTTATATTGCTCATTGTAACCTTCCGGTGCATGAGAGAGAGAGCTGGGTCATCCAAGCAGAAGCAGTCTTTATTTAGAGGCGACAGCGCTGACAGCAAGCCCAACAGTCATTTAAGAGACTGAGTGACACGGGTTTTTGCACCTGCTGCCTCAAAAACCCCGTGTCCCGGCGCGCGCCACGTGCGCCTGCCACGCCGCCTCCTTCCCGCGCTTCGCTGCCTTCCGAGCCGCGCATGCGCCGAGCGCGCAGCGTGGCGCGGTGACCTCAGGCGTCGCCGCGCGTGACCCCGAAGTGGGCGTGCCCGGGCGCGGGCGCTTCCGGGAGTTGCGTGAGGGAGCGGGCGCCATGTTGGGGGCTTGGGCCCGGCTGCGGGGCTGGCGGCCCCGGGCCTTGTCCACGGGCTGCGCGCGCTGCGCCAAGGCCCGCTCGCTGCGGAAGAAGAGGGAGATGTCGGAGAAGCAGCTGGTAAATCCCGGGCTCCGTGAAGCGAATCCAGCCACTACCGAGGAGGGAGGCCTGGAGCCCCGGGTTCCTGTGGAGAGTCGCGGGGGGAGGGGCACATCATCATCATCACGATTACTGTATTAAAGGGGAGGGTCACTGCTTCAAAACCATCGTGGTCTCAACACTTACATAATTATTACTATTTAAACCCCCAGCTTGGAAGATGGCAGTTATTTAGGTTGGGGGGGGGCTGCCCGTTTTGTTTATAGTCAAAAAGCAGCCTATTTCAGTGAAGAGGGAGCAATTTTTGTATGATTTTTATTTTTGTATTATTTTATTATTGTATTTTGTATTATTTTATTATTATTTTTATATTATTTTTATTTTTCAATTCCATCACCGCGATGCCCGTACCGCCGGTCTAATAAAACGTATCGTGTTGGAGCCAAGAGCTCCCGGCACCGACAGAGACGCTCGGAGAGAGACGGGCTTCGATCTCCGAATCCCTCCGTGCAACAATGAAGATTGTTTCCTGCCTGTGGGGACTTTCCACCATCTGCACGTTTCTGGGAGCCGGACGAAGGGACTTGGATCCTGAAAGCTTGTGGAGAAAGGACGGTTTTCTTGCGATTTCCCCGTTGGTTTAATAAAACGATTTGAACCCTAACCCTAAGCTGGTCTCATAAACGGTGTCACATTGGAGATGGTTTTTTGTACGTCTTCTTGCACGGACAAAATGAACTTGAAAGCTGCCGTTCAGGTTGTAGCCGCTTGGTGGTGCCAAGTACGTGTGCAAAGGGGATCCGGTTAATCGCAGCGTTACGACTGCTAGTGACTGTTTGTGTAAATCCCCCCCTTCCCCGAATCGGGGCATTTCTCAGTTGCTCGTGTTCGCGTCGCAGCTCTAGCCCAGTCTTTTCTACGCTCTGGCTGCTTTTCTAAAACAAAAATACGTGGCAGGCTCCATTTCAAAGTCGAGTCTTATCACCAGGGATCCTGGTTTTCTCTGATTTAAAAAAATCTCCAATTTTCAGATTAAAGGAAGTAACCCTAAATCCACGTTTTCCCATGATTTAAAATGAAACACCACTACTATAGATGTATGTAGTGGTGTTTCAGTTTAATCACGGGAAAATGTGGATTTGGGGTTACTTTTTTTTAATCTGAAAATTGGGTTTTTTTTTATCAGAAATAATACCCCTGCTTATCACTTTATTAGCACTTACAAAACAACTAGAACTCTTGGCTCCAAAATGATAGCTTTTATTAGAGCAACTGGGAAATCGCAAGAAAATTGTCCTTTTCTACAAGCTTTTGGGATCAAAGTCCCTTCGTCAGGCTCTGGGAAAAGTCTAGATGGTACAAGATGGTAAAAAGTCCCCATAGGTAGGAAATAAACTTCACTTTTGCACAGAGGGAGCTGAAGATAGAAGACTGTCTCCCCTGGGTCCAGGAGAGTGTCTGTGAGCTGTGCTGAGTCGCTCTTTGATGTGTAGATCAGGTAGTAGTACTTGAAACATACTTCTGTTTTCAACGTGACGTGCAAAAATAGGCAGATGCTTCGTGATAATTCTGTCCGTTTTTTACATCCGAGGACCTTGTGACCTTTTTTTGACTGTAGATAAGTATTATCCACCGCATTTTATTATGAAACACAGAGGTTTAGTGGATGTGTCCAAGATCACGTAGCAGAGCAGGAGTCAGCATCTAGAATTTATTTGCTAATCTCTTGCTTTAACTGTTAGACTGTAGCCTATAGGAAACGTTCAGTGTCCTTCAACCTACTTCGTTCCCTTGAAAAATCTGTTCTTAAATTGTTGTGGTGTTGTTTGGTGTTTTTCTGACTTGTATCAAATGCAGGTTGGAGTATGAATAGTATTTTTGAAGTAGAGAGCTGCATAGACAGAATATAACTGTCTATACCCACCGTGTAAATATTTGTTCATTTATGAGAACCACATTGAATCTCTTGTTACAACTCTGAGGTGTTTGAGATGCTTCTCCTCATGAGCAAAAGTATTAGGCTATGTTATTAGTATTGCAGTAGCATATGGGGGCTCCAGTCAAGACTGGGCCTCAGTTTAGACAAGCAGCAAGGAATTTTACCTTTATCTGGAAAAGTTGGACTTCAGCTCCACAGAACTGGGTTGGAAACTTAGAAAAAAACATTCTCAGCATATCTGCAGAGCAGAGACAACATTGTTCGTATAGGTCTGTATAGTAGCAAGCCCAGTTTCAAACTTTGTGAGATGTAGTCTTCATTAATTTGGCAGAGCTAGCAGCCCTCAGGCACATCAATCTGTTTCATTTTGTCTCTATTACTGCAATTTATGTTTTTATCTTAGTGCCACTGAGACCCAAACACTTGCCTGTGTGTCATCCAAATTTCACTGACTTGCTGCAAGCACAAAATGGTTTCAGTTTCTCCCACTCTGCTGTAACAGTTCTTGCAAATTCAAGGGGCTCATGTCAGAATCCGGGGAAACTCGGTGACTAAAATGAGGCACGTCTACACAAGACGTTTACTGTGCAGTAGCCTAATAACACTTCACAGTAGTGTGCCAGGCAAAACCTGTGCTAATCCGCTACTGCGCAGTGTTATTAGGCTACTGAGCTGTAAGCGGCACTAAAAAAACTGTGCTGGCACTACTGCTCTGTAGTCAAGTTACTGCTCTTTAAATTAATACTTGGTTAATCAAGTACTAAATTTAATGCGCAATAACTAGGGCACATTAATGACCGTGTAGACATGCCCAGTATGTTTAACTTAGACCCCTCATAATTTTCATATATCCGTTCCAACTACCTAGGTCACTGTTAGTTTCCTTGCTCCTTTGAATATATTTCATTAGCTTGGAAATAGTTTCCTCTGAAGCGTGAGCTGAAAGGATGATCTTTCAACATCTCTGTATTTTTGCCTGTGGAACCTTGGATGTCTGTGTTAGATGTTTTAAAATGTCTTTGTCTGTGCATGCCATGTCTTTCAAGAAAATTGTTAGCTTCGTGAGCTGTATTTAGCTTGTGCCTGAACTACAGCCAAGTGATAGATTCTGATTTTCAAGTGGAAATTGGAATTTCTGACCTGTTTAGATAAGACAAAATTGCATGCAACTACATTTTTGGGGATTCATCAACTTCTTGGAGGAGGTTTTGATAACATTTGAATAAGTTGTAGTGGAATCACATTAAATCCTCTCTTCATTGCAGACCCGTTATTTTGTGGATCATCGAAGAGTGTGCGTGGTTGGAGGACAAGGAGGTGGAGGGGCTAACTCTTTTCTTAGTGAGCCTAGGAAAGAGTTTGGAGGTCCTGATGGTGGGAATGGAGGAGATGGGGGCCCTGTTATTTTGAAAGGTAAAAGGATTCTGGCTTGTTAAATACTGTATTGTCGTTCCATTTGAGACCTGTTTGTTTGTTTGTTTGTTTGTTTTAAACATTTCCTTCCCAGAATCTCCTAACAACCACACCTGAAAATGCCACATTACTCTACTGTCTTCCCACACTGACACAGATGCGTCCTAAAGCCTGGAGTAAAGCCAAAGTTTATTCTTGATGGGCCTATAAACACTATATTCAAGATCATGTGTCTGTGACCTTGATTCCAGCATTAAACATGTATGGCACAGCATCCCCAGCATTGTAGAGAAAATTGAGCATAAGCATTTTTTTCTCTCTTGAGGAATAAAGGAAGAATGCATGAGATAAAGGCAGGTTATGTTTTGTGCTATTCTGGAGGTCCCTTGGACTCTACAGTAATTAGTGGTGAAAGGACCTAAATAGAAGGGTACATGTTTGAAATTGGGACCAGGACTCTTTTAAAACAGGCTTTAAACCATTGGTTATTTTAACATTTTTGATCTTCCCATTGCAGAGAATTTTCCGTAAAGGAAATTATGATGTCCAGCCTTCTTTTTTAAACGCTGAAATGAGATGATGATCTTTTCCAAAAGAGTATCTGACATGCCAATTTCCTAACTTATAGGGGTGTACCAATAAAGATTTTTTGGGCCGATACTGATGGCCAATTTATTGACCAGCCATATTGGCCAATACCGATCCGATTGCCAACGTGCAGCCCAACAGTTTGGAGAGCACCGTCTGGCTGGTAAGTCTGTTGTGGGCAAGGTGCATGTGGGGGCAGATCAAGGCCCCCATGGTGAGGGAGGGAGTAAAGCTGGGGCAGGGACAGGCACTACCTAGCCACAGCAGGGTGGGGCTCAGGATGGAGCCGTAGATGGCTCGTCTGGAGGGCGGGTGGGCCAGGGCTGTGCTCGAAGCGGGCAGCAGCAATGGTGGGAGGTGGGGTTGTAGGGTGGGCTAAAGCTATCCCAAAATTCGCCATAGCCCCCCCTCCCAGCATCATTGCCTTCTGCCCTGCCCAGCCCAAATGCAGCCCCACCAAAGCCCCTGCAGGGAAGAGGCTGGTGCAGCCCCTGGCCCCAGCCATGCAGTGGGCAGCCCTTTCTCGCCCCGTGCACAGATCTGTGGGGCACATGCCCCCATGTCTCCCCCAGGGTGTGCACAGTGGTGGGAGCTGCACCCCCTGCACTCCCTGGATGAGCCACTTGTGGCTCCATCCTGTGCCCCGCCCAGCTAGGCAGAACCTACCCTAGTCTCTCTCCCTCCCTCACCTTGGGGGCCTCAATCTGTGCCATCCACACCCTTACTTCCTCCTCCTCCCCCACCCCATTTTACCTGCTGAATTCTGCTCTTCAAACTACCAGTTATCTCCTCCTAGTGAGCTTTGGAGTGAGTTGTGTATTTGAAGGAGAGAAGAGGTGTTTTTTTATTCTTGCTTTTTGGTCAGTGATTGTACATGGAATTTCTCTTGGTTTTAGGTAAACTTATCTTCAGTCGATGATCCCATTTTTAAACCACAAATTAGTAAGTCTTTGATGTTTTCTTAGATACTTGTAAAGTAGACTTTTTCTAAAAGTACTACTTAACAATATTAAAACAAAACTTTTTTTATTTAACCAGCTTTATAATGCTGTCTCTTCAGCCTTGTGTGGTAACTTGCATTCCAAGGACCCTAAGGACTTTTATAAAACCACATTTACAATAGTCTCCCCTACTAGTAGCATTCCTTTACTCTAGTTGTGAAATGCATCAGCTTTCATATGAAGGGCATCTTTATAATACAGAATTGGCATCAGGGAATTCTAAATCCCATGGAGACTAGACTAGGTTTCAGGAAGACTTAAGCAGTATATGACTTAGCAACTTGCAATTTGCCCAAACTTTACTTAGGAAAAAACAACACATATTGTAATTTTCATAATTCTCATAAGTGATCAGAACTTTGGTTTTTAGTTCTCATCCAAAATGCAAGCATTTCCAGTTGCAGTTTCTTCAGTAGTATCTTCAGTTTCTTCAGTTATTGGTTCATCAGTACTGATTCAAAAGACAGTTTTCTCAACTGTGTGATAATATTTAGCATTTAAATATCACCAGTACCACTTTCATTGCCACCTACAAACTAAGCCTGACCTTGCTTGTGAGGTGATGATTATTGCATTATAATAGAACACAGACTTCATTGTGCTAAGTGCTGTACAACTGTCTAATGAAAGGTAGGATAGGATCACAGCTTGTGTGGCATGATTTGAAAAAATTCCATGTCAGATGTTTCATATGAAACACCTTTAAAACATAGTAATTTGTCAGATGGGAGTAACTGAACTGAACTCTTAGTCTGATTGTAGAGGTGCACCAATATATCAGTGGCATGTTGGATCGGCATCAGTAAAAGGGAAATTAACATTATTGGCCATCAACTTTTTTTGGTGGGTGTAGCCGATTAATGTCGTCGATAAATGCTGCGTGCACACAGCCAGGAATGCAGCCTGGCAGCATGGAGAGTAGCACCTAGCCAGTAAGTCTTTGGAGCGGGGGAAAGGGGTGGGGGGCAGGTCAAGACCCCCACAGTGAGGGAGGGAGTGGGGCAGGGACGGAGGCAGGCCTTGCCCAACCATGGCAGTGAATGCAACCCCAGGGCCAGGAGTAGGACAGAGCCATGGGCTGCTTGTCCAAGGAGCATGGGAGGGTGGGGAGGAGGCGCAGTGGGGTGGGTGGCTCCCTGCTGCTGCGTGCACCCCTGGGGGAGGCATGTGCCCCCCCTGGATTTTGTGTGCAGGACAAGAGCAGGCTGTCCACTGCAGGCTTGAGGCCAGGGACTGTGCCAGCCTATTCCCAGTTGGGGCGCTGGGCAGGGGTGGGGCGGGCAGTGGCGGCAGCTGGAAGGTGTGGTGCAGCGCATCTCACAAGGGAATGGCAGTAGAGCAGAATGCCCTGAGCAGGGGCGGTGCTAGAGTGGGGCGGGGGGTGGGGGAGCTATAGCCACACCAAAAATCCCTGTAACTACTCCATTCAGCACCATTGCCGCTCACCTCACGCAGCTGAGCCCGCCATGCCCTCAGCCCAGCCCCAATTCACCCCCCACCACCCCCTGGCTGCATGAGGCTGGCACAGCCCCTGGCCCTGAGCCCATAGTGGGCAGCCTGCCTTCGCCTCATTCACAAATCCAGGGTGGAGCATGACCCCCATGTCTCCCCTAAGGGTGCGCGCAGTAGTGGGGAGCTGCCCTCAACCCTCCCTTCTCTCCCATATCCCCCCCACCCTACCCCCTGCTCTCCTCCACAGACTTACTGGTCGGACACTGCTTTCCATGCTGCTGGGCTGTATTCTTGTAAATTGGCTATCAGATCGGTATCGCCTGATATGGCTGGTTAATAATTGGCTATCACTATCAGCCAAGAGTGCAGTGTACCCCTATCTGATTGTATCACCCCCTGTCCTCACATTGCAAACTCCATGACAGGTGCTGAATCGATCATTGTGAATTGTTCATTACAAGTATTAAGAATTATTTGGTGATCATACTGAGTTTTAGATGACCATGTTGTTATCCATGTATTGTTTGAAGCTAAGAAAAAAATAAAACCATGGAGAAGCCTAAATATTACATTAGTGTTTACCTTTCTTGCATTCTCATAACAGTATGTGGAATGGTTCTGTTTATATACTGTCAAAAAGATTAAAGTTTAGTCAAAATATTATTCTTCTATTTGCTCTTTGATATAAGTAACACATTTAAACCATATATGTTTTCCCTTATAGTGGACCGGCAAGTCAAATCACTTTCTTCGATCCTCCCATTTTATCGGGGTGCTAGTGGAGTAAAAGGGGGAAGAAGAAACTGTTTTGGAGCCAATGGTGAACAAATATATATTAAAGTAAGCTTCAGTTGGCAAATATTTGGATAGCTTTGTATGAGAATTTGCATTGTAAGTGTTTGCAGGATCAGGCTATTTACAAACAAAAATGACCAGACTTCCTTGTTTACATAGTTCAAACACCAGCACTACTCCAGATGATGCATCTGGTCCAAATCAGTATTGCCAGTCTTACTTTACTTCCAAAAGCCATCTCGCAGGGTGGTCAGAGAATACCACCTGGGAGGTAAGAGCTCTGTTGCCCAGGATGTGTCAGTTTTAATGCCTAGTCCCTATCTTGGTTCCAAGCTCACAAATATTTTTCTAGCATTGGTGCTTTTTTTTATTTATTTTTTTATTATTATTATTTTTTTTAGTTTGAGGGTTTTTTCCCAGTTTGTATAGGCTTCTATAAGGGGAACAAGAATGTCTTTGTAGTTTGTACTTTTGTGAACCCGAATGAGGCCTCCTTTTGTCTCTAGACCTCATCTTAGCTACATAGAAAAATGCATTTGTAACATGTTAGTCAAGGCATATGTACACTGGCTGATATGTATGAAAACTACTGCCTGCTTTGTGTAAGCTTGGGTTTTAACAATTGTTTACTAATATGTTTGGTTAAAATATGCCTTTTTCTCCAGAGTACGTATTGCCTTATGTTTGATACTTGTGCTTAGCGTTGAATTCATAAACTCCATTTTCACGGTCTGTTTTGGATCTAAAGTGTTTGCTGGGGTTGAGCTTTTAATGTAGTATTTAATTTGTGTTAATTTCCAAAGTAAGCTTAGTGTTTTCAAAATATTGAAAAAGACAGTTTAGACAAAATCTGGAAAACACATGCATGTATATCCATGCCATCAAGGTGCTAGTAGCCATACATCATGTTGATTTAGATTTATATAGAGGAAGGGGGTTCTTGTCTGCTTATCTGTCTTGGCGGTGCTGGATCTTCTTCTTCTTTAATGTATTTATTTTTCAATACAAATTATTCCCACTTTGGAGATCCCATGGGTTGCTAGAAATCTGTTTTCTTATTCCTTACTGGTAATCTGAGATTTTGCACCGCATGTCCCCTCTCTGATGGCCTAATGATAGAAAGAAGAAAAATAAATTTGCATTGGTTTCTTGGTGTTATAATGACAAATGTTTTGTGTTGCTTGGTCATAGACAGAATGCTTCATTAGCCTGTCCTACCCCTCTGGGTCCTAGTATTTCCTTTCACCCTGAAAGGTGTGTGTGTGCGCACACGTGAAGCCATAACCTGAAGACATTCTTCTTCCACTGGAGAAAGTTCAGTTGACAATTTTGAAATGGCTTGGTTGTGTGTTGCGTTTCTTCCCTTGGATCTCTCTGTTTTCAAGGTTCCTGTTGGCACTCTGGTTAAGGAGAATGGGACTGTTGTGGCTGATCTCGCTAAGCACGGTGAAGAATATGTTGCTGTTTATGGGGGATCTGGAGGGAAAGGCAACCAGTTCTTTCTGTCCAACGAGAATCGAGCACCGACAACAGCTACTCCAGGAGAGCCAGGACAGCGAAGAGTCCTCCACTTGGAGCTCAGGACTATGGCTCATGCTGGCTTGGTGGGTATTGCTTCTGTTTTTCTAAGATGTCACTTGAATAGCTGTAGAAAGAACGTCATTTTATAATGCATTTATATTCTCTTGGCCAACTTGTTTAAGAGAGATGTCAGTATGCTTCGATAGCAGTGTGTGTGCAGTGATTTGCAGTCTTGTCACTTCCTTGTTACTACACAGGAAAGCCTGATGTTGCATCGTTATTGGTAGAAGACTCATTCCTTTGGTCTAGAAGAGCTTTGAAGATTTATTTAAAGGAAAGGAAAGAGCCAAACCTACCCCTTTCTCAAACTACTCTTTGTTCTGGGTCTTGAACAGCAACGCAAACCCAGGGACATTTGGCGAATCCATGGCTTTCAAGATCTCTTCCCCTTCCCTACTCTGAGGATTACTCAGTGATTCTTATACCCGGCACTTGAGAAAATTTGATCTGCTTTTATACAGAGTGCATTAATTTGGGCACATTAGTCAGTGTTTGGCTCCTGGAGAGTGGTTATGAATATGATTTGTTAATGTCTATGTGGGAAGTTTTTAATATCTAATGATGAAATGATTAAAAGAAATATAATAGAAAATGTGGACCTAGGTATTAGAAATGACCATAGAAGACTAATTTAGTTGTGTTTGGGCAATTCTAAGTTCTTGTCAATATGCAGCAATGATTCTTTGTTAGTCATAAGAGAGCACTCTATTTTGGTTAATCCAGAGTTGTGGCCTTGTTTCATGTCTGTATTCCAGGTGGGATTCCCGAATGCTGGAAAGTCATTGCTTTTGAGAGTGATCTCCAATGCAAAGCCGGCAGTGGCTTCCTACCCATTCACAACACTAAATCCTCATGTAGGCATTGTCAACTACCAAGATTATGAGCAAGTAGCAGGTATGAGTTACAAAAGGCTGTACATTACTGCTTCTTTACCCTTATTCTCTGACTTGGGATGTGAAGTATGCATGTCTGGTGAAATGATGTGCCTTTTCAGGGCTGCAAGAAACAAAGCAGCCAAGTTAATGCAGTCTGCTCAAATGCTACAGTGAATGGTAGCTGGACAAGTATCTAGACAGATCAGTCACGTACTGTTCCATGTTCACAGTTGCATTTCTCTTGTAGTTGCTGATATTCCTGGTATAATAAGAGGAGCTCATCAAAACAAAGGCCTAGGGCTGACCTTCCTAAAGCACATCGAACGCTGCCGTTTCCTATTGTTTGTGGTGGATCTCTCTGTGCCAGAGCCATGGATTCAGGTCCAAGACTTAAAATATGAACTGGAGCAATACAAAGAAGGCTTGTCGAAGAGACCTCATGTTGTCATTGGGAATAAGATTGATCTTCCTCAGTCTCGAGCTAATTTACCACTCCTTAAAGAACAAGTGGAGCAGAGAGTCATCCCACTGTCCGCATTGACAGGAGACAATCTGGAGGAATTGTTCTTGCATCTGCGAGAATTGTATGATGATTATGTAAAGACTGAAAAATCATGTAGGCAAAACCTGATGAAGTGGTAAAGCTTTCCCAGACCTTAGACTGAATGGAGGAGGAAACTAACTATATTTGGTTACGAGCTGCCTGTGTGGGAAGTGTTGGACACAGCATACAATGCGCTGTATATTTGTTCTGAACTGTTGCACTCTGCAAACCAAATATATGCATCTCCTTTTTAGTTTTGTGCCCGTGCAAGCTTTTTCCAACAAAATGTAAAGTTTCCATGGTTGTGTATTAACAGTATACCAAATTGTAGTTGTTACACCAAATACATAGGTTTGTAATGAGGAGAATCTGGAAAAGCTGGTTGAAACTCAGAATTTCTTCATTTCAGAAAATGTTGACATTTTAAAATCTGGTCGGGTTTTTCCCCCCAATTAGAATTACAACCCCAAATTTGAAAGACTTCTCATGAATCAGAAATTTTGAAGTATAACATAGACTAGAGTGTGTTCTTCTAAAAGGGAAAGGTATTCTGTATGGTATGTATAGTCCTGCCAAACAGACTTTCTTCTCTTTTTTTTCCAATTATGTATTATTTCTGGACAGTTTTTCCTCTTGGTCTTGCATTTTTTCCCTAAGCTAGAGTCTTCCTTTTATTTCTGCATGGTCTTAGCCAAGATGCATCTTTTTCATGTGATACGATCAATATTCTTTCTCTCTTTTGGCAGCTGAATTCCTAGAATCCACCCAAATATTATTTACTGAACTTTTTTTAAACAGAAAAGCTGTAACAGTTCCTATGGAGACAGTATTCTTTCATATTCAGATAGGAATAGAACAGTGTTATCCTATATGTGTTGAAGCTATTCCTTTAAGCAGTCTATCTGCATAGGCTGCCTTGTATGAGCAGACTGCTTTCCCCCCACTTATCAGCCTGTTGAACAAGGAATAAAAATGTGCTACAGGAACATGGAGAGATACATGGGAGTAGTCAGAAAAAAATAATGGTTATTGGTCTAGTGTTTATTTTTAAATTTGAGAGAATCTGAAAGAATCAGATTGACACTTTCCTCCAGATCAGCAGTCTGGAGCTTTCAATTTAGGGCATTTTACTATATCAATACAGTACCAAGAAGACTCTTAAATACCTGCAGAGTTTGTAACTCTTCTGCCTTGCCTTCTGTTAGACATCTTCACTTTTCAAGAAACTAAAATGATGCTTTAAGGACAGTTAGTGAATGGAAACATTTCTTCCTAAAAATATCATTGGTTCTTATATGAACAGATTTATCTGTATTGAATATCAGTATATTTAAATTTAATGTATAACTCAAAAAACCAAAACAAACACTTGAACCTCCACCAGACATCTCTTCCTCTGATGGCAAAAGTGTGATTTATTAGGCAATCTAAATGAGCTGTGGTTTTTTGTAACGACTTCCCTCTACCGTAGGGAAGGGGATTATTCTGGGCCTCAGTGTATTTGCAAATTGTGGTATCATTTGAGTCTTCCCAAAGATGAATGTTTGTGGATAGCACATCCTTCCAAGGTAGGCTTTCTCCTCATCTTGTATGTGTGCCACTTCTTCCCACTGCCTTTCTTTCACTGTCCAGCCAGCCTCCTATCTCTTGAGGAGGAGAAACACACTATAAAAGTATAGAATTAACAGCTCTCCCTGCCCCCCCCCCCACCCCCCAGTAACAAATCTGTCCTTTTATGAAAACTTGTAAATCATCACTGGTTGCTAAGTGGAGCGCAGGGTTCTGCGTGTTTGTGAAAGAACAGTGGTGGCCCGGGAGGCTTTGCTCACTGCCTGCATCCCTAATGATGAAATGGGGAGAGCTGTTAATTACCTACCTTGCACACACGAGTATTAATGTCTACCTAATGCTCCAAGTACTTAAAGCCCTAAATTATGCCAAGTATCATAGACTCAGTCTGTGTGCAACTGTTAAAAGAACAGATAATGGTAAATGAAAGATGCGAGAGAGCATGATGTCCCCCAAAAGACTCTTAAGCTTTATTTTACACTCAGTGAATCCTTACAGAATGCTTCTATAACTGAAAAGAGTTCATTTCATTTTCCATTTGTTTTGGCAGTTTCTGTAGAGTTTGAGTGAATGTTTCCAGGTTTGTTATTCCCCCCCCCCCCCCCCCCCCCCCCCGCTCTCATTTGTATGTGTTTTCATTTTCATTTTGTGATGCTGGAAGAGCATAGTTATACATTAGGAGCTTGCAGTGATGCTGGGTGGAAGGTTTTTTAACCAAAACACTCTCAGCTCCCTGAATTATTGTTGGCTTTTATTTATTTTTTTATTTTTATTTAATTGACTAGCTTTTCAGTGGACTGTTTCAGTCCCATTTATTTCCTGAGTTCAGAAAATAAGAAAATATCAATTCATGGAAAAGAGCAGAGAGTGTCTTGTGTATTGACTCGCGAACGGGGCGCAGCAAGCATTCCACCTGTGAGCGCTTTTTGGATCCTGCCTATTCTAGCAAGTTCCTAAGTAGCTTAACAAGATGTGATATTGACCACATAATTGGTTTCTTTGTTAATAACCTGCAGCTGATCTGCCCTGAGAAGCCAGTGCCCCAGTCTCTGCTGTGTGCTTGCGTGATCTGGATTCAGAGCAGTCTTGTTAAGGGTGAAGAGAGTGCAATAGTCCTAATTCTCATCCTGGTCATGGAAACATTTCTAGCAGAGTCAATGTCCAAGAAGCTTGTGCTGGAAGTAGAGGTGCGCTGTATATTGGTTGCCTATCGGATCAGCACCGATAAAAGGGAAATGCGATTATCGGCTTTTTTTGGCTGTTGTAGCCGATAATGTTTACCAATAACTATGCCTTTTGGCTGAAGCGCTGGATGCCTGGGTTCCCTTCTGGGAGTCGGGGTGACCTTGAGCGTGGAGGCCCCGATCCGGATACAGGAGCCTGAGCCGGTTTCCATCCCCTCACTGGCAGGCTGAGCTGGGCTGGAGTGGAGCAGAGCATCTGGCACACGGTGCTGGTGCAGCATGGATTTTAGGCTGGGGCTGGGGTGGACACTAAAAGGCAGTGAGTGCCACAGAGATATGACGGGTGGGGAGGGGTGGACGGTGCTGCCCAGCCCAACCCGGCTTGCCATACCTCACTCACAGTGCCCAGGAGTCTGGGGGCCAGGAGCAAAACCAAGGCAGCTGCTCCCCCCTCCTCCCCCAGCTGTGTACAGCAGAGTCCTCCCTGGTGTGACCACCTGTCCGTAATTGGACAGGACAGTCCCTCCATGTGAACCTCAAGTCCCAGTCCCAGGCTGTGCAACTGGGGCAGCGCTTGCCCAAGATTCACAGCCTCTGTTGGATCAGAACGCTGGGTTTCTCCTGGCAAAGTTTCAGTGTGCAATGGGCTGCCGGGAGTGGGACACGGGGTGCTGCATGCATGTGTGCACCTGCACACATGCACATGACGGGGAATACAGCCTGGACAGCAGATCCCTGCAGGTAAGTCTGTGGGAGGAAGGGGGAATAGAGAATGGGGTGGGAGCAGATCAAGGCCCTCATGATGAGGGAGGCAGTGGGGCAGGGGCTGGGGGAGCCATGGGTGGCTTGTCTGAGGGGCATGTGATTTGTGTGGGATAGCACGAGTGGACTCCGTGCCCTGGGGGGTGGGCCATGCTGGCCACACCACCATGGTGAGGTGCCCCCTGTCTGTCCAGCAGCAGCAGGGGAGGCGGTGTGGGGTTGTGTGTCCTGCTGCTGCTGAGCAGGCAGGGGGTGCACAGCCAGCATGGGGCTCCTAAGGGAAAGGAGCCCCAATCCCACATCCACCCCCCTATGAGCTCCACTCTGGTCTGGCCACACTGGTGGCTGTGGGGGAGGGAAGGTGGGCATGCGTCCTGCCTTCCCCTTCTGCAAAGGTGGTCACCCTAGTCCTCCCCCAACCCCTCAGCCTAGCTGGGTCCTGCCCTTCCAAGAGCCGGGTCCATGCAGCCTGCCATGAGACAGGAGGCTGCTGGAGCTGCCAAAAAAAAAGGTTTGTTTATGTCCATAGTTTAAAATGCCTTGCATTATTACTAAATATCAGTTATTGGATTGGCATTGGGCAATAATGGTTGGTTAATAATTGGCTATTGGTATCAGCCAAGAAAATCTTTATTGGTACACCTCCAGCTGGAAGCCATATGTTTGAGCTGAACATCTGCCACAGATTCTGCACGGTTTCCTTCCCTGCATGACTTACCTTTGTGCTGAAGCCCTTGATGCCCATCTTTCTGTCTTTGTGCTCCAAGTTCACAGACACCCAGGTGGAAGAGGTGGTAATCCTATTTCTCTCCTTGAGAATGAACCTCCTTTTAATCTGAACTAAAGTACAAAACCTGTGTTCTTTAATAAGAAAGCTTAAGAGATTTTGATTCGGCATTCCCTCGGGTGTTTAAAGGATATTTCTTTCCAGAAGGGCTAAAGAAATGAATGCAGGAGCATTTTAATGCTAGTCACATTTTCATTTTTTTTTTGTAGTCCTCCTTCCCGTGATGCTGTATTGACCCAGCACTTAAGCTCCTCTGTCATTAAATCAAATAATTTACAGTTGGCAAATTCTGTCTGATCTGAACCACATCACAAAGTAGATGATCCAAGCTCAGGTTTATGAGCGTTAGTTCCCTTTGTACTGAACAGAGAGCCAGCGCGCTCCTCTGTGCTCAGCACTACTGAAAGGGCTGTGCTTCGTACAGTGCTCTGCAGTCTGATTCCTGCTGAAATCCAGCAGAGATCTCAAGCAGTGGGTGGAGGGGAAGGAGGAAATGGGCTATTTGACAACATCTTGTGTGTTGGCAATGACTGTTGTTTCACCTGCTTTCAATCAGCAAGTGACTTGAAGTGGTTTCATTAGCACTTCAGAAGGTAGTGTGAACACCTTTCTGTACTCCGCTGCAAGACTATTTTGTAACTTTTCTGTCTTGCTCTTCTTAGTACAGGTCTCAAATGTAGAGTGGATGCTGCTGTAAAGCAGGACCTGGACAGAGGATTAGGCATCGAAATCCTGGTCCTAACATGGATTCCCGTGTTTGGGGAAAGTTGCTTGTTTTCCACGCTCCGTTCCCAAACTTGGAAAATAGAGAAGATGCTCTGAGCAGCAGTCCTGCCTCTGCTGGCCAGTCATTTTGAAGATAAGATGAGGGCTTCCAGGACTAGCTTGCAGTTTAGATGACGATTGCCTTGTACATGCAGTTCTGTGGGAGGCAGTTAAGTTTTTAAGAGTAAAATACTGTATTTCCTTGGATACAGCACTTTCCAAATATAACACACACCTTGTTCTTGAAAGGCAGAATGAAGGAAAGAAACTCTTCCCTTGAAAGCACTGGTATCTATGGCATTTTCTCAGGGAAAACAAGCAGCTGCAGTTGTGGGCAGAGGGGAAGCAAAACACAGTGGATGCTCTGTTAAAATCCCAGCTGAAGGATACTACAGGTGCTGCTGCCTGGGCCATGCTGCCGGGCCCCTTCGCTCTTCTGCAGCGAAGCTGCACGGGCGGCTGCAGCCAGTTTGTGCAGCACCAGCCCCTGAAGGGGAAGGGGAAGGAAGGGGGCCAGGTGGGTTTGTCCAGAGCCAGCAGCTAGGCAGCCCGTGCGCTCACCGTGCTCCCCCTCTGTACAGCACATGCAGCATTACTTTTTCTCCCTGAAGAGGCTCAAGATCTGTTACCATTTATCCTTGCTTAATGCTTGCATCTTAATTTCCAGCAGCTGATTTTTTTTTTTCATTATTATTATTTGCGCGGGGGGGGGGTGAGGTAGTGTATGCAAGAAGATACAACAATGCAGCCCTATAAGGTAACTTTTTCAATAAGCGAAATGTTTCACATTTGAATTACAATTATTTCCAGTTTCGCTGCATTGTGGTAGAGCTCTTTTTATAACACGGCCTTTTTTTATGTACTCCTGTGAAAGCCATGCAGCAAGAGAGGATTATTACAAAGCAGCACAATAAGGCTTGAGACCAACCTGATTTTTTTTCTTTTTTCCCATTTAATTGAATTGAGCGCAAAATATAATACTGCTGCTTGAACACTGGCTTTCTCATAACTTGATTTCCTCTTTCAGATGAGATGTTTGCATCTAATGTATCCTTAGACACTATTAAAGTGTTTTCATGATATCTTAAAGTTGTTTCTTACCATCCCACTCTGCTTGCAGTAATTCCCTGGGTACTTGAAATGGATGTTTTACTTGTTTTGCTCATGAATATACACTGATTTGTTGTCCTAGATTGCTCATACTGGGGTTTGTTAGCATAAGTTTTAAAGAAAATGAACTAATAATGAAATGCTAATTTACACACACGTCCCGAAAACGTATTTTCTTTTGCAAGTGCAGAGATGGAGAACTCAGATTTCTCATGCCGTGTCTGTTACAATGTGTTGGTTTTAATACACTGAAGTTGATTTTACACAATGCATTAAACATCAGCTTGTAGCATCTGCTGTGTTGAATTGACAACCGTGAAAAATGAATTTCTCTGTCCGCAGAGCAGGCAAGAGTAATGCAAGATTTTGCATGCCCTACCCACACACATTGTATTTGCTCATTCCTTCTCTCACCACCCTGATCTGCCTGTCTACAACCACGTGAAGTAATGCCACTTTGATGACGGCAGTCATTTTTGTGATGTGGACACCTGATGAGAGGACACTGAGGCCATCAGAACCTTTCATCTTAATGTTGCCGTAACCTTAGTGCAAGCAGAAATACGGTTGGATGAGAGGACTCAGATTTTGAAAACCATGTGCAAGTATTCGCACGCTTATGTAGGATCATAGGAATGTAGTATGGAAAGGACCTCACGAGGTTGTCCAGTCCAGCCCCCTGCTCAAGGCAGGTTAGACCTTTGCTAAACCATCCTAGCCAAGCATCTGTCTAACCTGCTCTTGGACATTTCCAGGTATGGAGACTTCACAATTTCTCTAGGTAGCCTGTTTCAAGTGCTTGACCACGCTCAGAGAAAGTTCTTCCTAATCTCCAACCTAAATTTTCTCTGCTGCAGCCTGAGGCCATTGCTCCTAGTCCTGCCCCGTGCAGCCGCAGAGAACAGGCTACCTCCATCCTCTCCGTGCTAATTTCTACGTACAGTTGCTGTGACTGCTTGCACAGATCGGTTGTTTATGAGATGGCCTGTTTGGTTTTGTGTAGATCAAGTGTGCAAAGCTATGCATGCGATCTTGAAAATGTTGGCACACTGTGTGTGCGTTTCCAAGATGGTTAATTCCCTGTTCTTTGTGATATTTTTAATATCACATCCTCTAAGTCGGAGAAGAGGTCTAGCCCGAATGAGAGCTATCTGAAGATCTTGGCGGAAATTGCTTTCACTTAGTACATTACCCCCTGTAATCTTGCTAGGCTTTAAAATAATAGCTTTATCAAGCTTTCCCTTTGAATGAATGAATGTAACAACGTCATAATTGACCTCACCTTTGAATGAATGTTTCCAGTTGTACAAATTGCCAGAGTGAATGGGGGGTGGGGGGGGGGAAACGATTGAAAACTGAAGGCTTGAAGGCTACTCCTATGCTGAGCCACTGTGACTCAACTAGGGGGGATAATAACAGGTTTCAGTGCTTACAGTGCATTCACCAATCAGACATTTCACAGCTGGGTCCACATTGTATCATCCTGAAGGCTATAGCATGTGTCTTTGCTCGGATAGAAAGTCACTCAGTATTTTTATTTATTGATTTTGTCTATTTAAACCAAGTGCCCGGAGCTTGTAGTACAAACCAGCTAATAGTCTGAGCGCATGGAGGAAAATGCAGAAAACAGAACTCGGGACTGAGGCTGGGGCAGCCCAATTGCCATCGGAGGAATTTATAGCAAAGACAAAAAGGTATAATCCTTGATTGGGATAGCTCCATTCCTGGGGTGAAACTGCTTACGCATCAGTGCGGCGGGCAGAGAGTAGGGCTGTGCGAGGCTTCGGACCATGCTTCAGATCCGGAGAAGCTTCAGGTGCTTTGGTGTCCGAAGCAGCATGTCTGGATCGAAACACTGACTTTGTTAGGATTTCTGAACCGCTTCGGAAAAGCTTTGGAGCTGCTTTGGAGATCCAGCCATAGGGTATAATGGGGAATCAATCAAATATCTATAACTTTGTTTTTTGTCTGATCTGGATGAAACCTGCAGGGGTGGTAGCCTTTGCTGAGCACATGAAGCCTGCCAAGTTTCAAGAAGATCAGTGCAGAGGTTTGGGGGGAACTGTACCTCAAGCTGCTGACAGGCAAAACTCGTGACATAGATGACCCTGTGTGTGTTAAGGCACAGTGGGCTGAAACCTGCAGGGATGGAGGCCCCTGCTCAGGCCATGAAGCCCGCCAAGTTTGAAGGAGATCGGTGCAGGGGGAGTCTGGCTTCTGGGGCCCTGCACCTCTGACTGCCGACAGGCAAAACTCGTGCCATGGGTCAGAGCGAAGCAGGAACCCGGCCCAGAGCCCCAGATTGGATCGCTGGCATCCAAAGCAGCTGGATCGAATAGCTGCCTACTCGCACAGGCCTAGCAGGGAGCTGGCAGGCCCTGGTAGCCTGATGTTGGCGAGAAGTCATGGCAGAGTGGTAGCACTGTCTGGTTCAGAGAAGCATGCCAGCTATGCCCCCTTATCAACATAGACCACATCATCACTGGACCATACAGTACAGATTGCAACACCCAGGGGTCATTCTCCTGCTCCTCTACCAGTGTCAAATATGCCATCGCCTGCTTGCAGTGCCCCTCTGCTCTCTATATTGGGCGGGCCGAGTGATCCCTGCTTAAACATCTGGCTGACGTGGATCCTTCCTTGCCTTTTGTAGACCAAAGCGGTATGCTGGCTGGCCAGCAGCCTAGGACAGCGTGCTGTTCTCCAGTTAATAGTCCTCTTGTTGCTAAACTGTTGGTGACCAATTCTCCCTCTCAGGTCAGTACAAGTCTCATCCTATGTCAGTTAAGACATGGGGTGTGCCGAAGAGGTCAATTCTGCTGGACTTGATGAAGCAATGGGTATCTGATGCCATATACAGATCTCCGGGATGCGACGTGCAGCATCATATCTAATTATCTGATGGCATAAGAAGGCTGTGGATGCAACCTGATCTGCTGCATACTGTTGAACAAGAAAGCAGGAATTCAAATGTGCAACTTCCTCTGGATTCAAATCTGGCCTGTTCTGTTCCTGCTTGTTCCTGGCACCTGTTTAGAACAATGGGCTTCAGTCGGAGGGATCAAAGCAGAGAGAGATTCGACTGTTTTCAACACTAAATAAGGTTCTGGAGCAGGAGTGAATAAGCATAAGCAATGCAGGTGTAACTCTCAGAAACAGTGGCCTTTTCCCTTGATTAAATAGAAGCATGTACTGCTAAACCTTTGTCACCTTGCATGATTAAGCACAGCAGATACGATGCTCCAAAACATACTAAGCACTTCCCATGCAAATAGGGAACACCAGGCCCTTTTCTAAACAGCTTGTTTGTATAATGAGATGTAAAAAGATGGATTCATTTAGTAAAGATCTGAACAATGGAACCTTTTGGACCGTATTGGGCTGGGTGAAATAGCTTTATGCCAATATATGTCTCAGCTTCAAGATGCCACATATCAACATCTTTCTTTCTTGCTGTCCATTTTTTATGTCCTGCCCCCCACCAAGATTTGTTTAACTGAGCTTGGTGGGTTCAGAGGATGCACACGCTGGAGGTGTGCAACTCGGTGGTTTATGAATTGGATGGCAGGTGGATGAAAACAGGGAGCACAGAAAGGATGGCTATGCACCAGGGTTATTTGAGATGAATGGTAAAATTGGAAATGCAGAGCAAAAGCAAGTGATTTATGCTTGTTGGCATGATCTTATAAAGACCATTTTTCTTTTCCTGTGAAAAACAAAATATCATTTTGAGGTAGACTTTTTATTGGTTATAATCATATCTCCAGGTCTTTGGTTCCAGGCATACGTAGCTCATGGAGACCTGGAGATAGACAAGTGAAAATGGAGACCGTTCCACTGTTTATCAAACATTATTCATCAGCAACTAAATTTTTCATCGCCCTCAAGAAATAACTGTGTTGTATCCATTAGATAATGTAAACTTGACCCATGTATTACTACATGTCCCATATGTCCTTCAAAGAACATTGCTTCTTTTGCGTCTTCCCTGCTGCTGTTGCCAACGATAGCTAGCATTCATGAATGTCCGCATTATGTTAAATGTAGGAGTAATAATGCTTACTTTAAAGGGATGTTGTAAAGCTTAAGTCATGAATGCCTCTAGGCACATTAAAATACTCGGATGCCAGACGGTATCTGTGTGTAAATTATAGTGATGGATGATTTGGCCAGTACATTGCCACTTGAGCTGCCTTCATGATGCACTTCACTTTTGAGTTTCTTTATTCAGATGCCAAGGATTATTACAAGCTAAGTGCCCATGTTTCGGACACACAAGTTATATCTGGCAGGACACAAGTACTCCATCGCCATTATTTTCAAGTTGGGAGAGTGCTTGCCATTCATCTTCACATTATGTGCAATTCTTCTCTTCCTCCCCTTTTCCTTATTGGAACGAGAGTTGTCCAAGCAGCGCTTATTAGCATCTAACTGCGCTCATCTACTGGGTTCATTTTTTGGCTTCGTGTAAATTAAATACCAGTTTGGTTTTCTGCGTATTCCTCAGGGTCTGTATTCTTTGCTTCTTGGCTCGCTTCTTTAAAGTTACATCACAAAGAGCTGCAGCAAAGCATTCACCCGTGTATGTGGGTGCGAGTGCAGTTGAGAACGAAGGACTGGCAGTGCAGGTAAGGTCTCTAACTCTGGTCCAGCGGGTCACACAATGTCACCATGGCAGAACAAAGAAGTGAACTGAGCACAAAATGTCTTTGACCTTTGTAGCAGTATATGGCAACCCTGTCACATATGGCACCCTTCATGGTTTAGCTGTTGCTTAACATCAAATTCTGCGCATAAGGCGCCACGTTACGTATGCCAAGAGCTTTTTAACTGTGTTAAAGCACCGCATCGTCACTAGTAAGAAGTCTGACTAGCAGCTAGTTCTGGAAATATTGAAACCTTCCTTCATGACACTCGTATCCAATCATGGTGTTAACTTATTGCTACTGTAGACATACCCAACAACATGTGGGCAAGCATACAAGCAAAAATCAGTATTTTAGAAATCGCAACTATCAGCTTTTTCCTGGTTTTAGCTCAAAGACGATGGGTTCAGTTGTATTTGGGGAGATTTTCATTTAGATCTTGACATTTGCCTCCACAGTGGCTAATTACCTTTGGGATGAACTTAACTGCTTTGCAAGGACACGTGAAACCCTACCCCGCTGCCGCGGCATGTGCATGCACTAATCAGCCACTGATGGAAGTGTGGCTATTTACTGTCTGAATCTAGATGAATCAATCTTCCATTAAATGTGGAAAATGCTTATGGGGAAAAAATATTTGCATGAAGCAATGTAATTGCTAAAACACTAGTTGTCAAGAAGACAGCTGTGATATTACAGATGAAGTATCCATATTTTGATTATCTTATTCATGAAATCATACTGTTTTGTGACTATTCATTTCCTGTTGTTTCCTTGTATTATAAATCAGAGTCTGGCTGGCTAGTTTTCTTTGTCCAGATAGGCCACACATTTATCACATTTAAAACATAACCTTATAAAATGTCACTATTAAATTGACATTTTCTTGGGCTAACTTTTTAAAGATGGATTTATTTCACCCCACCTAACCCCCACAGTCTAGCCAAAAAAAAAAAAGTCTCATGCACACTATAAACAAGTGACTGTCAACCAGGGTGGTAGGGCACCCCAGGGTGCCATGAGATCTTTTGAGAGGTGCTGTGAATTGGGAGGAGATAAGCAGGTGCAAAGAAATAAAGACAGACTCAAGTTCCTCCCTGCTTAGCTGCTGCTCTCCTCTCACTGTCCAGCTCCCCTGCAAGAAGGTAAGCACTGTAATCAATGGATTAATTTTTTAAATGAGGTGCTGCCCAATTCACACGAGTTAAGGAGGATGCCTTGAGTTAAACAAGGACTGCCTTGAGTCTAAAAAGGTTGAGAACCACTGCTTTAAACCAAAAAAGAAAAGCACTGCTACTTGGGCTCTACCCAGAAAGAGATGTGTTTATCTGCATTAATAAGATGCTGTCCTGGAGCCCTGTTCACATCGGGCCTGAATGCTTGCTCCCCTGGTATCTTTGGCCTGTCTGCAATACTCACATGGCCACGCTGACCACAGGAGGTCCTCGTATTGTTTTTATATAGTTATAAGGTCTTGGTCTTTTAATTGCAATCTAATATTATAGACCTGACAGAATTTCTCAGTTTCTAATTTAAATTTACCACTGTAATAAAAATCCCTATTATCAGTTTTACACACTCCTATTTTACTACAGCTTCACAATACCTCTAGGAGGTAGGGGGCTGCGCTTAGTCCCGTTGTACCGATAAAGAGCTGAGGCATAGGCAGAGATATAAAGACTCAGATCCACAAATGAACTTTCTCCAGGCATATAAATAAATACCTCTCGAGCCGAGTCTTGCATTAGCTAGAGTTCATTCAGGAATCAGGAGACAGAGCAGAGATACAGCCTGGAATTTGAGTTTAACCCCCTGACCACATCACTCATTTCTTCAAGTGCTTCACACACCTCCGCTACAGAGAATAGCAGTGGGCTTGCATGTTGCATGGAAGTTATGATGTCTCCTGCCCAAGCAGCTCCTACTTCTTTACCTGGCCCGCACCTGCCTCTAGCACCTGGCGGGAAAGGATGAGAAACCTGCCCAAAGTGACATTCATAGCATATATTTGACATATTAGGCTCAACAGTCATATCTGCAGTTCATACCATGAGTTTCATGAATCATCCAATAAAGGGAGCAGAAATTACTTTAATTAATTAAGCAGCCCAGCTTGATAAATGATTTGCAGAATTTACAACTGAATGCACAATTTGAAATTTGCTTTTGGTGACTATTCAAGCCCCCTTCCCCAAATTAGCTTCCTGCCACCTCCCATTTATACTAGTAAAGCATGAGTGCTTGTTTGTTCGTGGGAAGTTAGCTGAGGAAAGGTCACAAAAGCAGCTGTGTCAAATTCAATTTGGAGTTGGAATCAATTTAGAAAAGATTTCCCATTCTTCTCTTGTCTCTAGTCCGTTATCAGCGTCTCTTTCTGACACTTCAGCGGTTCCTATCGTCACACAAACGCCTCTTCATGCATGTTGCCCTAGGGTTGCTTGGACTTGCTCAAGTTCACATTTTAGGTAACGGCAACAGCTGGGTGCTTATCATTAATCAATTATTTACAGTTGTGGACAATAAGGCAAGGGGCTGAAACAACTTACCCAATGACACATAGCAGGGGAGGAGGAGAAGGTGGAAGTTCAGATTAGACGGTTTGGTCATGAAGTTCTCTCCTGGCTTCAAGCTGCTGATGTTATGAGTTCTTCGCTCCCAGCCACGTGTTTGCTGCTTTACTCTAGACCATCTCTGATGAGAAGATGAAATAGGGAAGCAACAATCATAAAATCAGTTCCCTAGAAGAGGGAACTCAACAGCCCAAATCCTTCTCGCAGGACTATCCAGGAACCTCAGGTTCAGATGTCTGCGGAGGCGACTCAGATCCTCATACTAAATACACGAGTGCTATGCGGTGCATCGTGCCTGGGACCTTTCCCACAAGATCATGAGAAGGGCGGTGTTTGCTGATTTTGCGTTGCTGTCAGCTGTCTTAGCATCTGCCTCCTTAGCAAGATTCCTCCTCTTTGCTGCACGCTGCAATTTGGAGCGGTGATGGCACATGCTTGGCTTCCAGCCTCTTTCCGCTTTAGGAACGGCTGTGTCAGTAGCCCTCTACCTGCGTAGCCCCATGGAGAGCGCGGATCCTCCAGGATGGGAGGTGTTGTATAAATATCCGATGGCCTTGTTAATAACTAAGGTAATTCCTGGACTTGTATAAAATATCTTGAGTAATGGCTTAATTTTTGGTTGCCAGAAAGTTTTAATTTTGATTTCATGACCCAGTGGTATACATGCTATTATTTGACCCTAGTATATTTAAAACATTGTTACATCAAATACATTAAATAGCACTTTAGCCTCAACGGTCTATTGAATTTGTGCTCCGTAGTGTGTAAATTATGTCTTTAATAGAGAGTAATGACTCTGCTTTGTCAATCCACCAGCCATTCATGAGCGCTGCGGGGTACAGTCAACCTAATGCTCAGGGAATTACCCATGCAACTTGCATTATTGTTTACTGAACAATACATGGGCTCTAATATCGACGCTGTGCGAGTGCTACTGCTTAACTCTTCATGGTTCAAGTGTTTGCCAGAACAGTCGCCGTTTCCTTAGCCAGAGATCTTGCTGTTTGTGCAGCGCTCTGGGTCTGAATAGAACTGAATTAAAACAAATTTCCCTTTGTTTCACTGGGGTTTGTGTTATCACAGCCTTAGACACTGCACTTCAAAACCTGTCCAAAGCTTGTGAAAATGTAAAGGAGATGTGGGCAGGCAAAATGCTCTAGTCAAAAAAAAAAAATTAAAAAAAGTCCCTCAGCTGGTCATGCAAAGGGCCGTTGCACGGATTTAATGGGTGCCTCTGCAGCATAGATATGTAAGCACTTCCCGCAGTTGTCTGCCAACATGCCCCTTTGATCTGTGGGATTATACATTATTACAGGCATGCTCTGGACCTGCTCAGCGTGTATCTCACCGACGTGGTCTAGTGAGTGCAAAGCCCCTCCGTGTATTTGTGGGGTCTGCAGATGAAACCTTTCCCCCTAGTAGTCTTTGCACTGCAGAAGACTTCTAACCCATAATGAGGAGCAGCTGGTATTGGAGTGATTCAGCTTCTGTTCCTGCGGCTGCTGGGTTACTGTGTAATCTCGGGCAGGTACCTTTTGGTGTCCTTTTCCCATGCAGCACGGCGATAATTGTCATCACCTTTATGAAGTGGTTCTTTGAGATGCTTGTGTTATCTGCCTGCAAAGGTTGAGTAACTTTAGATGACCGCTTTCTAGAGGTGATCTTCTCTCAATGCCACAGCCTGAAGTGCTGCTTCACTCACTTTATTAGCTGAAGCAGCAATTAAAAAAAAAAAAAAAAAAAAGCACATTAGTCCTATTCCTCCCCCACAAATGCACACAGCCAAACCCATAATATTTACTCGTAAATTAGATTAAAATATTAATCCCCTGTTGGGCTCTGACTCTGCAAGTGGCTTGTTTAATTTCAGAGCAAAAAGGCATCATTTGTAAATGATGGAGAACAAGAATTCATAAAAGAATTGCTCATAGTCCTTCAATTTTGGCAATAAAAAATGGGGCCGATTTAATAGATTTAAATTCTGTTTTCTGCTACAAATCCAAGTGCATTTCAGACAGATTTAAGGCATCTACTCTCAATCCATGTATGACTCCTGCTCAAGTGCATTACAGTTTGCCTTAAACAGAGCTCGCGAAGGCTACAGCTGCAATGAAGTGATATTTTAGGTTTGCACCGAACCTTTCATCAGTCTTGGCATACAAGAGTGACTAAGCCCTGTGCTAAAATGCAGCTGCCTCTGCGAAGGAGCACTGCATAACACTGTGGAGGAAAGAAGGCATTCAAGCCAAGGGCAAGCTAGTACAAAAATGCAATGCGATCTTTATTGTCTGAAAGCTTGAGAGAAGGGATGGTTTTGTGGGGAAGTTTCTAAATTGGGAATCGGGAGAGTTGTGACCCTTCTCCCAACCCTTTGTCACCCGGCAGGCTTGTAAGAGGATAAATGGCTACTTCCCTGCCTCCGTTCCCCAACTGGTCCTTCTTAACCACTCCTTCCCTATTCAAGTGGTGAGAGCTTTCTTCCTCTTGCTAAGAGTATGTGCAGTGCCTGGCTGTTGCCCGATGAACCCAAGTCCAGATCTCTAGAAATACTACCTGGAAGCAGTGATAGTGATGGTGTGTAGCATCCCCGGGAGAAGCCCGGTGACATGGGAAGCGCAGGCAGAGCGAGGGCTGTGTTTGGGGTCACAGTCGGGCTTGCCAGCTTCATCAGCCTAGGAAATAACAACAGTCGAGCGTCCTTCCGTGCACGTTCTGCACTGCAAAATGAGCGTTCATTTACGAGCTAGGAAGGAAACCATTAGCATTCTGGCAAATCAAAATGTAATCACATCTTCCTGATTTCAAAGACCGTCCCTCTTGACAAGTCTCATTAATTATCCCAGACAGGTGTTTTTCAACAAAAGCTCCTTCTCTTGCTGCTCTCTCTTCTCCAGCCTCCCGCTTGAGCTAATGAAGCCTCAATGATGCACTTGGAACAATGGAGCAATTTATGTAACCACAGGTTAGAAGAGAGCAGAGAAGGAATCGCGGGCACTGCAGAGAGGCTGTGGGGGCAAGGATCTTCTCTCTGCAAACAGAGATGGCTCATTATCAGTGATTAAGGAGGAAGTCTTCCAGAGAAAGAAAGTGGCTGTGCTTAAAAAAGTTCTTTGATAGCTTATTAATATGCAGATGCTGCTCTAGGAGAGGACTAGGGACCTCGCCGTTGTGGCTTTTTACATCCGCCGGCTACTGGACAGTCCGTTTCTCGTCCGAGAAGGGTCTGGCCCTTCCTCCCTCCCCGTGTGGTCTTGGAGCCTGGCTCTACGGACAGTTCATGGCCACACAAACACCTACATTTACTACCAGTTGGGCACTTCTCCGCGGAAAGTGTGGTTGCTGTAGCTTGCTATGTGCTTGCCTATGGAAGCCAAATGCTTACTCGGTCTCAGTATTGCTTTCTGCATGCTTTTTGAAAGCCAGGCTCTCTGTGCCTCGGTTTCTCCTTAAACACAATGGAGACAGGAGTGGAGAGTAGTGAGCATTTTAGCTGCCAGGCGCAGAATGCTTTGATGTGAAGGATGCACTGAAACTCTCCTTTCATCCTCTTCTTCTCAGTACAGCTAGAATGACAGTAGGACTAGGGACTGCGGGATTTAAAAACTATTGGCCTGAGCAAGAGTTGAGGCTTAGTACTGATGTGCACCTGTTCAAGCGATTGATAGGCTTCTCTAACTAAGCTAAAAGTCCTGATGATTTTCTTCCCACAGAGCACGTGCAGTATACCGCGAGGATTCCCTGGTTCCTGCAGCTTGGTCAAATTGAGATCGAGCGATATCTTCTAACCACTAAAAAACAGCGTAACTGTAAGTAGCCTTTGGAAATGTTTGCATTAGTCATCATTCACTTTGAAGGAAACTTCAAACGCAATTTATAACATTTTCGGCAGATATCCCAGAGCTCGAGGCTGACCTCAGATAGAGGTGTGAAGAGCTCTTCTTGCCTTTCTTCTGCAGCGCTGGAGCTCTCACTGCAGGAAGCAATGTAAGCATATTCCCTGAAAAGCCTGTCAACGGATAAGAACATTTTTCAACTGCGCTTCCAAAGTTCAGTCAGAAGTGACCTCCCAAACCCCAGGATGCTGTTAGAAAAGGAGTTTTTCTTAACAGACAAAAGCTAAGGGGGGTTTTCTAGCCCAAAGCAAAAAGTACTGGTTTTCAACAAGAACTCTTGATAAGCAGTCTAGTGCCTTCACTTCCTCAGATGTACGCAGCTATGGGTAGCTCAAAGCTATAAGGAACAATTACAAAACACTTAATAACGAGGAATCACAGACCCAGCTCTCAGCTGAGTTGATTTAGACCCTTCTGCTTCCAGGCAGACGATATTAATTCCTTGTTTACTGTGAGTTCCTTTCCAACAAATCCTTAAGGCCCCAGTGCTCTATCATTATTTTCTACAAGAGAAGGATTTGCCCCATATGGTAACCAAAATTTACTCTTGCTGATGTTGTATAGAGAGCTCTTGGGCCCTTAGTTCTGGCCCAGATGTGGCCAGGTGATTTTTAACCCGACATGGGACTCTTTCCCAAATGTTTTGAGCCGAAGGCAATAGGTACGTTTTGTTTTTTTTCAAAGGGGGGAGACAGTGTTGAAGGAATACTCAACAGCTACAAAACCGAGCACCATTTACGTGCTCAGATGGATGGCTATATAATACATTAGGCATGCCCGATGCATTGATGTTAATGTTGTGTCTTCTACTCATCTTTAAGAATATATGTAGCCTTGTATTTTCCATGCTTTGTTTTGGGACGTATTTAGTTGTCATGCTCTAAATGTTTGATTGTAAATTCCAGAAGGAAGAACAAGAAGTTATTTTTAACCCAGCTGTTAAAAATTTGTGAGGATTTTCTTTGTTGAGCTGAAGTTCCAGTTCCTCGAGCATTCGGGCACATAAACAATGCGTGGTGGTGGGGGGGGGGGGGGGGGGGCACATGCCCCCTCCCCAGATTTCTGTTCTGACGACGCAGTACAGGACTACAGCCCGGCCGCGGTGGCACGATTTCTGCGCTGATGGCGGGGCGTTGGGCTGCAGCCCAGCAGCAGCGGAGGTGGTGGCAGCGGCACGGAGTTGTGCCCTCCCCATTGTCCGCACTTGCATCTCGTCTATGCTTAGGCATGTGCTTGAAGTGTTCAACTTAAAGGCTTGCTTCCTTGCTTTGAAGAGGGGTGGACTTACAATCTGTTTAGAGCTTACTGATAACCACTGCCAGAAAATATGCGATAGGCCCAGCACCAAATGTCCCATGCTATAACATAGTTGGGCTGAAGCTGAAACCTGGATACATCTGCTCTTTCTAGGAATTTGATCTCTTTCTTCAATAATAGCAGTAAAAGGTCCTGAACCAGTGCTCCAGACTTTGGAGCATTCAAAATCTAAACACGGCTCCATAAGAAAAAGATCTTGGTTTTTTTGATGGATGAACCAGAAACCTGGATGAGAACATAACAGATTTCAGGATGCTCAGCATCCAAGATTCAAACCTTGAGACTTGATCTCACATCCAATAAAACCTGGGGACGAGTATTCAATCCAGAGGCTTCTCTTTGGTATGTGGCTTTTGCTTTTAACCTTTCAACTTTTCTTATGAATAAGTACAGTATGGCTGTATTAAATGATAACATTCACGTTTGTCTTACACATCTGTGCGTGCAGCCAGTGAGTCTCCTGTTTGGATCAGATGCAGGTTGCAATCCAGATTCTAGCCTCCAGATCTTGTCAATCCCTGAAAGCGAAGTGCCACTCTCCTGCTTCCCCGTGGGATGAGCCATGTTGCTAATCCTGCAGTTTTGTTCATGACTCCCATGAGGATGGGGGTGTTCCTTAGGACCCCAGCTTCCAGACTCATGTCAGCGTGCAAGAACCTCCACTCCCACTTCAAAGAAATAGGTGTTCCTAGCTCCTGGGGCTGCAGGGAAGGATGTGCAAAAGCCACAGTGAAAAGGAAACAAACCTATTAGTTTTTTGATCTTGCAATTTTTTTTTTAACAACTCGGTTGGCAACATTGGATGTAAGCAAGGCAGTGGGCTTCTGGTTGATAGGTGTCCTTCATTAGCCAGTTGCCTAACTCATAAGGGAATATGAATAGCCCAGTTTCTTTGATAAAAGGAGACCAGGACTATATATTTAAAAAAAAAAAAGCCTCAAAGATACTATTTTGGCTTATTGCATAGCTTGTCATGTGCAGCCATGAGCTGCACCAGAAAGAATATTTCTGATATTCAGGAGCTTAATGCTTTTTTATTGATTCAGTATAGGCTCAATGAACTGACCCTCCTGGACGGGGGAGTTTGCACAAGGCAGAAACACTGAAGTAGCCCTGGGCTAGTTTCTGTTAAGCCTAGGGTCTTGCCTAATAATAATGTAATGTGTTTCAGGGATGTTCATTGGAGCCGTGTTGGTCTATGGACATGGGTAGACAAGGTTATTTGGGTAAATGTGACATGTTTTATTAGACCACCTGAGTAGTTGGAAAAGTTGTTCTTTGCAAGCTTGCAGGAACAGGTGCCTTCTTCAGGCACAGGGAGAGTCTGCTGGTGCATGTCTTCTCTCGAGGGCTGACTAGAAGCTTAAGCCAATATGTAAAATGCAGGACATTAATGTGAATGTGTTTGTGAATATGTTTCATACATTTGGGGAGATGGATGGAGGAGAATGGGAAATCTCTAATCTTTTTAGTTGATTATGTCTAACAAAAGTCCCGTCAGCAGCTCCTTGCTCAGGCGAAGATCCTATTACATAAGGGCTGAAGGCGCAGGGGAGAGGCTTTACAGGAGGGAAAAGCAGCATGCATTGCATTAGTGATCTGGGAGGCTGTTCTATATTTACTTACTTTGCTTCCCCCCCGCTGTGTTTCTATTATTGCTATCTTGTGCATCGAATTTGCAAGAGATTTGACTATTGACCACAACCAGACCAGACTTGTTTAGGTTTTAGCCATCATTTGTCCTGGCTTTCCTCTCTGTTCAAGAGCCGACAGGTAAAACACCTATGCCAATAACAAGCTTCCTCAGTCTGTTTCTTCCCCCAGCCCATCCCTGCACGTAGAAATGGCTGATAATCTGTGTGTCTGTGCACACCCTGACATGCTGTGGGATGCAGTTGTGCTAGATTTTCTTCACTACCAACTTGGGTGCTGGTTTTGACTTAGATGTCATGGGCAAAGGCTATTTGTTGGGAAGTGGCTGGACCCAGCTTTCAAAAATAGCATCGGGCAGAGTTTAGATGCACAAAATGTGCCTCTGCAGAGCGAGGTGGGGTGTAAGGGGCAGAAATCAGGTCATTAGGTATCTGTTTTATAAGTGCAAGAAAATGCCCTTTTATTTTTGGGAGGCATGGACATACAAGAGCAGCGGATGCTACTTTAGGAGTCTGTCCAAGAGAAAATGTGAACCTTTGAATGAGTTGGGGTCATCTGATGTAGGCCATATGCATTCTGCTCTGTAAGCAGTCAGCAGTATTTTAATTCACTTGGCTGGATAGTTTAGCCTGCCCAGAAAGCTCAGGCATCCAAACTCCAGTGTGGGGCTGAGGGTTTTGTGACCCAAGGTGCTTTATTGTAGTTTTTAGCCTCTCCTGTAGGTTTGACCCTGGCCCTTGTGGTGAGGACCCGGACTGACCTCCCTTTCAGCATCCTCATATTCTGCATCAGGAGAAGCATGATTCAAAAGAGCATTCGCAGTAGTACAGCATGCACTTCTGCTGTCATTTTTGCGATAAGGCTTCCACGCTGGGGACCCTTGGATGTCTCTAAGGGCTGCCTGCAGCCCGGCCTTGTAACTACCACTTCCATCTCTGTCCTGCTGGAGACAAGGGGATCCATCAGGCCTTGAGCTTTGGCAGCCAAATGCAGGTAGTGACCCAACAGCAGTGTCCCCTCCTGGGTTTTTTTTCCTCTCCCTTTGTGGATCCTAGTTCTACCTTCCCTCGAGGCAATTTCTTTTTACTGGGAGGATGGTTTGGATGTTATGTGATTTCCTCCTTATGTTCTGCCTGCTGCATCAGGATGTCTCTTATGAATATATGCTGGCTGCTCAGGTTTCGTCCTCTCTGAAATCCCCAGAGACATTCTTGTGATCGTTCACTGCTTCCCATGCCCAAGAAACACCAGGGTGCAATGCCAAGTGTATTCATTGTTAGCAGGAGGGGCAGGATAAAAGGGACAAACCATGCTGATCAGGGATCGCTTGGCTTTAGGCTAAGTCAGGGAAGTCCAGACGTGGCAGTCCTGATACTTTACTTTTCAGGTTCAACCCAAAGAAAAACCAAATACTTTCTTGGGGTTGAGGAATGGGAAGTCAGCCTGTTGACTGAAGACACAGAATAACAAAACGTGCCACTTTTCCTCCCTTTTGCAATCGCACAGATGCTCGTTGTGTTTCTAAACTATCATCATGGTCAGACTAAATGATCTAATGGGGCCTTCCAGCCTGAAGCTCTAGGAAGACGGCCACCTTTACTTTGCATTTATACTCCCTTCCTTTTGTAAGGAGAACAATTTTGGATCACAAGGGCAGTGAGCAGAAATATAATCTTTTTCAGATCAAAATTATATGAATGGTGTAAAAGAGCTGGACTTGAGAAGAATTGTATTGTTCACTCACTCGGTACACGAGGTGCTCTCCAAGCATGGCTAATCTATGGCAGAAAAAATCTAGCCGTTTCATAAACTGGTTTTCACTCGAGATGTGTGGACTTCATGGGTTCGTGTGCCCTGTACTTTTCAGACATCTTTTCTATAAAGCACTTGGCAAACTTCATATAAAAATACTTTTTATTAAGCTTTCCACAGGTTGGCAGCAGACAAGGAAGGAACAAGTTGACTTGACAGTACGCAAAACAGCAGGTCTTAGTATATACCTTGTGTCAAAGGATATATATCTTAACCAGCATGTAATAATTACCAAACTGAGCCTGTTACAAGATCCGGACACTGCACACACAAGCCAGGACAAAAATTTGACTTTAGATGACAATATTGATTTAACCAACATATGTTACTGGAATGAGTATATTATTTCTTTTATTCCTAGCAAAGGCCAAGAAACACAGTCATGTTGACAGCAGCGACGTGTACTTGGGAATCACAAAGTCATAGGGTGCTTTAGGGCTACCTGACAGCGCATGGACCTCTTATTTGCAGATGTAATTTCAGACTCATGACCTCCAGTTCCTTTATACTGTCCTGCTAAATCTGAGCTTTTGCCATGGTAACTAATTATTATGTCTTTATGTTACACTAGCATCTTGAGAACCCTGCTGAAATCAGAAGGTAATACGCACTCTCAGCCAGAAACCTTCCCCGCCCCAGAGGAGGGTACAGTCTAAAAAAGCACGAATTGTCAAAGCGTTGGATGGGAAGCAGAGACAAAGTGTTGTGCCAAAGAGCCCAGGTCTCTCAGACCTATTGCCCTGCTCCCTGGGCCACTAAACCTCAGTGTTGCAATTGGACACGTGTGTTATCTGACCCAAGGCCATCAGTCGTTTGGGCAGGAGGGGACAGCGCTTCCTGGGGCTTACTAAATGGGATCTTGCAGACCAGGCTTGTGCCAGTGACTGCTGCTGTATCACTCATTTCCCCAAAACATATAGAAAATCTTAGAGAAGAGGCTTAAACTACTCACTGGGCCACACTTAGCAGTGTCGCACCAGCAGGGCTGAGAGTGTGAAGAAGTTAATATCTGACGCACGCTGTAGCTGAATCCCATTACAGAGGTAATTTCCAGATCTCACTACTCTGATGCAAGTTCCAGCATCCCACAGGGACCAACAATCTTGCTGTATTTCTTATGCAGCTATGTTTGGAAGGATACTTGTGATAGTACTTGTAAATCCACTTGGTACTTTACAAGCACAGTCAAAGAGCACGTAGTCTGAACAAGGAAAGACGGACAAACCCAAGGTGAGAGACGGGGCAGCACATCAGAAGAGGGGGTGAGTACAGGTGGGTACAGGGAGCAAAAGAGAGGAAAGCTGTTTGAAAGAGGTGAGATTTTTATGTAGAGCAGCTGATGGAGGGGAGGCTCTCCAGGCCTAGAGGGTGGCGTGCTTAATCAGGTAGTGGAAGATGGCAAAATTTAATTGCAGTTTTAGCAAGAATCAAAAGGACTAATAGGGAAACAGTGAGTTGATGCTCGAATGTGGGTGTTGCAGTGAGCAGCCCTCAGAGAGCCAGAGGCTTTAAGAAGCTTACTAAGAGGCTTGCAAGTTTTCAGGTATCTGCTTCAGAGCACTCTGAGGAGCTTTACAGCCTTGAAGATCATGGGCTTCGCAGGCCTGGCCGATCACTTGGGAAATGACAGACGGCCCAGTACAGAAGCAGCTCCAGGAGCTCTTATGTGGCAGCACGAAGCCGCGCCTGCTTCCCCCAGCCTCGTGCAATGGGCAAAAGCCACGTGGAACATTATGGGAGGGGGAGAAGGGCCTAAGGAGACCAGGACCAGGACTATCCCTCCCTCCCCACTCCAGTGAGCACCTGGTCAGGTGCAGACAGGGCCCAGAGGTGGTGCACACGGGAAGCCTGGAGATCTGCTGATTTGGGAAGCAGAGCTGTCCAACTGGTAGCCCACGGGCTGCATGTGGCCTGCGAGGAGTTAACAAGCAGCCCCTGGGCTTCCACCCTGCTGCCTCCGCCTCTATCGCTCTGACTGGCGTGTGGTTCCCGCTAGCACGGACCACGGGGCACGCGGCCCCGGCTGCTGATGGTTGGACAGCCCTGAATTACAGCGCTCAGCTTCTAACGCAGGCCCTTGTACAAGCGGTGAAAACCCCTCCTCCAATACAACAAAACCTTTGAAAAAGGCTTCAAGCTTCTGCTCACAGGTATGTAACATGGGCATCCATGGCATCTCCTGACCAGAGGGGTTTATCTGCTCTAATAACAGGAAATCACAGTTACAGACACACACGGATAGCTTATGACAGCCAGCTGGTGCACCCTGGTCCCTGCTTTTCATGCTGCTCGGTATTCTCTCCTTATCTTCCCTTATCTGATGCTTAGGTTATTAGCTCTCTGGGATAGACAACTGTCCATTGTTGTGTACAGCGCAGTAGCAGAGTCTTGGGCTACGACTCTCGTCTTAGACACTACTGCAGCACCAATAGTTTGTAATGAATAAGCTTGGTTTTCCACCCCCCCCGCCCCTCAAGGAAATGTTTGAGACATTTGCTCGATCTTGCCCACGTGCACCTGCAAGTGGGGAACCTTGCATTCCCAAGCAATATCTAGCTTGCCAATGGCTAAGCTATGTATTCATTAAAGGGGGTTAGATGAGACTGACATCGGGCTTTTCTTTTTTTCAATAAATGGCATCCCCCCTTTGGCACGAGCGATCTTTTGTACACATAGGTGGTAAAGGATGTAGTTAAGTGGCACTGCATTAAGTGAACCCCGCCCGTCTCCCCATTTTTGTCCCCATCAATAGCACATAAGAAGCTAATACTAAATATGCTGCTACCTGCTCCCTGCAAGAGCGACCGCTCTGCTCTTCCAGCATCCCAAATTGCAGCAAACTCACCCACGGGAGCGACTGAATTGGGAGAATCAACTCACTTCCAGCAGTGCTGGAGGGAGTTGTGCGGTTGGATCTTGAGCTTCTTGGGGCACAGGAGTTTGATGAATGCTCTTCTGAAGCTGTAGTGGCAGAGGGGGTAGAGCACGGGGTTGACGGCAGAATTGATCCACAGGAGCCAGAAGGAGGCCTCGTACCAGTAGTCAGGGATGCAGTGGCCATGGCAAGCAGCTCGGATGATCATGAGGAGGGTGTATGGTGCCCAGCAAATCCCAAAAATGCCTACAAGAACCGCTAGGGATTTTGCCACTTTCTTGTCCCTGGAGAGCCTGAACCGCTGCGTGATGCCCTGGGAGACCATCCGCATCCGTTTCTCTAAAGACAGCGTAGAGGCTGAGTATTTACAGTTCTTTTTGTTGCAGGTCTTTGGCTTCCCAGGGCTCTTTGAGCCCGCGTTCAGTGCATCATTGGGGCTCGGACTGGCCTCAGCAGCTGCTTGTGGCATGTCGCATTTTGGAAGGTCTGGGGATTCGGCTGGCTCCTTCTGCTCCCACTTGCAGCATTTCAAAGACAGCTTTGCTTCTGGGCTCGTTTCCATCCCTTCTGTGAAGGACTGGCTGTGCACTTCATGAAAGATATCCAGGCGCATTTTGGTGCGTCTCTGAATGTTCATGTAGATGCTCAAATTGAAAAACATGACGCTGATGAAGGGGGTGAAGAACTCCAGGGTGGAGGCTGTCATGAGGAAATACCAGTTGTAGAAAAACTCAGCATAGCATTCCCCATCAGGGATGTTGCTCTGGCCTGTGATGTATTCCCAGCTGATAATTGCAGGTCCGTAAAGCAGGAAGGCTAACACCCACACCATCACCATCTTCAGCACTGCTTGCTTCGTATTGCCTTGCTGGGCTCGGTATGTGACCTGGGGAGTGGAAATCTTTTCTTAGACGTGACCAAAAATACCAACTGGTTTAGGCTGCTTGACAGACAAACTGCAGCGTTTCTGGCAAAGTTGCTAGGCAATATCACAGCAGTGTAACAAATCTTTGCCCTGTAGGCAATGGGCACAATTGCTAGATATTTCACATGCTCCCACGGTAAGAAATGAGACCCCTGGTTTTCAGCTCCAAAAATACACCTGGCTCATGACCTGACTTTACACCATCAGGAATGGAGTCAGTACATTTCAGGTAAAAAGCCACCCCTTAGGTCAATGAATCTGAATAGTATAGCTCAGCCCACTCTCAGCAACTAGTGGGGGGGGGTTGCCCCCATTTTACAGATGGGTAAACTGAGGCCCAGACCTATTAAGGCTGTACAAGCAAGCCGTTGTCAGGGCTGGAAGTGAAACTCGGGGAGCATCAGGGCCCCAGCTGATGCATTTTGCCCTGCTGAGCCTCACATCCAGATGTCCCCGAACTCAGTAGGAGTTTGGCTCTGAATCCCTGCGGCTGAACTTGACAACTTGGGCCGTGTTTGCAGAGATTTCATATCACGCTTGGAGCCAGGCAGAACAGCCTTCAATCTCCTGCTTTGCTGACCAGCTCATGCAAGGTGTTGAGCATCCTTCCCTGGTACCGAAGTAACCTGGTATTGCTTGCAGGCGCTAGCCTTGAACTCCTCTGCACTCATGAGCAAGCTCCCCTAGCTGTCTACTGGAGCGCCTATTGTGATCAGTTTGTTCTCCTGGAAATAATAAGCATGGGGAGTTAATAAAAGGCCTGCTTACTTCACTCGGAGAGACTGGCTGTCACTCAAACACCTTCTTTCCCTGTCAGCTGATGAGGGACAACCTGCATAATGGAGTTTGAACCTCAAACCATTTGATTGTGTCAAACAACAATCATAATCTGAAGCCAAGGTGCTCCACTGCATTGCATATTTTCCAAGAATTGTTTGCTGCTGTCACCGGGCGAAACAAGTCATAATTTCCGGGGATCCAAAAGGCTGTTAATTAGTGTGCAGGCATGCAGAGAGGAAAGGGAGGGGAGGGGGATCCTGCCATCCTTTGCCATGTCGGTACTCACCGCTCTTGTCACGGAGAGGAATCTGTCATAGCTAATCAGGACGATGTTGAAGACTGAGGAGGTGCAGAGCAGATAATCAATGACTAGCCAGAGCTTGCAGAAGGTTTTCCCAAAGGTCCACCTCCCCGTCAGCACGTAGGGCACATAGAAGGGGATGCAGAAGGCACCTGCGGGGAGAGCGGGGCAGGGATGTTGAAACCAGGCAGCTCTGGGCACCTGCCCCTGGCTTGTGACCCAGCTGCGAAGGTGCCAGCCTGTTGCCGAGGGGCTGCAAACAGACACTACACCAACGAACGGGAGCGTAAGGACAGGCAGACCCCAGCTCCAGCTGGTCCAGTCTCACGGCCGTTAAAGGGGCAGAAAACAGAGTCGTTTCTTGGGCAGGGCTGAGCTCCTTTCAGCCATGGGGCTGGATGGGACCTCCACAGGTCCCACGTAGTCCATCCCCTGCCTCACGCAGCATCAGCCCCTCCAAACCCTCCAGGATGAACCCCTCCAAACCCTCCAGCATCAAACCCTCCCAGGATCAAACCTTCCTGCATCAAACCCTCCAGCATCAACCCCTCCAAACCCTCCAGGATCAAATCCTTCACCATCAACCCCTCCAGACCCTCCAGGATCAAACCCTCCAGGATGAGCCCCTCCAAACCCTCCAGCATCAAATCCTCCCAGGATCAACCCCTCCTGCATCAGCCCCTCCAAACCCTCCAGGATCAAACCCTCCAGGTTCAAACCCTCCTGCATCAACCCTTCCAAACCCTCCAGGATCAAATCCTTCACCATCAACCCCTCCAGACCCTCCAGGTTGAAACCCTCCAGGATGCGCCCCTCCAGCCCCCTCCCCTGCAGGACGCTGCCGGCAGCCGCCGCGCGCGATCCCGGGGTGGCGGCGCGGTGCGGTGCGGCGCGGGGCGGCGCGGGGCGGCGGCGCGGTGCTTTACCCACGCAGAGGTCGGAGATGGCCAGGTTGAGGAGGAAGCAGTTGTTCTGCGAGCGCAGGCTGGAGTCGGCGGCGAAGGCGAGCAGCACCAGCGCGTTGCCCAGCACGGTGGCCGCGACCAGCAGCGCCATCAGCGCGCCCAGCGCCGCCGTCCCCGCCGCGCCGAACCGGCCGCCCCCCTCCGCCGGCCCCGACGCGTTGTCCGGGGCGCCGCCGTCCATGCCGCCCCGCGCCGCCCGCACCGCCTGCCCGCACCGCCCGCCTGCCTCCCCCCCGGGCGGGGCACGGCCACGGGCTGCCGCCTCGCCTCGCCTCGCCTCGCCTCGCCCCGCGCCGCCCCGCTCACGCGGGCTGGAGCCGGGGGCGGCGGGTCCTCGAGGGCCGGGGCAGCGGCGGCGCCTCGCACAGCTCCGCGCTTCCTGCTCCAGGCATGAGGGGCGGGCGGGCGGCGGCAGAGCTGTGGCTCGATGGTCCTGGACGGAGCCGAGAGGCCAGGGCTGCGCAGGGCGGGCTGTTGGACAGCGGCGTGCTGGGATGAAGGACGAGCTTTCGAGTGCGAGGCGATCTTCCTGAAGGCTTGCACGCCTCCCCGGGTCTCCTGCACTCCTCCTCAGTCTCTTGCACTCCTCCTCGGTGTCTTGCACTCCTCCTCGGGTCTCATATAATCTTCCTCCAGTTTCTTACACTCTTCCCTGGGTCTCTTGCACTCTTCTTTAGATCTCATACACTCTTCCTCATGTCTCTTACACTCTTCCCCGGGTCTCTCACACTCCCCTGGTCTCTTGCACTCTTCCCCAGGTCTGTTACACTCTCCCTCGGGTCTCTTGCACTCCTCCTCGGGTCTCTTGCACTCTTCTCCAGGTCTCATATAATCTTCCTCCAGTTTCTTACACTCTTCCCTGGGTCTCTTACACTCTTCTTTAGTTCTCATACACTCTTTCTGATGTCTCTTGCACTCTTTCCCAGGTGTCTTACACTCCTCCTCAGGTCTCCTACACTCTTCCCCATGTCTCTTACACTCTTCCCTGCATCTCTTATAACCCTCCTCCGGTCTCTTGCACTCTTTCCCATGTCTTTTACATGCTTCCCCAGGTCTCTTACACTTTTACATTGGGAGAAAGTGACAACTAACTTTCTCCCAATGACACCCTTGGTCCAATCTACAATATCACCCTAAGCCATCCTTGCCTGTCCCATCATTTCTGGACTCTCCCGCCTACAACATCACTCAGCCACGATCTGATGTTCCTGTGACTTCCTTCCCTGGTGCCTGCCTCATGCTTTTAAGCAGGAGCCCCGGGTACATTTTTAAACCGAATGCTGTACTACTGAGGAGACAAGGTTCAAGAAAGTCATCCACCCTGGCCATCTTCAAAAATCATCTTGATGCCCACCTTGCTGGGGTCGTCTGAAACCAGCGGTCTTCCCTGCCCAAGTGCAGGGGGCTGGACCCGATGATCTGTAAGGTGCCTTCCAGCCCCGAACATCTATGAAACTGTAGTGGCAAGGGGTCACACACGGATCCTACACCATTTCGAATGTCATATGGCCACACTGAGGGATAGCATGAGAGTCGTCTGTGTGCTGGCTGCTTTCCCACCGTTTCCAAAACTGAGCGTGCAGCTTTCTTGGATTTGGATTGTTCCCCCAACCCCGTCCAGATCATTATTGAAATCCCCATCGTTCCCCCCCCCAGTGCCACTTTTCACTTTATAATAAGGACAAGAGGTATGCTCAAGGCTCATTTTATGGGACAGCCTCATCTTGGAGAATGACCAGCACTTTCAAGCCCATTTGCACAGGGTCTGATCTACCTCCAGCCTTTTCCTGAAACACTCTAGCGATGCATCATCCAGCACTTCCCTGGACACCGCGTCCCGCTGTCCTAGCACACGTGTGACAAGTGCGGGTCCTGCTCTTGTAACCCAGCACGTTGTCACGTGGGGATGTGGCAGAGTTGCCCACGTGACCGTGTCAGCAGACACTGATGCTGCTGGAAAGGGCTAAGAAGCTTCTCTTGACTCCCTAGATCATTACTGTCCAGGTAATGGGGGTGGCAGGATCTCTCTGAGAAGAGTGCATGGAGGGCGAATTCAGGTTCTTTGAGTGAATCTGATACCTTTTATTAAATAATTAAACTTAAATAGTTGGAAGAAAAGGGTTTTTTTAACTATTTAAGTGGAGGGTGAACAGGGTTTGAAGGACGCTCGGACTCTTGGGGGGTCTGTGGCGGCAGCAGGAAGCAAGAAGGAGCCACCACCGCTGCCGGAGCTGCTTGGAAAGGCATGGGGCAGGCCAGGGGCTCTTGTCTCTTATGGGAGGGCTCACCCCCCCCCGGGCCCCCCTGTATTTCAAACCCTGAGGACGGAAGCTGAGCAGGTTTGTAGGTGAAGCCCTTGGTTCAGATAAGCCCAAGGAGACGCCTCTAGTGATCTTGCTGACCTCTGTCCCACCCAGGGCTTAATGATGAATTGAACTCTATCATTGTTGAAACGACCTGCACGCTGAGACTGGAGCTCCTGTGACGTGCCATGTTGGGGTTTACATTACTTTATTGTTCCCTTAGTCATGCAACCAACTCCAGGGTGAGGGGGTAAGCATGGAGTCCTTATGGACTGTGTCTAAAGGGCAGCACGGCCAAGGCACCGCACCTTCAACATTCATCCTTGTTCAATGCCGGTTTCTTCCTGGGCTCTTCAGTGCTGGGGGAAGCTCAACCCTGTCACTTCAATGGCACGATGCACCCAGGATGGCAAAGCCCAGGAGCAGACGGGTTCTGCGTGAAGTCATTCCATAGTCCCGACAGAGGATGTCACTGTGTGCTTGTTGCCACAACAGCCGTGGAAGAGCAACCAAAGAAACAAGACTCATGAAAACAGAAAACGCCGGTACATAAGATGAAATCTTGCTAAATGAAGTTATGGGAGGGCAGCAGATAGAGGTGGCTGCTTTTGTGCATTTTGTAGGCTTCAGACAAGTTCATGCGTCACTACGGGGATGCTATGAAGACGACGAGATTTAACAATCAGGCTGATTGAGTGCCGTGTGCGCCACTAGATATGTTGTTATATTTAGAACGGTTGAAAACCTTTGCAGTTCTGCATGTCAACTTGGCAGTAATGTGAGCAGGTATTCAGATTCCTGGCAATATTTGTTCCCACGTGATGGAGGGGGGAGGATTTTTAATGATCTGTTTAAAGAGCAAACAGGCTAGCCTCATTCTGCTGCTATCTGTTGGGTTGTGTTAGCTGTTTGCAAATAGTCAGGCAATAGCTAGGTACTCATTAAAATGTTTACAAACTCCAAATTATTCTCTGTCTGCAAATGCGCTATTAGTTGCTCTCTGTTTGTTACACCTCACTCGTTATCTTCTGCTCAGAAAGTTTTCATCATTCAATCAGGAAGCAGGCATCATAATAGGTGACTAATTTAAGATGGTTGCAAATGATTTGCAAAAAGCAATATGGACTCAGTTCTCAGTGAGTGCTGTTATTTCCGAAGAAGTCTCTCTCCAGCATTTGATAGAGAACAGTTACTATAGCAGAGGAGACAGACTATCAGCCATTGTAGTCAACTATTTTTGTTGGCAGCGACCTCTAGCTCCTTTTCCAGACGCAGGTAAATAAATATGCCAGTGTGCCTGAGATCACTATGAAGCATTTTTGCAGTGGGGGGGAAATTCCTTCTAGATGAAGCCCTGAAGCATGAGAGGTTAATATAACTTCCAGCTTTTTGATCTGCCTGCCTGTCCCATGGAGCTGCATATTATGTTGGGTGAGATTAACTGAGCAGAAAGCTTACCCAAGGCTTGGCACATAATTCAAGTGCCACTTCAGGGCCTAAGTGTACAAGTTAAGCCTCAAGTATGTACAAGGACCAAAGTCACACTTAGTTGTACATAGAGCCCTCCTTGTTCAGGCCTTCTGCCTGGTGGTGTAGTTCACCCGTTGGTATTTAACTCCTTTAAATATACTTTCCAAAATGGATTAGAAAAGACTTTGCACTCTTGAAAATTCTTGTGGGAGCGACTTCCACAGGTTCAATATACAGTTGCTTCCTTCTTCATGCATGCTTGCTACCTGGCCAGATGGACCTGAGCTGTAATTTGGATGTGAGCTCCCTCGAGCCCAGTTCTCTTTTATTCTGAGTCCTCTGTACTTTGCCAACACAATCTAAAGGGGCCGTAGGATAAACCCAAGTCTTCCTCCCTGCCCGAACCCATGTATCCCAGGTTTCAGGGAAGTTTAGCTGGGATATGAGCTTTGGAGTTGCCTTTAAAGAGAGTTAAAATGTATGTGTCTGTTTGAAGTCTTCATTACGTTAAATGGGCAGGATACACTGTGTTATTTAAGACTGACGAAGGGTGTGAATTTAAAGTGCAGTAATTGCTTCAGAATGACTCAGCGTGTGATTGTCTTATTCTGGAATAAGTGTGTCCACACAAGGCATTACTGGTGCATAGTCATTCCAATTCATTTCCTTGAGTGGTCAAACCCTTAGAAACCGAATAAGAAACAGCTTGTGAGTGCTCCTGATTTTTAGCTTTGGATAGTGTTTTGTACCTGCCCCTTGTCTCCTTTCTGGGTCAAATCAAAATCCCAGACCTACATTTTAAGTGTGTTAGCGCTGACATGCCCGTCTCAGACCTGTGGCTCATGTCCCTCTCTGTCTGCTGTTCTTCTGCCTTCCTGTCTCATTTAGTACTGGTCACCTTGAGCCTTTAGTGCTGTCAGAATCCTGTAGCCAAGCCGTCTGCACAGCAAATTGTTTTTTGCCATTGGCCTCTGCTTCCATTGTCTTTTCTAATAGCTCTTCCATCTCATAGAGACAAATTTTGAGCTTGTCATTGCACAGATATGCTCCCTTCGGTCAGCAGCCTTTGATCCTGATCTCTGCTGTGACTTGCAGATGCAAAGACATATGTACTGGATGCAGCAGGCCCTGCAGGAGTGCTTTGCTGCTTAATAAAATTTCTGTTCAAAACACAAAGTTTGGTGGTTGATTGATCCTGCTGCACTGAGGACTGGTGAGACAGGGCTGTGATTGATATGTCCTTCCCAGGGAAATTCCCTTTTACTCTTCAGGGGGATGGCACTGCTCATTCCTCTCATTTCCAGTGTTTAGCATCATGGAGACCTGTTCAATCCCCAGCTCTGGCATCTAGTAGCTTCTTCCTTGATCACGACACTGTCAGGGTATTGCTTTAGGAAACTTCTAGCCTGCCAGGCTTGAAGCACATCACGCGTATCTCTGTTGCATCTCGGTAGACCGCTGGGGTTTTCTGTTACATCCCTCATTTCTTTGAAATGCACAGCGACCGCTTCCCCAGTGTTTACACAGAAACTCCTGCCGCAAAGTCTGCTTTCAGATTCCCAGTATCCCCAAATCTGGCTTGTTCCAATCATGAGCTTGTGGTCCTACTCAATAAAGAGACAGGGACCGCCTAAGAAATTCAGATCCAGGGTTTGGACTACGCTAGTTTGAAAGACCCAAGAAGATGTATGCGTCCTGAGGCAGCTTCCTTGGTTTCCAACAAAGCTTATATTCTGCATTTTCTCACCTACGTATATAATATGCCGCAGCTCTCCGCTTTCAAACATCTTTTTTGATTTCAGGAGCAGAGGAAGGGACTGTTTCTAAGTCTAGATAGCATTGTGTTTGCCCAATGGTACTTATTACATGCAACAAACCATGAGAGGGGGAGATTTTCTTTGCTCTTTTGAAGATTCAAATATTGCTGTTTAAGTGAACAGCATGTCTGCCTTAAGAGACTGCAGTCTCCTACAGATGACAGAGGGAGATCCAGGCTTTAATCACTAAAACCAATGCTGCTATAAATGTAGCATGCCCACTCTCTAGGCAGTATTTCTTACAGACTGCACCAGCTGAAACCACTCAGATACATGTACTCATCCCAGCTCAAGCCAAAAGGAAGGGCCTGAACTAAAATTTCTGAGACAAAACCCAAATCAGGAAGAAGAGGAAGCCACAGAACTGGATTTGAACTTGACAGCTAGAGCTCATCCCTGTACCCTGTTCTGCTTTATTCATTTATGCATTTGCAGAGGACTTCTCTACCCTTCACAATGCCTGTGCTGGTAGAGTTTATCCTACGGTGGTTGAGGCACTCTTAGCAGTATAAATGTGTCTCTGTGGTAGGACCTTGGCCATCATCACCATACCAGGAGCACATCCTTACCTGGTCCAGCCATGCCTGTGAAGCAAACGTAGCATGTTTTTCTCTGTGTTGCCCCGTTATGGATGGATACATGGGACAGACCTTTTCACAGTATAAATGAACCAAAACTAACAAATAAGGTGAACCAGGCTCTGAAAAGGCAGCTGTTCAAGGTCAGTATAGACAAAGTGGTTTTCTCTGAGCTGCTTTCACCTTCCTTCATTTCTATTATGAGTGAGTTTGTACATTGGTGTAAAAGGAATCAAAACTCGTGGAAGAGGCAATATCTTTTATTAGGTCAGCTAGATACTTGGAAACAATTTATTTAATTTATTTGCAAGCTTTCAGGCACACACAGCCTCCATCAGGCATAAGAGAGAGCCTGGGTAGAAATGAAAATTCATATTTCACAGGAGAGCTGAAGGGGCGGTAAAGTCTCCTGTTTGGAATAGTTCATTTTGTCCAGGTTAGGCACAGAGAAAGGTTGAAAATGGCTTTTAATCTCAAAGCGGTCTGGTGGCAAGCAGGATGCAGAAGCATATTTCCTCCGGGTGATGATGTTTCATATTTCACAGAAGAGCGGAAAGATGGAAAGCTCTTCTGCGCAGGAGTTTCTTTTGTGCTGAGGCATCTGTGTGTTTGTGCTCTGCGAGATGCAAATTTGCTCCAACAATAGCAGGACCCTGGTGTTGGCGTATCAGGTGGTAAAATGCTTCCATCTTGTAAAAGCCTTTATTTCCAGGGGTAAAATGCCTGGAAAATTCTTGTAAAATTATTAACTTTTCATTTAAAAAAGCGGGGAAAATTTGATATCTTCCAGGTGTCAGGTATCCAGTTGTAGCCGTACTGGTCTAGAGGCAAAAGGAATCAAAACCCATGGAAGAGTTGATATATTTTATTAGACCAACTAGATATTTGCAAAAGCATCATTTTATTTATTTGCAAGCTTTTGGCCATGCACACCCTTCATCAGGCGTAGGAGAGAGCCGAGACTGGAAAAGTTCTCCTAGGTGGAAATGAAAATTCATATTTGACAGGAGAGCTGAAGGGATGGTAAGGTTTCCTGCTTGGAATAGTTCATTTTGTCCATCACGGCGATTGATCAAGCCAACTGCTGGTGATTTGAAGCTTTTAAGGAGGCTTTGATCACTCCCTGCCCTTCTAAATTCAGCCGTTCTAAAATTGTCACAGAAATACAGTCTATCGCCGGTTCGAAGTGGGGGGTTGATCTGTTTCAAATATGTGGAAGAGCACAGCAGTCGAATGAGCAGATAAATCTCTGGATTCATCAAGCTCAGTATGTGGCGTCTATCAGTAGCTGATGTCAAGACAACGGGGACATTCACCATAGAAATGTGTGCCCCTGTTTAGAGCAGAGGAAACTTGCTGTCATTATTTGAAGCTGAAGAGTCCCTTTAGGAAATGCATGGTGAAGGCAGAAGTGATTGCTGTACGAACAAGAAGGCTTCTGCCTTCCTGCTCCAGGGCAGTAGGAGATGGAGGTGGAGTGGCTTGGCTCTGTGGGAGGAACAAAGCTGTGAAAGGAGGGTAAACCCTCTGCTTGCCAGAGCACTGGAGCTCTTGCAGGACGAGGGAAAGGTGCAGGGGTGTGAACGGTGGATCTCTAGCCTTGCCCTCAGGTAAGGGCTGCCTTGTAGGTTTGTCAGCTGTAGGATGCTCGTGCCTGCAGTTGAAGTGGCCGTGGAGCTCTGCCCCTGCCCTGCGGTTTGTGGGAGGTAAATGCATGAGGATGCCCTTGGTCAATCCTCTGTATCTGGGCTGTGGATAGGGAGCAGGACTTCACCCAATAATAATAATTGCCGTTATACAGTGAGCACCTGCTGAAGCACCTGGGGCCTTGTGTACAACTAGCAATGCACCATGAAAACCATAACCTGGGTTAGCCTCAGTGGCATGCTGAAACGGCTCTTCGATTTGTTTTCCTGGAGAAGCGCAACCCTTTTGCTAACTTGGAGCCCAGCTCTGCAAAACAGTTACTCCTCTGAGTAATTCACTGCCGCCGAGGGACAGCTTTGGGGCATAAGGAGGGGGAAGACCTGAACCTGAGTTACCACAACCCCCAAAGCCCATTGTGTTATGTGCAGAGCAGTCTGATGTTCGTCTCGTAGTGAGGGAGCTGCAGCGTTTCTGTTGCTTATTTCTCTCCTGCAAGTCGGCATGCATTTGAATCAAACTTTAAAGCAACGGTTTTCAACCTTTTTTTCATTTGTGGGCCCTTACAACATTTCGAATGGAGGTGCAGATCCCTTTGAATTGTACGTGTGGGTATTCACATACGATTGATCATAGGCATCTTTCACGGACCCCTTAGACACAGCCTGCAGACCCCCAGGGGTCTCCGGACCACAGGTTGAAAACCACGGCTTTAAAGCAAGAGAGGGTTAGAAAAAACCTTTGTGTTCATGTCTGTAATGCTTCAAACCACAGTGGCACCTGCGCACAGACTTGTCAACAGGGATCCCATCCTGCTGTTTTAATTCTTTCTTCTCCTTTCCTGCCAGGATCCAGTTTGCCTGGTGAAGCTTTTTCAGTTCTAGGAAATTCAGACTTTAAACAGGTTATCAGTGCATGCTAATGAGCATAAGGGGCATGTGTGACTGGAATAGGCTCTGGTGACCCCAGAGCTGCAGCAGAACAAAAAACCAAGAGGATCTTTATAGTTGCTGTTCTGCCGAACCGTTATGCTGCTTCCTGCTACTGCACAACCGAGAACAAAAGCTTGAAAAAGGGGTCTTTTAAAAACAGCGTCGGGGGATAGGATGCAACGAGAGGAAGTTCTAGGGATCCCCTCCTCCCCCCTGTTTTATAGATGCCTTTCCCAGGGAAATGCCTGTTCTTAAATGTATTTTCTTTAAAAAAAAAAAAAAGTCTGCCAGGCAGGGAGCCGGGGAGGTTTATTCGGATTGAGGAATTCAGAGAGAGGCAGCGTGACAATCGGCGCGTTGATGGACACAATGAAATCAGCTCTGGGATGCGCTTTGTCCTGTGGCTTGACCAGGTGGGGGAACAGCTCGGCGCAGTGTCAGGATGCGTTTCTTCCTTGCCATGCTACGGGGGACCCTGCTCAGGGACGGTAGCGTGGTGAGGACAAGCACAGCCCTTCATGAAAGGCAAGACGATGCTCCTCTGTGAGGGAGGTCCTCAAAATAACAGTGCCCAGTATTGCGAAGGTAAGAAGAGCCCTTACCTCCAATTCAAATGAGCGCAGCTCTCACAGCCCTAAGACACAGCATGCAAAACTCTACAACTCTCGGGTGAGTGAGGATACCTTTTATTAGACCAGCTAAGAAATTGCAAAAAAGTTATCCCTTCCTCAGGCTCAGGGAAATTTAAAGATGGTAACAAGTCCCATAAATACACTTCCATTTTGCGAAGAGGAAGCTTCATCAAACTACTGGATCAACCTACTGGATACTAAAAATCATGGACTCAATATAGACATTGGATTTATGACGCATTATAACTTGCCGGACATCTGATTCACATGGTACCTGCCTGACCTGACCTCTTTTTCTCCCCACCTTTTCTCTCTTTCCCTGCCCCACTCCTCCGCCCTTTTTCTTCCTGGTTCCCTAGCATTTCCATTTTATTTCTAGCACCTGTTATTATTTTATATATATATATATATATATATATATATATAATATATTATTACCACTGTAGTGTTTTCCCTTTGGTCTTTTTTTGTCCTCTGTTTTCTTCCCCCTCCTGCCCCTGATTTACCTTTTGTTTTCCTATTTTTACCCTTTTATATGTTCACTGACATCCTACCACACTTTTAGCTTCTCTCATTCCTTGGGGTCTCAGACCAGCAAAGACTCCCTCTGCCCGATGAAGGGCAACTGCACCCTAAGAACTTTTTTCCAACTACTCAGTTGGTCTAATAAAGGATATCGCATCTACCCAAAGAACCTTGCCAGCAGAAAAAGATTTTTTTTGCAGTTTCTCAGTTGGTTTAATACAAGGTATCATCTCTGAACCAAGAGTTGTAGAGTTTTGCATTTCTTTTTCTCTCAGACCAACACAGCTACCAGATGCATCCCTAAGACACGGCATCACATTCGGGTATCCATCCTTAGCCTGCCTGATTACAAATGCAAATACAAAGACCAGGGAATGGTCTCCTATCTGGGCATGGTACTTTCAAGCTCTGCCTGGCTCTTCACTAGGCAATCAGTCAGTTTGAAGGAGACGAATGGCAGCGGTATGTCAGTGGTGTACGAAATGGAGAGCTGGGAGCTTCAGGGCCCAGTCCTGTCGCTGACTTGCCGTCTGACTTGAGGGGAATCCCTTCAGCTCTCTTAAAATGGGCCCAATGCTACTCCCTTGTAGAGCCCTCCATATGCAAATACCTCTACAAAAGCATAAGGTATTCACTCATTATTCACTGCGTCCCACTTTGCATGCAAGTTTTTGCCTATATGTTCTTTCCTGGTCCTTTGTCTAGTTGAGGTTTGTTTCAAGCATAGGGTTTTCCATTGCTTGCCTGACTGTTGTATATTCTTAGCAATCGAGTGATCATGCTCATAGTGTTTTCTTCCTTTTCAAGTGCTTCTTTTCCTGTAGTCCAGGCTAAACCGTGCGCCAGAACAGCAGGGAGCTGGGCTTAGATTTTCAGTTTTGTCAATTCAGCCTTGCACGTTGAAGCACAAGCGTCAGAGCAGAACAGCAGCAGCAACGAAATCTGTCGGTTTGGATGGATTTGATGTCAGCTGCTGAGCCCCAAAGAGAAGGCAGGGTCCAAAAATATGCCTTAGTGGTTGTTGCAAACTAGTTCAAAGCCACGTCACCATCAGATGGAGCATACGTCAGGTCTCTCCTAAAATGACTTGTGGTTACACATGCTATGAATCTATGAGTCTGTCCCATGTAGAAGACAAATGTACAAGAAGCACTGCTGGGTTTAGAGCTGTAGTGCTCCAAGTGAAAGGAAGTCAGAGGCAAAATAGCAGCATTTTAACAGGACCAGATAGATACTGATCTAAATGTAAGGAGTGAGCAACTTCACTGCAGTCAATGGAGTTACTTAGGATTTACAATGTGTAAGTATGGATGTATGTATGGATGTAAGAAGGAGCAGAGTTTTCTCCGCCATGTTCTTTCATTACAAGCTTCATAAAGCCTGATGATGCTAGCCAACTGGGGGTGTGACTTGGCCCCATTTATGCCACCTGTGGTGGTCTTTAGTGCCAGCGGAAGGTACCTATGGGAGAAGAATTGCAAATGTCAGCGCCCCCGCTTCCTGCTGGTTTCTGATACCACGGAGGGCCAGGAGCAGAAAGCTTGTTGGTAGCTTCATAAAATATTTAAAGGACTTCCTGAACTAATTAAGCATATTATTTTATACCATAACCCCTGTATCTCTTACACTTCCTTCCAATTCATTTGTTGCTGCCACTCAAGTCTGTGGGCCAAATTCTGTTTGCTTGCAGAGGTGGATCCCCGTTCACTTCATGGACTTAAACCAGTGCAGCTGGGAGGCAAATCTGGCCCTTGCTCTTTCCAGGTGAACGTGCTCTTTCACTCTTTCCAGGTGAACATGTCATAACAAAAAGGGACAGCACCAGCTCGCATGTACATTCAAGTGACTGCCTTTGAGTCAGAGTTACCCTAGATTGACACTGGTATAGTCCAAAGCAAAGTTTCCCTGAGATCTCCAGGCAAGCTGCTGCCAGCTCATGGCTTAGGGCTAACTTCCATTAGGCAGACAACTTGAGCGTTACTGTTAAATAAGGTCTGTGCCTTCAGTTTGACACCTGCTACCCCAGCCTGTTTATATGTAATGTAGCACAGCAAATATAGTGAGGCACTTGCACGCATCTCAATAGACCAGGTCCTGCTTTCCACTCTGAGTTTCATTAGTGTAAACCACGGGTGGCCAACCCACAGCATGCATGCCAGGAGTAGCACATAGCAAATTAGGATGGGGGCAGGCAACACAGCATCAGATGGGGCAGTGAGCGCAGGACAGGGAGCAGAAAACAGAGCAGCAGATCAACATGGAGTACAGGACATGGGGCAGAAAGCAAAGTGGAAGTTTGGGCAGGGAAGTGGATCAGAGTGGCACCTGGGGAGGATGCAGGGTTAATTTGTGGCATGCAGGGTTAACCTGTGACAAAAAGGTTGGCCCCCACTGGTCTAAACCATGAGGATGTGACTGAGGTCAAAATCTGACTCTGGAAATCCTAGACTTATGAAAAATCAGCAGTCAGCTAGCTTGCCCTCTGGCTAACTTGGGGAACTGAACTGTTCCTGGGCTGATACTGAAGCCTTTAATCTTCTAGGCTGCTGGACAGAATCCAGTGGATAGGGAATTAAGTTTGTTACTTTATGTGCTGACAGTCCAGACATGCAGGTGAAACAAGCTGATGGGAATCTGTCCAGTTCTTAATCAACAGCAAGCTACATTGAAAAACCCACTATCCTGGCTGGCAGTCACAGCAGAAAGAACAATGCTTGATTGAACATGGAAGCCGAACTCTTTGTATGCGCACAGGGTGATTCTGCAGGTCAGGAGCAAGGCTTTTATGGCTGGGTTAAGCTTCAGTGAAGCTGGGAGCACTCCATTTAAGCAAGCTGGAAGAAGCTGTTAAACTCTACTAATGGATGCAACTACACTGAACGTCTCTGTCCCTGGGATGCATCTGGTATCTTTCTAAGCAGTGTGCCTTACAACAGCAGGGGCTGTATCTGTAGATCCCTGTTTCCCGCACCAGCGTGCAGATTAGATAGTAGCTGCTAAAACCATGTCGTCATTATCAAAATACCTTCAGGAGTTTATAATTACAAGGCAGCCCAACAGCGCTTGTTAGGAACAATCTGCAGAGGGTCCTAAATTTCCGTTAATTAAGGTTTGCGGTCTGTTAGCAAAGTGATGCTGCCATGTAGTATAAGATGTGAGTGTCTATTATTTAAAATTAATTTCATGCTGATTCTATTCAATTCCTCTTTTTTCCGCCTTCAAATGACTCACTGTGGGGATTCATGCCAGGAGCTTTTCTCCTGTTTTGTGGGCCACATCCTTACCTCACCACACCAGGGAAATCTTTGGGAGCGGGATACGTGGACCAGTGAGCAGCCCTACTTCACACCCAGCCTATCATTCTCTGACAACCCCTTTTTCTTCTCAGTCCTCTGAACCAGTTTAATGTAGAACAAACTCTGGCAGAGCAGGGATTTTCCTGTCTACTGGCTTCTGTAATGAAGCCCCTTTCTAAACTGGTTGTCTGCCAGTTCATGACCACACGAAGCCTGCCTTAGATCTAGCTAACGAAGACAGCTGGATAATTTATTTCATATCGAGCCCCTAGCTGGCTAATGTATTCTTTTCTATTAGCTCTTGCTCCGGGTCCTGATCTTTGATCCCCTATCCTTTAGACTTCCTTTTGATGTTGGTTGTTTGCCGTCAGAGCCTAATAGAGATGGTATTAGTTGGCTAGTCACAAAGGCATAGTAGAGAGGGAATAAAAAGCACCTGGTAGGAGTAAGGCAGGAAGTTTGGAAACCTCAGCTCACTGCAGGCAGAGCTGGAGCAATTTCCAGAGTATTTGACTCCGTGCTGACTGGTACTTACTTTTTCCCATGCACACAGTCCATCCCCTTCGCTGGCTCTGGAGTAGCCGTGGCTCTGCTACCTTCCTGCAGGCCGGCAGGGGGTGCAGCTGTAAAGAGCAACCCGATTCCTCTTTTCTCCGCACCCTGAAGGGAGAAAGAAGTTCACTTGTGATGCCTGGAAGGGGATAGAGGTGCTGGGGGAAGGGAAGGCTTTTGGGCAGAGGGAGTGGTGGGACGGGGCCGGGTGCTGTCCCCTTCTCCCCCTGATCCTGTTCTATTGACGAGGATCATCCTGATTCTTCAAAGGATTTCACAGAAAATATTTTCCTCCTTCAGTGTGGGGCTCCTGGGACAGAAACACACCTTGCCAGACCTTACCCCACGATTCGCATCCACCCCGGTTTGTCAATACAGCGCAGCTCCCCGCCCACTGATGTCCCGACTATTAGCCCCCTTCTCTTCCATTTCAGTGACTGGATGGGACACTACCTCTGATCTGTCTGCAAAGTGCAGCTCAGGACACCCCCCTGGCCCTGGTTTTTGTACAAGCTCACACTGAAGCCGTGCAGAATGCACTTGCCTCTCTCCTCTGTCACAGCTGTATCCATTCAACTACAGTCCATTTAAAAACACGACTATGTCAGGAGAGACCCCTGGCAGACACAGAGCTTCAATTCTGCTCCCACTGAGCTCAAAGGAAATTGAGTGGAAACAGGATTGAGCCTCTGGTTTGTACAAGGCAGAATTTGCCTATTAGCTGATACAGCTCAAGAGCTTGTTTGGTGGGAGGTTGTATACAAAGGCACGATCCTGGCCATTATCTCCCGTACCTATGTCGGAGGCGGAGGAAATGCCATGCTCCATCCCCACACTCCAGCTGCTTCGTACTCAGGCAGCCAGCAGCATTTGCACAAAAGCCAGGGCCATCTATAAAAGCTGCACTTATTTTGTCATTTCCCTTCTGTCGCAACTCAGCCAGCGCTGTGGAACATTACCTATTAGCACTGAATGGCAAGTTGGAAATCATTCCCTGCTTGTCTCTTTTATTCTTTTCTTTCTTCCCCAAGACACATGAGACAAGGGCATGCTTGGAATTAATATCAGGCACATGAAAAACTCTGGTGCACCAATTTACAGGAGTTCTGTTGGCTATTGAAGCCTGGAGAAGCATCAGGCTGGTGAAGGATTCTTCATCTCCATAATTCACTTGGAAAATAAAAGCGAATGAATGGCATTGGAATCAGATGAAGTCCCACTTCTGGGCTGCATTTTAATCTTCTGATTTTTACAGAGATATAAATAGGGCTGGGGGCCACCATAAAAGCCCACTTGGGTATTATGAAACTGCAGTTTTGTTGTTACCGTGGAACTGGTGGGGACGCGGGAATGCAGCCACTCACTGTCCGCTGGGTGGTCCCTAAGAGAGCACGGCCCCCCCCAGAAAAGCTTCACAGAAAAGAGAAACAGTAATGGATAGCCAGGCAGGGAGGGCAGCAGGCCTGCATGGACCACCTGATCAGGGACAATACTTTTCCAACAGTGACATGCTGTCTTGTAATGGAAGGGGAGAGCGCGGCATGGACTGCGGAGAAGGGCACGCTTGCCTGGCACTGGAAAAGAGCAACTCTAGCAGCCTAGAGAAGTGATGCTCAACCTTTTGGCCCTGTGGGCTTGAGAAGGAGGACAGGGCTGGTCTATGGGCTGGATCTGACCCCACGTGTCAGGGCCCTGTGTCATCCCTGCCTGCTGAGATCAGGCTCCGGGGACCCTGCACCACTCATGGGATGGGGCTTAGGGATGCTGTGCCATCTCTACCTGGTACTGTGTGCAGGGATTAGACTCTGGGGGACCTGCTGGCCCTTTGCTGCCTTCATGCAGCTCCATGTGTAAGGGTTAGACTCTAGAGCCCTGTGTCAACCCTGGCTCCATACACCAGGATCGGGCCCCATGCTGCCCTGCATACCCAATCTAGCACCCTCCAGCCAGATAACACCGCGCCAGGGGTCGAGCACCCCTAGCCTAGAGCACTGTGGGAATGTAGATGAGACTACCAGGCTGCTTCCTTCCCTCTTTCCCGAGACAGGCTGGGGGGCTCTTTCCAGGTCCCATAAACTGGAAGGAGCATTATCACTCTCACCACCACTCATAGCACCTATTCATTCGTCCCACTCTGGCAACAGATGTCCTCTGTACATATAGCTCTCCTGCGCTGCCTGCTGACCCTCCCACCTTGACTCTGCCTTTCATTTTCTCTTTGTCTCAGTACAGTTTAATGTTGGGAAGGGGATGGTTTGTTGGAAGGGAGATACGCGTGACAGTCGATGTCATTTTTCCCTCTTTGTTTCATGCTGCAGTTCATCCATGTCCCGCAGGGGAGTGTAATGTGATAGGAAAGCAGAAGAAAGGCAGAACATCAAAACAAATTAGTTGTGTTTGTTCAGGTAGAAGATGAATTGTCCAGATCAAATTACAAGCTGTCTCTCTGCAAACAATACATCATGGAGGTATCCAGTCCTATTAGAAATAACCACTCAAATTCCACTTGTTAATAATGAATTATGTAGGGAAACTTCAAAAGCTAATATTGTTTCCAGTGGCCAAAACTGGTGATTTTCACCTGCCGTTATTCAAAAGCAGGTTGAGGATCTAGAGAAAGAATAATATATTTTGCCTGCTATTTAACATTTAATAATACTATATCACCATTTCACAGTGCTCTATCAGTTTTAAATATAAATATGTAGGATCAAGCCTGCACATATAAAAGTGTGCTGGCACATTTGCACGCATCCATCTTAGGATCATCGGAAAGTAGAGCTGGAAGGGAGGACCTCAGCCCTTTGCTCAAGGCAGGATCACCCTATAATGGAAGGTGTCTTGTGTTGGTGTGCACATCTCTGTTACACGCACACATTGGGGGGATTTGCATGCCAAAATTAGCTGTGCAACAGGCTAATTCTGAGAACATTTCACTTAGCAGATGGAAGACCTGGGGTACAGAGAGGGGATAGGCAGCATTTTCCAAAGTGGTTATTGAGTATGGCTGCCTCAGGTTTTGGCTATCCAACTTATAACACCCTGAAGTGTGACTTTCACTTCTCTTTCACTGAACTCAGCTGTACTGAAAATCACACCCAAAATACCTAAAGATAGGTGCCCAGAGATCAGTAGCCTCTTTTGAGAACTTAGGCCAAGTCCATGCTGAAACACAGTGGCTGAAGGGAACATGGGAGACTGAGTCCCTGTAATCCATGGACTAAACAACCACAGACTTTGCTTCTAAAGGATAACATTTCATACACTTGCATACAGACAAGACTCGCTTCTGGCACCCTAGAAATGCTGCCACTTCTGGTGTGGAACGTGGCAGCTGGGTGGAGCTGTCCCTTAAGCACTCCACCCTGTTAGAGCAGGAAATGAAAAAGGATGTCATAAGCAACTGAAACTGGAAACCAGACTGGAATAGCCTGTGCTTTTTCATGCCAGCAGCATAATAAGGAGAACATTTAGAAATAAAGATGTTAATTTTCATGGGCCTGACTCAATGACAGTGGCTCCCTTACTACATGAGACCTCTGCAGAGCTAGTGTTTCCAGGCTGTGAAAGTTGCATGGGGCGAGCTTTGAGCTTCCTCTGGGTAGCATTTTTCCTTGTGTTGCTCTTAAGGTCACTGCACCTCGTATCATGGCAAGCCTCTTGCCGTGGAAAAAGCAGAGATGGGACAATGAGGAGAGAGGATTGTATCTGTAATTGCTCAGCAGCAATTATCAGCCATTGTGAATTGTATCAGCTCTCACTGGGCTCTGTCATTAGCCTGGAGTTGGGGAAAATATTTAATTTGCAACACTGCTTTGTTTGTGTCACTAGCAGAAAACAGTGCTGCCTGCATACAGACACCCTGTGGAGACAAGGCAAGGTTCGTGCCACTCGTACAGAGGGTGATATAGCTAAGAGGGCCAAGCCTAATGAGGTTTGCTGCCAGAGTGTCTTGCACACCCTCCTAGGGTCAGCCAGAAGCCAATACAGACCTTGGCTCAACGTGGAGCAGTCGAAGGGCCTAGGATACATCCCACAAACCAGGCATAGCAGAAGTGCCATGGGGACCAGATGTGTGTGGCATAGAAGCAGTGAGATGAGATTTGAACCATCTGGAGCCGGCTCTATTCTGGGGGAATACCTAGCTGAGCATGGAGTATAACTATTGCCCTACTGTGTTGCACAGCAGTTGGACTGAGGGATGGGGACATAGCTCTACAGCAGTGGTTGGCACCCCCCCCCCAACGCATGCCAGAACATGGCACACAAAGGCATTTTGCTTGGCATGTGTGCCTTATGGCAGATGGCAGGGAAGGGGTGGTGGCTGCGCTGCCACACCCAGGATTGGGCTCCTTGCAGCTCCTCCGTGTCTGCCCAGAGGTGCACATGCACCCGTCGCCAGCAATGAGCCGGGCTGGGGCTCTGAATACCTTGGTACAGCTGCTTGTAGCCTCCCTGTCGCCTGCTGTGAGCAGCCCAGGCTCCATGGCAGGTGGCAGGGGCCTGCCCAGAGCCCAGGCTGGCTGCGGCAGGCAGCTAGGAGGCTGAAAGCTGCTGCACCAAAGTCTGTGGAGCCCCAGCCTGGCTTGTTGCTGGAGACTGGTTCACGTGTGCCTCCGGGCAGATGGTGGGGATGGGCTGGGCTGCACTGCCACAAGGATCAGGCCCCTTGTGGCTCCCCCGCCGTCTGCCCCAGGCATGCCAGCATCTTACAAGTCAAGGTTGGGGTGTTTTAGGCATTCTGCCCCAAAACATTGCCAGCCCTTGCTCTGCAGGCATCAAATCCAGTGCTCATAACTCTAAGCAACTCCATTCTCATCAACAGAAGAAGCTTCTTCCATGCTTCTGGCCAAAGCCACGTCTGCTCCAGAACAGCAGTATTGACTTTCTTCTTTTGGCACGTTATTCCAGGTATCAAAGTTATCACAAGACTCTTCTGCCACCTGATCCCCCTGCCAATTCCCACAGCTCCCTCACTGCTGTCCTGAAAATCTGCCACCAGCATCAGAAACAACAGCAGACTTCATTAAGGGATGGCAGCTTGCCAAGGTCCCTGAGGCAGATCCGACTTGGCAGTGCCACATTCAGGGGCCAGCAGTTTGAAAACGTTGCCCAGTATACAGCCGGGCCTATGGGAAGTGCATGCCGTCCTAGGTCAAGTCTTTTGCTGGCCTGAAGTTCCTCCCTAGAGAGAGGCTCCAAGGCACCCACACCCCAAGCAAAATACCTTCCCTCTTAAAGCTAAGATTGGCTGCCAGCTCCACTTTTGCTCTCAAATTTAACAAAGCTCCATGCCAGAAAGTGCAGAGATCTTTCCCTGACTGGGAGTTCATCCTCTGCGCAAGTCTCCCATGCTGGAGATCTGCCCTGCACTTATGTCACAAGTGAGACAAACAAGTGGATCCGTCTCAGCCCGCAGGGAGGAATATCCCCCAATCCAATAAAGTTTGACAGGAGGAAAGCTGGGGCTGGGGGAGGGAGTGGGAGGCAGTTCTGCTTGGCGCTGGAGCTGTGTGTGGGAGGCTTCCCCAGAGCTTACTTTGGCAAACCCAAGGCAGCCCTATCAGCCCATCACTGTTAGGAGCTCTAAATTTATTCCATTGTATGGAAAAATAAAATAAAGTTAGTTCATTTCACAGGCTTTCTTGGATCTGAACATCTCAGCCCCAGAGAATCGGACAGAGATAAAAGAATAGCAACAAAATGACTTATTCCCACAGATGCACTGGTTTATCCTTCTCTCGGTATTATCGTTTCATGGCATTGGCCTCCAAGGGCAGTATCCCAGCGTTCCTAAACTTTGATATCATTCCAAACAAGTGAAATCTTGATACCAAAAAAATTTCCCCGGCTAGGTACTCTCCGTTCCCGCTCGCAGGATAAAAACATTTCTGCATTGGTAATTGAGAGAGACCAGCTGCATAAAAGCAGGACGATGACAAACCAGCGGCAGCAGAAGAAAGGTGAAGGGCTTTGGGTACCACTTGGAAGCAGGCAGATCCCTGTGGCACATGGGTATCGCAGCTCTGTTCAGATAATGGACAATACCCTGATTATGTGAATGAACTCTGCATTGTGCATCAGATTGTGTACACGCCTGCTTTATAAAGAATAGAGATTGCAGGATGAGAAAAGGATCTGTCTTCCAAGTAGCTGCTTTGCTTTGCATCCAGGATTTGTCCACAGTGTGTCTAGAATAATTATTAAGCAAGTTATGATGGGAGAATTTTAGTTACCCAGCATCAAAAAGAGTGGTGAGGACGTGAGAAGTGGGAAGGCCAGAATACTTAATAGTTGATTAGATCTAAAAAGCATCATTTATTTTTCAAGAAGTGCCATAGATGTAAGATCAATGGCTTGGGATGGGAGGCTGTTTGCAAAGGCCTTAGATCTAATTGTACTCAAGCATTCAGCCAGGTTTTCTCAGACTAATACCATCCACCATTACTCTCGGATGGATGGGAACTGTACTAGAGGACAGCAATATTTTGCATTGTCGAATTGTTCAGCAACTGCCTAATATTGCTTTTGAGTTGTTGTTCCCAAGCGCAGTGTCTTTTCCCTTTGATCTTCTTGTAATTTTTGTGGCTGATGCTAGTTGAAAAAGAATTTTTTTTTAAATTGCTTTTCCATTTTCCCTAATCTTGGTATTTCAAGTACAACTGCAGACCAATAACATCAGGGGAAGCAGTGTGTTTCATTATAGATGCATGGAAATTAAGGTCCATCTGCTTTGGGAGACTGGTTCAAGCAATGCTTGGGAGAAACTAGTATGTGTTTGTTTCTGGATAATTCCCTGTCTGATACTCAGGTGAGTAATAACAGTACTTAGCTCTTACTGCTCAAACATCACTGACCTTCACAACATGCTAGCAGAGCCATGAGTCAATGTGTGCTTCCCCATTTTGAGAGAAGGGGGCAGAGGGGTGAAGCCAATTGCCCCATGGTCAGAGGCAGGAGTCTTTTTTCTGTGTATAATCCATAGATGTTAGTTTGCAAGAAATGCATTCTCCCAGGGCTGGGAATTGGAAGGACTTCAGCATACGCCGTGAATGACTAGCGTTGCAGCTGCTTTGTCTCCCTTGTGGTAAATGCCTTCCCGTGGACTTTCCGTTCCTACTCGTTCCTAAGTCCATGTTTGTTCCATGTGTGTGAAAGATTGACAGTAGCTTTACAGCACTTTTGCATGTCATAAATCCTGGGCTGGGCTGGTAGTGGGGCCTGGCCTCCGGCATAAATTGGAGGACTCCATCAGGCTTCCCACATGCACGCATTGGCCCACAGCTTTGTTAAGCCACAAATGGGAGCTATCTGGTCTTACCCTTCCTTTTCCTTTACCTTTTGACATGCCCTTTGCTGCTTGGTGCCAGGACAACTCCCACACAGAGGGAGATAGATGGCTACCCGGGCTCTCACACTCCTCTGCAGACCCTTATGCTTCTCTGTCAGATATGGTCCTATTTGCTCTCTGCTTTGCTTTCTGACAAAGGTGTGACAAGAAAATGTGTTTTTGTTCTGAACTGCATTAAATATCACACAGCAATATGACCAGCAAATAAAACATCAGAGTATCCCATTAACAGCCCTGTTGCCGCTGAGTATATGACGAAAAGTTAAGGAGGAAGATAGCGAATGAGTGTAAAAACAGTTTCCATCTGCAAATCTGGAGAGGGTTTCTCAACTCTCCAGACTTCAGAGCCATACAGATGTGGTCAGCCTCCAGATTGCACTTTACTTCCCAGCCCAGGGGTGTCATCAAAGGACATGAGTCATTGCATCTCTTCCTCTGAGTGTCGGAGCAATCACTGTAGGCAACCAATTATCCTAACTCCAGCTGTAACATCACAGGTTAAGGGGAAACTTCTTCTTGCAACCTCTTTTTCCTGTTATGGGAGTGCAGCTCTGCATAGCTGCAGTTTATCCAGTTATGGGGTTAAAGGCAAGGACGCAAGAAACAAGATCAAAGAGAAAGAAGAGAAGGAGGACGAGAAGATGATGGTGATGATGAAGAAGATGAGCCTAGAAAACTCCAATCAACCAACAACAAAAAATACTTGTTTAGCCTGTCACAAAAAAAAAAAAAAGAGGCTTAAATAAATATAGATTTTTGTAATGGGAATTCTAGCCAAGGCTTATGGTGAGGGGTGCTCTGGAGTATGCCACTGGTAATGTAAGTAGTGGATTGGTACAAAACTGCCCAAGTGGGAGTTATTCCATTTTCTGATAAGTACTTTTAAATGAAACAATGGTGGCTCTTGCAGGAGAGGGGGGAAATCCTTCCATGTTCTGCATCCCTGGGGCAGTGAGAACGGGGCCAGCCTAGCAGGGCAATGTTGGGGGCAGACATTCATTATCCCAGGCTTTATCAGAAGACTGAACACGCGATGCAGGTAAGGCTCAACCCAGGCCTCTGGTGGGAGTTTCTCTAGTGGTTTCTCACAGGACCAGCAGCAGAGAGCAGGGAAGAGGACTGCAGTAGGGTGGAAGGCCCTGCAAGCTGTTTGGAGGGGAGGGGATTCAGTACCTCTCAGGACTGGGCCTCTGAAGCCCCCTCCTTCCAATGAAATAAAAATGATGAATGTAGGAAGCACATGAACAGGTGGGAACCAAGATGTGAGCTGTGTAGAGCAGCCCCTGAAACAGCAATAATTTTCCTAAGGGAGGATAATCGCGCAGTGATTGAGGAGCTGTGCCCAGGCCCTAGTTCTCAGCAGCTCTTGCCTTTGGCAGCATTCAGACCCAAATGCACAATTTATAGGTGGTTTCTTTTGTTCTTAATATGCTTGAGGAGGTTCCCCAGACCTGAACTTTGCTGCTGGCCCCTAAGTCTACAATGTGCAAGATCACATCTCATGAAGCGGACTCTGCTACATCACAGATCCAGCTCGGATTTAACATATTCCCTTTAAACCATGTGAAACTCGCTGAAATTCACACTGCAATCATTTTGGTCTTCTACAACTCTCTACTGCTGCTTGTCCTTTGATGCAGGTCTGGGGCAATCCATTGGGTGTCAAGATTATGAATGGTGAGGCCAGAGGGATTATTGTGTTCATTTTAGTCTGACCTCCCATGTGCCGCATGCCACAGGATTGACATGAAATTAATTTTGACTTCAACTACAGCAAATCTTTTAGAAAAATACTCAGTGTTGAATTAAAAGTTGCCAGTGATGGAGAATCCATCACCACCTGTGGGAAATTGTTTCCATGGTGAATTACTCTCACTGTTAAAAAATTGCACTTTATTTCTAATCTAAATTTGTCTAACTTCCATTATATCATATTATATCTCTGTCTGCTGGAAAGAAGAGGTCATCATTGAAATTTTGTGCCTTGTATAAGTCCTCAAAGATTGTGATCTAATCATGCCTTCACCTTCTTTTCGATAAGCTAAATGGATTGCAATGTGTATAGAAATGAGAATCATAAAAGTGCTATGAGCTGAAGTTACCAGGACTTGGGAACTGTTCTGGGTCATATGGTGACCGAATGTAGGTAAAACGTGACCTGCTACTCATTTCATTAAAAGCAGCTTCAAAAAGCGGTTAGAAATCTAGTCTGACCTGTCGAACTCACAAGCAGGCAAGATATACCTGCCCTTCAGGATTTTTCCTTGTGTTTATATACATTTTTTGTCTTGTGGCTTTGAAAAGAAAAGGAAGACATCAGAGTGTATGCTTGAACTCAATGAAGAATTTAAGAATTGACTCCAGATTAGGAAGACATTTGGAAATAAAGGAGGGAGACTGGGTCCAGAGATGAAACATGCAGCTTACAAAACCACCAATTTTATTTACCCTTTACCTGCAGTCACATCTTAAGAATTAAAAACATGATCCTTAGTTGGTCTCATATATTTGGCAGTAGAAGTTATCCTGTTTTAGAGCACTGACTTATTGAAATTGGCATGTAAGCGGGGGAGGCAGGTAGGAAGAGTCTGCTTCTGATATTTCTCATGCCCTGTCTCTGGAAGGCCCTTTCAAGTAAAACCACAAATTAAAGACCAGTTTGTCCCATGCACACAAAGAGGGGCTGCTGCTCCCAAGATACAGTCTGAAAGAGGGGTGTGCACTGCTACACCTGCTCCAGATCCACTCCTCGTGACACCTTTTTTGCATCTCTTCATACACCAAGGTCACTGTTCTTTGCTTCTATATTGGGCCCAGACTTCAGACATCCAGGTTGTGACTTAGCTCATCTTTCCTTCTAAAGGCTTATTTGTCTTCTACCCTCGCTGATAAAGTACTACTTAAACATACTGCAAATTGAATTCAGTGTTTATTACAGCTCTGCGGTTGATGGGTCTGCCAACACAGGCCATTGACCTAAATGAGAAAATAAAAGCACATGCCAATGAAGTTCAGGTTAGCTGTAACACTTATTAGAGAAAGGCATGGCTGTAAGCTCGATCTCTGTTTACCCACCTTCAAAGCTAAAAATGTCTATACTGTCTTATAGGAGCAACAGCTACTGTGCAGGGGAATAACTAGACTTCAAAGAGTCTAGATGGGAACTCCCAGTCTTCAGGGCTGCCTTTTATTGTCTACTAAGGACCTGCGCAACAGGACAAGCTGGCTGAACTAACCCTATCTTTGTGTAGGACTCGTGCGCTCAGGCTTCCTCAGCAGGTGGGCACTTCCCATGGCATCCATCAAGAGGGTCTATTGCCTATGGTAGATTGAAGAAATTGTAGCTCTCCTTCTCTGAGATCAGCACTATGCCACGTGATCGATAAAAGTTGAAAACGTGTGATTTATATAAGTGCACAAGGCAGGGCTGACTTCCCAGTGAATCTTTGGAAGTACAGATATCAGGGAAATTAGAGTAAGAGATGAGACTCGAGACTAGAACAGAACTATAAAGCCGTTTGTTCAAACTGTATATGAACCAATGGCCACAAACTATGGACTGCTGCAGAAACTGCAGAAACTATAAGAGTGATATACTCATCTCAGCTTTCTCAACCTTAAAGAGTCACAGAAAAGTAGGTCCTGTGTTTGCCCGCTCCATCTCTGCTGCATTTCCACGGCGTTTGAAGAGAGACAGAATTCAAGGCATTCTGCTCCCAGTTGGCCAGCGGCTGAGCTGTGATGGGGTCTCAGTGGGATCTGTAGTCTGGGGACTTGTACCCAGTTTATGTTTGGTGGGCAGAAAGCAAGCAGTGAGGCAGCATAGCTGTACGCAGCACTGTGTGAGCTGCAGGCTGAATTCCTGCCAAATGCCTCAGCACTGTCTGCTGTATGAATGAGTAACACCAATAGGAAATCATTTCCATTAAATATTGTCCTTACGTGACTGCCACAGGTAGCTGTTCCACGTGAGGCGAGAGGGAGAGCACCCCGTGAATGGATTCATACAGGGTCCCAGTTTCACGCCCAGCTAGGAGCCAGGGGAAAGCCCACCAGATATCCATCCCATAGATGTCAGGATGTGCCAGTCTAAGCTAGTCCAGGCTACCTCTGCAGTGGTGCCATTCCCAAGAGGAGGCCTGCTGAGATAGGAGGGGAGGTGCAGCCACAGTGTTTTGCCCTCCAGCTGTTCTCCATGACCTGCATGGGCTCTGGGATCAGGCCAGAATCCTGAAGATGAATTTTTATGCCCTGGCCCCTTTTGGGTTGCAGCTCTAGCTGTTTATTTAGGTATTTACAGGGGAAGGTGGACAGAGAGATTGGGGGAGGGCTTAACACTTTGGAGCGATTATTCCTAACCTGCCCACTCATTGCTGGAAATGCTCACTGGTCTCTGGCCCAATGTGACATCTCTTTTAAGAGCTTAGAATGAGAAACATTCCCCTGAGAGGCACTAAAAATGGGAGACTGCACACTCTTCAAGTTAGTTTGGGTGATGTTTCATCTGCGTGTGCCACCGTACCATCTCCAACTCACCCACAGGCATTGCTGTCCTGCTGCTGCGATGAAGCGTTCCTCTTACTCAGAGCTGGGTTGCAATGACATCGCCTTGCCAAATACGATCTGGGTTCTATTAATGTTGTAATGCTTTTTTTTTCTCATTCAGGTCATGCAGGCCCCAAACTGAATCACGTTCCAGTCCTTTGGCAGCTTCCTGTGAATTGCAGACTGTCCGATATTAATCACATTAGTGTAAACAACGAGCTTGGAGCCAAAACCTTGGCCTCCATCACCTCGAGGAGCCCTTCGCTATCTGCAAATGAGCCTGCGCCTGCAAAAACAGCTCCTCGCATTCAAACCTTGTCACTGGGTGGTACCCACATAAAGGCAGAGGTGAGAGAAATCTCTCATTGTTTGGATAAAAAAGCCCGAGTCAGATTCTTTCCTCCTTGTGAGATTAGTTTCCACCAGGAATAGTCTGAGCCTTGAAGCTGGCTGCACAGAGGCCGTAGGCTTTTCTCTGCTGGATACCCCTCACAAGCGGTCAACTGGCAGGACTTCTTCTGGTCTCTGTCCTTTAAAGTGGTGATGCTGTAGCTGCCTAGAATGATGGTGTATTTGAGCCTGAGAAATATGTGTCTGAATCCAGCCATGAAGATATAGGGGTGGGGGGCAGTGTTCTTCATCAATCCTGGCAATAGTCGTGTAATGAATGTTGGACACCTTCTCTGAAAGAGAACTTTCTGCGTCATGGGCTTTTCTTGGAGGCTTTGGCTGGAGAGAAGAGGGGGAGTTTGTTTAGTTTGCATGAAAATGGGGACAAGGAGGATTTGATTGTTCTTTTGGTGGCAGCATAAAAGAAACTGCCACTCCTTTGTCAAACTGAAAATGCAGCTGACCTGCCTGATAACTAGAGACTTTTAATTCTGTGCTGAATTTAAGGTAACAAGTTAGGTTTCCCCATCCTGACCTGGCTGGGTCTATTTTACTTTTCAGTCACTGGATACGCACGTGGTTGTTTAAATGGTTCCCGATGGTTTGATTAATACAGTAATACGCCCCCCTCCGCAGAGTCCTTTCTTCACTTCTGACAACCATTCTTCTAGCTAATAACTTGTTTTCTCACATTTTCTAAAAGCAACTCACTTAGACAAAAATAATGCTGAACTTGTAAAGACATCATTGTGAATATCAATGAAGGTTTTCTTTTCCTTCTGCTCCAAATTCCTCCAGAGAGCTCAAAGTAAATACAGTCAGCTGTAGCTAACACAGAAACTAACGGGGGAGGCATATTTGTCTGAAGCTGTCTATTAGACACAGCTCATGCTACAAACTTCAGAACTGGAGCCAAACGTCTGCAAGTTAGACATGCATTGAAGCTGAGATTTTTCTGCATCATCATGTATCCGGTCTACTTTCTTATCTGCTCCTATGGAAAAATTCTATAGAATTTAATACAATGAAAACGTGTTTATACAAATTGTTTTAAACCAAACTGTGGAATTACCATCATTAATGTTACTAAAAATTCTGGGTGATGATTTTCAAATGCAAAAGGTATTGCACATCATGAAGTAACTCTTTTTCTGGATCCCCTTTTGATGGATGGAGACAAAAATAATAATTGGTTGCCTAGGGAGCAGGGATCCTGACCTCAATTCAATCTGGGTAAATAGGGCACAGGCCCAACCAATGTTTTAAAAGGGGTAGTCATAATTTCCAATGATGAGGAAAATGATGGGCAAACTGACTGGAAGGAGAGCTGCAGACAGGAAAATGTAAATGAAATATGGGAGTTCTTTAGGAAGAGTTCAGTAAGTGGCCAGAACACCGTAATGCCTCAGTCAGGAAACAAGACAATTCTGGCTAGTTCAGAGGCAAAGTGAAAGCAATAATTAGATATAAAAAGCAGGGTGAATATTAAGCAGTATGTAAATTAAAGCTAGAAATAGAGAGTGTTAAAAGTTATGAAGTTCAGAGAATTCATAAGGGAAGGTAAAGACAGTGGAGGTACGGATGATATTTTTAAAACTATATTAGGAACAAAAGAAATCTTAGCAATAGTGTGGACCCACTTGCAGCTGGAGACAACTACATTGCTTATGTCTCAGAAAAGACAGAAATATTCAGTGCCTATTTATATTACACAGAAGCAGGATGATGCACCTGTATCATAAGAGGAAGTTGAAGTGCTTTCCAGTCTATTAGTTAACTGAGGAGGATGTTAGACAAACTCTACTAGGAATAATGACCCTATGTTTAAATCAGCATGCCTTGATACCTTACACCCAGAGTTGTAAAGGAGTTGGCTGAGGAGCTCTCTAGCCTACTGATAGGTTTTCATCAATCTTAGGATATCTAAGGAGACTGGACGAGTGCAAATGTTGTATTGATGTTCAGAAAGGACAAGTAGAAAATATCTATCATCGTTCACCTTCCAGCAACATTGACTGCAGTGGCTTCCTGCCTGCCTTCTTCCACAGTGTGTTACTCTAGCCAAGAGTGCAGTACTATGAATGAGGGGAACATTTCTTCCTGCCCTCCAGGGTGATCATTTAGTAACTGGAAGCAGGAGTTTGGTTAATCTCTTCCTCGGTTTGTGCGAATGAGGAACATAAAGGTAGTGTAATGATTTATACTGTTAAATAGAGCGTGCTATGCCAGTGGACAGATATCTCTCTTTGACTACCAGTCCAACTCTCTTCACAGCTCATCCACAATTTTCTGTCTAAAGACAGTGAAGTCTCAGAGATGTATTCACGTGGATTCACTCTTAGTCCCATTTCCTGATGTATAATTTATATTTACATATTTCCTCTGAACTTGCTCACCTGATTCCCCTCTATGGAGAAAGGGAGGGTTATGCAAAGCACTGAATTAAGTCCTGAATTAAACTCTTGCCTTCAGTAGAGATGAATTGGGCTTTACTTACAATGCCCCAGGCTTAGCTTGGCTAAAAGCTACATTTTAATCAGTTCTAAGTCAGATACTCTTGCAGCCAAAGTTTAGCAAATGAAACTCTCATTGAATATAAAGTCTCATCAACGGGTGGCAAAAAAATTATGAGGCAGCAGGACGGCAACCCAGTACCCATGGGCTTTAGAAAGTTGAAGCCTCTTCAGATTTGCAACAGAAAGGAGAAATAAAGGGAGAAGAGAAAACTGTAGTAGCTAACTTGGAACCTGAAATATGGGCTCTAAGAGTTTGGCTCTAGAGGTGGCTCCAGACCAGACTTTTCTCTAAATCTTAGCATTTCAGAAATAATGAGCCTAAGATCCAATTCCCCTAGGCCACCTGCATTTTCCCCATTACAAAGATGGAAGAAACCCAAAATTTTTTGTTCTAGGGAGGAGCTGATAAAATGGGGTCTTGATCTCAACTAGCTTCACCAAACCACAGCTTCTTTGGTTCTTTTTGTCAAAACTAGGAGCCAGTTTTAAATCTGCTTCATGCAGAATTTACAAGGCAGGAAGTCAGTTTTACATTTTGACCTACATTTTCAAAGCAATTTATTTGATGGGAAGATTGCCTGCTAATCTCCCTTGTTAGAGAGCCTTGCTGCTTACTATTAAAGTTTTTTTACACATTAAAAACCCTGGGCTTACCTCTTGCACGTATGTAACTTTAGCCCTAAGTATTGTACCCTATGGTGAACTGCTGTGGGGGGGTAAAGCCAAGACTAACACCACTCCTTCCATGCAAACTGCCCTCTCCCCTTGAACGAGCAGAAATGGGCAGGAATTCAGCTTCTCAATTAATCTGATAATCACTTCAAGTCCTGCTCTCCTTAAGGTGGGCTTGGTTCAGTTTCCACAACCCATTTTGTTCTTTGTTCCTCTGGTGTGAGTACAATGCAAGTTCCAGCTGAAGTATTGAACTCCTTTTCATTAGGATCAGGACAGAGACCACAGAGGACTGTGTCTGTGTCGCCAGATCGGTTTCTCGTCCTAGGATGGCTGGTATTATCCTTTCCCCTCCTGCACTTACTGTCTGGTTCAGCCCTCCACCAAGCAACCTTCAGCTGATAGCAGACTTCAGTCTGTCACCTTGAGATCCAAGGGCTTGCTTGCTCACTGCAGTTATTTTGGAAGAGCTATTGTGCTTTTAATTCACACCCTTGCTTAATTCACATTAACACTAACAGTCAAGCGTAGACAAGCTCTGTGTTCCTGTGTGGCAATACACTGTTTGGAAACAAGGATGGGAGTGTTAATATGACTGTAAGGTGTTCAGCTCACTCCAGGCGGGTGCTGTGCACCTGTAGTTCCTGCTGACATGCAGGGAAGATGCGGGCGCTTGTTCCTTCTCAGCATTTGTCCTACTGGTTGCTAAGAGACTCTGCACTGCCGGGCAGTTCTGGAAGGCCTGTACTTGCTCTGTAGCAGAGTGCGACCCAGATGGGGTTGGTGCCGCAGGTGGGAAGTCCTCCTGTGTAATTACAGGCAGCAGGTGATGTAGCTTTTGCCAGATAAACAGAGATGTCTGTGGTCTGCATAGTTTTCCCCCTGGATGGTATCAGTTGAGAAGAACATCTGAACGGTGGAGGCTAACATTTGACCACGCAGGTCACGAGTAGAGCACCAGCCTTTGCAAACAGGGTAGAAGAATGCTCTTCTGCTTATATAAACATTGGTGGCAGCTCATCAGTATCTTTGCTGTCATGTGCTGCATTTATGGGCATAAAGATTAGCCACAGGATTAGGTTGTGGGTTTCCTCCTTTTCCACCTCCTGCTGCCTTATTATATTGCAATTCAAATTGCATGACTCGGCTTCAATGAAAGCTTTTCCTTGGCACAGTTCCTTGGCTGGATTTATTCGCTAGACAGCACTTGCACAGTCTGTTTTACAGGCAGAGCAGGTAATAACACCTACATGGAAGATACAGTTGCCCAACACTTACCCTTATAAACCTTATTTTCATTTATTTATACCTTGGGAAATGTTTGCCACTCAGGCAAACTTTTTCTTTGCCAGCTCTTGAATGGTCTTTTATATACATCTACTCCCCGAACGGTTGGGGTCCCTGAGTGGGGACCTGTGTGGTGGCATTGCTGGGGCAGGTCTCTCTGCTGAGGAGTCCCTGGGGGTCTGGTCCAGTAGGGTTGCCAGAGGGGTGGCCGGTCTGGCGGGCCTTCACACCACGGCCTGGTTCTGGCAGGCTGGGGTGGCGGACCTCACCAGTGTGTCAAGTCTCTCCTTGGCCCTCGCATCCCTTTTGGTGGTTCTTCAGGAGCTTCAGGGCCTCAAACTCAGTGCCACAGAGGACACAGTAGAAGGCTAGGCACAGCTGGTGGAAGCGCTGTAGGTGTTTATGCAGGTCATCGTGCGACCTGTACTGCCTTGGTGGGTGGCAGGTCGGGCAGAGTGGCTTCCGAGGGAGGGGGAAAGGGAGGAGCGTGAGTGCTGCCGTGTCTGCACACTCGCCTGGGTCATCTGTCGGGGAGTCTGGTGTTGGGGGGGAGGGGGGGGAGGGTCTAGGGCTCCTCCACCAGGGAGGGGAAGTCCTCCTTGGGACTGCCGGAGTCCGGGGGGCATCGCCACTTGGGGCCTGCCATCATCGCTGAGGAGCCATGGGGATCTGGAGGGGTCTGCCATTCCTCAGGTTGCTCCGCCATCATCCGGGGGGGGGGGGTATCCTCAGGGTTTGGGGTCCTCTGCCTGGAGGTGGCTCTCATCATCTGGGGATCCAGACTCTAAGAGTCTCGCTGCCTCCAGGGGTCTGCCAGTGGTTGGGGGTCCATGGTCACTTCTTGGGGTCCCCACATCGTGGGGGTGCATCAGGGTTCATCGATGACTTGGGGTTGCTGGTCCACCCTCCTGTGAGGGCCCTTTGCAACCTGTAGTCGGTGGTCCGCCCTAGCTGGGGGTTTCCTGGCTGCTAGTCAGCTCTCTTTCTAAGTCTATCATTCTGACAATCTGCCGGACTAAGCTGGCACTGATCCTGGAGGTACTGCAATACCAGGCCAGGCTCGAGGAGAAAAGCAGCAGTTCTCTGTCTTTCCAGCAATTAAACTGATAAGAACAGATTGAATTTTATTAGTGGATGTTAAGAGTCATGAACCAAAAAGATGACAAAGCCAGAAGGAGTGCCCAAGCGAGGGACTAACATAAGAAGGATGGGGTGAGAATGCAATTAGGTTACAGAAAATACAATGTTAGTCAACTAAGCCCAAGGGGTGGGGAAAGGGAGCTTCCCCACCAGAGAGTCAAACTCTGGTCTCCCACACGACAGGCAGGGATACTTACTGTCATCTTAATGGGGAGAGGCTATGCTTGCTTTGAGCTTTCAAGAGGCTGGGAAGTGATCCTTCAAGAGGCCAAGATGCATTCTTTTAAATGCATCTACTTATTATGATCCTCTTTGTAACCAATGCAGGAGGAAGGGAAACAGATATCTAGCTTCTCTTCCCTATCCTTTACTTTGGTCATTTTGCATCTAAATTACGAAGGAACCGAAACTTGATTGCTTAGCAGAGGCAAACACTTTTAGTCAGACTGGTTAGAACTCTTGTTTTTTTTAATTGCCTATTTAATTCAAATACCCAACCAGAAACTGGAAAGAAAAATCTTTGTTAAAAATTTAGTACATGCAGCCCCTCAACCGAGACCTGGGAAGTCCAGATCTATGGTTCTCAGAATAGTCCTTAAAAAAACCTAGACAAATCCAGGATTCTAGTTTTGTGGTATTCCTGATATTTTTTTTTTTTTAAATAATGAAAAGAGAGGTGAGGTTTTATGAACTCTGTCAGAACAGATTTATACATCAGAAAGAAGTGAAAAGGGTTGAGACCCATTTTTCCCCTCTGCAGGTTACCTTTTAGATTTGGTATGTGAGTGCAGAATTTAATTACTGTAGATTGCACAGATTTGGATGGCTGGTTTTGACAGCGAGACAATAAAAAAAGAACATTTTGTTCTAACACTGATTGTTGCTATTTTTTCCCACGTGGAAAATTATGAACTAACAAGAGTTCCCTCTGGTAGTTTTGGGAGAAGATTACAGTCCTCCAGCTGGACATTCACCAGGCTGCTGGGTTTCAGCTCTACCACTTTGCACCTCTGTGTTCTTACACCTTTGTTAATCTTGGGAGGCTTCAGCACTGCTTAATTTATGGCTTTCCAGGACCCTGTAGTTCAGCTGCCTTGGCCCTCCAGGGCTACTGCCAATCTGCCGTACAGCTCAGGAGCTCAAGCCCAGAGTTCCCAGTTCCATCCCTCACCTCTGGAGGGACTCTGAGAGGTGAAGAAACCACACGCTTCATAAGGGTTGAAAAAACAAATCACTCTTTACTTAGCAAGCTCAAGAAATGTACCTATTTAGACAAAATGATAAACTAGTAGACACTGTTCTCTCCACATTTTTGCGTGTTGGGGGCTTAAGGTTAGTTCTCTAAGTCCAGGACTTTTCTTCTTCAGCACATTGTCTCCAAATAATGAAGGCAGGGTCTGCTTCTCATCTCTGCAGTCCCTGCTACTCTTTTGTCCAAGTGTTCTGTAAAGTGACTGATGAAAGGGCTTTTCTTTTATAACCTTCAGTGCCCCTTGTTAGGTGATGCCCAGATCAGCCATCTGGTCTCCCACCTGGTGGATCCTTGATTTTTTACTTTCCCCCTTTCGTTCAGACTTTAAAAAAAAATGGTTTGCCCTGGGCAGTAGCCACCTCTTTGTCCAAGAGTGCTCCATTTGAATGGACAACCATCAAATTTTAATGACCCTCTATTGTTAGCCCTGTGCCAGAATTCCTCTCATTACCTCATGTGGGTTTGATTTCAATATGTTGGCAAAAGACAACAGAGAAGGCGGACAAGCCTCACTTTCATAATAGAGGTTGCTGTCTAGCAGAAAGACACAAGGAGATAGATAGATCAATCCTGTATATATTCCTTGTGATGATACAGAGCTTACTGCAAGCCACAAGGCTGTTCTGATGATGGTGCGTGTATCCTTGTGATAAGATATCGAGATCAGCTCAAGGACAGCTTTGTGGCTTGTAAGCTTGAACATGTACATCTATTGCAGCTCAGTGAACACCACACATGATACAAAAAGGCCAAACTCCTGTAGTCTGTGTAACTTCTTTGCAGACCTCAGTGGCAGTCAGGCCGGATCTGTGCAGTTTAGTTTGGTATCACCACTGTCTTCTGCTGTGTAAATCGTTACCCCTGACCACAGACCTGTGTGATTACTCACTAGTGCAACAACTTATAGAGAATGTAATTACTAATACAGTGACAACCCATGGAGAAGCCCCATGACTATGGCTTGTTCAGAGATCCTGGCTTTATGCTTGTTCTGCATGTAGGCCAAATCCTGCCATCTCCCCTGAAGATCTGGCATAGTTTGGCTTTTCAGCATGAGAAATAAGGGTAAATGCCGGGCAGAGGTGCGAGAAACCTGTGCAGAAGATTTGCTGCTGAGATGCGCTGGCTTCATTGTGATTTGTTGAGGCTTCCCCAGGTTTGGCACGCTTGCTTTGGAAGGTGGGGAGTGTGGGCATGTGATTGAGTGTGGCAGGTGGAACACAGCTAAGCAGCCAGCTCCTGCCCTCAGGAGCTCCCGGCAGCTGCTCCAGGGTGCAAGAGCTGTAAGTTATGGACAGGATTCCAGCGTTCCCGGCCCCGCAGGGAATTCTGCAAACGCCATGTCCACCTTGGGCAGGCCTCTCCAGGGAGGAGCAATTGTCTTGTGAAGGACTTGACACGTGGACCCTGCGTATGGACCTTGATTCAGCAAAGAACTCAAGCACTTGCTTAACTCAACTTCAACGGCACAGTGCCCACAGGCTGTGAGAACAGCATTAGTCACATTTTTCTGAGATATGAGAGGTGTGGAGAATTCTGCAGGTACATTTTACTGGAAACTTTACATTTGCTTATGAACAAGGAATTAACCTGGGTTTGGCCTCAAAATGGAAGCCCTTATTATCATGGTTAATTCATGTCTTGTGTGTTGTCAGGCATGTGGCTGAAGGCCAGGTGCTGTCAGCTCATGCATACATAATTAATACCCATAATTAACATATGCCATGTCATGTAAAGTACTTAGGGTTCTTCTGGGATGAAGGGAGGTATGTCAAGAGAAAGAAGGACTCATAGCATTGCTGTAATAAAATGCTGCTGTTTCAAAAATATATTTATTGAGAACAGTTCCAGTAAGGAATGCAGTATATCGCTATTTGATTCTAATTCTTATTAGCTAGCACCTGTCTATCTTTGAAAGACTTGGTTTTCATAGCAGATTCAATTTCCTAATAGCAGTAACTTAATGAGGGCCTTGGATACTCATGTGTCAGTGTGTTGTCACAGACATTATTATTTGCTAGCTTACTACAGAAATCCTGGCTTAACAGTAAAGCACCTTCTGTTTTGGCCTGAGTTATAATGTTGCAAGTTGACATCTTTCTTCAGGGGGCTGAGGTCATTAGATTTTATATATTTCACATTTATACTGCATTTTAAACCTGTCTCAGCTACAGATTTATTTAATCATGGTTGGTGGTAAAAAAAAAAAAAAATTGATTCTGCAAGTATAAATCTATAGAAATGGCTTAGGTAGGATTGATATATTAATGCATATAGGTAGTTTGCACTGCACAGCATTAGAAACTGTAGGAAAAGCTACTTATTTTTTGTCAATACATCCATGGCTTTCTCTCTCTTTTTCACATCCATCCATTGCATCCATTTGCATCTGTCTAGTCACTTCTGGTGCGTCCCCTGTGTTCTGACTAGGCCTTCCATGCATCCTTTGAGTCCCCAAATTTAAATATGGTAACCCTTTCCCATGCCTCTTTCTGTGATGTGTTCCATCAAGATCTTTGACTATCATGAGTGGAGTGGTCCCTTTCTTGTTGTTCTGGACTTCATCCTATGTGCTTTGGCTTCCGGCTTGTTACTCGTCAGGACAGATCTGTTGTATGTTTGGTCCAGCTCATGAAACATACAGCTATTTGAATACTTATGGACCATTATTAATCAGTGTTATGCCCTTAGTGTTTATAACACTTAAGATTTGTGTTTTCCAAAAGCCCTAGCTCCTGGAGTGAAGAGATTGCTTGAAAATCTCAGCTTTCATTAAAAAAAACACAAAAACATTTCTAGCCATTATGGTGGTGGAGACACACTTGAGAATATGGAGTAAGTGCTCTTTATGGGCTCAGAAACCAGAAGACAAAAATAAAGAACCTAGAATGTATTAATTAAAACACATCCCTCCATTTTTAAGCTAAGCTCGTTAGTTCTTGTTGAGTCCTAACTCCCAGTTTAGAATGCTTGGGGGTGGCTGTACTCTCTTAAGTCCTAGTTACGTGACTATTAACTATGACTTGCTTGGAATGAGAATATAATAATCTCAGTTTTTAAAAATGGTGAGATGAAAAATCCTGCAGCATATCTTCAAATCAGTTTTATGTATATTCCAGCCACAATATAGGGGAGATACTTAATTTTTCATCAAGAGAACAGGCTGGTTTTAGAGGTTTTTCTTGCACAGACCATTGCTTAGCATTGCATTATGTGGCATCCAAGTATGTGCAAAGACAACACCATTTATATGTAGCTTTCATAGATTTAAAGGGAGGCTTAGACCAATTAAAATTATAGGAGAAACTGGCAGTGACACCAGTGGAGTCTGGACCCAACTAGCAGCTGTGATGTGGATCAAGACAGCAGCAACTGCTTTTGGAGTCTTCCCCGCCCCTAATTTTGGGGTCTTCCCCCCCTTTTTTGGGTGAGGCAACCTCTCCATATTATTCAACATCAAGGCATGACAGGTGAGTGAGAGCAGGTGTGGCGTGTGGACCCAGCCAGTGGTGGAACCCGGGGTTACTCACCAGTGGCACCAGGTGACACTCGCTACTCAAATATGTCTAAGGTGTGTTACGGGATTGGTCATGCCCTATCCATCAGTAGGAGTCTTCTGGCTAAGACAGAGGTACAACAAGGATGTCTGCTTGCTTCAGCATTGTTTCATTTGTTTCTGAATGACATAAACCATTTGCTAACAGGGAATCAATTCCACATACCCATGCTATTGAATAATTTGATCCCTGCTTTGTTTTATGAAGATGATGCATTATTAATTTTACAATTTGGGTGGAGTTTTATCCTTTTACAATAAGACCAGTAGAAAGGCAATACTGACAGCATCAAAGGTCTGTAAGTCTAAAGTAGAGTCTATTTAATTGTATGGAGTGGAGCTATGGGGTGCTAAGCATATGGTTCATTCAAAAATACAAAAAATTACTTTCTAAGGTGGCTTTTATCTTTACCAGTTTTTACAACAGGGGGACTTGTACAATCTCAAATGGGGCTGCTTAATGAGAGTACTTTATCTCAATTAGGAACTTTAAATATTGATTAAAAGCTAGAACATGTATCCCTGTCAGATACAATAAGAAGAGTGTTTCTCAAACCGTGGGTCATGACACAAAAGTGGGTCGCAAGAATATATGAAAGGGTCACAAATAAACTTTAAAACTGGATTCTCCTTTAAAAGAGAAAAACATGGGAAACTGTGGGTTTCCTTGCAGGCTGGTAGAGCTGCAGCCTGCCATGACTCATGCACACCCACTCCTTCCCCGTACACCCATCCCCTACCCCACACACTGGGGGGTTGGGGTTTGGAGGTGGAGGGCACTGGGTCAGCTGTGAGGGGCAGCAGTAGGGCCAGGGGGGTTGTTTTCTACTTAAACATAGTATTTACTGATTCGGGACTGGCCATCGTTGTTTACAAATGGGTCCTGGTACAGAAAAAGGTTGAGAACCCCTGTTTTAGAAGCTACTCCTCTTCCAAATAACCATTAGTTAGATAGTTACATAACATTCATATTCTTCTTCAGATGCATGGCCTGGGAAATGTGCTGACAGTCACAGATCCCACATCCCTCCCATATTTAAAACAAGATATAAATTTAGGAATTAGACAAACATGCAGGCAGTGAGATCTTCTCCTTTTTTAAGATTAAAAAAGCACTCTTTTTGGCTTAAATACCTATTTATCTGAAGTACAAAACCACACACAATGAGAGGCCATTACTGATTGAAATTCACTGGGATGAGATGTGCACTGTGCAGTCATTATGTGCAGGTCTGACAAGTGGTGCCGGGTGGGGGAGGCCCAATTGTTGGCCAGGATGTTGTGCACTTTTCTTCCTCCTCTTTTGTTTTTTGGCTTCCTGAGCAAGATGGTTTTCTTTGAAGTGGGCTGTAGCTCGATGTGTGGCAGCACCACTGAGACCTGTTACCAGCCAGCACTTCCTAGTTTGTAGGGTTGATGCCACCCTTCTTAACGTATGTTTTCAGGGTGTCCTTGTAGTGCTTCCTCTGTCCTCCGTGGATCCTCTTACCCCGACTGAGCTGAGAGAAGAGGACGTGCTTCAGGAGACAAGTGTCAGCCATTGGCACGCAGTGGCCAGCCCGGCAGAGTTGATGTTTCATGATCTTTGCCTCAATACTGGTTATGTTAGCTGCAGAAAGGAAGCTGGCATTGGGCAGCAGTCTTCCCTTCTGATACAAAGGATCTTCCTGAGGCAATGCTGATTGAGCCATTCCCGGTGCTTAAGATGGCTTCGATATTTCACCCACGACTCACACCTGTAGAGAAGCATGGGGATAACCACTGCATTGTAGAGCAGGATCAGATCTACTACTACTACTACGACGACGATGACTTGCAAGGAACCATTGTTCAGTTGCACAAAGTTAAGCTGCTGTATAAAAGATTGTGATATGAGGGCCTAAGAAATAAATTATGTGAAAAATCAAATAATAGACAATACAGGAAAGGAGAAAGATGCTAAAGCCCATAATCTATAATACATGCATGGGTACACACACCATGATCCTCAACTGGGGTAGCCATGGGATGCTTTTAGGGGTGCCACGCAGTAGGGGCACAGTTAGGTGTGCAGAAACCTACACACGATTCACAAGGTAAACCCAGAGCTGTCACACATGTAAGTATATGGCAATTGGCAGGGGCGGATCCAGGGGGTGCACTGGGGCAAATCCAGGGGGATGCACTGGGGTGAATCCAGGGGGTGCATTAGTGCACTGGGGTGAATCCAGGGGGTGCATTGGTGCACTGGGGTGAATCCAGGGGGGGTGCACTTGTGCACTGGGATGAATCCAGGGGGTGCACTGGTGCAAATCCAGGGGGATTCACTGGTGCACTGGGGTGAATTCAGGGGATGCACTGGTGCACTGGGGCAAATCCAGGGGGATGCACTGGGGTGAATCCAGGGGGTGCATTAGTGTGCTGGGGTGAATCTAGTGGGGGTGCACTTGTGCACTGGGATGAATCCAGGGGGTGCACTGGTGCACTGAGGTGAATCCAGGGGATGCACTGGTGCACTGAGGCGAATCCAGAGGGATGCACTGGTGCACTGGCACCCCCTCTTTGATTCCTGTTCCACTCAAAGTTTAAAACCCAGGGGCAGCAGCATTTCTAGTCCAGCAGTGCTGCGGGAGTCACTTAATTTCACAGCTCGTTATAATCTACCCCGTCCTTTCTAAAGACTCCACTGCACAGGTGTTAATGCCCCTCTCTTCTTCCCCCCATGCCATGCACCCGCTGGTTCTGTCCTGCTCCAGGCACACCCCGGCTGAGCAGCACCCCAGGCCCTGCCCCACTCCCTCCCTCATCATGGGGGGCCTTGGTCTGCCCCCTTTTCCCCACATTCACCTTCCCCCATAGACTTCCCTGCAGGGAGCTGCTCTCCACGCTGCCCAGCTGCGTTCCCAGCCACGTGCACGTGTCGGGTGCGCACATGCCCGTGGCACCCCCGCGTCCCGCTCCTGGCAGCCCCTTGCAGGCTGGAACACGGTCTGCCTGCAAGGGGAACCCGCTGGTCCCCCGTCCTGTCCCCGCACAAATGCTGCCCCGCGGGCCTGCAGCGCGGGACCAGGGCTTGAGGGACTGTCCCGCTCCATTACGGGTCGCCCTAAATGAAGCCGGCGTTCATTGTGCTGTTTGCCGCTCCTGTTTCACGCGCGGCAGACTGCTTTAAATATTTTTAAACTCATCCCAATGACGTTATCCTGGTTTCGGCTTCACGTGAACCCAAATCCCATGGCCCCAGGCCCCGCGAGGTGCGGTTTCGCCTTGTGCACCCCACTTTTAAAAAAAATTCATAATATTTTATTTTTATGTATTTATGTATGTCTTTATTTTTATACTTTATATATATATATATATATGTATATATTATATATATATTATATTTAAGGCAGGATCTGCCTCAGCAGGGCGCTGAGGGACATACAGCCCCTCTCTGAGGGGAATTTTTCTAAAATGTATTTTATTTTTATGTATTTATGTATTTTTATACTTAGTGTGTGTGTGTGTGTGTGTATATATATATATATATATATATATATATATAATATTTAAGGCAGGATCTGCCTCAGCGGGGCGTTGAGGGACATGCAGCCCCTCTCTGAGGGGAATTTTTAAATGTATTTTATTTTATTTTAATGTATTTGTTTATTTTTTACACGTTGTGGTGTGCATTTACGTCATTATCATTCTCTGAGGGAGAGGCCGTTAGGTGCCTCACCGCCCGGCCCAGCATGCACTGCGCGCCCCGCCTGCCCCGCGCCTCGGCCGTGTTGATGCCCAAGCTGCCCGTCTCCCTCCTGATTTGCATAATCACGCCTCTCCCGCCGCGCCATTGGCCGGCCGCCTCACCCGCAGGGCCCCAGGGCTCCGGCCCTAGCGTCCTTATTAGCATGCGCCCCGCCCCTGGGAGGTGCTGATTAGCCGCTTCGCCGCGGCCGCCGTGTTCTCATTGGTCGCTTGCAGCGTCACTCGCCGAATGTTGGGGGCCGCACTTCCGCCTCGGTGTCAGCGGGGCTCGGGGGCTGCAGCGGGAGTCGCGCGCCAGGTACGTCCTCGCTGGGGTGGGGGGGCGGTTGTCAGGGCAACGCTGGGACCCTTCCCGCCCCATCCCTCCGCGCGGGAACTGGCCTCCCTGCGGGGCGGCGGTCGGGGCCGGGGCAGTGCCCCGCTGTGAGCTCCCCGCAGCCCGTCAGGCTGAGGCCCCACGGGGCCATGCGGGACAGCCTCTGCCAGGCCCGGGGGTGGGTGCTGAGGGGCCTGGCCCTTCCTCTGCACTCCCTTCTTGGCACCGTCAGGGGCCGGTTGCCTCCCAAGCCTGGGTGTGGATGTGCGTTGTCTTGGGGCTGTGATGGAGCTGGGATTGGGGGCGTCTGCAGGTGCTGTGGGGCCAGGGGATCGCCGACGCGCAGCCTGCGTTGCATCGCATCGCCTCCTCTTCGCCCGTCTTCATCGCGCCCTCACATGTGCTGGCTCGGGGGCATCGAGCGGCAGTTGTTCGTCGCTCTTCTCCTCGCCATCGCCTTCCGCGCGGTGTCTGGGGGCAGCCACGTGCTCACCGCCGTTAGGTTCGTGCATCGTAGGACTCGCGAACCACCCCAGAGCAGCCTGCAGGGCCTGGCGTGGCGGCGGAGAGAGGAGACCTGACGGGACGAGCGTGGAAGCGCAAGACGCTCCGAGCACGGATGTCTTCTAGGCTACTTTCCTCGAAGTAGTGACTCGGTCTGGTACGCGAGTGACAGCTTTCCCCTGCCGCGTGGGAAGCAGGTTACCTTTTGTATTCCCTCGTTCACAAAAACGAAGTAAAGCGCAGAGTTTCCGTATGAAGCGGGCGGAGAGACTGGGAAGACGGATCAATTCGTTGTTCGAGTCGAGCAGAAAGGGACTGGTAGCGGCCCTCTGCTCCTTGTGAAGAAAATGCCAGGAAAGCTGTACAGCCCAGCGGATACACTAACGTGGATGAATACGATGATGAACTCCTAAAAGGAAATATTAAAACATCTGTTCTCCAGAACACATGTGGCACATATTACTTGATGCACCTTTTCCCCAAACTGAGTTCCTTGGGCTTGCCGGGGCAGCCTCGTACACGGATCGCGAGAGGCAGAGACAGACGAGGCCAGTTAGATAATAGAGTCCGTTCCCGAGAATAGTTGATGAACAGATATGAAATCTCTTCTCAGCCTTGCGTACAGGAAACATGGGTCTGTTGTAAACATTTAATTGTGCTGGCTACTGTCTCTACAAATGTACTTGGTTTAAATATTGTGGCTGTTCGGGGTTAATTTGCTCTGTTGGTTGCTTAACTTTTGTTTATCTTAATTGCATATTATAAAACAATTCATGAGCTGTCGGAAGCTTATAAAAAAAAAAAAAAATCTTGATTAACAGCTTTTGGTTCTGGGTATGACAGTAAGCTGCTGGAAGACTGTTTTAGATTGGACGTAAGGAAAAATGTCGTTACCGTCCGAGTCTGGAATGGACTCCCCCCGGAAGTGGTGCAAGCACCTACTCTGGTTACCTTTAAGATATAATTGGATGCTTTGGGGTCATCTGACCACAGCTGACTTCCTGCCTCTTTGGCAGGGGGCTGGGCCCAATGATCTTGCGAGGTCCCTTCTAGCCCAAATGTCTATGAAATCTATGAATCCGACTGGAGGGCCCAGTGGCAACGTGGTGGAGCTACTCGTGGTGGGGTAGCTGCTATAATATACCACAATTTTGCAGCCTCCAGAGTAAGGTGAGCATAAGCTGCCTCAAAACCCTAGCCTCCCCTGCCTTGTGGGTATTGCCTAGTTGGAGTAAGGCTAGGGGACATCACCCTGACAGAAATGCGCCCTTGCTGAGGTGTTAGGCAGTCAGCAGCAGCTCACATTTCTTGCTCTCTGGCAGAAGTGACAACCATCAAGGCACAATGTCTGGACTTGGTCTGGCCCTTGGACTCCGTCTCAGTGGTCTAAAGCGGGGATGGTAGGTCTAGGGCAGCCTCTACTTCTCCATACTCTTGCCTAGGTATATGTGTTGAAGGTCTTGGTGTGATGGCCTTAGGGCATAGATCTGTGGTGTCTGTAACAAGCAGTGTCACTCCAGTTGGGTTTGTCAGCCACAAGTAGATTCATCAGGCACCTGACTAGATCTCTCACACTGTACACCATGATCCAGAGGATTGCCAATTGTCTATATAAAACAAAAAGTTAACAGCTTTTATCACTAAAATGATAACACTACTTGTATGGGTGTTTTCTTATGGGTTCAACTGTGTGTACTTTTATGTGTTGAAATAAAGGGGGGAAAAAAGCATCCCAAGTACTGTTCATTTTTTGTGTCAGAAAGCTTACTCATCAGTTGCTTTTTTTTAAGGTGCTGCATTTTGCAGTAATTTCACATAGACATAAATACGTACTTTGCAGGCAGCATTGCTTTAAACCAGATTTGCATACCAGTACTCTGAAGTTTTAAGCAAATAACTCATTTATGTCGGTGTTACAAGGCAATTTGTCCTTGAGCGTCCCAGAGTTCCATCAAATCACTTCTCAGCTAAGACTTCCTTTTCCACGTCAGCGCTTCTTGTCCTTTACTAAATATTGATTTTTGCCACCTGAGTTATTAAAACATGCCCTGAAAAGAAATGCTTACTGTAGACACTCACACAACATGGTAGAGCAGATTCTTAGGCTGTTTGTTTGTTTAATCTGTTTTACAGCTTGACACATTCTTTGTGTAAAGAGTAGTTTCATTCTACTTGGTATGTTTTTTGCAATAACTCTTTGCCAAGAACTATGTACTCCATGTTTTAGAAAAATACAAATCTGCCTTATATTTGTAACTCTGGATATCAGGATAGTTTTCTGAATTTGCGTGGAATGATGATCAGCTCATAGAGGTGTCTTCATTCGGATGAAAGAAATGGGGAGTGTAAGCAATAGGAAGAATCGGTAAATCTATTTGTTGCTTTTGGAAGGATCTTGCTGAATGGTTGCAAAACTTTGACTTATCTTCACTGTAATGTGAGGATATAGACTGTAAATCAGCTGTTTGTAAAAAAATCTTAAGACATGTACTAGGGTAGGTCCTGCAAGAAACCATTGTTCTCAAGCTGTGTTCCTAATATTTCATTCCAAAAAAAAAAAAAAAAGAAGAAAAAAGCAAGTGTGATCACAGAAGATTCTTTGTTGCAATCTAAAAAGTTTGGCATGGCAAATTGTTTTAAGATGCTAAATAATTATAATGTGTCACATGTGGTTTAGTGTTTGTTTTAGACATGGTGTTAAAAATACTCTGTAATCCAGCTGTAGAAAAGTTGTTTTAACAAATGAGGTAGAAAAACTAATCAAACCTGATTTTTAATCTCTTTTTAATCATACTTGGTTTTCCTTTTCTTTAGAAAATAATCTGTGGCCCAGGCAAATCCTGCGAAGTATTTCAATACGATACCCTATGTTCAAGCACTTCATTTAATCACCTATTCAAGCTCTTCCAATAAAGCAGGTAAGATCACTAGTAATTTTGAGACTTTCCAAAGACCCTGTTATTAGCAAGCTTATTTTGAGGCTCAGTATTTCATGTAGTATTACAGTAGTTGCTTGATCTTGGATATGTGCATCTCACTTATAAATAGTTGCTGTGTGCACAACTGAATTATGTCTACAGTTGTTGGAATGGGCATGGATCCTCTAAATATGGTTTTGGTTTACCTGGGATTCCTAGTCTTAAAATATTGATATCAGTCACCTGATGTCTGCTTGGTAGTAGATGGAATGAGAAGATGGGGTGGAAGTGGGGATTTGAGTTCTGCTGTCTTGCTGGCATCTTACAGACTAACTCATTCACAGAGGCATAAGATGGTGGGTTGAAGATGCTGAAGATTGTCTGTCTCTTGGCAGTGGCATAACAGGCACTCTTGAGCCTTAGGTATTAGGACAGCTATCCTGAACAGTGATATCAACAGTGAGTTTATGCCACCTGTATTAGTATGCTATAATATAAACAATGTTTTTTGGAAATACTAGGGATTAAAAAAGAATCTGAACCAGAGTTGTTATAAACTAGCATTAAATTGTAAATCAAAGTTATTAATGGTTTGGAAAATTTAAAAGGGCATGCACCTAACAGGCCTATCATGCAAAAGCTATTGTAGATGTGATATGACTTTGTAAAATGCGGCTTTCATTGGACTTGTTGATATCTGCACAATAGGCTGGTTTTAATATAGAAGTACAAATAGATTAGCTTTTGCCGTTTTAAAAAACCCTGGTATTTAAAATTTGAAAGCTACATGTGTTTACATTCTCAAATTTTGAGGCAGTAGTTTTTAAAAGTTGTACCCATAGAACAAAGTCTTGTCAGCTAATCAGTTCCTAACTGTCTGGATTTAGAGGGAGAAAAACCCAGCCACCGCTCATTTTGAGATTCTTTTTGTATTTTTAAATAAAATTGCATATGGTTTGCATATGAGTAATTCCATCAAAAGAATGCTGATTAATCAGGCAATTTAAAATAATTTGACTAGTAAACAATTCAGGTATATTAATTCAGTGAGAATTATTGAAAAGGGAGCATTGTCTATTCCTTCAGAGATGTTCCTGATATCTTGCTAGAAGTTTTCAGAAACTGAATGATAGTAAACGTGTTTAAGAACAGCATCTTCTTTAGATTTATAAAAGACTTGTAAGAGGGTTATTGAAACTATTGCAAAGTGGGTAAAGGTGGATTAAGATCATAATTGGATGGCTTTTTTGTTATAAATAAACTGAGTCCAGTGCATCCAAACATCTGTGGTATGAATGTTCTTTAGAAGAGATTCCACCATAACAGAAATGCTCACATTACTAAGATTTTTTTTTTTGTAATTTCTGGTCTTAATCTTAAAACCCAAAGATGATAATGATGGTTGTTGTTGTTTAGGTTTATATCCTGCCTTATCCAAAAAGGCTCAGCCTGTTTCACATATGCACAGAGTCCTGAAGACCTTTCTGTGTTACTGCTTCTGAATTGTGTTGTTTCCTAGTAATTTTTGATGTACCTTAAGTTTTGGTGGTTTAGTCCATTATGGCATTTCTTATTATACTGGTATGTCAGTATAGTTACTGCCCTTATTTATAGCGTGGCTGCCATCTTGTATAGCCAACAGTTGGTCTTCATGAAAATGAGTGATAGTGATGCCCCACTAGGAAGAGAATCATTGAATAGTGGTTTTGAGTTTGGTAAGATGTCTCCAAGGAGAGATGCTGCTAAACCAAACCTGTAAATACGTTTTACTGTTCTAGTGATTTTTTGCTTGTTCTTGGCCTTGCTGGTATGTGCAGTGTCTATTTCTGTAATCCTTAAACCTCAGTGGTCAAATTATGGTGGTGGTCACAAGGATAAGAAATATAACAAAACACGTTGTTGTGCTTTTTGCTCTTCACTGTACATACTTTTCATGATTTCTCTTTGCTTCACAGTTTTATTCTCTCTCTCTCTCCCATTTTTAAATGATCATCTTCATTTGCATAATGAAGTTAAACAAAAGTCATTGTTCTACTTGGTATTTGGGTTAGGTTAGATCTGCTTCTTTCCCAGAGCTGAGGAAGGGCATTTTGTAGCCAAAACCTTGTCTGACATCTCTCCCAACTGTCCAATAAAAGATATTGCTTAACAAATCTTGCTTCTCTCATGAGTACAGGAGTCAGACAAGGAAGTATTAGGACTGGGTCATCAAAGCCTTTCAGAGGCTATTATGGACTCTATTCAGTGCTTCACAAAGAAAGGATAAACCTTTCTTGCTGTAAAAGTTAAATAAGGAATACTTTGTTTTATGGATTTCTGAACTAAATTTGCGTGTAGCGAAATTTTTTCCAAGTATCGGCAGTCAAAGAATTGCATACAAGGTAAAATTAAACTCGGGTACAGCACAACTTTTGCCAGTAGCACTAAGACAAGATAACAAATTGTTAGGTTTCATTGGTGCGCTATTCAGGAACTTTGGCCTCTTTGTTCGCATGACTTTCAGAAGGAAAATCTGATTCAAGGAGAACTCGGAGCATATCAATATCGGCCATGTTACTTCTCTCAGGATAGTCATTGTGGAATTAGCCTCATATTATCAATTCTTCTCAAGGGGGATGGGAGAGAAGTTCCGCAAGAAACTCATAGGTAGCAATGGATTTTATATCAGGTTTGTTAAAGAAATGTGAATTTTTTACAGGATTAGTAGGGATGGGTTAATACATCTTTGTCATCACTTCAAGCAGGGCATTGTAGGTCATGATCATGGAGGCCTCCTGGCTACCAAAGAGATAACACAATGGAATTTCAGGCACTTGTGAAGGAGGGAAATAAAACAGTAGAAGAGTCCCTGTAAGGATATTAGCCTATTTGCAAAGTGATACTGTGTTACAAGTACTCTTTTCAATGGATCCCAGCTTTGAGATAAAGATGTAAATTGCAGCAGGGCAGCTGTGTGCTCTTGATCAGGACTATTTGGGAATTTTTCTTTCTGGGGAAGGCATTATTACTTGAAATTTAAAACTTTTGGGGAAAACTGTTGAGTTTCAGCCAGATTTCTTAGGCTCAGGATACAATTTTAGGTCAGAGAGAAACAATGCAACAGTCAGTCATGAACAGAGAAATGAAGATGAGTCTGTCGCATCACAGATGGGTGTACTAATCACTAGGCCATACATTAAGTCCCTCTCTACCCCACTGTGTAGTTGGTTATTTAGGCAGAGTGGAACAGGCCCAACGAGAGGGATTTAGAGAGGCTAACGGCCTGCAGGAGAGGGCATTCTGTGGGGGACTTGTCATAGATTTGTTTTAGGACAGAATGAAAGCAAATGCTGTGACCATGACATTTTTCATGAAGCAGTGTTTTTGCTTTTTGGACTGTCCAGCTCCTGATGCAATATTTCTGAAGGTCTGCATCCTGAGGAATGGAGTACTTGATCCTGTGTGTGCTGTAGATATCTAGCTGACGTATTGCAAGCCAAGGTTTGAGATGTGCCAGCTGTCTCTTTGCTGGCATCACCCTTGAAATTAGGTGATTATGAAGTGAATTATCAGTTTAATAATACACTGTGCTTTTATGGAAGTAAAAAACAAAAGCCTTGGAGCATGTAGTCAGAAATCATAACTAAAATCGGATGTAAAATTAGGTTTTATAATAGGAGTAACTGCAGCATTCAAAGAAGATGAAAAGTGGCAGAGGGCCAAACTTTCATTTGGCCTCCCTCACTTAAACTGTTTCTTTGTGCACCGTATATAGAGAACACAGAAGCATGTTTGCTATTCTCACTTTGGAACTTGCCTATTGAGCAACTTTAATTTCCTCAAGGCAGATCTTGGTTGAAGATGATACATTCAGACTTTGAGTAGAAACAAGTCTAACTTGCTAAATAAAATCCGCTTTCGGGTTTGGCCAGGTCTTGGATATCTGCTTTGCTATTCTTTGGTTGAAAGAATAGGGAGTGCATGATGATAGCAGCAGCTAGCTAAGTAGCTGAGAAATTATTTATAGTTGGTGAATTTTTAATGCAGTTTTAGACCTATTGTTGTTGGTAGCCTAATTTCATAAATCAGTTAAGATTCATAGTGACTGAAATTTTGTGCAGAGGTGAAAATGCAGCATTTTGACACTTTGAGGATATCTGTAAAACACAAATACATACATATATTCTAATCTAAGCTATTTATTTCTGTTCCCTGAAGTACAGCCAGTCTGCTTTGGTTGTAATGGCAACTGTAGTGAGTTAGGCCAATACTGTCTTTTCATGAATCCTGATGTGGAACTGTAGCTGTTTGGTCTTCTGGTAATCTTTATGTGCTATAACAAAAATGTCACTGCTCTGCCACTGGTTATTCTGAAGTCAAGTCTAACTGAAAGTTTCACCCATGACCTGAGAAACCTGCCCAAGGGAAACATTGCCTTTTTATAATTATGGTTTATTTGATATGATAGCATAACTGCTATTAGGAACATTCTCTCCTCTGTGACATATTTAGTTTAGCTAATGCTGTGTAACTTTAAAGCTTGACCAATATATTTCTGCTTAATTGCCCATCTGTTACCTTAGTGCCTTTTTAAAGCAGTAACAGAGGTGAACAAAGTTTAAAATTGAGCATCTTTCTAGTGATCACTTGGCTTTAGGAATAATTCACACAGTGCTTGCATCAAATGAGCCTTAACAAAACCTTTTCTATTGACTTGGAGATAAAGGAATTAACTAAGGTTTTTTCCCCTCCATTTGTTTTCTTTGCGATCACTTTTTTTTCTCCATCTATTAGCCTTTTTTATTACCTTGCCTTAAACATTGCCATATAACTGTTGAGCCAGCAAGGCTTCTCCAGACTTACAGAAAGGTTTATTGAATTGCCAGTTCACTAATTCTTCCATGACACTTCAGTTTATGGTACTGCTCAAGGTGTGTTTTGTGTCTACATTACCTGAGAAGCTGGCTTTAAGAAGACAACATTTTCAAAACTGGCCATAAGTTGTGCTGTCCAGCTTGATGTGGTTTGAGATATGGTGTTAGTAGCAGTATACCAGAAGTACCCACATAAGAACATGGTGTGGTTTGAGATATTTTATTGCCTGGGTTTGATGTATTGGGCCTGCATGTTTCTCTCAGGCTCATTCCCCCCCCACCTCCTTCCAGCCCTTGAAGAAAAAGGAGTCAGAAAAGAGCTTTTCATTTTTAATAAAATGAAGGAACTTCGTGAAGGAACATCTTGAGAAGCTGGATACCTTCAAGTCAGCTGGCCCTGACAGTCTTCACCCCAGGGTACTCAAGGAGCTGGCAAGCATCATAGCCCAGCCTCTAGCACGGATCTTTGAAAACTCTTGGCGCTCTGGTGTAGTGCCCGAAGACTGGAAGAAGGCCAGTGTGGTGCCTATCTTCAAGAAAGGGAGGAAAGTGGATCCGGCTAACTATAGGCCCATTAGCCTGACTTCTATCCCGGGGAAGATCTTAGAAAAGTTTATTAAAGAGGCCATTCTTAATGGACTGGCTGACGCCAACATCTTAAGGGATAGCCAGCACGGGTTTGTTGTGGGTAGGTCTTGCTTGACCAATCTCATTTCCTTCTACGACCAGGTGACCTATCACCTGGACAAGGGAGAAGAGATTGATGTCATATATCTTGACTTCAAAAAAGCCTTCGATCTGGTTTCCCATGATCACCTCTTGGAGAAACTGGCCAATTGTCGCCTTGGGTCCTCCACGATCCACTGGCTGGAAAATTGGCTCCGGGGTCGGACCCAGAGGGTAGTAATTGATGGAAGTCACTCATTGTGGTGTCCTGTGACCAGTGGGGTCCCCCAAGGCTCTGTCCTTGGACCCATACTGTTCAACATCTTCATTAATGATGTGGACACTGGAGTCAGAAGCGGACTGGCCAAGTTCGTCGATGACACCAAACTTCGGGGCAAAGCATCCACACCAGAAGACAGGCGGATGATCCAGGCTGACCCGGACAGGCTCAGCAAGTGGGCGGATGAGAATCTGATGGTGTTCAACGCCGATAAATGCAAGGTTCTCCACCTTGGGAAGAAAAACCCGCAGCATCCTTATAGGCTCGGCAGTGCTATGTTGGCTAGCACTAAGGAAGAAAGAGACTTGGGGGTCATCATTGACCACGAGATGAACGTGAGCCTGCAATGCGATGCTGCGGCTAGTAAAGCGACCAAAACGCTGGCTTGTATCCATAGATGCTTCTCATGCAAATCCTGGGACATCATTCTCCCCTTGTACTCGGCCTTGTGAGGCCGCAGCTGGAGTACTGCGTCCAGTTTTGGGCTCCACAATTCAAAAAGAATGTGGAGAAGCTTGAGAGAGTCCAGAGAAGAGCCACACGCATGATCAGAGGTCAGGGAAGCAGACCCAACGATGACAGGCTGAGAGCCCTGGGGCTCTTTAGCCTGGAAAAGCACAGGCTCAGGGGTGATCTGATGGCCACCTACAAGTTTATCAGGGGTGACCACCAGTATCTGGGGGAACGTTTGTTCACCAGAGCGCCCCAAGGGATGACGACTAGGTCGAATGGTCATAAACTACTTCAAGACCGTTTCAGGTTGGATATAAGAATTTCTTTACTGTCTGAGCCCCCAAGGTCTGGAATAGCCTGCCACCGGAGGTGGTTCAAGCGCCTACGTTGAACACCTTCAGGAGCAAACTGGATGCTTATCTTGCTGGGATCCTATGACCCCAGCTGACTTCCTGCCCTTTGGGCGGGGGGCTGGACTCGATGATCTTCCGAGGTCCCTTCCAGCCCTAATGTCTATGAAATCTATGAAACAAAATGAGAGCCATGTTTGAAAACAAATAATTTTAGTTTTTGCGGGTAGCTTCTCTTCATAGGAGTTGCGCAGTCATGCAGAATTGTTCCTGCATGAGTACTTCTGGTATACTGCTACTACCACTTAAAAAATTAAAATGATGTTCCTATGGTTTCCCTGCTACTTATGCACTTAAACATCATTTAATACTTTCTTGGATGCCCACATTCAGAAATGTACAGAAATTCCCCTGAGCTCAGCTTCGGTTGGCTCTAGAGATAAAGGCTCTCACCATCCATGTTAAGGCCCCTAAAGAAAAGTGTCTTACTCCTCCTTGAAGTTCAAAAGTGGATTCCTCTCCGCTGAAGCAAAAAACGTAATTGCTTCTTTTGCTCCCTGTTCAAGGAGACTCCATGACCTGAATTGGGCACCAAATGGAGGGTTTTGCATCATTTAGCACATTCTTGACTGATATGAGTCAGCAAGTGAAGATGTTGTGTAGTGCTCAGTGTCTTGGTACTAGCTGTGACCTCTTCTCTTTCACTGCTCATAATAGTGATACCAAGTGTGATACCAAGCTATCTTTTGTAGGCTTCAGATTAGCTCTATGGTTCACAGCCTTGTCTACTTTGGCACGTGGAAGATACCAGGGAAGCACCGAAGGACCTCCATGCTCTGAAGGAGCTTGAGCTTCTTGACTTTCAGTTGGGATTAACATCCTTTAAGTACATCTAGCATTTCACTGGGACTAACCTCTGTGGCACCAACTGCTGCTGTTACAATCCAGCAGCCCTGATTTAGCAGCACCACACTTCAAAGAGCTGGAAGTCACATTTCTCATCAGACTTGCAGCATGCGGTGAGAGATCTACTTATTCCCTGAAAGCTTCTTTTTTAGTGCTTTGGTTCAACAAGGACCATATTCCTGTATGGTGACCCTGGAACCCATGGAGTCCTAACCATGGATGTGCTCTGCCTGCTTCCCCTAATGACAGGGGAGCAATTTAGAGTAGCAGGAAGTACAATCTTACACACCTCACAATCCTTGGTCTGAAGAGGAAGCTTGAGGAAAAATAGTTCCAAGATGAAGACATCTCTGCATTGCTGACACCTGGATCTGAAAACATGAAGAAGCACTACAGTCTGATGGGTATTCATGCTAACAATTCAGAAGTCTTTAGTTTATCACAGAAAGCCTCTTACTCGGGCCTAAATTACCACAGGTTAGCTTTCATCTGCCACGGGGTAAAAGAGTTGCTGTGGAGCTGCTGATGTGCAGCAGACACCTGCCCTCCTTTTTTTTTTTTTCTCGTGATAGCAAGCTTGTGTATATGTGTCCTAATGCACAATAGAGTGTATACAGACTGACTGGCTAATGCCTGTCTACTGCTAGAGCTCAGTGACCTGCTTATTACGGATTTTTTGTTGCATCTAATTTTAACTGAATTTTTTTTTTATTAACCCAATAGTAGTAGTTTCATAGTAGCTAGGGTCAGGAGGGACCTGAGCAGATCATCTAGCCTGACCCCCTGCCACAGGCAGGAATGAATGCTGGGTTCACAAGACCCCAGACAGGTGATTGTCCAACCTCCTCTTGAATTTGCCCAAGGTAGGGGTGAGGACCACTTTCCTGGGAAGTTGGTTCCAGATTTTGGCCACCCTAACTGTAAGAAGTTGCCTTCTGATCTCTAACCTAAACCTATTCTCCATCACCTTATTACCATTGCTCCTTGTCATCCGAGGTGGTACTGGGGAGAAAAGGGCTCTGCCTATTTGCTGTTGATCTCCCCTGATGAGTTTGTAGGCAGCCACCAGGTCCCCCCTCAGCCTCCTCTTGCTGAGGCTGAACACGTTGTTTCTTAGGGATAAAGAAATTAAACATTAAGCTGGGACTCTCCCACTGTTCCAAGAGTGATGCAAGACATTTGGATATAATTTGAGTACTTTCCATTTAAGAGCAAACCTTTCAGGGGCTTTCCTTCTGGTTGTAAAGCCATTCTGGTCATGGGGGGGAGAGTGGGCCTATTACTTTGCCTTTAAGGGGAATTAAAAAAAAATGTAACTTAACTGTCATTTATGTTGAGTAAATTTCTGCACGTCTCTTTTGGCTTGCATATCTCTTGGTGCTTTAATGCAATGCTTACTACAACAAATTATTTGACAACTCCATCCCCATGCAAACAATGCTACACATTGTCTAATGGCTTCAGAGTGCTTTGCCAAAAGAAATGTCCACTGTTAGCAGTGCTGTGCTAAAATGGATGGATTTGCTCTGATAAATTGCTAGAGTTGTATGAGGGTTAATTGTATAATGTGCATTAGTAAATTAGAGACACGTAGCTAAACACCCATTTATGAGTGGAGTGGAGTTTGGGTAGAAATGATTAGTTTTGGGAACTTGTTTTCAGTCTTGTAAGTGCCTGGTTTCTTGAGTTACTTAGTTGACATCAATTTAGAATTTTTTCCCCAAGATTGGATTTATGTTTCTAAACTGTATTCTTGAGAGCTTGATATTCATGATGCCTTATTTAACTTACATGTAGTTGGTTTTACAGCACTAGTAAAATGTGAATTGTATTTAATAGGAGTCAAAATGGCAGTTCTTTGATTTAGCTGGTCCCATAAAATCTTGTATCCTCTTGGCAATCGCAGGTGGAGTCCAGGCTATGCTCTGCTTTGTTTGGCAAAATCACAAAACCAAGGTAGCAGCAGTCACATGTGTTTGCTAAACTTACTAGACTGAAATGAGAAGCAACACTGGTTCTCTCTATTTCTGTCGTCTTAAACTTATTTAATTTACGTTATATTTTGTACTCTTGTTTAATTGCTTTGTGCTCCCACTAAATGTAATTTGAAAGTGCAGAATTGTTCTATGTGTAATTTTGATGTTTTTCAGATCAGAGATTTAAGAGGTTTGTACAATTTCACCAAATATTTTAGAAGCTAAATTTTAAGGTGGGACTGATGGGAGAGGTTCTTTAAACTTTCTTTATCTTTTGTTTTCTTTCAACTTGATAAAGAGCCTTAACAATGGTGTCTGTACTACGGTGCACTCGGTCTCCTACAGAAACAAAGATAAATTCAGGAGCTTGTTATACTGGCATAGAAACCTCAACAACCAATAACCAACTAAAATTAACATACCCTGTGCTCCTGATGGTACTAGTCTTTAGCCGTGTTCCCTTTTTAAATGCTTGAGAGGATAGATGAGCTTTGCAGTTTATTGGCGGCATGACCCAAAGGTCAGTGAGCCTGGGCATTTGGGGTCAAAAGGGAATGAACTCCAAGGTCTCTTATCAGAAAGTCTTGCCAGCAGCTTTCTCCCTTTGTAAACAGATGTCGCTAATGAGTATATCTATTTGGACCACAAGTGTGTCAGTGCCATAAGGGGGAAGAACAAATCCTTAGAGAGTGTTAAATACTTAAATGCTAAGGCCTAGATATATAGACAGGGTTGGAAATGTATAGACCAAAGCCTTGGTCTAATCTTAAAAGTCCAGTGGACAAGCATTCACATCATCTCTCTGTAATGGGCCAGTTCATTCTGCACTGCAGTCCAGTCTACACATTAAACAAAAATGGTATAGCATGGAATAAAATGGTCTTCATGGGAGAGCTCCTCTTCCCCTTCCCCCCACAAGAACAAATGAACAAAAAAAAATGTGGGTCTCTCTTGGTCAGATTAAACACAGATTACACATCAGCCTTGTCCCCTGCTGTGACTGATCATCCCTATGTAGCCGTGGATTTAACCCAGGGGTGGTCAGTTATTTCAGCTGGAGGGCCACTTAATGAGTTTCGGTGAGTGCTAACGGCTGCACACGCACACAATCTTTCAGAAGATATCATTTTAGCAAATTGTGAATTAAAATAATCTGCTGTACCACATTTTAATTTTATTTCAAAAAATATTTTTGTCCTGATTTATGTTCTGTTGAATAGTGTATATAGAGGTGATTACATAAAAGCTCAAAATAAAGTCTTGCTTTTGTATATTATGTGTGTCTGGGAAGGGGGGTGGGGGATGTACATGTGGGTGGGGGGAGGCTGTCTGTGTGCTAGGTCCTGGGAGCTGGCCAGGGAGGGTGGGCAGGGGGGCAGCCTGTGCAGCAGAGCTTACCCGAGTAGTTCAGGTGCAGTCTGGCCCATGGCTGCCCCCATGGCATGCCACATGGGGCTGAGCTCGTCTTGCTCCCACCCAGTGCAGCCTATGCTGCGTTCTCACCTGTGCCTGCTGGCCCTTGCCCCAGCCCCAGCCAGTGGACACAGCTTTCTGGTGTGGCTGCTCCTGGTGCGGCTGCAGTTGAGCGGCTCCTGCCCTGGTGCGCAGGGCTCCAGCTCATAGCCACTTCCACCCATTTGGTTGCCCATAGGTGGCTGCTCATCATGGCTGGTTGGGCAGAGTGAGTAGAAGGCAGCTGGGAGCTAGAGCTGGAGCCCTGTGCACTGGGGTAGGATGTCTGCCTGCAGCTTCCCTCCGACTGGGAGCAGTGCAGCAGGGGCAGGAGGAGGAGGAGGATCTGCTGGAGGCAGGGAGGAGCTGAGTAGTATCTGGGCAGCTGCAGCCACACCAGGAGCAGCCTGGCCAGGAAGCTGTGTGCATTGGCTGGAGTCGGGGCCAGTGGGCACGGGTGGAAGTGCAGAGCCGGTGGACTTCAGCCTAATGTGGGGTGCCATGGGCCAGATACGGTCAACTGACGAGTGTCTACCCATGGGCCAGATTCAGTCAGTTGGCAGTCTAGAACATCGCCAGTGGGCAGCTACTGAAAAGTGTTTGGATCTTAATCTGTCTATAGGTCTTTGCTATGCATCAAGAGTACAATAACATTGTTCAAATATACTCTGTACAGTTAGGTGTATTGTAAGGCTGGACTTTGCTTTGTGAAGGTTGTTCTTGAACAGGAATTTGGTTCTAAACTCGTCGTCTTCCTGTAGTGGCATCTCCACAATTTATAACCCTCAATTTACAGACCTGTACTGCAGAGAATTGTGTTAACTTCAGTCACACATGTATAGCAATGACATTGAGAGTGGAAACTAGAAGCGTTACAGCTGTCATGTGAAGCAAACAGGATGTTTTATCTTTTGCCTTTGCAAAGTTTGAAGAAAGTTTTTGCCATGTCCTTTCTCATCAGAAGCAAACCTAATCCCACGTTTTTGATCAATGAAAGGCAAATGCTGATAACTATATTTGTTCTCATGCACTGAAATTCTTGTTATCGCTGCAAAGTGAAAAAATGGACTTTAAAAAGAAGTGATAAAATAGGCTCAATTACCACCTCACTGCTTTGGGAAATCTGATAATGTTCACATGGTCTGAGCCACTAGCCTGTCTCAAAGTAATGAGGAAGAATAGGAGCTTAGAGGAACTAAATCACAGACTATTTAGAAGCAATGATAAGAGTTTAAGCTTCATTCAGAAAGGCACTGAAAGGCCAAGGTCCTCTCTCACACATTGATTGTTGGAACATCCAATATTTATACAGCACCTTTTTCATTTGGAAGGCTCCCCAAGTACTTGATACATATATTGTCTCAAATACGTTTGCTGGGAATGGACAGCAGCAATAAACTGGGACCCTGAAGAACCCAGGCTTGAGGAAATATTGGTGTATGCTGCTAGGGGAAATCCTGCTCTTAACTTCTTCCTAAAGCATGCAGGTTCCCCATGCTAACTAGTCACAAGGTGCTTAGCTCCAGCTTTGGCTCTGAATGGTTTTTACTTTTGGACCGTTTAGCCTTGAACCAGATAATCTGATCTTTATAATATAACGGGAAGCACATTCCAGTCCTATGCGAGTGTTTGTGATGTCATCAGCTGCTGCATGGGAAACAGCCCATGGGTTTGTCCTTGGCAGGTAACTGAGAGGGCAGCAACACCTTCTGAAAGAATTTGTAACCCCAGTAAAGGCCAGGGTGGTTTTAGCTATTTTGGCTCTTAACTATTCTCTCTCTCTCTCTCTCATTAAAAAATAGTAATAATAAAAAAAAAATTAGCATCTTGCCATTCACCTTTTTACACTATTACAGGATCTGATTCCTCCGTTGATTTCAGTGGGGATTATTCCTGCTTTATATTCAAACAAGTGCCAGAGACATTGGGCTCCATTGTATTAGAATCAGAGGCTTGCTGTTTTTGGTCTGGAGAGTCACCTCTTTTGTTTTTGAGGATATCATACCTATCCAGTTACTGATGCCAGGATAGCCTTGTTTTGTGTCTTGCTTTACTGTCTACTATTTCAAAATTTACTCGAACTGTCTTTCTTCCAATCTGGCCCCTAGTTTGTCTGCTGATTATCAGACTGGATCCCAGAAGCTTGCTTGTTTATCAGTCCCTGACCATACTTTTTGATTGTTTAATTATGGCATTACAAAGAAGATAAGAGTTGGTTGCTGAAAAGAACCAAATTTCTAATAGCTGTCTTTGTCATTAAAACTCCACCTTATGCAAGGCAAGTTACTTGATCGCCTTTGGGCTTGGCCAACTGAGATTAAATACAAAATTAAAAGATCCTGCAGAAAATTGTTAAGGAAGCCTGGGCAGAACAATTGGGAATATCCTTTCATTTTGGGGATGAGAGAAAGTCAGAGAGAAACAAAACCAAGAGCTGTCAGTGTCTTGTTACTTCAAAGGAGAGAGAAGCTGGACAGCGGTAAGCTGAGGTCCATAGAACAGGAAGAACATAAGTTGTTAGTGCATCTCAGCACTGTCTGGATCAATGGTTTCCTCTGGAAAGTGTAATTCACTTTTTTCCATTCTGTGCTTGGTTATCTGCAAGGACATAATGTGGCAGGGAGTCAGGCTAGATGATCTGTTCAGGTCCCTCCTGACCTTAGCTGCTATGATACTATAATGATTGTGAACATGGCCTGGTTCTCAGCAGTGATTGTGATCTTGCCCCGGTTCTTGGCAGACAGTTGTGTATATCTCAATGTATTAACTGATTGCAAATCACTTTAGTGGCCACAACCTCAGCCAGTGCTCTGTATTGGATTAATTTGAGTGACCTGAAATAAAAAGGCTCCCCTCAATTGACCAGCTGCCACTACATTTTTTTTTTTTGCATTTCCTTCTGTCCTTTGTATTTGCTTGCACGGTAGAAGAGCTTGCTGTACAGGGAGGTATAGTATGAAATGCAGTGTTAATCTCTCTAACTTTTTGTTCCAGATAAACACCAGTTTTTTCCCAAGCTTAAAAGGTGGGATACTGTGAAATTCCTGGACTATTAATGAATTACTTCTTTAAGTAAATTCTTTTTCATTAGAAACGCTGTTTGTTAATCGGAGCTTATTACTTGCACAGTAAAATAAAACTGATCCCGTATTTTCAGTTTTTGCCGCTGCTTATGAGACAGAGAGATGCATAACCTTTGACTCTTAACGTTTGTTTTTTTTTTAACATTGAGACTTAAACTGAATGATGTCACTCTCCAAATTGCCTGTTGGCTCTAAACACTAGACGCCATCTTGCCTCAGCAGCCAGCATCCAAACTGGCAGTAGAGAAGGGAGGGCAAAAATATCCCTAGAAAAAAGAAAAAAAAAAAAAATTGAAACTTGTGTCTTGGGGTTTGCATAAAAAAATAAATGCTATTGGGTTCTGTTTACAGATGCACTGGGCTGCTGGCAAATAGACCTGAGTCTGTAGCTGACAAATACTCTTGGAAGACTTTGCACATCCAGGTCTTGTATCTGTTCTGGTGGAAGAAAAATATATTCTCATTACTTATTTTAATGACGTGCTGACAGCAGAGGTCTTTGTCTTGTTAAAAGAGACTGATCTTACAAAAAAGGCCCCATACCAAGAACAGGGGCAGCAAGCACAGGGTATGTAGTGCCTGTTGCAAAACGTTACACACCCACGTTCTAAATAGGGTGGGGCGGCATGAAGGACAACACATGATGCAGTGTGTAATGGTCCGCTCCCATTTACAGTTTAGGCAGGCTGCATACATGGGGGCAGAATAAGGTTCATATTCTACTTATTGAGGATGGCAAATGGGTCGGAGGGGTGGGGAAATGGTGAGAGCAAAGGTGTGGCAAAGAACAGAGTAACATGGAGGAGAGTCAGATTAAGAGAGAGTACCTGGATGAAAGCAGGATGCAAGCTGACAAGCATGCTGTTTACAACAGATATGAGAACCTTTTCATTTTGGTTTGTTTTATTGCAGGAAGAAGTTTTAAACTAATTTGAGTTACTGACTTGGAGCCATAGCTGGTATCTAGAGACCAGAGTCTCTGCTCAGGCAGTGAACACAGTGGTACATAAAAATTAATATTTGCCCTCTTAAGTACCTGTTTATGCCTCCAACTGTGCAAATAAGTTATGTTCATTTTCATGTGCATGCTAAGGCCTTTGTGGGGAAACTTGGTCTGGATTTAGTTTGAAATGTAGATTTTTTCCTTGCCCTCCCTTTTTGACCTTTCAGGGTGTGTATGTACAGGGCAAAATGACTCTGTGGGCCACACAGTGTGTAAACATTTAACAATTTGTGTATCACTTTTTGAAAGGTCTCTGACTTGTGTATTTAATTAATATATGTAAATTCTTGAGCAAGGTGTGTCATACAAAATCTGCTTAGGCACTGGCAATACAAAAAGTGAGAAATTGCTCCACAAAAAAGAGAACTTCTACAAACTGTACTTGGTCACAAGGAAAGAGAGTATTTATAATACAAGGAAAGTGTATTTGTATATCAATATATAAACATACTATATTTACATTATAAATAAGTAAAACCACCAAGTAACAAGTTGCTGGGTTTAGCAAAATAATATGTTAGTAACCTTTCTATTCCCACATCAATTTGGGAATTTGCAGTTAAGGTTCCTAAAGTAATGCATGTTACACTTATACATTACTACTTTTTTCTTTTTTTTGAAAAGCACCCCATACAGTAAGAGGACTGGAAATTACAGGGTAAAGTAATTTCCATCACTGCTTTTTATTGCCTTCTCGAGTTGTATTTGTTTGACAATACTGAAATTTGCATTTGATTTCTCGTGATATAAATGAAACCGTCTTACTCTCAGACAGTAAACACAGATATTGCTAAAGTTGTGGGGTGTAGAGAGGGATTATTTAAGATAAACTCAGTCGTGGTTCAGCTCCTGCTTCTAGTGGGCTGAGGCTTCTTTACAGCCTTTTGGTGGCCCTTCACATTTCGATGGTGAAGTTTCTTTGTGCTCTTAGTGAAATTTCATCCTGTGTACTTGACTGTCAAATTTTGCCCTTGGATTGATTTATTTTTTATAGTGAGCTGTTGCATTTCGCTGGGTGCCTCCTTGCATTTCCACAACAGTCTGAAAATACCAACTGCAGCTTGGGCATGTTTGAGACTTTGTTTGACAGCACTGAGCAGCTGGTAGCTGTGAGCAGTTGATAACCAGTGGAGCTACAGCAGGTATAAAGGCCAGTGACTAGGCAAGTGAGCAAAACACAGGAAAAGAGAGAAGGGAGAAGCAGCCTGACTGTTGCTACATTTCTGTTGTAATTGCTTCATAAAAAATCAGCAGCTACCAAGAGTTTTGAACTTAGTGATAAGACACTATAAATAAACCATGCTAAGGGTGTGTCACCTTTCAAAATTTGTGGAGGCTGTAAGTGGTGATTGTGAGTATTGGGTTATGCGAAGACGAATATCGAGGCCCAGGACTCAACAGTGAGAGGTAGGAGGGAAAGCTTGTGGAAAGAGAGCAAAGCCTTTGACCTTTGACAGAGCAGGCAGCTGAGGGTAGGACTCGAAATGGGACACAGGATGCTACTGGGCTAAAATGTTTCCACAGCAGAAGTTACTCTTTCTGAACAAAGAGCGAGAGGAGCTCCCTGCACACAGACCGTGTTTCTTTCTGAAAAACGAGATACAGGGGTTTGAAAGGCAGTTGGAGCCATTGCAGGAACCAAATCTTATGTGACAGGGAAATAAATATCCCAGGATAATGCAAGTTATGGCCATGGATAGGCTGTCAGGAGCTTTTGTTAGAATGGAATGGCCTGAGTGAGACTATTCCTAGAAAACTGCTACTGTTGCGCAAGATGAGGAAGGGTTTATAATGGCCAGGAATAGTTAGGGTTTCTCATTCCAGCTTGTTTAGAGGCTGATGTAGTGCCAGTATACTGCAATAATGTAGTACATGCTTGATTACTTAGTGACGCTTGGATGAGCACACTCATGATTGTGGAAACTTCTCAATTAAGTGCTTTTTTTTTTTTTTTGCTTTGGCTAAAATGAAGTTGAGCGAAGTGAGAATGTTTTGGATGCATAACACACAGCACCTGGGATAAATCTGTAATCTGTGTGGTGCGTTTATGTATTTGTGGCTTGACTGCAGTGTGTGGGAGGGAATGGCAGTGTCTCCCTTCAAATTCATTACCCAAAGACGGGTATCCAGGTTGTAGCTGTACTGGTCTAGACTAGAGGAAAAAGCAGTCTGGGCTTATGGTAGAGCTGATCTCTTTTGTTAGACCAACAAGATTTTTGCAAAAAAAATGTCTTTAATTGCAACATTTTGGGCACAAACACCCTTCATTGGGCATCAGAGAAAAGATTGTAAAAGTCCTCCTGGGCAGAAATGAAAGTTCATATTTCCTAGGATTTCACAGAGGAGTCAGTAGATAGAAAGCTCTTCTGGGCAGGCAGTTCCTAGCTGGTAAGGAGTCTCGGCTCTCTTTTGAGGCTCTGTGATGATGCAAATTGACTTGAACCAAGGCAGGAGCAGTATCTCAGGTTTCAGGTGGTTACTGTTGCTTCCTGCTTGGGAAATATATGAACTTTTATTTCCACCCAGGAGAAATTTTTACAGTCTTTTCTCCAGTGCCTGATGAAGGATGTCTGTGCCCAAAAGACTGCAATTAAAGACTTTTTTTTTTTGCAAAAATCTTGTTGGTCAAATAAGAGAGATCAACTCTACCATGAGTCCTGATTGCTACCCAAAGACAGCTGATTCTATCCTAACTTAGAGCCAGTGTGTGCAAGGTCCAATGTAACAATGGCTGACAAACTGCTCTCCTTTCCATGCCCCCAGAGTGAAACAGGTTACGTGACCTAGAAGTCTCACTGCTTTTGGCGGCAGCAGCAAGGTTCAGGGATGGTGACTGAAAGTAACTCTCTTCCTTGCTCCCTCCAGAGTTGGTTGTGAGGGGTGCTGCTTTCCTCTTCTCCAGAGTGAGCAATCTTTCTTCTGTCTGACACTTCTTTCCTGGTTCTTCCTTCACTTACTTCCATCCTCTATATGAGACCTGACTTCCCTTCTGACCACATTGTTAAAGTACATATAAGTAAATTAAAAAATGTATTAGAATCTGTCTCTCTTTTTAGCTTGCAGAGTAAACTGTTTTCCCCAAATGCTTTAAACATCAAGGCAATAGACAGCACATGGTTTGGCTTGTGTGTGCCTGAAATTCATATATCCTATCACGGGGAGAAAGTGGAAGTGCAGATGCATCCTTCTGTTACTTCTTATAGCAGATGGATAAATGGTGCTGCATTGCCCATCTTAAAATGATTTTGTTTTTAAAGACAACTCTTCCCTCAGTTCTTCTATGATTTCTTAAAGGAGTTGATGCTGTATTTCTCATCTAAAGAATAATTTGTTTTTGCTGCTAAAGAAAACTACTTACTATCTCTCTTTCCACCCACCAAGTGTTCTTAAATGCTAGTAGATGCAAACACAAAGATTCAAGTGTTTAGGCTTACACTTGTGCAGAGATGGAGAAGATGGAGGTTTTACATACTTTTAGTTCTTTCCAAAATAAAGTGAAAACACTAATTTTTTTCATTTTCTTCTCAAACAGATCTTCCAAAGTGACTTGGTATCTACGCAGGAAGCTTTCCACAGCACACGAACATTTAATCTCTAAATCTAGCACAACGATGCATTAGACGAAGCCAGGCTGGTGCAGAAATTTCATACTGAAGGATGAATAGTGAAGAAGAGTTTTATGATGCCGTTACGGGTGAGTGAAGACAAATGCAAAATAAAACCACAGGCTGTTTGGCAGCAAGAATGTAGCTCCATTGTTATTAGGAGACCACGCACCACTCTGATCATTTGTGGTGAGAACTTTTTAAGGGAACAAAAAGGAATTGTTCCACTTCTACTTTAAGCTAGGGAGCCAGGAACCTTTTTTAAGCTTAGTAACTCTCCCTGTACACTTAAAGAAGCCCATTAGCCTCTGCCTCACTTCTACCAACTGTATAACTGAGGTAATCTTGTGGGAGGGCAGAGCGTTATTGTTTGCAGAGTACTTTGAAAATGAAAACTATTGTTTACGTGCTGAGTGTTAACTTCAGTGAAGAACTTGTCCCAAGGATTGAAATGGAAGACATTTCCCAGTCAAAAATTGATTAATATAAATGGATGCTTCTAGCATAGGGAGCCAAAAGTCTTTGCTGTCTGCTGTTGCCTTTACAAAAGCCAACACAAACCTTTTGATAATTGAGCCTTGTGTTGGACAGTATTTCTCTTTTGAACTAATAGAGCCTCAGCTATTTACAAAAAATCTTAAAACCATGTAAGGATAAATTGAAATGCTTTATAAAAATAATATAACAAAAAGCTTCTCAGAGATTCCAAATCATTAATCCCCTTATCCTTTAAAGTGTCTTCAGAAATCCTAGAGTGGAAGAAGGATGGGAGATATTGGCCTCTGGAAATTTAGCAAGTTGTGTCTTGGGCATCTTAGAATCCAGGGAGTAAAAGGAGACGTACTGGGGAGCATGGAGCTATTGAGACTAGGAGTAGAATAGAAGAACTATGATGGAGGGGAAAGGAAGTGTGGTGCTGCTTGAACCTCAAAAAAATCCCTTGATTTTAATCGCACTGCAAAAGTGGTGTTAGGGTATCAAGAAGTGAACCCCGTACATACACCAGCTTTAGAAATCGCATTTTATAGAAGGATTAAATGATCTGAGGGTTTGTCTCTTGCATTGTTGATAACATTGCTGAGACCACCACAGTGCATTGTCTGCATGGTTGTTTGGTCCATTCCTTCAACTCTTGGTGTGCCAATGTACAGTCCTGAAGTTGGGTCATCTCTCTTTGCCAAACCAATTCATTTTCTTTTTTTGTCTGCTACTTAATCCTTTCCTACAAAGGTAAACCAGTAGCACCAAAATGCAAAGAGCCAAAGAATTTTGAGTCTCAGTGACCAGGAGTCACTTGGGTTTACTTAATCTCTGCTGCCTCCTTGCTGCAAGTGGGGAATCATGCACTGTCTTTGAGAGCCCTTCTAACCCTGCCCCAGCTGAATCCTTATGCAAGATGAAAGATAGTAGGAGGGAGAAGAGGAAAGAAGGAATCCAGGAAATCAAAATGCCAAGTCTTAGCCTTGTTCCCATTGTAGTGACCAATTCATGTGATCTTGGAACCTGAGTGCTCTTAAAATTGGCCCCTTCTGTTTTGGGGAGCTGGGCTGTGGTGCTGATCCCACAGATGGATGTGGCTGGGCAGGGTTGTTCTCCCTCGTGCCATCTTGGGGCAAATTTTCCTTGGTTCATTGATTTTTGGCTATGGTTGGAGCATGGTGCCATGTTCAGGATTGAGTTTTTATGCCAGGTTTCCTATGCACTTTCTCCATCCAGTACTGTTTTGCTGATGTCAGAAAGTTTTGTGTGCCTTTTCCATGAAGATGTGGCTGGTAGCTCTCTGTCTTCAGGGACAAACTCTAGCTCTGGATTCACCTATTCAACTCTATATTATGGTTAGGGACCTACTGGATTTGCGCCTGGGCAGTTTTCATGGAAACCGGTAATTTGGGTGGGCTCTGAAAAATGGCAGGCTTCGTGATTTTGGTGGGCTCACTGCATCATCTCCTCCCCCCCCCCCCCAAACTTGCCGGCAAGCAGAGAAAAGGGCAGGAAGCCCTGCAGTCTTGGAGCACTGGGGCTGGGGGGAAGGAGGGTAGAGGGCAGAGGCGGGGCGCGCAGAAGAGGGTTGGGAAGCTAAGGTGCAGAGAACAGGAGGGAGGAAGGGGCAGAACTGCTTGCAGCAGGAGGCGAGGGACCCTGGTGAAGCTGCTTGTGCAGCATCCCTGCTTGGGGATGGCTTGAAACTGCAGCTTAATTACCCTGATTAAACCCAAGGAAACCTTTAATCCATACTTAATAACGCATGGATTAATGGCTTCCTTGGGCTGGTAATCAAGCTGTGGTTTGGAGTCATCTGAGACTCTGGGGAAGGGTGGGACTGCTGGCACCCCTCACCCAATCAGAGGCAGGGCAGGGGGAGGCTGCCATGCTTAGCCCACGACAATGGTGGCTGGCATTGGGCTCTGCTCAGAAAATCAACTGGCCACCTCCTTGAATTTGGTAGACTCCTAATTTATGGTAGAGTAAATCCCAGGGCATCTCTTTAAATACCCCTGCTGGTAGGGCAGCTTTTTTTTTTACCCAGTTTTGGCAACCTGTCGAGGGCTGCATGGGTAGCCCTGCCCCTTGACAGGTGCCCTGCCCCCTGGTCACCATCTTGGGACCAGTGCCTCAATGTCTTGGGACCAGTGTCTCGGGGCCAGCCAGCCCCCCCCCCCCCCTTGCACTCAGCACCAGCTTGTAACCTGCCCCCTCTGCCAGCCTGGGCCCCGTCCCAGCTCTGGGCTTGCATGGTAGGGCTGCACACAGCGGCAGCAGGTGTGGCCCCCTGGCTTGCCACGCTGGGCAGTGTTTGCTGCTGCTGCCTGCCCAGAGCTCGCGTGCTGGGCAGCCCAGAGGTGGTGGTGGCAAATGCTGCCCAGCGTGGGAAGTGGAGGGGCCACAGCAGCTGCCGCCGTGGTGCAGCCCCAACGGGTGAGCCCAGAGGCGGCGCAGGGGCCAGGTTGGCAGCAGGGGTGGGTTACAAGCTAGTGCTGAGCGTGGGGAAAAGTGGCCCCTCGCCCGCTCCGTGGCCAGCGCTCTGCGCTGCAGCCACTCAAAGCCTGTGTGGGGCTGCCTGTGGCTGCTCAGGACAACCCCGTGTGGGCCGCAAGCGGTTGCAGCAGGGAGCGCCGGCCACGGGTTAGGCGAGGGGCCGCTTTTCCCTGCACTTCGCATCAGCTCCTTCCGTGCCCTCCTCTACCTCCCCGCCCTGCCCTTACCTGGGCTTTCCGCGGGGCAGCCACATGGTCCCAGGCCAGAAACCTCTGCTGGGGCTTCCTGCTGGTGGGGCAGGCTGGGTGGGCCCTGCTGTTGCAGGAGCCTGCCGAGGATTCCCCTGGGTCCTACTGCCCCTGGTTCCTGTCATTTTTCACAGGAACCAAGGACAGATATTTTAATTTTCGAAATTTTTTTAGGTGCCCTGCAGGTCAGATAGAATGGCCTTGTGGGCTGGATGCAGCCTGCAGGCCATATTTGGCCTACCCCTGTGTTAAGCTCTGGTGAGTTGACTAGCTGATCCTTCAGGTTCTTGGATCGTCCAGGTGCCTTCAACTTAGATTTGTATTTCTGGGAGTCCTGGGTCAGACTAACTCTAAAGCAGGGTATCCAACACATGGCCTGTCATAATTCTTGATTAGATGAACAAGGACTTAAGAAGCAAAATGGTAAATTAACAGCAAAACGGGGATTAACCAACTGCACAGCAGTTAATCTGTGCATGTCCCTGCATGTGCAGCCCAACTTCTCGCTTGCAAATGTGTTGAGGGTTTACATTTGCTCAGAGCAGCTCTTGTTGGTGGCAGCCTCCTTTGGAAAGTGTACCCTGCAAGTGATTCTCAATAAGATTTGAATTATACCTCTTCCCCTGAAGCCTTCCAGCCCAAGACAACGTAGAATTGAATTCTGTGAGACTTGAGATACCTGCTCAGTGGTTCTCATCCTCTTTAGACTCAAGGCACCCTAGTAAATCAGAAAGATCCCAACAGGTCAGAGTGTTTTTGACGCTATGGATTCCTATTTACCTTGTGAATCATGCTTAGGTGTTTACTATTGTACAGCACCCGTAAAAAGCTGTCATGGCACTCCAACCGCCCTGGTTGAGAATCACTTCCCTAGATCTTGAATTTGAGCTGGATCTTCTTGCAGACCCACTGTTCTGCCCTTTCCACAGACGGTCTTTCCATCCCACCAGTCTTGCTACTAGATGGGTCAAGATGACCTTCAAACATGTAGACCCCCACCTTGTAGACAGCTGTGCCACCTGAGGGGGCTAGACTAACTTCAAGTATCTGTAGTACTCTCAGCAATAGCCCAAGCTATGTGCTGCCTCCTCCCAGCAGAAACTGACTTCAGTTTCAGAGGAGGCCAGGGCCTTTGCAGGAGTGACTCAGTGACATCTTCCCTGTGCCAGGGTTAGACTCTCCCTCCTGTGCAGACTTGATCTGCATTGGGATGGATGCCAGTTTGTTGGAGTGGAAAGTCTGCTTCTGGCTCGGTCCATACTTTTTGTTGAAGGAGAAGAGATGCTGCCCTGGGGAGAAGCGTAATTGAATTGCTTGCTGCACAGCTGAGAACCTTGTGTCCTGATCCAACCTGACTGACCAGGTGGGATTCTGTATGTGAGCATTTTGGGAGGAACCCAGAGGCTTTTACTTAAGTTGCAAATCCTCTGCTTGGGTTGCTGGGTGGAAAATAGGTCTCTTGCTGCCTGGGGTGTTTATCTGTATGCAGAAGCAGTGCCACCACCCTGTGCTGATTGGCTGGGCATAGAGCATTTACTACCTCCAGAGCAGGTATTTCACTCAGGACTTTCTCAGGGATCTTATGTTTCCTGTTGGTCCCCCTGCATTTCAGTCACTGCAGCTTCCTCACTGCTGCTCCCAGATACAGAGAACAGTTCTTGTGGTTGCACCTGTGGAACAAGGTCAGGCAAATTTTATTCAATTCTTTCCGCTTTTTCTTCCGTCCTCCCCTTAATTCCAAGCTTCTTTTGGAAAATGATGCAAGCAAAAGAGCTAGCTACTTTGGCAGCAGGCTTCTAGCCCATGTAACCTTGCTGTTTAGCTCTGTTAAGTCTGTCTTGGGTTCACGGAGGCCTTCTGTGCCATCTGCTGTGCTACGACTCTTCATCAGTCCTTCCAGACTTCAGGTTACTGATTCAGATGTGCTGAGAGAAAAGTTTGCCGTAGAAAGAGCAGCATACTTGGGTTGTTGCCACAATGCTTCCAGCCTCTGCCAAAGAAAATAGTTTTGTTATGCTCTTACCTTTTTGTTCCAAAGGTTAACCGTGAATTCTATGAAATCTTCTTTTCTCCATGTCATTAAACATACCAGGCACATGCCTGAGCAAGCTGCTCTTTAGCTTTTATTAATTGCCATTCATCTCGGACCATTTCTCTCTTGAGGAAGGACTGCACCTGTGGAATTGTGGACTAATTCATATCCCCCACTCCGCCAATACTATCTTGATCTGATACATCAGCAGATTCCGCTCCTGGGTGTGAGATCTGTCAAATTATCTTGTAAAAGGTAAAGTAAGCCTGTCTCCTGTTGGAAGTGGCTAATTAGAACGGCAGCCTGTGAGGAGTAGCTGTCTCTTGAAGGAGGGGGAAGTGATGGTCTTGGAGAAAATAAAATTGTCTTTTTGCCATAGTGTGCCACTGCAGCATCCCATCTCTGCCAGGTGCTGTTCCTAGGTCTGCGGCTCTTGATGTTTCTCCTACATTCAGTTTTCTTCCCTGCTAGAGAGGATGATGCTTCCCTGGTATTTAAGCTCAGAGAAGCTGATGACTCCGTATAAAAGGAGACTGACTTGTGATTTGCATGCTCTGTGACTCAAGGAATACTTCATCCCAAAACTTCCTGCCTGGTGGACACACAGCTAGTTTGAGTGGCTTGGTTTTCCTTTGCAGAATGGGGAAGAAGAAGACTATGAAAAGCAGAAATACTGGCAAGTCACTTTTTTTTTTCTTTGAACTCTTGAAATTAATTAATTGTATAATCAAGTCTGTGAATAATGTTGAATCTTAAACAGTCTTTTGTGTTTTAAGGCCTTTGGCTCACCTTTAATATATGTAATTCATCAATGTAATACTTAACCACTACTGCCTTCAGTTATTGGTTCTTTTTTTTCTTTTTAAACATCCTCTTTCTACAGTATAACTGTCCCGTAACTGATGTTTAGCTTGTGAATTCTTCTGTTCTGTGGAGGCTTTAATTAGCGACATCAAAAGAGAGACTTTTCTAGGAGAGCGTGTTATCTTTTCAATAGTCCCGCAGTTGTAGCTAATTTGGATCCACTCTTCTGTCTCAAGATGTGTTCCAGAGTGTTTACCCTTTCCTACCACACTGGCCACATGTTCAGTTGATCCTTTTTAAAAATCCAAAAACAGTTTAGCGGACAGGCAATTTTACAGCTTTGATAAATAAATTTAGCGACGTGTTATAGCTGTGTAAGGGGTATGTATCACAATTGGTTGCTTTAGTGATGTTTGGAGACAACCTGGCAGTATTTTCTAGGTTAAAAATTAAATATTACATGAAAATAAACTATGACAGAAAACGTAATATCTTTGTACTATAAGGTCAGTTCCACTGGAGCTGGGTTTGAAAGTTTTGCCTGTCTGTAAAACTTGAACGTGTTTCTGTTTCTTGTGTTTAGCCATTCATGACTAGATTAAATTGTATTTTGGTTCACATTTGATCTCTGTTTCCCTTAGAATTGAATAAGTTGACATACAGGAACAGCACAAATGAGTTGTTAACTGGAGAGAAATCAAAGGACTGGTAACAAGCAACGAGACACAGTTTTATTTACTTTGGATTAATTAATCCTTAATAGATATATGGAATAGATGGGTATCTATATAAGATCTAGGCACAATTAAAGGTTTTGCTTCCCCAGTGGGCGGTGAAGTAGCCTTGTAGAGTGACTTGAACTTTTATGGAAGTTTCTGTTTTAAAATTAAACACATTTAAATATATTAGAGCGTCTAGGAAATCCCAGAGGTTTAACTACCCTTTCTCAAAAAGTGTTCTTTCACTGCAGAGCGTCTAAAAATCAGCGCATGTTTTGAGGTAGGTGTTTTGATGTAGTGTTTGTTTCAATCCCCTGAACAATTATACGTACATCTATCATTGTTCCCAATTAAGTGTTAAGACCCGCTGGGGTGTGGTTATCATGCCATAATTGCATGCCTGAGACGCTGGGGTTCAGCATGCGGGATTACTGCGTGATGTCATGTTTAATGTCTGCTGCTAATTATAAAATGCAAAATCACAACGCCAGTACTTCCTTCAGCTTCTGAGATGGCTGCATTGGTAATCTTCAGTCATCTTTCCTGGTAGAAATAAAAGTTTGTTTTGGGTTTCTTTAAAAGCATTACATTGGTAGAATGAGAATATTTAATGGGAGAAAGAAGTATAGCATTTATGGTAATAATACAACAATAATATCTGTTGTATTTTTAAGTATTAAGACGCCTGAGACGTTAAGAGTGATTGCAGTTGGCAAGCAAATGGTACTTAGATTGCTTGAGTGGAAATGATTTCAGCATGTTACAATGTATGTTCCTTTAAACAACTGTGCAGTATTTTATTTAGCTTTCTGTGAGCCCTGGCCCAGAGGACTTTCAGAAAGCAAGTGTGTATGTGCAGGGGATTTATACTGTCCAGATGCTAAATCAGAATTTGGACACGCCGCAGTCCTTTGTTGACATGGAGAAAATGAACCTGATAAGAGAAGGGACTTACTGCTTTTACTGGTAACTTTTTTGTTTTTAAACAATTTGATTTGTAATGTAGACAGACCAAACCAGTTCCAGTGTTGTTACAGTCCAGAACATGGCATAACCCCTCCTTTCAGGTTTCACCATCCAGCCATCACGTGCTTTCTACAGGTGTTGCACGTGTGTTTGTCACGCCTACAACAGCTAAACGGTATCATCTGACAGTTTGGGTGGAAATGCAGGCAGAGGAAGCCCATTGCTGTTGTCAGCTACAGGTTCCTTAGTCTCCTCTGCCCTCCCTCATGTCCTTCAGGATATACATCTAGATGGACAGCTGGAATGAAGGTCATCTCACAAAACATGCAGCATCAGAGCAATTTTTATTTTTCCTGTACCACATCCTAGATATCATGCAGTGTATCTTGTTCGTAGGGCTGAGAGCCAGCTGTTTTGGGCTTTCTGGAGGGTTTAGGTCTCTCTCCTTGGGATTTATGATTGCATGTTTTAGAGAGAGAGTCCAAACAGGCTTCAGACCTTCAAAATTGCTTGAGTAAAATTGCAGTTTTTGTGCAAGACTTTTTTTGTAGCCTGATGTGAAACTTGTTCTTCTCTGTATTTCACAACAGGCTCGTCCATACTTATCTAAAACAATGGGTTGATTTTAATAGCGATACTGTGAATATGCATTACGGTACCAAGGTGCCAGGAGAGAATAGTTCCTTGTTGTCCTAGGTGCTGTACAAACACCTGCCCCAGAGAGTTTATAACCTATTTTTGGTGAGAGCGCCTCTGACAGGAACAGAACATGTGGGTATTGATGGTTTACCAGCTGTATGCAGGAGCCAGGGCTGGTGGCTAAATCCACTGGGTGGGAGAAGATTAGGAGGAGAATCATTAAAAGGGAGGGGAAGGAAGAGCTTGGTGTGGGAGGGGGAGGGCGTTGCATCAGCCGAGACGGGAATGAGCAGCCAGTTGGCATAAGGGAGAGAGCATCCAGGGTGAAAACTGCAGCCAGCAGGTTGACATCCTTGGGGGTCACTCAGTGCCTGCTCAGGCTGCTTCTGCAGCTGCTTTTGCCAACTTCAGTCTCTGAACCCCAGGCAGGTTCATTCCCCAAGGTCACTAGGATCAGTGGATGGAGAAAAGGGGCTGTTTGGGGCCTACTCCTCATTTGTTTCCATCCTGCACGTCCAAAGTAGAAACTGATGCTTGGCCAGTTAAGCAGCCTTGGTTTTCCAGTGAACAGGAAATGGCTTTATTTTGAAAGCCTTTGGGATGGGGGAGGTTCTCTTCATATTGAAGTATTTGATGGTTCTAACTATCTAATAGTGATTTGTAGGAGCTGAAGGCCTGGATATGCCAAGTTGTTCTTTTCTAGCGCTTTCGATAGAGGTGGCTCCCGAAGGGGTTCGGGAGTTTCACTTTGTACGCTCTTACTTTCCAGCAGATGGATACATTAGTGCCGACTTAAGGTTCCTTCATTTCTCTGCCCCCTTGTAAAAGAGATCTGCTTCCTTTTCTTTCTCCTTCTCCTCCCATTATTGCAGCATCTGTTTCTTCCAGTTTCCACCTCGACAAGCCCAGCAATGCATTTAGCAGGCCCAGTGAAATGTAGAGTTGCACCGTGCTTCCTCGAGTCTTGTTGCTCAGAATGATGCTAGAGTACAGATTTCTCTGTAGTCAATGCCTGTTCATACATGTCCATGCCCTGGAGCTGTTTTGCTCTTAAGCAGCTGTTGCTGCTGCAATGAGTGTCGTCTGAATACATGGGTATCCAGGGGAAAATGGTGCTAGAGAAGCATTGCTTGTATGCATCTGGAGCTCTTCTTAGAGCTTATACTGGCTTTCCCCTGAATTAATTCTGCTGGGGTCACTTCTGGGTTCTTAGACCCCTTGGACTAAATCCTGAGCTGCACATGTTGGTATAAGCTGAGGCTGTGCCCTTTGGGGGTAGGTACTGGCACTGTCAAGGAAGTTGTATTCTTCAGTCATAGAAGGAGTCTGGTCCACTACCTTTCTTGGTCAGGGTTGTTGCTTACAGTACTTATCAACAAAATGGTACTTGCTTGAAGAGTAGCTGTGCTGCAGGCTTTGCTGCTAAAATTTGGCAAGATGTGTGTCCAGTGCCTGCATGTAGATCTTGCGGTTCAAGGATCTTAACTTTCAAAGGATTTCAAATCCACCTTTTTGAGCATACTTTTTACATACACAGTCACTTATGCAATTTGTGCATGGAAATAATGAAGTTTAAATACACAAAAGCCAGTGGTTCTTGGCACGCACATACAAATGCAAAGAACAATTTTGCCAACTATTTAATCGGTCTAATAAAAGATATCACATTTTCCCAAAGAACCTTGTCATACAAATACAGTTTACTTGCACAAATCACTCTTTTTACACCTGCATATGCAAAAGTTGTACACATTAGCAATTGGCCCACGATTCTAAACAAAGCAGTAGTCTATCCTAAATGAATTGTTGGACTGAAACCTTGATGTGGCCTTGTCAGTGACCTTAATCCAGTAGTTTGCACTTGTATATCATTTTTGGACTGGAGGACTCCTAAGTTATAAAGTCAAACAATCTTCTCAAGTGGGATGAATGCCTCTTTTACAGGTGGGTAAACCAGGGCCAGGAAAGTGAAGTAACTTGTCAAGGTCATGCAGCCAGTCCATGCTAGAGCTAGGAGGATGATTCAAGTCCTTGCTCCCAGTCCTCTCCTCTAAACTCACTCCCGTTGTGCAGTGGAGGCTTATTTATTTTACTGTTGTTTGGGTTCCATTTTTTAAAACTGGTTCTAATCCTGCATATGTGCTGGTTGAGTCTGACTCTACAATTAATTTTTTTTCTCATGGTTTCTTAGTAAAACCAGAATTGTAAATAGGACAACTGCATTTTTTAAGATCTTATGACAAAATCATGTAACTGGAAAAAAAAATTGTAATTGCAGTTAAAGTGCAGCTTTGAAATAAGGGAGTAGATGTACCTAATTGAAATAGCTGTTGAACAGTTCAGCTGGATATGATCCTGCAGTGTGCCCTTGTTGTGAAGAAGGCTAACAGCCTTAGTAGGAGAGTTGCAAGCAGATTGAGAAAAGTGATTCTTCCCCTCTAGTTGGCACTGGTGAGGCCACATCTGGCATCCTGTGTCCAGTTTGGGCCCCCCACTACAGAAAGGATGTGGACAAATTGGAGAGAGTCCAGTGGAGGGCAACAAAAATGGTGAGGGGCTGGGGCACATGTGAAGAGAGGCTGAGGGAAATGGGCTTATTTAGTCTGGAGAAGACAAGACTGAGAGGGGATTTAATAGCAGCCTTCAACTACCTGCACGGTGGTTGCAAAGAGGATGGAGCTAGACTGTTCTCAGCAAATGACAGAACATTGAGCAGTGTCATCAAATTGCAGCAAGGGAAGTGTAGGTTAGATATCACTAGGATGGTAGTAAAGCTCTGAAACAGGCTACCCAGAGAGATTGTGGACTCTCTCCTTGGAGGTTTTTAAGGTCCTCCTAGACAAAGCCTTGGCAGGGATGATCTAGTTGGGGATGGTCCGACTTTGAACAGGGGGTTGAACTAGATGACCTCCTGAGGTCCCTTCCAACCCTATGTTTCTGTGATTATTGCATGCAAAATTGATTATCTTTAGTATTAATATGATACTTGGTGCTGTTTGTTCTTAGACTAAGTCATCCACCAAAAAGTTTGCAGTCAGTGATATTTCCAAGTGAATTGGTGTGTTGCAAACATGCCATTGTTATGGTGCACCCGCTTCTGCTTTGTTAACAGGTTTAACATGTAAGCAGACTCTCTGGAGCCCTAGGGAATGTTCCTCACTTGTATTTATTTTATGCAGGCTTTGATTCTGACAATTCTTCGGGGGACTTTTCAGAAGCAAATCATAAAGTTGCAGAAATGATTGACCGGGATTCCCACCAAAGCAGTAGGACTGGGAAACCTAATGGAGAGGCGCAGCATCAAGAGAATGGAATTAAGGAACACAGGTGTGCTGGAAAGCCTTCTATACTGTGCAGTATAGCCCTCTTTTGTGCATGCTGGATAAATGCATAACTGTATACTGACTGTTGGGGCAGACTTTGGTTTATAAAATAATAAACATTGGTAATTTGCTTATCAACTAAGTGCATAAACTGCTTAAGTGCAAGTATCTTTTTGTCTCCCCTGTCTACTTTTAATACAAGTGTACTCCAGTTAACTGCAGAATGGCGAAAGGGGAGCAGCTCTGAAACCGCTGCTATTGGAAGCCTGGAAAATAATGGGAGCTAGTCAGTTTTAGTGCTTCTGCTTCCATAGTTTTCAAGGTCCCTAATGGGGGGCCTGACACTAGCTGACTAAGTACCTTCAAAATGTTGGGTGCTAGTCGATCTCAGAGCTGCTCATCCCAGAACACTGAGTGTGGTGTACTGAGTAAGCGTTGTGTACATGAAGGTTACACAAGTGTATATTCCAGGTAAGTTCTTAGCCTTTTTTCAATCCTGAGGCAATGCACTTGAACAGAGTACAGTGTACCTGCTAACCAGTGTAGTTGCTTTGGCTGAGATCATAGGAAAATAGGGCTGGAAGGGATCATATGAAATCATCTAGTCCAGCTCCTGCTCAAAGCAGAATCCTCCCTGACTAGACCATATCTTTTCTAGGGAACCTGTTAGTTGTACAACTACCTGCAGATTCTCTGTCACAGTTTGTCATGATGCTGGAAGATGGCCCCTTTGTCCATGGGTACTGGCCAAGAATGCACAGGAGTTATAGGCAGTAGAAACTCCATACCCCTAAGCAGCTCCCCTATAGGTTGAGGCTCTGGTTGCATTGAAGTAGTCTGTGTGAAATGCCTGAGAAACCTTTGTCATTTTCAAAATTGATGATGAATAGGATTTTAGTCAAAAAGTAATCTTGTCTTGGGTATGATAACTATTCTTATGTTTTTTGTGTTGTTTTTTTTCCTCCTCCCTACAGAACTTCATTGCCCGCCCCAATGTTTTCTAGAAGTGATTTTAGTGTGTGGAGTATATTAAAAAAATGCATTGGCCTGGTAAGTCATCGTTGGCAGTCAAAGGAGACTGAATGTTTTTCCCTGCTATCTTTGGCAAAATGTTCATTTCTGGGAACTAAAGGTTAAGTTCGGAAATACAAAAACATGAAAGCAGATGTACCCATGCTTTGGGGTGTTGCCTGGTGGTGAAGAACTTTTAAGGTGACAAAAACAAAAGTAAAATTGATAGAAATGTCATAAGCAAGCAGCACAAATAAACTCTCCAGTTCTTTGTTCTGATAAACAAAGATGGTGATAAGGTATGTAAGAAGTCTCTTTAAACTGTCTCTTTCAGCTTCATGTCCTTACAGCAAACTGAGGATCAAAAACCTCTGCTTTTTGAATAACAATATGATGTTTTGTTGAACTGCTTGTATGGACCTGAACAGCCTAGTAAAAAGAGATGTTTTCCCTTGTTGACCTAGCTTTTGGAGCATTTCTCTTACTGTCTTACAAGTATTAGATTAATGTCCTAAAGGCTGTAATCAAATGTATGTTGAATAATTAACCCTTCTTGTCTTTACAAAATTTGGCAAAATATAATTTGGGGCTTTATCTTGTCTTTATTGTCACAGAAAGTATGTTGCTGTATTGGGATTGGGAAACTTATGTTTCATCTAAGCGATGGCATAAGAATGTCTAAAATCTAGCCTTTGCCCAGCTTCAGTATAGAGAGAGTTTAGCTTGAAATGTAGGTTGGAGTGCATTGGCTGAATAGGGCCACCAGGTTCTTTCTTGGTATCAACAACAAAAACATTTTAAATTGGTAGTAAAGAGTCATATAAAGGACACATGTTCTCGAGTCTTAATTGGCAATCACTATCATTGCCTTTAATGACTTGTGATCTGTAATCACTTGTCTTTTTCTGCTTTCTTCTCAATGGGTTCACAAAATCCTGTAGGCCTGGTTTCCCTTCACAGTTCTGCTGGCATAGCTATTTTAGGATTGTAGAAAATTGCATCCCTAACTAATGTGGTAAAACCCCATATAGATGCAGCTAATGCAGACAGGAGCATCCTGTTGCTGCTGTTGTAGGCAGCTGTCTTTCAAGGATGTGCTGCATCTCCACCAAAGGCTGTTCCTCATCCCCTCACCTTCCTGACCAACAGCTATACCAAAAGCAATTTGTAGTGTGGACCTTGCCTTAAGGATTCTCCACTCCCCATAAGGAGCAAGCACTAGGACCAGTGACTGTGTAGTATAGCTTTGCTCTCTGTCAGATTTATACACCCTTTTTAAAATTAACTCTGTTTGCCTGGGGAGTAATGAGGGCTCAGGCGCTGCTGCATCTGCTGTATGAGGCTCCAGGCAATGTGGTTTTGTACCGAAAGGTGGAATGAAGAATCCCCACTTTGCCTTGTTCATAGGGCACTAATACAAAAGGAATTGCTTAATTTGTGCAAACTAAAATCCTGTTCTTTTCATGATGGTTGAATCCAAGATAAACCTGTTGGTGTCTCAAAGTACAGTGTGTGCAGTTGGTGCAGTAGTGTGGCTAGGCGATATAGAATTAATTAGTAAGTTAGATGATCCGTGTAGATTTTTCAAGGGTCCCAGGGTTATGTCACTGTGCTCTGAACCAGGTAGCATCTGTTGGATGGAAAATTGAACCTTTTCTGCGCTGCTATAAGTAGGGGTCTACTAAATTCGAGGATGCTGCTGGCTGATTTTGCGGGCAGATCCCAGGGCCAGCAACCATTTTCATGGGCTGATTGTGGCAGCCGCCCCTGATTTGGCCAAGGAGGCCTGGCAGTCCTGCCCCTTCTCACAGGTTGCCAGATGACCTGAAACCACATATTAATTACCCTGATGAAGCCTGGGTAAGCCATTAATCCATGAATAATTAAGTGTGGATGAATGGCTTCCCAGGCTTAATCGGGATAATTAAGCCATGGTTTCAGGCCTTCCCCAAGTGGGGAGGCTGCACAAGCAGCTGGACTGCGGTCCCGGGCCAGCTGTAGCAGGCAGCTGGAAGGCTGCAAGTGGCTGCGCGGGGGTCGGCTGAGCCCTGGCAGAGCTTGTTGCTGGCGGTAGGTGCATGCGTGCAGTGAGCTGTGCTGGGGCTCCATGGACCCTGATGCAGCTGCTTGTAGCCTTGTGCCTGCCTGTCACGGTTGGCCTGGGACAACAGACCAGCTGCTGGGGAAGCCTGCCTTGCCCCCCACCACTGCCTACGCTCCCCCTCTACCCCCATGCTCCAAGACTGCAGGGCTTCCTGTCCTTTTCCTTACTTGCAGGTAAGTTTGGGGTTTTTATTTGTTTTTTGTTTTTACGCGAAATTGTTGTTTTTTTGCGGAGCCCACCTAAATTCATAGTTTCCATGAAACTCAGTCTCAAATTTGGTAGGTCCCTAGCTATAAGACCCCAAGTCCTATGTGCCATTTTTCTTGGTCAGGCAGGGCTGGGGAAGACTCCATGTGAAGCCCTTTATCTCTACTTCTTATTAAGCTGTTACAGTGTGTCTAGTACCAGGTATCAGTGGTAGTTAGAGACTAGTGCCAGGTTTCTGATCTATGTCCTCTACCACATTGGGGAAAGTATTATTGCCAAACTGTCCCCTCTGTTGATTTGGAAACTATACTGTAACACCTCATAGCGTGTGAACGGGAACCATTTCTCTTTTTCTCATCCAGGAGCTGTCTAAAATTACAATGCCCATTGTCTTCAATGAGCCCTTGAGCTTCCTCCAGCGAATAACAGAATACATGGAACACATATACCTCATCCATAAAGCTTGCAGTCACACGATCCCCCTGGAAAGAATGCAGGCAAGTGACTTCTTTTACCTCCTCTTCTTTCAGAAAGATTTTTCTTGTTCTTCTCGCAGCCTCTGTGTTGAGGTGATGCTCCAGCTGAGGGGAGTAGTTGGGTTTCTTCTGAGGCAGTCAGAAGGAAGGGAAGAATTGCCATACTGAGTCAGGCCCATGCCCCAGCCAGCCTGTCTTCCCATCTCTGGCAAGAACCACGCAGATGCTTTTGAGAGAGGTGAAAGCACTGCTGTAGTAGGCAGATGCAGGATTTTTCCTGTGGGTAGAGAGGTCTCTGGCATGGTAGGAAGAGGAGGAGAGTGCCAGGCAGGACCTGAACATACCTAGGACCACATTAGCCTTTAACGCTGCCATTCTGAAACTCTCTGTCCATCCCACTATTTTTATTGAATGCCAAGCTATGGGTCCAAACCATGTCAGACACACCCTTGCTACCTGGGAGGTTGAAAGTTTATATTCTTAGAAGAAGAGTGCTGTGGCAGAATCAATTTTCCACTTTCCTTCCCCCAAACCCTGTCCCTCCTGCTGGGGCGTAGACTAAATATCTGGCTAAATGACTTTTATGGTGGGCCCAAACTACTGTACACCTTGAGAGTTACTCAGGGCTCCATTTTTACTTATGTGAATATGCAGAGGGCAAGGTGTGCATAGTAAATTGACCATGATGAAAAAACATCGATCTGTCTGAGCTTACAAAGGTCCTTTCACCTGGCAGTGAGACACATGAAAGGAAACAAAAGACACCTTGGTGTGGAAATGTCTCTTGCAAAGCAAGTGAGCTCTTCTGTGTGTGTGCGCGCGCAAACTGCCAGGGGAAGTGACTGCTTTTGGCAACTAGATACCACTGACTCTCCCTCTTAGCTACTATATATAGGTCAGTGTTCCCAGTCTTAGTCTGGCTGTGTGTCTGTGTGTGTTACTCTTAAGCAGTATATGGCAATCTCCACTGGCCAATTTAAGACAACGCTAGCAATCCTTAAAGTCCAGTCTGTAACCAGAAAAGCACTGCCTACATGGTAACAGCATGGGATTTTTTGGGAGGGGGCCTAGACAAAAGCAGAATCCTCAGGGCTACAGGGTGAAGTTTGGAGAGTCCCTGAAGATGAGGGTAGCTAAAAATGCAATAGCATCTGAAAACATGTTGTAAGAAACTGGAGTTTTCTCAAGACTGCATTCTCCTGTTTGTTTACAGGCTGTGGCTGCTTTTGCAGTGTCTGCTGTAGCTTCTCAGTGGGAGAGAACTGGCAAACCATTTAACCCTTTGCTAGGAGAAACCTATGAGCTTACCAGGTGATGATGAATCTTTAAATCTCGGGGCAGCCAGTATTTTTCTGTCCAGTCAACCAAGTTAACTTCCTGGCAAGCTGGAAAGTCTCATTTATTCATTTAGATTAAAAAAAATGATTCTGGCCATTTGTATATCTAAATCCTTTTACTACAAGTTGCTAAAAATCCCTGCAGTTGTTAAGTTCCACTCACAGACTCAGACTTGCTGAATTGTGCAAGGATGAATTGGTGTGCACGGTATTTATATTCTAACCGAGAACCAGTCCTTACCAGAGACTCTTAATTAATCTAGAGAGTGCCTTACTGATGATGTCACGATCCAAGAGTAGACTGAAACTCTTCTAGCTTCTGCTGCTTGCAATGTATTAGATTTGCATCTGGTTTCCTAACGTGAGCTACTGTTGCCCAGGGAGCCTCAGACTGACCATGAGTTATCCAAGTCAAATGATCAGAGATGAATGCCTGTACTGATGGCATCTAACTTGTGGTATAGTTTATTGTCTGGGAAATGAGCAATTTCTACTTAAATTTTCTGTGACTCATTACTGGGAGAGCCATGTGACCTAATAAAACAAGAAGTCCAGAGCTCTCATTTGGTTAAAAACCTTTAGATCTATTTTAAAAGCCTAGTCATCTTTGTATTTAGAGCGTTTTAATACATGATTAACACTGACTGCTTACCTTTTCCATGTTTTTGTCCCTAGGGAGGATTTAGGCTTTAGGCTGATATCTGAACAGGTCAGTCACCACCCACCAGTTAGTGCATTTTATTCTGAAGGCCTCAATAAGGACTTTATTTTTCATGGATCAATTTACCCTAAGCTAAAATTCTGGGGGAAGAGTGTAGAAGCAGAGCCCCGGGGAACAATAACTTTGGAGCTTCTAAAGTAAGTGTAACCATTTATTTTCTATGTTTTATATGCATCTCTCAACCCAACTGAATAAAAATGTAGTTCATGCTCTGCAGATCAATTAAGACACGTCTGGACAATCCTTGGCTTCAAATAATTACAAAACTTGTCTTGGAGTGGGTGGAGACAGGCGATCTAGGGAGCTAAGCACAGGCTATTGCTCAACAGTTAATTCCTATGATTTGATGTTGGAAGGACAGCATGAAACTGACTGCCACAATTTGGTTTGATTCTTTTTTTGTTAATACAGTTGGCATTTCTTGAAATAAAAAGCTATTTAGAGTCGGGTGTTCTTGAATTTTGTTAGATACTTTAAAAAGGGGAACTAAAATGCTGTCATTTGGATCATCAAAGCCATGTTCAATTCAATGGGAATTTTCACTCAGACACATGAAATTAGAAATAACTTGTCCAGAATAGATACTATTCATCATAGAAATTGTGATGAATTTGTGGAATTTACTATCTGCTGTTTGACATAAGAGCCCAATAATAAAATCTGCCTGTTGCATATAGTCATTCCCAGGCTGAAATGAAACCTCATTTTCCAGGTTACTTCCAGGCCTAGATCAGATTGAAAGCATCTCTTGGGAACAAAACAATTTCATACCTTTGTTTTGTACCATGGTTACTGTAATAAAATTAAAAAGACTCTTGAACTTTTCCTGTAAGGGTTTCATAAACATACAGTAACAGCAAAAGAGAAGGTATTTTAGAACTGAGCTCTTTGAGGTGATTTCATAAGTGCCCTGAATCTGACCTGAATGAAAGGTGATTCTGAAATTTCAATAAATGTAATACTTTTTAATATTGACTACAAACAATCCAACCAAAATAAAGGCTGGTAAGGGGGAGCATATCACTGTACTGAATAAAGCTAGTCTCTTGCCCTTTTTATTTGAACAACCCCCACAAGATCATGGATACAATCTTACCCTAGACCATACATGGTTAATGGGAAATATTTGACTAACTTAATTGGGATTCATTTTTGCTATTAACTTGATGTGAATATTTGTTGGGTGATTGAAGTGTTTGATGCTGTGGTTCTCACATCCTGTGAGTTCATTACAAACAAATGTGTTTGCTCTGAGGGTAGCTGATTAAACACACTTGCTATTCTTGTGTTTCCTCATGACTTTCAAAACATGTATAGGTCTGACAAACAGCTACCTTTTCCCAACCCACATACAGTATTACCTTACATTTCAATTTGTAAGCCATAGATATGGGTACCGCTTCATCTTGCTATTTTGTATGATGTACAAATGGTATTATCTGGGTACATAAATACAAATTGAGACCTTCAAATATTCTACTTTCCTGTGCTATGTTGGCCTTCTCTAAAAGAGGAACTGTTGCTGCAGGGTTTAGTGGGAGACATTTCTCACTAAAGGAATCAAACTTCAAGGATCTGTCTGTGCAATACTGGAAATGACAGCCCAGCCAGAGAGATTTAAGTATTTGTCCAATCCTTTCTTGACAAGGTGAAGATTAGAAAATTAACACTTTTAATTTTTGCTCTTAATACCCTTATATGAAAAAATAAAGTTGTGTGTTCTGTGTTTAATTGGAATAAAAACCAAGATGCAAGTCATAAACTTTTCCAAGATGTCTTAATGGCTGCTCAGCACAAACACTAAGTGCCCCATCAGTGTTGAAAGATAAGAGAGAAAAGATGACTTCCTGGTAGAAGTATGACCTGGACCATCTCGTAAAAATATGAATCCAGTTGTTGCGAGATTAACAATTTGACCGTTTTAGAAACATTCCTGTCTGGGCCTCAAGTCGGCAGCCCCTAGCTTTGTAAAATAAGTGCTGCAGAGCATGTTCTGATACCAGTCTATGCTGAGAGGTTCGGTTCTGCTTTGGCTGCTTTAAGTGAAGGAATTTGGGGAGAATTAAGGAGTAAATCAGTTTGTAAACATCACATTTGAAAAGCCTGCGATTGGTGTCGGGGTCTTTCTGTGACAAATTTCCATGTCAGATAATGAGTTGGGCTGTATTAAAAGGACTGCACAGAAGGCAGGAAGTTTGTGTTTCTACATGTTTAGGGTATAGAAAGGAAGAGGCAAACTGGTGATTAACTGCAAAATTGCCACTGTCTTCTCTACCGGGTGGAGAAGGTGCATCCCTGATCTCTAGCAAAGCTGGCAGTAACTAGCATCCTTGTTGGAACCTCAGCAAAGGGGTTCATATTAAATAATCATGAAGACAGCACTACTTCTTGTCCCAAGGGATAGTTGCTCCAGATTATGGTTGAGGCACGGTGAAACAGCTCTATGGGGAGAAGCTTTTCAGTGCTTCTCTGGTGATTAGAACAGAAGCCATCCATTTTGGGGGCTGGTGGGAGGGTTAGAAGCTGCTTCTGACACACAACGCCCTTTTAAAAGCACAATTAAAACAGTAAATTCCCTCTGTGCTACTCGGGCAGTGCCTCTGAACTCAAGTGGTTGAAGGGCAGGCATCTGAATTTCATAGGAAAGCAATTTCCTCTTTTACTTTTTATTGCATGTTAACTTGTGCTGAACTTCAGAGAGAACACATTGTGTTGATTTATATAAAAAAGCAAATCTGTATACTTTAAAACAAAAACCTCTTAAATGACTACTGTTAACTGGAGTAGTAAGCATTCTACCCCATTAGTGGAGTTAGGTTATTTAGAATTTAAAGCAGATACAAGTTACATCTTTAGTTCAAGGAATGATTTTATTTTCTCTGCATCTGATTTCTGTTCTGCTTTTTCTGATTTCTTTCACAGATATAATGAAGCGTACACATGGACAAATCCAACCTGTTGTGTACATAATGTAATTATTGGTAAATTGTGGATAGAACAGTATGGAACAGTAGAAATCGTAAATCACAGGTAATTGCCAGTTAGGTAGTTATGAACATTGGCCTGTAGGGAGACTGGTAAGTGGTATTTGCAGATGCTTTAGACAGGAAGAATTGTGATCTCTCTGGCCTCCAAGTTCAAGATTTTTACTTGCTGTTTTTCTGCCAAACACAATAAAATTATTTATTCTTTGAACTCCTTTAAATTTATTTTTCTTGTTTCTCTTAAAACAAACTTCAAACAGTACTAACGGTTTAAATAATTCTGTGAGAGGGAGGGGTGGCTTCAGGGGAACAGAACCTTTCAGCACCATGTCACCTTTTCAACTTCAACAGATCAGGTTATATGAGTTGAAATTGCCATTTAACATCTTTGCAGCCAATTTTGTGAAAATATCAGCTGTCCACATGTCATAGGTCACCATAGTATTATGGTGGCAGTGCTTCGCTTGGTTGTTTGCTGTCTTGGGATTCGAGAGCATTATGGACTGAAATACCTCGCTGCTCTTCCATGCATCTGGCCTGTAGTTAGTAAGGTCAGTTAGGTAGTTGTTAAAATTTGCACCACTTCAGCCTATGTCTGTAGACAAGTCACAAGGACTGTTGATCTGGTATCTTTTTCACATTCTAAGTCTACTTAGCTGCAGTCAACTAAGCCATGCGTAGCCTCTACATTGTGTGTGCTCCTGATATTAAAACTTCTGTTCAAAACTTCACCTGGGAGAGGTTACATATATACAGTAATATCTGAATACAAGAAACCTGCTTAATGCAGTATAGCGTGGGTCTACAAGTGAGTCTGATCCAAGAATATTGTCCAGTGTAGTTGGGGAAAAAGCATGTGATTGCACATAGTTTTTAACTGTGTGGGCTACATTTGCTACCTCTGTCAACTTCATTGTAATCAGTTTTAAATAGTGACTTAACCTATGTTTGTTTAACCTGTATCAACCTCATTGACTTATTGATAGTAGGTAGGAAATAAGAGTTCTTAGTGACTTTGTCAGAGTATTTTAGATATACAAGGAATGCAGAAATTTCTCACTGAAATCGTTAGACGGCATTAGCAGGCTCTATGTCACCAGGCTCTGTCTGAATGAAGAATGATCTGCAAAGACTTCTAGTAACCCAGGCACTTTTTACTACCTAATTTTGAAGTGTTTTCATGAAATAATTTGGTACCTGTTTTAGTCAAGTAAATATATTAATAAACACATTTTAGATGCAGCCTTTCTGAATTGCAAACTCATTTCCTCTGCAGTACTGGAGATAAATGTATCCTTCATTTTAAACCATGTGGACTGTTTGGAAAGGAGCTTCACAGAGTAGAGGGATACGTTCAGGACAAAAAGTAAGTGAAAAGTCTCTCTTGCTTACAGCGTCTGGGCCTATAGTACTAAGAAGAATGTATTAATTGTTGCATGGCTACTTGGGGTTTTTTATATAGGGACAGACTTCCCATTTTCATGTATTTCTATATTCTGTATTATACTACTTCGTTTTAAGAGGAGCATTTTCTTCAGTATTGGAAAACACTTATGGCCATTTGTACTTTTGGATATAGACAGAACTCTAGATTTAAAGTGGGTATACAGGGAGCGATACATTTGTTGGTGGTTTGTTTTTCATAGTATTTCTTGGTAAATTTTTAAATTGGAGAGTGGAATTCTTAATATGTACTAACACCTGTATTCCCCAGACAAAACCTGTCATGGAGATCTTGATCTTTGTATTTGTAACTGTTGGCTTTATTTCTGTGTTCAGTTAAACTGTGAAGTGGAGGGTGGGACTGACGGCTGGCTAATGAGGGTACATTCCAAGCTGTAGGGCTGAATACCAGAAATGTCTGAGTAAACTAAAATATTAATCTTTTACATTTATATTATGATAAACATTTTCCCAGAATTCTGCACCAGAAATCATGAGAGAGAAGGCCCCCCAAAAAACCTAGATTAGGTTACGCAAATATAAATTTGTTTAGAAAGTCTTATAGAAACTGTGCAGAAAAATAAGTTTTCTTTCTTCTCCAAACAGCAAAAAGAAGCTCTCTGTGATCTATGGTAAATGGACAGAATGCTTATGGTGTATTGATCCTACCATGTACGAAACCTTTAAAAAGAATGAAAAGAAAGGTGGAGACCAGAAGAAATTGAAACCGGTAAGGTTATAAAATGATTCAGGAGAGCGTAGGTACCACTGTATCTCTCCTGATAAGGACATTCTCTTCCAACAAGAAACATCATTGCAGTGGTACCTGAAAAGCTCTGGTGTATGGTGGCCAATTTCATTAGAAGGGTCCTAAATCCTATGAGAGAACAACCTTCTTTGGTGACCATTGACTTAGGTGGGAGTGGAGCATCTGTCAGGGCTGGAGTTTAGGTTCGATATTTAGTGACTCAGCTTACAGAGATAAGCAAATGGCAGCATTGCCAACTCCAGGCATTTAAATATGAAGCCTTTCAGGCATCAAGAAAATGATGAGTCTATCAAAAAGCAGTAAAGTTCTGGCTTTTTAACTTGTTTTCTAATATTTGAGCTTTTAGGGGTTTGTGCTGCAAAGGGAAGCTTGGAAACAAGCAGGGTTAAAGCTTGCTGTCACTTCTGATGTAAAAGTAGATATTCTTGCATAATTGTATGACTCTGGAGGCCTGGGGCTTTATGAAAAATACCAGATATTGCAGGGCACGAAGCCTGAGAGCTGGCATTGCAGCTACTGGTAGAAATTGTAAAACTCGGGCTATTCATGCACCACCCAATTGACAGGTTAAAACTGAGACCTGGTAACTTTGGGGCCTTTCTGGGGCCAACTTTTATAAAATTGAACTGACTCTCCCTGTCGAGAGCCTGGAGGCAGCAGCCCTCTCTGTGTTCTTTTCCTGAATTCTGTCCTTCTGAAGATCAGCTGAGATTCTTTTTGCCTTTCTGAACATCTTAGCTTTTGAAAATCATAGGTGTGCACCGATAGAGATTTTGGGGGCCGATACCGATAGCTGATGTTTAAGGAGGCATATCGGCTGATACCGATCCAATTCCAATACAGCTGTGTCCAGCTGGTAAGTCTTGTGGTGGAAGGGGAGGGCACTGGGGGTGGCCCAGATCTGTGCCCCCAGATCTGTGCAGGTGGGGTGGGCGGGCTGCAGCTGTGGGCTGGGGCCAGGGCTGTGCTGGGCTCTTCTCGATGGGGGGGTGGGCTCGGGGCAGGCGGTGGCAGCACTGGGAGGGGACTTCAGGGGGGCGTTGCAGCCACCCCAAGTTTCGCTGTAGGCCCCCCCATAACTCCTCCCAGCGCCGCCACCACCTGCCCAGCGCAGCCTCAGCTCTTCCCAGTGCATGGCTGGAGGCGGGGGTTGAGCTGGGGCTGCACTGGGTGGGCAGCAATGCTGGGAAGGTCGATTTTGGGGGGGTATGATAAAATTTGGGGCAGCTGCAGCCCCCCCTGTAGCCTTCCTTCCAGCACCCCTGCCACCTGCCTCGAGCCCAACCTGTGCTGAGAAGACTCTGGTGCAGCCCTGGCTCCAGCTCGCAGCCCACCCCCCTTGCCCTGTGCAGATCCAGGGTCACACGCTGCTCCCACCCCCCTGCACTCCCCAGATGAGCAGCTCCATCCCATCCCCTGCCCCACTCCCTCCCTCACCACAACCCCTGCTCCTCACATCCTTTCTCTCCCCTTCTACCACAACGGACTTACCAGCTGAACGCAGCTCTCCAAGCTGCTGGGCTGTGCTCCTTGCTGCCTGCATGCTGCGCTGTGGCTGCGAGTATGTACAGGCATTTCTTGGGACTGTGCAAAATTTTGACGGGTGTATGTTTCAAAGCTGTTTTGAAGCATTTTGAGCTTGAAACAGCGAAATAAAAACAAAACGAAGGGTTTCCAAACAAAATGAGGGCGCTCTGTTTCAAAGCCAGACTTGCTGCAGCTAAACAGAAACTAAGGAGAAGGAGGGGGCAGAAGGGGGAAGGACTGCTCTGATACTGACATCTATCTTCCTGATCGCTTCCCCCAGCTCTTCCAGGGGGCCCGATCTGTGCGCTGGGTTTCAGCAGGCTGCTGCTGAAACTGCAGCAGCCTGCCAAAACCCACTGTGCAGATCCGGGGGCCACGCTCCCTGGGAAGAGCTGGGGAATGGAACCGGGTGCGGGGGGATTGTTTAGGTCCTTCAACATTCCCTCAGCTCCCGGTTGGATTCCCTAGCTCCCCCATCTTTCCCCCAGCTCTTCCCAGGGGGTGTGGGCCCCCGGATGATGCGGGATGACAGCAGGATGCTGCTGCTGGCTGGGACTAGCGCTGGGCGCAGCACATGCCAAGCGCCGTGAAGACTGGTGCTGCCATTGGCCCCAGCTGTCAGCAGCAGCATGCTGTCAACCTGCGCGCAGATCCGGGGGTGCGCTGCGGGGCTGTGCCAGATTCGTTCTGGGGGTGCGGGCCCCCAGGTCTGCATGCAGGATGACAGCAGGCTGCTGCTGCCGGCAGGTGATACGAGTTTTGCTTTGAACAGTTTGAGGTGCAGTTTCCCATAAACCCCTGCACCTATCTCCTTGAAACTTGGCAGGCTTCATGCCCTCAGAAGAGGCTACCATCCTTGCAATTTTCATCCGAGTCAGGCAATAAATGACAAAAGTATAGGCATTTTCATGATTCTCCATTATAGCTTATGGGCGAAACGTCGAAACAGCAAAACACTTTCGATGAAACAAAATGGAACAGTGCTTCGAAACAGAAGTCAAAACAAAACGGTGCTGTTTCGCACAGCCCTAGCATTTATTGGCCAGATTATTGGCTGCAAGGGGCTGATTTCCAATACAGCCAATTTTCTTTATCAGTACTGAT